>NC_090272.1:242782042-244030217 GCF_040414725.1 Anabrus simplex | reverse complement strand
GCGCCCTTTTTATTATGTGTATTCCTTAATCAATTAATGTGTATTTTAAGTGTTAATAAGTGTTACAGGGTTACATGATGATAGACATTCAGTCATCTATTTTGAACCCATCATATATTTTCTTTTAGTGGCAAACTTTTATGGCACAGTTTTTATATAAACATTTTATGTGTGTTCTTCTCATTAAAGTTATATTTGAAAACATGGAATTCTATTCTTCTCATTTAGTAGTGACGTTGTATTTCTCTTATATTTAAATTCCCCTACTTTATAAATATTTAATGTAATGCTCGTTTTTACGGACAAGCCATCGACCCATATGCTCTTGAGTCTAGTCCCGGATGCCATGAAGTAGGGGTGATGGGACTTCGATTCCGGGGTTATCTTCGCAGATCTCATCGAGCACGTTCCATTCAGCCACCGCTCTTATGAATTATTATTATCTATGCACTGAAGCCCTGGACTGGTGCAATATATATAGGGAAAACTATTATTTCGTTGTGTTCGTCTTATGATAATAACAAATCCCATGGTGTAAAAGCCCCGAAGGGCCTTGGCCTACCAAGCGAACGCTGCTCAGCCCGAAGGCCTGTATATTACGAGTTGTCGTGTGGTCAGCAGGAAGAATACTTTCGGCCGTTATTCTTGGATTTCTAGACCGGGGCCGCTATCTCACCGTCATATAGTTCTCATGTAGGCTGAGTGGAACTCGAAGCAGCCGTCAAATCCAGTTAAAAATCCCTGACCTCGCCAGGAATGGAAGCGCGGGCCTCTAGGTAAGAGGCAGGCACGCTGCCGTATATCAGTAAATAATAATGGCATGGCCTCACCAAGCGAGCTGGTTGTGAGGTCGGCAGCACTGAACAAGATTTTTCCGTGGTTTCCCATTTTCACACCAGATGAACGTTGAGGATGTGCCTTAATAAAAGCCGCGTTTCCTTGTATCCCAGTCTGAGTCGGTGTGGCGTACAGCAAACAACAGCAATGGCCTGAGCCTCTATATCCGCTAGCATGAGGCTGCCTTCCTGATAATGAAGAAAGAGCTATCAGAGTTGTGCCGTGTGCAAAGAGCCGCTTTCTATATTACTGTGCGGGGAGCCTTGGAGCGAGTTAGTCTCTCTCAGTAACAGACACATGGGGTCGTCGCGCTTCAGTTATCACTACTTTCTCCTTGTGAAAATAGTCGTATGTGTCCGTGTGAGTGTGTCACTGGCTTCTCACAAAAGCATAGTGGTACGGGCTGAGTGGCTCAGGCGGAACTTGGCAGGTTCGATCCTGGCTCAGTCCGGTGATATTTCAAGGTGTTCAGATATGTCAGCCTCGTATCGGTAGATTTACTGACACTTAAAAGATCTCCTGCGGGGCTAAATTCCGGCACATAGGCGTCTCCAGAAACCGTAAAAGTAGTTAGCGGGACTTAAAGCAAATAACATTATTATTATTATTATTATTATTATTATTATTATTATTATTATTATTAAAGTAAATGATATTTTACGAAATATAAAATGTCGTATCTCGGTTCCTTGGATTCACATAAAGCTTTAAGCTTTCTGTAACTAATTTTGGTGGTAATAACAATAATTTTTATTTTACAATCTGCTTTAGGTCACACCTACACAGATAGATCTTATGGCGACGATGGGATAGGAAAGGGCTAGAAGTAGGAAGGAATTGCCCGTGGGCTTAATTACAGTGCAGCCCCAGCTTTGCGTGGTGTGAAAATGGGAAACGACGAAAAGCCGACAGTGGGGTTCGAGCCCACTATACCAGCTAACCGCACGGCCAACTTGGTCTGTGAGGTGCAGAGGAATGAAGGCACTGTTCGGGTTAGAAGAGAACCAGAGTTGACCAAGAGAGGTCAGGTGAAGGCTAAATGCACTGTCATGCTCAGCTCAACGCGCCGTGTTAATCAATTGTGGTGCTTGCCTCAGACTTCCAAGAGGTCACGTTCGCGATGCGTTATCAATAATCTATAACGTATCATCTCATCAAATGATAATGAGACTGAAAAGTCAAGTGGGTAGCACGTGCTATGAGGCTTACACACCGTTGCTAGGTGGAAATGTCGCTCTTGTATACACCTGAGGAAGAAACAGAATTCTGAAGTTACGTAGCGACACGCGCTGAACGGGAGACAATGCTTTCAAGATGGCTTCTTCTCTTCGTACCGCTGTGGGGTCGCGGGTGGGATTTGGCCCTGTTTTACGACCAGATGCCGTTCCTGACGTCAACCCTGTGTGGAGGGATGTAATCACCACTCGTGCTTCTGTGGTGGTTGGTAGTGCAGTATGTTGTCTGAATATGAAGAGGAGAGTTTTGGGGCGGACACATACAGCCAGTCCCGGAGCCAGAAGAATTAATCAGAAGCGATTAAAATCGAACACGAGACCCTCTGAACCGAAGGCCAGTACGCTGACCATTCAGCCATCGAATCATCTGTTTCAGAGCAATATCTTGCCTGGCCGAGTTGATTCACGACAAGCGAGTGACTGACGTTGAACGCCTTCTTTGCCTCAGTTTATGTTCGTGAATCTTATAAGCGTAGAACTTAGCCAACATTCGTCTCGCAGATGTTGAACTAAAAACTGCTGCTGAGAAAATGAATTGCACGTTCCTTCTAGGTAGCGCTTTTATACTCTTCTATTTCCCCTTTCTTTCTAAATCCGTTTAACCTACAGGGATGGTTTTTCCTCGGACCCAGCGACGGATCCCACCTCCACCACCTGAAGAGCAGAGTCCTGGAGAGTGAGGCTTTGGGTCGGGGGATACAACTGGGCAGCAGGCCAGGCGCCCTCACAGAGGACAGACACGGCCTTAAGTTAGGTACCACTTCGAGGATGACTGATACAGGAATCGAACCCCCATCCCTCCTATTTAGTTGATCTCCCGAGGCTGACTAAACCCCCTTTTTAAATTTCGTAGCAGAGTCGGGAATGGAACGTGGGCCTCACACTACAGACCTGGAGATATGCACGTGCTTTCAGGTCCGCAGGTGGTGGTTCTCCTGGAACAGCGCTAAAGCGGTTCAAAGGTTGCTAGTTCGAGCCTTGTACAAGTTATCCGTGGTTCAATAAACAGAAGTGAAGTGCGAAGTGTTCAGGAAGCCAGATTTCAGTTCCACATCGACCGCGTCTGCGGGCTCTGGGTCCGCTCCGCGGTGCCAGTAGTACTGAGAGACAGCGAGTGCGGTCAACCCTGACCACATCTGGTCGTCCCTCACAGGCCGAGATGCTGCGCGTAGCCTTCAGCTTGCATTCCAGAGATAGAGGGTTCGAACCCTACTGTAGGCCTCCCTGAAGATGGTTTTCCATGGTTTGCCATTTTCACACCACACAAATGCTGGGGCTGAACCTTAATTAGCGCCACTGTCGCTTCCTTCCCACTCGTAGCCCTTTCCTATCCCATCGTCGCGATAAGACCTGTCTGTGTCGGTGCGACGTAAAGCAACTTGAAAAAAGCCAGTCGTCTCGCCAAGTCAAGGCCCTTATTCTTTCAATTGAAGCACAACTAACACTCAGAGGTCGAGCTGAAGGAAGTAACCTAGTGCGTGTGACCTGCATTTCGAACATTCTATTTCATTCAGTCTTTCCTCAAAGAACTCGGAAATTCATGGAACATTTCCCTTCAATCCCCTAAACTTCTTTACCCCAATTTGTCCAAATGTATCTTCATTTTACGATATTTCCTACTTTTAAAAGCTCCACTCAAACTTATTGTACGCCATCTCTCTACTGACAGCTTGGAAGAGACCACTTAGTTGATCAGCTCGTCTCCTTTCTCCCAAGTCTTCCCAAACCAAAATTAGAAACATTTTCTTAACGCTACTCATTTTTCGGATATGACCCGGAATAAATCCAGCTGCTTTTCTTTGGATCATTCCCATTTCCCGTAGACTGGAACCTCTCCTTTAGTACAAGCCCTAAATCCGCTCATAGAGATATTTACAACCTCCTTGATGTTTCCTGGATACTTACAGTGAGCTACCATTATCCCATCAACACAGATGAGCTCTCCAGGAACGCATTGGGACCCGTCCACCTCCCGAGTCCCAGACTAGCATTTATCTCAGGGGTGTCGGTTCATTATTTAAATCATCAAATATAAATATAACGGCATAAATGAACACTGGGATGAACGGAGCAATTTAAAATTAAAATAGGGAAGGCTCGATTGTAAACTTAAATTTAAGGACTCCATGATAGGACTAGGAAGTGACTGTTAACTTTAAAAAGGGCATCAACTAACTACAATAAAAAGATTATGAGAATGGTTTCCTTTGAAATACTTGCCAGAAGGAGCAGTTTATTACGCCATCCGACGTACGAAACTTTGATACATTTGGCAACGATATTTAAGTTTTCCACATATGTTGCATAAACAAATCACTTGCTATACCGCAAGTGGTATCAATATGTTGCTGGGTTGCTTCTGAAATAAAATGACATTTTGAGGTATAATTTACGGATCGATTCCATTTGAATCGAACCGTTGTTCAAGGATATAGCTTCCTTCTATCGGGAGCCCGAGCATAACCCATGTTACGGTCGGCTTCTCGATTTAACTAAGATGATGTACTCCGGCTATATACATTTTTCCGAGACCGGTACTCGGACTGGGTAATGTTTCTCGTGAATTACGAAAAATGGATTCCACGGACAGTTCCTATCTTACGATGTCCAGCTGATGCCATACCACTTGTGTTTTGTTGTGATTAGTATGTTCATATTTTCAAAGTGAAGTTGTTCAAATTTATGAGAAGCGATTATAATAATAATTTTCCAAGTAAATCATATGTGGATTGATTAGTGCCAGAATAAATCGGATTTGTAAAAGGGGTTATGCGTTAAACATATTATGAGTGGACTACCGTGTAACAGGCGAAATTAATATTTTTTTAATTAATAATAATAATAATAAATAAAAATAAAACTACTTTTTTGAAGAAATTTTATTAATATAATTTGGAAATAATAATAATTCATGAGATATTGGAAATTTTTAGTGATCAATGCGTAATAATAAATTTAAGTGATCAGGTGTTGAGTTTATCAGGAATCATTTAATGACGGGAGGTAATTTAACTTGATAAATTAATAATATTGAAATTTAAGATCGGTGCTAATAATCCGTACATGTTAATGAACGTGTGGTTTAAATTACGGTCCAATATTTTTTACGTATAAATATCGTGTCTTAAAGTTGCAATTCATTAGCCGGAATACGTAGGACTAATATTACGAAACCATGATTGTCAAATTTTGGTAAATATAATTTCAAGATGTTACGATTATTTGTGGAGAATGAACTAAGGCGTAGATCAAAATGAGATAGAAAAGGTTAAAGAATCTGCAGTCAGATAATAAAAGGTCGTACGATGTCAGAAGTGGAATAAATAAGTCAGTTGATAATTCTGTGAGAAATAAATGAATCAAGGAATATTGAGATAGAAAGGAAAATAAATTCCGTACGAGAGACACTTAGGATATTGAAATGAGTGTAAAATGTACGGGCAGTGTCACAGAGAAATACTGAGTTACGTAGCGGGTAGAATTCGAACCCGTGACAGCATGTACGAAATAAATAGACTGCACAGCTATTCGTCGAGATACTACGGATCTAAGGATAATGAGAGTTCAGAGTCCACATAAATGATCGTATATTGTAATCATTGTAATGACGAGCGATGACAATCATGATGTCGTGATAATAATAATAATAATATTGCAGATAAATGATTGGACTGCCTTAAGTAATTGAGCGTTGATAAAGATGTTAAACGGGAATCTAAATGATAATATGCAACCGATAATAATAATAATAATGTAAGGACGATGTTAAATCATCGCGGTCAGTTTAATAATAATTGTCATAATAATAACAGTAATGATGACGTTGGTTGATCAGTGAAATATTTGTAATTGCGACCGATATCTTAATATATTTTGGCGGAAGTGACCGGTTCATTAATAATAATAACCTCTTGAGTGGCGTGAATAATAATAATAAAATCTGGAGTCACCTATTTAATAATAATAATAATAACCACAAGAGGGATATAATAATAATAACACTAATAACCATTTGTGTTTGCATCCCGCATAATAATGACGATATTAATCAAACGTGACAGTGCCAGGAACCGTTGAATAATAATAATAATAATAATAATAGTAATAATAATAATAATAATAATAATTTCGAGGATGATAATTTCATGGATAAATGAATATTTCTGACGAGAGTGAATTAATTAATTGGTGACAACATCCCTCGATTCGTATGTTTGAATAATAAGAGTGATAAATATATTAGTCATTTGTGACCTCGTTATCGTACGGTTTCCGCACGGTATTTCCCATCGCTTCTCGTTATCTCATCTGTGGCAGTAGTCTACTGAGGCTACTTTGTAATATTTCAGATCATGTGTAAATAAAATGTAAATGCTAATTCAGTGGTATGGCATCAGCTGAAGGTCGTAAGATAGGAACTGTCCGTGGAATCCATTTTTGGTAATTCACGAAAAACGTTACCCAGTCCGAGTACCGGTCTCGGAAAAATGTATATAGCCGGAGTACATCATCTTAGTTAAATCGAGAAGCCGACCGTAACATGGGTTATGCTCGGGCTCCCGATAGAAGGAAGCTATATCCTTGAACAACGGTTCGATTCAAATGGAATCGATCCGTAAATTATACCTCAAAATGTCATTTTATTTCAGAAGCAACCCAGCACGATATTGATACCACTTGCGGTATAGCAAGTGATTTGTTTATGCAACATGTGTGGAAAACTTAAATATCGTTGCCAAATGTATCAAAGTTTCGTACGTCGGATGGCGTAATAAACTGCTCCTTCTGGCAAGTATTTCAAAGGAAACCATTCTCATAATCTTTTTATTGTAGTTAGATGATGCCCTTTTTAAAGTTAACAGTCACTTCCTAGTCCTATCATGGAGTCCTTAAATTTAAGTTTACAATCGAGCCTTCCCTATTTTAATTTTAAATTGCTCCGTTCATCCCCGTGTTCATTTATGCCGTTATATTTATATTTGATGATTTAAATAATGAACCGACACCCCTGAGATAAATGCTAGTCTGGGACTCGGGAGGTGGACGGGTGCAAAATGGCTTGCCCAAAGTGGTGCTTTAAGAACGGCAGAGAGGGCCTAACAAATGAAGGGAAGAACTACGAGTCATGTTGGTTGACATCAGTAAAACGATGACCAATTGTAGGACATGTTACAGTTGGGCCAGAAGAAATATGGCTGGTTTAAAGTGAGACTTTACTGTGTGCCCACTGGGAAGCTTGATTGCATTATAAAGAGGCCAATATCATTGCTAATCAATTGTAAACATTTTTAATACTTCTTTTTTTCTAATTTTATATTTTTAAATTTTGATTTTAATTAATTGGTGACCGCATCACGGTCAAGTGTGTGTTCACTTGTAACGTAATATCATGCTAGAGTAAGGTTAGTTTCGAACGGAGCTAGATTTGGCTAGTTTATTAATATAATCCATTGCTAATCTCTTCAAGTGTGGCAATGATTCAAAATTCAATGAGCTCGAAGATTTGATGTTTCTCTTTTTCCCATATGAAATTTAATATTATTTTGGTAATTCAGGACTCCATTTACATGTCATTGAACATGAGATGAATATTATAAACAGTTATGTAGGAAGGCTTGAATTGGTAAAAATATTACTGAGCACCAGTTCAAGTTAATATTTAAAAAGGGGTTGAGATGGTATAAATTAAAATTAACGTATTTCAGGGCAGGAGATTTCCAACTTCATCGTTGTTTTAATGTTGTTGTTGTTGTTGTTGTTGTTGTTATATTGGAGCAGTTTATTGTGAAATCTTAGGCGCAAGCTAGCAGTCAAGTTGAATGACCTGCCAATGTAAACAAGTTTAAAAGTCAAAATTTTTTTTTGTTAAATGAAAGTTAGTGTAGGGGTATAATATCATAGGATAGGGCCTAGACCCAATAGCGTATTCCTTCGTGTGCAGCAAGGTGAGAGGCCGATCGGCCCTTTTGCTTTCTCAAGAAAAGTTATAATGTCTGACGACGGTGGGGAGCGACCCCAGGACATAGTGGTAGAAGGACAGGGAGAGGTGAAAGCTCTCACGTTAGAGGACTTAATGCAAGCGTTGGCTGCAAGTATTGGTCCAATTAAACAGGAAATTATTGAACAAATGAAGGCTAATAGTGTTTCAGATAAACAGGAAATTATTCATAAGATAGACCAAGTACAGGCTGCGTGTGAAGTTAATAAAACAGAACTCAAGGCACAGATAGATGCAGTTCAGGCCGCAAGCATAGCGATGGGACAAGAACTTAGGGACCAATTAACTCAAGTCCAGGAAGCATGTCACTTCGCGAAAGACGAATTAAAAGGGCACATGGATTCGTACATTACCATCGTAAAAGAAAAGGTTGACCGCGTTAGAGATGAGGCTCAAATGGAACTGGCAGAAATTAAGGAGAAGTTGAACGCTAGTGTCAAGGAACTCGCCGCTTTACGATTAACTGACAGACAAAACATAGAATCACACATAGAGGAAATTCGGGATGAATGTCGGAAGGAGAATGACATCGTCCGGGGACAAGTAGAAGAAAAATGCGCGCAGATAGCTGGCACCTTGACAAGCATGACAAGGGCATGAACGAGATACGTGGGGAAGCTGCGCGTACACTTGTAATCGTAGCAGGACTAAAAACCAAAGTCGAGGAATTAACTGTAAAGTTAGAAGACAGTAGCCAGAGAATAACCAAGTGCGAAGACGCAAACTTAGCGTTATTCCAGCGGACGGAAGACCTAATTGAACAGGGCCAATCATTTGCCGACACGGAAGTTCGCCTATTAGAACAATGCAAGGCGTATAATGGGCAAATTTCCGGCACAAAAGAAATGTCAAGTAGTAATCCCAACGGAATGGATGACATCCGAAAAGACTTGGAGATATTGAAGGCTAGGTTGGAACCGTCAGCGTCTAGCCAAGACTTTAACCTCCAATACCGCGAATACGAACCCCATGATAACCAGGGGATTCATAAGAAAGGGGGCCTATCCCAAGCTGACACAAACGGTTTCAAGTTTGAGAACAGAGATGGGTCGTCTACGTCATCCAATGCTATCCCGACATCGGTGGTACACGTCATTAAGATGTCTGATGACAAGCCACCAATCGATGCCCGTGGGCATATCACCCCGAAAGGTTTCATCCGGGAAATCGCCGGTTATGTAAATGAAAATAAGATACCAGTAGAGCGACAACTGCGAACAGTCGAGAAATTCCTAGACGGAGCACCAGCTGTATGGTTCAGGGCTTTCTTGTATACCTTTGAAGATTTTGAAGGATTTCGGCCGGCTTTTCTCCAAAAATTCTGGAGCATTCAGGAACAGCAGGAGTTAAGGCTGGAAGTATATTCCAGACGATATTCAACATCCTCGCCCACGAAATTCTCAGATTACTTTGTGGCACAATTTCACAAGCTACGGGAGCTTGATAATCCAATGAGCGAAACAGAATTGATTAGCGCCATTGGAAAGCAATTGCCATTTGAGGTCCAACGAATGATGGTAGCGTCAAATGTCCAGACTGCTGTCGAAGCGGAGGCTTTGTTACGTCAATTAGACCTCACAACTCATCATTCGAACCCGAGACAAATTAGGAGCAGGGACCAACAGGTGAACAATATCGAACGGACAATCGAACCGAAGACCACTAGTACGAAGAACCAGGGAACTAGTACTGATCCGGAACCTCGTCGAGCATATAATACGGAGTGGAAGCCGCGACAATGGACGAGACCTAGGAATTTTGTGGAAGGCAACCGGCAAACCAACCAAGGTAACTTTCGAGCTGACAGGGGATACCGTGGATTCCAGAGAAATAATTATAGGCCGTATCCATCTAGAAATCAAGGGAACCCGAGATATTACCAGGGAGGATCTCGTCAGGATAAGGATGACAGATATCAAGAGTCTAGGCGGTACATAGAAGAGCTGAACAAGAGAAAATGGAAGGAGGCGATTCATGATCGAGGCCGTGATGAGGAAGCGACAGGAGCGGAGAGCTTGCAATTCCAAAGAGCAAGGAAAGGGGCAGCGACTTGAACCCGAATGCACCGAAGTTCGAATCTGAAGAACGGCTCGGGGCGAAAAAAACGCCGAATTTTAAATGAAGAATGGATCATCGCAGAGGTCGATACATGGGTTGTGACCTCTGACGAATTAATTGACGATCCCGAAATACAAATTTCAAAGGAAATTAAGAGACTACCAGTGATATATACTAGGATCAACCACGTGAGGGTTCGATCACTCATTGATACAGGCGCCAGCGTATCAGTAGTATCCCAAGTTCTGGTAAATGAACTACAATCCAAAGTAAACATCCCGATTATCCCAGTTTCAAATTTGAAGATTCGTGGAATTATCCCGGATAAATCCGTCATATGTAAGAACCAGGCATTATTGGACATCGAAATTGGAAATTCAAAATTTGCTCATACATTTATTATCATGAATAAAATCAACTATAACTTGATCCTAGGGGCTGATTTTATGACCGAATACCAGGCTGTGATTGATATGGGGGATAACTCTGTCAGATTTAAGCACAGAGAAGGTTTTGAGGATACAACCATGAACCCTCAGTCGGAGATAGGAGAGCATGAAGAAATTTGGAATACCGAAGTCATGAATCCGCTTAGGACGGACGAAAGTGTCATACGTGAGACGGATGATCATGTGACCTCTGATGATTATAAACTATTTGCGGCAGAATTGCAGGAAGGTGAAGTCAACTGCGGGAAAGTTATAGCAGATAAAGTTAATGCAGCTGTAATAGGTCCCGAGGGGAAGGAAAATTTATTCAAAATTTTTAACAAAGCATAGCGACACGTTTGGCTCAAAACCTGGAAAAATTGAAAACTTTGAATACGAATTAAACGTGAATGATTGGTCCCCGTATAAGAAGAAATTATATCCAATTGCCGAGAAATTCTATCCCCAAGTCCGCGAAGATATTAGGGAAATGGAAGCAAGTGGACTGATATCGAAGTCACCGACGCCATTTTTGAACCCTTTAGTGATAGTAAGGAAACCGGACGGATCAGTACGCATTTGCCTTGATGCACGTGCTTTCAACGAGAGATTAGTCCCAGAGTATGAGCAGGCTCCGCCTATTAAAGAGATCCTGAAGAGATTTAAAGACATGGAATATTTTACCACTTTTGACCTGACGTCATCGTTTCATCATATACTGTTGGAAGCTAAATCTAAGTTGTTGACGGGATTCTTATTCGATCAACAGACTTATGTTTTTAATCGTCTCCCGTTCGGTATCAAGAACGCGGGTTCGGTTCTCATTCGGGCTCTTGACCGCAATCTAAGTCCAAAGGTCAAAGAGGCGACTATCATGTATGTGGATGATATCTTGGTAGCTACAAAAACACTTTCGGAACACTTGGAAAATATTGATGAAGTCCTCACCAATTTAGGAAGGCATAACTTCAAGGTCAACCTATCGAAATCACATTTTTGTCAGAAGGAGGTGTTATTTTTGGGTCACCTTGTAGATGGAGATGGTGTGCGACCAAACCCAGTCAAAATTGAGGCCATTAGGGTGTTTCCTAAGCCTACTAAAGTAAAACATGTTTGGCAGTTCCTTGGAATGTGTCAATTCTTCGCTGATCGTTGCCCTGATTACACAACCGTAGTAGCACCATTGCAGGACCTACTTAAGAAAAATAATCGATGGAAGTGGGACCATACTTGTGATGAGGCGTTCGCTCAGACCAAGCAACGATTACCGCATAATGTTAAGCTCGGATACCCTGATTTCAGCCCCAGATTCATAATTCAAACAGACGCCTCAACCATAGGTATAGGAGCCGTATTACTTCAGGAAAACCCCGATGATCCAAGCATAAAAACCTATATTGCCTTCATGAGCCGGAAATTGCGGAAGCATGAGATAAAGTACACTATCACGGAATTGGAAATGTTGTCTATCGTGAGCGCTTTGCAGTATTGGAAGAAGATCGTGTATGGTTTTCAGATTGTTATCCGTACCGATCACAAAGCGCTGACGTTCATTATGAAGACCAATATGGCAACTGAGAGGGTTAGCCGTTGGGCATTATTTATCCAGCAATTTGATCTCACAGTAGAACATTGCCCCGGGAAACTCAATATTTTGGCAGACACATTGAGTCGACATCCAAACCCGGAGGAAGTCGTAATCCACCAAATTGAGTTGATAGAAGAGGATCAGGAGGTCTTAAGGAATCTGAAGGACATAGGAGCGATACAGAAGAGAGATGGGTTCACTAACTTGATGATAGAGTTCTTTAACAAAACATTGCAGCCAGACAATCCACAGTATGACAGAGCTAGTAAATTATCAGCGAGCTACCATTTTTTGAATGGGGTTCTTCATAAGTTTTTGGATGAGGAACACACGAAACTTCGCATAGTCATACCATCTGAAATGCAAGTACCGGTAGTCAACCATGTACACCGGGTCATTGGACACGGAGGTATAGGGAAGGTTTTGGCAACTATCCAAGAGACATTCGTGTGGGCCAAAACGAACCAAACAGTCCGAAATGTACTACGATCATGCGACGTCTGCCAAAGGATTAAACCTAATCCGTACTTACTTAAGCAATCTCCGCGCCCATTGTTACCTACTGAACCCCGCGAGATATTCGCAATGGACCTGTACGGACCGCTCCCAAGGCCCGTAGGGGAAATCAATTCATCCTTGTTAGTTTAGATGTATTCTCTAAATTGGTAGCCTTGTATCCGCTGCAAAAGGCAAATTCTAAAAATGAACTACGAGGAATTACTTCACATATCATTCAACAGATGGGGAAGCCTAAGAAGATCCTTACTGATCATGGTAGTCAGTTCACATCTGCTGCGTTTGCAAATCAATTACGACAACTAGACATTCAGCATGTACTTAGTTCGATTCGCCATCCCGAATCGAACGCATCAGAGAGGATCATGCGAGAAATTGCAAAATTTTGCAGGATCTATTGTTCCGAGGCACATTGGCGGTGGATTGACGTGGTACCCATGATAACTAAATGTATTAACACCACGATCCACGAAGCAACAGCCCAGATACCGGAAGTGGTTCACTTTAACAAATATCCGGCCAGGCCATGGCATAATGCAGTGGCATGTCCTGCAGATCCACGCGTATCCAGCGAAATTTGTATCAGAAAGACACGGGAACATTTGGAGGCACAAGCGGAACGACGGTTGAGAAGGTTGAGGAATAAGCGATTCCACCGTCCGTTGAGGGTTGGCGAGCTCGTTCTAGTGAAGAAGCCTAGTGTATCTAACCCAGAGCAGAAGGTGTACCACAAGTTTTGTAAATTGTTCGTGGGCCCTTTCAAGATTATACAAACTTATGACAACAATGCTTACAAAGTTCAGAGCTTGGATGGAAGTTCAGAGAACATCTATAACGCTGCGAATTTAAAGCTTTACCACACGCCAGCAGACCAAAGGGAAGCAGAGGATGAACGAGAGGAAGCAGATGACGAGCCGGAAGAAGATGATGTCGAAGAAGATGATGAAGAAGAAGAAGGAAGGGAAGGAGAAGTCCAAGTAATCCATACACCTATTGAAGCAAGGCCATGTCCGGAGTGTGGAGAGATAGAAGCGATGTGCAGGAATTTGTCAATACGATCCATCAAATCGAAAGACAGAACGAGGAGTTAAGGTTCAGGAACCAGATGTTGAGAGATGAAATTAATAGCCGTCGCAGAACAGAGGATCCGACGTCAAATCATGATAGTGATGATATGAACACATCATTAAAAAAAATCTCATGATGCTCACTAGATTTTTTTACCTGGGCAAGAGGAAGATGAACCCGAGTGACTTAGGCCCAAAGTCAATCCTGATTTGATTGATAAAATAATATATGGTACATTTATTGAAATACAGAAGTGTAGTTGAAAATATTTCGTTTATGTAATGTCGAAATAGGAGCGAAGGAAGGACGACAGACTGGAGCCTGACGGATTAGCTCGACACAACAAATTTTAGCTACTTCACAGCAGGGGATCTCATTAGTTGGCGAACAAGGAAATACAAGTCTACAAATAAGTCTTGGTCAGAAAGAGAAAGGGGATAGGTGATACAAAGGAAGCTCGCTACATGAGTAATGCACTGGGATATTTTTGGCAGGACGGAAATTCCGTGCCGTCATGGAAAACTACAGCGGCTGCAAGTACATTCGCTAGCCTAGGTTCGGGCAGGTGGAGATTTAAATCACGTGACCGCTTGCCCGCCAATCGTAAAAATTTGATGGAAGACTCAGGGATACCATCTTAAGGAATGATGGATGAGATATGCTCGTAACTTCAAAATTAATTAGTAATAAATTATTGTGAGTACACGAAGCAATGTAATGAATTTATTAGATGTCACGCATGGAAAAATAATCAATAATTATCGGCAAATTAAATAAATTGAAGGCTGGATTTCTTGAAAACCAGACAGCTTGAATCTCATTGGCTGGACAAAGACCACGTTGTAAGGGACGCTTCCGAAGGCGCCAAATGTGAGGAGCTAAATCCACCCGTATCTCCTAAATCTGTGATCACCAGGAGTTCATATTTAATCCAGCAAATATGCTGGCGGAGTGGATTAATTTGATGTAAATTTTAACGTCCAATTCGGAGTGCAAGTACCGATATTAAAATTCCACCCCCTCCCTCTGGGGTATGACGTCAATGAATCCGCGGGAGAAAGCTTCATCCATATATACGGGACAAGGGATCCTCGCCAACACACTTGAACTGAATCTCTGGAGCTGAACTGTCGGTCGCAGCTAACTTCGAATTTTACGGGCATACAGTAACTCAACATTTAATGGCGCGAGCATCCGCCAGTGTTTGTAAAATGTGATCGCGCTCAAGCAACATGAACTGGAAATAGTTAACGTAGGACAGTGTTTGTCAGTTATAAATATCAGTGAAGTAAATTAATTGCACTGCAAGAGAGTAATATAAATTGTACAATAATACGTACGTAAATAACCTACTGTGTGACGAACAGTACATTAAGGGAATAATAGCCTGTACTTTGCAATATCGAACCGCTATCATGAACACTTCAAGAGTGCCGCATGAAACGGGCGTATCGCGTCGGACGACATAAATCGCGACGGGCGTAAAATTTGACACCTCGTCGTACGTGTCCAGGTCCATTGTGCGGTAATTGGACGAAGATTAAAATAGTGTAAATATTAAATTTTTGGGTCTAGGATATTAATTTGTTGTATAAAAGTTAAAGTATTCAGTGTTAACGTTGTCAATGGTGAAGTTTTGGTGATAATTAAGGTAATAGTGTAAAATGGTAATGTGCCAGGAAATCTTTTGTGGAACTACGCCATCAAGAATGGAAGAGTAAAATGCAGAGAGGGGCCGAAAGGAGCCTCTCATCTGCAAAGCTGTAATGGAATACCGATAACTAAGATGAGTACATAATGTATATAATATTTGGGAAATGTTAGCGTGATTGGGAAAAATGGGAATAATTTTATTATACTTGGTTACCTTCTGTAACAAGATGAGTCGCTTAACGACCCCATCCTAAATTTGTAGCACGGACAGTAGTAAATATAACAATGTAAATAATCGGGTCTTTTATGTATTCAGTTTCTTGGAGATGTAAATTTGTATATATAGTGTAGTACGTTAAGTCTGTAACCGTACAACAGGGTTACAGACTCCATTCTGTATTTATTATTATTATTATTATTATTATTATTATTATTATTATTATTATTATTATTATTATTATTATTATTATTATTATTATCATTATTATTATTATTAGTATTATTATTATTATTATTATTATTATTATTAACCCGATTCATTAGATTTTATATATTCTGTTTCTCATCAATTAGACTGTAATAATTAGGTATCACGTATATTATTGTATTTAATCATAGGTTAAGTGAAATATGTTTGTAATTATTCTGTATTGTAGTAAGTGAGATTTGTTGGTTTCATATTGTCATGCTGTGGCTTGTAACTTTGGCTAGATGAGCTGGCATAGTATTTTGCAATCGAGGCTATGTTTAACTGGGAATGTTGTGTACAAGGAGATTTCCCGGTGACGCATTCGGCATAGTCATTCTCGGACCGCTTGGGTACGCTTAGACGACACATGACTGATGACATCAGTGCGTGGACACGTGATTGCGACCAAGTGTCAGTATTCGCCAGCTACTGTATGTGGAAGTGGAAGGGATGAACAGTGAGTGGGGAGATGAGTCGTCATCGCGAGGTGATATAAGTCGAGGCAACGGTAGTGAGAGATTCAGATGATATCAATCAGTTGATAGTACTGAGTTCATAAGCAGTTGATATCGTGCAGATCATATGTAACAGTCAGATGTATCAAATGGAAGAAGTGGTCTTAGTGTGATGGTCAGAGCTAAGAGTTGTGTTTGAAGAGGTAATCATCGAGGAAGTCTACAAGTGGTGCTTGTATCCGAGCAGAGACGGGTACTATGCTGATAAAGAAACATCATCTTCTTGTGAGGATGGACTTCACAAGATGTTTCAATAATATTTTCCAATTATTTAAAATATATTGAGTGGACGTAATTACATTGGAGCTCCATACACGCGTACATGGTATGTAGGCCAACTCCTTGTTATATAAGAAGATTACAACAGACGGTTCCCGACTTCAGCTCACAGGTTTTCCCAAGAATTTCAAGTTCAACAGCGGTGTATGCAGACAACAGGTAATTAAAGCATCAGACATGTTATGCATTCATAACATGAAGAAGAGTGTAATCAGCGGCGATATCACATCTCACTTCAAGTTCATGCCAATAGCTGTTTTTGTTTAGATTAAATTTTCCTTTCCTTTGTACCGCAAATCTCACGATATATTTCTTTTGTTAAATTAAAAGACGTAAATGATTGTTCATTGTGACGTAAATTTAGTCATAAACTCAGTTTTATTTTAATTATAATAAGTGATTCCAGTTCCATGTACAATCCTCAATTGTGGAAATGCAACAGTAATTTAATATTGTCCTGATCCATATCCCTGTATATTGCCAGATATGTGAGTTTATCACCTCACGCCTTGAGATAATTGATATAAGAGGTATGCTCTACCGAATTTTGTTGTTTTTCTTAAAAAAGCAACTGGCGCTCAATCAAATGTTATTTATATTGTGTGGAAGATATGAAAGTATAAGAGTAGTGGTCGGAGTAGCCACAAGTCATGCATGCATTCATATTTCTTTGTAGAATAATTTTCTTTCATTTGATTTTGGTTATGATAGTTAAAATAGACCCGATATGTGTTTTTCTGTTTTGTCGTTTTAACGAGCTATGTAATGACACTGAAGGAAAATCCAGCTTCGCCATACCAGTTGTGTTTTGTTGTGATTAGTATGTTCATATTTTCAAAGTGAAGTTGTTCAAATTTATGAGAAGCGATTATAATAATAATTTTCCAAGTAAATCATATGTGGATTGATTAGTGCCAGAATAAATCGGATTTGTAAAAGGGGTTATGCGTTAAACATATTAAGAGTGGACTACCGTGTAACAGGCGAAATTAATATTTTTTAAATTAATAATAATAATAATAAATAAAAATAAAACTACTTTTTTGAAGAAATTTTATTAATATAATTTGGAAATAATAATAATTCATGAGATATTGGAAATTTTTAGTGATCAATGCGTAATAATAAATTTAAGTGATCAGGTGTTGAGTTTATCAGGAATCATTTAATGACGGGAGGTCGTTTTTAATTCGGAATTAAAGTGTGTGGTATTTTAACTTGATAAATTAATAATATTGAAATTTAAGATCGGTGCTAATAATCCGTACATGTTAATGAATGTGTGGTTTAAATTACGGTCCAATATTTTTTACGTATAAATATCGTGTCTTAAAGTTGCAGTTCATTAGCCGGAATACGTAGGACTAATATTACGAAACCATGATTGTCAAATTTTGGTAAATATAATTTCAAGATGTTACGATTATTTGTGGAGAATGAACTAAGGCGTAGATCAAAATGAGATAGAAAAGGTTAAAGAATCTGCAGTCAGATAATAAAAGGTCGTACGATGTCAGAAGTGGAATAAATAAGTCAGTTGATAATTCTGTGAGAAATAAATGAATCAAGGAATATTGAGATAGAAAGGAAAATAAATTCCGTACGAGAGACACTTAGGATATTGAAATGAGTGTAAAATGTACGGGCAGTGTCACAGAGAAATACTGAGTTACGTAGCGGGTAGAATTCGAACCCGTGACAGCATGTACGAAATAAATAGACTGCACAGCTATTCGTCGAGATACTACGGATCTAAGGATAATGAGAGTTCAGAGTCCACATAAATGATCGTATATTGTAATCATTGTAATGACGAGCGATGACAATCATGATGTCGTGATAATAATAATAATAATAATATTGCAGATAAATGATTGGACTGCCTTAAGTAATTGAGCGTTGATAAAGATGTTAAACGGGAATCTAAATGATAATATGCAACCGATAATAATAATAATAATGTAAGGACGATGTTAAATCATCGCGGTCAGTTTAATAATAATTGTCATAATAATAACAGTAATGATGACGCTGGTTGATCAGTGAAATATTTGTAATTGCGACCGATATCTTAATATATTTTGGCGGAAGTGACCGGTTCATTAATAATAATAACCTCTTGAGTGGCGTGAATAATAATAATAAAATCTGGAGTCACCTATTTAATAATAATAATAACCACAAGAGGGATATAATAATAATAACATTAATAACCATTTGTGTTTGCATCCCGCATAATAATGACGATATTAATCAAACGTGACAGTGCCAGGAACCGTTCAATAATAATAATAATAATAGTAATAATAATAATAATAATAATAATAATTTCGAGGATGATAATTTCATGGATAAATGAATATTTCTGACGAGAGTGAATTAATTAATTGGTGACAACATCCCTCGATTCGTATGTTTGAATAATAAGAGTGATAAATATATTAGTCATTTGTGACCTCGTTATCGTACGGTTTCCGCACGGTATTTCCCATCGCTTCTCGTTATCTCATCTGTGGCAGTAGTCTACTGAGGCTACTTTGTAACATTTCAGATCATGTGTAAATAAAATGTAAATGCTAATTCAGTGGTATGGCATCAGCTGAAGGTCGTAAGATAGGAACTGTCCGTGGAATCCATTTTTCGTAATTCACGAGAAACATTACCCAGTCCGAGTACCGGTCTCGGAAAAATGTATATAGCCGGAGTACATCATCTTAGTTAAATCGAGAAGCCGACCGTAACATGGGTTATGCTCGGGCTCCCGAAGGAAGCTATATCCTTGAACAACGGTTCGATTCAAATGGAATCGATCCGTAAATTATACCTCAAAATGTCATTTTATTTCAGAAGCAACCCAGCACGATATTGATACCACTTGCGGTATAGCAAGTGATTTGTTTATGCAACATGTGTGGAAAACTTAAATATCGTTGCCAAATGTATCAAAGTTTCGTACGTCGGATGGCGTAATAAACTGCTCCTTCTGGCAAGTATTTCAAAGGAAACCATTCTGATAATCTTTTTATTGTAGTTAGATGATGCCCTTTTTAAAGTTAACAGTCACTTCCTAGTCCTATCATGGAGTCCTTAAATTTAAGTTTACAATCGAGCCTTCCCTATTTTAATTTTAAATTGCTCCGTTCATCCCCGTGTTCATTTATGCCGTTATATTTATATTTGATGATTTAAATAATGAACCGACACCCCTGAGATAAATGCTAGTCTGGGACTCGGGAGGTGGACGGGTGCACAACCAGGCTCCCATAATTAATCAGATTTAGTCAGGAATCGAATCCAAGACTCTCTCTTTCAGACGTCTCGACTTCGGCCAACGAAGCATACAACCGATTGACCTTAATTAGGATCGAACCTACTGTTTCTAGAACAAAAGGTGATCGAGTAACACGCCCCGTTATGAACGTCGGCAAACTTCATTCACATGACTCCATGTCTTTATCTTCAGATGCATGTAATACGTTGTAGGTGTAACAAGCTCCTACTGTAACAAGTATACTATTCCTTATGGGAATGAATTGAGTTGTATTTTTTTTTTTTTTTTTTTTTTTTTTTTTTAAGAAGGTTGGAACTTAAATAGTGGCAGCTATTTATTTACAACAGATACAAAAGAGTTACATGTTAGCAACCTTTATTGTCCTTCAATGTAGTCACCAGCGTTGTGTATAACCCGTTGCCAGCGATGTGGAAGTCGTAATATACCCTTAGCAGAGCCTGTTCTGTTGATGGTGCGAATGGAGCGGTTTACTGCCTGTCCAATCTCTGCGACAGTTCTGAGCTCACGAATCGTCTGTTTTCGATCACTGTCCAGTAACGCGGCACTGACGCTCGTAGGACGACACAGTTTGCCTCTTGAAGACCTTGATGACACTGACGTGCTGTACGACGCTAGCTCACACGTGACTGTCGCTCGTGCGCACGCGAGTCCATTTGCTCTGAGGTAAGATAACCAACGTATGCTATCAGCACCCTCGTATATATTTTAGACATGTTTTCTTTACATATATATATCGCCATAAGACCTATCTGTGTCGGTGCGACGTAAAGCCCCTAGCAAAAAAAAAATTACTGATATATATATATATATATATTTTCTAATTCTCTCTTTGTTTTTATCGTATTTTATGTTTAAGGACGACACACACACCCAGCCCCCGGGCCAGTGGAAAGAACCAATTAAGGTTAAAATCCCCGACCCTTCCGGGAATCGAACCCGGGGCCCCTTGAACCAAATGCCAGCACGCTAACCATGTAGCCATGGAGCTGGACAAATCCACAGAGGAACACTTGTGGCGGCCAAGGTGAACTCGGCAACTTGCATTACAGTTACGCTGAATGGGTTACATACCCGGTCCCTACAGATGTTGTACTATGACATTGTGATGTAAGTTTTTTACGATACCACATTTTATAACTCCAGCGTTGGCTACTGAAAGCGTCTTTTAACACACCCTGGCATAAGGAACGTTCCCGATCACACGACACTAAATTGAGATGGCTTCCCCTCCGAAACTGAACTGACGATAACACTGACTTCATTGCACGAGTTGAACTTGACACTATGCTGTATATATCCCACTTCATATGTTGCTCCAATGTTGTGGTTTACTCTTCATTACATCTGCACAGGCGTAGAACGGTTTGGGGCACGCAGTTGCCAGCTTGCATTTGGGAGATAATGGGTTCGAACCCCACTGTTGGCAGCCCCGAATATGTTTTCCGTGGTTTCCCACTTTCACACCAAGCAAATAAGGCCGCGGTCGCTTTCTTCTAACTCCTAGCCCTTTCCTATCCCCTTCGTCGTCATAAGACCTAATTGTGTCCGTGAGACGTAAAGCAAATTATTTGAAGAATTGCTTAAATAAGAGAGGCTGCTAATACTCTTGTACAACCATCATAGATGAACAGTGATCTTTCTGTTCTTCGAAATAGTCCCCTCACATAAGTATGTACTGCTGAGATCGGCGATACATGTCATGGAAACTTCCTTCCTTTGGAATGGTGTTCAAAAGCCTCGTCACGTTCAATCAATCAATCAATCACTACTGATCTGCATTTACGACAGCCGCCCAGGTGGCAGATTCCCTATCTGTTGTTTTCCTAGCCTTTTCTTAAATGATCTCAATGACACTGGAAATTTATTGAACATCGTCCTTCCTAAGTTATTACAATCCCTAACTCCCCTTCCTAAAAATGAATATTTGCCCCAGTTTGTCCTCTTGAATTCCAACCTTACCTTCATATTGTGATTTTACCTTCCTTTGTAGACGCCACTCAAACTTATTCGTCTACTAATGTCGTTCCACGCCATCTCTCCGCTGACAGCTCGGAACATACCACTTAGTCGAGCAACTCTTCTTCTTTCTCTCAATTCTTCCCAGCCCAAACTTTGCAACATTTTTGTAACGCTACTCTTTTGTAGGAAATTACCCAGAAAAAATCGAGCTGCTTTTCTTTGGATTTTTTCCAGTTCTTGAATCAGGTAATCCTGGTGAGGGTCCCATACACTGGAACCATACTCTAGTTGGGGTCTTACCAGAGACGTATATGCCCTCTCTTTTACATCCTTACTACAACCCCTAAACAACCCCATAACCATGTGCAGAGATCTGTACCCTTTATTTACAATCCCATTTATGTGATTACCCCAATGAAAATCTTTCCTTATATTAACACCCAGATACTCACAATGATCCCCAAAGGGAACTTTTACCCCATAAACGCAACAATTAAAACTGAGAGGACTTTTCCTATTTGTGAAACTCACAACCTGACTTTTAACCCCGTTTATCAACATTCCATTGCCTGCTGTCCATCTCACAACATTATCGAGGTCACGCTGTAGTTGCTCACAATCTTTATACAGAAAAACATCATCTGCAAAAAGCCTTGCCACTGATTCCACTCCTTTACTCATATCATTTACAATATATAAGAAAACATAAAGGTCCAATAATACTGCCTTGGGGAATTGCCTTCTTAATTATTACAGGGTCAGATAAGGCTTCGCCTACTCTAATTCTCTGAGATCTATTTTCTAGAAATATAGCAACCCATTCAGTCGCTCTTTTGTCTAGTCCAATTGCACTCAATTTTGCTAGTAATCTCCCATGATCCACCCTATCAAATGCTTTAGAAAGGTCAATCGCGATATAGTCCATTTGACCTCCTGAATCCAAGATATCTGCTATATCTTGCTAGAATCCTACAAGTTGAGCTTCAGTGGAATAACCTTTCCTAAAACCGAACTACCTTCTATCGAACCAGTTATTTATTTCGTAAACATGTGTAATATAATCAGAAAGAATGGGACGTATGCATAAAGTCTAGCATATTCTTTTGCTACCTCCTTTTGTAAGCATATGCTGGAATGAGTATGAATAAAATAATCTAGCAGTTGCTTTACTTACTGGTATTTACTTGCTAGCAAGCATTTGCTTAATTCTCCAGCAAATGCTGAATTCTACATGAGTAAAACCTAGCATGTGCTAGTACTATGCAACCATTTGCTTAAGATTTACCAAGCCAGTCTCAGTTAGCTTGAAGTTTGTTCTGTGACAACTTAGTGTTGTCTTCTGCTTGATTTAATGGCGCAAATTGTGAATATCCGACGCAGGAACCAGACGGCGCAGTGATGAACGTGCATATAAACATTTGTATAGATTTAGCGAAGAAAATGTTGAATTAATTTCGAGCTCTTTCTTGGGAGAAAGTGGCGAGACGCGTGCTGGTGCGTTAACATCGAAGTAACGAATGCAGATATTTCTTCGTTTTGTTGGCGATTCGGGTTTTCAAGTTGAGATAGGAGAAGATACGGGAGTGCATCAAAGTACTGTTAGTAGAACCATTGATTTCGTCAGCGAGAAAATTTTTCTACAAGCACATCACTGGATAAAATTTCCGTCACGTCGACAAGAAATCAATATATCTAAAGAGGAATGGCAGCAAGGCTTTAACTTTCCTTGTGTGATCGGTGCTCGTGATTGTACACATGAACCACGACTACACGGCGATGAATACATCAACCGCAACAAGCAACATGCAATTCAAGCGAAGTTTTTACAAGTGTTGATGCCTGGTTCTGTACATGACAGTCGCATATTTAAGAATTCACGTGTGTATGAAGGATTGCGAGACGATACGGGAGCTGCAATACTGTTGGGTGATTCAGGTTACGGGCTTGTACCTTGGCTGCTAACTCCTTACCGAAACCCTCGAAATCCACAAGAAGAAAATTACAATCGCGTGCATGCTCAAAACAGAGTAATTGTTGGTCAGCTGAAGAGACGTTTCCCTCTTCTAGCAAACAAAGTCACAGAACATTTCACGCATTATCATCTGTTGCTTTGTGCTGCATTTAAGAGATGAGGACAATTTTGATAATGTTTATACTGAAGAAAACGATGATGATGGTGCTACTGATAGGGGTGAACAAGAATATGGTTATGATGACATGAGAAGACGTGGTGCACAGAGAAGAAATGAAATCGCTAATATTTTGTTTCAACAAGTTGCTGTAAATTAACAATGAAAGTAGTGAAGCACTGTGATCTGGAAATGACAAAATTTAACACTTGTGTGGCTCGTGTTTTTCATTTAACTTATACTCTTACATCGTTATAAATTTATTTGTGATTCACTTCATCTTGTACGCTACTGTATCATTTCGCGTCAGTTGAATACAAATACCAACACTTATCTCTCTGTTCCACACAAACTGTTTGTTCACTTGAGTTTCATTTTGAAACTAATTTCCGTTCTTCTACTTTCTGTTGTTGCATGCGAGCAGTCTCTGCAGCGTGTTCCTTACTTCCTCCTACAGCGCATCCTCCTGAAATGTTGATGAAATAGAATTACTGACCTTGATCTACAGATTAATAAAATGAACTCGATATGAATGATTCATAAAAGAAAGAAATACGTTAGGCCTAATGATTATTTTTCTAATTAATACACAGCTTGCGGAGTGATGTGGTATTTCATCAATGAGTCCAGTAAAGTTTAATACCGGGCGAGTTGGCCGTGCGGTTAGGGCCGCGCAGCTTTGAGGTTGCACCCGAGAGATAGTGGGTTCGAACCCCAGCCCTGAATATGGTTTTCCGTAGTTTTCCATTTCACACCTGTCAAATTCCGGGGCTGTACCTTAATTTAGGCTACGGCCGCTTCATTCTCACTCCTAGGCCTTTCCTATCCCATCGCCGCCATAAGACCTACCTGTGTCGGTGCGACGTAAAGCAAATTTTTTACAAAATTGACTAATAGACACACCTGGTACACGAGTGAATGATCGATTTTGTTGTCCTTCCATTAAATTTAGAAGTTCCTGCTCCCATTTCTTCAACTGTATCTTCCTGTTTCCTGTAGTGTTACGGTCACTCTTCTTTTTCACTTCGGTCTTCATATTATGGATCCTTTTTGTCACCTGATCTGCTGTGAATTGCCGCCCGAGATTCTTCTCACAACTCTCGCGTAACTGTTCAACAGCTTGTAATTTAGCTGTTTTCGTCGAAGGAGTTTGTGATTCACTTAATAACACTGGTAACTGTTTGATCATTGAAATGAAGTGAAAATTTACGTCAATTTCTACATCTGTTTCTGATATCTCGGACATCGTAGAACACTGAATATGCACTGCAGGAAATGGAAACAGCAGTAACACCGAATGGTTACGGCGGTCAACACGTGTTTCTATACTAACATAACCTCTTATCGGCAACCAGCATGCTTTGCGCGATTAGAAAATGCTAGTCAGAATATTCTAAGAAGTCAGCATGTGCTGGAAAAACTTGCAGCACTTTCTAGTCAGCACAAGCAAAATGTTGTTCATATCAATTTAAGCAAATGCTTTTACTTATTGCTTGTGCTTGTAGAATGTTCTACATTGTCCCAAAGCTTACTTCCAACGCATGTAAAACTTACTGGCCTGTAATTTTCAGCTTTATGCATTGCACCCGACAGGGGCATGATCCAAGGGCCCCTGGTCAATACTGGTCTTTGAAATTACAGACGCAATGATCTTGAGGGAATAAAACCAAAACTAATTAATATTAATATCATTTAGACAGGTAAAATGAGCCTTTTAAATTCATTACTTGCGATCTATTGTAGCGGGAACCCACGGCACAAGTCAAGCCCACCTAGACTCGGGCGGGCCTGCAATGACGTCACTTGCGAGAAGACATCCCTTCCCCACGACGAGGAGAATGAGCGGAAGCAAACTTTTTCGAAACGAAATATGGAAACCATCTTGAATTCAGACCAGCCAACCTAATTATCTACGATGTAAAAATTAATGAAATCCGAATTCTGGAGTCGTCTCCCGATTTAAAAGAGATAACTGTCACTGGGACATTTATTTAGTGTCTAATGTCCTCTTACTTGATAACTTTCAGATGAAGAAAGAATACTGTGTCTTTTCTGTGTGGAAAAGTACCAGGACCATCTGTTTAGTGTCATCACGCCTCCTTGACACGGGAGTTCACCCTCGCGTGGAAGGGGAAGCCGGACAGACTTTAATTAATTACAGGAGATCCTACGAAGATGTGTCTCAATCACATCAGGTGAATACTGGTCACCTGATAGTCGTACTATTTGACCTTTAGTGGGCCGTGGATAGGCCATGTGCAGATTTGGAGAAGGGGAAATTGCCTCCTTGTAAGAAGCACTGCCGAGAGGGAAGCGGGTCATTCGGGACTCTCAGGTTATGTTTAGTTAAGCTCCCAATTGATCCATTGTTTACGTGACTAAACTTAAATTTCAAGTGAAATAGCGTAATTCATATAAAGACTGCATGACGCCAGTGATTAAACTTACTGTGACGTGTCGCGAACTTTCAGCGCGAATTGTAACATTGTTATTGTTATTATTATTATTATTATTGCTATTATTATTATTATTATTATTATTATTATTATTATCATTTTAGGAAGGCTTGTGCCGGTAACATAATGGGCTGACTCGGTCTAAGCAAGGAGTCACCCTCTTGATTATGAAACCACAGGTACATATATGTACAAATATTTACAACAGAAATAATTACAACATATACATTTATACAATAAATACAAACAACTTCAGACTTCTTATGTCCCCGTTTTGGGAATCTGTTCTTCAGTATTACTGGAACTGCGGCCTGGAACTTGATGCTGTTTGGCGTGAGTCACACGAAAACTCGTTCCTAGGAACTTTCTCACAATGTGGCAAGTGCTCAGGAGGGTGGCTTTCTGTAGTTCTACGTATGTGTGATGATGCAGGTTTAATGCGGCCAGAGAGCTGTGCAATAACACCGGTACATGGAACTGTGGTGACTGACTCTAGTTTCCACAGGCGTTGTATTTCTATTGCCAGTTTTGTGTATTTTGATATCTTTGTGGCTATTGTTGTTTGCAGATTGGAGGTATTTGGATAAGCAATTTCTATAAGGGATGCGGATCTTTTTGATTTATCGATTAGAATAATATCTGGCCTATTGTTGCTGAGCGTGACATCGGTTATAACTTCTGGGTCCCATAGTAGTTTATATGAAGAGTTTTCGAGAATGGGTGGAGGTGTATATTTCCAATATGCAGTTGATGACTGAATAAATCCACATTTTACAGAAAGTTTCAGGTGAATGATTTTTGCTACCTGACCATGTCGGTGCTTATAATCGGTGTTGGCCAAGTGTGGGCAACCAGAGATGACATGCTGTATGCTCTCTGTAGTTCTGGAACAGCGGCGGCAGTTGTCTGAGACAACTGTTGGATCCTTCATGATAAATCTACGGTAGTTCCGTGTAGCAATTACTTGATCTTGGATGGCCAGAACAAATCCTTCTGTTTCTGGGAAAAGACCGGAGTAGGTCAGCCAAGCGTGCGACGCAGGTTTGTCGATATGAGGCCGATCCAGTTCATGGGGGTATTTCCCGTGAAGAGGTTTTTGCTTCCACATGGCCATATTCATCTCTTTTGTAGGTGGCGTAGAAACAGGCATTTCTGGCGACGACAGATTGAGAGGTGTATAGTTTATATCGGCTCTGCAAACAGCATGATGAAGACACGATGTATCAGCTCTCGAGTGGAAATATTCTCTTAGACTTGATATCAGATTGCTATGTAAATTGACAATGGATAAGAAGCCCCTACCACCTTCTGATCTCGGGAGTGTAAGATGTTCGGTTGCAGATTTAGGATGGTCCATATGGTACCGAGTGAGTGAAACTGCTGTTTTCGTTTGTAACTGCTGAAGTTCTGTTTGGGTCCATTTTATGATACCAAAGGAGTATGTGAGCAGTGGTACGGCATACGTATTGACTGCTTTGGTAAGATGTTTAGCTGTCAGTTTTGATGATAGTACCTTGTTGAGACGTGTTATATATTGTTGCGTGACATTTCTCTTGATGTCGGCATGTTTCATACGAGTGCTCTGATGAAAACCGAGGTATTTGTACATTTCTTCTTCCTCCAGCTGTTGTATGGATTCGTCGCTTATACTCGAAGGTGTCCCTTGTGCTGAGTAGGATCCTCTGATGACAGTTTGGGTTCTGCATTTGTCCAGTCCAAACCGCATGCCTATATCTGAAGAAAACGTCTTGGTAATTGAGAAGAGATGTTGGAGATGGGGTTTCGTAGAGGCATACAGCTTAATGTCATCCATATAGAGTAGGTGGCTGATTTTTAATAGCTCTTCTAGCTTATTCTTAATGCTAAATCCATACCCACTTGTGTTCAGTAGGTAGGATAGTGGATTTAATGTCATGCAAAACCATAATGGACTCAGTGAGTCCCCTTGGAAGATCCCTAGTCGTATTGGTATGGGTCTTGTTGCAACACTGCAGTTTCTTAGATAAACGTGAAGTGAGGTGTTCCAGTCTGCCATTACCGTCTTCAGGAAGTGAATGATTAAGGGGTCAACTTTATATAGTTCCAGAACATGTATGAGCCAAGTGTGTGGTACTGAATCAAAGGCCTTTTGGTAGTAATGAAGCACGTGTATAGGTTCCTGGATTTATGGTGTGCTTGTTCCAGGACCACAGTGTCGATAATCAGTTGCTCCCTGCACCCCTTGGTATTCTTCTTGCAACCCTTTTGCTCCTCGGCAATGATGTGGTTTTCCTCGCAGTGTTTCAGAATTATGTTGGCTATTATAGATGTAAATATCTTATATAGAGTAGATAGACATGTTATAGGCCGATACTTCGCTGGATTTTGCAGATTTTCATCCTTTGGTTTCAGATATGTGATGCCAGTGTACAGGAAAGCTGGGAATGTTGCCGGGTTGTCTAAAAATTTCTGGAAATGTTGAGTCAGAAGGAAATGAGTACATGTAAATTTCTTGTAGTAATAATTGTGTATGCGATCAATGCATGGGGCCTTCCAGTTCTGCAGTTTCTTGATGCTCTGTTGTATTTCTCCGATCTCAACAGCCTTGGTTGCCATATGCTTCACTTCATTAGTTCTATCTTTCAGTTCACTGATCCAATGGGCTTCCGCATTGTGCTCTATTGGGTTCGACCATACTCCCGACCAATAGCCGTGAATTTTTCCTTCGCTGGGCGTATTTCCATCTTGTGCTGCATCTTGTGTTCTCTCGTTCAGATTGTTGTAGAACTGTTTCTCATTTCTTTCGAACATTGCGTTCTGTGATTTTCTCTCTGTGGTGTTTTGGTATCTTTTGAGGCGCTTGGATAATACGGCCAACTTTTGCTTCATGATTTCGAGGGTTTTTTGTAGTACTGTTCTTCCAGGTTCCTCCAGACTCTGCCTTGAACTGATTTTCAGAATTCGAATAATTTTGTTATTTAGGCGTTTCCCTCTTACTCCATTCTTGTATTGCTGCAGGCGATTGACGTCCTGGCGGATTTGGATGATGCGTTCTTTCAGGCGTATTGCCCAAGGTGGTTCTCTCAATTTTTTCTTGACAGACTTATTGTTAGGCAAAAATGGCTTTCCATTGTTCAGTCGTACTGCGGCTAGTGCTGCACAGTATATAGCAGTATGTACTTCAGGGAACGTCTGATGCTCTTTCAGATATTCTGGCAAGACTTTCGAATTAAGATCTTCAATGATTTTTCCAAACTTTTTGGATGATTGCTGCCCTGGCAGTATGGGTCGTTGTGTAGGATCGGTACCAGAATATTCTAGAAGGGCCTTGTAGAATTCAACATGTGTCTTGTCATGGAGGTCAGAGTTATCTGAAAGTATCACTTCGGGAGTACTTGTATGTACAGTTATATCAGTATCAGGTGGACTGTTAACCGTTGAGTCAGACTCGGTACTTTCAAGATGTGGAAAGAGTTCTTGTGTTACTTCTTGTCTGATTCTACTAAGAACAGGACCCGGGATCAAATTGTTCTTGATGATTGATCTTCGTTGATCTGCAATGCGCTGTTCAGTAACTTTCATTGTTGGGTAGTGATTTGTAAAGGCTGTGTGTAGTTGTTGTCTATATCCTGCAATTTCAGTTTCAAGACGAGTTATTCGAAGATATGCCCGCATGATAAATTCATTCATATCATTGTTCCATTTAATGCGTTTTTTGGGCTTACTGATACGAGTGGTCGTACTTGGCATAAAAGCACTCGCACCAGGTGCGGTATGATAATCAGGTTCTTGTGTTCCGCCATGATCGTCTTGAGCTACTGTAGCTTGTTCGGGTGACCCGATGGGAGGCCAGCAGCTTACGTTCCCACCACCACCGGCTCGCATGCTGTCATCTCTAGCGGTGACTCCAGAGATGCCCTGGCGTACCCCAGGCAGCGGCATTTTCCGAGGCACAGTTTTAGAACTCTTCATAGTTGATTTTTGCTTTTTATAACCTACAGCCAGGTGATGTGATGTTCAGCCGCTCCATTGGAGACAGACGCTGACCACTTTGCCGCTTGCTGCAAGTCAGACGCAAAGTGGATTTGGGTCGGTTCTTCCGCCCTCTCTGTCATTGGGATATGTCCTCTTCTGCCGTTGAAGCCGTTGACCATTTTTCCTGACACCTCAGTTGATCCGCGGGTGCTTATTTGGCGAAGCCTTATTCGCACCTGTCCTGCATATGTAGTTTGTGACCCCCCCCATAACCTTTTCGAACTGGCATGTGTGTTGCCATTTGGAAATTCTATGTCAATCGGCTTTCGCCAATATCTACCTTGGTATGATATGCCGCGCGCTGTTGAACGGAGTTTTGGTCTGCGCCTACTGCGCGTGCGCGAGTGGTGAGGCGAGTCTACTGTTCACCCCTAGCAACGACTTCCGAGGGAGTCGGCGTGCTGTAGCCGCCATGGATAGACGTGTATGTGAGTGTTCCGCTATGCGGCGGGTGGTAGTGCTGAAACCCCCATGAAACCAACTTAAGAGGGATTATCCCATATTCTATTAGTTGCTGGCCTCCTACTGTTTCATTGGATTATGTTTTTTGCTACGATAATCCTCCAGGATCCTTGGTGAACAACTTTAGTTCACGGCCTCGTGGTTGCCGGTCTTCAATAACAATGGCCAAGGTTTGAACTTCTCAATTTTTCTGGACTCAAAGGTATGTAACTGTTTTGGATTAAAGTAATTCTGGGGAAGCAAGAAGATTTATGTGTTTCGGCGTACTTCAAGATAACTGTAACGATGATAATAATAATAATATTTGGATTAAGACTTCCTCTTCGAAAATTGTGCTGGATATCGTGTGCGTCTGTGAACCTTAGGAAACGGTTCGGCAATTAATCATTTTAGAATGCAGTTCGCACGGTGGAAAAAATTAGTATGATTATCGTAAAATTCTGTAAAAGTTTTTTTTGCACTTGATTGTACAATAAGGTGTGAACCAAGGCGCAGTTTCCAAGGTAGCGGGGTTAGCTTTCCTTCGGGTTCCTTGCCTTCTGGGATTTATTTCTCCTTTTGTTCTTTTTGCATTGTTTCTGGGATCTCTGTTTTATTTTTGACTTAAAACCGTTGGTTTTACTTCTCATTTGTAGACCGTGCTTGCTTGTCCGTTACTATGGCAACGTGTGTTTGGGTAATGGTGGTGGCTTTGTTTTACCGTGATTGTTGTTGGTTGGTGTGTTCTTGTGGGATGAATATATTTTTGTTCCCTGGTATCGTTGGCATTTCTTTCATATAAAGTGATTTTTTTCGGCTACCTTTGGTCGTTTCGTCTCGTTTTTTTGGCTGGGCGAAATGTGTAACTTCTTCCTTTATTTTCGTGTGCCCTTGGAAATTGCCCTTGGTAGAAATTGGAACGAATTGTGGTAAAGTTAAAAGGCAACCGGCCTAAAGGTCATGGAACTACGGTTTGTTTCTAAACATGGTATTTGTTTTTTTCTCTTAAACGCGTGATCGATCACATTTAAATCAATATTTAATTATCTTGTTTGACGGTATGGAGGTCACTGTTGTTTTTTTTTTCTTGTTGATTTTTACGATTTAGTTCCTTTATTTTGTTAAATGAAGTCTGCATTTTCTTATTTAAAGCTGCCTCATTGGGTATTTATTTATTAATCACATTAATTTCTTGCAGGTTAATCCAATTATTGTTAATCGAGTATTTACTTTCTTTTAAACAATATGGTTCAAGGTGTTATCTGAATTAATAATGAACCTAGCTCCACTCCTGATATTATCTTGAAATGTTACCTCTCATTTAAATGTCTATTAAAGTTTTCTTTCATATCACTTGAAAGTTGGTTTTCATTTGCCACGTTTGGTGCAGCGCTGCAACTATTTCTTTGTTTGGTTGTCCACGGACCTTAAGTCGCATTTCCTCCACGTTTTGGGTAAGTGTCTCTCTTTTCTTCCTTTTGGGTAATTTTAGTATCATGTTGTTGGCTGGTGCCGTTTTTATCCTTGGAATTTTTTGATGTACTGTTACTTGTTGCTTCTTTTTCGCCCTTGTTCTCTCTTGTGTTCGCTTAATCTACCCTTATGGGGCGGACACAATAGCAACCTTCTCACCAGTCTCTCTCTCTCTCTCTCTCTCTCTCTCTCTCTCTCTCTCTCTCTCTCTTTTCTCTCTTTTTCTCTCCCTCTCTCTCTCTCTTTTCCTATCTCCTTCTTTTCCCTCAACTGGTGGGTAAGGTTATTAACCTTCATCACCGCTAGGGTGTTACCGGGGTCCTAGAGGGTGGTGATTGGTTAGAGTGGTATCAGAGCGGTGGTTGTTTGTTGTTCCACTGTTGTTGCTCTGCTGCCTAATCTCTGTTGTTTCTGCCTTGTGCAGCCTAACTTTCCTCCCCTCCTACCCTTGCTTGGTGCAGTGCTGTGGCGAATGTTGGTGGATGGAAACCAAAAATTGAAAAACTAAAAGTGTTATTGTCAATAACTATTGTAAAAGGGAGTGCAAGGATCTTGTGTAATTTTTTGATTATTTTGTTCCATGTTTGCTACCATGGCGCGTGCCGTTACGAACCCCTCCTTCCTGCGTCGTGCCGAATTGGAGTACGAGTTATCCATTCGTGGCCTTGAACCTGCCCGTACTGTTGCTGAGTGCGCTGCCTTGCTATCAGCCAACTCCCAGGTCCCCATTAATGTATTTTCTATTGACAGGAGTCGAGTGGGTGAGTACCTTAACCTGATCTGTGACAATCTTAACGAAATTAATATTATTCGTGAAGAGTTTATTGAATTGCCTCCGTCCAAAGCCCAAGTAAACCGGCTGAGGGCCAGAGCTGACCACTACTCGGGTCGAATTCAGGATTTATTATCTATTAAGCCTGATTCTGTTTTTGTGTCAGAATGTGCTAGATTGTTAACGGTGGTTTCTGGCATCACCTCTGATCTAGATTTGCTGTTGATTAACAGAGATATGGAGAATTGTTCTATTGCGACTGCACTTAACCCTTCTGTACCTACCCAGAGTGTCTCTTCCCACCAAATTGCGTCCTCGACCCATGCCCAAGGTCAGTGCTGTGTGACTGCTCCTTTACTGGAAACCTTAGTCTCTAAGCTAAATTCGGCGTCATCGCCTAACTGTTTAAAGGAAGTTTTTCGGGGAGTGAAGTCCTTTTCTGTAAATTCTATAGATGAGTGTATTCGGTTCCTACGGTTTCTGGTGGAGTTGACCGAGACTGGTAATGTGTACTCAGTTGACGATTTGGGGATTTTCCGCGCCCTCTTCCCTCATTGTGAAGGGATTCTAAAGAGAGAAATTTCTGAAGCTATCTCTAAAAATTTATCGATTAGTACCTTTCATGAACTTGTCCTTTCCAAATTTATTCCCTCTCTTGCTCTCCAAAGTCTTGTGCCCCAACACTGTTTTCGGACCCAGTTCCTGCATGAGAACTTGCTAACTTATGTGCTGGATCTGCGATTCTTTTGCAAGGTTTTTAGAATTTCTGTGCCAGAATGTGAAATGGTCTCTAGAATTTTAAAAGGAATATCTCCTGCGTACCGCTCCTATCTTTCCTTAACCCGTTGCCCTACTACCTTTCAAGAATTGGAAGAGGCCTGTTCCTTTGCTGAAGATGTCAAACATGGGGATGCCTCCAGACCTGTGAATTTCCCTCCCCCTACTACTACCAATTGTCCCGTCCTTCCGTCAACACCTAAAGTAGTGAATGCCCGTAAATGTTACAACTGTGGGTCCCGAAGTCATCTAAGAAATTCCTGCCCTGACGTTAGACGTGGTCCAGGCGCTTGCTATTCCTGTGGCTCTAGACAGCATGTTAAAAGAAATTGCCCCTTGGTAGACAGAAATGGTACTCAATGGCTAGAAAGGGAAAGGGCAAGGTCTGCCCATACTAAGTTGGTAAACCCTGAATCTCGTAAGAAACCGGTGTGTCCCCCAAGGTGCAATAGTATTTCTGCTCATGCCCCCTCCTCTGGCACGTGCACTTTTGTCGAGGTCAACAATGAACCTGTAGATGCCCTTCTTGATACTGGAAGCGTAGTATGCTTGATGAATTATGCCTGGTATTGTCAAAAGAAATCCTCGTGTAAACTTCCGGAAATAAAACCCACTAATCTAAGATGCGTTTCGGCTAATTGTCAGTTTTTAAATATTTTGGGGACTGTGAAGGTCAAGTTGAGGATTGGGAATTTCACTTGGAAGGTCAAGTGCCTGGTGACATCCAATTTATCATGTAACATCATTCTGGGTACCAATTTTCTATCTTGGGCTGGTGTCGTTTTGGATCCTCAGTGTCGAAATTTCTTTTTTAAATTTTCTCCTGACCTGAAATTTGAATTGATTAACGTTCCCTTGAAAATGCCTCAAGTTTTGTGTGCGGGTTACCCTGAGCCAGATGAGTCTAGTGACATCGATCGGCTTGACCTGAATCATTTAGGAGATGCCGAAGCACGGCAAGTTCGTGATCTTTGCAGGGAATTTCCCGATGTGTTCACTAGCAAGTTAGGCTTGACCAACGTACTCGAGTATGACATTGAGTTGTCTGACCTGCAGCCTGTTCGATCCCCTCCTTATCGCCTTTCCCCACCCCGTATGTTGGAATTAAAGAAAATCATTGAGCAAATGGAAAGAGACGGAGTGATCAGACCTTCGACTTCCCCGTATGCGTCCCCTGTGTTCTTGGTACCCAAACCTTCTGGTGGTTATCGTGCTGTGATTGACTATAGGGCCCTAAATAGTAAGATTGTACTCCAATCTATTCCTCTACCCGACCTTCATACCTGTTTTGGATGGTTCTCAGGTGCGAAATTTTTCACTGTCCTGGATTTGAACCAGGCTTATTACCAAGTGCCTTTATCGAAGAGATCAATTCCCCTCACTGCCTTCATCACCGACTGGAACTTGTATGAGTTCCTCAGACTTCCGTTCGGACTCAGCTGTGGAGCAGCTGTGTGTCGAGGTTGTTAAATTCCATTCTCTCTGACATTAAGTTCAGCTATGTCTTTAATTACCTGGACGATTTATTAATTTATTCGAATACCTTCGAGGAACATATGGTGCACGTTAGGGAAGTATTGCTACGGTTAAGGAAAGCCGGCCTTACAGTGAAGTTATCAAAGGTAGCTTTCGCCAGACCCAGCATGTCTTTCTTGGGACATGTAGTTTCTTCTGAAGGCGTTTCCATAGATCATTCCAGAACTCAAGCCATTAGGGATTTTCCACCTCCCAAAGATGTCAAGGGCGTTGCTCGATTCATTGGTATGGTCAATTTCTTTAGAAAATTCATCCCTAACTTTGCTGAAGTGGCTGCCCCGTTGAACGACCTTAGGAAAAAGAATGTAAAATTTACTTGGGGTAAAGCCCAGGAGGAAGCTTTCAATTCATTGAAGGTCGCACTGATTAATGCACCTTTGTTAGCTATTCCTGATTTCGAGAAACGTTTCATTGTCCAAACTGATGCCTCCGGGCGTGCTATTGCTGGCGTTCTGTTACAAGAACATGAAGATGGGCGTAGGCCCGTGGCCTACGTATCCAGGGTCCTCAATGATCTGGAGTCTAAGTACTCCATTTATGAACTAGAGTGTCTAGCCGTGCTGTTTGCACTGGAGAAATTTCGATCTTTCATTGAACACGTCAACTTCGATCTGGAAACGGATAATCAGGCTCTTTCTTGGGTGTTGAACCGACCCAAAAGGACCGGTAGGATAACTAGATGGGCATTACGGATCTCATCCTATAATTTCAATGTTCGCCACATTCGTGGGTCTGAGAACGTCATTGCCGATGGCTTGAGCAGGATGTTTGAAGGTCATCCTTGTGCGGAAGCCAACCCATGTGTCGATGAGCTTGCTGTCAATACGGTTGGAGTTAGTGCCATCCTCACCGACTCCCCATTGCTGTATCAAGAAATTGGAGATCATCAAAAAACTGATCCGGATCTGAAAAGGATCATTGATACAATCAGTAGCGGGATCGAAGTGAAACCTTACTCCTTATCTAAGGGTGTTCTCTGTTGTAAGGGTCGCAAGGACCATAATTCCAAAATTGTCGTTCCTAAGGTTTTGGTACCTGTCATTTTCAAGTATTACCACTGTTCACCCCTTGGCGGTCATCTAGGAAATTTCAAAACTCGGTTGAAAATCAGGCAATTCTTTGTTTGGAAGAAAATGGATAGTGATATCAGGAACATGGTCAAATCTTGTAAATCTTGCGCCATCAGCAAACCTAATTTGAATAACCGGGTAGGATTATTGTCTTCATCACAAGCTTCGCGCCCCATGGAACGACTGTTCATAGATTTCGTAGGACCCCTCCCCCGATCTTCCTTGGGAAACACCCACATTTTTGTCTGTATTGATGCCTTCTCCCGGTTCTGTTGGATCTTTCCCACCAGGTCCACTAATTCACGTACCTCTATCTCCTGTCTAAATTCCATCTTTGCATCCTTTGGCCCACCTAAGTTCTTAGTATCTGACAACGCTAGTTCTTTCACCAGTAACTCCTTCAAAAGGTATCTGTTTGAGTTGGGCATTTCACATGTCACCACTATTCCATACTATCCAAATCCTTCTTATGCAGAGAGGTTGAATCGGAACTTAAAATCTGCGTTGATAGCGTATCATCATGGCAACCAGTCCAAATGGGACTCCTGTCTGCATTGGTTGGCCCATGCTTTCAATTCCGCTACTCATGAGTCCCATGGTAAGACGCCTATGTCTTTAATGTTTGGCTATACTCCGTACTCCCCTATGTCTAACCTGCTATGTATTGAGGATCTTCTCCCAGACCTATCTAGACCTAATGATGTTCAAAAGATCTGGAACGAAGCAAAAAGGAATCTAGCTGTGTCATACGAAAAGGTCAAAAGGCAGTACAATAAAGGTAGGAAACCGTCAAAATTCAATGTTGGTGATCTCGTGTATGTTAAGTGCTACCCAATGAGTAAGGCTGTGAATAAGTTTTCGGCAAAACTTGCCCCTAGGTACCAAGGCCCGTGCACTGTGTTGGAGTTCTTGTCTCCCGTTTCAATTTTGGTAAGTGACCCTGTAGCCAAGCGTATTAGGCGCGTTCATGTTTCTCAAATTAAACCCGGTTGATCTGGCAAATTGTACCGCATCTTCCGCTGGATGGATGCACCTTTGGTAACTGACCTGTATTGTTAGTGAATTTAGCACACATACTGTGGGATGGCGAGCGAGTCAATCTGGTCCTTCTGTGCCTCGTGTTGGTGACTCTGATTTAGTACTTCTTGTATGTTACTGTTTCTAGGTGTGGATCCTTGTAGTTAGAAATTGTCTTTCCTTAATTGTCCTGTGATGGTGGTATTAATACCTTGCAATAGATATCCTCGTTATATAGCCTTATGCTTATGTGGTGCGCTACCGAAGTTCCATTGGGGAAATCTGATGACATCTAACTTAAATTGTGCTTTGTTGTCCCTCTGTTTTCTCTAGGCTTATGTAATTTCAAAGACTTGTTTCTTCTGTAGCTCCGCATAGGATTCCTTCCGCTGAACCCTTCGATCATCTTGTGACTTAATCATTGCTGAGCTATGGTGTGCTTGGGATGGAATGTAAGGGAGTGTGTCTGGTGCCTGAGCGTTTACCATTTTGTCATCCTTTCATTGTGTGCGGGTGTTTGAAGATGTGTGGTGCTTAGTCATGATTGGGTTACTATTTGTGCCATTTTAGTATTGTACGATTTCTGATTGTGGTGTGTTTCGATCTATTGGTGTCGGAAAGGTTCCCTGCTTGCCTTCTGCATGGACCGCGTGTCTTAAAGGTGTTCCTTTTCCGGATACTGATGTTTGTATTCATCCATGATCGAGTGATCTGACACTCCTCCTTTTGGGCACCCTTCGCGGCTGTTCTAAAAGTGGTTTTCTATGCGTGAACCCTCTATATTATTTTTCCTGTAATGGGTTTTTGGGCTGAATTTATCTTCCTAACCTTTGATTTTGGGGGTCGTTTCGGGGGTTATGTAGAAAATCTGTCTGCGATTTTTTTTTCTGTGGGCGTTCGGTTGGTGCACTCCTGCCAGCATTATGGTTGTATCTCCTGTGTTGTAACTTGGTAATGATGTTGTGGGTTGTTTGGACCCTTTTGAATTGTGGACGGTTGGTAACGTAGTGTAATTTTCCTTATCTACCGGTTGGTGTGTGGAGTTTCGGTGGTACGGTCGGACTTCCTTCCTGAGGATATTTCTCCTTTGGTGCTTCTGTGGGATGGACCTAGTCCTTAATCTGTACCTGGTTTGCTGTTGTAATTTCTGCTTTGTATTGTGCTGTTTTGTGTGGTCTGTGAGCACGCGTTGAGGATAGCTATCCTTTATCTCTCTATGAATAACCCGTGCTGCTACCTTGTCATTATTTAGGTAATCGTGTTTTGGATTACGTTGTTTGGCTGTCAAGACACCTTGGTTGGGATGTGATTTGTCCTTTAATTTACCTCTGTGTCGCGGTAGATCTGGCTGTTGGTTTGGTATCCACTACTCCGAGGAAGTACACCTTCGGGTGGGCAATTCTTAGTTATCTGTTGGCTCTGGGATTTTCGACTTGTTCTTCCTCACGCAGGATTAGGTTTGTGGTTACTATTCTGTACCACGTTGCCCCGGGCATTTATTTTTGGTAGTTGTACCTTGATGTGGCCGTTATGGATGACTGACTGATCGCGATTTTTCCATCTGGTAACCTATAGGAGTCTCCTGATTGCCCATCGATGCTACTGTTGCGTGTCTTACCTATCTGTAACTCGTGTGGTTTCTGCGTCCCTTCTCTCTGATGGTTTTCCGTTGGTCTGTTCAAAATTAGTTTTCTATGCTTGTGTCCTTACCTGTGTTTGTTGGTGAACTAGGATAAGTTGCCGATCCCAGTGTGGGTTGTATTTCGCTCAACCCCTCGTTCTTGACCCTTGGACCGATTGACGAGTTCGCCACTCTGTGGTTGTGTGTGTGTCACTCCAATATCTAAAAGTGTAATTTGATAGGTCATTTATGTGTCCTCTTAGTTTAACGTCTGGTATTCTAAACCATATGTTCCAAGGACGTCTATTCTTTGGTGTGGTTCTGTACCTTTACTTATATATTTTTTCTTGTGGGTGATTTGTGCTTGAATAATATTACTGCTTACCCTTCCGTTATGTTCATGATCCTTCGGGATATCTGTCTTAGTCCTAGTTGGTATTATGTGTTGATCGTACCCTATGTGTCTATGTGTTCTGGTTAATTGTTTCTCTTCGTGTCATGGCTAAGTGTCCTTCGTTGGCGGAGTAACATGGTATATTTTACGTAGTTTCCCTTTGATTTCTTAATTGTTGTTGAATGGGCCCTCCTTTTCCTTCTGTACTATATTGGACCAAGTGGAGAGCTCTGGGCTTCAGCTAGTTTGTTGGTAACTAGCTTATGTAAAGTTAATTGGCGGATCTGTGGATCCTGTAACTGAATACTCACCTACTTTAAGTTTCCTGGTTTGTTTTTTTTCCTCCCTCCTCTTGTGGTTTTGCCCCCATTCGGGTTTTCCGGTGCGTTTCATTTCCCCTGTTGTAACCTTTTGCAACACGAGATCATGCATTTCCTTAATATCAAAGGAGACTTGTAAAGGTATTCATGCATTAAAAATTAATTTACCACCGTGCTTGAGAAAATAACCTGGATGCGTGGACTTATAATCATGTGGTTTTTGTTTAATTTTGGTCAGTACATCTGTGATTAGTGTGAGAGTTGCCGAACCTCAAGGTGAACTGCGTCATGTGTCATAAACTATATCATTGTCTGATGCATTGAAACAATGTGTATTGGGTGAAACTGAATATTTGGCGAACTCTGGTCATTGTGCTCTCTATTTGATGACAAACTTTACTCTGGTGGCTTTCCGTGTGCTCGGTTAACGTTTCTGGACACTGATGTTGATCGCAGCCCGCCAATTATTTCTAAAAACTATGTGATATGGAACTGTGTATTGGACTATTAACCTGGTCATGTGAACTCCTAACTAAAATTAGTTAATCTTGGTGGTCGTTTCCTGTTGGACTACTTCGCCCAAATTTAATATATATGTGACCACCACATCATCATCGTGTTATGCTTCAGATTTGTCGTCTTTCGGGGCGGGAGGACTGAGACAGTATTATGTAGTTTGTGACCCCCCCCATAACCTTTTCGAACTGGCATGTGTGTTGCCATTTGGAAATTCTATGTCAATCGGCTTTCGCCAATATCTACCTTGGTATGATATGCCGCGCGCTGTTGAACGGAGTTTTGGTCTGCGCCTACTGCGCGTGCGCGAGTGGTGAGGCGAGTCTACTGTTCACCCCTAGCAACGACTTCCGAGGGAGTCGGCGTGCTGTAGCCGCCATGGATAGACGTGTATGTGAGTGTTCCGCTATGCGGCGGGTGGTAGTGCTGAAACCCCCATGAAACCAACTTAAGAGGGATTATCCCATATTCTATTAGTTGCTGGCCTCCTACTGTTTCATTGGATTATGTTTTTTGCTACGATAATCCTCCAGGATCCTTGGTGAACAACTTTAGTTCACGGCCTCGTGGTTGCCGGTCTTCAATAACAATGGCCAAGGTTTGAACTTCTCAATTTTTCTGGACTCAAAGGTATGTAACTGTTTTGGATTAAAGTAATTCTGGGGAAGCAAGACGATTTATGTGTTTCGGCGTACTTCAAGATAACTGTAACGATGATAATAATAATAATATTTGGATTAAGACTTCCTCTTCGAAAATTGTGCTGGATATCGTGTGCGTCTGTGAACCTTAGGAAACGGTTCGGCAATTAATCATTTTAGAATGCAGTTCGCACGGTGGAAAAAATTAGTATGATTATCGTAAAATTCTGTAAAAGTTTTTTTTGCACTTGATTGTACAATAAGGTGTGAACCAAGGCGCAGTTTCCAAGGTAGCGGGGTTAGCTTTCCTTCGGGTTCCTTGCCTTCTGGGATTTATTTCTCCTTTTGTTCTTTTTGCATTGTTTCTGGGATCTCTGTTTTATTTTTGACTTAAAACCGTTGGTTTTACTTCTCATTTGTAGACCGTGCTTGCTTGTCCGTTACTATGGCAACGTGTGTTTGGGTAATGGTGGTGGCTTTGTTTTACCGTGATTGTTGTTGGTTGGTGTGTTCTTGTGGGATGAATATATTTTTGTTCCCTGGTATCGTTGGCATTTCTTTCATATAAAGTGATTTTTTTCGGCTACCTTTGGTCGTTTCGTCTCGTTTTTTTGGCTGGGCGAAATGTGTAACTTCTTCCTTTATTTTCGTGTGCCCTTGGAAATTGCCCTTGGTAGAAATTGGAACGAATTGTGGTAAAGTTAAAAGGCAACCGGCCTAAAGGTCATGGAACTACGGTTTGTTTCTAAACATGGTATTTGTTTTTTTCTCTTAAACGCGTGATCGATCACATTTAAATCAATATTTAATTATCTTGTTTGACGGTATGGAGGTCACTGTTGTTTTTTTTTTCTTGTTGATTTTTACGATTTAGTTCCTTTATTTTGTTAAATGAAGTCTGCATTTTCTTATTTAAAGCTGCCTCATTGGGTATTTATTTATTAATCACATTAATTTCTTGCAGGTTAATCCAATTATTGTTAATCGAGTATTTACTTTCTTTTAAACAATATGGTTCAAGGTGTTATCTGAATTAATAATGAACCTAGCTCCACTCCTGATATTATCTTGAAATGTTACCTCTCATTTAAATGTCTATTAAAGTTTTCTTTCATATCACTTGAAAGTTGGTTTTCATTTGCCACGTTTGGTGCAGCGCTGCAACTATTTCTTTGTTTGGTTGTCCACGGACCTTAAGTCGCATTTCCTCCACGTTTTGGGTAAGTGTCTCTCTTTTCTTCCTTTTGGGTAATTTTAGTATCATGTTGTTGGCTGGTGCCGTTTTTATCCTTGGAATTTTTTGATGTACTGTTACTTGTTGCTTCTTTTTCGCCCTTGTTCTCTCTTGTGTTCGCTTAATCTACCCTTATGGGGCGGACACAATAGCAACCTTCTCACCAGTCTCTCTCTCTCTCTCTCTCTCTCTCTCTCTCTCTTTTTCTCTCTTTTTCTCTCCCTCTCTCTCTCTCTTTTCCTATCTCCTTCTTTTCCCTCAACTGGTGGGTAAGGTTATTAACCTTCATCACCGCTAGGGTGTTACCGGGGTCCTAGAGGGTGGTGAGCGGTTAGAACAGGAGCTTCCCCTATTAGCCATTGGGACGCGCCGTGTCGGGGTTGAGGGCCCCCACCCCAGTGTCTTACGCAGGGTTATGCCTAGCTCTTACTAAATTCAGATCTAAACCCCACGTACGCTGACCGGGCACGGTTATTATTATTATTATTATTATTATTATTATTATTATTATTATTATTATTATTATTATTATTATTATTATTATTATTATTACGACACTACTGTGTCGAGTAGTAGCAAAGGTAGAGTGGCTGAGAGGTACACGTAATCCGATACTGAACCGCGAATTACGAAGTAATATCCGAAACCGTGGCCGGACGTTCACGCTGAACGCAACTAAACATATTTTGAAACAAATAGTGACGTGTTGTGTGCCTAGGATTACTGCCAGCGGCTTCATCAACCAGGAACTATGGACTTCCATCCTGAAGGAAGAATGGTATCACCAGTAATTGCTTTGGTGTCAATGGGTCAACACTGAAACCTGAAATGGATTTCCCGAGCTGACAACGTGTCATCATGTGATGGAAATGAGTATTTTTCATATTATATGGCCTGATTAGAGGGGACGGGAATTATTTATCATAAGCTTAAACGTTGAAGTGCCGAAATGGGGCACGTAGCTTTTATGTCTTATTTTTTTAAATAATAACAGGTCTGAGTGATTTAACTGTAAATAATTGTGACAATAATCTAATAGGTTTGCATGCGGTAGAAGATTTACTTAGTTAGTTTATTTTGGGAGACTTGTGTTCAGTAAGGCGTCAGGAGACTAGTATTTTAATCAATTCAGGGTAATTCAAGCTAGGCTGAAGTTGATCCTGTATCAATAAATGCATGACTGATAAATAATATAAAAATGCTACATGAGGTCCCAGAGTCACGAGAAATGAATATGGAACTGATGCCCCAGGCCTCCTTTGAAATATTTAGCTAGGGAGTGTTACAATTTAAGCTGGATTATTTGATCAAGTTTATCATAATTTACTTACAATTTTAATTGTGTTAATTACCGTGTGAATATGTAATTGAGTTAATTACCGTATGTATATTTAATTGAGTTAATTACCGTGTGAATACTTAATTGAGTTAATTACCGTGTGAATATTTAATTGGGTTAATCACTGTGTGAATATTTAATTCGAAGTAAATTACAGTGTGAGTAATTGATTGAGCTGATTAGCTTGTGAATATTTAATTTATTATTGTATTACCGTGTGACGATTTAAATAGAAATTAATTATGAGTTAATCATAAGTTGATCAAGGTTTAATTATGAATTAATTGCCGTTGGGTTATTTAATTACATCGTAATTACGAGGAAGTTTCGGTATGATGACTCAGTATGATTTAATTACCAGGTAAATCACGTAAGAATATAGTGTAATGATGAATCCAATAATAATAATAATAATAATAATAATAATAATAATAATAATAATAATAATAATAATAATAAATTGTAATGACAGTAATCGTACGAATATTGGTATCATAAAACTGGTGTCGTGTTGTGAAGTCATGATTGGGCCATAAAAAGATATGTGTTGAATCGAGGTGATTTATTGGAAGCCGATGCAATTTGCTTAATGAGGAAATTTGCTTTATTATGAACGTACCTCGGGATGAGGTTATTTTGTTAAAGAAAGGGATTGTTATGCCTGTGAAAGCCAAGACTATTGACCACCGTGGTAGAGGGTGGATTCGTCTGACCTTGCTAACAGACGTGTTTTTGTGTGTGTATCCGCCTCGGTAGAAAGGGGACCTGAGCTAAGAAAGGAAGCCCTGTATGGATCGACTAATAATGAGAAATATGAACACGCCAGAATGAAGTATTCGCTAATAAATGACACGGTGACTGGTACTAGTATATCTTAGATTACTGTTGTTACTTATTTGAGTACAATTTAGCTAGGGATTTCAGTGTCCTACTTTCATCCAAAGGGGTTCTTAGTTCAGTTCCATACGCCGGCATTGGTATTCCACAATAATAAGATGAAGAATTGGGTGCCTCACGAGTTCTGTGTATATAATATGTGATTCTCTATGTTGTTTATGTAACATGTTGTGACTATAATTAGCGTCGGCGATGGGTCTAATCCATCGGCGCGGCGAATTTACATTCAACTGAGGGTCGGTTAGAACCCGGGTGTTTGTTCCACATTTGTATAGTTTCTTTAATGGTATTTCGTTGGGAAAATAATTGTGTGTTTTTAGAATAGGGATCGCTCAGACTTGTTGCATGAGTGTTAAATTCATTTGTCAATAATGTCATAGCCTCAGTGTTTATGGTAAATCTTTCCGTTCGTATCACGTCATGGCAAATCGCTTTACGATAAACAATACTCGGATCCATCACACACGACTACAAGTCGATAATAAACCAAAACAATTATTAATAATTAATGTAATTCATTTGTGAATATAGATGCGTCATTCCCATCGTCATCAAGGTCTAATGAACCGCTTGCATTAATTTAAACTTTAATTTGAATGTGTTCTCATTGTAGTTAAGTATGCCCCGTTTCTCTTACCCTGTATGATATTAAGGTAATGTTAGATAAGCGCCTATTTAATTATATTTTCAACCCGTTAACGCCCTGTAGATATCATGCCGGAGTCTTTTCTGGGTATGGGCGGGTACAGTATATCACCCTTTCCTTTATGCAAAGGGGCTACTATAGCAACTATCCATTCATTAGATGTAGCTCCTTCAACCAAACAATAATCAAATAAGTACTTCAGATATGTTACTATATCCCAACCCATTATCTTTAGTATATCCCCAGAAATCTTATCAATTCCAGCTGCTTTTCTAGTTTTCAATTTTTGTATATTATTGTAAATATCATTGTTATTGTTGCGGAGAATTCGTGGAGCAGAAAGAGGTGACAGAAGGTGCTGGTGTGAATGGGTTTAATATCAAAAATTAATTTAAATTTTAACATAGGTTATAATTCTTTTCAAAAACTAAACAAATTTTCACTTAGTGAAATAACAATGACGAATATGGATATTAAAACAGAGAGCATCAGAATAGGGAATCTAACAAATTTGGACTTCAAGCCCCTAGTTTACAATTTTACAACGTCTCAAAAGTGGTATTATTTAGACAAGGACAGAAATCTCCCAAATTCAAGAGCACTTTGCTCCAAAGGTTACAAATCCATAGCCTTCCAGAGGCACCCCTCACTATTACAGGAAATTCACAATCTCAGAAAAGAGGTTACATGCTCTCCAACATTAACCAAGGAGACTGCGCTCCCAATTTCTTACCGCCTACTCAAGGCAATATTACACAAAATCTAACACCTTCCGGCTTCTCTAGGCCCAACCTAACATTTACAATTTGTACACAGTGGTATCTATTACCCGAACTACTGGGCCTTCGTGGAAAGAATAACAGGTCAAATTACTGGGCCAAACACAAAATGAATGGAGGCGTACACTTGCACTCCTAGAAAATTAAAAACCCTAATTGAGCTTTCGGCCCGATGATGCAGAGGCTACTGCCAACTTACTGAGGTGACTAGAAAGAAAGTTAATTAATGCTTTACAGGAATAAAAACAGTTACAAAATCGTAGTCACCTCAAGATAAATTGAAGGGGAACTCGAGAGGGTAACGCACCCTCTATCCCTGATTTACAGTTTAAGATCTTATGAAATTTTGTATTAGCCGAAAGAATGTTTAGATTTTAAAAAACAGGATGTTGCATAGAAATTAGAACCTTCCCCTCGTGTAAGTCTGCGGAGGTAGCTACAGAAAAATAACAGGTGGCCATTACCTTGGCGGTTGAACTTCCTGGCAAAGAATGAGGAGCCCCGTCTCCTGACTTAACACACAAACTCTCAGAAATTCGGTGATCCAAAGACAAGGTAGCCTGAAAGAACGCAATTTATATACGCGAGGGTTCTAGAGGGATCTGGACTTATCCGGTCACACCCTCTCAATTTTATTGGCAGAATCAAAAGTTACACCCAAAAACCAACAAGAAGCCTGTGATAGGCTGAAAATTAATTACAGAAAAAATTTGATTCGTCAGACACCAAAGCTGGCAAGAAGATAAGTGTTGCAAACCTTGAAATATATTTTTAAAAATGAAAGTTAATACTTGGGAAAACCTACAAACACAAAATTTCTTTCAATAACAAATTATACCACTTAGCACCAGAGTGCGTGACCTCAGTTTTGTAGAGACATCTATGGAGAAAAGTTCAAACAAAACAAATCCAATCAGTTTAGGAAACTTAGAAATAACAAATTTCTCAGCTATTCAGTGGTGACATCTTCCGATTAATGTCCCCACTTCATGCAGTAGCAGTTTCACGTTTTGTTTGATTGATAGAGTTCTTTAAGACGCTTCTTTTGAATGTGCGGAGTTGAGGTGTATCTCCCTGTACACTTATCATACGTAAATTTAATACTACTTTAGTAATAGTCACCTCCTCTATCTGGACATTATACTTGTAATCAACAATCTTTACATACGGCAGACTGAATACTTCTGCCTTTTGAAGATCCTCATATACACACTCCCCTTGTTCATTAATTATTCCTGCAATGTCCTTCTAGGAACCTGTTTCTCCCTTAAAGTATCTATACATACACTTCCATTTTTCACTAAAATTTGTATGACTGCCAATTATGCTTGCCATCATGTTATCCTTAGCTGCCTCCTTTGCTAGATTCAATTTTCTAGTAAGTTCCTTCAATTTCTCCTTACTTCCACAGCCATTTCTAACTCTATTTCTTTCCAAACTGCACCTCCTTCTTAGTCTCTTTATTTCTCTGTTATAATAAGGTGGGTCTTTACCATTCCTTACCAGCCTTAATGGTACAAACCTGTTTTCGCATTCCTCAACAATTGCTTTGAACCCATCCCAGAGTCTGTTTACATTCTTATTTACCATTTTCCACCGCACATAATTACTTTCTTTAACCTTCCTCATGCCACCTTTATCAGCCATATGGTACCGCCTAACAGTCCTACTTTTAAAACCTTCTTTTCTGTCACATTTATTTTTAAGTACGACAGAAACAGCTCCATGATCACTAATACCATGTATTGCTTCTATTTCTCTACAGAGCTCATCTGGTTTTACCAGCACCATATCCAGTATATTTTTCCCTCTAGTTGCTTTCGTTCATTTCCATGTCGTCTATGGCATACAGGGCTTCTTGACAGATGACTAAAGGAGTGTTTTATCTTCAGATTGCATGACAGGCATCGCTTGTTGTACGTGTTTTGATCAGTCAATAGGCCAGTTCCTAATTGTTAACTCAATCAATCAATCAATACTGATCAGCATTTAGGGCAGTCGCAGCTCATTAGTTGGATGTCAGGAATATCGTCAAATCTCTTTCATTTCAAAGCGAGTTTGACGCGTGACTTTTCGGCTCTGACCTTTTTCCGACGAGGGGATCCCGAAGAACGCCATTCCATTCTTCGTCGTTTCGTTTCGGGGTCCTACCTGAGACACCAGGTTTCATCCTCAGTGACAATACAGTTGAAGAAATTTAGTGTCGCATCTGCCGTTTCGACAAAATCCTGGGAAGCCTCTAAACGTGCCTGCTTCTGATCGTCAGTAGTAGTATAATACAGGGATTCTGCGGCCACCGCCACCGCAGGCTCCCAGAGGCCACCTCCACCACCACCACAGCCAGAGGCCTCCAAGATGCCTCCTCCACTGCCACCACAGCCAGAGGCCTCCCAGATGCCTCCTCCACCACCACCACAGCCAAAGGATGACAGCTGTCAAAAAAGCACGTGGCTTTGTTTACCACGCGCTAGTTAGGTTAAGTTGGTACTACTGAGGTTTAGGCCCGTCAAGATGGCAGTACTGAGGTTAGCGATGCGTTGTTGTCTGTCAAAAAGCACGTGGCTGTCAAAAAACACGTGGCTTTGTTTACCTCGCGCTAGTTAGGTTAAGTTGGTACTACTGAGGTTTAGGCCCGTCAAGATGGCAGTACTGAGGTTAGCGATGCGTGGTTGTCGATGACAGCTGTCAAAAAGCACGTGGCTTTGTTTACAAATTCAAATTTCCCGCGGGTGGTGGAGGAGGCATCTGGTAGGCCTCTGGCTGTGGTGGTGGTGGAGGAGGCATCTGGGAGGCCTCTGGCTGTGGTGGCGTTGGAGGTGGCCTCTGGGAGGCCTCTGGCTGTGGTGGCGGTGGAGGTGGCCTCTGGGAGGCCTCTGGCTGTGGTGGTGGTGGAGGTGGCCTCTGGGAGGCCTCTGGCTGTGGTGGTGGTGGAGGAGGCATCTAGGAGGCCTCTGGCTGTGGTGGTGGTGGAGGAGGCATCTGGGAGGCCTCTGGCTGTGGTGGTGGTGGAGGAGGTATCTGGGAGGCCTCTGGCTGTGGTGGTGGTGGAGGTGGCCTCTGGGAGCCTGCGGTGGCGGTGGCCGCAGAATCCCTGTATTATACTACTGTCAGTCAAGTGATGTGGCACAAGACGAGAACACGTTTTCCTCTTCCCTAAACTTTCGGTAACGATTTGGCGCACGGATTCCCGGTTAATCTGCAGTTCATCCGCTATCGTGCGCACAGTTAATTGCCGATCGTTCGTGATTAATGTCCTCACCTGCTCAATGTTTCCGCTAGTGGGTTGTCAGTAACACTTTCCCGGCCTCCTCGAAAATGGGCGAACCACTCGTAGACACACTTCAAGGACTGTGCTTGATCTTCATAAACACGTACCAGCACCGCATGCGTTTTTTTCGGTGTCTTGCCAAGCTTAAAACAAAACTGTATATTGATCTTTTGGTCGTTCATGTTCCTGTTTGCAGCTCAGAACCAACTCACTAAACACGCACTGCGTCAAACAGGTCTTCCACGACACACACACGATGCTCAACGGAACAACGTTGGGGGCAGGTGGTCAAAACCTGCTGCTACGCAGGTGCAGCATTGTGTGTCGCCCGTGTTGCCGGATCGACCGTTCTGACTTCATTCACCGAACTTTATTGTCACAGGTTGTAATAATAATATTAATGTTGCTTGTTTGCGATTGTGATAGCGGCACCGTTTCCTGGACAGCTTGTTCGATTTCTGTGCCATTTGATGGTATTTATTGCAACAGTCCGGTATCGTTGGTCTCACCGGTCATGAATTTCTTGCTGCACAGCAAACGAGCTCAATCCACCTGACGAATATCTGGTACACTGAGATCTTCCTCCGTACGAAAGTAGATCATGAGGCAGCTTGTGCAATGTTTTTATCATATCATATCGAGAACTCCCACATGAATTGTTCCATCAGTAGGTGTCAGTTGTTCCATTCCACTTACTATGACATTTTGATGAAGGTCAGGATGTATTCATTCAGAGACCTTCACAATAAATCTCAAAAGAGGAATCAGCTTTACATATTGGAACCGTGGTGCTCGTGAGCCATCAGTTCCAAAACTTCATCAGGTACAGCGTCATTTTTGAGTTTGGTGGTAGTTTGTGTTCGAGTGGTGCCGGGTACAAGGTGTGACACTTGTCTGAAATGGCCCAACTTGTGCCTTGCGCTCGACTCCTCTCTGCTACCGTGTGGTCGTCAATTTCGACGTTCCGTTTTACTCGAGGCCCACTAGATGGCAGACCGAGCGAACCGAAACTCTGTTGGGTGTCTAAGGCTGAGATTTGTCGGGTAAACACCAAATGTATCACCAGAGATGCCGTCATTGTACGGCATGGAGGGTGGGAAGGACTGCCTCCGCCGGATTCGAACCCGCTCAGCTCGCCTTCTTACGCCCTGCATTCGGGAGATGGTGGATTCGAATCCCACCCTTGGCAGCACTGGAAATGGTGTTTCGTGGTTTTCCATTTTCACAACAGCCAAATTCTGGGGCTCTGTCACGGTCCATACATTCTCAATCCTACCCTTTCTCATCCTGGCGAGGCCGAAAACATTTAGTGTGTCGTGCGGCGTTAAACCATAATAGATTGCTGCTTTAATCTGGATTCTGTTATGAATCAATCCTGGTGAGGGTCTCGTCTCCCTTCTCCTTTACATCGTCATAACAACCCCTAAGTAACCTCATAATCATATGAAAAGGTCTGGATCCCTTATTTACAATCCCAATGAAGATCTTTCGTCGTAATAATACATAATTATTTACAGTGATCGTGATCACATACTTTCACCCCATTATCACAGTAATTACAACTGACGCGACTTTTCCTCTTCATGAAAATTCCAGCCTCCGTTTCACCTCATTTACCATCTGACAACACGGCCCCACTCTTTGCTCGTAACATTCTCTAAGTTTCCTGTGACACGGTCTGTATCTTGTATGGACCCTGAGGGGCTAAGACAGACATGCTGGGCCGTGCCAAATTCCTCTCCTTCTTCTTCTCCGACTGCCCTGTATATTAAAAAGAAGAGCACGGAGCAGCAAAGTGACCTCGTGAAGTCCATCACACCTCACCTTTGTTTACATTTCCTATATGCAGTGACTTGTCAAGTGTCCTTGGCACTTATCGCACACAGCCTGCAGCTGATAATATCTTCAACAGCTCTCATTCTAAACAGGTTAAACTCCTAAGAATGTCATCAGTAAGAGATACACGATAACTTTATAATTACCTTTAAAGCCTTAGTTCACATCCCACAGACGTAGGAGCTGATAATGTGAGCGCATTCTTGAGTCACCTCCGACTTGTTCTGTTCGACCCCAGAGATGTCCCTCCCCTTCCACTTCCTTCAGAGGGTCGGCCCCGACATCAGTTCGCAAACACCGCCACCACCTGACTTTCTCAAGCTCTCTCTGCTGTGTACGCGTGCGTTAACACTCTATGGCCTCAGGATTCGGAAGATGGTGGGTTCGAACTCCACTGTCGACAGCCCTGAATATGGCTTCCCATTTTCACACCAAACAAATGCGGGGCTGTACATAAATTAAGGCCACGGCCGCTTCCTTCCCTCTCCTAGCCTTTTCCTATCCCATCGTCGCCTTAAGACCTATCAGTGTCGGTGCGACGTAAAGCAAACAGAAGAAAGAGAATCAAGATCTATGAAAACATAAAATAATAGAACTCGTGTTGCTAATCGCCGAATTTCATTCAAAACCTTAAACTGAATATTTTAATACTTACCTCATGTCCTTTATCAGCAGTTTCTGATCGACAACGTCATCTTCCAACATTTCTAGAGGACCTGCATGAACCTCAACAAATCTAACTCCGTCTCTCACAGGAGAGCGTGTGTGCTGCAAGCCCAGCATACACAGGTATGACGTTAGTCAGAATAATCTCCACATTAGGTCAGCGCGGGGTTCGTGACCGTTACACACTTCTAATTACTTCACCCAAAGTTGTTTTGAATTTCCTACAATTTATAATTACAATGTAATAACAAAATTGGCGGCAGCGTATATGTGTCTCGAGGTATTTAGAACATATTATTGAAATATAACATCACACGATCTTTTATCTCAGTATTAAAGAAAATAACATCCTTGTCCATGATAAAGCTATCAGAGATGTGCCGTGTGCAAAGAGCCACTTCTTATATTAGGACTACCGAGGGCCATCACTGTTAGAGTTCCCGTCTGTGGAGTGTTTGTGCTTCTTCTGCTGTGAACATCACCTCTCAAGTCTCCATCTGACTCACTGTCTCCGGCCGCCAAGACCCGGTAGCGTTAGTTGAATTTCTCAAGCGCCGAAAAGAGACCATTGGACACTTTTACGTGCAGAGGATTGTGGCCCCAGTGTACCGGCACCTCCCCTACTTGCCTTAGTATCTTACATCACTTCAGTGTGATATGAACACAACAGTAAGCAATTCCATAGAAGGAAATAACATCCTAAATCCTGCATCAACATTCACACACAAATATCCAGTGCTTAACACTACGGCTTACAATACTATAGATTGAGTTTAACACAGCACCGTCTGTACAATTACACAAGACACTTTAGTATTTCAAAATTGTACGCTATGACGTACAACACCATTCATGTACTTCTATGGGCTTTTTGTTGCCATTGAATTTAGAAGTCAGGTAAGTTCTTGTGATAGTAAGTTCTTGTGATATTAGTGGTATGTACGGTATTTTAACACTACTCCGTTATCGACTGTATCCCGATCTATGACCAGAGCCCTGTTAATTAAACAGGTTCATGAGATTCCTGTAACCTAATTGTCCCAGTGTAATACCTTCCGTCCAACACCAGCTCTTCGTGTATACCTATCTGTAGCGGCTCTTCTAATGTTAACAAAACGACTTTACTTACTTACTTACTTACTTACTTACTTACTTACTTACTTACTTACTTACTTACTTACTTACTTACTTACTTACTTACTTACTTACTTACTTACTTACTTACTTACTTACTTACTTACTTACTTACTTACTTACTTACTTACTTACTTACTTACTTACTTACTTACTTACTTACTTACTTACTTACTTACTTACTTACTTACTTACTTACTTACTTACTTACTTACTTACTTACTTACTTACTTACTTACTTACTTACTTACTTACTTACTTACTTACTTACTTACTTACTTACTTACTTACTTACTTACTTACTTACTTACTTACTTACTTACTTACTTACTTACTTACTTACTTACTTACTTACTTACTTACTTACTTACTTACTTACTTACTTACTTACTTACTTACTTACTTACTTACTTACTTACTTACTTACTTACTTACTTACTTACTTACTTACTTACTTACTTACTTACTTACTTACTTACTTACTTACTTACTTACTTACTTACTTACTTACTTACTTACTTACTTACTTACTTACTTACTTACTTACTTACTTACTTACTTACTTACTTACTTACTTACTTACTTACTTACTTACTTACTTACTTACTTACTTACTTACTTACTTACTTACTTACTTACTTACTTACTTACTTACTTACTTACTTACTTACTTACTTACTTACTTACTTACTTACTTACTTACTTACTTACTTACTTACTTACTTACTTACTTACTTACTTACTTACTTACTTACTTACTTACTTACTTACTTACTTACTTACTTACTTACTTACTTACTTACTTACTTACTTACTTACTTACTTACTTACTTACTTACTTACTTACTTACTTACTTACTTACTTACTTACTTACTTACTTACTTACTTACTTACTTACTTACTTACTTACTTACTTACTTACTTACTTACTTACTTACTTACTTACTTACTTACTTACTTACTTACTTACTTACTTACTTACTTACTTACTTACTTACTTACTTACTTACTTACTTACTTACTTACTTACTTACTTACTTACTTACTTACTTACTTACTTACTTACTTACTTACTTACTTACTTACTTACTTACTTACTTACTTACTTACTTACTTACTTACTTACTTACTTACTTACTTACTTACTTACTTACTTACTTACTTACTTACTTACTTACTTACTTACTTACTTACTTACTTACTTACTTACTTACTTACTTACTTACTTACTTACTTACTTACTTACTTACTTACTTACTTACTTACTTACTTACTTACTTACTTACTTACTTACTTACTTACTTACTTACTTACTTACTTACTTACTTACTTACTTACTTACTTACTTACTTACTTACTTACTTACTTACTTACTTACTTACTTACTTACTTACTTACTTACTTACTTACTTACTTACTTACTTACTTACTTACTTACTTACTTACTTACTTACTTACTTACTTACTTACTTACTTACTTACTTACTTACTTACTTACTTACTTACTTACTTACTTACTTACTTACTTACTTACTTACTTACTTACTTACTTACTTACTTACTTACTTACTTACTTACTTACTTACTTACTTACTTACTTACTTACTTACTTACTTACTTACTTACTTACTTACTTACTTACTTACTTACTTACTTACTTACTTACTTACTTACTTACTTACTTACTTACTTACTTACTTACTTACTTACTTACTTACTTACTTACTTACTTACTTACTTACTTACTTACTTACTTACTTACTTACTTACTTACTTACTTACTTACTTACTTACTTACTTACTTACTTACTTACTTACTTACTTACTTACTTACTTACTTACTTACTTACTTACTTACTTACTTACTTACTTACTTACTTACTTACTTACTTACTTACTTACTTACTTACTTACTTACTTACTTACTTACTTACTTACTTACTTACTTACTTACTTACTTACTTACTTACTTACTTACTTACTTACTTACTTACTTACTTACTTACTTACTTACTTACTTACTTACTTACTTACTTACTTACTTACTTACTTACTTACTTACTTACTTACTTACTTACTTACTTACTTACTTACTTACTTACTTACTTACTTACTTACTTACTTACTTACTTACTTACTTACTTACTTACTTACTTACTTACTTACTTACTTACTTACTTACTTACTTACTTACTTACTTACTTACTTACTTACTTACTTACTTACTTACTTACTTACTTACTTACTTACTTACTTACTTACTTACTTACTTACTTACTTACTTACTTACTTACTTACTTACTTACTTACTTACTTACTTACTTACTTACTTACTTACTTACTTACTTACTTACTTACTTACTTACTTACTTACTTACTTACTTACTTACTTACTTACTTACTTACTTACTTACTTACTTACTTACTTACTTACTTACTTACTTACTTACTTACTTACTTACTTACTTACTTACTTACTTACTTACTTACTTACTTACTTACTTACTTACTTACTTACTTACTTACTTACTTACTTACTTACTTACTTACTTACTTACTTACTTACTTACTTACTTACTTACTACAAGAATGTAAGAACACCTTGATAGGGAACAAATTGTTTACGAAGTCGCCACAAGATTTGTGCAGTAACCCTGAGCACGTATGTCGACTTTCTGGAGAATTTAAGAAGTATCACTTTTCACCACTCATGCTACATAAATAGCTGTTCCTTTTCATGAGGGTAGAGGACATCCTTCACTGATACTTCCACGAACCACTGTACATGCCCTTCCTGACTGTGATGTGTTGTGTACCGAGACGAGTACGATCACTCAATCCACAAGCCAGAGGAATTAATATTACGTACTTAAAATCGAACCTGGGGCCCTCTGAGCCGATGACGGGTACACTAACCATTGAACCGATCAGCGGACGAGCCGTGGTGTAGGGTTTGATTCTCGGCCAGGTGTCTACGCAGTCTACGTGATCATAGTAAAGGCGCTATGTGACGGTGGGGTGTATGTTCTTTAAACACTCCTATTTAACCAAGTTCCATTGCTTGGATCAACACTACATGCTACATTTAAACCATGAACTCTGGGTTTTCATCGTGATGAAATATTCCACTTATTACAGTCGTTGGAGAAATGTACGAGTTGCCGGAGATAAACTTGGTTCACCCATCTTGTTGTAATGACGAACACTAATAGCGCTGAATACTGTAGTTTGGTTATGTACGTGATTAGACCATAGGGCCGAGTCATTCACCAATATTACACGCAATAAAATTGTTATTACAATTATACATGATTAACAAAATGCACAAAAACTATTTACATTTTAAACAATAAAATGAAATGCCTGGATGGCTATCGATTAAGTTTGAGGTCATGCGGTCGTGATGTTGTCTGTGTTCTGTAGTTGCCGGAAACCAGATGCATTCTGGTCACTCAAACGAGACGCGGACAAGAGCGCACTCTCTATAAATTTTCTAAGAAGAAACATTCTCCCCCTGTTGATTGCATTCAATGAAGACAAAATATAGTTTAAATGAAAGTAACACTAACATAACACGAAAATGTCATCAGAATACAAACACACAAAAGATGTTGCACTTAAATGAACTTCAATCACTAATTAACAGAACTGTAGACTGGTGTGCTTCGCTTTGTTTTGTTCACAGCTGCACATTGCTCATGACAACTATATCAATTCACTGACACTGTCAATACTCTATGGGAAGGGGACACAATTTCAAAATTGGTCTCTTGAAATTTCCGTACACATTTTTATGGTGACTGCTCGCACAAGTCTCCACTGGGAGGCCCACTTTGGCCCGTTTTGTAGTTGGGTTAAGTATTCCTTATGCCAAAGTGTTGCCCCATTTGCTGCAGCCGTTTCCACGCTGAAAGTTTATTGCTGGGTACAAGAGTCACATTGGATTCAGGAGTTAAGCGTTGAGGGTCAGCAGGATCTGAGGACAGGACTTTAAGTAGACGAGAATTTAAACAGCCTTCAATTTGTGTGAGCACAGTACTAAGTTCTTCAAATGTTAACGATGAGATTCCAACAACTCGATGCAAATGATATTTACTGACTTGATGCCATCTTCCCATAATCCTCCAAAATGGGGTAAACGAGGTGGAATGTAATGCCAGTTGATACCTTTGTTTGCCAGATTGCTTACAACTTCCACTTGATGCTGCTGTAATGCCATGAATCATCAATCAATCACTACTGATCTTCATTTAGGGCAGTCGCCCAGGTAGCAGATTCCCTGTCTTTTGTTTTCCTAGCCTTTTCTTAAATAATTGCAAAGAAATTAGAAAAAATATTCAACATCTCCCTTGGTACGTTATTCCAATCCCTAACTCCCCTTCCTATAAACGAATATTTGCCCGAATTTGTCCTCTTGAATTACAACTTTATCTTCATATTGTGATCTTTCCTACTTTTAAAAACAACCACTCAAACTTATTCGTCCCAGATGTCCTCCCACGCCATCTCTGCACTGACAGCTCGGAACATACCACTTAGTTGAGCAGCTCGTCTCCTTTCCCCCAAGTCTTCCCAGCTCAAAGTTGCAACATTTTTGTAACGCTACTCTTTTGTCGGAAATCACCGAGAACAAATCGAGCTGCTTTTCTTTGGATTTTTTCCAGTTCTTGAATCAGGTAATCCTGGTGAGGGTCCCATACACTGGAACGATACTCTAGTTGGGTCTTTTGAGAGACTTATATGCCCTCTCGTTTACATCCTGACTACAACCCCTGAATACCCAAATAACCATCCGGCATTTGGCTGGAGAAGATGTGGAAAACGACTTCGAGGATGGCTGAGGTGGGAATCGAACCCCTTCTACTCAGTCGAAATCCCGAGGCTGACTGGACTCCGTTCCAGTCCTTGCACCATTTCTCAAATTTCGTGGCAGAGCCGGAATCGAACCCGGGGCTCCTGGTGTGCGAGCTAATCACTACACCACAGAGCCGGACATTATAAAGGATGATTTTAAAAACGGCGTTCCTGTTGATATGTGAATCCAAGTCTTTTTATGTATTTAAACCCTTCAAACTTAATTACTATCATTATCTTTCCTTTTGTGTCGGTGTTAATGTGAGACTTATCATCAGTGTGAGCTGATAACATCCTTAGTAACACGAGCCAAGTCCATAGAAATTAAATTAACCGGCGTCTTAAAGTTAATATTAGTAATCACCGACCTTAACTTGCATTCGGGAGATACTGGTTTCGAAACCCACTGTCACATGATATTGTGTGATTTCTCATTTCCACGGCAGACATATTCTACGGCTGCACCTTGATTAAAACCAAGGTCGCTTCTTTCCCAGTCGTGGGCCTTTCCTAAAGGATTGCCGCCATCTACCGTCATTGCTATATTCAGCAACTGTGTTTTATTGTTATGTCCGACTCGTTGGCTGAATGGTCAGCGTACTGGCCTTCGGTTCAGAGGGTCCCGGGTTCGATTCCTGGCCGGGTCGGGGATTTTAACCTTCATTGGTTAATTCCAATGGCCCAGGGGCTGGGTGTTTGTGCTGTCCCCAACATCCTTGTAACTCACACACCACACACAATACTATCCTCCACCACAATAACACGCAGTTACCTACACATGGCAGATGCCGCCCACCCTCATCGGAGGGTCTGCCTTACAAGGGCTGCACTCGGCTAGAAATAGCCACACGAAATTATTATTATTATTATTATTTCTTTGTTATGCAGACTCAAAGAGCGCGTGCGAACTGCACTGTGTTGCACCGTGCGTTCTGTGGACCACCTCCTACCACTTTCCTTTTCTAGGTTTCTCCACGAATTTGTGCTGGGCCGACTGTCATGTTTCTTCTCGCCAGTTTATTTTGACCTTCATTAAGCTGATTACTTTTGGTGAGTCTGTCGTTGTCCGTTCTATAGACATGGCCCTGTCAGAGGTCCGCTCTTCTCCTCTTAATCCACATTGCATTTTCTTTCGTGGGACCATAAATTTTCCGGAGAAATTTCTTCTCTTGTTTTTCAGTTTGTGTAGTGGCCTCCAAGGGATGCCAACATTACACGATATGACTCTCTTATGGAGTTTACTGTCTAGTCCCGATGGTCGTGAAACTGTGCCTCTATGTTCATGAACTGGGTTATCTGGAGGCCTGTCTTTGATGCTGTACGGCGTATCTGGTTTCATCTCTAACTGCTAGGTCATCAGCAAAGATCTTGACTTTGCTTCCCAACTTTCCGATGTTCACACCCTCGACGCCCCTTTCCCATTCTCTGATAACTTTGCCCACACCAGAGGAGATGCAGTCACCTTGACGACTGCCCCTACATATTTCAAAAGGCTCAGTAATTTTTCTCCAGAATTCGTATTCGTGAGAGTTTGCCGAATTACTTCTTTGGTCTTGCTATCCACTCTGAGCTCTTCTAGACCATCAAAAACTGTATGTCTGTCCACAGAATCATACGTTCTTAAAGCCCACAGAAATGACAATCGTGCTAATCCTTAATATAGTCTTCAAATTCCATATTTGTTCAGCACATGATCGACCTTTCCTGAAACCCGCTTGGTACCGGTACTCACCGATCAGGTGATCTGTCTGTTTTTCTAAACGCTTTAGAAGTGATCAGTAGCAGGGACATGGCCCTGTAGTTGTTTGCACCCACCTTGCCTTTTTTGTTCAATGGGTGTATTAATGCTCACTTCCAGTCCTGCAGGATTTCTACTAGGATTGCATGAATTCTGCTTAAAAGGTCATCTCCGCGGTGATACCATCCTCTCCACAGGCTTTATTACTTTTAAGCGATCGTATGATCTCTGCTGTTTCCTGCATTGTCGGGGTTCGGCATGGGCTTTTCGAAGTTCAGAGGATCACAGTTGAGGAGCAGTCCTCCTTCGTGTTCGCATCTCCTCGGTGGATCGTGCACGGGTACGTCACACGCTCGTTTCTGTACCTTTCAGAAGGCCTCCCATTTTTCAGTTCTTTGATGGCTATTGCACTGATTCCACGCTTGCATATGAACATCGATGGCTTTATTCCACCATGTCGGAGGCTGTCCCAACTTCAGGGCTGCTAGGTCTGGCCACCCCTTGGGATCCTGCCCTCGTATGTCTTGTAAGAAGGTGCTGATGTTCTGTTTAAGGCATTCTGGGTCAACTCCTTGAGATCTAGTGTTTAGGTCTGGATGGGTTGGGTGGCCTGAGTCGATAACTCCCTTCCGTACTCTGACATTTTGGATCTCCGGCAGATTTTTTCTGGAAATTGCAACGTGATGAATCTTTTTTTTTTTTTTTTTTTTGCTAGCTGCTTTACGTCGCACCGACACAGATAGGTCTTACGGCGACGATGGGACAGGAAATGTCTAGGAGTGGGAAGGAAGCGGCCGTGGCCTTAATTAAGGTACAGCCCCAGCATTTGCCTGGTGTGAAAATGTGAAACCACGGAAAACCATTTTCAGAGCTGCCGATAGTGGAGTTCGAACCTACTATCTCCCGAATACTGGATACTGGCCGCAATTAAGCGACTGCAGCCATCGAGCTCGGTAACGTGATGAATCTGGAATTCGGTGATTTCCTCGTTTTCTATTTGTGTGCAGGCTTCACAAAATACGTAGTCTATAGAGCGTTCTCCCTTCTTATTCGTCCTCTGATCTGCCGAATGAGGGCCTACAATCCACTTGTGCTTCAACTTTCTGCCAATCTGTGCGTTAAAATCACCTACTAAAATGTTAACATGATGTTTTCGAGTCTAGCTAGTGGTTTCTTCTAAGAGTTAACAGAAGGCTGTGTGTTTTCCTTGTTCTCATTGTTTGTGGGAGCGTGGGCGTTGACCAAGGAGTAAACTTTGTTGCTCATTTTCACAGTAAGTACTGAGAATTTTTTAGATGGGGATGTAAAGTCAAGTACAGCGAGGGCTGTCCCTAGTTGTGGCAGTTTCCCGTGGACACTGATGGCAGGTTTACCTTTAAATATCCTGCACAGTCAAAATGGATTTCACCTGCGAAGCGCGTTTCCTCAGCTGGTTCCAGCATGGTCTTGACATTAATTGTACCTAAGAAGGTCGTTTTCTTGGGGCGAAGATATTTTGAGAAGGTCTGACTCTTTTCTATATGATGCTACCGATTCCCCACATTCCGATGGTCGAGATGAACCGGACTAGGTGTGTCCAGAGCCTGGGGTAGTTGCCGTGAAAACGTGTTATACATCATACCAATCTTGCATGTTGAAGATGTAGGGGTGATCATAATGGTATTACAACTCGATTGTTGACATCGAGAGGTGCCTCTTGGTGTCTTCTGGATAAATTCTATTTTACGGCTGACGTATAAGTATGCCAATTAAAGGATTTAACTAATTTTCCAGTCTTTTGCACCCCCCTTAAGTGGATTTCCGAAAACAAAAAATACGTGCTTTATATTTTTAAAGGAGATACAGTGTACCAATTTTAACGCCTAAAGTTCTTCAGTTTTTGGGACATAAGTATCCTCATGAAAAGGATTCAACCACCTCTGCACTTATTTTTAACACCCCATAAGTGGATTTTCTGTAAACAAAAAACTTCGTATTTCTTCATTTTTAAAGGAGATTCCAAATACCGGTTTATATGTCCTTAAAATGTTCAGTTTTGGGATATACCCATTCCCATGTTAAAAATGTACTCCCTTTTCAGCCCCTTACTGAGCACTTAAACTCTTATATAAATAAATCCCTAAAATTTCGTTTCTTTATTTTGGACATATTCTTTTCCACGCCGCGCCAACCTCAGCGACCCCAAAAATAAAGGATTCTACATTTATGTAGGTTGTTTTCTCCCCAGCCAAAGAAGCGTCTTACACAACAGTACTTTATGTCATATGTGTACCAATTTTGGTTGGCAGCTATACCCAAACGTACTGTACATGCATAATCTCGTTGCTGTAGTATCCTGGCGACCACGGGGCCCATGCTGAGTCCTGACATTGCTTCCACTTACTTGTGCCAGGCTCCTATCTGACCTCCCTTGGTCGACCCTGACGGTACTACGTATGGGGGACTAGGAAAGCCGTTCGTGGCCCTTGTCTTCATTTGCCCGATACATTCACTTTTCGAAGTGTCGGACCCCTTCCATTTTTTCTGTCCGATTAGCGTCAAATAGAGGATGGTTGCCTAGTTGTACTTCCTCTTGAAACAATAATCACCACCACCAGCAGTGGTTACAGCAATTCATTTCTTTATCCGATTCTTGGAGCAGGGTTAGTGCGGTGCCAATATCTCCATAATGGTTGGTTTTAGGGGCCTTAAAACATGGTTTTCTGGCCCGTAAGGTTTTTCCAGTTTTGTTTCAAGCGTCAAATATCTCCCCCCGTCGAATCCCCCTCCCACCATCGAATTGTTTTGAAAATAAAATACAGCCCTTGACCTTCAGGTAAAATGAACATTTACACCAGTAAAATAATTTTTAGAATCAGTCCAGTAGTTCCTGAAATTAGCCGTTACAAACAGTATAGATTACAATTGTACTTTTATTCTTCCCATCTGATTTCAAACCTTTTTTAAATATCTGTTCTCTTTAACACTGTGTTGAGAGTTTTCTTCCTCACCTACATATCCCACTTTAAGTCACGAAGGAACCATAAAACTCACGGCTATTGACTGTGCATAGCAATGTCAGCAAATGTATTCATTTTTCTCTCTTCTATTCACAGCGGAACAACAGAATTCATAACTGTATTCAATAATAGAGCAAGATAGTATACGTCAATTCATTCGAAGAAGTAGAAGTGAGGGGATCGGTTCCAAAATATTAATTCAACCACAACATGCTGAGGTGTGTCATCCATGACTAAATTCTATTATTATTATTGTTACCGTGTTTTAGTGGTAGTTATGCATGAAAGAAGGTGCTGGGTGGTGAATAGGTCTCAAGCTACTAAAGTGAAATTAATTTTAAAATTTAACAAGGTTATATTTTCTTTTCAAAATTAGGTAACAACAAATAGAACAGGTACTTAGTAGCCGAAACACGATTGAAAAATACATTTACATAGGTACCCCATTTGGGGCTTCAAAAGTCAGAAACATAATTCTTGAGCAATGAGCCCAACCTTACAATGAACACCATACAACAAAGGGGCCGAAAACCCCCAACTATGCCAGAAACATTTGCTTCCAATTACACCCAAAAGCCTCCTTGAGGCAGAAACACAATTTTCAAGAAAGGGCAACTTCCCCCTAAAATACAAGCCTATCATAGGCCACTCCGAACTCCACCTTTAAGCTGTCCTCAAAGGACATATACACAGGGGTAAAATACCCAACCTCCTGAGGTCTGTTAAATGACAAGAAGGTTAATACATGACCTCTAAAATACAATTTGAGAGGAGGCGAACTTGCACTCCTAATACACTTTGCTTAAGACCTACTTGGCACTAGGCCGTTAATACAAGGGCTAATCCCATACTACAGAGGTGACTTAATAGCAATTTACATTACATTACGGAAGAATTGGTTGAGAAAAATAAGTTCACCTCAAGACGATGTGAGTGGGAGCTCGAGAGGGTTAAGCACTCTCTATCCCGATATGTCATTTGAAAATAGAATAGATACCAGTTGTTTTTACATTTTAGGAAAAGGTTACATGGTTGAACGCTTAGAACCCGCCCCGAAAGTTAAACTGCTGAGCTAGCAAAGAAAGAAGTTATTAATCGGCCATTACCTTGTTGTTGACCGCTGCCGAAGAAAGAGGCGCTTCCTGCCCCCTGCTAGGTACTTAACACACTGAAAGATGGAACAAAAGTGGCCCGGAGACCCTAAAATCAGCAGTTTATATACCCTCGCGGAAGGTTCTAGTCGTTAGGGGAAAGAAAACACCCTCCCACAAATTCTTTATTGGGTAGGACCCCGCAACCGATACAAGTTGGGGGAAGATACACCAGATTGGTCAGAAATTAATAGAAGAATTTCGGGATTGGATACATTCATAACAAGGGGAAGAAAGGGGTAAATATTGCCAACTTAAACAATGACAGAAAGAAATTTAACAAAGAACAAACTCTTGAAATTAAATTTTCTCCAACAAAATAGTTCTTTGACTCCGCACTAGGTTGCACTATTGTAGATCTTCAGTAGTGTCCTCTAGAAGAGAAAGTTCACACTTCTTACTTCAAGCGAAACAAAAACACATCAAAAATGACACAGTTCAAAAACTCAAATTTTTCCACATGGTGACATCTTCTGAGAAACTAGAGAATTAATAGCGTAGATAAAGTTCAGGCTTCCTCCAGTAGAGGCGTTTCAACAGGCGCACATTTTAAATTAGCGGCGTGGAGGTGTACCGCCCGGTACAATTATTATTATTATTATTATTATTATTATTATTATTATTATTATTATTATTATTATTATTATTATTATTATTATTATTATTATTATTATTATTATTATTATTATTATTATTATTATTATCATCATCATCATCATCATCATCATTATATCGGGGGTACACCTTCTCCGTCCAGTTAAACTGCGCGCCTTCTATAAAGGCCATCACGAGCTAATTGGACTTTCAACTATTACATGTTTCTACCATCGACCTAAGTGCCTCATCTGGCGGGATTAAGGACAATTAATTATTAATGGAAAATTATTTCTTTTTACGGTTGGATAACTTTAATTTTTGAAGACCTTACTTTTTGAACATTGTTTTCTTCTTGAGTCTAGTTTGTCAGCACTTTTGACACCCTGAGTCTCCTGTATCTAGCAATTCAACCGCACCATATCATTTTCTAAAGTCTTCACGTTGTTAGCGAGCTCTTGTATCTATGAACTGTTACTCTGTGATGTGACCAGGTAGATGGCATCTCATACGTTAGCATAGGTCAAAGCATTTCTTTCCTGCTCCGTCTTGTTAGACAGGTCAATCCGGATACAGTATAACTGACCTCCTAAATCCAGGATATCTGCTATATCTTGCTGGAATCCTACAAGTTGGGCTTCAGTGGAATAACCTTTACTAAACCCAAACTGCCTTCTATCGAACCAGTTATTAATTTCGCAAACATGTCTTACATAATCAGAAAGAATGCCTTCCCAAAGCTTACATGCAATGCATGTCAAACTTACTGGCCTGTAATTTTCAGCTTTATGTCTATCACCCTTTCCTTTATACACAGGGGCTACTATAGCAACTCTCCATTCATTTGGTAAAGTTCCTTCATGCAAACAATAATCAAATAAGTACTTCAGGTATGGTGCTACATCCCAAACCATTGTCTTTAGTATATCCCCCGAAACCTTATCAATTCCAACTGCTTTTCTAGTGTTCAAATTTTGTATCTTACTGTAAATGTCATTGCTGTCATAGGTGAATTTTAATACTTCTTTAGCATTAGTTTCCTCCTCTATCTGGACATTATTCTTGTAACCAACAATCTTTACATACTGCTGACTGAATACTTCTGCCTTTTGAAGATCCTCGCATACACACTCCCCTTGTTCATTAATGATTCCTGGAATGTCCTTCTTGCAACCTGTTTCTGCCTTAAAGTACCTATACATACTCTTCCATTCTTCACTAAAATTTGTATGGCCGCCAATTATGATTGCCATCATGTTATCCTTAGCTGACTTCTTTGCTGGATTCAATTTCCTAGTAAGTTCCTTCAATTTCTCCTTACATCCACAGCCATTTCTAACTCTAAAGCTTTAAAACCTGCGCCTCCTTCCTAGTCTCTTTACTTCTCTGTTATATTATAGTGGATCTTTCACCATTACATACCACCTTTAAAGGTACAAACCTATTTTCGCATTCCTCAATAATTGCTCTAAACCCATCCCAGAGTCCGTTTACATTTTTATTTATCATATTCCACCGATCATAGTTACTTATTAAAAACTTCCTCATACCTGTTTTATCAGCCATATGGTACTGCTTAACAGTCCTAATTTTAATATCTCCTTTCTTTCACATCTCTTTTTAATTACGACATAAACAGCTTCGTGATCAATAATACCATCAATTACTTCAGTTTCTCTATAGAACTCTTCTGGTTTTACCAGCATCACGTCCAGGATATTCTTCCCTCTAGTTGGTTCCATCACTTTCTGAAACAGGTGCCCTTCCATATTAACTTATTTGCCATTTGTTGATCATGCTTCCTGTCATTTGCATTAACTTCCCAACTGATATTTGGTGAATTGAGATTACCCGCTACAATCACGTTACTTTCCTCATTGTCAATCAATCAATCAATCAATCAATCAATCAATCAATCAATCAATCAATCAATCAATCAATCAATCAATCAATATCGTTTCCCACATAGCTGATTATCTTATTAAATAATTCTGAATCTGCGCTACCCATTCCTGGTCTGTACACTCCAAAGACATCAAGTTGCCTGTTATCTTTAGAGATGAGCCTTACCCTTAGAATGTCGTGTTTGTCATCTTTCAATTTTTCGTAGCTTACAAATTCTTCTTTCGCCAGAATGAATACTCCCCCTTCTACCATTCCTATCCTATCTCTACGATACACCCTCCAGTTCAGTGAGAAAATATCTGCATCCATTATATCATTTCTCAGTCATGATTCAACTCCTATTACAATATCTGGTAAGTATATATCTATTAAATTACTTAATACTATTCCTTTCTTTACAATACTTCTACAATTGAGCACTAACATTTTTATGTCATCCCTACTTGATTTCCAGTTCCCTGTTCCCTTAACACCGCTTCCCAGGACACCCTGTTTTTCCAGAATGTACCTCCCTATAAACCTTCTAAACAAATTTCCTAACTTATACGTACCACTGCGGTTTAGGTGAAGGCCATCTGAGCGCAGATCCCTATCACCTACCCACCCGTTAGCATCTAGAAATCTCACTCCCAGTTTCCCACATACCCACTCGATAGTCGCATTTAAATCCCCAATCACCCACCCTCCAGTCAGTATCCCTCCTACACAGTATTCCACTGGTAACAATCTCCGCTTCCTTAAACTTTACCCGTGCTGCATTTACCAGGACCCACACATCTCCAAATATGTTGGTATTTATACCTGCTTGTCTTACGTTGTTAGTACCGACGTGAGACACTACCACCTTCTCCTTTCCCTCCTCCTTCTCTTCTACTTTCCTCAACATCTGCTTTAACCTAATTCCTGGATAATACTCTACCCTGGTATCCTTTCCTTCACACACTTTCCCGACATGTCTAACGATGGAATCCCCCATGACCAGAACCTCAACCCTACCCACCTCATTTGATCCCATCCCCTCCCGGTCAATCCTATATTTCCTGATAACTGCAGAAGTTACTTCCTCCTCCCTTTTCTCCATCCCATGACCCTGTTCCACCTGTCCTTTCCTATCCACCACTCCACATTTCTCTTTCCTACCTCTTCCCTTTCTCCTATTTCCACACTTCTCGGCAACAGTTCCCTGTTCCTCATCTTCCCTCGGTTGTTCTACCTGCAGTGACTCGTACCGATTTCTCACCGACACCTGTCCTGAATTCTGATCCTGAATGGATCCCTTAGCCTGAAATCTCCTTGCCCTAATAGCATTAAACCGTCTGTATTCTACAATTCCCTCCTTTCCTTCCCATCCCTCTTTTACACCTACTGTATTGTGTACATTGTTTGAAGGAAGCCTACTTTCCTTCCTGTCCTCTGATAGAATCCTAATTATCTCCCTCAGGCTCTCCAACTCCTCCCGCATACTCCTTAATGCCTGGCCACACCCACAGTTCCTACACTAGCACTCCTTAGCCATTATTTACTAAATAATGAAAAGAAAAGGAAAAATAGATAACTTATTCTGTGCAAAATAAAAATGAAAGGAAAGAAATATTGTCTAGGTTAGTTCACAAAGATCACACGACAATAAATTAATTAATATAGTCTGCTACTACACTACAATACTGCTTAATTGTACGATTTTTATTCCTACAACACGCTAATATGATGAAAATTGTTAATTACTGGAAACAGAGAATAATACACGAGAATTACACAATTCTTAACTGCAGTTAAGTCTACCCTAATCACAACAACAGAATTCTAGTAAGAGAGTTACTACAAATACCACAGAAACGGTACTATACTACACAAATATTTCACAGTAATAGAATAAACACACTATTTCCTAATAGGATACTATAACACACTGCAATAATTGTAAACTACGTTCAGACTAAGTACAGTACTACAATACACTACAATAATTTTAAACTACGTTCAGACTAAGTACAGTACTACAATACACTACAATAATTTTAAACTACGTTCAGACATATTCTAATTATAACAGGTTATTACCAAGCACAAACAGAAAAAAATTACCATTAAAGTTCGAAATTCGCAAAACTACTCAAAATTGTAGAATAAGCCCTCTAAATTCTAATAGGTTACTATACTACCGATACACTACAATAATGTTTAAACTACGTTCAGACGTATCCTAGGTAATTACTAAGCACAAATAGAAATGAACATTCTAATTAGGCCTAAATTAGATATTCACAAGAACTACCGGTAGGTACTCAAAGATCACCAACAAAGTTAAACACGTATACAGATTAATATTAGTACTACTTTGTCCTACTATTCTGTAACAGAAATGAAACCTGCCGTTTGCACAAAAATACACACGAATGTAACAGGCAAGATACTGTCTGATATACCATATCTGCACTACAATTCGCAACTGAAATGTGGTTATGTGATTATTACAGATGGTGGATTACTGTTACAGTGTTTTCCCTGCTCCGCGGGACGGAGAATAAAAGTGTCCTTAAATGCTGAAAAATATGAGGCTTTTTACAATAATTTCTCAAAAGTATTTGTGTCCAAATTACGCCAGGAACTTGAATTGCAATTATTGGAATGCCTGCATTAATAGACTATAACCGCTGTCGAAGTTACGACTCTTTCTTAATATCCCCTCTTTGTAAGTATTTTATCAACAAACCTATTGATATTTTAATAATACTATTAAAAAGAAAGAGATATTTCTTCTTTGACGCAGTCCTAAATTACAGGTTGTAATCCAGCGAACGCCTACGGAACTACTCAGTGTGAAAACTGTAAATAAATACCACTAATCGCAGATTACTACAAACAAACACGAAACACAATTATTTGTGGGGCTAAATACATGACACACACACAATTTGGTAAATTTTTAAAATTATGAACTAGTTTATCAGTGAGATGACACAGAGCTGTTGGAACAGCCAACGACTCGCTAGCGCATCCAACAATCTATTGCACGTGATATCCAGAAGAGTTGCCCAGCAGGCAAGGATCTAGGTGGGCACAGCATGGCTGTGTGAAGCTGTCAGTGTCATTTACAAGAATTACCCGGTGTTCCACAAATGTACGACATGCAACACAGAAGGCTGTCAACTACACGACGGAGCTTTTGAACAACTTGAAGTCTTCGGGAGTACGAGTGCCACTCCCCGGAAGCCCGGGTTCGATTCCCGGCCCTGCCACGTAATTTGAAAAATGGTACGAGAGCTAGAACGGGGATACTTTACTTTAGGCCACGGCCGCCCCTGTCCCTTTCTATGTTCCCATCCCTCCACAAGGCCCCTATTCAGCATAGCAGGTGAGGCCACTTGGACGAGGTACTGGTCCTCCTCCCCAGTTACATCCCAGACCCAGAGTCTCACGCTCCAGGACGATTGTGGCACCGATGGTCCTTCTCAGAAATATGAATCCTTTCCTCTGCAGCGGAACACGACTGATGCGAATATCGCCGCGCGTCAGTAAGACGCTTGGCTGTTCCAGAGTTGGAAAGGCAGTAGCTTAATGTAGTTTATCCGGAAGCTCTATAAGGAAAAATTAATTCGCTTTTGTTTTGTGTAATATGCTCCAAATTGAAGGCAGAGAATTCTAAGGAATAAACACGATTGAAACTTTGAACGAGTAAATACAAGCAAAGGCCATCCAGATCCGACAGCACGAACAAGATGAAAAGCTACCTCTATTTAATACTATTATACTTTAATATATATGACTGATTAAAGTGCTCCAATGGGCGTGTAAACTATGTAATAAATATGATGGAGTTTTCGTGGAACAGAGAGGTGAAAGAAAGTGCTGCCTTGAATGGGTCTGTCTACTACGATCAAAAAGACCAATTAAAACCTTTAAAAATATAGTTTTATTTCTTTTCTCCTTTTTTCGGCAAAGAATTAAAAAGAAGTCGCTCAGCGACGGAAGAACATTTCAGGTAATTACAGTAGTTTACATACAAGGCGAAACTCATCTATTTGAGCGCCAATGCTCTATCAATATCTAGCAGGCTGCCCTCCTACCGTTATACAATTACAACATGAGCAATTTCCAGGCCTCTAGAGGCACAACCTACATTTAATAGTTCAAACAGATTTCACTCTCTTCAACTCGCAACAGTTTAACCATTAAGAATTACAGCAGGAGTACAATCTACCGGGCCTTGTTGGGAAAGAAAAACACAGGTTAAAGCTAATGGCCCAAAAATCAAAATGCTGCGGAGGCAGACATTAGCACACAAGATAAAACCCTATTTGGGCTCCTGGCCCGAAGTTACAGGGGCTACTGAGGTGACTACATGGAGAAAAGGCTACGGACAGGACATAGTCACCTGAATTACAATCGCGCTCTCTATTCCCGAACTTCAGCTAAGTGCTTTTAGGCTGGTTTTGAAATTTACATTGTAAGATGAAGTTTACATCCTTAAGGACAGGAAACCTTCCCCTCGGGTTAGCTTTCACCTAGTTAGTACATATTGCACTGGAGTGCTCGCCTTCACTATTAGCACACACTCAGTACACTCGACTATCAGGAAGACAAGGTAGCTCGAAACATTGCCAGCTTTTATACCCGAGAGGAAGGTTGGAGAGAGCTCTGAACTAATGCCCGACACAACCCCAGATTTTGATTACCTAATTAAATATGTACAAGAAAACCCTGATTGGTTGAAAATTCAATACCAAAAGTTTCCAATTGCTTACCTTTAATGTTGGCGGAAAGAGATCGAAGTGTTGAGAAATGTGGCACACACAAGAAAAGAGATCCAGTCAGTTTAGGAAACCTTAAAGTAACACGTTATTCTACCACTTTAGTAGTGGCATCTGTTGACCAACGTCCCAACTTCTTGCACTAGTAGTTTCAAGTTTTAGGAGTAAGATGTCAGTTCACGGGGTGGGTGTACCCTCGCTGTATATTGCTAACATCCACCAACCAGGTACCTTAAGGATTAAAAGTAACAATATCATAATAAAAAGTGCATAAGGCTGACCTCGACAGTCGAAATTACTACAGTATCTATAAACTAGTCCGCCTCTGTGGTGTACTGATTAGCGTGATCAGCTGTCACCCTCAGAGGCCAGAGTTCGATTCCCGGCTCAGCCACGAAATTTGAAAAATGGTACGAGAGCTGGAATGGGATACCATATTTAAGACCACGACCGCTCCTGTCCCTTTAAATTTCCCATCCCTCCACAAGGCCCCTATTTAGCATAGCAGGCGAGGCCACCTAGGCGAGGTACTGGTCCTTCTCCCCGGTTATATCTCCGACCCACAGTCTTACCTTCTAGGACACTGCCCTTAAAAGTGGGATTTCACGCTGAGTCCGAGAGGAAAAGCAACCCTGGAGGGGAAACGGATTAAGAAAGCAACAGAGAAAGTACCTATAAAGTAACTGGAAATTCGAAATGGACTATACTTTCCAGGTTTGATACGTCATTCGAATGGAATCAAAGCGCCCCAGGTGGTTATAAAGAACAAACGTAAACCAGCACTTTTAGACGTTTTTCTGGTCAGACCGGATGACATAAGTATGTAAGTTCTAAAACAAACAACCGCCAGCACCAGAGGTCATTGATCCCATGACGTCACGTCCAAGTGTTATTGTTTACAAACAAGACGACGTGCACTTGTTTTGACAGGTGTTGGGCGCGGAATTTCAATAAGAGAACGACCCTAAACTTACAGCCGTCTTCCTGAAGGGACTTAACCTCACACCACGTGCTTTTGACAGGTGTGAGGCGCGGAGTTCGAAGAAGTAGGCAAGGCTAATATTACAGCTGTCTTCCTGAAGGGACTTAACCTCACACCACGTGCTTTTGACAGGTGTGAGGCGCGGAGTTCGAAGAAGTAGGCAAGGCTAATATTGCAGCTGTCTTCCTGAAGGGACTTAACCTCACACCACGTGCTTTTGACAGGTGTGAGGCGCGGAGTTCGAAGAAGTAGGCAAGGCTAATATTACAGCTGTCTTCCTGAAGGGACTTAACCTCACACCACGTGCTTTTGACAGGTGTGAGGCGCGGAGTTCGAAGAAGTAGGCAAGGCTAATATTACAGCCGTCTTCCTGAAGGGACTTAACCTCACACCACGTGCTTTTGACAGGTGTGAGGCGCGGAGTTCGAAGAAGTAGGCAAGGCTAATATTACAGCCGTCTTCCTGAAGGGACTTAACCTCACACCACGTGCTTTTGACAGGTGTTCGAAGAAGTAGGCAAGGCTAATATTACAGCCGTCTTCCTGAAGGGACTTAACCTCACACCACGTGCTTTTGACAGGTGTTCGAAGAAGTAGGCAAGGCTAATATTACAGCCGTCTTCCTGAAGGGACTTAACCTCACACCACGTGCTTTTGACAGGTGTGAGGAGCGGAACTCGAAGAAGTAGGCAAGGCTAATATTACAGCCGTCTTCCTGAAGGGACTTAACCTCACACCACGTGCTTTTGACAGGTGTGAGGTGCGGAATTCGAAGAAGTAGGCAAGGCTAATATTACAGCTGTCTTCCTGAAGGGACTTAACCTCACACCACGTGCTTTTGACAGGTGTGAGGAGCGGAACTCGAAGAAGTAGGCAAGGCTAATATTACAGCCGTCTTCCTGAAGGGACTTAACCTCACACCACGTGCTTTTGACAGGAGTTCGAAGAAGTAGGCAAGGCTAATATTGCAGCCGTCTTCCTGAAGGGACTTAACCTCACACCACGTGCTTTTGACAGGTGTGAGGTGCGGAATTCGAAGAAGTAGGCAAGGCTAATATTACAGCTGTCTTCCTGAAGGGACTTAACCTCACACCACGTGCTTTTGACAGGTGTGAGGAGCGGAACTCGAAGAAGTAGGCAAGGCTAATATTACAGCTGTCTTCCTGAAGGGACTTAACCTCACACCACGTGCTTTTGACAGGTGTGAGGAGCGGAGTTCGAAGAAGTAGGCAAGGCTAATATTACAGCCGTCTTCTTGAAGGGACTTAACCTCACACCACGTGCTTTTGACAGGTGTGAGGAGCGGAACTCGAAGAAGTAGGCAAGGCTAATATTACAGCCGTCTTCCTGAAGGGACTTAACCTCACACCACGTGCTTTTGACAGGTGTGAGGAGCGGAGTTCGAAGAAGTAGGCAAGGCTAATATTACAGCCGTCTTCCTGAAGGGACTTAACCTCACACCACGTGCTTTTGACAGGTGTTCGAAGAAGTAGGCAAGGCTAATATTACAGCCGTCTTCCTGAAGGGACTTAACCTCACACCACGTGCTTTTGACAGGTGTTCGAAGAAGTAGGCAAGGCTAATATTGCAGCCGTCTTCCTGAAGGGACTTAACCTCACACCACGTGCTTTTGACAGGTGTGAGGCGCGGTGTTCGAAGAAGTAGGCAAGGCTAATATTACAGCCGTCTTCCTGAAGGGACTTAACCTCACACCACGTGCTTTTGACAGGTGTTCGAAGAAGTAGGCAAGGCTAATATTACAGCCGTCTTCCTGAAGGGACTTAACCTCACACCACGTGCTTTTGACAGGTGTGAGGCGCGGAGTTCGAAGAAGTAGGCAAGGCTAATATTACAGCCGTCTTCCTGAAGGGACTTAACCTCACACCACGTGCTTTTGACAGGTGTGAGGAGCGGAACTCGAAGAAGTAGGCAAGGCTAATATTACAGCCGTCTTCCTGAAGGGACTTAACCTCACACCACGTGCTTTTGACAGGTGTGAGGAGCGGAGTTCGAAGAAGTAGGCAAGGCTAATATTACAGCCGTCTTCCTGAAGGGACTTAACCTCACACCACGTGCTTTTGACAGGTGTTCGAAGAAGTAGGCAAGGCTAATATTACAGCCGTCTTCCTGAAGGGACTTAACCTCACACCACGTGCTTTTGACAGGTGTGAGGCGCGGAGTTCGAAGAAGTAGGCAAGGCTAATATTACAGCCGTCTTCCTGAAGGGACTTAACCTCACACCACGTGCTTTTGACAGGTGTGAGGCGCGGAATTCGAAGAAGTAGGCAAGGCTAATATTACAGCTGTCTTCCTGAAGGGACTTAACCTCACACCACGTGCTTTTGACAGGTGTGAGGCGCGGAGTTCGAAGAAGTAGGCAAGGCTAATATTACAGCCGTCTTCCTGAAGGGACTTAACCTCACACCACGTGCTCTTGTTCGACGGCTATCAACACGGCCACGTGATGAGACGCACAAGAGTGCAAGGCTAACCTCACAGGCGCTATATTGGAGGGGCCTAGCTACATAGGACCTAGTTTTACGGTCAGATGCCCTTTCCGACGACATCTTTCAACATCCAATAACCGAAGCCATCTTGGAGAGGTAGGTACCCTTCCCGGTGTCAATTTGCTAGATGCCCTTCCCCACACCAACTTGGAAGGGCCTATCCTTACAGGGCTTATTTTTACGGGATGATGCCCTTCCCGACGCCATTTTGCAAGATGTCCTTCCCGAAGCTTTTTTGGAGGGGGCTAACTACACAGTCAGCATCGTGCGTCGAGGTGTACAGTCAGATGCCCCTCCCGACTTCATTTTCGTGGGGCCTAACTACACAGTCGTTATCTTTGGCGCAGTTTTACGGTTAGGTGTCCGTCGCACCGCCATTTTGTAGGGGGCCTAACTAAACAGTCGGCATCTTGGGTAAAGTTGTACAGTCAGACGCTGCTCCCGACTTCATTTTCGTGGGGCCTAACTACACAGTCGTTATCTTTGGAGCAGTTTTACGGTTAGGTGTCCATCGCACCGCCATTTTGTAGGGGCCTAACTAAACAGTCGGCATCTTGGGTAAAGTTGTACAGTCAGATGCTGCTCCCGACGCCGTTTTCCATAAGGTCATCTAGTTCCCGTTTTGTGTTCTCTGTCCGTTTATGTTTAGTATAGCCGCTATCGCTCTCTGTCTCCCTCCTTTAATTCCTCTCTCCTTCACACTATTCTCACGCATAACGGTGTATGATGCGACTCAATCCAATCACCTTCTCTATACTTTTGATTTTCTCTAACATGTCTTCCGAACTGATTACTCCCCCGAGTTCTTCTCTGTCGCCCTCCCAACAACCATTTAAGATGAAAACTTCCCTACTTCGCAGAATTCCAGGAGTTTTCCACCGTAACTATTAATTTCCTTATCATTACTTCTTCCTCCTATCCCTATTGTCATCTCGTCTTCCTCACTGTACATTTTGGCATTCCAATCCCCAAGTAACAATATTCTGTCCTCCTCCTACCTCCCTCTAATGATACTGGTTTCTACTGGTAATTCCTCAAAAAAACTATCGTTTGCATATAGGGATCCCTTGGGGTGACAGTAGGCAAAAGCCAAGCAAACATATTTTTCTCTCCCTTTCTCTCTACCCATGATAAATCTTATCCACATAACTTCTTCCAGGTCGCTCTCTATGTCCTCTATTAATTCATTGATCTCTTCTCTAACTAGCACAACTATTCCTCCGGGCGAACGCCCCTTATTATTGAATTTTTTACTTGACTTGTGCCTAACTGTAAACTCCCCTCTCCCCCCCCCCCCCAGTTATCTCCTTGCCTACCTCTAACCATGTATCTAAGAGTGCTACAATGTCAAGACTCTCTATTAAATTTTTCACTTCTCTATTACCTATTTTGCCCAATAAACCTTCAAAATTTATAAAGCCTGCTTTCCAGTCTAGCTACAGCTTTTTCTTCCCTGCCTTCCCCAATTCCATCTTTGTTTTTGGTTCTCGTCACTATCTCCCTCTCTCCTTCTACCTCCATTCTATCGTACTCTGACATTTTATTGCTATCTTTCCTTTCCCTTTCTTCTATACCTTTATTTTTCCCCACAGGTCCTTAAGGCTCCTGCTTCTCTTTTTCATCATAGTATCTGGCACTTTCTTTTCCTCCCTCAGATCATCAATCACTGTATCTTTTTTCTAGAGGAATATTATCCAACAGCACTTCCGGACCTGCGGTCTCATGTTTACATCCTCACTGCACTGCAGTGAACAGTCCTGTTCACGTTTCCTCCCGCCTGTAGGTCCTCTTCCTGTTTGAGCTTCGCCTCCATGACTTTCAATTTTGCCACAGACCAGACACGCCACCAAATACCATTTGATACCACTAGCTTTTGTTTCTATATATATATGCCCTAAGATCCTGGTGCCTAGCTCTCCCTAGATGTTTATTTAGAATTTTCGAGTTCTCGCTGCCTTCTCCTCCCAATTCTCTCTTGACCCAGATTCTTTTCACCTTTCAAGTTCCTTGCGTTTCTTAGCACTATGTCCGCTTTCACTTTCAACATCGTCAATGTCCACTTCGCTGAAACTGATTTTTATTTTATTTTCGACGACGTCCGCCACTTTGTATATAATGTTCATTTTCTTCTCATTCCTTTCTTCCTGCAACCCATATGAGAATATATGTTTCTTCATCCTTTCTTGACTAACGTTGTCCATCTCCTTCTTCAAGAATACCACCTCCTTTTCCAGGTTTATAACTTTCTACCGTGTCACCCCATTGCTCTTGGAACCATACCTTCATATTTTCGAATCCCTTAGATTGGTCCTTTCTCATGCCCTTTACCTGTTGGACTCCGGCGTTATCTTTAACAGCTCCTCCCAGTTCATGTTTGGGCCGGGGTTCAACTCCACACCGCCGCTGCCCGGTGTTGCTCAATGCCACCTCGCTCAAGTTGAACTGGAAGTGCGCCTCTTTGCCGATGTTTGCGTCATATACCGAGAGATAAAGACACAGGAGGACGAACTTTGCTTCAGCAGCATTTAGATAGCATTGAAAAATGGGCGTGTGGAAATCGAATGAAAATCCACATCGGAAAAAACAAGAAATTGTGTTTCAGTAAAAAATAAGTGACAGGAAAGAGGCAATGCGAATGTGGAGGGGAAAGTTTTGTTGAAGTTGATAGTTGTAAGTACTTAGGTGTCACTATTAGAAAGATTTAAACTGGTCAGAGCAAGTAGGAAGTGCAGTTAAGAAATGCTGGATATCGTTACATGTTTCATGCGAAATCTCAAGAAAGCTAATTCTGGTGCCAAAAGTAAAATTGATAAATGTTTGGTAAGACCGATTCTCGAATATGGATCTGCGTGCTGGGATCTGTACAGGTTAGGTTTAATAAATTCCCTAGGAAAATGTCAAAGAGCGATGCGTTTCATAACCGGGAATAGGAGGAATACCATTAATTGGGAAGGTCTTGAATCTAGAAGAACTAGAGCTCGCCTATGTGGTCTTTATGAGGACTACACGGGAAGGACTGCCTGGAGTAGCATCAGGAATAGGTTGGAACCTCACTCGTTCTTATCGAGAAGTGATCACAAGCATTAGGGCCAGAAAGCAGATGTGGGCAAGGATCATAAGGGATTGGAATAAATACATGCAGCAGATTCCTTTCCCGTATCAAGTCATTAGTGCCGGTGTAAAGTTAAACTTGTTAAACTCTCTTGTTGTACTCATGTTGTTCGGTAATTACCTACGCTTTTCACTTGTAATGTTAAGCTCAACCTGTAAGCTGCAGTGTTAAGCACTGTGAGTTGGTAAATGATGGCGCAGGACAACTTGTAGTATTTCCTGTAATATTTTCTTTTCATGGAATTGCTTTTTTACTTTTTTCATTGCAATTTTGTTGTTGTTGTTGTTGTTGTTGTTATTGTTGGGTAATTATGTGTTAACTTTACCCTAATATCACACTACTGTAAATAGCCATTGCCACTGAGTTATTTCCAATTTGCAAAGTATTTATTATTATTATTATTATTATTATTATTATTATTATTATTATTATTATTAATAATAATAATAATAATAATGATAATAATAATATGCCGTCACTTCATACGAGAGAGGTGTGACTTTCGGCAGCGTTGTAGCAGCCCCTCTCCTAACCTGCCGACCAACATTCTTGGTCGAATCGGCTAACCACGGAGTCAGGCCAACAGGTGGGTTGTTGAGGTAAACCCCACGATGGAAAAAGATACCCATTTAGGTATTTTTCACTGAAGAGTTCGAGTATGCTGGTACCAGTTTAAGTCTCCCGAATACAGTATGTTTGCGGAAGACAGTTCGTCATCATGGTGAATGTGCGACGACTTCGCTATTTCTTTTAAAGTTTTAAATTCGTGGTCTTGAGAGGTTCATTGTACAACTGGTACCAATATTTCAGCTGTTCTCGCTGTGAATGACAGAGAGAACTAGGTATCATATATTGCACCCAAATTGCCTTTCCCAGGGGTACAATATATATATATATATTTGCATATATTCAGCCTCTGTGGTGTAAGCCGTTAGTGTGCCACTCCCGGACGCCCGCGTTCGATTCCCGACTCTGTCATAAAATGTGAAAAGTTTTACGAGGGCTCGAACGGGGTCCACTCAGCCTCGGAAGGTCAACAGACTAGACGGGGTTCGATTCCCACCTCAATCATCCTCGCAGTGGTTTTCCGTGGTTTTCCACGGAACTTAAGGCCACGGCCACTTCCTTCCCCTTCCTGTTCTATCCGTTCCAATCTTCCCATCCCCCACAAGGTCCTCGTTCAGCACAGCAGGTGAGGCCGCCTGGCCGAGGTACTGCTCCTCCTTCCTAGTTGTATCCCCCGACACAAAGTCTCACGCTCTAGGACACTGCATTTGAGGCGGTAGTGGTGGGATCCCTCGCCGACTCCGAGGGAAAATCAACCCTGGAGAGTAAAGTGATTAATAAAGAAAGAAAGAAAGATATAGACAATAAATAATGTACTTCATGTAATTTATGTAAAAACGATGTGTGTTAATAAAATATGTTTTTATTTTGCTTTAAATGAATGTTTGAAAAGCGTGTAGCTAATAAACGCGGGCGAAGCCGCGGCTACAGGCTGGCGTGTGCGGGCCTACGTACAGGCACTACCAAAATGTAAAATATCAAATCCACTTGACGAACATGCGCTTTTTATTGGCAGTCAGACATCCATACAAAGTGCTGTCTTGAGCGGTGCTTCTAGCGAGAATGGCCCACTGTAAAGAGAAAAGCACACCATAAGTCACTCAGCTTTGTGTTGGTGGTGACCTACGTTAAAATTAGCCCCTCTTAACAACTTAAAGCCTCTGTGATTCGCTGCCAACACCGGCTCTGCCACGAAATTTGAAAAGTGGTACGAAGTCTGGAACGGGGTCCATTCAGTCTCGGGAGGTCAACTGAGTAGAGGTGGGTTCGATTCCCACCTCAGCCATCCTGGAAGTTAATTTTCCGTGTTTCCCACTTCTCCTCTAAACAAACTCCGGGATGGGCACGGTTGCTTCCTTCTCCCTTCCAGCGTTCAACATGGCAGATGAGGCACTGGTCCTCCTCCCCAGTTGTACCCCCCCAACCCAGAACGTTGCCCTTGAGGTGGGATCCCTTGCTGAGTCCGAGGGAGAAACCAAGTCTGGAGGGTTAATAAAGAAAATACATTAATAATTTCAAAAACCGAAATATAAGCAAGTGCAAGTGCAATAGGCGATCCTCAGCTCTGGTATCACTATGTAAAATATTTAACTTAAAGGTTGATTCAACAACGCATCATCCATTTTTTCATGACGTGATTTTATTTAGCAAGGGCTGTATTCCATACTTCTGTGACATATGCGATCACCTCACAATCTGTGATCTCGGAAGATCGAAGTCGCGTTTCTTAAAATGTGCCTTAAGAGTTGGAAAAATGGCCCGCAAAAGAATAGTTTACGAGCTAGTGACAGATTCCTTCTACATAGAGACCTTAGGATGAAATTCTCATTGCATGAGCACCTGGTAGAGTGTAGAGAGACGCCATGATGGTCAGGACGTAGACCAAGTACCATGTGTGACAAAATCTTTCAGTGAATGCGGTAAGAATTAATGCTCCCTTGTATTTCAATAGAGGATATTTATTATTACTTGATTTAAATGGAAATGTTACAGGTCGAATTGGACAGAAATGAATGATTTGTAAGCAAAGCAGTTACAAAGAAATTCGCCAACTGCTACCCATGTCCATATTATGTCCGACTCGTTGGCTGAACGGTCAGCGGTTCAGAGGGTTCCGGGTTCGATTCCCGGACGGGTCGGGGATTTTAACCTTAGTTGGTTAATTCCAATGACACGGGGGCTGGGTGAATGTGTTGACTTCATCATCATTTCATCCTCATCACGACGCACAGGTCGCCTACGGGCGTCAAATAGAAAGACCTGCACCTGGCGATATCCCGGCACAAAGAATCAGCGTTGTATGTGAACACCAACAAGGAGGGCGATATTCGCAATATAGGCCTAGTGGGGAATCGAGCTTGGGACCCCTTGGACCAGTGAGAGGGTTCCAGGAAAATGCTGGGACAGTTCCACCTCCTTACCCACTTTCATCCACATGCCGTACCTTGTATCTGGACACGGAATATAACATAAATAAATAAAAGTATTATTATTATTATTATTATTATTATTATTATTATTATTATTACAAGGATCCTACTATTGAGTTCAAGTATTGCCATTTACACTGTCAGCGTGTCAATTTTGAAGTTCCGTTTCTTTGCACCAGAGCGCAGACAACCTATTGTTGAGTGACTTGCGGCCATATTTCACACACTTTACGCACATCTTACGGCGACCATGACCTACGACTGCGACCGTGGCCTTACAGCCTGATATGAAAAGCGGAAACGATTGAAAACCATGTTGAGGGTGGCCGAGCGTGAGGTTCGAAGCCAGCTCACAGCTACATGACGTAAACTGTGTTATTATTATTATCATCATCAAAATGTTTTGGGTTTTTCCGATACAGACACCAGTTTTGAATAAAGAACGTCCCCTTGCCACATAACCGTAAACTAATTAAGAGTGACACAAAAGGCACGGAGACTCACCAACTATTCTCATGGCTAGCGTCACGAGGAAGCCAAAGAGGACGAAGATGACGTTGAAGATGCCTTTGGCGTGAGTGGCACTTCCTTCTCGCTGGAGCACCTCGAAACATACCACATAGATGAGCGTTCCTCCGGCCAGCCCCTGCAGCGTCACTGTCAACTGAGAACAAGAAACACAGAGTGGATCGCCAAATGTGACGTAGTAAGGTGCTAGCCAACACCTGGAGCTCTAATCATCAGATTGTGTGTAAGCTCTCCGCAGTGTTCGCATACAGTGAGGGCATATGATGATGATTCGTCCGTCGGATGGAGACCTTAAGCCTACAGCAGACAACTATTACATAGGAATAAACTATGTGCTAACACCACGTTTCACCCTCTTCCTACCTCATCATCAGCATCGTCGTACACTCGGACGCGCAGGTCAACTAGAAAGACCTCCCTCAGGCCTCTCCGGAGGCCAAACACAATCAATCGCCACAGAAGTCAGTTGGCATTTAAGGATGCTCAAAGGGTAAGAGACTTACTGTAACCTCAAGGAACTGAACCCAGCTCTCCAGCATATATTATTCTTCTCTACTACGTATAATTCAGTCTTACAAAAGTGCAAACTCCACATGACGTAAAACTCGTGGCTCAAAATATTGTATATTTCAATTTACTATTTTCTTTACAGAACTATCTGATGAAAATTATTTTCCTCCACAACTTCAAAAAATATGATTGTAAATGTGACATTTGTTACTTCAGATGGTCTAAGCTCTATTCTATAAAACAAGCATCTTCCTCCACTTGGAGACTGCCTGAGGCCCTACGCTAAACATAAAAAAGTTATCAGTAAATTATTAGAGTGGCTAATATAAGTCGTGTCTAAGTATCAAAAGAGAACCCCTGGGCGCTTTCAGTCCCCACTCGATGAACTTCTAGGAATATTATCAATCAATCACTACTCATCTGCATTTAGGGCAGTCGCCCAGGTCGCCGATTCCCTATATCTTGTTTCCCAAGCCTTATCTTGAATGATTTCAAAGAAATTGGATATATATTAAACATCTCCCTTGGTAAGTTGTTCCAATCCCTAACTCGCCTTCTTATAAATGAATAGATGCCCAAATTTGTCCTCTTGAATTCCAACTTTATCTTCAGTTTGTGATCTTTCCTACTTTTAAAGACACCACTTAAACTTATTCGTCTACTAATGTCATTCCACGCCATCTCTCCACTGACAGCTCGGAACATACCACTCAGTCGAGCAGCTCGTCTCCTTTCTCCTAAGTCTTCCCAGTCCAAACTTTGCAACATTTTTGTAACGCTACTCTTTTGTCGGAAATCACCCAGAACAAATCGAGCTGCTTTTCTTAGCATTTTTTTCCAGTTCTTGAATCAAGTAATCCTGGTGAGGGTCCCATACACTGGAACCATACTCTAGTTGGGGTCTTACCAGAGACATATATGCTCTCTCCTTTACATCCCCTAAACACCCTCATAACCATGTGCAGAGATCTGTACCCTTTATTTACAATCCCATTTATGTGATTACCCCAATGAAGATCTTTCCTTATATTAACACCTAGGTACTTACAATGATCCCCTACAGGAACTTTCACCCCTTCAACGCAGTAATTAAAACTGAGAGGACTTTTCCTATTTGTGAAACTCACAACCTGACTTTTAACCCCGTTTATCAATATACCATTGCCTGCTGTCCATCTCACAACATTATCGAGGTCACGTTGCAGTTGCTCACAATCTTGTAACTTATTTATTACTCTGTACAGAATAACATCACCCGAAAAAAGCCTTAAGTCCGATTCCACTTCTTTACACATATCATTGATATATATATAAGAAAACGTAAAGGTCCAATAATACTGCCTTGAGGAATTCTCCTCTTTAATTATTACAGGGACAGGTAAAGCTTCGCCTACTCTAATTCTCTGAGATCTTTTTTCTATGAAACTAGATGAAAGATAACAATGAAGAGAAAATTATATTATGAAAGAAAATCGGACACATTTACCGGTGTTGTAAACCAAACTGTGTCAATTGTTAGTACAAATCCCTAAAATAAATCTCCCCTCTGTCTAGACCAAGGCATATCGTCGCTGTCACACGATCTGATCCGTTCTGTAACTGAAGACACGCTAGGCTGCTTCCATCAGAGCATTTGCAACTCTGAATACTGTAGCCTTTGTTGTGGCTGCCTTTTGCCATATTTAAGCCAGTGAAGATGTACTCCAAAAGGTCTATACGGAGTTCACCTGCAATTTAGACCCTGAAGTTGAACAAAACAAGTACTAAAGAAACATGTGCAAGGTGAAATAACACGTGTAACCTGTGGACCTAGGGGTCAAACAAATAAACATTAATCGGCAAAGTCGGCGCTAGGCTAACAAATGTGAAAGAATTGCTACAATAGCAGGAATTCGCACAATAAGAAATAGTGGAAAAGGAAAAATTAGCAACCATGCGTATTCGTACTTCTACACATCCAACTGACCCCGTTAGCGCGTATACCACTGCACGCTCACGTTATCAAAACATTGAAAAGTGCCAACCAACTACCAATCTACTTGTGCTGACTATTTCACTGTTTACATTCCAGCCCACCTGTGGGTTTGCATCATACCATACCTTTCACCTTACATACACAGAGTATTTTAACTGCATATAAAAACTTATTTAAATTACCTTCATTATACCATTGATTCCTTATCCACACTAAAATCTTTTGTTCATGATTTTGTTTGCACATTTCTTGTTGTTTCAAGCTTAGAAACACTGCCCTCAACTTCTCAGTCTCTTTACAGGCACTAGTAAGTGCAAGTCGTCAATCTTTTCTTCACATAGAATACATTGAGAGCTTTCTTTGCTCCTAGACCACCCTTTGTTTCTATGCAATCCCGTCAGCCACCATAATAGGCCGTCCTTCAGCCTTCCATCATCGAATCTTATGCTTAACCTGGAGATTTAAGCTGAGCGGAGGCCTTTCCCTACATGCCTATAACTATTTTTTGCATTTGAATATCTTTAATTTCCGCTATCATGGTCCTCCGGCTTTTGCTGTCTTCCCTTCCATGTCTCTCGCCAAATATATCCCATACCCATATTCTCCACATAGGTTTCAATTTTAGCCAACCAACAATCCCTATACATTCTTAAATGTTTCCTGAAGCAAAATACCACCCCCACCCTGTTTAAGTCCCATCCAATAGTTCGATACTCTTTTCACGCAGTCCACCTCTAGATACTCCCCAACATTAGCCGTACACTGCGCTAATCTCATAATTATCTTGCTAAATTTGTGTATGATTTGGTTCAGACTGACCCTATTCTTTTCCAAACCCCATAATTCTACACCATATAGGGCTCTGCTCATAACTAATGTCTTCAACATCAGTCTGAGTACCTTATAACTTATCCTTGGGTAATTAGCCACCAGAATTTTAACTGCTGCGAGGGCTGCGAACCCTCTCAGTTTGCACCTCTTGATGTGAGCATCCAACCCTCCTCTGCTATTGAGCAGCACTTGTAGGTATTCTAATCTCTCTACTTCCACAATTCTTTCGCGCTGCACCATCCATCTCCTTCCTCTTATTTTCTTCTTCATCTTACTTATAATCATCACCTTCGATTTGTTGCAGTTAAATTTTAAATTTTAAAGACCACTCCTTTGCGTATTCCGCTAATTTATTCATACTACTCTGCAATTCCTCCCTTGTTATAGACAAAACAATATATCATCCGCGAATATCAAACCTGGGATCACTGCTGGTACAGCCCAATTTGCTCCTCCGTGCCCGTACAGTATATCATTTTATAAGTAATAAGAATAATGTAGGCGATAATTTTCATCCTTGCTTTAGGCCCATCTTACACTATATTGGCTTGCTAATGAAATTTTACTCTAGTTTGACACTGCTGTAAACTTTCTGATATAACGCCTCAATCGCTCGGACCATCTTCCCAGAAACACCCACCCTCCACAATTTCTCTGTTAGCGCTCTTCTACTGACAGTGCCAAAAGCGTTCTCAAAGGCAATTGCTGCTAGAAATGCACTACCTTTATCCCGAACCATGTTTGTCTCCCTTTCCTGAAACCTCCTTGAAATCTAGATATTATATCATTCTCTTCAGACCAACCAAAACGCCTGTGTAAACTTTGCTCAATGTGTCTAAGAGAGTTATTACGGAAGTTTTTATTCCCTTTCGGGTAAATAATCGCATATTCCCATTGTTTTGGTGCCGAGCTTCCCTCCCCAATGTGCTTGTATTTACCATTCCGCCCACCTGCCGATCTCCTCTTCAGTTTATCTATCACCCCCTGAATTTCTTCTGTTGTAAATTCCTTATCTAGTCCAGGCTAACTTCTAAATTCCTCCTTATGACCTCCCTTCTATTCTTATACGCCCATTCGTCTCTTTCTCCTAGTAAATCGCTAAAATATGCCACCCACAGATCGTATTCAATATTCGTTCTCTTTTATCCTTTCCCCTCCTTATTATTTCTATTTATTCTCTCCCATAATTTTTCAGTTTGGTTCATCCTACATTCCCTATTTATTATCTCTGGTCCTTCAACCACATCTTCTTCATCTCCGCAATTTTTTGTTTATATTATTTCCTCATTCTACAAAAGATTTCTCGTTCTTTGCTCCCTCCTTTTACTCTATATTCTGTTAGCGCTCTTATCACTGCCTCTACCCGTGCCACTCTCCTTATGTGACATTCTATTAACTCTAACGCTCTATCTGTATTATTTTCCTCTAAAGCTCTTTCCCATCCACTTCTAATTAATTGTATCTCATTATCCATAGTGGCATCTAGCCCCCGGTTTGAATTCACTGTTCATATATATTTAATGTAACCGATACCCATCTCTGAAGACCTTTTTCGGACTCTCTCCTCCAATTCCTGTCTCTTTCTCACTAAACTCACCCTTACCGGCGCATGGTGCGATTCAAGCCAGTCATCCACCCCTATACTTTTGACGTTCTCTAACATGTCTACCGAACTCATTACTGTGTCAATCACACTTCCTCCCTGTTCGGTAATATAAGTCATTTACCTTCACTGTCCCCCTCGCTGTAACCATTTAAAATGAAAAATTTCGAACTTCACAGAATTCCAGAAGTTTTTTACCGTAGCTGTTAATTTTCTTAACATTGCTTCTTCCTCTCCCTATTGACATCTCGTCTTGTTATGCCTTGGACTTCGCTCGCCTATTCGGGCATTCCAGTCTCCAAGTAATAGTACTCCATCCTCCTCTAACTCTACTGGTTTCAACTAATAATTCCTAATGCCATTTGGTCCCTGTTTCACTGACGGTGAAATCCTGACATTCACCTCCTCGCGGTAGAGAGGGGGCAACGACTGCATATAAAAATTATATTTTATATGCAGACGGCTAACGAATGAAGGGACCGATTATCTCCCGGTATAAGGAGATCCCCTATACCAAGTGCCAACACTCTCTTTTAGAGTGGATGAGCGGGTATGGGTAAGGGCACTCTATTGTCCTGTGGACAAGAAATTGTTCCCAAACGCGGAGGAACCAGTTTGGTCAACGGCATTAGAATGCAGGAGGCAACGGGAAACCACTGCATTAAAGATCCTGAGAGATTCACATGGCATGCATGCAACGTCAAGATCAGAGCTGGCCGTGTGGATCGTCTACCTCCGTTTGGAGAAGACGTCTTAAGAAGAAGAATATGGAGATCCCTTGGGGTGACAGTAGGCAAAACCCAAGCAAACATATTTTTCTCCCCCTATGTCTCTGCCCATGTTAAATCTTAACCATACAACTCCTTCAAGACCGCTCTCAATATCCTCTATAAAATCACTGTACTCTTCTTTAAGCAGTACAACTAAACCTCCAAGCGATCACCCCTTTTTCTTTAATTTATTTCTTGACTTGTGTCTGGCCGAAAATTCCCCCCCCCCCCAAGTTATCTCCTTGCCTACCTCTAGCCATGTTTCCAAGATAGCCACAATGTCAAAACTTCACTGAAATTGATTTTCATTTTATTTTGGATAACGTCCACCACTTTATATATAATACAGTATTCACTTTTCCCCTCCTGCCTTCCTTCAACCCATATATGTACATTTCTTCATCCTTTCTTGGTTAAAGATGTCTATCTCCTTCTTCAACAGTACCAGCTTTTTAACCTAATCCCTTAACACACACTCCAGTTGACACCGTGTCTCCTCACTGTCTCTGGAACCATACCTTCATATTTTCAAATCCCTTGGCTTGTCCCATTTACGTGTTCGCGTCCATTATGTTCTTCCTCCCAGCTCAGGGTTCAACTCCACACAGCGCCGCTGCTACTAACACCTCGCCGGTCGCCGCACGTGCTGCCAGCTCGCGACCATGACTCTCCGCACTCCCACTCAACACATCCACTATGGTTGCTTGCTAAAGTGAAGATGTACCACACCCCCTTCGACTCTTCATCTGCTACCGATTTTAATAGACCTCGGGTTGTCCTGATGAAAGCGAAGTACACCTCAGTTTCTTGTAAAGGGAGGGACGCTGCTTAGTTTACACTTCACGTAGAATAAGGAAAACTGTTGATGTACTTCAGGAAAGTGTCTCAACTAAGGACCTGGCATCGTTCAAACGGACGAAATACTAACGAAAAGCCCGGTAGATTTGCAGTGCAGCCGTCTGTTACTGGTAATACGAAATATGGCCAGTCGGAGAGAGTCTGTGGAAAACCAGGTACTGTTTAGTGAAACGTCCAGCGGTGTCTACTACGTCACCAGCCCCTATATGTATGCAACCCTGATAACGATAAGATATACCCTGTCGTTCTTGTGTAGGTACCTGACCAATCAGCAGCCTCCGTGTTGATTAAGAGCCAACACTAAAATGTTGCTCCGTGATCGAGAGTTCATGGTTTTACACCCGGTGCTACTAGACTATTTGCGTGCCTTCACGAGCCACTCGTTCTCTATCTTCACACAAGTAAACTCAGTGCTATAATGTTGGTTATGCTTTTGCTACTTTTTCACTATTTTTATCCCAAGGTTTGCTTCGGAAGACCAAGCTAGGAGGCCCGAGAGAGAACCATTATGGAGCGAAAAGGAAATGCCCGTCTTCTGCACGTTTTCCGAGAAACAAAGACTTTTACGCTATCTTAAAAAGAAATAAAACACTTGACGTCACCGGGAGAATAAAGGGACACGTGTTAAAACTCGCCGCGGCTCAAGGGTTCTACTGGTGTACGTGAGTGTAGGCAAGGTTAAGGGAAGAGCTAATCTGCCCTGATCGGGGTTTCCATACTCTTATCATGATAATGGCTGTGAAAGCAACATGGATAAACACAACCAACAAAAGGAAAAACCTAATCAACTTATAACAAAATATTCTTGTCTATAGACACTAAGATCTAACACTACAAAACTATAACTTTGCCCGAGGCCACTTACACTTGCGAAACGTTGTTGCAAATTAAAAATGAAAGAAGAATTATCAGAACTTGCATAAATAAAAAGCACCAGATTGAAGGAGTTTAGAGAATCGTCCCCAATGAAAATGTCTATCGAGAGCTTGACCCAATTACCAGCACGATGAAGAAGAAGAAGAAGAGTATCTCTTACGATTACCAGGAAACAGGATTTTACGACAACTAGTGATGAGAAATCTGGGGAAGAGGACAGGAGGGCATTCGATTAAAGAAATTCAAGAAGATCTGAAAACAGTTGGACTCGACATAACTGATGCAGAAAACAAGAATAAAATTACCACCCTTTTTAAGAATCAGAAATGTTCAACTGAAGTGATGCAGAGAAGGCCTACAGAGATTGCAAACGAATTCACAACAGTGCTATCAGAACGAATGAAGAAGTATTGGGCAGATAAGAAGAATCAAAGAAAAAGTGTGCATGTAAGACTCAAGTAGTCCAGTGTGGCCAATACAGTCAATAATATTCGCTATTTGCGAGAGATCTTGTTTACGACTAAGCGTTACTTATCGGTTCTGGTGTTGTTTCGCTACTGTACGAGTGATATCAAACATTATCACAGTCAAAGAAACTCCAGTTCGTTTGTCCCGTTTCCCTACGGGATCGGGTATGAGGTGAGATAAGCCAGTCGTGGGGCTTTTTATGACGGGATGCCCTTCCTGACGTCAACCTCATCAGAAGAGTTGAATGACGTGATATATGACAGTAGGAAGAGGGTGAAACTCGGTGCGGGCACATAGCCTACTCCTGTCTGCTTACGGCTTTACGTCTCCATTCGACGGTAGAATTACCATCAACGGTGTCGTAACTCCACATGAGTAGGCCTACTGCGGATACATTTGGAATTTAATCCAGGCTTTTGGCACGCAATATAGCACCACTTCTCCTCCCCTGCCGGTCAACACTCTGATGACGACCAACGGAACTCGAACCGGCTAACCTCGGTGTGAGACGCCTTAGCTACCATGGCCATCAGGCGGGCTTTGGCAAAGAAACTTCAGTAAGATTTATAAATCCCTTCTGTAGAAGATATAGGAGTTTCATTGCCTTTATAGAAGAAGCCGGTAGTTGTCATACTTTCTGTGTTCCTTCAGGCTGCTTCATTCATGATACACATTAGGAGTTTTATTCTGTGTTGTCGCCTCAGCCTGTTTTTATCTTAGATCATTCCTACTTTAATTATTTCCACACGGCCTGTGAGTTACAGTGTTGAAGTCTGTACAATATAATTTCAAAAGGCGAGATACTTCAGAAAATATGGAGCCTTTGTAAATTGTTAGGCCGAGCGGGCAGCTAGCTCGCTTTGCCGTGATGCAATCAGCGGTTGGGAGGAATATGGCGGCCGCACTGTTGCTCAGCGTGCTGCGCTCTGGCGACATGCTCTAAGAATAACAATCAAGTTTGTAAAGACACGGCCGACTTGATGCGTCGCTCTAGCTAGCTCCTTACCGGCCTTGACAATCGGGTCCACGCACTGTAATCGGAGTAGTTACACAGCTCGACACGTGGCGCTGGCGGCCGACCTATTTGCGGTAAAAATGCATACTTCTTTATGAAAAATACATTTACTTTGGTTGCCGTTTTATCGTAATTTAGAGCTATGGAGAATGTTACATAGGTTAATACTGTTAAAACGATTAATCTTAAAGGTTACTTTCGTTGATATTTGCCAAAATGATGTCGTGAAATGAAACTGCGGGGAGATGACTTAGTCCAGCTGACGTTCTGATATTGACTCTGATTGCCGATGTATCTTAATTTAGGGAATAAAATAGTATGTTACATTGACTAATATTGTTAAAATGATTAATCCTAAAGGCTACCTTCATTGATATGTGCCAAAACAACGTCGTGAAATGAAACTGTGGAGAGTGGAGTAGTCCAACTGACGTTCCTTAATTGTGAGGAATAATAGTAATCGTTTTTATTATCATGGCATTTAGATACGTAGCGGAACTTACCATAATGTTTTTGTCTTCTGATGTTAATATTGAGATTAAGAGTCATTGTTCAACTAGAGTTTTAAAATTCTTCAAGCGCTGCTCTCAGGAAGGGGGCTGGACAAAACATAAAAGTCTTACTTTTTCCATATTCGTTGTATGCAGAACATAAATATTTTGACTCAAACATGTTTAAATATTAATTTCAATACATATAGTTTCAGATTACATTTCATTCATACCTTTCACTAGAATATTAAATACCGGGCAAGCTGGCCGTACTAAATTCAGAAAATAAATTTTACTTGAAATGCAGTAGGGTGGAACAAGTTGGCCGCGCGGCGTGCAGCTGTGAGCTGTGAGCTTGCATCCGGGAGATAGTGGTTTCGAACCCCACTGTCGGCAGCTCTGGAGATGGTTTTCCGTGGTTTCCCATTTTCACATCAGGCTGTACCTTAATTAAGGGCACGGCCGATTCCTTCCCACTGCTAGCCCTTTCCTATTCCACCGGCGTCATAAGACCTATCTGTGTTGGTGCGACGTAAAACAAATAGCGAAAGAAGGAGAAGAATTTTAAATAAAAATTCAGTGAGAGAAAAGTATTTTGAGTAAATAAATTGTAAACTGTTCTCTGCTCGATGATGATGATGCTTGTCTAAAGGGGCCTAACATCTAGGTCATCGTCCCCATTGCTCAGGTAACAACACTTCATACGATGGCCTTGCCGTCAAAGCAGTAGTGACTCTTACTTGTCAATGTTTAAATGTTAAAGTTCAGATTATCTTGAACAAAAATGTGTTGTAATGTTGTCATATGGCAAATACGACACCGCCTAAAGGATTATTATATAAAAGAAAATTAATGGGTAAAATTGCCTGATTAGCGTGATTAGCGGCCACTCCCGGAGGCCCGGATTCGATTCCTGGCCCTTCCGCGAAATTTCAAAAGTGGTACGAAGGCTGGAACGAGGTCCATTCAGCCTTGGGAGGTCAACTGTGTAGAGGGTGGTATAGATTCCCACCTCATACATCCTCGAAGTGGTTTTCCATAGTTTCCCACTTCTCCTCCAAGCAAATGCCGGGATGGTAACTAACTTAAGGCCACGGCTGCTTCCTTCCCTCTTCCTTGGCTATGCCTTCCAATCTTCCCATCCCCAACACAAGGCCCCTGTTCAGCACAGAAGTTGCGTCCGCCTGGGCGAGGTACTGGTCATCTTTCCCAGTTGTATCCCCCGACCCGCAGTCTCACGCTCCAGGATACTAGCCTTGAGGTGGTAGAGGTGGGATCCCTCACTGAGTTCGAGAGAAAAGCCAACGCTGGAGGGGTAAACAGAGTAAGAAAAAAGAAAGAAAGAACGAAGGTAAATACCCGACATAAAAACGGAAAACTAAGACGAGAGTGTTACCTGCTTTTAGCCACTCCGTAGTTTTGTCCTGGTCTACAGAGAATTCGTGAAATGATAGTGTCTCTTTGTTTTTTTCCTGTTCGGAATACAAAAAAGGCACACAGCAATATATATTCGAATATTTCCTAACACAGTTAAAGAAAAGCAAATCAACACACCATTAAAAAACGAATTAGCACATAAATTAAAATTCTTGTTCAGGACGAAGTTACAGCGAGAAATCACTTTGTTCTTGTTTCCATAAAATTTCTGCTCGAAGCACGAAAAGATGCACAAGAATGTCTCAGATTCCAAGATTTGTAAACACAATTTAAAAAATATAATCACCACACTACACAATAAAAAATAAACTCACTAGCGTATAACTATCAGATCTCATTATCAAGCCAACAAGCACCTCATTGCGAACACATTGCCAACATTTACGAGAGCAAAACCAAAATATAAAACTGGAAATACGGCAATTTGTGATATACAGCTTCCTGTCAGTGGGTAGTAGGACAGCGCTCCAGCGGCATTATGGTGAAACTTTCCAATTACAGCTTTATGCTGGGTTTCACAAGCGATTATCAAGGCCGGTACAAGGAGCGCAGCGAGGTATCCAGTCGGCCGTGGTAAAGAATACCGCGAATTCGTTTTGGAACGAAGTACATAACTATCACCTAGAATAATTCGGAAGCGAATGTATGTCTCAGAAAACGCTAAGAATCTTCTCTAAGATGGGTTCAGGAACGGGAAATTATCAGAAGGTACAGCACATGCATGCGCCCCCCCACCTGCGGTCTACACCCTTGTACGCTCGAGATTTTCAACATAGTCCAAAATTGTAATTATAAAATACCGTATTAAATAAATAAATAAATAAGAAAACATTTTGTCTGTAAATTGACCACTGTTCTAAAAATGTTCATTAATGGATTCTCATGATATCGAATTAAATACAAGTTCAATATACGTGACCACGGTACACATAAGAAATGCCAATGAGTTCAAGACTTAACTTAGACCTGTTCTTTCAACGATCCTACATAAGAACTCTCCTGCTTTCCTCCTGAAACGAAATTGCCTAGTTCCCAGCAATCTCATATCTAGCAGACTGTAGTGCCCTTTAAGGTTCGACAAATCTTGAATATTTTATAAACTCATCTATAAATGTTATAATACTTTGTGTTATATACATGTTCATCTACATGTACATAATCCTCTATTACGACGAGCCAAGTTTGGTAAGTAGGTACTGTTTAATTTGTGGCGAACTGGTCCCTCGCCACTCAAACACTCTGTACGTAACCCCGCATGCCAAAAGGGATGCAGACTGTATTCAGGGGCCGCAAGTATGCCTTTACTCGTCTGCCGATGGGGCATACACTCGCCCCCTCCTGGGCCGTGGCAGTGACAGATGTGATATGTGAACAGTTCCAGGTCAAGGCCATATGTTACTTGGATGATTGGCTGCTTTATGGCCCTTCTGACGATATCCTACTGGTCTTAGGCATTACCATCAATCCTCCCAACTACAACTAGCCTAGTGTATCTCGGTGTTATTATTGATACTTTAACCCTTACCCAGGAAGTGCAGAGCAGAGTACTCAAGTACGTCGATATGTTACCCCGCCTGCAAAATGAAGACTTAGCTGGGTACATAGCTTGCCATTTTTCCCTTTGAGACATATTCTGACAAGGGAATGGTACTGGCCCAAGCGGATATACACACCCATTGTGTTACAGCAATCCTGCCAGATTGGCCCTCTCCAGTATACGTGGATGCCACCCCCCGCAGCGTAGCCTACGTGTGTCCAGTGCTCCATACGGCGTGGGCTCAAGCCTCTGCCGTCTAATTGGTGCCACCGCAGTGCTTCAGTTGATCGAGGATGGACACTTGTTATGTAATGAGCTTCAAATTTTCACAGATTCCAATGTGACTATGTATTCTTTGCGCACGGGGCGAGGCCCCGTTTTGTATATTTATACAGCCTTGCTACCAATGTATGTACTCCTTGTAAATAAAGCAGCACGGAGAAGCATTCGCCTCTCGTGGCTGCGGGTTGGCACCCAGCAAAATCCGGCTGACGCACCCTCCACACTCGTGCTTAACACGTTACACGCGCTGGCCTAGGCCAGCCCACTCTGGAGGGTGGTCAGTTGGATTTGAACGGTGGGAACCTGCAGTCACAACAGTCTGCAGCCAGAGAGGGAGAAGGCAACAAATCACGTATCGACTGATCCCGGAGTAGGCCCCGCAGGTGCTACTCAACGCCTCTAGCTGGGCATGTCCAAGCAGACGACGATTCCCGACACTTTTCCAGAGCAACGCAATAGGACACCAGCACCCAAGACACGATCACGCAGTAGAGGCACCTCCGCCGAACGCAACGAACCAGAGGAGACAGGTCACACACCCCGAATGACCACCGCAACGACCGACTTGACAACACTCCAAGCACTTCAGCAGCTTCGGCTATGATTCAGAATCTAGGTTGCTATAAAAGGCCAGCCCACTCTGTCTTCTTTCACTTGAATCGTGTGGATACAAACATTTATCACGTTAACCGCTCTGATGTCTCTAGCTGTATTACCATTTCTCTTTGGCACATGCCTTTTGGTGCTGAGCGTGTCCAAGGACATGTTCGGCTCGGCAGGTGCATTGACCTGCGCGTCGTGATGAGGATGAAATGATGAAGAAGACGACACATACACCCAGACCCCGTGCCAGCGAAATGAATCAATGACGGTTAAAATGAACAAAGGCCACCGCGTGGAAGGAGACTGCAGGCTAAGGGCTCCACTCAGGATCAGAATTCAGGACAGGTGTCGGTGAGAAATCGGTACGAGTCACTGCAGGTAGAACAACCGAGGGAAGATGAGGAACAGGGAACTGTTGACGAGAAGTGTGGAAGTAAGAGAAAGAAAATAAGTAGGAAAGGAAAATATGGAGTAGTTGATAGGAAAAGACAGGTGAACAGGGTCATGGCATGGAGAAAAGAGAGGAGGAAATAGCTTCTGCAGTTGTCAGGAAAGATAGGACTGACCAGGAGGGGAGGGGATCAAAGGAGGTGGGTAGGGTTGAGGCCCTGGTCATGGCGGATTCTATCGTCAGACATGTCGGGAAAGTCTGTGGAGGAAAGGGTACGAGGGTAGAGTGTTATCCAGGAATTATGTTGAGTCAGATGTTGAGAAAATTAGAAGAAAGGAGGAGGGAAAGGAGAAGGTGGTAGTGTTTCACGTTGGTACTAACAACGTAAGAAAAGCAGGTATAATTACCAACATAGTTGGAGATGTGTGGGATCTGGTAAATGCAGCACGGATGAAGTTTAAGGAAGCGGAGATTGTTATTAGTGGAATACTGTGTAGAAGGGATACTGACTGGAAGGTGATTGGGGATTTAAAGGAGACTAAGGAGTGGGTATGTGGGAAACTGGGAGTGAGATAGCTAGATCTTAATGGATGGGTAGGAGATAGGGATCTGCGCTCGGATGGCCTTCACTTCAACCGCAGTGGTACATATAAATTAGGAAATTTGTTTAGAAGGTTTATAGGGAGGTACATTCAGGGAAACAGGGTGCCCTAGGGAGCGGTGGTAAGGGAACAGGGAACTGGAAATCAAGTAGGGATGACATAAAAATGTTAGTGCTTAAGTGTAGAAGTATTGTAGAGAAAGGAATAGAATTAAGTAATTTAATAGATATATACTTACCAGATATTGTAAGATAGGAATGGTACGAGAGGGAGTATTCATTCTAGTGAAAGAAGAATTTGGAAGCTACGAAAAAGTTAAAGATGAGAAACACGAAATTCTAGGTATAAGGCTCATTTCTAAAGATAATAGGCAACTTGATGTCTTTCGAGTGTACAGACCGGGAAAGGGTAGCGCAGATGCAGATTCAGAATTATTTAATAAGATAATCAGCTATGTGGGAAACGATGAGGAAAGGAACGTGATCGTAGCGGGTGATCTCAATTCACCAAATATTAATTGGGAAGGTAATGCGAACGACAGGAAGCATGACCAACAAATGGCGAATAACTTAATATGGGAAGGACAGCTGATTCAGAAAGTGATGGAACCAACTAGAGGGAAGAATATGTTGGATGTGGTGCTGGTAAAACCACATGAGCTCTATAGAGAAACAGAAGTAATAGATGGTATTCGTGATCACGAAGCTGTTTTTGTGTTAATTAAAACTAAATGTGAAAGAAAGGAAGATATTAAAATGAGGAATATTATGCAGTACCATATGGTTGATAAAACAGTTATGAGGGAGTTTTTAATAAGTAACTATGATCGGTGGAAAACGGTAAATAAAAATGTAAGCAGACTCTGGGATGGGTTTAAAGCAATTTTTGAGGAGTGTGAAAATAGGCTTGTACCTTTAAAGGTGGTAAGGAATAGTAAGGATCCACTATATTATAACAGAGAAGTGAAGAGTCTAAAAAGGAGGTGCATGTTGGAAAGAAATAGAGTTAGAAATGGCTGTGGAAGTAACGAGAAATTGAACGAACTTACCAGGAAATTGAATCTAGATAAGAAGTCAGCTAAGGATAACATGATGGCAAGCATAACTGGTGGCCATACAAATTTTAGTGAAAAATGGAAGAGTATGTATAGGTATTTTAAGGCGGAAACAGGTTCCAAGAAGGACATTCCAGAAACAATTAATGAACAAGGGGAGTGAGTATGCGAGGATCTTCAAAAGGCAGAAGAATTCAATCAGCAGTATGTAAAGATTGCTGGTTACAAGGATAATGTCCAGAGAGGGAAGGTGACTAATACTAAAGAAGTATTAAAATTTACCTATGCCAGCCATGACATTTACAGTAAGATACAAAAGTTGAAAAATAGAAAAGCAGCTGGGATTGGTAAGGTTTTGGGGGAGATACTAAAGACAATGGGTTGGGATATAGATCCATATCTGAGTATGCGAGGATCTTCAAAAGGCAGAAGAATTCAATCAGCAGTATGTAAAGATTGCTGGTTACAAGGATAATGTCCAGAGAGGGAAGGTGACTAATACTAAAGAAGTATTAAAATTTACCTATGCCAGCCATGACATTTACAGTAAGATACAAAAGTTGAAAAATAGAAAAGCAGCTGGGATTGGTAAGGTTTTGGGGGAGATACTAAAGACAATGGGTTGGGATATAGATCCATATCTGAAGTACTTGTTTGATTATTGTTTGCATGAAGGAACTTTACCAAATTAATGGAGAGTTTCTATAGTAGCCCCTGTATATAAAGGAAAGGGTGATAGACATAAAGCTGAAAATTACAGGCCAGTCAGTTTGACATACATTGCATGTAAGCTTTGGGAAAACATTATTTCTTATTATGTAAGACATGTTTGCGAAATTAATAACTGGCTTGATAGAAGGCAGTTAGGGTTTAGTAAAGGTTATTCCACTGAAGCCCAACTTGTACGATTCCAGCTAAATATAGCAGATATCCTGGGTTCAGGATATCAATTGGACTGTATCGCGATTGACCTGTCTAAGGTGTTTGATAGGGTGGATCATGGGAGACTACTGGCAAAAATGAGTGCAGTTAGACTAGACAAAAGAGTGACTGAATGGGTTGCTATATTTCTAGAAAATAGAACTCAGAGAATTAGAGTAGGTGAAACTTTATCTGTCCCTGTAATAATTAAGAGGGGAATTCCTCAAGGCAGTATTATAGGACCTTTATGTATATATATCAATGATATGTGCAAAGAAGTGGAATCAGAGATAAGGCTTTTTGCAGATGATGTTATTCTCTCTAGAGTAATAAATAAGTTACAAGATTGTGAGCAACTGCAACATAACCTCGGTAATGTTGTGAGATGGACAGCAGGCAATGGTATGATGATAAACAGGGATAAAAGTCAGGTTGTGAGTTTCACAAATAGGAAAAGTTCTCTCAGTTTTAATTAGTGCGTTGATGGGCTGAAAGTTCCTTTTGGGGATCATTGGAAATATCTAGGTATTAATATAAGAAAATATCTTCATTGGGGTATTCACATAAATATGATTGTAAATAAAAGGTTTAGGGGTTGTAGTAAGGATGTAAAGGAGAGGGCATATAAGTCTCTGGTAAGACCCCAACTAGAGTATGGTTCCAGTGTATGGGACCCTCACCAGGATTACCTGACTCAAGAACTGGAAAAAATGCTAAGAAAAGCATCTCGATTTGTTCTGGGTGATGTCCGACAAAAGAGTAGCGTTAAAATTTTTTTGCAATATTTGGGTTGGGAAGAATTGAGAGAAAGAAGAAGAGCTGCTCGACTAAGTGGTATGTTCCGAGCGGTCAGTGGAAAGATGGCGTGGAATGACATTAGTAGACGAATAAGTTTGAGTGGCGTTTATAAAAGTAGAAATGATCACAATGTGAAGATAAAGTTGGAATTCAAGAGGACAAATTGAGGAAAATATTCATTTATAGGAAGGGAAGTTAGGGATTGGAATAACTTACCAAGGGAGACGTTCAATAAATTGCCAATTTCTTTGAAATCATTTAAGAAAAGGCTAGGAAAACAACAGATAGGCGACTGCCCTAAATGCAGATCAGTATTGATTGAGCCGGACATTTAATGTATATAGTCCTAATACACGGAGAGTCCGCCCATCTTAGAGTCTGAAGCCGTGGTTACACGGTTCGAGTCCCTTTGATGAAAAATATTTCAACATCAGAATCAGGAGGTGGTGGTGTCCCTAGTTTGCATGCCAAACGGCTGGATTCAATTTTTAACCTGTCGACAGTGATCATATGGAGTGAGTCTGGATGAGGGATGATCATGATGAGGTAAGGAGAGGATGAAGCGTGGTTTCGGCACGTAGCCTACACCTATCGAATAAGGTCCCCATCCGACGGACGATCACCACTCACTCCAGACAGTCTGTTATATTCCTGTTGAGTGTGTGGAAACACGATACACAACACTATAGCACAATGACGTGCAGGACGCCCATGTGCGTCAAATAGAAGCGGTTATACGCTCGAGTTATATCCTACATCTTCATTATTGACCGTTGTGCCAATCAGCGTTCAGTCTCCAAGCCTCCGTGAATTTGCTAACTACTGTAGATATAACCCTCGTTTTCTTTATCTACCTCTACTTCTCTTACCATCCTTAAAAGAGTCCATTATCTTCTTAGGTAACCTATCCTGCTTCAATCGCCTTACATAGTCCACCAATGAAGCGGGTTCATGCGTACAGCTTCATCAACCAAATTCTTTATCTCCTCATACCGAGTAACCCTCCTGCCACTGTTCTCACCTGTTCGTACCATTGGTCTTTCTCACTACTTTCATTTGACACCTCTAACTTATGAAGAAGATATCGTGAGTTTACTTAAGTTGGTCTGGAAACAGGCGAGCTCACTGCATTAGCTTTACTACACCTTGATTCAGTCTCACTTACTGTATTGTCATCCTGGGAGAACACACAAATAAAATACCTGAAATGATTTACTTGTTCCAGCTTTGTATTCCAAACGTGACGTTTCTTACCTACTGACATCACGTAAGGCTTGGAAAGGCTTATTATACTCATTGCACCTATTTTCACAGATTTTCAGCACAATCTGCCATTAAAAGCGACTCATTGGCACAGGCCAAACTGCTTGCTACGTTTCCACCCAATTGAATCCCTCCCTCTGTTACTTAATACCTTTCAGCAGATGATCCATGTAAACTATGAACAACAAAGGTGAAAGATTACAGCCTAGGCTTAAACCAAGAACCATCAATTCTTATTGCAGCCAAATTGTTTATATAAATGCCTTTCATTGATTAAAATAATCTACACATAATCTCATAGTCCCCGAGCACGCCTAACATATTTTCTCTCGGTACTCGCCCGCCAGTCATTTATGATGGAGAATGGATAAAAAGATGACGACTCTGCCATATGCCTTCTCTAGCACTACGAAACACAACTGTTCATTCCCCTCGTAGCATTTTTCAATTACCTTGGACATACTAAAATCTGATCCTGACAACTCCTCTATCCTCTGAAACTACACTGGTTTTCTTCCCAGTTCCTCTCAACCACTGATTACACCCTCCTTTCCAGGATGCCAGCAAACACCTTGCCTGATAAACTGATTAATGAGATACCTCGATATTTGTTGCAATGCTTCCTGTTCCCTTGCTTATAGAAAGATGCAATTACTGGTTTCGTCCAATCACAAGTTACCTCAGTAATATTCCATGGGTAAACTTATTACAATATAAAGCCACTTATTTAACCATTTCAGGTCTAATTTCATCTCTTCCCACTGCTTTATGACAATGGAGTTACCATCCTTTCCACTACCTCAAGCGTAATTTCACCATCATTGTCCTCCTCCTCATGAGGTTGGTTATTCACATCACTATGTTGAGACGATTTCTAAAATTTTCCTTCCAGAACTTCAGTGATTCCCTGCAATCTATTATGAGCTCATCTGATTTACCCAAAACCCTGTTCATTTTCCTTCTCTTATTCACATTATTACTGTCCAGAAGGGTTCCTGCCGCTTGACATAGCCTTTTCAAGTTATTACCGAAATCTTCCCATAACAATTATGTGTTTCGCTCTATTTCTTCCATCCACGTACAATTACCTGCCTGCATCAATCTTTATTTGAATATATTTCCCATTTGTATCTTCCTTTCACGTCTACAAGCTGTTCTCACTTTATCGTTCCAGCAAGATATTCGCTTTCTCCCATCTTTACACACAGTTCCCTTGCTCCCCGTATGCCACGCAATCTATCTTTAACCTGTTTACAGTCCGTTCAATGTATTCCTGATTCATCCACATGTATTCGTCTGCAGACTGATTCCACTTTCTCTATCCTAGAGATACTTAGCCCACTACAGATCAGACAGTGGTCAGTATCGTAAAAAATCTCTGGAATACACGCATATTCCTCACACGTATCCTGAATTGTAAGTCGGTTATGATATAGTCTACTGGGGATTCGGTGCCCCTACCCTCCCATGTGTAGCAGTGAATAGCCTTATGCTTGGAGAATGAATTCGTTACTACCTACCGGCGTATCCACATGTACTTCTGGTACTGTCCCCCGTTCTGAGATCTGATTACTACTTACTGGTGTATCCACATGCATATCTGGTACTGTTCCCCCGTTCTGAGCTCTGATCACTACTTACTGGTGTATCCACATGCACACCTGGTACTGTCCCCCGTTCTGAGCTCTGATAACTACTTACTGGTGTATCCACATGCATATCTGGTACTGTTCCCCCGTTCTGAGCTGTGATCACCAGCCCGATGAAGATGCCCAGCGGAGAGATGAGACTGAAGGTAAGCATGTACAGGATGATGACATGCGGTCTGGTGCCGGACAAGGCCAAGTCCATGCCGATACAGAAGGCGATGGCGTACTTATGTGCTGCGATCGACAGGTACAGGAACAGCACATCTCTGGAGTCTCCCTGGACAGAAGAAAAGAGTTTTAAGCAATTTGTTTTGCATTGCACCGACACAGATATGTGTCATGGCGAGGATGGGAAATGAAATGCTAGGAGTGGGAAGGAATCGACCGTCGCCTTGATTAAGGTACAGCATTAGCTTGGTGTGAAAATAGGGAAGCCCGGGATCCCATCTCCAGGACTGCCGACAGTGGAGTTCAATCCCACTATCTCCCGAATGCTAGACAAAGTAAAAAGTGGTTAAAGAAACCATTTCACTGTAGGAAAGTATTACTCCATTGGCTAAGCTGGTGACACTGGTGATTACAAGAAGGCGAACACATTGAGATAATCAGTCACTACAAGTAATTCTTTCCAGGAAAAGAAATCAAAGAGAAGAAGAAAGATGATATATACTGCTACGCTTGCCACGAGAATGTCCGGTAATTTACCCGAAACATTTTCACAACGTACTGTATCTGCAGTAGAACGCTGAAGGCAGAAATGTTCTCACGGAACTGGAGTGTGTATCGTAGAGGTAGGATAGGAATGGTAGGAGGGACAGTATTCATTCTGGTGAAAGACGAATTTGTAAGCTACGAAAAAGTTATAGATGACAAACACGAAATTCTAAATGTAGGGCTCGTCTCTAAAGAAAATAGCCAACTTGATGTCTTTGCAGTTTACAGACAGGGAAAGTGTAGCGCTGATGCAAATTCAGAATTATTTTATAAGATAATCAGCTATATCGGAAACAATACGGAAAGGAACGTGATTGTAGCGGGTGATCTGCATTCAAAAAATATTAATTGGGAAGGTAATGCAAACGACAGTAAGCATGACCAACAAATGGCAAATAACTTAATATGGGAAGGGCAGCTGATTCAAAAAGTGACGAAGAATATACTGGACGTGGTGCTGGTAAAACCAAATGAGCTCTATAGAAAACCGAAGTACTAGATGGCATTAATGATCACGAAGCTGATTTTGTCGTAGTTAAAAATAAGTGTGATAGAAAGGACGGTCTTAAAAGTAGGACTATAAGGCAGTACCATATGGCTGATAAAACAGGCATGAGGGAGTCTTTAAAACGTAACTATGATCGGTAGAAAAAGGTAAATAAAAATGTAAACAGACTCTGAGGTGGGTTTAAAGCAATTGTTGAGGAATGTGAAAACAGGTTTGTACCTTTAAAGGTGGTAAGGTATGGTAAAGATCCACTATATTATAACAGAGATATAAACAAACTAAGAAGGAGGTGCAGATTGGAAAGAAATATAGTTAGAAACAGTTGTGGAAGTAAGGAGAAATTGAAGGAACTCACTAGGAAATTGATTCTAGCAAAGAAGTAAGTATAAATGATGCCAGCGTAATTGGCCTCATGCAATTTTAGTGGATAAATGGAAGGATACGTATAGATACTGTAAGGCAGAAACAGGTTCCAGGAAGGACATTCGAGGAATCATTAATGAACACGGGGAGTGTGTATGCGAGGATCTACAAAAGGTAGAAGTATTCAATCAGGAGTGTGTAAAGATTGTTGGTTACAACGATAATGTCCAGATAGAGGAGGAGACTAATACTAAGGAAGTAATAAAATGTACGAGGTGTAGAACTTTGCTTCCACGTTTTTGTCCCCAACATTGGAGGCTTTAATGAAACAGATTACTGACACATGTATCATTCAAAGTAGTGTCCATCGCTGGCCACGACTTTCTCCAATCTTTCGGGCAGTGTTCGAATCCCGTGTCGAAAGAATTGTTCATCATATGAAGCGATCCACGAGTCGATCCAATTTGTGACTTCTTCATGAGATCGGAAGTGTCAGTCAGCCAGGCCATGCGCCATTGATCGAAACAGTCGTCTGTGAGACAGTGAGCTGAGTGGAGCGGAGCAATGGGTATCACGTTGACACAATATAGGATAGCGATCGGCAGATGGAACTGTAAAAAGGGAAGCAGAATGGAAACAAGAATGGAGTTAAAGGGTGAAAAAAGGAAGATGGTGGCTACGTTACTGGTGATGGTGTTGCTGATAATAGGAGGAGTAGAGGTTAATCCTGGCCCAGGTCCAGTAGGTTCCATTGGATGGGAAGAGTACGAGGCGATTAGAGAGATGATAAGGGAGGCTTGTCAGACGGAGCAAATAAAAGAAATGTTCCGAGAGTTATCCAGGGAATTTATGGACCTAAAATCGAGTGTTAAAGAAGATGTAAAGAAGATATTGGAAGAGGAAGGGTGTAATAAAGATGAATTAGACCTATTGAAGCAGAAGGTGAGAAGTCTGGAGTGGGACCTAAGAGAAACGAAGAGAGCAGTCGAGAAGAGTTTACAAGATAACGTAAGAAAAATTATCTTCATATACGGTGTCCAAGAAGAAGAAAGAGAGTCTAAAGTTGAACTAGTGTACAAAGTGGTAGAAGTGATCCAGAACAGGATGAAGATCAACTTCACTGAAGTTGATATTGACGATGTACAGCGTGTGGGGAGAGTGAAAGGAAAGAGACCAATTAGAGTGAAATTACTATCGACACTGATGGAGGACATTGTAATAAGAAATTCGAGTAATCTAAAAGGAGGGAAAGTGTGGATAAAACGGGAGATGGACAGGGAAGCGAGAGAGAAGAACAGAATTCTGAATAGACATTTAAGAGAGGCAAGAAAACAAGGTCTTAAGGCATATATTAGAGGGCAGCAGCTGGTGGTTGGAAACGGTAGGTGGAATCGAGTGTGGGGGCGGGAAGGCTGAAAAAACTTGATGATGAACACCAACAGCAGCAGAACGTGTCCTTGGCAACAGTGGAAGTAGCAAGGAAGGTCAGTGACGTAGAAAGGAGTGATATTACGGAAGTGAGCGAAGTCCACATCACATCAGGTGCGGGAAGTAGGGATGTGCTGAACAGCAGTGCCAGCAACCAGGTGGGCGGAAATGGAGAGTCCTTGAAGAGTCATCACAACACAGAGATGGAGGAAGCAAGTAATGTGCCACAACTGGTGAGGAGTACAGTGAAAATTGTGAATGAAGGTAACAGTAGGCAGGGTGAGAATGCATCCTCTCCTGAGTAAAAGGAACACAGAAAATAAAATGGAAAAAAGACAGGCGCTAAATAAGGAAAGATCATTAAGTTTGAAAGATCTGTGGGGAAAGAAAAAATGCGTAGGTATAGAGAAAGGGAAGGATGACGGGAGAAAAGAGGATGAGGAGAGATCTGGAAAGGACTCACAGGGAAGAGTGACAAGGAGTAGAGGTGGAAATGGAGAAGCACAGGTGCAAAGAGTGGGAGGGAATAAATAACTAGAGATGGCGATAGGATTATGGAATATTGAGGGGTTGATGGGGGAAGATAAGGAATAAAGAATTGGAGAAAACAGTAAAGGAGTATGAGATTATTGCCCTAGTAGAGACGTGGTTAGGGAAAGGGATAGAAATTGAATGGGATGGGTATAGAGTAGTCAACGTGATAAAGGAAAAAAGGGGAGAATGGGAAGAAACCCGGGTGGGATAACAGTTTTAATAAAAAATGAGATAGTAGAGAGAGTAGAGAGAATACAGAATGAGGTAGAAGGGGTGGTATGGCTGAGAATTAAAATGGGAAATGATGCGAAGGAGGTAATTTGCCTGGCTCTATTTTACAACCATCCTAAAGACTCAACTTATGCGAATAAAACATTTTTTGAAGAACTGATTGAAGAAATAAACAAAATGAAAGGATTCTATGTGGAAGATGGGGTGATATTATTAGGGGATTGGAATGCAAGAGTGAGTAATAGGGTATCCGATTACGGGAGAGAGGATAATGAAGTGAGAGAGTACAGAAGAAATAGTAAAGACAAAGATATAAATAGCTATGGGGTAAGATTATTAGAGTTATGTGCTATAGAAAAATTATATATTTTAAATGGATGGATGAAGGGAGATAGTAATGGTGAACTGACATTCATCACATCGAAGGGAGGGAGTGTAGTAGATATAGGAGTAAGCACGGAAATAGCTCTAAAGAAGATAATAAGTTTTGAGGTGACAGAATGTGTGATAACAGAACATATGCCCATCAAGATAAAATTTAGAGGGGAGTATGATGGAGTGAAGAGAAGGGTAGGAAAAAGAGACGGGTATGAGGAGGGATGGAAGTACATTTGGAATTATACTACGATCGAGAGATTGAGAACAGAGTTAAAAGAGAGTGAAGAAAGTATAAGTGTTGAAAGTGAAAGGATGTTGGAAGGAGGGGATGTGGATGAAGTTTTAAAACTAATAGAACGCCCAGTATGGAAGGTGGGTAAGAAAGTGAGAATAAGGGAAGAGATAGACAGAAACATAGGCATGGGGTGGTTTGATGAAGAGTGTAAGAGGAAACGAGTGGTTGTAATGACAGCTCTAGCGGACTTCAAGAAAGGAGGGGAACAAGGGAAAAGAGAGGAATATTGTAAATTAAGAAGAGATTACAAGAAGTTACTAAATGAGAAAAAAAGTGCTGGAAAGAGGCGGAAGCTGAGAGAGTGAACGGATATTGTAAAGAGAAAAGATTTGATAGGGTTTGGGAAACTATAAATAAGATAAAGAGAACTAGATCGACAGGGGGAGGAACAATGATAACAGAAAATGAGTGGATAGGATATTTTGCAGAGCTTTTGGGTGGGAGGGGAGAAGGACAGGGGGGTATGGAAAAGATGTATATTGTAAAGGAAGTACAAATAGGAGTACAGTTACTAGATGCGGAGATAACAAGTCAGGAAATAGTTAGGGTGTTAAGTAAAGTAAAAACCAAAACGGCGGGTGGGGCAAATGGTATTACTAACAGGATATGGAAGGAAGTAGGAGCAAATGAAATGCTGAAAGTGATGGTGAAATTTTTTAACAAGATATGGGAAACGAATAAGTTCCCTAGCGAGTAGAGAAAAGGAGTACTTTGTCCTATATAAAAGAACAAAGGAAGTCGAAGTGATCCAAACAACTAAAGAGGAATAACACTCCTGGACTCGCTGTCGAAGGTATATACAGGAATTCTAGCTAATAGGATTATAAATTGAGCAGAGAAATATGGAAGGATTTCGGACTAGGGAGGCGTTATTTACTAGATTAAGAGAGGTTGGATTATCGAAAAAATGAGGCTGGCAATAGAAGGAATATATGAGAAAGTATTGATGATGATTAAACTAAAAGGGGGTGGGTTGAGTAAGTGTATGGAATCGAAAAGGGGTGTGCGGCAGGGTTGTAAGCTATCACCAATATTATTTCTACTGTTTATAAATAATATATTGGATAGACATGGAGGCGAGAGATGGCAATGCCCTTGGATTGGGAAGAGGGAGATACCGGGGCTGCTATTTGCAGACGATTTATTGATCTTGGCATTAACAGCAATGGGGTTGCAAGAAGGGCTAAATGAGGTAGTGGAATATACTAGAAGATGGGCACTCAAGATAAATGTACGGAAGACGCAGATAATGATATGTAGGAAGAGGAAAGCCCAAAAAGAAAAGAAATTCTGGACAGTCGAGCAGCAAGAAATCAGACCAGAAAAATGGAGTACTTAGGAGTTATAATTAGTAGTAACGGTACGTGGGAAAATCAGATCAGAAGAGCCAGATATACCAGATATAAAGGGAGGGGAGCACTGGCAGTAGTGGGGATATTAGAAAATAAATTTCCGGATATAAAGTACAAAATACAGAGATTGGTGTTCCAATCAATGGTCAAGGGAAAAATGTTATATGGGGTAGAAATATGGGGATTAGAGGAAAATAGAAAAGAACTAAACCAGGTGGTGGCGAAATTTAGTAAGATTATTATGGGAGTCCCAAACTGTACTGCAAATGTGGGGGCTAGATTAGTATGTAAAGAATCGATAGACACTATTATAGCCAAGAGGGTGATGAAGTATTGGATGAGATTGGAAGAAGGGAAGGCAGGGGATTTACTACAAGAGACGTATAGGTTCCAGAAAAATATGGAGAACGAGAGGTATTAGGTAAATAAGTGCAAAAATAAATTACGAAAATTGGGGTTAGGAGATATAGGATATGAGAGGTGGAGAGAGAAGAAAGAATGGGTATGGAGAAGGGTTATAAGGAGAGTTGCCGATATAGAGAGACAGAGTTTAATAATGGAATGTAGAGAAAGAGCCTCACTATCAGTATTAAACAAATTGTTAGAAACCATGAACCCGAAAATCGAAGTTGAGGACAGGAAGGGCAAAAGAGGTCTATACTGGTGGATTTTTGGAATTCCTAGAGACAAAGGGTGGATAGGTAGAGAAAATGCGGGTAGATGTATTCTGTGTGGAGAAAGATGGTCGTACCTACATATATTCATCGAATGTAGGGAGTTAGAAGAGTTGAAAAAGAAAGCATTGAGTAAAAAAGAGATAGAAAAAGTAGGAAAAATTGAAAGGATGATGGTATGGCTAGCCAGAGAATGGGGAAGAGGAACAAATATTTCCAAATAAATATTTAAATATGGTTAGAATGAGATTTATAAAGAAATTAAGAGAATAAGGGGTAAAAGAGGGTTACAGAGGAAGGAGAGGAAAGAGGTAGACGAAACTGCTAGGTTATATAAAATTTATGACAATAAGAGGAGTTAGGAGTATAATCTGATAAGATTGTATAATGAAAAGAAGATTTGTATATATTTGGAGAGGATTGAATATGTGAGAGAACGTAGGTGGTAGCTAATGTTAAAAAAAGAGGACAATAAAGTAACGAGGGCTGTAAGAGGAACTGTTGGACTGTTTAGAAACGGAAATAAGCGGAAGAAAGAGGAGGAATAAGGAAAAGACAGGTTTGATTGTTGGCAATTCGATGGTTTAAGATGTAAGTTCAAAAAAAATTAGAGAGTAGTTTTTAGTTTTAGTCTAAGAGTCGTAAGTAGATGAAAGAAATGTAAGGAATAAGGAGCTAGAGAATTGTCAACAAGTACATTTGTAAACAGTGTTTGAATATTAACTATAGGGTTAGTGGACAAGAAAAGGAGTTTGGATAACATAATAGAAGAAAACTTTAAACACTGGTTTAAAATTTTAATAAGTAATGAGTGGCCGTGAGGAAGAGGAACTGTTGGACTGTTTAGAGATGGAAAGGATTGATAAGTGATGTCAGGAACAAGAAAAAGACAAATCTGATTTGTGGCAATTCGGTGGTTTAATATGTAAGTTCAACTGTAGGGGAAAAAAATGCAATTAGGAAGTAGCTTTAGTCTAAGAGACGCAAGAATAAGAAAGAAAAGTGATGAATAAGGAACTGGAAAATTGTCAACAAGTACGTTTGTATATAGTGTTTAAATATTAACTATACGGTATAGTGGATGATTATCTGTAAAAGTTAGCGAATAAGTATTATAAGAGAGATGGACAGAGGCGAGGAAGAAGTAAGAGGGGAAGATTGGGGATGGAAGGGGGAGGGGTATAAGAGACAGACGGGTGGGATGGAACAGTCCCATCCCTAGGTGAAAGATGAAACATGTCCGCTCACAGAATAACAAGCGAATCAAGATGGTGGCAGGAATGAAGTAAGACGACACGATTATAGGCGGAGCAGTAGATAAATGCGTGACGGATCGTATGATGGACTGGCAACCGCCTCTACGATTCGCCACGTAAAATGAGGAGAGAAGTACGAGTTATAGGTAGGGGTAATATAATATAATATCTAACCCGGGAGGAGTGGCTGATAGCGGTGCTGGGTGGGATGGGTCTCTCCTCACAGGGAATGCCGCGTGCAGCCAAAGTTTCTTTTTCTTTATGTTTAGTTAGCTGTAGAGAGTAGATATGGGTTAGTACATTAGAATTAAGGTAGGGGATGCCCTAACATGCGGAGGTGTTCCTCGCATACCAGAGGCATCTCAATAGTTTTAGGCAAGTTGGTGCAGTGCTAGGCTGGATTCCGCCGGCACGGGCATCACTAAATAAGTAGAGTAGATAGTAAATTGTTTTGTTTGGTTTATATTATTTTGTGTGGTTTTTTGGGTTCATAGTTAATAGTTTTAGTGTAGATAGTAAGAGCTTTACATTATATATAATAGTATGTTAGTTTATATTGTTTTGTTTGGTTTTTTTGGGTTCATGTGTATTTCATCTTCTTTATTGCCTGCAACCGATGGTGCAAACTAGGGTGGCAATAAAGAGTTATCTTATCTTATCATTCATCGAAACAGGTGATAATCAGAGGGAGCAATGTCTGGAGAATACGCCGGGTGGGGTAGGACGTCCCCTTTTAACGTTCCCAGGTATGTTTTGACCTCTTTTGCAACGTGGGGTCGAGCGTTGTCGTGTTGCAAAATCACTTTACCCTCTCGCTGTATTGCGGCCGTTTGTCTTTCAATGCACTGCTCAAACGCATTAATTGCGTTCGATAACGAGCACCTGTGATTGTTTCACCGGAATTTAACACCTCATAGTACACGGCGCCAAGCTGGTCCCACCAAATGCAGAGCATCATCTTGGAGCCGTGAATATTCGGTTTTGCCGTCGACGTTGAGGCATGGCCGGGATATTCCCATGACTTTTTGCGTTTAGGGTTATCGTAATGAACCCATTTTTCGTCCCCGTTCTACGTATCTTTCTCTCAACTCATACGGGACCCAAGTTCCTTCTTTCTGAATCATGCCATGGTCTTGAGACGTTTTGAAATGGCTTGCTGTGTCACTCCCACTGATCGTGCCAATTCTTCTTGAGTTTGACGCGAGTCCTCACACAGCAGTGTCTCCAATTCCGCATCTTAGAAAACTTTCTCTCTTCCACCACTATGCCGGTCTTCGACGTTGAAAGCACTCACGACACGTTCTTCCACTAATAGCGTCCTCACCACACGTCAGCCGCTGTTTTCTTCACCTCCCGCAAATGCTCGTACACTGCCATGCTCAATCGAGAACAACTTTATGATGCAGACACACATCCACTAAGTTCGAATGGGGTTATGTTGACCGAGGTCCAAGCTAACTGCCTGACGTCTGCGATCTGTTTCGTTCGACCGCTACGTACCGTTGTCGCCATCCATCGGCAAACGGCGGAAGCAAAGTTGTACACCTTGTACATATGATAAAAATGCCATTTACAGTAAGATACAAAAGTTGAAAACTAGAAAAACAGCTGGAATTGATCAGGTTTCGGGATATAGTACCACATCTGAAGTACTTATTTGATAATTGTTTGCATGAAGGAGCTATACCAGATGAATGGAGAGTTGCTACAGTAGCCCCTGTGTATAAAGGAAAGGGAGATAGACATAAAGCAGAATTTTTCTTTCTATTTGTTTAACGTTGCACCGACACAGATAGGTCTTATAGCGACGATGGGAGAGGAAAGGCCTAGGAATGGGAAGGAAGCGGCCGTGGCATTAATTAAGGTACAGCTCCAGCATTTGCCTGGTGTGAAAATGGCAAACCAGGGAAAACCATCCTCAGGGCTGCCAACAGTGGGGTTCGAACCCACTATCTCCCAGATGTGAGCTCACAGCTGCGCGCCCCTAAACGCACGGCCAACTCGCCCGGTAAAGCAGAAAATTACAGGCCATTCAGTTTGACGTGTAAGTTTGGGAAGTCATTCTTTCTGATTATGACAGACATGTTTCAAAATTAATAACTGATTTGATAGAATGCAGGTCGTGAAGGAGCTATGCCAAACTACTGGCGACTGAATTGGTGGCTCTGTTTCTAGAAAATAAATCTCGGAGAATTAGAGTAGGCGAATCTTTATCTGACCCTGTAATAATTAAGAGGGGAATTCCTCAAGGCAGTGTTATTGGACCTTTATGTTTTCTTATATGTATCAATGATATGTTTAAAGAAGTGGAATCAGAGATAAGGCTGTTTGCAGATGATGTTATTCTGTACAGAGTAATAAATAAGTTACAGGCTTGTGAAAAACTGCAACGTGACCTCGATAATGTTGAGAGATGGACAGAAGGCAATAGTACGACAAGAAACGACGTTAAAAGTCAGGTTGAGAGTTTCACAGATATGAAAAGTCCTCTCAGTTTTAATTACTGCGTTCCTTTTGGGGATCATTGTAAGTACTTAGGTATTAACATAAGGAAAGATGTTCATTGGGGTAATCACATAAATATGATTGTATATAAAGGGTACAGATCTCTGCACGTGGCTATGACGGTGTTTAAGGGTTGTAGTAAGGATGTAAAGGAAAGGACATATAAGTTTCTGGTAAGATCCTAACTAGAGTATGGTTCCAGTGTATGGGACCCTCACCAGGATTACCCGATTCAACAAATGGAAAAAATGCAAAGAAAAGCAGCTCGATTTGTTCTGGGTGATTTCAGACAAAAGAGTAAATGTTGCAAAGTTTGGGGTGGAAAGACTTCGGAGAATGGAGACGAGCTGCTCGACTAAGTGGTATGTTCCGAGCTGTCATTGGAGAGATACCGCAGAATGACATCAGTAGACGAATAAGTTTGAGTGGTGTCTTTAAAAGTAGGAAAGATCACAAAATGAAGATAAAGTTGGAATACAAGAGAACAAATTGGGCCAAATATTCGTTTATAGAAAGAGGAGGTAGGGATTGGAAGAAATTTCGAATAAATTTCCTAATTCTCTGCAATCATTTAAAAAAAGGCTAGGAAAACAAGATATAGGGAATCTGCCACCTGGGCGACTTCCCTAAATGCAGTTCAGGACACATTGAAGATTTATTGAACATTACAGGCGTTTAGCCCAGACATATGTTCCACTGCCAGATTTCATGCCCAAAACAAACTAATGATAGTAATAATAATAATAATAATAACGTCATCACTATGGAACTGTCACGTGTAGCAGGCAAGAACTTAGAGTTGAACGTGGGTGAACCGGTATACCGGTATGGCAATCCTTGAAAGTTATTTTCGTGAACAAAGGGATACATCTCACTGGCAGATTGTTAGCTGAAGGCAGTTTCTATGTCTTTGGTTTTGGAAGTAGGGAGAGACTGAAGGAAATTAAATATAGCAAAATTGCCAGTCAGGGAATAACATTATTATTGACAGTCGTACGAATATTAATGAAAAATGGGAGACAAACAGGTATGTGTAAGGAAGGCGGTATGAGGAGGGACGAACTAACCTTCAAGTCTATGTGCTCAAATAAGTAATGGCATTTTAAAGACAGCAACTGTTTGCCTAGTGAGCATTATACTATATTTCAAATTGATGCGGAGAGCTACGCGTTAACTGAGACCTTAATACGTGGTTCAAAAAAATCGTAGAGATGTTTCTTTCAATGTTTTCATGATGAAACTTGAAGGAGCTGGTAATTTCTGTGACCAAGATCTGTCATATTTTGAAAAATACCTTTTTAACAGTTATTCATGAATAATTAACAAAATCATCTGCTCAAACAAGCATAAAAGAATTACATTGTTTTGAGAGAAAACAATCTGCATAGTCACCATCAGCGTACAGTCCAGGCGAGTACCCTTCACTGGGTGTTACTACCTGGAGTGCATATATTTGTGTATACTTTGATAGTGCTTCTTCGATGTTCTGTGTTTATAGGCTTATTGTTGCATTTCCTTAATCACATTGTGAGAACAAGTAGCGTATCAGCTATATGGGAATTACACGCGACGACGGGACTGAGCACTATAATTGGCAGGAGGCTCAACATGGCCGTGGTTCATCACATCGGTATCGATTACGACAAGAAATATCTCTAACACCTTAGATCGTAAACAACTGGCTCTATCAGTCTTAATCTTACCACGGTAAAAACATGAAGCGTAAACTTCTAGGTGGCATGGTTCAGCGCACCTCCTGGTGGCGCGCTTCAGGGTGGGATAATCGTCGCCCAGCCTAGAGCTTCCAAGTGACGGCTAAAAGTCCAATTACACTGCCTTGCTCGGGGATCACGGATAGATTCAGGACTGAGGCCCGGAACAGATGACTTCGATAATGTAGTGAGATGGACAGAAGGCAATGGTATGAGGAAAAACGGGGGTAAAAGTCAGGTTGTGAGTTTCACAAATAGGAAAAGTCCTCTCAGTTTTAATTACTGCGTTGATGGGGTGAAAGTTCTCTTTGGGGATCATTGTAAGTACCTAGGTGTTAATATAAGGAATGATCTTCATTGGGGTAATCACATAAATATGATTGTATATAAAGGGTACAGATCTCTGCACATGGTTATGAGGGTATTTAGGGGTTGTAGTAAGGATGTAAAGGAGAGGGCATATAAGTCTCTGGTAAGACCCCAACTACAATATGGTTCCAGTGTATGTAACCCTCACCAGGATTACCTGATTCAAGAACTGGAAAAATCCTTTGAAAAGCAGCTCGATTTGTTCTGCGTGATTTCCGACAAAAGAGTAGCGTTACAAAAAATTGCAAAGTTTGGGCTGGGAAGACTTGGAAGAAAGGAAACGAGCTGCTCGATTAAATGGTATGTTCCGAGCTGTCAGAGAAGAGATGGCGTGGGAGGACATCAGTAGACGAATAAGTATGAGTGGTGTCTTTAAAAGTAGGAAAGATCACAATGAAGATAAATTTGGAATTCAAGAGGACAAATTGGGACAAATATTCGTTTATAGGAAGGGGAGTTAGGGATTGGAATAACTTACCAAGGGAAATGTTCAATAAATTTCCAATTTCTTTGCGATCATTTAAGAAAAGGCTAGGAAAACAGATAGGGAATCTGCCACCTGGGCGAGTGCCCTAAATGCAGATCAGTATTGATTGATTGATTGAAGGATCGTACTCACTGATGGGGAAGTCGCACCTCAGAGAAGTCTGATGACGACAACGGGATAGAGCATGTCGCTCTGTTTGGCGAGGGGATTTGTCTGTGTGTAATTCAGAGTGTCCAAAAGACATCTGAAATGCATTGGAGCGCGATTCAACGGCGTTGCCCTTTTTTCTCCCAAAATCTGTTCATCTTCTCGCTGTGGCTTTTCTTGCGTTTTTCTAACTAGGTTTTGTAGGTGATAATGCTCGGTGATTGTCGTAGTAACACAGCAGCATCTGTGATGCCGATCTTTGAGCCGCCATTGGTAGGGCAAGGTTCAGTCTGAGAACATGTCCATAACAATTCAAACGTCTTTTGCTAAACGTGTCTTAATATCTTCTCTCAGTGTTGGTGCACACTGTACAGACATTTTCTTTATTTTCTACATCTTCAATCAATGACATAGTGCTTTAGTGTTACAATGTCTTAATTTTGCATTTGGGATGTAGACTTTTTATCATCTGCTCCAAGTGAGTCTGTGTGACCTTTCTTAGTTTAGAGACCCTTTTCTCTGTTCGTTTGATGATTGAGTCCTGAAGGATGACTTCTCCCATGTATTTGAATATAGACACTTGAGATATTTTGCCATATTGGGTTTTCATTGGTTGTCCACCTTGGTACCGAAGTCATCCTTCCATGTAGAGAGTTTTCTGATATGACATCTGGAGTCCTGTTCTGGATGCAATCGCTTTCTGTCTGCTATTGGACAACACTGCTAAATCATCAGCAATGGCCAAAGACTGTAAATTAATTTTTGTTTCACGTTAATCTGCCAAGGATCATTCCTTTCACTTCTTTTTCTCAAGTCCTAAACACTTTTTCCAAAACAAGATTAAACAATAAAGGGGATAACCCGTCTCGTTGTCGGACTTCTGTTTTAACATCAAATCGTTTGGACAATTCCTTTAAGAATTTAAATTTCGAAGTGGTGCCTATTATCGTTTTCATGATCAATTATCTTGTTTTCCTGTCTACCTTGAATTCTTCCAGTACACAGAAAAGGGCCGGTCTGTCTACAGAGTCATATGCCTTTGTGAAGTCAACAAAAGTAATCACCGTTTGCCTGCTTTTACTTACGTGGTCTTGAGGTTAAGAATCTGTTCTGCGCACGATCTGCCTCCAATCAAATGATCTGTCTGCATTTCAAGTCTCTTGACTTTTGAAAGAATGTTGTAGGGGACTGATAATTCCTTTGTCAGTTTTACCCCTTTCTTATCTAATGGGTGAATTATTGCACACTTCCAGACTTCAGGAATTCATTCACTGGTCCAGATATCTGTAAGAATTTTATGGATTCTCTGAGCGAGATTTCTGCCACCTAATTTCCACATTACGGCAATTATGGCATCTTCCCATGGACCTTTGTTGTTTTAACTCGTGTATTATTTGTTTAAATTCTTCTATTGGCTCTGAATCTGTATTTGCTTCTGATGTTTCAAAAGTGATTTAGTCTGCCACAAGTTTACGGTTGTTTCGCATCCGGTTGTTTAAGTGCCCTATAGCATTGTTTTAACTCTTGCTCGATTTCTGCCAGTCTGATCAGACCATGGTGACATTTTCGGAATCTTATGATCTTTGAGAATTTTGATGAAGGCATGCTACTTCTCTGTGGCACATCTTATGTTTACGTGGCATGTTAGTACACTTGGCTGCTTTTACAAGTTCGTCTTTAAGTTCTGACCAATTAGTAGCATTTTGTTCGCAGATATTGGCAATGAGCTTTGCTTCAAAATCTCGTGGGTTTCGCCGTGATCTACATTTGGGTCTGTTAGGTTGAAATGATGTCCGGCTCCATGGCTAAATGGTTAGCGTGCTGGCCTTTGGTGACAGGGGTCCCGGGTTCGATTCCCTTAATTGGTTAATTTCGCTGGCACGGGGGCTGGATGTATGTGTCGTCTTCATCATCACTTCATCTTCATCACGACGCACAGGTCGCCTACGGGAGTCAAATCAGAAGACCTGCATCTGGTGAGCGGAACTTGGCCTCGGACACTTCCGGAACTGAAAGCCATACATCATTTCATTTAACGTTGATTAGACGCTGCATATTCCTGGAACACTAACTCTTGGAACCAGCCCTGTTGAATAGCACACTTATTGAGTTGGGCCACGGAAGGTTTCCGGAAGTTCAGTGCGGTAGCGTTCTGCGTTGATGGTGTCGCGCAGTTCCACTCGTGATGGCTGTTAGTGAGTGTATCCGAACAAATGAAACCACCATGTTAGTCCTGCATCTCAACACTGCACTGTTGGTATAGTATTTTAAAACTCATTCTTACCTCAATGCCAATGGCGAGTCCCTCGAAGATGTCGTGGAAGGAAACGGCGAGAATGGTCACCAGACCTGTGAGGGGTGCCACATGCAGCGCCGGAGACAGTGGGTGGGTGCTAGAGTGAGGATCATGGTCGTGTTCGTGGAACCCCATGATGGCAGGAGCACTCAGCTGACTCTTGAACGTGCCCATCTGGAACAAGATGAAGGCTTACCAAAGCAGGATGTGAGGATCGTGGTCATATAACTATGTTTTATAACCTCATTCCACCAGAACATCCAGGTTTCAGGAGATCTCGGCAACGAGCAACCTTACGTGGAGTGAAGGACTTTCAGGGGGCTTATGGGGCTTGTCCTTAGTAATCAGTACACCTCTCAAACGGACTCTGAAATCCAGAGAACCTGTCTGCAGCAGCTATGAGATGGCGATGTGCACACTTAAAGAAAGATGTATTTTCATTCTAACAGGATAAATTTATCAGAAACTAGAATGTACCCGTGCTTCGCTACGGTATTCTACATTGTATTCGAATATCGAAGTAAATACTGTACATGCAGTAAATAAGATTGTTTTAAAATTGCATGTCTCTTAGCGTTATCCGAGAAACAGCATGGGGAGGTCCCCATACGCTGTTTCCAATGTAAAGTGTTGGTTACGGATGTGTGATATAACGGTAGGCTCACTTGCCTACTGCCATTCACAATCGAGTTGGGAAGTTTACATTATAACTGCAGGCCTCATTGCCTACTGCGCGGTCACAATCGATTTCGGGACTTTTCGTTACAATGGCAGCCTCCCTTTCCTACTTCCAGACAGATAACAGTTGAAGAGTTTCTATTATAATAGCACTATAACGCTACTATCAGTCGAAATTGAGTTGTGTAGTTATTATAATGCCAGGCCCCTTTTACTACTGCCAGCCAGCTTACTGCCAGTCACACCAAATTGATGAGTTTCCATTAAAATAACAGGCCACTATTCCTAATGCCAGTCACATTTTAGATGAGGACATTTGTTTATAATGGCGGGCACCCTTGCCTACTGCCAAACACAATCGGGTAGGGGAGTTTTAAACGAAACTGCATGCTCCCTTGCCTTCTGCAAGTCAAATCGAGAAGTGAACTATTCATTACAATGGTAGGCCTTCCTTACTAATGCCAGTTAGACGGGAGTTGGAGAAGGACCCCATTCCTACTGCCAGACAAAGTCGGTATGGGGAGTACTGATTACAATAGCAGACACACCCTTTCTCGATCGCTACAAATCGACATCAGTGAATATATAGATCGGCATACGAAAGTATATGCGTGTTTACAATATTGCAGACCTTCATTTACAGATTAACTGCTGCTAGTTGTTTTACGTCGCACCGACACAGATAGGTCTAATGGCGACGATGGGACAGGGAGGGGCTAGGAGTGGGAAGGAAGCGGCCGTGGCCTTAATTAAGGTACAGCCCCAGCATTTGCCTGGTGTGAAAATGGGAAACCATGGAAAACCATTTTCAGGGCTGCCGACAGTGGGGTTCGAACCTACTATCTCCCGAATACTGGACACTGGCCGCACTCGGTTTAACTGCTGCTAAACGTAAGTCATACCGACAAAGACGCCGGATTTAGTGGCCTAAATGGCTGGTCCTATGATATCCCATCTATTCTTGAGTCAGATTGAGTTAGAAACGTGGAACAGGGTAAAGTTTTCGTAAGATTATCTCACATTGCATTACTTTTCGGATAATTATGTGACAGCTACATACATAGCATTTGGCTCACATATGGCTACCGGGTGGGCCAATTTTCGTGTAGGATTTGATGATTCTATATTTCCTATAAGTGATTGAAAGTATGAATTATGCATGTGAAAAGTCCAAATTTACTTAACATCGATTAATAAAAATCAAACGTTAAAGAGATACAGATACGACAAAAAGTCATAAGACCAAGGTTGTAGATCATTCCAAACTGAACGGAGATTGTGCAATCCGTTATGTGATAGGACTTCCCGAAGGTCTGCACCATCATTAAAATTGCCTCCATAATTCAATATTCTTCGGGGATAAAAAGTGAAAAAATTAAAAATCTTGGAAGTTTTCCATCCGTTACAGGCTAAAACGTATAATTTTGTCAAATTTCAATTTTCTTTTTCGTCTGGCAGATTATGCCGCAATATGTATTTTGGGCGAGGAGGGTAAAAATTAGGACTTTCAGGAAACTAAACCAAAAAAATATGCAGATGGTCATTATTACCCCTTAAACGGAAACTGTGCGAAAATTTCGCCAAAATAGTCAATGTAGAGACACACAGTCGTTACGATTTTATTTATATAGATAGATAAGGAATCTGCTCCACGTACAACACCTTTTGGGCTATGTCCGCTGGACTTACCCTGCAAAACTGGCCATTCATAATATCTCCCTTATTAATCCTCCTGACAAAAAAATGCACATGAAAAAGGTTTTAGAGATGGAATTCCATCACGTTAGGTCTATTTCCAGTCAGGTTGGTCTTGTACTGTATATATTGTGGAAGCGTAAAATCACCATTTCGGTTCCCTATAAACCACCAGTCCGTTCCGGGATCATGAAATGTTATTGACCTTTAAAACCTACCTTTGGACAGGTGGATGCTAAATGTAAAGTAAGGCTCGAATATCTTCAGTAGTTTTAAAGTTGTAAGAAACACGCTTTACACGCACCCGCTCTTGAGTTAATTCCGATGGGGCTTGTGCCGAAAAACGCTCCGTTAATGATATCTTCCTTATTAATCCTCGTATCGAAATGATGCACATGAGGAAAAAGGTTTAGAAATTAATTTCCATTAAGGCAGGTAGATTTAAATTAAGTTTGGTTGTGTGTATTTTGTTGGAGTGCAAAATCACGGTTTCAGTTTCGTATAAACCCCCAGTCAGTTCAGGGATTTAGAAACAATATTTGCCCTAAAACCTACCCAAGAACAGGTGAATTCTAAATATGAAGTTTGGTGGAAATATATCCAGTAAATTCTAGCACTCGCGTACATACGGAGTAATTAAGAAAGAAAATAATACAGTTAAGCAAGTTGAAATTAATAGAAAATGGATTATAACTGAGGACAGGCGGATAACGACAAATATGTAAATGCCAAATGAATGTATTGGAAAATCAAATGCCCCTCAATAAATTATGCTAGTGTGAGTTATGGATATGATAAAGCGGTAACAGAGGAGAAATATAGGCGCAGTGATTCTTAGGTAAACAGATAAGAAGATGACTAATGTTGTTATTACTTAATCTATTCGAGGGCGGTTATAACCTCCAACGATATTCCGCCAATATCCCGCGGATAGGCCGATTGACGCCTTTCTTGCCTTCTACCCAAGGAACAACCACGAATTTAAAAGCATGATGAGGAAATGGCAATACGTTACTTCCCTGCTGGCAAGCAGACAGAGACGTTGCCATGGTAACCTGTAGGTTCGTTGTCGGTCTGTCGGTCACTCAATGCAGAGCATGATACCCGCAGAAAATAGTAAAATTTCTCCGTCATGTGAAGAGTAAGGTAAATTGTGAACATAACGAAAGTTGTTTATAATAAACAGACGTTTTACGTACGGTCCACGGAGTTTACAGAAAATCTATAGTATAAGAGAAAATAAATCCCCCATTCATTCAAAGATTTTAAAATGATTTGCATATCTAAACCTTCCCCGGGATGAGTATACTCAAAATATGAAGTTTTGTTGAGATCTATCCAGCCGTTTCGACGTGATGGTGGAACAGATAAACAGACAAACACACACGAAAAGTAAAAACCACCGATTCGGTCTTGAGTTGACCTAAAACGGATAAATATCTGAAAAATTGGCAAAACAAAAGAAATTACAGACAGTGGACCCCCTACAACTTTTTTTATATAGATTAAAAGTAAAGCCAGCCATTTATAGAAGAGAGTGTACGTATCTCCCTCAGTGTCTTGGAGATGTCTGCCACACTGATAAATTCACTTCTGAACCATGCTCCATTAGCATATTTCTCAAATGCAATGTTTTACTATGCAAATGAGTTGTGTCGACCTCAGTTCCATGGATGCGCTACAGAGCATCATGTGTATTGACAACTTGCCTTGCTTGCTCGAGATATTGTAACAATGGAGCCCAGGCGGTCCAGAATTTCCGTTCTCTGTTTTAGGTGGATTTTTAACTTATTTAAAAGAGCCTTTACTATATTCATATCGTAAGTTAAGTATGGATATAACTGGTCGATGTGCGTCTTTGAACGTCGGTGCGTGTAATGACCTGTGTGAGTGCCAGTGCTTGTTAGTATGATTACTGTTCATCTCCGACTCTTCGCACTTTTGGTGCACTTCGTTTTGTTGTACTTCGCCATGACTTTCATTTGGGTCGTACGAAACTCGAGCTTGATGGGCTTTGGTACGTGATCCCGCCTGTTTTCCCTGATTATATAAATATATATATATACATTTTTATTGTGCTCCAATAGTGCACGCTACTTGTTGAATATGCGACACCTGGGACTGTGTTAAGGTGAGTCATGTGATGTGTATTGGCTCGCCGTGTGAATGTTTCGAATGATTGCTGGTGTCTGAACGAAGTGAGAGATGGGCTATCGATTAGTTTATTTAAATTTTTATTTTTATTTTTGATCTTGTTTCGGTACCTTATTTTCTTTTCTTGGTACAGCATTGTTTACTTATTTGGCCATGTGTTTGGTTTGGGTTCGGCCTAGCCGCCCGTCGGCCATGTCCATATTCTTTTATTTATTTATTTATTTATTTATTTATTTATTTATTTATTTATTTATTTATTTATTCACGAAGCACAAGATACAGCTACACTGAGCAAATTTCACTTGCACTGTCAACAGACTATTTAAGAAACGTAAACTTTCATAACAAAATATAACAAACATAACAAAATATAAGAAGATCAGGTACACATCCTGCTAATAACTGTCCAAATCGAAAACCGTGAGAATGTCCATGTTCATAGCCAAGTCGTCGTGGGTCAAGATGGCGGTATAATCTCTTCACATCAACTTATCTTTAAGAGACTATTTACACGCCTCTCGAATACACTTTTATTTGATGCTATATCAAGCTCTTGTCTCCTGTTAATATTGTTAAAGAGTGTTGGGAGGCGGATTAGGAAAGATCGTTGAAGTATTGAGTCCTGAGTGTGGGGAATGTGGAGAAGGTCTTTGGTTTTGGTGGAGCGGGAAGGAACACGGAGAGAGAAGAGTGAGACAAGATGTTCCGAGCGGTAATGCCCTTTTAAGATCCCGTGGAGGAAACTCAGGTCAGCTACCTGTCGCCTGATGTACAGAGGTGACATATTAATTGCCATTAATACCTGCTGCGTAGACAGATTTCTGAGCTTGGGGTTTCTGTTCCTTACAATTGCAACAAAGAAGGACACTGCTCTGTCCAACTGGTTAGTATTGGAGGGGGAGGCTGTTGTCCAAATAGGAGAGCAGTAGTTTAAGAGAGGTTGAACGATCGTGAGGAAGAAGTGACAAAGAGCAATGGGGTCAGAAATTTCTGTGAAGTGATAGAGAATGCCTAGTAATTTCATAGCCTTGGTTGTATATGTTTCTATGTGGGTCTTAAATTGTAATTTTGTATCGAATATTACACCTAGGTCACGCTGTTGCGTAACTACGGTGATGGGCTTGTCGAGTAGGTAATATGATGTCGGTAGAGGAGATTTACGTGGTGTTATGGTCATGTGGCTGCATTTTTGTGGATTGGGGATAAGTTTCCAAGTACGGCACCAGTTCGAGAGGGCATTAAGTGAGGACTGTAGCAGATCTGCATCTCCTGGATTCCTGATCTCCCTAAATATCTTGCAGTCGTCAGCAAAGAGTAGGGTATTGGCTGTTTCGTTGAGTTCGGACGGCAGATCGTCCATAAACAAAGAAAACAGCAAGGGGTCAAGAGTACTGCCTTATGGGACACCGAACGTGACTGGTAACCATGAGGATGAAGTGCCTGATATTACCACTCTCTGCCAACTGTTATGTAGGAAGCCAGCAAAGAGGGTCAGAAGACTGCCATGTATATTAAATCGTTCGGAGAGTTTATGGAGCAACAGAGTATGGTCTACAGAATCGAAAGCTTTCGAAATGTCTACGTAGCAGATATCCAGCTGCGATTTAGCTGCAATGGAGTGTGATGCAAAGCTATGCAGAGTGGCTAGGTTTGTTGGACAAGAGCCACCTGGTAAAAAACCATGCTGCTTGGTTGAGATATACGGCAACGTGAATGCGAGGAGACGCTGGTGTATAATTTTTTTAAAGATAAAGGATAGTGTGGGGAGAATAGAAATTGGTCAGTAAGATGAAACATTAAATTTGTTGCCTGATTTGAGAAGTGGAACAATATTTGCCTGTTTCCAGGTATTAGGAAAATAGCCCGCGGCAAAACATCTGTTAAATAATTTAGATAGAGGGACGCAAAGAATACTGGCAGTATTTTTTAGGAAAAGAGGACCTATAGTGTCGGCACCGGTAGCTTTGTTGGTACGAAGAGTTTGAAGAAGGTTATGAACTTCACTTGGTGTGGTAGTTATGCTTGCCTGTAAATCCTTCCTTTGTTGTTTTATATCCCTGGACCAAAGATGCTGTACTCAGCGCCATGTCGATACCTTCCTTTAATTTCTTGCGTTTTTATGTTGATCTCTCTGGACGTGTGGGCAGACATTCTTTTGTGAGTGTGAGGCTTCTATTGTTGTTGCGTGGATAGCGAAAAGAAAGATATGTGGTGTGAATAATGTAATCTCGTAAAAGGATACGGCTTATATAACCGTGCGCACGGCAATTTGATAGGAATGCTAATTGCAACGAGGTTGTTACTGAATCAGCGAGTTGGTAATAATATATTTTTAGTGTTTAATTATTAATTATGTTGAGCTCACGCTACGATGTCGAGAAGTACGCTTGAGAAGGTATGTTCATGTTTGATTTATTGGTGTGTCTTGTACAACTGGCTTCTTTTTCACGCTTCTTGATTCAAATACTACTTTATGAATAAACCCTGTCCTTATGTTTATTCGGCGTTTCATTTATAATAGTCTTTGGTAATCATCCTTGTTCTTTAGTAACGAGGGCCATCTCCAGTCCAGGGCTGTCTTTCTGCCTTCCGCACCTCAATTCTCCCGTGTTCTCATCGTGTTAAATCTGTAGGGGAGGGGTTGGACACACTTCTGCCGGTAGTTATTTTTAATGATCCATTTTCACTTATCAATACAAGGGGAACTTGCCGACGTGTCCCCTGTGGCGCGAACTTCCACTAGTTCAAATTGCAAGGCGCAAATCCTACCACTTCCGAGAAAGTATTTCGAAAATACTCCAGCACACCCCCACTTTCTGGTTCACAGGCTGCAATCTCGACTCCGCAGTCTTTTCGTAGATTTTGTAAACGTTTAGTGTGTACTTTAGACTATGTAATAATGTAGGTTGTCGTTACACGTTGTTCCAAGAACAACATAGGCTCAGTTAAGAATTAGGAGTCAGAAAGAAAATGCTCAGGATATCACCCGTGTTTGTTTAATGTTTGGGCAAAAGATTGTGACTGTGCACACATCGCTCTACGAGTCGTGTTGCGACTACGAAGAGCCCAGCATGGTTAACAACAAAATAAGTAGTCATATAAATGGCACCCAGCACTCGAAAAATGACCGTTTTTTGCCATCTACAAGAAGATTCCAAATTGCCTAGCGCGTGCTTATAAAGAAAAACAATACAAAAAACACTACAAAGGCGAAGCAGAGAGCTGTGAGTTACTTGTGGGAATGTGTTTATTGCTGGTATGGTGATGTGGGGAGCTGTGAGTTACTTGTGGGAATGTGTTTATTGCTGGTATGGTGAAGTGGGGAGCTGTGAGTTACTTGTGGGAATGTGTTTATTGCTGGTATGGTGAAGTGCGAAGCTGTGAGTTACTTGTGGGCATATTGTCGTATTATGAAGTGCGGAGCTGTGAGTTACTTGTGGGAATGTGTGTATTGCTGGTATGGTGATGTGGGGAATTGCGAGAAACTTGTGGAAATGTGTTCCTTGCTGGTATGGTGAAGTGAAGGGCTGTGAGTTACTTGTGGGAATGTGTTTATTGCTGGCATGGTGAAGTGGAGAGCTGTGAGTTACTTGTGGGAAAGTGTTTATCGCTCGTATGGTGAAGTGGAGAGCTGTGAATTACTTGCGGGAATGTGTTTATCGCTGGTATGGTGAAGTGGGGAGCTGAGAGTTACTTGTGGGAATGTGTTTATTGCTGGTATGGTGAAGTGGGGAGCTGAGAGTTACTTGTGGGAGTGTGTTTATTGCTAGCATGGTGAAGTGGGGAGCTGAGAGTTACTTGTGGGGATGCTGTATGTTGAAGCGTAAACTACTTAGAACTGTGCTGATGTTTGTAAAATTGTGCGAGTTGTCGTGTACGTGCTCTCGAAGGCTGAATATCGATTGCATCAAATCGAATTTTTTGTTGCTTGTATGTGGTTGGAAATGACGTTTTGTTTGGCCTATATGTGTGGCTTTTAAGATTTTTCTTATCAGTGATAAGCTCCTGACTTGGCGAAAAGGCTTTGTTGGTTTAGGTTGCAGGTGCTGATATGTCTGCACTGTATGTTCGTTCTAGATGTTATTTTTGCACCCTGTTCTTTGAAAATCCCCCCTCGGAACATGTACATCCCTAAAGTCTTGTTTATATCTGGTCCATCCTCGTGTATTTCACCAGCGAAAATTAAAAGAAATAATAAAATATTATAGTTTGTTTGAAGTGCATTCAATTGCTTACAGGTTTTCAGAGTTTTCCGCCCTGGCTAACTGGTTAGCATGTTAGCCTTTTGTACAGTGGGTCCAGGGTTCAATTTCCGACTGGATTGGAGATTTTGACCTTCATTGGTTTATTCCTGAGACTCACACGCTGGACATTGGAGTTTCCCATCCTCACAGACCTGCAAGTTGACCATCGGCGTCAACTCGAGATAGTGTCACTCCGTTATCCGCACACCATTATTATTATTATTATTATTATTATTATTATTATTATTATTATTATTATTATTATTATTATTATTATTATTATTATTATTAGAGATATGGGGCATGAAGGCAGGGAGTTGTTACGGACATGGGAGGGACGTGGCTGCACCGTGCCAGTCTGTGCCGCGCGCGACACGTGGCCAGTTCAAGGGCTCACGTGGCTACACCGTGCCAGTCTGTGCCGCGCGCGACACGTGGCCAGTTGAAGTGCTCACGTGGCTACACCGTGCCAGTCTGTGCCGCGCGAGACACGTGGCCAGTCCAAGGGCTCACGTGGCTGCCAGTCTGTGCCGCGCGCGACACGAGGCCAGTTCAAGGGCACACGTGGCTACACCGTGCCAGTCTGTGCCGCGCGCGACACGAGGCCAGTTCAAGGGCTCACGTGGCTGCCAGTCTGTGTCGCGCGCGACACGTAGCCAGTTCAAGGGCTCACGTGGCTGCACCGTGCCAGTCTGTGCCGTGCGAGATACGTGGCCAGTTCAAGGGCTCACGTGGCTGCCAGTCTGTGTCGCGCGCGACACGTGGCCAGTTCAAGGGCTCACGTGGCTGCCAGTCTGTGTCGCGCGCGACACGTGGCCAGTTCAAGGGCTCACGTGGCTGCCAGTCTGTGACGCGCGCGACACGTGGCCAGTCCAAGGGCTCACGTAGCTGCACCTTGCCAGGCTGTGCCGCGCGAGATACGTGGCCAGTTCAAGGGCTCACGTGGCTGCCAGTCTGTGCCGCGCGAGATACGTGGCCAGTTCAAGGGCTCACGTGGCTGCCAGTCTGTGCCGCGCGAGATACGTGGCCAGTTCAAGGGCTCACGTGGCTGCCAGTCTGTGACGCGCGCGACACGTGGCCAGTCCAAGGGCTCACGTGGCTGCCAGTCTGTGTCGCGCGCGACACGTGGCCAGTTCAAGGGCTCACGTGGCTGCACCGTGCCAGGCTGTGCCGCGCGAGATACGTGACCAGTTCAAGGGCTCACGTGGCTGCCAGTCTGTGCCGCGCGAGATACGTGGCCAGTTCAAGGGCTCACGTGGCTGCCAGTCTGTGCCGCGCGAGATACGTGGCCAGTTCAAGGGCTCACGTGGCTGCCAGTCTGTGACGCGCGCGACACGTGGCCAGTCCAAGGGCTCACGTAGCTGCACCTTGCCAGGCTGTGCCGCGCGAGATACGTGGCCAGTTCAAGGGCTCACGTGGCTGCCAGTCTGTGCCGCGCGAGATACGTGGCCAGTTCAAGGGCTCACGTGGCTGCCAGTCTGTGTCGCGCGAGATACGTGGCCAGTTCAAGGGCTCACGTGGCTGCCAGTCTGTGTCGCGCGCGACACGTGGCCAGTTCAAGGGCTCACGTGGCTGCCAGTCTGTGACGCGCGCGACACGTGGCCAGTCCAAGGGCTCACGTAGCTGCACCTTGCCAGGCTGTGCCGCGCGAGATACGTGGCCAGTTCAAGGGCTCACGTGGCTGCCAGTCTGTGCCGCGCGAGATACGTGGCCAGTTCAAGGGCTCACGTGGCTGCACCGTGCCAGTCTGTGCCGGGGGCGACAATGGCCAGTCCAAGGGCAATCAATCTATACTGAACTGCATTAATTATTTTTCGTTTTCGTTTGGTGAAGAAAATTTCAAGCTTCAATGTTCAACCACGGCCGCCTGGATCCCTCGCTGCGCTCCTTATACTGTTCTTGACAATCGCTTGTGAAGCCCAGCATTAAGCTGTAATTGGAAAGTCTCACCGTAATGGCGCTGGAGCGCTGTCCTCCTACTCACTGACAGGAAGCTGTATACCGCAAAATGCCGCATTTCCAATTTTATTTTGTATTGTTTTGCTGTCGTAAATCGTAGCAATGTGTTCACAATAAGGTGTTTGTTGGCTTGATAATTTGAGCTGACAGTTATGCGCTAGTGAGTTTAATTTTTTATTGAGTAGTGTGGTGATTATATTTTTTTAAATGGTGTTTACAACTCTTGGAATTTGTGACATTATTGTGCGCCTTTTTGTACTTCGAGCAGAAATTTTCTGCAAACAAGAACAAATGTAATGAGTGGCTCAGTTTTCTCTCTGACACTTCGTCCTAAACAAGAATTTTAATTTATGCGCTAATTTGTTTTATTAATGGTGTAGTAATTTGCCTTTCTTTAACTGTGTTTGGAAATATTCGAATATGTATTGCTGTGTGCCTTTTTGTATTTCGAACAGGATAAAAGAGCAAAGGGACTCTATCATTTCACGAATTCTCTGTAGAGCACGACAAAACTACGGAGTGGCTCAATGCAGTTGGCACTTTCATCTTAGTTTTCCGTTTCTATTTCGGATATTATCTTCATTCTTTCTTAATCTGCTTATCCCTCCAGGGTTCTCTTTTCCCTCGGACTCAGCGAGGGATCCCACCTCTACCACCTCAAGGGTAATGTCCTGGAGCGTGAGACTTCGGGTCGGGGGATACAACTGGGAAGGATGACCAGTACCTCGCCCAGGTGGCCTCAGCTGCTATGCTGAACAGGGGCCTTGTGCTAGGGATCGAAAGATTGGAAGGGATATACAAGGAAGAGGGAAGTAAGCGGCCGTGACCTTAAGTTAGGTACGGTACCATCCCCGCATTTGCCTGGAGGAGAAGTGGAAAACTATGGAAAACTACTTCTAGGATGGCTGAGGTGGGAATCGATCCCGCCCCTCTACTCAGTTGACCTCCCAAGGCTGAGTGGATCCTTTTCCAGCCCTCGTTCCACTTTTGAAATTTCGTGGCAGGGCCAGGAATCGAACCCGGCCTCCGGTGGTTGCAGCTAATCACGCTAATCGGGTATTTTTACCCCTATTTTTTCATTGAATTATCTTTTAGGCGGAGTCGTATTTGCCATATAACAGCAGCACAACACATTTTCATACAAGATAATCTGAACTTTAACATTTAAACACTGACAAGTAAGAACCATTACTGTTATGAAGTGTTGTTACGTGAGCATTGAACAGTTTACAATGTATTTACTCAAAATACTTTTCTCTCACTAAATTTTTATTTAAAATTTTGCTTCTTCTTTTTCTTGCTATTTGTTTTACGTCACACCAACACAGATAGGTCTTATGGTGACGGTGGGATAGGAAATGACTAGGAGTGGGAAAGAATCAGCCGTGGCATTAATTAAGGTACAGCCCAGTGGCGAAACTACTTGGAGTCATTTGAGGCAATGCCTACCCTAAGAAACACGATTAAAAGCGATTACTATTATTCCTCAGAGTTAAGGACGTCAGTTGGACTATTCCATCTGTCCGCAGTTTCGTTTCACCACGTTATTTTGGCACATATCAACGAAACTAACCCTTAAGATTAATCATTTAAATGTATTAACCTATGTCACATTCTTCATAACTCTAAATTACGATAAATCGGCAATCAAAGTCAACATCTTTTCCATAAAGAAGTATGCATTTCTACCGCAAATACTGTGATCAGGCCCCCTGCGCTACGTGTCGCGCTGTGTAACTACTCCGATTGCAGTGAGTGGACACGATTGTCAAGGCCGGTAGAGTGACGCGTCAAATCGGCCGTGGTTCAACTTACGTTCAGTGTTTTAGATTTACCAGCAATTCTTAACTGGGGCTAATAGCTTAACACTCCTATGTGATGTAGATTGGCATTATTGGGTATTATATAAGTTTTTCAAGATTTCACGCTAATCTTTTAACATTCAAAGAACGAACATTACTGCCTACTGGCCATGGGCACGTATTGCAGGGCGCAAATGCAACTTGCACGACCGTAGGTCGGTAATGTCTTTGAGGTTGAGCCAGAGGTACTCCTGAAGCCTGTGGTAATGTGATGGGGAGGGCCCATGTAAAATAAACGGTGGTTGGTACGCGTGGATGTTGGTGGATGTTGACGGGGTGGAAGGAGTACCTTTGGTTGTAGGGCTGTTTGGTCTTATGTTATGTAAAAAAAAAAGGCATTACTTGTATATGCCCTTAATTGACTGTACAATTGAGGGTGTGACGTAAAAGTACCTATTTCCACAATCTGTATCCATTTATACAGGTGAAAAGTCATATGTTGCCTGAGGGCAACAGTATGCAGTAAAGGGTTAAGGCAGTCGCCCAAGTGGCAGATTCCCTATCTGTTGTTTTCTTAGCCTTTTGTTAAATGATTTCAAAGAAATTGGATATTTATATAATATCTCCCTTCGTAAGTTATTCCAATCCCTAACTCCCCTACGGTACGGTTCTGGGCGATTTCCGACAAAAGAGTGGCGTTACAAAAATGTTGCAATGTTTGGGTTGGGAAGAATTGAGAGAAAGAAGAAGAGCTGCTCGACTAAGTGGTATGTTCCGGGCTGTCAGCGGAGAGATGGCGTGGAATGACATTAGTAGACGAATAAGTTTGAATGGCGTTTATAAAAGTAGGAAAGATCACAATATGAAGATAAAGTTGGAATTCAAGAGGACAAACTGGGGCAAATATTCATTTATAGGAAGGGAGTTGGGGATTGGAATAACTTACCAAGAGAGATGTTCAATAAATTTCCAATTTCTTTGAAATCATTTAGGAAAAGGCTAGGAAAACAACAAATAGGGAATCTGCCACCTGGGCGACTGCCCTAAATGCAGATCAGTATTGATTGATTGATTGATTGATTGATTGATTGATTGATTGATTGATTGATTGATTGATTGATTGATTGATTGATTGATTGATTGATTGATTGATTGATTGATTGATTGATTGATTGATTGATTGATTGATTGATTGATTGATTGATTGATTGATTGATTGATTGAATAAATATTTACCGAAATTTGTCCTCTTGAATTCCAAATTTAACTTCATGTTGTGATCTTACCTACTTTTAAAGACGCCACTCAAACTTACTCGTCTACTAATGTCATTCCACGCCATCTCTCCGCTGACAGCTCGGAACATACCACTTAGTCGAGCAGCTCGGCTTCTTTCTCCCAAGCCTTCCCAGCCCAAACTTTGCAATATTTTTGTAACGCTACTCTTTTGTCGGAAATCTCCCAGAACAAATCGAGCTGCTTTTCTTTGGATTTTTTCCAATTCTAAAATCAGATAATCCTCGTAAGGGTTCCACACACTGGAACCATACTCTAGTTGGGGTCTTACCAGAGACGTATATACCCACTCCTTTACATCCTTACTAGAAACCCTAAAAACCCTCATAACCATGTGCAGAGATCTGTACCCTTTACTTACAATCATATTTATGCGATTAACCCAATGAATATCTTTATTAACACCTAGGTACTTACAATGATCCCCAAAAGGAACTTTCACCCCATCAACGCAGTAATTAAAACTGAGAGAACTTTTCCTATTTGTAAAACTTACAACCTGACTTTTATCCCCGTTTATCAAAATACCATTGCCTCCTGCCCATCTCACAACATTATCTAGGTTATGTTGCAGTTGCTCACAATTTTGTAACTTATTTATTACTCTATAGAGAATAACATCATCCGCAAAAAGCCTTACCTCTCTTTCCACTTCTTTACTCATATCATTGATATATATAAGAAAACATAAAGGTCCGATAATACTGCCCTGAGGAATTCCCCTCTTAATTATTACAGGGTCAGATAAAGCTTCGCCTACTCTAATTGTCTGAGATCTATTTTCTATAAATATAGCAACCCATTCGGTCACTCCTTTGTCTAGTCCAATTGCACTCATTTTTGCCAGTAGTCTCCCATGATCCACCCTATCAAATGCTTCAGACAGGTCAATCGCGATACAGTCCATTTGACTTCCAGAATCCAAGATATCTGCTATACCTTGCTGAAATCCTACAAGTAGAGCTTCTGTGGAATAACCTTTCCTAAAACCCAATTGCCTTCTATCGAACCAGTTATTAATTTCACAAACATGTCTCATGTAATCAGAAAGAATGCATTCCCAAAAATTATATGCAATGATGTCAAACTTACTGGCCTGTAATTTTCAGCTTTATGTCTATCACCCTTTCCTTTATACACAGGGGCCACTATATCAACTCTCCATTCATCTGGTATAGCTCCTTCAGCCAAACAATAATCAAATAAGTACTTCAGATATGGTACTATATCCCAACCCATTGTCTTTAGTAAATCCCCAGAAATTTAATCAATTCCAGCCGCTTTTCTAGTTTTCAACTTTTGTATCTTATTGTAAATGTCATTGTTATCATATGTAAATTTTAATACTTCTTTAGCATTAGTCTCCTCCTCTATCTGGACATTATTCTTGTACCCAATAATCTTCACATAGTGCTGACTGAATACTTCTGCCTTTTGAAGATCCTCACACACACACTCCCCTTGTTCATTAATTATTCCTGGAATGTCCTTCTTGGAACCTGTTTCCGCCTTAAAATACCTATACACACCCTTCCATTTTTCACTAAAATTTGTATGACTGCCAATTATGCTTGCCATCATGTTATCCTTAGCTGCCTTCTGTGCTAGATTCAATTTTCTAGTAAGTTCCTTCAATTTCTCCTTACTTCCACAGCCATTTCTAACTCTATTTCTTTCCAATCTGCACCTGCTTCTTTGGCTCTTTATTTTTCTATTATAATAAGGTGAGTCTTTACCATTCCTTACCACCCTTAAAGGTACAAACCTGTTTTCACATTCCTCAACAATTGCTTTAAACCAATCCCAGAGTCTGTTTAGATTTTTATTTTGCGTTTTTCACCGATCATAGTTATTTTTTTAAACTACCTCATGCCTGCTTTATCAGCCATATGGTACTGCCTAATAGTCCTACTTTTAAGACCTTCCTTTCTAACACATTCATTTTTAACTACAACAAAAACAGCTTCATGATCACTAATGCCATCTATTCCTTCGGTTTCTCTATAGAACTCATCTGGTTTTACCGGCACCACATCCAGGATATTTTTCCCTCTAGTTGGTTCCGTCACTTTTTGAATCAGCTGCCCTTCCCATATTAGCTTATTTGCCATTTGTTGGTCATGCTTCCTGTCGTTCGCATTTCCTTCCCAATTGACATTTGGTAAATTCAGATCCCCCGCTACTATCACGTTTCTTTCCTTATCGTTTCCCACATAGCTGATTATCTTATCAAATAATTCTGAATCAGCATTTGTGCTACCCTTTCCCATTCTGTACACTCCAAAGACATCAAGTTGCCTATTATCTTTAGAAATGAGCCTTACACCTAGAATTTCATGTTTGTCATCTTTAACTTTTTCGTAGCTTACAAATTCTTCTTTCACCAGAATGAATATTCCCCCTCCTTCCATTCCTATCCTATCTCTACGATACACTCTCCAGTTCCGTGAGAAAATTTCTGCATCCATTATATCAACTCTAAGCCATGACTCAACTCCTATTACAATATCTGGTAAATATATATCTATTAAATTACTTAATTATATTCCTTTCTTTACAATACTTCTACAGTTCAACAGTAACATTTTTAGGTCATCCCTACTTGACTTCCAGATCTCTGTACCCTTATCACGGCTCCCTAGACCACCCCGTTTCCCTGAATGTACCTCATGGCCTCAGGACGGGCCTGGTGCAAGTCTATGTGGATGGTAATGAACTAGGAGAGGGCGGCACATAATCTATTTCTGCCGAATAACGCAATGGGTCTGCTCAAATCTTAACGTCGCCAACAGCAGAGTCATTTGCCCTCACTGCGGGAAGGTTTGGAATTGAATCTAGGGTCTTGGCATGCCTTAACGACCACGGCCACCACGCGGGCTAGAACGGGTTCACTCAGTGTCGTGAGGTCAACTAAGGACCAGTTACTGTATGTGCCATGGGATATGTTGAACTTCCCCTTCACGTAGAGCAGTGAAGATGACCCGCAAGAAGTGTTAAAGTCAAGCAAACGAGCAGGCCGAGGTATTGGTCCTCCCCGACCAATCCATCGCTCTTGGAAGACACTTGTCAGGTTTCGTCTAACGCTAGTGCCCCATCATGCGTCGTTCCTCTAGTGGCACATTCTGCGGCAACACGGCAAGGTTCGATACATACATCTGTTGTGAATGCCTGCCCATATGTCTCTCTTCCCCTGCATGGCGCATACGGGGGGATTATGAACATTTAGGATACTGTGTCTCGTGAAAGCCGCTTCTTCTTCTTCGTGAAATGCAGATCATGGGCACATGTTTGGAGAAATTACTGGCAGAAGTGCAATTTGACGGGCCGGAGTGTGGATAGAGCATCTGACCGTGGACGGTTCTCCATACAACACTATTCTTTGGACATTTGTTTTAATACCCGCTGCTCCATATCAGGTGTGCGAACTGTTCGCTTGTTGGTGGTGCTAAGTATCGCGCTACTACATATGGGGAACGCGTGCTGGATATTAGTCAGCAGATTGCTTGCCCGTAACAGATGTTACCGTGTGGCTTCCACAGTACTGCAGTGTCTGCTCTACCGTACAGCTGACTGCGTTTCGTTCTTGCTTGATACAGACACGATGCACTGCATCAATTCTCTACGTACAATTGTTCGCATTACTTTGTGTCGTGACGAAGTGCTCGGAATGCAAGCTATGCCCCTCCTACATAATAAGACCATAACACAACACGCTAGTAGAATTTAGGGAGGAACGTATTTCCGTCTTTTGTTGCATACGACCCTCCGTAAATTATTGTTCATTGACATGAGTGCTGTGAACCAGTTTAACTCACCTGTGCTGCTCGAACGCTGCTCCGCGCCACTTCTGCGTTCTGTGCGGATATCTGATGATGGATGTGTGTCTCATGGTGGAGTGGCGCAGTAGCAGTACAAGGGTCCACCAGCTGCTCCGCGATGTCGTCCTTGGGTCGGAGCTGTGGACAACACGCGGCCAATAGAAATTCAAATACAGAACGTTTGAGAAAAATATGGTGTGAATAAGTGCGAAAGGGGAAAAATAGACAATACATGAATTCAAAATGACCGAAAACAGATTAGAGAGGACAGAGCGGCAGTGCCTCATGACCACTGGTGACGGCCACAGTCGTCACTTACTGTACCGTTGTTATTCCAACTAAGCGAGTCCGATATCGACTAATAACGTTCGCGGAACTTTGACCAAGCCTTAAGAGCAGCAATCTAAAATGGCAATGCTTCGTCGAGTACTTAACAGTAAGTTCTAATCAAATGCAATACGTATTCGTTAAATAGTTGAGTCTATTTTGTTTCTTCTCAGCTACTTCTGTTCATTTTCTGTGTTCTAATGAGCCTCGGTGTCTTGCTTTGAAGTTAAAATCTCCAAACCACAGCTCTTGTTGAACTAGTGCGAACACTCGTGCCTGCCGTCTGTGGCAAAAGTCCAGAACTTCGAAGCCAGATATTTTTCAAACCATATTCCACTAACAGGACCATTTAGTAATTTTTGATAAAACCATTAAAGGTTTTCCATAAATATAAACATTTTTTTAAAGATGTTTTACGTCACACCGACACAGAGAGGTCAGGAACGGCCTAGGAGTGGCAAGGAATCATTTCAGTGATGTACATCCTGTTAGGGGTATTTTTTGTCGTTAGATTTTATCAAAGTACACAGATCGTCATTTTCATTCAGAGCGCTAGTTTTGGCTAGCCTCGCTGGTCTGCATTCGGGAGACGGCGGAGCTGAGCCCAACCGTCGCCTCTCCTGGCTTTCCATTCCCCTGCACTAAGGCCCCGCTCTCACTTCACCGCAGCACTCTTTTAGAGTACGGAATGGTGGTGGTGACTTTTGTTTTAAGAGGAAATACAACTAGGTAGACATGCTCCCTCAACAAATTAAGTGCAAAACAAATTTAATTTAAAACAAAATTAATTATTCAACGAAGGAAATTCGAAATTGGAAAGGAAGTACTAAATAAAAATATATTGAATTAAGCCGAAAAATCACTAACACATCAAAAGGGAACGTGAGTGCCCTGAGTAACAGTACACTGTCGCACACAAAGCGTCATCGACTAGTACGCGTTCGAGTGTTTCCTGCAGCGCGAGGATCCGTCTTAGGCCAAAGAGATCGGCGCACTCTGTGTGGATGTGGCCACCACAAGAACACACTGGGGAGAAAAGAGTGCGTGGATCGTCCATGACCTATCTATCCTCAGCCTACACAATACTATGGCCTCTCTCCGTGAAGGCCGGAGCTTGTTGACAGTTCGGAGAGCTAGCCACTCCAATTCCCATGGCGCGAAGATGGTTCGACGTAGCTGAGAACAAATACATTGACAGCTCTTGGAGGTAAAACTACCGCTTCCTTGACAGTTCGTTTGCCGCAATCCCAAGTGGCTTCTTTCGTCCCCCAGTGCAAACTGTAGAGTCTCTAACATGGCGTAAAGCTCCACAGTATACACGCTACATACACTAGGAAGCGAGATCTTCGTGCTCATATCATCGGTGACGAAAGAGCAACCAACATTATCTCCGATTTTGGAACAATCTGTGAAGATATGTCTCGCCACCGGATATTGGTGAAAGAAGTCCTGGAAATACCAACGATGAACGGAGGAATCCGTGTTCACCTTGGGTCCACGGAGTAGATCTAGACATATTTTCGGTCGCGGAAATAACCACGGAGGTAGCCCGCTAAGAGTTTGTTCAAGACAAACACCGCGACACAAGCTATCAATTCGAAACCCGACCGGCCGTGTGGCATTCGGCCGGTCTCTGTACATCTGGTGGTATTGGGTACTAAAGATGCATTGATGGCTTGGATGTAGCGGCATTTTACGAATTTTGGCAGCGTATGTGAGGAGTAACTGCAGCATCCTGATTCGTAAAGATGGAACTCCCGCTTCAGCGAGTAGCATGGGAATGGGGCTAGTATGGAATGCTCCTGTTGCCACCCTAAGTCCACTATGCTGAACACTGTCTAAAAGGTTCAGCGTAGATTTTGATGCTGACCCATAAGCCGCACTACCATAGTCCATTCATGAGAGGACAGTTGCCGTGTAGAAACGTAGCAGCACCACGCGGTCAGCCCCCCACGTAGTGCCGCTGAAAAACTTAAGCATGTTAAGTCTCTTCATGCAGGCAACCTTCAACTGACGGATGTGGGGCTGCCACGTTAGTCTCTTAGCAAAACGGAGACCCAGGAATCTGCAAGTGTCTACCACTGGTAAGACACTGTTTCGCAAGCGGAGCTCTGGTTCAGGATGCACAAGCCGACGTCGACAGAAGTGTACAGCTGAGGTTTTCGCCGCTGAAAATCGAAAACCATGTTGCTGGGCCAATCTGTCAACTCGGTTAATAGCTTGCTGTAGCTGTCTCTTGGCAAACACAACCTTTCCGAAGATGTAATGTAGAACTAAATCGTCTACATACAGCGATGGAACGACTGCGGGCCCAGCAGCGGTAACTATGCCGTTGATGGCGATTGCGAACAGCGTGACACTCAGTACCGATCCCTGAGGTACTCCATTTTCCTGAGCATAGTATTGAGATAAAGCATTCCCTACTCGGACTCGAAAGAGCCGGAGGGACATGAAGTTCTCAATAAACGCTGGCAAACTTCCCCGAAATCGAAATCCCCACTGGTGTAGTGTGGAGAGAATCCCATACCGCCAGGTAGTATCGTAAGCTTTCTCCAGGTCAAAAAACAGGCGCCTAGATGTTCCTTCCGGAGAAAGGTCTCCAGAATGGCGCTCTTCAGCCTGAACAAAAGATCAGTGTCAGACCGATGAGAGCGAAAACCACACTAGTAGTTGGACAAGAGACCTTCCTTTTCCATGGCCCACACAAGACGTCTGTTAACCATCCTTTCAAATAGCTTACAAAGGCCATTTGTAAGGCATATTGGCCTATGACTATCCAGGAGTTTTGGATCTTTACCTAGCTTGAGAATTGACATCATCCATAACCTGTTGAGTAGGGTGAGAATATCCTTGTGACATCGGACACTCAAATGCTTAAGCATTTGATTGTGAATTTTGTCCAGTCCAGGAGCTGTGTCTCTCCATAGCGCAAGTGCACTCCGCAACTCTCACTCCGAGAAAGGCACGTTGTAGGGATATAGAGGCAAAAGAGAGATGGTGTGCCTCTGCTTCGCGCTTAACTGGAAGAAATGCAGGGTCATATCTCCCGGAGCTGGATGTATCTGCGAAATATGACGCGAAGTGGTCTGCAATGACTGAAGGAATCGTAACTACATCTCCATTAATGGAGAATCCGGCGACTGAGGGCACATTCTGTACTCCGACAATACGGCGGAGTTTTGTCCATACTTGTGATAACGGAGTATGCGCCGTTATGGAAGACACATACTTTTCTCTCGTCGCTTTCTTACTTTTTCGAATCAAAAATTGGCCACCGCGCGCAGACGCTTAAGTGTGATATGATTGGCTATCGTAGAATTCCGACGATAATGATAAAAAGCCTGTCAGCGATCACGTATGGCTGCTGAAATTTCGGCCGTCCACCAGGTGACCTGTTTCTGGCGAGGAATACCATACGAGGAAGAAAGTGTTTCCTCTGCAACAGCCAAAATTCCAATAGTGATAGAAGAAACGTAGTCGTCAACAGACTCCAGCATATCATCGGCCATCACTGCGCGTTTCTTAAATTCTGGCCAATTTACCCGCCGAAGTAACCAGCACTTGGGTACTTCGGACTGTCTTTTATTCAAGAGAGATAGAATTATCGGGAAGTGGTCACTATCACAGAAGTCGTCGTGTACTTGCCACCGTAGCAGGGGAACTAGCGCATGGCTGCACAAAGTGACATCTAGGTGTGAGATGGTGGTGGTGGTGATTATTGTTTTAAGAGGAAGTACAACTAGGCAACCATCCTCTATATAACACTAATCAGAGAGAAAAATGGAAGGGATCCGACACTTCGAAAAATGAAGATATCGGCCAAAGAAAGACAAGGGCCACGAAGGGCGTGAAAATGAAAGACTCCCTAGCCCTCGGGATAGAACAAGAGTTGACCAAGCGAGGTCGGATAGGATAGATGAAAGTGAGGAGCCTGGCACAAGTAAGTGGGAGCAATGCCAGGACTCAGCTAAGGGCCCCGTGGTCGCCAACCCACGCTCCAAAGTTCAGAGCCCCTGGGGCCCCTTCTAGTTGCCTCTTACTACAGGCAGGGGATACCGCCCCCACCCACAGGGGGTCCAGGTGTGAGAATATGCCATGTGTCGGCTCACCTGTATTAAGCATGCAAAGATCGAACAGGTTTCTCAGTCGCTCGAGCACAGCAAGACGAAGTAGCCCAGAGTTCACGTCTCCCAGCGTGAAGTAACTGAGCGATTAAATCTTGCAGTGCATGGTTCTCAAGATCGTAGTCCGGTAGAATGTACACATTGCACACCGTTGTCATTACTGGCAACGGAGTGCGAACTGCAATTGCATCTAGCTGAGTTCGGAGCGAACTAGGGTGGAGCCATCCACAGCTACTCTGTCTTTAGAATAAGTACGATATCCTCTCATAGTCCTGTCGTGCCCAGGTCTCAAACGAGATTCCTGTAGACAGACTATGGAGGTCGCATAGACGGATATCAATTGACGTAACTTAGCTAGCCGAGAGTGATAACTGTTGCAGTTCTTGAGTTCCACTGGAATAGTGACAATGTGTGGATTTGTGTCGTTACGAAATTAGGACAATTCCATGCCCTTCTTTCGGATAGCTACCTGCCAATTTCCGCCGTCTTTGTCGGTGTCCGTTTTGACATCGTCACTATCTACAATAATAATGGCTTCAGTCTCCATTGTGACCTCAGCAGGGATTGACTTGTAGACTGAGCCTTCCGTAGATAGTGAGTTCTCTGACTTTGAACGGTGGGCCTTCTTTCTGAGAGTACTGAGTTCCCCAGAAAGGGATCGAACATGAGACCGTCGGGGCCTCTCGTTCTTTCCCACCGTTTCCTTAGTCTTTGAAGGAGAACCGGCAGATGGTTTGCCGGTCTTCTTCGGGGATGCTGTGATCCCCGATGGGGTTGGAGAAGACTTTTCCTCCAACTTCTTAGGGGAGCGCTGTGGCTTCCCTTTCTCCTCATTCTTGACCTGTGCTTTGGTAGGAAGGCTGGAAGAAGGTTTTCCAGCCGTATTTGAGGAAGTCAAATCCCCCCGCACTTGCAGGGGAGCACTTCCCAGCCGAAAGTGCCTGGTAAGTGCCCTTTCCAGACGTTTTCGGCAATAACTTACTTACCAATGCTTTCGTTGAGATTTGTTCTTTCGTTTCTTCGTTATTGGTGCTGTGATGAACTCTCTGTTTGCGAGTTGCTTCAAAACTTGTTCGTGTTACCGGTACTTTGGCAGCAATGGTGACGGAGAATTCCGGCGGGCCATTGATTTAAAATTCCTCCGGGCATCCGGATAAGATAGTTTATCCTGTGTCTTAATCTCCTGGATCTTCCTTTTTTTCCCTTGAATATGGGTCGAGGGGCATGCTCACCTGTGCAGTTTACACACACGGGACTCAATCACTTCAAACACTACAAGTACGAGCACCCCACATCTGCTCCTTCTCCTCTCGCCAATTCGCCTTCAGCATTCTTCTCTAACGTCACATTTCAAAAACTATTGTTTCGTTTCTTTCTGAGCTCGTTATCGTCCATGTTTCACTTCCATACAATTCCACGCTCTAAACGAAAGTCTTCAAAACCATCTTTCTAATTCCGATATCAATGTTTGAAGTGAGCAAATTTATTTTCTTAAGAAAGCTCTTCCTTGCTTGTGCTAGTCTGCATTTCATGTCCTCCTTACTTCTGCCATCGTCAGTTATTTTACTACCCAAGTAGCAATATTCATCTACTTCCTTTAAGACTTCATTTTCTAATCTAATATTTCCCGCACCACCTGACTTGGCTCGACCGCACTGCATTACTTTCATTTTGGACTTATTTATTTTCATCTTGTACTCCTTACCCAAGACTCTGTCCATACCATTCGTCAATTTCTCCAGATCTTTTGCAAAGTCAGATAAATTAAAATATCATCGGCAACTCAGGGTTTTGACTTCTTCTCCTTGAACTTTGATACCCTTTCCTAATTCCTCTTTGATTTCCTTTATTGCCTGTTCTATGTAAACATTGAACAGCAGGGGGGGACAAACTGCAGCCTTCCATCTGAGTTTTTAAGGCCTACACCTATTTTTCGTTTCTCCAAATAATATTTGCTGCATGCAGAATCTACTTTTCCTACAATCATACAACCTTCAACATTCATGCACTTCTCTTTCGGCCGTTCTTCCTTAGGTGTCCTTTATTTCCTATCTGCCTTACTTTTGAATCGCCTGTATTTTTGCCTGTCCTCATTTCTTGCATCCTTGCCCGTTTGCCGTTTGTTAAACAGATCTGGAAAATCCCGTGTTATCCAATTCTTACTTGGTCGAACCTTTCCTCCTAACTGCTCTTCCGCAGCCCTACTGATCTCACTGTTCACGACTGTACACTCTTCAGCTATTGTGCTTTTTTCTGCCTCTTCATTTAGTCCTTGTGCAACATATTCCTTGAAACACTCTTTTCCTTTCAACTTGTCTAGACGCCATCTCCTTGCACACCTTCCTTTCTTCAACTTCAAATCGCATTTCATTACCACCAAGTTGTGGTCAGAGTCTACGTCTACCACCTGGAAAAGTTTTGCAATTCAAAAATATCTGCCTAATGATAATGAAGACTATTGTATGCCTTCCTGTGTCTCCAAGTCTCATCCAGGCAACCCTGAAGACGGTCCGTGGTTTCCCATTTTCAGACGAGGCAAGTGCTGGGACTATCTTAAGGCCACGGCCGCTACCTTCCCAATCCGAACACTTTTCCATGCTTGCGCCGCCATGTGTCAGTGCGACGTCAAACCATATAAGCCTACAGTTTGTACAGCCACGTGCAGACCTGTGTTGCTGTTGGGGTTATAACATTCAAATAGTGCTGGTGGTGATTATTGTTTTAAGTGGAAGTACAATTGGGCAACCATCCTCTAATAACACTAATCAGAGTTTTAAAAAATGGAAGGGGTTGAACACTTCGACAAATGAAGGTATCGGCCAAAGAAAGGCAAAGGCCACGAAGGGAGTGAAAATTAAAGACTCCCCAGACCTAGAATGTTCTAATACCGTCGGGGTCGGAAAAAGGGATGAGATTACCAAGGATTTCGGAATAGGATAGATGAAAGTGAGGAGCTTAGCAGGAGTGGAAACAATGCCAGGACTCAGCGAAGGTCCCCGTGATCGCCAAGTTGAGAGCCCATGGGATCCCTTTTAGTCACCTCTTACGATACTCCCACCCACAGAGAGATTCAAACACTCAATTCCATTACGTTTGAAAGTTCCGTGAAGAAGCACTGAACAGTTGACCTGTAACATTGCAGGGATCTGTTAACCACTGGCACTTTCAGTCTAAGCCCCGTCTTTAAAAGAAACGACCAGGGAAATGATATTGCTATTCGAGAACATTCATTGCAGGGTTGGTACAGAGGGTATGTCTCCTTCGCTCGGAGAGTCTGCCTTACAAGGGCTAGCAATAGTCACACCGAATATTTCAGCGTTACTCGAAAAACGTTTTGGTCCTGACGTACTACAAGAACATTGTCCAGATTACTGCTGAAGATGTAGCGAGAAGGTATTGATCGAATAAGTAGTAGAACAAATTAAGTTCTATTTAAAGTTGATTTTGACTCATTGACCTCAGTGTTTTATCAGCCGTTAATTACTCACATGAGTGGAGCTGCTGGACGCTACCGGCGCCTCGGCCACGGCCAGCACAGTCTCGCTCTCGCGCGCCCTCGCCCTCGATGAGTACCAGTCAATGAACATGTGCATCACTTCGTCTATGAGGTAGACGAAGAAGAAGCCGCCGCACGTTATGGTGTCACTGAGAGGCAAGGACTCCCAATAGCCTTCCCAGCCCAGGGACGCCAACTTCTCACGCATATCTGGCATCAAATGCAGAAAGGCCACCCCCAGCATGGAGCCACCGCTAAAGCATATAACTGCCGATAGAAAGAGTCTGACCTGCGATGTCTTGAGCACACCGTGAGACTTGAACCAGTACACCATATGGTAGGGCAGGACACCCAACCCCAGTGACACAGTTGCGATGGCTGTCAGAGACAACAGTTTAGCGACAAGTAAATGCATTGCGAGCAAGACTTTCTCGCACGAGAAAAGTGGCTTCCATAGAAACAATCCCACTGTTGGCACAATTAAATCCCCTGACCACCATTCTTACTCTGTGTTTTCTTACTCGACTATTAGCCAATTAGGAGAAAACCTGTGATTGGTAGCTCAATGTAAGAACTAAACGCGAAGGAATGAAGAAAACTCTTCCCTCTCTAAACAGTATACATCCTCCCTTCCATGATCTACCACATGGCCACCTAATGATAAAAGAAGTATATATTAATGCATCAGCTGAAGAAATGCAGATTCCAACTGCCTGTATCCTCCATTACCCGCCCAGTGGTGTAGGGGTCACGTGCCTCCCTCTTACCCGGAGACTCCGGGTTCGATTTCCGGGCAGGTCAGGGATTTTACCTGGATCTGACGGCTGGTTCGAGGTCGACTCAGCCTATGTGATTAGAATTGAGAAGATATCTGATGGTGAGATAGCGGCCCCGGTCTAGAAAGCCAAGAATAACGGCCTCGTAATCTGCAGGCATTCAGGCTAAGCAGCGATACTTTGGTAGGCCATGACCCTTCAGGGCTGTAGTGCCATGGGATTAGGTTTCTTGTTTCCTCCATAACTTACCTTTATGCATTCTAATAACGTCACTTATCTTGTGGCTATACGTACAAAGCATCGCTCAATGAGTTTCCGACTGAGAATTCCATCAATACAATACTCGTTAAACAATAGTAATGCAATGAACACATCATCTTTCAGAACCAATGTCTATACCGAGACCAATTCTATACTCAAGGAATACGTTTCAAAAGAACGTCGCGAATAATATATGACACGAATTAATTATCGGTTAAGACATTGTTTTAGTAGTAGCAGTAGTAGTAGTGGCAGTAGTAGAACAGTTAAGAGACGGATTATGTGCTCTGCAGTATATTCCACTTTATGCTGCACCTATCTGGCACAATGCACTCAGGAGGAAGATTCACCGAAGAGCTATGGAAAGAGTACAGAGGAAGATGCTGCTCAGTTATCTGTGCATATCGAATTGTTTCGACAGCAGCTCTACAAGTTGTACCTCCTCGTGGCAGAGAGAAAAATTTGGCTTGAAAGGAGTGCGGCTATATCTGCTGAAGAAAAGAAAGCCTTGAGGAACCAACTCTTACTAGACTGGCAGGACCAATGGGATGGCACAACCTATGTTGGCCAATGGACAAAAAAGCTAATACCCGATATAGGAGGCTGGCTTAAATGTAGACATCGGCAGGTAGATTACTATCTGTCGCAGATATTGACAGGACATGGAAGATTCGGCGTATACGCCATGAAGATGGGAAAGACGCAGGGAGATGGTTGTCGGTACTGTTCAGAAAGGGATACAGTAGAACAAACTTTTCTCTACTGTGTTCGATGGGAAGAAGAACGAAGGAAAGCCTGCCAACAACTTGACCGACAACTCACGCCAGGGAATCTGGTTCAGATTATGTTAGAGAGCCCGTCTGCCTGGAACACAGTAAAGGCAATGGCGACATGCATTATGGGGACGAAGGAGAAAGGAAGAACTTAATAATATACATCACCCCATTCTGATGTCATGTCATCAGGCAGTTCCAGAATGGGCTGAGTAAAGAGAGCAGGGGTTTTTAGTTGGTGGAAATCCAACTCCCACAGAGAAGGGGGGGGGGGCCTTAAAAGATTTTCCCCTGCCACAACCAAAAAAGTAGCAGCAGCAGGAGTAGTAGTAATAGCAGTAGGAACTTACTAGAAAATTGAATCTAGCAAAGAAGGCAGCTAAGGATAACATGATGGCAAGCATAATTGGCAGTCATACAAATTTTAGTGCAAAATGGAAGGGTGTGTATAGGTATTTTAAGGCAGAAACAGGTTCCAAGTACATTCCAGGAATCATTAATGAACAAGGGGAGTATGTATGTGAGGATCTTCAAAAGACAGAAGTATTCAGTCAGCAGTATGTAAAGATTGTTGGTTACAAGGATGATGTCGAGATAGAGGAGGAGACTAAGGCCAAAGAAGTAATAAAATTTACATATGATAACAATGACATTTACAATAAGATACAAAAGTTGAAAAATAGAAAAGCGGCTGGAATTGATCAGATTTCTGGGGATATACTAAAGACAATGGGTTGGGATATAGTACCATATCTGAAGTACTTATTTGATTATTGTTTGGTCGGAGGAGCTATACCAGATGAATGGAGAGTTGCTATAGTAGCCCCTGTGTATAAAGGAAAGGGTGATAGACATAAAGCTGAAAATTACAGGCCTGTAAGTTTGACATGCATTGTATGTAAGCTTTGGGAAGGCATTCTTTCTGATTATATTAGACATGTTTGTGAAATTAATAACTGGTTCGATAGAAGGCAATTCGGTTTTAGGAAAGGTTATTCCACAGAAGCTCAACTTGCAGGATTCAGCAAGATATAGCAGATATCTTGGATTCTGGAGGTCAAATGGACTGTATCGCGATTGACCTGTCTAAAGCATTTGATAGGGTGGATCATGGGAGACTACTGGCAAAAATGAGTGCAATTGGACTAAACAAAAGAGTGACTGAATGGGTTGCTTTATTTCTAGAAAATATCTATTTTCTAGAAATATAGCGAATATAGCGAATATAGAGAAAGTAGGTGAAGCTTTATCTGACCCTGTAATAATTAAGAGGGGAATTCCTCAAGGTAGTATTATAGGACCTTTATGTTTTCTTCCTCCTCTGCGAACCATGTGACCTTGCCGCGGTGGGGAGGCTTGCGTGTCCCAATGATGCAGATAGCCGAGCCGCAGGTGCAACCATATCGGATGGGTATCTGTTTGAGAGACCAGACTAACGAATGGTTCATCGAAAGGGGGGTAGCAGCCTTTCGGTAGTTGCAAGGGCGGCAGTTTAGATGATTGACTGATACGGCCTTGTAATAATACTCAACATGGATTAGCTGTGTTGATACTGCTACACGGCTGAAAGCAACGGGAAACTACAGCCGTAACCACTTCCCGAGGACATGCAGCTCTCTCTGTATGAATGATGTACTGATGATGGCTTCCTCCCGGGTAAAATATTCCGGAGGTAAACTAGTCCCCCATTCGGATCTCCGGGTGGGGACTACACGAGAGGGGGCGATCATCAGGAAGATGGATACTGACATTCTGCGAGTCGGAGCGTGGAATGTTAGAAGTTTGAATCGTTGTGGTAGGCTAGAGAATCTGAAAAGGGAGATGGATATGCTAAAGTTAGATGTAGTTGGTATAAGTGAAGTACGTTGGCAGGAAGAACAGGATTTTTGGTCAGGCGACTACCGAATTATCAGCACGAAATCAAACAGGGGTAATGCAGGAGTTGGTTTAATAATGAATAAGAAAATAGGGCAGCGGATAAGCTACTACGACCAGCATAGTGAAAGAATTATTGTCGCCAAGATAGACACCAAACCAATGCCCACCACAATAGTGCAGGTCTATATGCCTACTAGTTCAGCGGATGATGAAGAAATTGAAAGAATATATGAGGAGATAGAAGATTTAATACAATATGTCAAAGGTGACGAGAATGTAATTGTGATGGGAGACTGGAACGCAGTGGTAGGCCAAGGAAGAGAAGGTAGCACAGTAGGAGAATTTGGATTGGGACAAAGGAACGAAAGAGGAAGTCGGCTGGTTGAATTCTGCACTGACCATAATTTAGTCCTCGCCAATACTTGGTTCAAACACCACAAACGACGGCTGTATACGTGGACGAGACCTGGAGACACTGGAAGGTATCAAATAGACTTCATTATGATTAGGCAGAGATTCATAAACCAGGTGTTGGATTGCAAAACTTTCCCAGGAGCAGACGTGGACTCTGACCACAACTGTTGGTCATGAAATGCCATCTGAAGTTGAAGAAATTGAAGAAAGGAAAGAATGCAAAAAGATGGGATCTAGACAAGTTGAAAGAAAAGAGTGCGATGGATTGTTTCAAGGAACATGTTGCACAAGGACTAAATGAAAAGGCCGAAGGAAACACAGTAGAGGAAGAGTGGAGAGTCATGAAAAATGAAGTCAGTAGGGCTGCTGAAGAAATGTTAGGAAGGAAGAAAAGATCAACTAAGAATCAGTGGATAACTCAGGAGATACTAGACCTGATTGATGAACGACGAAAATACAAGAATACTAGAAATGAAGAGGGCAGAAAGGAATACAGGCGATTAAAGAATGAAGTGGATAGAAAGTGCAAGGTAGCTAAGGAAGAATGGCTGAAGGAGAAGTGCAAGGATGTCGAAGGCTGTATGGTCCTGGGAAAGGTAGATGCTGCATACAGGAAAATCAAGGAAACCTTTGGAGAAAGGAAATCTAGGTGCATGAATATTAAGAGCTCAGATGGAAAGCCACTTCTAGGGAAAGAAGACAAAGCAGAAAGATGGCAGGAGCATATCCAACAGTTGTATCAAGGTAACGATGTAGATAATTTCGTTCTGGAACATGAAGAGGCTGTTGATGCTGATGAAATGGGAGACCCAATTTTGAGGTCAGAGTTTGACAGAGCTGTGAGTGACCTAAATAGGAATAAGGCACCTGTAATTGATGATATTCCCTCTGAATTACTGACTGCCTTAGGAGAAACCAGCATGGTAAGGTTATTTCATTTAGTGTGCAAGATGTATGAGACAGGAGAAGTCCCATCCCATTTACGGCAGGATGTTGTTATACCTATTCCCAAGAAAGCCGGTGCTGACAGGTGTGAAAACTACCGCACTATTAGTTTAGTATCTCATGCCTGCAAAATTTTAACACGTATTATTTACAGAAGAATGGAAAAACAAGTAAAGCTGACTTGGGGGAAGATCAATTTGGCTTCAGAAGAAATGTAGGAACACGTGAAGCAATCCTGACTTTACGTCTGATCTTAGAGGATCGAATCAAGAAGGACAAGCCCACGTACATGGCATTCGTAGATCTAGAAAAGGCATTCGATAATGTTGATTGGACCAGGCTATTTCTGATTCTGAAGATGATAGGGATCAGATACCGAGAACGAAGAATTATCTACAACCTGTATAAAAATCAGTCTGCAGTGATAAGAATCGAGGGCTTTGAAAAAGTAGCAGCAATCCAGAAAGGAGTGAGGCAAGGCTGCAGTTTGTCCCGTCTCCTTTTCAATGTTTACATAGAACAGGCAGTAAAGGAAATCAAAGAGAAATTTGGAAAGGGAATCACAGTCCAAGGAGAGGAAATCAAAACCTTGAGATTTGCCGATGATATTGTTATTTTATCTGAGACTGCAGAAGATCTCGAGAAGTTGCTGAATGGTTTGGACAAAGTCTCGGGTAAGGAGTACAAGATGAAAATAAATAAGTCCAAAACAAAAGTAATGGAGTGCAGTCGAACGAAGGCAGGTGATGTAGGAAATATTAGATTAGGAAATGAAGTATTAAAGGAAGTAGATGAATGTTGTTACTTGGGTAGTAAAATAACTAACGATGGCAGAAGTAAGGAGGACATAAAATGCAGACTAGCACAAGCAAGGAAGAGCTTTCTGAAGAAAAGAAATTTGCTCACTTCAAACATTGATATCGGAATTAGAAAGATGTTTTTGAAGACTTTCGTGTGGAGCGTGGCATTGTATGGAAGTGAAACATGGACGATAACTAGCTCAGAAAGAAAGAGAATAGAAGCTTTTGAAATGTGGTGTTACAGAAGAATGCTGAAGGTGAGATGGATAGATCGAATCACGAATGAAGAGATACTGAATCGAATTGGTGAGAGGAGATCGATTTGGCTAAATTTGACGAGAAGAAGAGATAGAATGATAGGACACATCTTAAGACACGCAGGACTTGTTCAGTTGGTTTTTGAAGGAAGTATAGGTGGCAAGAACGGTAGGGGTAGACCAAGGTATGAATATGACAAACAGATTAGAGCAGATGTAGGATGCAATAGTTACGTAGAAATGAAAAGGTTTGCACAGGATAGGGTGGTATGGAGAGCTGCATCAAACCAGTCTATGGACTGATGACTCAAACAACAACATCTTTTCTTATATATATAAATGATATGAGTAAAGGAGTGGAATCGGAGGTAATGCTTTTTGTGGATGATGTTATTCTCTATAGAGTGATAAATAAGTTACAAGATTGTGAGGAACTGCAATGTGACCTCGAAAATGTTGTGAGATGGACGGTGGGCAATGGTATGTTGATAAACGGGGTTAAAAGTCAGGTTGTGAGTTTCACAAATAGGAAAAGTCCTCTCAGTTTTAATTACTGCGTTGATGGGGTGAATGTTCCTTTTGGGGATCATTGTAAGTATCTAGGTGTTAATAAAGATATTCATTGGGTTAATCACATAAATATGATTGTAAATAAAGGGTACAGATCTCTGCACATGGTTATGAGGGTGTTTAGGGGTTGTAGTAAGGATGTAAAGGAGTGGGTATATACGTCTCTGGTAAGACCCTAACTAGAGTAAGGTCCCAGTGTATGGGACCCTCACCAGGATTACCTGATTCAAGAACTGGAAAAAATACAAAGAAAAGCAGCTCGATTTGTTGTGGGTGATTTCCGACAAAAGAGTAACGTTACAAAAATGTTGCAAAGTTTGGGCTGGGAAGACTTGGGAGAAAGGAGACGAGCTGCTCGACTAAGTGGCATGTTCCGAGCTGTCAGCGGAGAGATGGCGTGGAATGACATTAGTAGACGAATAAGTTTGAATGGCGTCTATAAAAGTAGGAAAGATCACAATATGAAGGTAATGTTGGAATTCAAGAGGACAAATTGGGGCAAATATTCATTTATAGGAAGGGGAGTTAGGGATTGGAATAACTTACCAAGGGAGATGTTCAATATATATCCAATTTCTTTGAAATCATTTCGGAAAAGGCTAGGAAAGCAACAGATAGGGAATCTGCCACCTGGACGACTGCCCTAAATGCAGATCAGGATTGATTGACTGATTGAGTAGTACCGAACTCGATAGCTGCAGTCGCTTAAGTGCGGTCGGTATCCAGTATTTGGGAGATAGTAGGTTCGAACATCACTGTCGGCAGCCCTGAAGATGGTTTTCCGTGGTTTCCCATTTTTACACCAGGCAAATGCTGGGGCTGTACCTTAATTAAGGCCATGGACGCTTCCTTCCCACTCCTAGCCCTCTCCTGTCGCATCGTCGCCATAAGACCTACCTGTGTCGTTGCGACGTAAAGCAACTTACAAAAAAGTAGTAGTAGTAGTAGTTTACGTCTAGCTAACTGCCTTGACAGTTTTCGGAGATTGCAGAATGTTGTTCCACCGGAGTTTTCTTGTGTACCGACATGTGGCACCCGACTGAAGCGGGATCCAACCCGCCAAGCCACAGCCACAGCCGGACGGTCCTAACGTGACACAGCAAGTTTTCCAGAGAGCAACTTCGATGGAATCAATTCATTCAATTTGGATACATTCCGCTGAAAGAAGAATTTTTAAACTACGGAAAAGTTAAAATTGACAAACATGAAATTCAAGGTGTGAGGCTCATTTCTAAATATAATAGGCAACTTGATGTCTTTCGAGTGTACAGACCGGGAAGGGTAGCGCTGATGCTGATTCTGAGTTATTTGATAAGATAATCAGCTGTGTGGGAAACGATAAAGAAAAGTACCCTTTTACCAAATGTCAATTGGGAAGGTAATGCGAACGACAGGAAGCATGACCAACAAATGGCAAATAAGCTAATATGGGAAGGGCACCTGATTCAGAAAGTGATGGAACCAACTAGAGGGAAGAATATTCTGGATGTGGTGCTGGTAAAACCAGATGAGCTCTATAGAGAAACCGAAGTAATAGATGGTATTAGCGATCACGAAGCTGTTTTTGTGGTAAATAAAAATAAATATGAAGGAAAGGAAGGTATTAACATTAGGAGTGCTAGGCAGTATCATACGGCTGATAAAGCAGGCATGACGTAGTTTTTAAAAAGTAACTACGATCGGTGAAAAACGGTTATAAAATGTAAACAGACTCTGGGATGGGTTTAAAGAAATTGCTGAGGAATGTGAAAATAGGTTTGTATCTTTAAATGTGCTAAGGGATAATAAAGATCCACTATATTATAACAGAGAAGTAAAGAGATCAAGAAGGAGGTGTAGGTTGGAAAGCAATAGAGTTAGAAATGCCTGTGGAAATAAGGAGAAATTGAAGGAACTTACTAGGAAATTGAATCTATCAAAGAAGTCAGCTAAGGATAACATGATGGGAAGCATAATTGGCAGCCATACAAACTGTAGTGAAAAATGGAAGAGTGTGTATAGGTACTTTAAGACAGAAACAGGTTGCAAGAAGCATATTCGAGGAGTCATTAATGAACAAGGGGAGTGTGTGTGAGGATCTCCAAAAGAAAGAAGTATTCAGTGAGCAGTATGTAAAGATTGTTGGTTACAAGGATAATGTCCAGATAGAGGAGGTGACTAATACTAAAGAAGTATTAAAATTTACCTATGACAACAATGACATTTACAGTAAAATACAAAAGTTGAAAACCTGAAAATCAGCTGGAATTGTTAAAGTTTCTGGGAATATACGAAGACAATGGGTTGGGATATAGCACCATATTTGAAGTACTTATTTGATTATTGTTTGCATGAAGGACCTATACCAAATGAATGAAGAGTTGCTATATTATGCCCTGTGTATAAAGGAAAGGGTGATAGACATAAAGCTGAAAATCACAGGCCAGTCAGTTTAACATGCATTGCACGTAAGGTTTGAGAAAGCATTATTTCAGATTACATTAGACATGTTTGCGAAATTAATAACTGGTTTGATAGAAGGCAGTTCGGGTTTAGGGAAGGTTATTCCACTGACGCTCAACTTATAAGATTCCAGCAAGATATAGCAAATCTCCTGGATGCAGGAGGTCAAACAGACTGTATCGCGATTGACCTGTCTAAAGCATATGATAGGGTGGATCATGGGAGACTACTGGCAAAAATGAGTGCAATTGGACTTGACAAAAGGTTGACTGAATGGGTTGCTATATTTCTAGAAAATATATCTCAGAGAATTAGAGTAGGTGAAGCTTTATCTGACCCTATAATAATTAAGAGGAGAATTCCTCCATGCAGAATTATTGTACCTTTATGTTTTCTTATATATATCAATGATATAAGCAGAACCGGCCAACAGCTGGAAACTGCAGATGATATGTGTTAAGAAGTGGAACAGAGATAAGGCTTTTTGCAGATGATGTTATTTTGTACAGAGTAATAAATTACAAGACTGTGAACAACTGCAAAATGGCCTCGATAATGATGTGAGATTGACGGTGGGCAATGGTATGTTGATAAACGGGGTTATAAGTCAGGTTGTGAGTTTCACAAATAGGAAAAGTCCTCTCAGTTTTAATAACTGCTTTGATGTGGTGAAAGTTCTTTTTGGGGATCATTGTAAGTACCTAGATGTTAATATAAGGAAAGATCTTCATTGGGGTAAACACACAAGTATGATTGTAAATAAAGGGTACAGATCTCTGCACATGGTTATGAGGGTATTTAGGGGTTGTAGTAATTTTTTTTTGCTAGGGGCTTTACGTCGCGCCGTCACAGATAGGTCTTATGGCGATGATGGGATAGGAAAGGCCTAGGAGTTGGAAGGAAGCGGCCGTGGCCTTAATTAAGGTACAGCCCCAGCATTTGCCTGGTGTGAAAATGGGAAACTACGGAAAACCATTTTCAGGGCTGCCGATAGTGGGATTCGAACCTACTATCTCCCGGATGCAAGCTCACAGCCGCGCGCCTCTACGCGCACGGCCAACTCGCCCGGTGGGGTTGTAGTAAGGATGTAAAGGAGAGGGCATATAAGTCTCTGATAAGACCCCAACTAGAGTATAGTTCCTGTGTATAGGACCCTCACCAGGATTACTTGATTGAAGAATTGGAAAAAAATCCAAAGAAAAGCAGCTCGATTTGTTCTGGGTGATTGCCGACAAAAGAGTAGCGTTACAAAAAATATTGCAACATTTGGGCTGGGAAGACTTGGGAGAAAAGAGACGAGGTGCTCTACTTAGTGGTACATTCCGAGCTGTCAGTGGAGAGATGACGTGGAATGACATCAGTAGACGAATAAGTTGGCCTTTTTTTCTGGTGGCTTTACGTCGCACCGATACTGATAGGTCTTACGGCGACGATGGAATAGGAATGACCCAGGAGTTTGAAGGAAGCGGCCATGGCCTTAATTAAGGTACAGTTCCTACATTTTCCTAGCGTGAAAATGAGAAACCACGGAAAACCATCTTCAGGGCTGCCGACTGTCGGATTCGAACCCAGTATCTCCCGGGTGCAAGCTGACAGCCGCGCGCCCCTAATCGCACGGCCAACTCTCCCGGTCGAATAAGTTTGAGTGGTGTCTTTAAAAGTAGGAAAGATTACATCACAATATGAAGGTAAAGTTGGAATTCAAGAGGACAAATTGGGGCAAATATTCGTTTATAGGAAGGTGAGTTAGAGATTGGAATAACTAACCAATAAATTTCCAATTTCTTTGCAATCGTTTAAGAAAAAGCTAGCTAGGAAAACAACAGATCAGTGGTGTTCATTGATGACTGGGAACAACGGGGCTGCCCGTTTCTTCAGCCTCTGTCCCATTTCCCACGACTATTTTTAAAATGTTCTTAATTATCTTCCTGTAGAAAAAACTTTCATTTCAAGCTGTAAATGTCATTTGATTTGCAAACCGATACAGTTGCCTGAACAAGTCACATGAGTTGTAGCTGTTCCTTTCAGCGCTCAGTCTGGTCTGCCTCTACTTTTCTTTCCCTCCATGCCCGAGTCCATTCCACTCCGTTCGTATTTTAAAACAAACCACCTGTTGCTCATAGTAGGCCTTTGTTCAGGCAAAATGGCCATTCATATCAGCGTTTATTATTGTCCCGTTCTGTTTTTGTTTTGTTTTGTATCTGGTCACTCTGCGACCCATCACACAAGGATGTTCCTCGTACCTTCTCTTCCGCACGCATGGCCGAAGAAGGACCGGTCAGTTTTCAGGGAAGGTCTAGTAGTTATAAACTTACTACATGTTGTAATCATGGAAACTTGAACTGCAAATCTTTCCATTCTGATCAGTTACGTTAAAACCAATCCAAACACCATGGCGCAACAGCCCCGAAAGGCCTTGGCCTACCAAGCGACCGCTGCTCGGCCCGAAGGCTTACAGGTTACTAAGTGTCGTCATTATTCTTGGCTTTCTAGACCGGGGCTGCCATCTCACCGTCAGATAGCTCCTCAATTCTAATCACGTAGGCTGAGTGGACCTCGAACCAGCCCTGAGGTGCAGTTAAAAATCCCTGACCTGGCCGGGAATCGAACCCGGGGCCTCCGGGTAAGAGGCAGGCACGCTACCCCTACACCGCGAGGCCGGCTTCAGTCACGTTAAACAATCTGAAAAAATATTATTGTAAGCAGCTCCACAGTGTAAACTGAACTAACACGAGACGATGTAAATTGCACTGTTTATTATTTTCACGCACGTTATCAACACTTCTGTTATGATACGAGTGACTGGAATCACACATATGATGGTGAGCGCCTGCAAAAAGACCTCGACAATGGACAGCAGACAATAGTATGATGGCAGACGACTTGGTCAACTATTTTTACTCCTAGTGTACTGTCTGAGACAAAGTTATATATGTTTTTAAAATCGCGTGTGGTTTGTTCTAATTGTAGATTTTAAATCTGTGAAAATACGGAGTCGAGATAAATGTGTCATATAGAAATTCAATTATGTTACTGAACTACATATCCTGAACAAGTACAGCTAACTTGCCCATATTGTTATTCTGTGTTTTCAAAATAGGTTTCGTTACTTTACATTTACAACTGAAGGCAACTGTCATCTCCCGGACCAATAGATACCGTACAAGAATGAGGTGCAGTGGGCGAAATTCACAAAGAACTATACAGCGTAAGGATCGACACTTCACCAGGCCCAGATCAAAAACCATTCGAATTTTACTTTTGAAGCAACTAAATTTATAATTTTATGTGCAAATACGATGCTTCACTTTGGTTGTGTATCGGCTCACATAGTTCTTATTCACAAAAGGGGAGACGTCAATGATGTAAAAGAATGGAGGCCTCTTACAATATTTTGTGTGATCAGGTGAATTATTCAGTGAGTCTTGGGAATCAAACTCTGCCCCTGCATCTCTCTGCGATAAGACGTGTTTTAAAAGTGTATAGACTAGGTGATACAGGTGAGGTCTGTTCGGCAACTTCAAAGTCCACCTAGGATATGGTAGTACTTCGTCACTTGATTGCTTATGTTTGAGGTCACAAATTGAGATTCTACCTTAATAAACCATATTTTCACAACTAATCGTGATGTTTACGTACCGGTACTGCTTCTCATCCCGTCGTTTGTAATTGGGTTAGACAACCGCTAAATTCAAAAGCGTCGACTTAGGGGGTTGATTGGGGTGGGGGGAGACAAGGCACCTTCCGATCTATCACTTCTCAACTTATAAATTCAGAGGCATCGCCCACGAAAAATTTTACTGAAGGGGTCTGGCTCCACAATAAATTCCAAGATACATAAGTTATTTGGATGCTTAAACAATTATTTTCTGTAAAATATGTAAACAAATGTATAGAGAGCGACATCATAATCTTTCTCACAAAATGAAAATGGCATCAGGTTTCCGCAACTGGAAAAAAAAACTTAAAATACATTACAATTCGGATGCCACAGAGAAGCTTTTGTAAAATTTAGTGCTTTAAAACAAAATATAAACGTTAATTCCGACCTCGGAAGTAAAAAACTTAAGCAAATAAATAAAAATCGCTCTTTCCTCATCAAAGTGTAATCTCTGCATTGCAGTACAAGGACACACAGATGACAGCAGAAAGTTTCAAGTTTGTTATGTGAGGATAGTGAGGTTGCTACGTGATTCCTATAAATGAATATCTCATGACATACAAGATGAATTGCTACCCCTTTTGCATCACTCCTTACTTCAAAAACTGATCGCAGATATTAAAACTGCAAAATAATGTAACAATGGATGTAACCAAAGATAATTCAGTATTTGTTTAAAATTTGTTCTGGGCTCTTTAGAAATAAATGCACATTTCTTGGGAATTTACTCTACAGAAAACATTTCAGGTCAGAGTTTGTACAATATCACTGGTGACATCTTAATGCGCTTCGACTGTGGAAGACAAGAGTTACGATGGGGCAGCTAACATGGCTGGTGTCTGAAATGGAGTGGAGGGTAAATTTATAGCAGTTAAAAATAAGTACTGCTGGGCACATTCTCTGAATCTTGTATTACAGTATACCCTAATAGGAACACCGGAATGTCGAAATGCAATAGGAGTAATAAAAGATTTCATCAATTTTGTCAAAAGATCTCCCAAAAGTGTGTCCCTCTTCCCACATTTAAAACCTCATGACACTGGAGACCTTAGACCATTCTGCACTACTAGATGGACAGTAAGGTAACAAGATTGTTTTCATACAGTTTGTTAGGATGATAAACCTGATGTAGGTTATAAAGCAAATTATTTCTTAGTGCAGATGCAAGCATTCTATTTATTTTTCACATTGAAAGTTTTGGTTAAACTATTTTGACAAATTTACACTGTAAGGAAAGGGTCTTCATTTTTGATGGCCAATAAAATTATTGCTACGCTCTGAACAACGAATCAATACCTAAACGAAAATTATGAAGAAATCAGGAATGACCATACTGCAGACTAGCAAAATGGATGTCGAGTCTCCAAAATTTAGCACGGAAAAGAAAAGTGCCCCGAAGACAGATGAATCTAGTGACCCTGCCATGTATCTATTTTCAGATATTCACGGCAAAATCCAAATACTTTATTACAAGATAATAAACGTAACACTCAGCTGCCCGGCATGAAGTCTTGATACAAATGCACATAAATTATTGCAGAAAATAGAATAGTTTATTCTAGGTGATGACAACCACAGTTATGGAACTTCCGTTTGTATGAATCAGATGTTCGTGTTTTTTCATTTTCACACCAGATAAATGCCGGTGCTCTCACTTAATTAAGGCCACGGCCACTTCCTTCTCACTGCTAGGCCTTTCCTATTCCACCGTCGCCGTTAGACCTGTCTGTGTGGGTGCGACATAAAACAAATTGTAAAAAGAAAATGAATCGGATGTTGATAAAGACCTCTTGCTTCTCCATCAAAGTATGTTACTTGAAATTCCACAAGGAAAAGGAGACTCATCTACAAGATCTCTTGCCTGAACTTGTGAAATTCGTAAAAATAGTGTTAACTGGTCCTGCATTAACTTGCACTGCTGAACGATCGTTCTCGGGGTTGCGGAGTTTAATCTTAGATCTGTGATGAGGCAGGACCGCCGGTTACGTGAACAAAACGTATCCACAAAATTTCTCTGTAATTTTTGTCCTAAACGCAGGATAATAATGGCTTTCACACAAATGAACAGTAAAATTAGCTGTAAATTAATAAATACCATTACTAGAGAAATGTCGATAGAGTACGGCTTCACCGACGAATGGAAGTGCTTTGTCCATAATGACTAGCGCGGGCAGTTCAAACGGGAAAATGCAGGTGGAAAATAATCGTGAATAACACAAAATTATTGTTGCTGAAAGAAAAAGAGCATGATCCCTGGACCAATAATATGAGGTATGGGCAGAAGTCATCAACTCGCCCCACAAAGCAAAGACGGAACACACAAGTGTTACATGAAGTGCACTGACGTAGTAGAATACACAGTCGTAATGTAGCCAAGTATCCAGTGATAATGGTATTTATTCATTTACCGCTCATTTTAATCTTAATTTGCTTAAAAGCAATTATCATCTTCCATTTACGACAAAAATTATAATGAAATTTCATGGACACGATTCGTTCACGTGCCCGCAGAGGGTTCATTAGTAGGAACGACGTGAGAGGATTTGTTTTTTCGGAAAACAGTAAGGCAATACCCAACAGATCTAACATTATTTTTCTTCAAACTTTAAACTGGAACATTGCCCGGAGCAAGAAATGAGAACTCCTAATAATATCATGATAGACGGGAAAGGAAAACTAAAGATTCTGTTATGGAACATTGAAGGGATAAAGAACGCGTTACAAGTAGCTCCAAACAGCATGACATAGACTTAGATTGGGGTACAGATATTCTTTACTGCATTCACAATACCGTAACATAGGCAGGCCAGGTATCTCTTGCTTTCTGAAACCCAACCTATCTCCATTTGAAGTGAAGCACCGGACAAATAACTTACTCCTCATGATGACACCCCTTTTATACATAATCTGTGTCTATTTTCAACCAGACATTCCGGAAGAAGATTTAATAGACGATTTAGCAGGAGCGATAAATCTAGTAGGGAGAAATGATTTGCTGATAGTGGCAGGTGACTTGATGTACCGTCAATAAAACTTGCACACTTCTTCATTACATGGAACAAGAAGGTCTGTCGCTGATTGACAAGAAAGAAACAAGTACTATAGACCTTGTATTCATTAATAAGGGTGTCACTTTTATTCAACAGAAAGTGATTGACAATAACACCTACCCATTGAAACAACTCTATACCCAGAAAGAGATGTGACTCCTAATAAAGTGAGAAAGAGCAAAGTGTCAAGGAAACTAGACCTCACCAAACTACATACAATCAAGATCTCTGACATGCATCAAGCCATAAATGCAGGAAACATTGATGAATCACTGTGTAAATTAGAGAATGCAATTAGAAACTCTTAATGCAGGACCAATTAGAAAGCCTGCTGAGGAAAGACCCAGGAAAGCCATAAGAAAACGAACAATACATCTCTCCATGCAGTAAGAACACAGAAAACGGCAATTACACTGGAAATATATGCAGATCTCCGGAAGGAATACAAGTTCACCATCAAAAAAGCTAAGAAAGACTATCAAGAAAAGAAGGGGAAAACACTTATAGAAGAAACAGAACAAGATCCATTCAGAGGACTAAAACCTGCACAACCAAAATTTCCAAAAGTATATATACCAATTGAAACATGGGAATATTACCTTAGTCTAGTTTTGCAAGAGAAAGACACCAGACCACGTATCGATCATCACTCAAGTGCTTTCGATCCTATCAAAGTAGAGGAACTCTCACTTGCAATAAGAAACAGTAAAGACAGGAAGGCGTGTGCACCTGACTCGATATATATCTGAAAGATGCAGCACCGATACTCGTAAAAACTTGGACCGCTCTGATGGATGAATGCATGCGACAGGGAAGAATTAAAATGTTATATAAAGGGAAAGGCGAGTCCGGTGATCCTAATGCATACAGAGGCATTACAATGGAAAATACTCTCTTCAAACTTATGATGAAGATACTGTACCGGGAAATGGTTATAGGGCCAGAGCATGGGAAGGATCTCAGGTAGTGTGTGGAACAGGTACAGAGAAGGATGATTTCGTAGGGCGAATAATAGATGGTAATTTAAATTTTTGACAATATTTATTGATAACCTCAAGCAAATCACCTTGCTTCTCCTTTAACAAAATTAAATTTCCAATTGATCTCTCCAGGTAAATGAAATATATGCGCTGTTGTAATCCGATACATCCACTCGATGTTAATAATGTGCAGAGTAAATAACAGTTTCCTAAGATTTCAATACACCCTAAAGTTCATCTAGGATCTCTCATATAAACTCAAATTCAAAATAATACTCTGATCATAGAACTTCATTCAACCACTTGTTGATTAACCAATATTTTTAAATTGCGAAGTAAGTCCATCACTTGTGGTAAAAACCTAAAGTCTTTCTAAAATTATTAAACATAATATTAACTGACACTTGCTTTAGCAATCCTATAGTTCAAAATATTTCAATCACTTGCCGAAGAAATCCTACAGTTCGTCTAAACAAATATATAAGATTATTAAATTGTGCACTTGTTATATAACAAGCCCTACACTTCATCTAGTTATGGTGAAATTATTTCAGTTTACACAACTTCGAAGAGAAACCTAAAGTTCATTGAAATATGACTAGAAGTCTCCTACAATTTCTACAAGCAGAATTCACACGATTAAAAGTTACGAAGCACTTTTCATTTGATAGACGTAGCACTGTTGAGTGACTGGGTGCATTATTAAAAGGTCAGTTATTGTCTAAGTGTAATTACTCACTTAATAAAAGGTAAAATAAACTTATATCACCTCTGTTCTGCTCATAAGAATGGATGAAGTACAGCTCTGCAGCTTGGTGACTGGGGCTTCTGCGGCGAACAGCCTGAACTCGAACTCAGCACCAGCAGCGTACTACGTTCAATCCCTCCCTGGATACCGCGTTCAATCTCTCCCTGGGTACCACGTTCAATCCCTCCCTGGGTACCACGTTCAATCCCTCCCTGGATACCACGTTCAATCCCTCCCTGGATACCGCGTTCAATCCCTCCCTGGATACCACGTTCAATCTCTCCCTGGATACCACGTTCAATCCCTCCCTGGATACCACGTTCAATCCCTCCCTGGGTACCACGTTCAATCCCTCCCTGGATACCACGTTCAATCCCTCCCTAGATACCACGTATGTCCCTCAAAGACACCACGAATAATCCCACGCTGGATATGACGTTCTACGTAGTGTGACAATACAACACTTCGCCAAGATTTCCGGTGTTTTTAAAAGGAAATGTTGAAACAGAGATCGGCATTGCAAGCTGTCAACTACTTGCTAGACATAATCCAGGACACTTTAAGATTTCCTAAACAGAAGGTCTTCATAGACTTCACTAAAGCTTTCGAACGAATAAATAGAAGCATACTAGTGAGAAAGCTCACAGAAATGATTGGTCTGGAACACCACTACTTCATAAGATTGATTAAGGATATTCTACATAACAACCAGCTAGAAATAGTTAACAGCTCAACCAGATCTGATCAAACAAACGGAGTACTCCAAGGTGACCCTCTAAGCCCTCTTCTATTTATCGTCACTACTGTAGATGTAGTACATTTCTTACATCCTCAGAAAGTTCTATATGCAGATGATATGGTCGTGACCTCAAAATCAAAAGAGGATCTTCAGGAAAACTTCAATAAGGGCCCAAAACAACGATCTTAAGAAAACAATGGCAATGGTCTTTAGAAAGGGCGGAAGAACAGCCAAGGATGACATTCTTTATCTTAAAACCTGTCACTTCAGATACTCTTCAGACGCAAGGGAAAATATTCACACGTCATGTGAAAGATAGGTGATATGTGCTGTCAGATCAATGAATGACATTAGTCATCTGAGAGACATGTCTCTGCAATCGGCAATGAGACTTTTCAAAGCAAAAATTGCACCTTTCGAAACGTATGAGTTGGATATAATATGGGATAATTTAAGCAAAAGTAATCTGAGAGAGAAAGCTATATAGTCATTAATGCTTTCACGGCCCGCACTTAAAACATGATACTGCATAGGCTTTTGAGCTTTTGCCGTGTTAAGAAAATAGGGTGAAATTCTCAACGTTTCGTAGGGAACTGTGCTCTGCGTCCTCAGAAGAAATCTCAACTGTCCACGAGAAAGGCTTTTTAAACAATGACACTTTAAATTGGACGTTATAATAGAAGTGGAAAAGGGTATGTTCATTCGCCACTAGGTGGCCCTCAGGACATGGCAATGCTAGCGTTCGAAGCGGAAGCTGACCGAACCATCACAATCAGTCTAAGCGGTTCACATAACGTGTTTGCATCACACATCACATTGGCAGGTGTATGGGATAAACACAAGCCTGGAATGAAACATCTGGCGACAAGGAACGTACGAATTTGGAAAACACCGAGACGAGATGACAAGAGTGAAGGGACAGGGAAGGGAACTACCTACGTAAATTCTTAATGGCTGGCAACCAGGTATTACTTCATTGATAGCTGGTGTCCCTGTTGAAATTGTTAGGATTTCTATGTATTTCCACAGCTTCCCGTATAATCCTGGACCTGTAGTGTCCAGTGTGGGTAAGAACTCGAGCATCTTGGAACATGATATCATGACCCGACAATAGAGCGTGCCCAGCTATGGCAGATTTGTCTGGTTGGTTGAGATGAATATTACGTTCATGTTCTTTGATACGGGTACCAATGGACCGGCATGTTTGGCCGATGTATACCTTACCGCAAGTACAGGGAATTTCGTATACCCCAGGATGTAAAAGTGGGGACAGTTTGTCCTTGGTTTTACTCAGACTAATAATAATAATAATAATAATAATAATAATAATAATAATAATGTTATTTGCTTTACGTCCCACTAACTACTCTTTTACGGTTTTCGTAGACGCTGAGGTGCCTGAATTTAGTCCCGCAGGCGTTCTTTTACGTGCCAGTAAATCTACCGACACGAGGCTGACGTATTTGAGCAGCTTCAAATACCACCGGACTGAGCCAGGATCGAACCTGCCAAGTTGGAGTCAGAAGGCCAGCGCCTTAATCGTCTGAGCCACTCAGCCCGGCTTTACTCAGACTGGGAGCAATTTTAGTGGTGGTATCAAACACGGTTTTTATATTGTGTTTGCGGAGGACCTTGGCAATTCGATCTGTGGTGTTGTGAGTATAAGGCAAGTAGGCAGTTCCCTTCACTTCTTCCTTCTGTGAGCTTCGCTTGGTCGTTTCTCTGGGATGCAGGGCTCTATGAATCTGCAAATCGCTGTAACCATTACCCTTGAACGCGACTGCCAATACTTTTGGGCTTATGCCCTGTCAAGAAGATAAGGTGAAATTCTTAACATTTCGCAGGGAACTGAGCTCTTCTTCTGAGCAGATAAATCAGAGCATAGCGTTCACTTCAGTGAGAAAAAGCCTTGGCTTTTAGTACCCGGAGAGTCCGAGGACAAGTTTGGCTTGCAAGGTGCAAGTCTTTTGAAATAACTCCTGTAGGCGACCTGCGCGTCGTGATGAGGATAAAAATGAAATGATGATGAAGACGACACATACACCCCGCCCCCGTATCAGCGGCATTGACGAATTATGGTTAAAATTCTCGACCGTGCTTGAATTCGAACCCGGGACCCCTGAGACCAAAGGCCAGCACGCTAACCATTTAGCCATGGAACGAAGGATAAAATTATTAGCACCCTGTTACATAATCTCGACAGGCTTATCCAGTTTAAACTAGAAATCGGAATAAGAATCGAAAACGATTAACGAATTTACGCGGCCCAGGTTTGTTTACTCCTTACAACGTGTCCCTCCTCACAAACTCCCCTACTCTTTCTTAAGAGACTTAGAGTAAATTATCAGATGCGCAATCAAACAGATAATTATCGGATCTGACAATATACCCAATGCCATGTTGTACACGAATAAAAAGCGTGAAGTCTTTAGGATTTTTTCATGCAGAATTGGAAGCTACAGTACCAAATATTACACGGTCAGCAGAAGTAAATAATAAACACTTTCACCGACCTAGACAACCCTCAATTGTGTGAAAAATAAAACCCGGTACAAAAGCAAAACAGCTTCGTGAAAAATTACGTAAAAGATCGTTTGAATCATGGTGCTAGCTCCCACATAAAGGTGAAGTAGTCCCCACATATCAGGAATACCGATGCAAACTCATGGCTGAACGCCTAAAAATAAATCAAGGCCACGGCCGCTTCCTTCCTACTCCTGGCCCTTTCCTATCCCATCGTCGCCATAAGACCTATCTGTGTCGGTTGCGACGCAAAGCCAATTCTAAAAGAAATACTTAAAATATATAAATCTTCTTCAGAATACGTCAGTGCCGTATAAATGTCAAGCAATCTTCACGCAATGCGATCTGTTCCCAGTAGGACATTTAGTACAAGGCGTTGCTGTCATCCCGGATCAAGGAGATAAAAACTCTTGGGCACGCGTTGGAGCTTTGTCAGAATGGAAACGAGGATGGGAGGTACATGAAGAGACCTGACCCGCGAAGAAAGAAAGGGATTGTTCTCGGCCTAGCCAAACTCCCCAGCAATGGCGTATACTGAGGGCTACCAAGGTTATCAGTAAAGCCCAAACCTCAAATGAGAACGATGGAAATCTTCAAACACATTATAATGTAAGCATCTGACACCTTGTTCTATTTACGTAACTTGAAAGACTGTCACTCATATTTCTGAGCGCAGGGCATCGGAGAGTGAAATTGCAGCCAACGCGCTGGGTCCCTCTCCCCTCGACACACCTCGCGTGACTTGCTGCTGAATGTCGCATAGGTGCGGGGATTTGAGGGGGTAGGTGTGCTAGGCTTCGCTCCGTCAGATCGCCACAGCTAAGGAACGAGTGAGAGCTTGAGCCCTTATTGAGAGTACAGTGAATATTTCAGTTTTGAGTCTAGGTAACTTGCAGGGACCAAGGCATTTCAACAGGAAGCTTGAAGCCGAGGGCCTACTTGTTCGCAAGCTATATTAAGAAAGAGGGATTGCTACATGGCTCACGCGACCTTCGCGTGCTTGCTTAAAACAAGGAAATGATGAAAGACAATGGCGTGGACAGAGAGAAGAATAGAAAAGTATTCACAGTCTTTGTAGACTTAGAGAAGGCATTTGACAAAGTGAGGTGGGATAAACTCTTGGAGATTCTTAAAAAACATGTAGTGGAATGGAGAGAGAGAAGATTGATCAAGGACTTATATTACAACCAAACAGCAAGAGTGAGAATACGAAGTGAATTAACAGAAGAAATCAGACTGGGAAGAGGCGTTAGACAGGGTTGCTGCTTATCACCAACTTTGTTTAATATTTACTTGGAGGAAATTATTTGTGAATGCTTGGATGGTAAAAGAGGTGTCAACGTTGGAGGCAAGAGAATTGAATGTATAAGATTTGCTGATGATATGGCAGTAATAGCTGAAAGTGTGAAGGACCTCCGCAAAATGCGGAGAGAATTAAACAAAAAGTGTGAAGAGTATGGAATGAGCATAAACAAAAAAACACTAAAAAAATCATGATACTTGGAGGTAAAGGTGAAAAAGCAACAATCAAGATAGAGGGAGAAATTATTGAACAGGTGAATAAGTTTAAGTATCTGAAGACCTTCACTCTATAACAGACATAAAAGCTCGAATTGCCTTAGCCAAGGAACGCTTCAACAAGAAGAAAAAAACTACTTTGTGGCCCGCTAGAGAAAGATCTGAGGAAGAGACTTGCAAGGTGTTACGTATGGAGTATAGCTCCATATGGCGCTGAAACATGGACATTAAGGAAAGAAGAACAGAGAAGAATAGAGGCATTTGAGATGTGGATTTGGCGAAGAATTGAAGGAGTAAAGTGGGAAGATAAAATATCAAATGAGGAAGTTCTGAAGAGAGTGGGAGAAGAGAGGAGCATGATGACCGTAATCCAAAATAGGAAGAAAAATTGGATAGGGCATAATCTCGAGTAACAATTGAAGGGATGATAAAAGAAAAACGAGGAAGGGGAAGGAGACGATAGCAGTTATTAGACAGCATTAGAAAAAGAAAGGAGTGAAGAAAAGGGCACAAGATCGAGAGGTATGGAGGTCACAGCCATGACTGGACCTGCCGGATGGCAAAACAACCTATGATGAATGGCGTGGACCAACGGAGCACATTTCGGAAGCCCGGCGAGTGGCCAGGATGCCATACGACATGAGTTTGAAGTGAGCGTCGGGGACGCGATGATTTGAACCAATGAATAGGTAGCATCATTCCGATATCGGCTATGCATTGATTAAAGCGTGAGATGGTTTCGAACGAGCATAGGACAGCGTCTGTGGAGGTGAATTAATACAAGTGACCAGCGCGTGGCTTCGCTACCCTAATTCGGTCGGAGTCTTTGAAGTAGTAACGTCGTGAGAAGAAGTGTACTTTCGGCGAGTGCTGAGTCAGTTTTTGTGTGTCTTGATCGTGTGGAGACTTTCTAACATTTAGCTCAATACGCTGAAACTTCACTTAATTACTTATGATTTAGGAGCGAGCTAAGAATATTTGTAGGCATGGGGCCTGTTAGAACAATGCCAAGATAATAACTTTACCTTTACGCACTAACATTTCTGGGTAGAATTGAACTTTGATAAATTTGCATTTTAGTGTCTTCAAATTTCGGATGGAAAGAACAGTTTCGATATGAACATCTACGCGCATAATTGCCTGCCTATTTAGAGTGGACTTTCCGAGGACGCGAACGCCACACTTTCTAGTCCAGCATTGTGTACTGTTTCCAGATGTTTGAGCTGTGACATAATACAGTTGAAGTGTGGAGCGAGTGGGGAATTGACCTAGTTACGGTGTTAGATATCCGTAGAGTTGTCGCGCGGCAGAATAGGAACTGGTTTTCACCGTCACGGGAGATTATCCCGACTGCGTAAATAGTAACTGCCAGGTTGTATCGACTAAATTGGAATACCGTGAATGAACGGAATGTTGTAGTCAATATCTGAACACGCAGTAGCAGGAAGATGACGAGAACACGTTTTTCTACGCCAGGATGGAGAACCACGGACTGAACCATTTCCAATTTGAAGGCATCACAGTCAACATGGCTGGCTAGAAGGATTGGGAGCGGGCTGACCGCAAGCGGGCGGCCGAATCAACAAAGATGAGTATTAGATTTGCAATGTAATAATGTATTTGTGCACGTGTTTTGGTGTAGCCAAATTATTAAATCCCAGTAGTTTTAGCTGTTGGTTGGAAGGACTACGTCCTATTTCAGTAAATGTATGGAAGCTTGTATATCTATATATGTAAAGCAATATGTCCTGACTGACTGATAATCAACGCACAACAAAACCTCCTGGAGATAATTGCATGAAACTTTGCGGACATGTCCCTACCGTTAATGTAGATGCGCACTAAGACAGGATTTTTTAAATTTCCTATTTTAAAGGGGTAAAAAGGGGTGAAATATGATTTTATATTTTTGTTGAATATCTCCGATTTTGTGAAAAATATTGTACTTATATTCATTCAATATTTCTTTTCTTATAGCATAAATACTATTTTAAAAGAAATTTATAAAATTCCGATTTTAAAAGGGTGAAAAGGGGTGAAATGTGATTTTATATTTCTGTTCAATATCTCCGTTGTTGTTAAAAATATTGTACATATATATTCATTCAATCTTCCAAATCGTCTCAATAGTCAGCCAAAATCTTGCATTTCTTGGAAAGTCAACGGAAATATATTTATTTTAAAGATTTTCCAGATGAAATACTTCCCTTGCGCGCACAAATCTTTGGCTTTTGCCAATCAAAAATGGCCGCGGCACTTTTCAACATATAAGTGTACGCGCCAATTCATTCCGCTTCTGTGTATTTCAAGACGGTAATCAACCAAGTCCTTAATGAAAATAAAACACACTTACAAGTATATAGGCCTACAAACACGAATGTTTGTGAGTGAATCACGGTTGTCACCGGACTGCAGATTGCAAGGATGCAGGTTCGAATCTGCCTCTTGGCAGCTTTTTTTAACGCAAGAATATTGTTTTACCAACGAGAATTCTTTCTTTCTTTCTTAATCTGCTTACTGTCCAGGGTTGGCTTTTCCCTCGGACTCAGCGAGGGATCCCACCTTTACCGCCTCAAGGGCAGTGTCCTAGAGCTTCAGACTCAGGGTCGGAGATACAACAGGGGAGAATGACCAGTACGTCGCCCAGGCGGCCTCACCTGCTATGCTGAACAGGGGCCTTGCGGGGGGATGCGAAGATTGGAAGGGATAGACAAGGAAGAGGGAAGGAAGCGGCCGTAGCCTTAAGATAGGTACCATCCCGGCATTTGCCTGGATGAGAAGTGGGAAACCACGGAAAAACACTTCTAGGGTGGCTGAGGTGGGAATCGAACCACCTCTACTCAGTTGACCTCTCGAGGCCGAGTGGATCCTGTTCCAGCCCTCGTACCGCTTTTCAAATTTCGTGGCAGAGCCGGGAATCGATCCCGGACCTCCGGGGGTGGCAGCTAATCACACTAACCACTACACCACAGAGGCGGACAAGGAGAATTATTACTGTTTTATATTTTGTTAGTGAGTTATGCAGCCGCTTACAGATAAAAGAACAGGCTAGGCGAAAGCAATACCGGTTCTTCCTTCATTATGATCGGCGCGCGCATGTGTCATAAGCAAAGCTGTCTAAGGTTCGAAGATATGTCGCTCATATTGACGAAGGAGAGACCGCAGGCAACTTGCATATTGTCGACCAATAATGGAATGAGTGTGATAGAACTGTTGAGTAAAAAGGCTTTGAACCTTGGCAGCCCTTGGTAGTAACTGTTCCTCGTCAGAAGAGTATCGTACCGACTTTTCATATCAGCAGATTCAGCGTACTGGAGTGTGATATTTCAAGGAGACAGCTAAATAACCGACTGCAGCGCGAAAACATATTTTTCACGCGCACAGCATAATGGCAGTAACTTATCTAAACATTAATGGCGAAGTGTTGCCACATAACATTGTTTCTGTTGTAGGAGACGGTGCGTGTCTATTTAGATCTCTTTCTCGCATTTTATATTCTACTCAGTTACGGCATGAAGAAGTTCGTGAAGCTATTGTCTCGTATATTATGAACAATTGGGCAGAGTTCTCCATTTTGTCCGAAAATCATCTTGGTAATATATATTCCTCCTCAGAAGAGTACCGACTTTTCATGTCAGAAGATTCAACTTATGGTGGAACATGTGAGTTGACGGCAGCAGGCAAAATATTTCCATTCAGCTTTGAAGTTTATCCTGATCAAAAGTTATATTGGACATTTGGTGACGAAGCTAATACCGATTGCGATTTACTGGTAATATTTCTAACGGACATTTTGAAGTATATACTGTAAATCTCTGTGCGAAGAAACAAGTGCTTCATTCGTTGTTACAAAAGTATATAAAAAACGTCGTACTCGATACTCAAATGCTACTAGAAAAAAGCAGCAGCCAGATTTTCCGCACATAACATTGCTGCAAGTAAATACCAAAAGACCATAGAGCAGCAGCGGACACGTACCAGAAGAACAATCTCGAGGTTCATAGAGCAGCGGCAGCTACACACCAGCAAAATAATCGCGAAAAACACAGGACAATTCAAGCCCGATATGAGCAACATCACCCTGGGGTCCGAAAGGAAAGACGATTGCGTCCGTGGAAAATTAAGTTTCGTTCCGGGATGTCTTACGATCCTGAAATTAATTACGAAGATGTATGTATGTATGTTGGGTAATCAGCCCGAAGGCTGGTTTGATCCTCTGCAGCTTCGCCAACAGCTGTCATAAATAGTCTAGGCGTCACTGAAGAGGCGTACTAGGGAAACAAGGAGTGAGGTAGTTTCCCGTTGCTTTTCTCACCGAGCCAGCCGTTGCTCTTACATATCAGTCTGCCAAGCCCACTGAAATGTATGCACCAACTGACCCTATGAGCGATATTTTCACACCATTCACAACAGGGACTGGCTGCATAAGGAATGGTATTACTAGCATCGCTCATACCTCAGTCACTTTCATATTGTCAAAGCCAAGGATGAGACTGTGACAGGTCAACGAAAGTAACAAATTTGATATAGCCCATACCAGAAGACATAGTGCACTGTAAACACTACATATCGCCAGCAAAGGCATAATTACGAAGATAACAGCTTGATAACCATTGGTACAATGTCCCATAAATGCGAAGTCTGCAACGCTCTCAAGTGGAAAGATGAAACACCAGGCATGTGTTGCGATTCTGGCAAGGTTCAGCTGCCACCACTCCAATCTCCTCCTGAACCATTGTACAGTTACTAATGTGTGCCCATCCAGATCATGATCATTTTTTGGATCGAATCAGAATATATAACAGCTGTTTTCAAATGACATCTTTTGGTGCTAAACAAGTCATCCCACACGGCTTTATGCCAGCTTTCCAAGTACAAAGTCAAATTTATCATTCTATAGGCAGTCTATTGCCAAATGTTCTCTCAAGATCCTCAATTTTTGCAAATTTACTTTGTTGGTGAAGATGAAAGAGAAGCACTAATACCATGTTCTAAGATGCCAGATGTTAAGCCAGCTTTGGTTAAATAGCTGCAAAAAATGCTCCCTAGTGTTAACTGTTATGTGAAAAACTTGAAAACAGCTCTTGAGAAGGTGCCTTCAGGATGTCAAGATGAGAACAGAAAGCCTGGTGACGCTCACAGTGGACGATATAATGCTCCAACATCTCATGAGGTTGCTTTAGTAATTATTGGCGAACAATTTGAAAAACGAGATATAGTTATTCAGACCCACAATGATAAACTCAAACGCATCAGTGAAATTCATCCGTCTTATGATGCACTTCAATATCCTAAGATGTTTTGTTATGGTGAAGATGGCTATTCAGTAAATAATCCTCAACGTGACCCTCATAAAAAGGGCGAAAGTACTACAATCGTCACGATATAATTTCTAGAGTATTCCGATTGAAGGTGAAAAAACTAATGGACCTTTTCAATAAAGCAGGAATTTTCGGTGATGTGCGTTGTTTCATGTACCGGTACTCAGTAGAATAGCAGAAACGTGGATTGCCTCACATTCATATATTACTGTGGTTGATGGAAAGCATACCGTCTAATAAGATCGATAATATCATTTGTGCCGAAATTCCTGATCCAAATAAAGATCATATTTTACACGTTATTATCAAGTCTACAATGATTCATGGACCTTGCGGTAGTTTGAATCCCAATGCACCTTGCATGAAAGATGGATGTTGCAGTAAGAGTACCCACGACCACTTCTTCTTCAAACACAAACTGGCCATGATGGTTATCCACTGTATAAAAGATTGGCTCCACAAGATGGAGGATTCACAGTGCAGATCAACGGTGTAGAGCAGGGCCTCTCAGGGTGCATGGACTGTGCACGGTGCAAAAGATGACTTCGTTTGGTTGACCAGAGTGCAGACCCCCACTCCTCGATTTGGAGCAATAGCGATGTCTCTCTCTTTCCCCACGCCTGTCTCGCTCGCTCCCCCTGTCTCCCTCTTCCTCAGTTGCTCCGTAGCGCTCCAAATCCAAGCCGAATTGTGCCGAGCTTAGCCGAGTAGCCCAGAGACGAAGCGTTGGTCCGAGCCGAGCGGGACCGATACACGGAGCTCTGGCGCCTCGATTTGCACGCTTGAGATTTTGGGCGTTTGAGAGGCCCTGGTGTAGAGCTTGACAACAGATGGGTAGTGCCTTTCAATCCTGTTTTATCTCGCTTATTAAAAGCTCACGTTAATGTGGAACACAGCAGATCTGTTAAATCAGTTAAATATGTAAGCAAGTACATCAACAAAGGCTGCGACCAAGCAGCTTTTTCACTACAAAATGAAGCACTTGATGAGGTAAAATTATATGAAACAGGAAGGTATATTAGTACCTCAGAGGCAGTGTGGCGTATTCTGGGATTTCCTATTCATGAAAGACATCCATCTGTTTTCCATCTCGATGTACATTTTGAGAATGGGCAACGTGTTTATTTCACTTCGGATCATTTGGCAGAAAAAGTCACGAATCCTCCAAAAACGACTCTTTTGGCTTTCTTCGATTTATGTGATACGGATTCTTTTGCAAAACCTCCCCTGTACATGAGATTCCATCGTACTATGTATGGCAGAACAATAAATCTGTAAGAAGAAAACGATGCGATGACGTTGAAGGTTGGCCAGGAGTTAAAACAGATTCTGCATTAGCAAGGGTATATACTATTCATCCAAATAATACAGAATGCTACCACCTCCGACTCCTTCTTCACGAAGTTCGAGGACCAACATCGTTTCTTCAATAAAAGCTGTAGGTGGTGTCCTACATCCTACATTCCAAGGTGCATGCAAAGCTCTGGGATTATTAGAAAATGACAGACATTGGGAGTTAACTCTTGAAGAAGCGGCATTGAGTAAATCCCCGTATAAAGTACGTGAACTTTTCGTTGTTATGCTAGCGTTTTGTTAAATTTCTGATCCCGGCAATCTTTGGGAAAAGTTCAAAGATCTTTTGTCAGAGGACATCTTATGGCAAACAGGAAACCAGGTGGAAGATTCTACTGTAAATCACAGTGAAGTTTACAACCAATGCCTATTATTAATCGAAGACGCAGTGTTATCAGTAGGACGACAGAATTTATATCAGTATGGCTTACATCAACCCGTAAGGTCAGGAAATGAAAACAATAAAGAATACATAAAGGAAACCAATTACGATATTGAATCTTTGGAACGACTGATAACTACGAGCGAAACAACTTGCAGTATTCTCAGTAGCATACAGTCTGAACGTGGAACGGGAAAAACATTCTGCTATTGGCAAACATTGCTGTAGCTGCCGCAACATTACAGCGCACGCAGCCTCTTAATCTTACTCGCTGTGAGACTCCCATCTATATAACTATATAAAATAAGAGTTTTGTCTGTACGTTGCTCAGAATTTAAAAAGGATGGCATTTATGTCCACAGTAACAAGGAAATGCACTTTTTAATTTTCCGTAATGTCTGTCTGTCTGTCTGTCTGTCTGTCTGTCTGTCTGTCTGTCTGTCTGTCTGTCTGTCTGTCTGTCTGTCTGTCTGTCTGTCTGTCTGTCTGTCTGTCTGTCTGTACACGCTTCACGAGGAAACGGCTGGAGAGAATTTAATGAAAATCGGTATGCAAAGTCGGGGAATAATTCGCTATAATCTAGGCCATATATAATTTTATTCACGCTGAATGAAATGGTAGTTTAGGGGAAGGCCTAAAATTTAACTCTCAAAAATAGTTATTAGAGGTCGTATTGATAAATACTACGTAACTAAAGTTATATAGCATTAAATTTCCGATCATCAATGTTTTACGCATTGTTACCGTATCGGCTATGATCACAAAGATTTTTGAATCTATAAATAATTTTACTCATCACAGAGCCGAAAGAAAATTAAATGTAAAGGCCTACAATATAGAAAGCTCATAACACTGATCAACAACAACATTACATTGACCATTGTTTGTTGTGATGTGCTTTGTGTCTTCTGTTGCCACTCATCACCGGTAGATAGCATTACTGTTGCGTACCGAGTATATTCTTTATTTGCTTTACGTCGCACCGACACAGATTGGTCTAATGGTGACGATGGGACAGGGAAGGGCTAGGAGTGTGAAGGAAGCGGCCTTGGCCTTAATTAATGTACAGTCCCACCATTTGCCTGGTGTGAAAATGGGAAACCATGGAATACCATATTCAGCACTGCCGACGGTGGGGTTCGAATCCACTATCTCCCGGATGCAAGCTCACAGCTGCGCACCCCTAATCACACGGCCAACTTGCCCGGTCGTACAGAGTGTAACAGCCTGCCTGAATATTGACGGGAAGTAGCTGGGAGTTAGATATCTTTCTTCTTTAGTATGTCATTCCTCTGGTTCGTAAATTTTCTTATACTGCTGGTACGTAACACACTGGTTCATCATAGCATTTGAGCTATTCAATCCCTACTCTGAGGCATTGATTGGAATGAGCAGTGTGCATATTTAACGGAATAATGGCAGAGGAGTGTTCCCGGCTGTCTGCGGCCTGGTCATTCCAGCTGTGGAATTTTGAACTGTTAGATTGGCACCGTAGTACTGTTCGTTAAAAGTAATAAAATGTGCGGTTATTTATTTGAGCGAGTATTTTATATGACAACATTGCTTTTAGTTGCTACATTCCTACTGGCGTTTTTGTAATGACCTATGTTGACTTCAGTTAGGAAAACCACAAAGTCAGTCTTCCTGAGAATCCCGTAGCGAAGCACGAGTACATCAGCTAGTCTGTTATATTTCTAAACAATCTAACACGGCCCAGGTTTTGCGAGAGTGTAAACTCATTGTTTGAAACGGAAGTACAATGGGACATAAATGCGGGTTTGAGGCTCTCGATAATACTCTCCAAGACTTAATAGAAAACAAAGATATAATGGGTGGAGTTATTGTGCTACTCGCTGGAGATTTTCGTCAAACTTTACCAGTGATACCAAGAGGGACACGTGCTGACGAGGCAAAGGCATGTGTAAAAGCGTCATACTCATGGTCTAAAATACAAGTTACTTTGAGAAAAAGTATGAGGGTCCAGGTGAGTGGTGATCTTTTGGCTGGCGAATTTTCGGAACTTCTTCTGAAAATCGGAAATGGAGAATTATCAGAAGTCGCTGGGAAAATCTTGATTCCTGAAGTTTTAGGTTCAGTAGTAAATTCTTTAGGAAGTCTTATTTCAAAGATATATCCCGATGTCGCTAATCTGAAAGACAAATCTATGGACTGGCTATGCGAACGAGCAATTCTTACACCAAAAAATGAGACGGCTAATGAAATAAATGAAGCATTGCTTACATATTTTGATGTAGAAGAAATAGAGTATAAATCAGTCGACACGGTACTACAAACGGACGATGCTGTGAATTATCCAGTAGAATTCCTAAATACTCTTAATCTCCAGGATTCCCATCTCACAAACTTCGTTTGAAAGTAGAAGCAGCTGTAATATTGTTACGTAACCTCAAACCTCAAACCACCTAAGTTGTGCCATGGCACTAGATTACGTGTAACGGATTTAAAAAGAAATTTAATAGAAGCTACTATTATTACAGAGTGTGCTCGAGGAGAATCAGTGTTCATTCCACGAATATCACTTATACCATCAGATTCTCTGTTACCGAGCTCGGTAGCTGAAGTCGCTTAAGTGCGGCCAGTATCCAGTATTCGGGATATAGTAGGTTCGAACCCCACTGTCGGCAGCCCTGAAAATGGTTTTCCGTGGTTTTCCATTTTCACACCAGGCAAATGCTGGGGCTGTACCTTAATTAAGGCCACGGCCGCTTCCTTCCCACTCCTAGCCCTTTCCTGTCCCATCGTCGCCATAAGACCTATCTGTGTCGGTGCGACGTAAAGCAAATAGAAAAAAAAAAAAAGATTCTCTGTTTGAGTTTAAAAGACCGCAATTTTCAATTAGAGTATGCTTTGCTATGACAATTAATAAATCCCAAGGCCAGAGTTTTTAACATTTGCAGGAATCGACCTAAGCGAAGACTGTTTTTCCCACGGACAATTTTATGTTGCCTGTTCCAGAGTAAGTTCTTCAAGTAGATTAATCCTTTTGGCACCAGAAGGAACTCTATCAAACAAAACGTGAAACCAGCTACTGCATGAAGTTGGGACATTAATCAGAAAATGTCACTCATAAATAACAGAGTATTGTATAATTTTAAAGTTTACTAAACTGACTGGATTTATTTGTTTTGTTTTGGTGTACAGCAAGTAGTCTGAACTTTTCTCCATAGATGTCTTTACAAAAAAAGCTGAGGTTATGCACTCTGGTGCAAGGTGGAAGAATTTGTGATTTAAAGAAGTTTTGTATTTATAGGTTTTCATAACTAAATCAGCTTTCATTTATTTTGATATTTCAAGGCTTGCTACACTTCCTTCTTATACAGCCAGCTTTTGAACCTGGCCATTTAGAAAATTTTGTATTTATTATTCAGCCTATCAAAGGCTTCTTGTAACTTTTAAACTATCCAATAAAAATGAGAGGGTGTGTCCGGATTTAATCCAGAGCCTTCTAGAACTATCCTCTCGGGTATATAAGCTGCGGCTTTTTCAAGCTACCTTGTCTTATAGGTCGCCGAATTTCTGAGAGTGCGTATGTTAAGACAGGAGGCGGGGTGACCCATTCTTCGGCAGGCAGAACATCAGCCCAGGTAATGGCCTCCAGTTTTCTATCTTTTTAGCTGTCTCCGCCAACTTATCCGAGGGGAAGGTACTAATCTTTAACTATGTAACCACCGGTTTTCTAAAAATATAAATTACTTCTTGCTAATGTAAAACTTCATTAAGTCTTTAATGTAAATCGGGGATAGAGAATGGGTTACCCTCTTGAGTTCCCCTTCAATTTATATCGAGGTGACTACGATTTTGTAACTGTTTCTCTTTCTGTAAAGTATCAATTAACCTTCTTTCTAGTCACCTCATTAGCTTGTGATTAGCCTCTGCATCATCGGGCCGCGGACCCAAGTAGTGTTTTAACTGAGTTTTCAAGGAGCGCAAGTGTACGCCTCCATACATTTTGAGTTTGGGCCAGTAATATTAACCTGTTCTTCCTTTTTCACGTAGGCCCAATAATACTGTATGGGTACTAGATACCCCTGTGTACAAAAAATTGTAGGTTGGGTCTAGAGAGGCCAGAAATAGTAAGATTTTTGTGTAATGTTGCCTTGAGTAGGCTGTAAGAAATTAGAGAGCGCAGCCTCCTTGGTTGAAGTTGGAGATCATGTAAGCTCTTTTCTCAGATATCTGGCATTGCTGTAATATTGAGGGGTGCCTCTGGAAGGCTGTAAATTGTAACGGTTGGAACAAAGTGCTCTGGAACCTTGTGTCGAAGTAAACGCTACGGTGGCGACATTGTAAATTTGTAAATTATGGGCTCGAAGCCCAAATGTGTTAAATTCCCTATTCTGGGGTTTTCTCTTCTTATATCGAAATTGTCATTGTACCTGATACATTGTTGTTTTCAATAAGTGAAAAATGTGGTTAAGTTTGATTTGCTGAGAAGAAATAGGGCCTATAACCTTTATTTTAAAGCTTTAATTTAATTTTTGATATTGTAGTTAGACCCATTCAAACCCACAACTTCCTTCACCTCACTGTGATCCACGAAAATCCGGTAACTTAGACAATGAACTAATTCTTACTGACTAAAATAATAACTTCAAATTTAAGTTAAGCACAAACTTTATTTGACTGAAAAATATATAAATTGAGATAAAAATCAAGTTGAAATTCTCAAGTTAGGCTAATGGAAAAATATAATTAAATTAAAGATCATAGAACTTTCAATTTCCATCAAAAATTAAAGTCAGGAAAAGAAAAGGGAAAAAGAAATACAATCTGAGTTCAGAAACCAGTCCCCAGGAGCCTCAATCGGGATTAAATAGAAAAATATAATTTAAAGAAATGAACGAAAGTAGAGAGTTCTTAATTGAACACTTAACTCCAAGAAATTGGATTTCACACAGTTCCGTTTCGGGTGTGAAAAATGTTTCTCAAGGACCTCCTCAGCTGTAGGTCAGGTTCAGTAGCAAGAAAATCCACAGAAGGCAAGTTCCACAAGAACAAACATTAGAAATGGGATAATGAAATCAAATATTAATGTGACCAACAGACACAATGAGTCCCCAGGACAAATATAATCCAGAATTAAATTAAAGGTTTCAAAAGCCAGCCAAAAACGGAGAAATGTACATGCCTTGCTGAATCACATCTACCACCAAGAACAAAATCTCAACAATCTCCATTGCCGCACGTCAGATGTCTACACATAACAAAGACATCGAACGGCAAATATAGGGACCACGCCCACCCACATGAAAAGAGTGCAACCATGGCGACCAGATCACGTGACGAACCAAAACAAAATGGCTACCCACCCAGAAAGTATTTATACACAGCAAAATTAGCCATAAGAAACAATTTTCGACTCATACAATCACTTCCCTGACGGGATAATTTAGATAATAGAGATTTAGCACGTTGTTATTTTACAAATAGTTATATTAAAGCCCCGAAAAATATGTATGGTAGTTGATTCACAATTAAAAACGACCTGAATTCGTTCTATTCGTAAAACGAATTTCTTGTGCACCTAAACAAATTTGGATAGTAGGATATTATAGATTTATGCAGTTCAATTAATCCAGACGAATTTACGTAATCCTCTCAGTCACATTCAATTATCGGATTTGCTCGTCACATCGTTGTATCTCTGAGGTCAACAAGAACTGGATGCTTACAGATTTCTAAAAATACGCAGGAAAATGAATGGAAGGCGATAAGATCATCGCTAGACGACGACGTGATCACCCAGGATCATCATGCTTCCTTCTTCACTCTAAATATATGTTGAAATCCACCAGCAGTAGCAGGAGTAGCTCTTTCCTGTATCACACTCCAAACCAGACCCCAAAAACAACAACTTGTCGCCAATTGTCGTTCATGAATGGAGAAAACGAAGCTATATTCAGTTCCGTGGTTGCTGCCAGATGGCAGTACAATCCGGACAGCATGCCTCGCTGGATGCTAGCGCTACCGTGGCGGATCCGTACAATTATCGGCTTGCAGGATAATATAATTCCAGTAAAATTCGGACGAGCTCAATGGAGCAAAATAATTCATGGTAATCAGTTTTGATCCAATATAGTAACTTGTTAATTATCCAAGTACATCATAACACTTCGAAATCCGTTACAAAGACATAATTTATATTTGTATCAGTTTTGGCAACTTTACGACATGTGATATTTTTTGTGTGACGATGAGTTAGGTGACGCGTTCCGTATTTTTAAGGCCTGTATTTTCATGATTGAGTAACTTGCCTTGGGTAAACTTGTGAGCAGCGTGTATTAAGGGTTGGACTCCGGATGTTTTTGGTATCTGCTGCAATTTTGGGAGACTGATTCTCCGCTTTTGATTCATTCCGCCGTGTAGTAGGCGAGGATGATGTTCATTTTCTAGCGAGGAGAGTTTTATTTTAGCAGCCTAATTGTGTTGAAATTTTTTTGTTTGTCCATGTCACTGCGGTTGATGTTGTAAACGAGAGTTTTATATCGCGACGGTTAGTTTCGGCTTGTCTTTTATGATATGACAGTGCTGAGGATTATTTGTGTCATGTAATCTTTTTCAGAGACCAACTTTGAGTTATGTGTTGAAGGTAAAAGCCTACTCTGTCATTTTCTTGAATTTTGTGACATGTAATTTATTTCAGGAAACCACGTTCATCCATGCGTGACGTTGAAATGTCCACCATATGATTGGTTTTGTGTCATATGATCTATTTCAGGAACCTATGTTGAATAGGAAGTGATTGCTCTAAGTGTAAAATATTTATCTCATTAATATTTTCCATCAAGACTATGTGTGAGTGAGAGTTGCATAAATGCGGCAAGATCTTTCTTGGTGATGCCTAGAAAATATGACAACATCATTTTGTTCTTTGATGCATGTATATTGTGCCATTTATGTGATTTTTATTGGTGTGTTGTTCCGACCCACAGTTTTTTGTGTTCATGAGCATGCTGATGATCGAGGTATATGTATTATGTATGTATATGTATGTTTTATTGTGTACACTTAGATTAGTTATTTTCATCCCAAAGCGCATTAAAACAGTCTTTCTTTAAGGTTAGGGACCCCATTGCAATGTAAAGTGTGCAGAAATGGGGAAATACTCATCCAAAGTAGAAATAATCAACAAACCAACCAGAAGCGTGGTACGAAAACGCAGGCCACAGTGTTTAAGTGCTAAAATTTAGCAATTTCCTTGCTAAATGTTACGTATGTGTGTCGGCATACACTTGTTAAAATGTAATATATTTTTGATCCTCACGATGAAATCTATAAGCCTTGAGAAAGATTTGTGTCACATTTGATGATTTTGCAACATATTTTCGTATTTCCTTGTTTATTTTTAATAAACATATTTTCCTCTAACTGACGTCATGTCTTGCGTTGTATTATTTATAGCTATTAGTTGACCTCGCCTTGTCCATATTATATATATATATATATGTTCCCCATCAAGTCCAGGGTGTAATTTTTAAGTTAGGTACTTTATTTTTTCTACGTTATTCTTCAGCCGATGTTATTGATGTTTGACTGTGATAAAGTGACATGTTTTTTTATTTCTTCCTAAGTGGCTGATACATCACATGTTCATTTCCATTTTACCTTACGAGTTCAGTTCAATTTCATATTCAACTCGGTCTAATATTATCGACTGTGTAAACTTCAACTTCAGTGACATTCTATCTTAATATTTAAGTGCAAATAGATTTCAGGGACATTCTATCGTTACTTGTGATCTGTTTGAAGTCCAGCTCCATAGCTAAATGGTTAGCGTGCTGGCCTTTGGTCACAGGGGCCCCGGGTTCGATTCCCGGCAGGGTCGGGAATTTTAACCATCATTGGTTAATTTCACTGGCACTGGGGCTGGGTGTATGTGTCGTCTTTATCATCATTTCATCCTCATCACGACGCGCAGGTCACTTACGGGTGTCAAATCGAAAGACCTGCACCTGGCGAGCCGAACACTCCCGGCACTAAAAGTCATACGCCATTTCATTTCATCTGTTTGAAATCATTATTACTAATAACTTTGTCTGTACAGAAGTCGAATACCTAAGCGAGTACATTATGGGCACAAGTACATTGTCGTGTTCCATTTCTACAAGAGTTCCTAGATCTTCTAGATCTTCCAGAAATTCGAGATCTTCCAGACCTCCATCGGAAGATGACGCAGATGTGAATGAGTACTGCAAAACCGCAGTGTACCAGTAGCAGCCCAATCAAAGGAGGGCACTCACTATAACTTCTGTACTGAGGTGATGTTGAATTTTTACACGTATTCTGTGAATAAACTCTTCAACAATTTTAAGAAAAGTTCCATTATACTTACTTCTTGCTAACTTCTCCTCTGTAACACTTCAGATAGAGACCGAACACACCCTGAGACAGTCTCATGCATTGCTAGCCGACTTAAACAACATTTACTGTTAGAGAGGGAAATAAGTATAAATGGCGCCAAAGACGTTAAGGGGCTTTATCTGAATCAGTATAATGGAGTTAAATGGAACTCAGACGTTCAGGACTCGATCTGAATAAGTATAACAAGTGCACAAGTATAACTTACACCACAGACATGATATATGTTGAACTGAAGTAAAGAACTGTCAATCAATCATTTCAGATCGCATTAGTTTTACTAAAGTGCAGTGATCAAAATACGAAGGTTATGCCGAAAGTTTTTAAAAGCGCGTAAACCGAAATTCTGAGGACAATGGGATTATTTTCATTTGAAAGAACGACATTTTTCGACCTTGGAACATGCGCGTGCAATCCCTCCTAGCGGTAGTTCCTCCACAGCGAGGGAAGAAAGCACAGGCAGTGCTGAGTCAGACACGGTGCAAGATGGATCTGTCGCGCCGCGATTTTCGAGCAATGTTTTTTTATGATTACAAAAAGAAATTAAGTGCCGAAGAATGCCATTCTTCTTTGCTGCGCGTTTTTGGTGACGCTGCCCCTTCTAGAGCCACAGTTGGAACTTGTTTTCACGAGTTTTCAAGGGGTCAGCAGTCAATTGAAAATGAACCTCGTACCGGTCGCCCAACAAGAGCTGTGACTCAAGAAAACATTGATGCTGTGAGGGAAATGATCAAAGGAGATCCACATATTACATTTTGTGACATGGAAGGGACCTTAAATATTGGGTCAAGAGCAGCGCAGACCATCGTTCACGATTATTTAGACCTTACCAAGAGATGTGCCCGTTGGGTGACACATTCCCAGACAGAAAGAGAGTGGAATGGTGTCATTTCATGCTAGAAAAATTCAATGGAGGGCAGTCCGAAGACACCTACAAGATCGTCACAGGTGACGAAACATGGGTCTACCATTATGACCCTGAAACGAAGAGACAGTCTTCTGTGTGGTGCTTTCCAGAGGAGAAACCACCCACAAAAGTTCGACGACGTCGGAGATCCGGAAAGAAGATGGTGGCAACTTTTTTTTTACAAAAAATAGGGCATATCATCTCTGTGAGCATGGACACACGTCGTACAGTCAATGCTGAATGGTATGTGAGTGACTGTCTTCCCAAGTTCCTAGCCACTTGGAGGTCACAGCACCTAAAGTCCAAGAGTGGGCACCTGCTGCATCACGGCAATGTATTTGCATACGGGGCTGCCAGAACAATGGACGTTTTGGTAAGGGAAAAGTGCGAGTGTTAGCTCATCCCCACATTCACCTGAACTGGCCCCATGTGACTTCTTTCTGTTCCGTAAGACCAAGGAAAAAATACGTGGGCAGCGGTTTTCGTCAGATGAAGAGGCCATTGCAGCGTACGAGAGTGCACTAAGTGACATCCCGAAAGAAGCTTGGACTGCAACGTTTTCTAAGTGGTTTCAGAGAATGAAAAAATGTATACGTGCTAATGGAGAGTATTCTGAGAAGTCGTAATTGTTGTTTCGCAAATAATTTTTTTTCTCACACTCTGCTAAAAACTTTCGGCATAGCCCTCGTAGTAACACTGATCGTGTATCATTTAACGAAAGTAATTCTAAAAGTCGACAGTTACAGATACATTTTTGAACTTAGTTGAATTCATTTCAAAGTGATACTTGGTATAATTTAAAGAACAGTGATACAATTATTAGACTGTATTGATATTTGATATGTTATGTTTGCCAGTGCCTAAGTGAAATTTTTACAAACTGTCTACCATTGAACATTAATGGTAGGAGGGCCAAGAGAGTTCAAAAACTATAGCGGCAGAACTTATTCTGCTGCGTCAGTACCCGAGGTCATTGACCCCTAGCAGTGTAACTATGTCGGTTCCAAAGCAAGGTCATTGACCCCTAGTATAGTAGGTGAGCAATGACGATTTATGGATTTTGCGTAAGAGAGCGAACCTAACCTCACAGTCGCTATCTTGAGAGGCCTAACTATACTTTAACGGCTAGTTGCCCTTCCCGAAGCGTAAGTGAGCAAGCCTAACCATATGGAGGGGCCTAACCTTAGTTTTACGCCTAGATGCCCTTCTCGACGTTGTTTTAAGTAGTAGGGCAATGGGGATTTACATAAGTAAGCACACACTGAGGAGTCTAACTACACCAGGCCGTAGTTTTACGGCAAAATGCCCTTCCAGACGCCAATTCCACAAGTTGGCAGCTATACACAGCTCCTTATGGGTTGGCCTAGGGGCGCTTGCACACGATGGCGGCTGCTCTTATGAGACGGCCTAGGGGCGCTTGCGCAAGATGGCGGCTGCTCTTATGAGACGGCCTAGGGGGCTTGTGCAAGATGGCGGCTGCTCTTATGAGACGGCCTAGGGGGCTTGTGCAAGATGGCGGCTGCTCTTATGAGACGGCCTAGGGGGCTTGTGCAAGATGGCGGCTGCTCTTATGAGACGGCCTAGGGGGCTTGTGCAAGATGGCGGCTGCTCTTATGAGACGTCTAGGGGCGCTTGCACACGATGGCGGCTGCTCTTATGAGACGGCCTAGGGGGCTTGTGCAAGATGGCGGCTGCTCTTATGAGACGGCCTAGGGGGCTTGTGCAAGATGGCGGCTGCTCTTATGAGACGTCTAGGGGCGCTTGCACACGATGGCGGCTGCTCTTATGAGACGGCCTAGGGGGGCTTGCACACGATGGTGGCTGTACACGGCTTCTTGTGGAAGAATGATGCTCGGCTTATACATGGGCTCTTATCGGAACGCCTAGTGCCATAAGAAATACATTGATTATAATTATTTAAGCTCCTAGCAGTCGAACAAATTATCGGATAAACATGTAGCTTGAAATTTTCGTTCGGAAATATACTATTTGAGTCTGTTGGCATGGGTCATAAGCATGTAGCTCATACGGAAAGTGAAATTAAACAGAACGCCTGAAAGATTGCATTTCATTTTAGCAGATCTACCTATAAAAAGAAAATTATATTACTCCTATAACAACAGCTCTGCAGTGTCTTCCTACAAGGGTGTAGAATGGACGGAGATGAAATACCAGCACTCTGTTATCTACATGAAGTGGGTAAGAGGATGAGGAATGCACGGTGATCATGGGTCGGACACCACCACTGGTCTACGGAGGAGGCTAGTACGACCGTTGGTAATGCTGTAAAATTTTACATTTTAACTTGATGATAATAATAATAATAATAATAATAATAATAATAATAATAATAATAATAATAATAATGCACTGCCTCTGGAAAGGCTCGATGGTGGCCTAATGAGGATGAAATGAATTGTGAAGACGTCATAAACACGCCGTCCCCAAGCCAGAGGAGAATAAGAGTGGGAGGGGTTAATTCCGAGGAAGATGTGGGGTAGGCTTACCAATTTAAGCTATCAGCAATTTATCTGCATACTTCAATTACAAGAATGGTTTGTCCAGTACCTGTTTTATTACACACGGTTTAGCCATTTTACAAAAGTAACCCCACACGGTCAGTCACGTTATACCTTGAACTAACAATACTACTTCTGAAATACACTATAAACAATCAGTAAGATGCAACAACAATTACGTGACACCGTCCTGTCAGTTCGGAGTCTTGCGGAGAACTTCGAGTCTTTGAGCTTGTCCACGTTTTCTACCATCAAGGTAATCTGCCCCGGACTAGTCAGCCGCTCCCAGGCTAGGGGCTTAAATATAATCAATGTATTTCTTATGGCACGAGGCGTTGCGGTAAGAGCCCATGTATACCCGTCATTTTGTACAATCGCCCATGGCCAGTGTCACGGAGTTATCCGTGGTAGTTAGAGGTGAAAGAAGGTGCGGGCGGGAATAGGTCTCAACTTACGAAATTAAAGTTAATTTAAAAGTTTAACAAAGGTTATATTTTATTTTCAAAATCAACAACTGACAACAAATAACAAAGATGTAACAGGTACCAAGTAGCAAGTTCACAATTTAAGAATTTACAGAGCCCCAAGATTAATTTATGAGCTCTCAGCTCACCACCACAATAGTTACAGGGCAGAAAACCCCTAAGTACAAGGAGCACTTGCTCCTAATTACAATGTTAAGATGAAAAGAGCAGACCCGCTCTAAATTTTACCAGCCGGTCAAAGGCTAAAACAACCTTTATTCCTAACTGCCCTTAAGGCACACATACCGTGAAACAAGGGTATCTTGTACCCAACCTACAGGGCCTTCACATGAAGAAAACAAACACCGGGTTAATTAAATCGGCCAAAAAACAAATTGACTGGAGGCGTAGCTTGCACTCCTACATGAAACTTCTTCAAACCTAGGTGGCACTCGGCCAGTTATACAGGGGCTAATCCCATACTATGGAGGTGACACGATAAGAAAATTTTATTACATTACGAAGAGAAGAAAGACGGTTATGAAAACGTAGTCACCTCAAAACAATATGAGTGGGAGCTCGAGAGGGTTAAGCACTCTCTATCCCAACTTGCGGCTAATTTACATGAATACAGTAAGGTTTACATTAGAAAGGATTCGAACCTTCCCCCACGGGTTAAAACTGCTGAGCTAGCAAGACATAGAGATGTTAACAGGCCATTACCTTGTAGATGAACCGCTGCTTGGAGAAAGAGGCGCTTCCCGCCCCCTGCTATATAAGTTCACACACTGCGAAAGATGTTACTGAAGTGGCCCCGAGACCAGAAAATCAGCAGTTTATATACCCTCGTGGAATGTTCGAGGCCTTTCAGGAAGGAAAACAGCCACACCCACTTCGTTTATTGGTGGATGGAAAAATTACATACAGAATCGAAGAAGAAATATCTCATTGGTAGAAAATTAAGTCCAGAAAATTAGGGATTGGCCGAATTCAAAACTGGCGGAAGCAGAGATCAATATTGCCAACCCAAAACAAGAATGAAAGAAATTTATCAAAGAACAAACTTAAAAATACAAAATTTCTTCAAATACAGTTCCTTCACTTCGCACCAGGGTGCGTAATCATAGTCTTTTCTCTGTGGAGACATGTAGAAGAGAATGTCCACACTTCTTGCTAGATAGCCAACAAAACACTTCGAAATTAACACAGTTCAGAAAAACTTCAAAATTACACAATTTACTGCAGTGACATCTTCTGAAGAAAGTTAAAATTAGGTGTAGGTACAGTTCACAATTTCTCCAGTAAAGGAGTATTTTTAGGCGCACAATATAAACTTGCGGCGTAGGGGTGTACCTCCCGGTACAGCCAGCATCATTCTCCACAAGAAGCCGTGTACAGCCGCCATCGTGTGCAAGCGCCCCTAGGCCGTCTCATAAGAGCAGCCGCCATCTTGCACAAGCGCCCCTAGGCCGACTCATAAGAGCAGCCGCCATCTTGCACAAGCACCCCTAGGCCAACTCATAAGAGCAGCCGCCATCTTGCGCAAGCGCCCCTAGGCCGTCTCATAAGAGCAGCCGCCATCTTGCACAAGCGCCCCTAGGCCGTCTCATAAGAGCAGCCGCCATCTTGCGCAAGCACCCCTAGGCCAACTCATAAGAGCAGCCGCCATCTTGCGCAAGCGCCCCTAGGCCGTCTCATAAGAGCAGCCGCCATCTTGCGCAAGCGCCCCTAGGCCGTCTCATAAGAGCAGCCGCCATCTTGCACAAGCGCCCCTAGGCCGTCTCATAAGAGCAGCCGCCACCTTGCACAAGCACCCCTAGGCCAACTCATAAGAGCAGCCGCCATCTTGCGCAAGCGCCCCTAGGCCGTCTCATAAGAGCAGCCGCCATCTTGCACAAGCGCCCCTAGGCCGACGCATAAGAGCAGCCGCCACCTTGCGCAAGCCCCCTAGGTCGACTCATAAGAGCAGCCGCCACCTTGCGCAAGCGCCCCTAGGCCGTCTCATAAGAGCAGCCGCCATCTTGCGCAAGCGCCCCTAGGTCGACTCATAAGAGCAGCCGCCATCTTGCGCAAGCCCCCTAGGCCAACTCATAAGAGCAGCCGCCATCTTGCACAAGCGCCCCTAGGCCGTCTCATAAGAGCAGCCGCCATCTTGCGCAAGCGCCCCTAGGTCGACTCATAAGAGCAGCCGCCATCTTGCACAAGCGCCCCTAGGTCGACTCATAAGAGCAGCCGCCATCTTGCACAAGCGCCCCTAGGCCAACTCATAAGAGCAGCCGCCATCTTGCACAAGCGCCCCTAGGCCGTCTCATAAGAGCAGCCGCCATCTTGCGCAAGCGCCCCTAGGTCGACTCATAAGAGCAGCCGCCATCTTGCGCAAGCGCCCCTAGGTCGACTCATAAGAGCAGCCGCCATCTTGCACAAGCGCCCCTAGGCCATCTCATAAGGCGCTGTGTATAGCTGCCAACTTGTGGAATTGGCGTCTGGAAGGGCATTTTGCCGTAAAACTACGGCCTGGTGTAGTTAGACTCCTCAGTGTGTGCTTACTTATGTAAATCCCCATTGCCCCACTACTTAAAACAACGTCGAGAAGGGCATCTAGCTGTAAAACTAAGGTTAGGCCCCTCCATATGGTTAGGCTTGCTCACTTACGCTTCGGGAAGGGCAACTAGCCGTTAAAGTATAGTTAGGCCTCTCAAGATAGCGACTGTGAGGTTAGGTTCGCTCTCTTACGCAAAACCCATAAATCGTCATTGCTCACCTACTATACTAGGGGTCAATGACCTTGCTTTGGAACCGACATAGCTACACTGCTAGGGGTCAATGACCTCGGGTACTGACGCAGCAGAATAAGTTCTGCCGCTATAGTTTTTGAACTCTCTTGGCCCTCCTACCATTAATGTTCAATGGTAGACAGTTTGTAAAAATTTCACTTAGGCACTGGCAAACATAACATATCAAATATCAATACAGTCTAATAATTGTATCACTGTTCTTTAAATTATACCAAGTATCACTTTGAAATGAATTCAACTAAGTTCAAAAATGTATCTGTAACTGTCGACTTTTAGAATTACTTTCGTTAAATGATACACGATCAGTGTTACTACGAGGGCTATGCCGAAAGGTTTTAGCAGAGTGTGAGAAAAAAAATTATTTGCGAAACAACAATTACGACTTTTCAGAATACTCTCCATTAGCACGTATACATTTTTTCATTCTCTGAAACCACTTAGAAAACGTTGCAGTCCAAGCTTCTTTCGGGATGTCACTTAGTGCACTCTCGTACGCTGCAATGGCCTCTTCATCTGACGAAAACCGCTGCCCACGTATTTTTTCCTTGGTCTTACGGAACAGAAAGAAGTCACATTGGGCCAGTTCAGGTGAATGTGGGGATGAGCTAACACTCGCACTTTTCCCTTACCAAAACGTCCATTGTTCTGGCAGCCCCGTATGCAAATACATTGCCGTGATGCAGCAGAAGGTGCCCACTCTTGGACTTTAGGTGCTGTGACCTCCAAGTGGCTAGGAACTTGGGAAGACAGTCACTCACATACCATTCAGCATTGACTGTACGACGTGTGTCCATGCTCAAAGAGGTGAGATGCCCCATTTTTTTGTATTAAAAAAAAGTTGCCACAATCTTCTTTCCGGATCTCCGACGTCGTCGAACTTTTGTGGGTGGTTTCTCCTCTGGAAAGCACCACACAGAAGACTGTCTCTTCGTTTCAGGGTCATAATGGTAGACCCATGTTTCGTCACCTGTGACGATCTTGTAGGTGTCTTCGGACTGCCCTCCATTGAATTTTTCTAGCATGAAATGACACCATTCCACTCTCTTTCTGTCTGGGAATGTGTCACCCAACGGGCACATCTCTTGGTAAGGTCTAAATAATCGTGAACGATGGTCCTACTACTCAATATGGCGTCGGGAAGGGCATCTCGCCGTAAAACTAAGTCCTGTAAGGTTAAGCCCTCCAAGATAACGACTTTCCACGTCGAGAAGGGAATTCAGAGATCCAGTAGAAGATTGTCAGGAGTTGGAAACCGAAACAGCAGATAGAAAGGGAGAGACACAGAGGGAAACAAGAAGGTTCTCATTCACAAATGAAGATATTTTCAGAGAAATCCAACTGCTTCAGCAAGGAAAAGCAGCAGAAGTGATCAAATTACTGGAGAGGTATTAAAGACAATGGGGTGGTACATAGTGCTTCATTTAAAATTTATCTTTGACTATGTTATAAATAATAGTGTACCAAATGAATGGAAGGAATCTGTAATACCAATTTTTAAGGTAAAAGGTAATAAAAGGAACCCAGAGAACTACAGACCAATCAGCCTGACCAGTATAGTTTGTAAAATACTGGAGAGTTTAATATCGAAGTACATCAGAGGGATATGTGATGATAAAAATTGGTTCATGAGGAGCCAGTATGGATTCAGAAAGAAAGTTTCTTGTGTGGCACAACTGGTGGGGTTTCAGCAGGACATATCGGATAATTTGGATCATCGCCCTCTAGTGTGACTGCGCTAATACGCCTTCTCATTCGCCCAGTCACACATGTAAACGAGCGAACGCGGCGTAGTTAACTGTTCAGGCGCTTGGAGCGCTGAGAAGCTGGCATTAGTCTGGTTGACGAGACACGCTCTGTGATCATTGCTAATAGTGCTGGAGTAATTTTAGCCTGTGTTTACCTTATTTGTATTGTTTCTTTGGTCGTGAACCGTCTTGTTGTGTATGTACATACTATTATTTACTGCTGTGTGCCTTAATGTAAGATGAAAAGCAGATCGGGAAGTGAGATTTCGTTTCATGAATTTCCTCTCAACGAGCAAAAACGTCATAAACGGCTAAATGTTATTTCAAGAAAGGATTTCTCGCCAAATTTCAATTCGAGGTCATATGTTTACCACACCGAATAAATCCACACTTTCACGCTACATAGGAAATACAAACTGCGAGACTGGAATAACACTCTTAGTAAAGAAGCGGCTCTTAGCAGAAAGTCAGTGCCTAAATGAAGCAGAGAGATTCTGATTGTTGGTAGTCCATCGAACAACAGATGTTATATGACAAGTAACTCGACACCTTCTTTCAACAGAGGGATACTTCATTCCATGTTGAGAGAATAAAAACTACTCAAAATGACTGTCATGCAAGCGAAAGTAGAAATCGAATGATCCTAGTCAATAACCTTTTCAGTTTTATAATTTCTGCTGTGACTACTAAATAAAGGTTACGGCAGGCTTTTTCTTGTCTAAGAGGCTTTTAGGTACAGAGCTACATATTTTAACACTCAAAGCAATAAAGGAAGTCGAAGCTTGCGGTTTTTTCGTGTTGCGCATTGTGAGTGATAATCATAATTCTAATGTTAGCAGGATAAGAAGAATGTCGTCTTCAAAACATATTAAACTGAAGATCTATCATCCTGTTGATAGTGAAATGCCTCTTCTTGGTTTCAACAAATGACACATTCTGAAAAGTAAGGTCTTCTTTACTCAAGAAATCTATGTTTGATGGTTCCCAGGGTATAAATGGTGACTTTATCAAGAAACTGTATCAGATGCAATCAAATGAAACTGTGAAACCGGTTCATTTTTCAAAAACATCGAGCCGTCTAAGTTTAAGAAAATGAATGTGCGGCGCGAGAAAGATATTTTCGCGACTGAAGTAATAACAGCCCTAGAATATTTAAAAGACCATTCGTATACAGAAGTGCACGATTTTCTAATGCAGGTGCCACTGTCAAATACATGTTATCGATGAAATGAAATGTCGTATGGCTATCCCAGGACGGGTTCGGTCGCCACATACACCCAGCCCCCGTGCCATTGGAATTAACCAATTCATGTTAAAATCCCCGCCCCGACCGGAAATCGAACCCGGGGCACTCTCAACCGAAAGCGAGTACGCTGACCGTTCAGCCAACGAGTCGGATCATGTTATCGATAAAAAGTTTATTCGACATACGTGTATACCTTTCGTATACAGATGTGCACGATGTAGCAACATTGCAGCCGGACAAGATGTTTAATTCTTTTGACAAGACCAAGGTGTTCAACAGTGCTAATGGACTCGATTTATAAAAGAGATTAAAACAGCAGGCTGCAGTACCTATTTGATTTGCCACTGTGGATTTTGAAAGTTATTCGTATTGAAAGCACAACCATTTGTGCATTTATCCTGTTGCGTCCATGAGTGACTATTTAGTACCTGTGTTGCGTGATTGTCCTCACTTCAGTTGTCCTGAGATCGGACATTCATAGTTATTGAGTGAAGTTATTTGCGAGTGTGCTTTCCTGTATTCTTAAATAACATAGCCACATAAATTACACGGATCTTTGAAAGATTTGAGCGTGAGAACGCGAAACACTTAAACAGAAAAGTGTGCGAAATTATTTATTTTCTACAGTATATGCTACCTACCGTTAACATTATTTTGTACGGTTTTTCCGCTGCAGAGGGGTACGTTCTTAACTGAATTTCTATACTAAGGTGTAAGCTGTGATTCAAATATATTTATTGAGTGACTGACTATATACAAATACATATTTGAACATAAATATACAAAGCACTTAATGTGTCCTCTATGAACAATCGTGTTTCAATGCCAGCGAAGCAGCGCTCGGTGGTAAAAAAGGGAACAAGGCGCATATCGCTCATATTGCTGTATTGGGAAGGCGTATTAGCGCAGTCATAGTAGAGGGCGATGGTTGGATTCAGGAGGCCAGTTAAATTGCATAGTCATAGATCTTTCCAAAGCCTTTGATAGAGTGGAATAGAGGCGGCAAATTATCGATAGTAATCGCCATCGATATTTTCCGATATTATGAGCTCTACTATCGATAGTAATCGATAGTTTTCAAAATGCTTGCTTGTTGTTTTAAGGAGTCTAACATCAAAGGTCATCGGCCCAGTTTTCAAAAAGTGGAACGAATAATATCATTATGCCTGAAAATAGAACATTTATTGAACACAATACACAAAAAATCAGTAGAAAGCACAACTATTTCATGCTATGTAATTTCTGATATTGAAATCGGAGTTACTCATAAATCTCTTCAGTGACCGCCCGAGAAATTCTCGCTCTGCTGCAGTATTCATTTTGCGATCGCCCGACATTTTCTGAGGTATTGTAATATATTTGGAAAAATGTTTTACAGCAATCTCAACAGATGGCAGTAGAGTTTTCAGTTGCTTTCATGATGTCTTTGACCTAAAATGTGCCTTATCTTCTCTCACCTACACACAATCTCTGACAACATATAAATCTTATTTTTTGTCCCGTATTGGCTTGGCGCCACCTCGTCCATGTTGCGGCTTGAAGCCAACATCTCGATCAGCTGACTGGGGGGTAGTTCGAAGCAGAGTCCGAGAGGATATAAGGAAATTGTCAAACAGTAACATTCGAAAAGGCGGCGAAATCGGAATATGAGATGTACCCAGCTTAGTTGTTGTGGTTAAGCGTTATTTACAATAAAAAACCGTGGTCATAAATGCGTAATTACGACGGAAATGTTTAAAACCAAAAGAGACCTACGATAGGATACACTCTCATTATGATCGTATTTTTTGCAAGTATTACATCCCCGTGAGTAACACTGATTGTTTAATGTTAATTATTTATTATAATGTAAGAGACAAGTAATTTTTTCCAATTACCGCATCATATTGGGATTAATAGCTGAAAGGTAACCCCTGAAAGATGTCCGTAAGGAAGTGTAGCCTAATTTTAAATATTAATGCGACTGACATCTACAATAAACACTTCATAACTTCCAGAAACAACTTTAAAGTACCGGTACTGTATTTACCGTGCTTTGTGTACTTTTGACTGAAATAGGCCTACTTCAAACCAATGACCAACGACACAAGATGCAAAGAGTGACACATAGCCTACATGACCATTATGGAAAGAAAAGAACACAAGTATCATACTTCAGTGAAACATACACCACCAACAGATGGCAACAAAAATGAACTCTCCAGGGTAAAGGATACACAGGCAACATAACAAGAAATATTCACTTATCATAAGTTATAAAAATTTACAATACAGTAGGGTCAACTGCATATCAATTGTCACTGGTTGTAGTACCTATTTATGCCCATGAAGCAGGGATCTGTTATAGTATGCTGCTTCAACAAAATAATAATAATAATAATAATAAAGGGATACATAAAATACTACACAGGTAAAATTTCACTCCACTGCCGCCTACTAAATTAAGCTTAGTTTAAAGCCCAGCACAAACTAATGTACATGCCACATTTGAAGTAGGCCTAAAAATAGGAGGTCACATCTGAAGAAAAGAAAACATCCTGCAGCATTCAGTAATGTTCCCAAAGTACAGAAAGAAGACATGCCTATATAAAAGTAATTTAAGAATGAATTTCTATAAAAATCAACCTGACTCATAGACAGAATGATTAGAGGGAATATGCCTAAAAGTAGAACACTAATATAAAGCAGTGAAACTAGCATACCACACCAGCATCCTCTTACATAAGCAACTTGAGTCTATATAAATATTCCAGTCACAGGAAGCATAGAAATCCTCATATAGGCCAACACACTCTAACACGTTTATGTAGCAAATGCAATAATTATATTATAAAGCCCTCGTACTGTGGATATTCTCTGCTTTCAGTGGTCACTGCCATCCCTTTGAACAAAGATTACGGCTGTTCAAGATATTAAATATATTGTTCATGAGCCTTAACAAATTTTACAGTCTCCTCACACCCTTGAAACTGAGGAAGATTTAAGTCTCTGTCACAATATGTCATTGCACTTGCAACACTTTCACTGAATGTTTGTGTGGCGAGCTTTACTTCCATGGGTTCCTTCTCCCAGTGAATGTGCCTCTTGGTAAGTTTTGTTCCTAGATGAAGGCCCTCGAAACTCTGAAGTTTCTCTAACTCTTATATGTACCTCCAATCTATGAGATTATTACCCCTTGCAAGCTGTCCACTTCATGGCCGTATCGATGAGTTTAATCAACAAATTAATCTAAAAAGCCACCTAATCGATACTTTATTTCTTTTGCCTTTGGCAAACTTAAAAATACATTAACAAACACAGTACATGTTTCGACCACTTAGTGGTCATCTTCAGCTGTATATAAAAAATCTTAGATGATAACATTTAAAAGCAAGCACATTGGATCTTATAACTATATCCCATGGGAATCCAAAAACTATTGTTCTAGATGCTTAAATGAATTGGAAGATGGGGGGGGGTTGGGTAAGGAGATTAATGTGAATGATACTTAAATTACAGTATCGTTTGCAATTGTGTTTAAAAAACTTAAATGATGATAAGCATATTTAAAATATTTAAAAGCGTCTATGGTAAAATTATTTTTGATAAAATTAGGTGGCGTGATTAAAAATTCGTGTTTTTAACAATCTTCAGGCATTTGTGAGAAAATGCTAACTTAATTAAAATTCGCGTCTATGGTGCTGTTAAACACTTTGTTTTTAATAAACACACTTAAAATATTCTAAAGTGTCTATGGTAAGGCACTTATTAAAAAAAACACTTGTGCTTGAATGAAAGTTTATGTTAGATGCACCAGTCTTCAAGTATTTATTGTTTATATTTGATAACTTCCTTGAGTGATATTCTTGTGGTTAAAAGGCCGTGTTGACTGTTCAACTTCCGAGAATTGCTCTTCGGAATGTGATAAAAGAATTTGTGTTAGTCGTTTAACTTGTTAAAACCCTGTGGTGGCTTCTGATATACAAAATGGCGATCTGATTCGGGCAGCTTGCCTCGCGATCTGTAACCAGCAGGAGATCGTAATATATTAATATATAACATATGATAAAAGTAAAAAGCTCCGAATTCCAAATAGATAGCGGGAAGATATTTGTATTCGAGATTGCGTGGCCTTGACTTACCTTATCTGGCAAATGTTTAATCCGCGTTGCCTTGGAGAACTGCCTTCGTGCACGACCTAGTGTGATAGCGGTGTGACATGGTCTGATTGTTCGTGGAATATTCCGGAGAAAGGGGAAGTAGAGTTGTGTCGTCATCTAGTACGCCTTGTGAGGGGGGAGGGATTACTGGTTGTGTTTCAGTGACGTCGTGTTCGAGTATTTCATTTGTTTACTGTTTACCATTTCCACGTATTTACTGAATTGTTCGTATAGGAGGTTTTTTTCGTTCGTTTCGTTTAGATTCCGTTCCCTGTTCTCTAGTTTATCGAGAGTAATGTGGATGTTTTCTAGGTTATTCATTAAACTTCCTTTATTAATCCTACTGATAATTTGGAGATCTTGTCTGATGTTAGTGAAATTGTGATTTGCCTCCTTCATATGAGCTCCCATAGCATAGTATCTTCTGTATTTCTCTGCATTAACATGTTCCTGATACCTAATTAAAAAGCTCCGCCCAGATTGCCCCACGTATGTTTTTTTGCACTGGGTACATGTCAATCTGTAAATGCCAGATTCCTCGAATTCGTCATTTTTAAGTTTATTGACTTTATTGTGATTAAAAAATCTGTGTTTTGTATTGTTGTTGGTTGAGAAAGCTATTTTGGTATTGTGCTTCTTAAAACAAATTCGTGATTTCATAAATCCTCGGGTTATTAAAGGTGAATTTGACGTATTTCTTTGCATTCTCCGATTGTTGCTTTAGTTTAATTTGTTGTTGATATTTGCACTTAGTAATGATTTTGTTAATGAATTTCAAACTGAAACCGTTATGTAAGGCTTGTTGACGAATGAAAGATAGTTCCTTCTTTCTGTCCGTATCTGTTAACGGGATTTCAAAGGCCCTGTTGACGAAACTGTAGTAGGCGGATTTCTTTTGTGAAGTGGGATGTAAAGAATCGCTTTTAATTGTAGTCGGTGTAAAAGTGGGTTTTCTGTGTATTTTAAACTGGAAATGGTTGTTTATCCGGATTGTTTGAATATCTAGAAAATTGAGTGTACCTTCTTCTTCTTCTTCTTCCGCTGTAAATTTAATGTTTGGGTTTAGTAGGCCACATTAAAGGACTAGATTTCTGGGTACGCTTTGTTGACGATACTTTTGTCATTATAAACAAAGAACTTAATGACAGTAAAAGTATTCTAAATACCTTAACTACTTTAGACCCAAACATTAAATTTACAGCGGAAGAAGAAGAAGAAGGTACACTCAATTTTCTAGATATTCAAACAATCCGGATAAACAACCATTTCCAGTTTAAAATACACTGAAAACCCACTTTTACACCGACTACAATTAAAAGCGATTCTTTACATCCCACTTCACAAAAGAAATCCGCCTACTACAGTTTCATTAACAGGGCCTTTGAAATCCCATTAACAGATACGGACAGAAAGAAGGAACTATCTTTCATTCGTCAACAAGCCTTACATAACGGTTTCAGTTTGAAATTCATTAACAAAATCATTACTAAGTGCAAATATCAACAACAAATTAAACTAAAGCAACAATCGGAGAATGCAAAGAAATACGTCAAATTCACCTTTAATAACCCGAGGATTTATGAAATCACGAATTTGTTTTAAGAAGCACAATACCAAAATAGCTTTCTCAACCAACAACAATACCAAACACAGATTGTTTAATCACAATAAAGTCAATAAACTTAAAGATGACGAATTCCAGGAATCTGGCATTTACAGATTGACATGTACCCAGTGCAAAAAAACATACGTGGGGCAATCTGGGCGGGGATTTTTAATTAGATATCAGGAACATGTTAATGCAGAGAAATACAGAAGATACTATGCTATGGGAGCTCATATGAAGGAGGCAAATCACAATTTCACTAACATCAGACAAGATCTCCAAATTATCAGTAGGATTAATAAAGGAAGTTTAATGAATAACCTAGAAAACATCCACATTACTCTCGATAAACTAGAAAACAGGGAACGGAATCTAAACGAAACGAACGAAAAAAACCTCCTATACGAACAATTCAGTAAATACGTGGAAAATCTAAACAGTAAACAAACAAGACAAACAAATGAAATACTCGAACACGACGTCGCTGAAACACAACCAGTAATCCCTCCCCCCTCACAAGACGTACTAGATGACGACACAACTCTACTTCCCCTTTCTCCGGAATATTCCACGAACAATCAGACCATGTCACACCGCTATCACACTAGGTCGTGCACGAAGGCAGTTCTCCAAGGCAACGCGGATTAAACATTTGCCAGATAAGGTAAGTCAAGGCCACGCAATCTCGAATACAAATATCTTCCCGCTATCTATTTGGAATTCGGAGCTTTTTACTTTTATCATATGTTATATATTAATATATTACGATCTCCTGCTGGTTACAGATCGCGAGGCAAGCTGCCCAAATCAGATCGCCATTTTGTATAACAGAAGCCACCACAGGGTTTTAACAAGTTAAACGACTAACACAAATTCTTTTTATCACATTCCGAAGAGCAATTCTCGGAAGTTGAACAGTCAACACGGCCTTTTAACCACAAGAATATCACTCAAGGAAGTTATCAAATATAAACAATAAATACTTGAAGACTGGTGCATCTAACATAAACTTTCATTCAAGCACAAGTGTTTTTTTAATAAGTGCCTTACCATAGACACTTTAGAATTTTTAAGTGTGTTTATTAAAAACAAAGTGTTTAACAGCACCATAGACGCGAATTTTAATTAAGTTAGCATTTTCTCACAAATACCTGAAGATTGTTAAAAACACGAATTTTTAATCACGCCACCTAATTTTATCAAAAATAATTTTACCATAGACGCTTTTAAATATTTTAAATATGTTTATCATCATTTAAGTTTTTTAAACACAATTGCAAACGATACTGTAATTTAAGTATCATTCACATTAATCTCCTTACCCCAACCCCCCCCCCCATCTTCCAATTCATTTAAGCATCTAGAACAATAGTTTTTGGATTCCCATGGGATATAGTTATAAGATCCAATGTGCTTGCTTTTATATGTTATCATCTAAGATTTTTTATATACAGCTGAAGATGACCACTAAGTGGTCGAAGCATGTACTGTGTTTGTTAATGTATTTTTAAGTTTGCCAAAGGCAAAAGAAATGAAGTATCGATTAGGTGGCTTTTTAGATTAATTTGTTGATTATTACCCCTGGCAAAAGTTCTCTCAGCTCCTAAAGTATTCCTCACTAATTTTATAGCATGGCAAGCATCTAGAAGAATAAACACTTTAGAATCATTTGAATGATTTTCAAACCAGTTCACCATATTATTTTCATCAAAAGAAGCTCCCAGAGAATGGGCCATGGATAAATTAGAAGCAGCACCATCAAAAGTAAGTGACACTACAATTACGTTTAGGTCATTTAAATATTTAAGGCACTCAATCTCTAGATTTGCTCTCTCCGAGCCACTTAAACCGTTAATCAAAAAATAACCCACTCGAATTTTCCAGTGTCCATTTAGTGAGACCACCATAAACACTAAAGCCTCCTTGGCTTCTGGTAAATCCTGATCCTCGATTTCAGTACCACAATTCACATAAACAAGAAATTGTTTTCCATCAAATTCAATGTGCTTCCGGATGCACATTTCATCCAACATCAGTGCACACACTAGGGGCTTTCCATTGATAGCCATCTCCTTTCCTTTCGAAATGAGAGCAGTTGCGGCCTCTGAACTGAATCCTGGCTTACCATCCACCGACTGATACCACCTCCGCAGTGTATCTGGATGGGGAAAACCTTGAGGAAATTCATCCCTCAAGTAGCTGTATGCACGACTTGAATAGAAATTCAATGCAAGTGCAAAGCAGCGTAGTTCAGGAGGATAATCTGCTCTTGTATCACCATCCTTTGTTACATCAGAAGTTGGGCAGCAGCAGGAGAAAGACATTTCTGGAACAATGGAAGCTGAAAGGTGCATTATGCTTTTTCACAAGTTAATTTATGGTATTACATTATTTTTGAAATATTTGTTTAACAGAGATTGTGATACAATAAAAACTAATTACAGACTTCTAAAGGCTCCAAATTTTATGTATGTCTGTCTGTTAGGTCATCAACCCAGAGACTGGTTGGATCCTCAAATAGCACCACCAAAGGCTAGCAGATATAGGGAAACCGAAAAAAAATTTAAGTTGTTGTTTTCTTACCTCAAGCGTGCAAGCAGCATCTTCAGTTATCATCATTTTCTCCTTCAGATGGTTTACTAAGGCTTTTCCATTCTGCAACTGATTAATAGCTTACCGATACTTTTGCCTTTCCAATTTTAGCTTCTTATGGGATTTATGAATAACTTCCCTGGCAACCTGCTTGAAGGTCTGGGCTTTCCTTGGTGACTTTACCATTTCCTCAGTGTAATCACCAACATAAGATTTTCTGAACACCTTTGTTTTAGGAAGAGACTCATTCTCCTCTTCCTGAGGAACACTGAAAAAATATGAAAATTATAAGGGTCAACAACAAAAATGTCTTACGTATGTGTAATATAGTAACCTGACATACTGCAATAGATGTTGCAGTTTGAACAGTATGTTAAATGTCTTAAACACAATTATATCACATAAGGATGACAGGACACATTCCTGCATAAATCTACGGAAAATAATATTTTAAAAAATAAGAAAATCTACTCACACACAACTTGTTGATGCAACAGGATCCACTTGAAGTTTCCTCTTCACAGGAGGTTTTCTCCTCTTTTCAGCTGGTAAAAGGTGGGGTGGAAATTTAAAAATTGTTGGTACTGCATTTGGCTTCAGTTTAACTCCCACGCCAAATGCTTCGTTATCAAAACATTCCGGTGAAAAATGCTTAGAGTATAATCTTGAATGCTTTCCAGGCAAGAAATTCTCTCTTCTTAATGCAACTACCCATTGCTTTTTTCTTTTCTCATCAGCAGGAAAACTGAAATCAATAAAAGCACAGTTTTCAAAATTGCTGTAACCGGGAAACTGGAAATGTAACCAATAAAATAAATTACATGTAATTGTATGTATTCTACAGACACCTGACAACAACTGTATGAAACCCCTTACATCATCATATTTACGTAAATATTTACTTACCCGTGAAAGGAAATGCCAGATCCATTTTTGAAGGTCTCCTTGCATCCATACGCTACGCAATAGTGCACCAGCGCTTCATTAACAGTAGCTAAAAGTCACTTTTAAGTACGCTGATCACTATTCTCGCCTATAGCTTAATGTTCAAAACTCTCGCTCTACCCACCAGTCAGCTGATTGAGATCCTTGCTTCCAGAATGAGACGTCATCAGCCATCTATTGGATATATGATCGAAGCGTATTGGCATCAACTCAACTAAGGTTAGGTTGCATGGAGAATCCTACCTTCCAAAATGCTAAATAGTCTTTCTGCCGGCACTGAAGTCGCAGGTACACAGAGATTCTTAAATGCACACCTATGACTTGGAACAAACTCCTCACCAGTTAACTTTAAACAGCTGCACAATTTCTGTTAGCGCGAAAAATAAGCCAGTGGGGAAAAAAACTATCGTTGACTATCGGTGCTAGACGATAGTGATCTCTATCGATAACTATCGATAGCACTATCGATAGTTTTCTGAATCTACAGTGGAACGTGGAATATTATTAAAGAAATTGTAGGGCATAGGATTGGACGTAAGAGTTACATGTTGGATAAAAATATTTCTTAATTCAAGGGTTCAGAAAGTCAAAGTAGGAAATAATGTATCGCAGGAAGAGAACGTTTGGAAGGGAATTGCACAGGGTAGTATAATCAGTCCGTTACTTTTCTTAATATACGCAAATTATTTAGGGAAAAATATAACATCAAAAATAAGATTGTATGTAGATGACATAAATGTTTATAGGGAAATAAATAACATTGACGATTATTCAGAATTAGAAAGGTGCCTTGACCGTATCCAACAATGGGTTGAAGAAAATAATACGAAGGTTAATGGAGGCAAAACAACTGTTAGAACATTTACAAACAGGGGTTTTAAAACTAAATTTCAATATACTTTGGATGAGGAAGCTGTCCCAAAAGATGGCAATTTGAACTAATTTGCACTGGAAGGATCATGCGGATGACATTGTGGGGAAAGCATACAGACAATCAATCAATCAATCAATCAATCAATCAATCAATCAATCAATCAATCAATACTGATCTGCATTTAGCGCAGTCGCCCAGGTGGCAGATTCCCTATCTGTTGCTTTCCTAGCCTTTTCCTAAATGATTTCAAAGAAATTGGAAATTTGTTGAACATCTCCCTTGGTAAGTTATTCCAATCCCTTACTCCCCTTCCCATAAATGAATATTTGCCCCAGTTTGTCCACTTGAATTCCAAATTTAACTTCATATTGTGATCTTCCCTACTTTTATAAACGCCATTCAAACTTATTCGTCTACAGTCATTCCACACCATCTCTCCGCTGACAGCTCGGAACATACCACTTAGTCCAGCAGCTCTTCTTCTTTCTCTCAATTCTTCCCAACCCAAAATTTGCAACATTTTTGTAACGCTACTCTTTTGTCGGAAATCACCCAGAACAAATCGAGCTGCTTTTCTTTGGATTTCTCCAGTTCTTGAATCAGCTAATCCTGGTGAGGGTCTCATACACTGGAACCATACTCTAGTTGGGGTCTTACCAGAGACTTATATGCACTCTCCTTTACATCCTTACTACAACCCCTAAACACACTCATAACCATGTGCAGAGATCTGTACCTTTATTTACAATCCCATTTATGTGATTACCCCAATGAAGATCTTTCCCTACATTAACACCTAGATACTTACAATGATCCCCAAAAGGAACTTTCGCCCCATCAACCCAGTAATTAAAACTGAGAGGAGTTTTCCCATTTGTGAAACTCACAACCTGACTTTTAACCCCGTTTATCAACATACCATTGCCTGCTGTCCATCTCGCAACATTTTCAAGGTCACGTTGAAGTTGCTCACAATCTTGTAACTTATTTATCACTCCATAGAGAATAACATCATCCGCAAAAAGCCTTACCTCCGATTCCACTCCTTTACTCATATCATTTATACAGTATATATAAGAAAATATAAAGGTCCGATAAAACTGCCTTGAGGAATTCCCCTCTTAATTAATACAGGGTCAGATAAAGCTTCGCCTACTCTAATTCTCTGAGATATATTTTCTAGAAATATAGCAACCCATTCAGTCACTCTTTTGTCTAGTCCAATTGCACTCATTTTTGCCAGTAGTCTCCCATGATCCACCCTATCATATGCTTTAGACAGGTCAATTGCGATACAGTCCATTTGACCTCCAGAATCCAAGATATCTGCTATATCTTGCTGGAATCCTACAAGTTGAGCTTCAGTGGAATAACCTTTCCTAAAACCCAATTGCCTTCTATCGAACCAGTTATTAATTTCACAAACATGTCTAATATAATCAGAAAGAATGCCTTCCCAAAGCTTACATACAATGCATGTCAAACTTACTGGCCTGTAATTTTCAGCTTTATGTCTATCACCCTTTCTTTTATACACAGGGGCTACTATAGCAACTCTCCATTCATCTGGTATAGCTCCTCCGACCAAACAATACTCAAATAAGTACTTCATATATGGTACTACATTCCAACCCATTGTCTTTAGTATATCCCCAGAAATCTGATCAATTCCAGCCGCTTTTCTAGTTTTCAACGTTTGTATCTTATTGTAAATGTCATTGTTATCATATGTAAATTTTATTACTTCTTTGGCCTTAGTCTCCTTCTCTATCTCGACATTATCCTTGTAACCAACAATCTTTACATACTGTTGACTGAATACTTCTGCCTTTTGAAGATCCTCACATACACACTCCCCTTGTTCATTAATTATTCCTGGAATGTCCTTCTTGGAATCTGTTTCTGCCTTAAAATACCTATACATACCCTTCCATTTTTCACTAAAATTTGTATGACCGCCAATTATGCTTGCCATCATGTTATCCTTAGCTGCCTTCTTTGCTAGATTCAATTTTCTAGTAAGTTCCTTCAATTTCTCCTTACTTCCACAGCCACTTCTAACTCTATTTCTTTCCAGTCTGCACCTCCTTCTTAGTCTCTTTATTTCTCTATTATAATAAGGTGGGTCTTTACCATTCCTTACCACCCTTAAAGGTACAAACCTATTTTCGCATTCCTCAACAATTTCTTTAAACCCATCCCAGAGTTTGTTTACATTTTTATTGACCGTTTTCCACCGATCATAGTTACTTTTTAGAAACTGCCTCATGCCTGCTTTATCAGCCATATGGTACTGCCTAACAGTCCTACTTTCAAGACCTTCCTTTCTATCACATTTATTTTTAAGTACCACAAAAACAGCTTCATGATCACTAATACCATCTATTACTTCAGTTTCCCTATAGAGCTCATCTGGTTTTATCAGCACGACATCCAGGATATTTTTCCCTCTGGTTGGTTCCATCACTTTCTGAATCAGCTGTCTTTCCCATATTAACTTATTTGCCATTTGTTGGTCATGCTTCCTGTCGTTCGCATTTCCTTCCCAATTGACATCTGGCAAATTCAGATCTCCCGCTACAATCACATTTCTATCCTTGTCGTTTCCCACATAGCTGACTATCCTATCAAATAATTCCGAATCCGCGTCAGTGCTACCCTTTCCCGATCTGTACACTCCAAATATATCAAGTTGCCTATTATCTTTAGAAATGAGCCTTACACCTAGAATTTCATGTGTCTCATGTTTAACTTTTTCGTAGCTTACAAATTCTTCTTTCACCAGAATGAACACTCCCCCTCCCACCATTCCTATCCTATCTCATTGGGAAAGGCGTGAAGGAGTGGAGCAGTTTACCAGTGGCAGTGTTTGGTCCTTTTCCAAAATCTGTACAGATATTCAAGAAGAGAATAAACAGCAACAGAGAAAATAAATGAAATGTTAGAGGGCATTCGACCAGTGCAGGTTATTGTAAATAAGAAATGTGTGTAAATAAACTAATTCCATCCCCTGGTCTAAGGAGTTTGGATAGCCAAAGTAGGGGACTGCCTGTAGGGGTGAAGTACAGTGGGGACTTCGAGGGCCCTGGGACCACTACGGTAGCTGTGAAGGCCCTTCAGGAACTCTGAAAAGTGGTGGCAAAAGGGGCTCTGGTTAATACGCAGCTGGTCGTTATGCTACTTAGGTTCCAAAATGGGTAAAAAATAAATAAGTAAATAAATGCAATATACATTTTAAACTTATACCAGTTGAATAGTATTATTTGAAGTAATTCCACAAACTGTATATGAGGTGACTATGCTTGTAAGACTATGTTTTTTAAACAATATAAATTAGGATGAGCTGTGTGTTGAATAGAAAAAATTGTTAGCGTTAATTATATAATATTGTATTGTAGGAAAATTTTCTTCTCTTGTTAATTTAAAATTTAGTGCTTGACAATAATGTATTTTAGTGCACCATTTGCCACCGAGGTAGACACGTCATTTGCAAATAAAGAGATTTTGATTTTGAATTAGGTACAGGAGTGAAAATGGGAAACCACGGAAAAGCATCTTGAAGGCTGCTGACAGTGTGGTTCGAACCCACTATCTCCCGGATGCAAGCTCACAGTCCCGTGCCCTTAACGGCACGGCCAACTCGCCCGGTAATTTCAAGAAGGGAGCTGATTTATTTACGCATTGCAAACACCGAAGAATACGGTTATAGTAATGCGTATATCAAAATAAAGGCAGAAATATCGTATATAACATTACATTGAGTGAGGGTGAGAGTTCCTCATTGAGCTTGAAAACCGACTTAATTATGAATATCTTGATTGATCATTTATTATCATTTGCTTCGGTAAGGAAATCTTCATTAATGTTCAACGCTTCAATTCCCCATCCGACGGACGAATCACCATCAGTAACGTCATATACCCTCGTTCCACATGAACACTGCGTAAAGGTTTGCAATTGACTCCAAGATTCTGGCACGCAATCTTGTTAATTTATAATAAAAGTTTTACTGCAGCCAATGGCCATTAAAACATGTTTACATGACTAATTACATCAAACAGAATTTGGTTAGTCCCATCTGTCTTTTAGTACACGTCACAACATGATATAAGTCGCAAGTCTTCTCGCACAGTACACATATACATTCCTATCTCGGAATGTGAAAAGTTTTGTTAGCACACACACGATGATGATAACCGTGTGTTGCTAATCTAGTCTCTACATGCCTGAGTTCATAGTTTGCCTTCATGCAATCCGTACTGGCCATAGCCTCTGTGGTGTAAAATGTTTCCCATATACTGTATCTCCCTTCTTGGTTTGCAGCTCTGTTTGTAACTGGTTGAATGCATCTGTACACGGCAATATTAGTTTGTGGCGTAGTTCTTCTGTATAGATGAGTTCTCCTGTCAGCTCGTAACATACCCTTGAAGGAGTGAATTTGGACAAACATAATACCCTTTTCATGTAGATTGCTTTTACACTTTCAATGTCTGAAATATTTCCTTTAGTTCGATGTTCCCATATCAATTCCCTTCCATACGTCATTATCGGAGATATTTTTGCATGGAACAGTTTCATAGCGACTTCAACCGAAAGTTTGCGTAAGATCAAGATGTAATTCATTGCTATTACGGCTATATCCTTGATGTGTCTGGTATAAGTAGTGAGATTTTCCTACCTCGCTGACTTAATTTACAAACATATAAATCTGCATTTAACTTGAAAATCTGAATATCTGCATTTAAAATGGAAAATCTGAAAATTAATATTCATTATATAAAATCCACACTCGTCGAACCTTGTACTCACACTTACTTGTTACCTGCTTACTTACACATACGTTATTTGAAGGGCGCCAGCTGTCACTCAGTACAGCAATAATAGAATGAAACTCTTGACTATCTCTAGGGTGTGGGGTAATAAGCTTACTTTTGACAACATACCATATAAGTTCTGGGAAAAGGAGATTGGCGTTCGGTTTCCCCATTAATTTTGAGGTTAAGATATTTTACTGTCAATGAAATGAAACTATGAATTCGTTTGATAGAACAATATATATTCTTTAAATAATATATCAAAAAATAGTGAGTCTTGTTGCGATAAAACAGATGAGAATGTGAAATTATGACATTGCAACTGAAAGAAACTAGGCATGAATTTGAATTCTTCTTGACCGGACATTTAACAATTTATACGAAATATTTTCTTCACTTTTTCACTTGACTGTACCTTCAACACTTTGAGTGTAATTACGAGGTAATCCATTGCTCTGGTGTTTACTGTAGATGTGTCACGCCTAACGTGGTGATACATCCTTGCGACTGCTTCTTCTCCATATCATCTGACTTCTTTGTAAGTCAATATGGTATGACCTCTTGGCAGGTCCAGGGTTGCCCTCTCTGACTCCTTGGTAAGCCTTGCGTCCGCGTCTTCCACTAAGTGACGGACCAACCATTTGGTCTCACTCTCTCAATGACCAATATTGGCTCACTGAGTCTTCACCATCTCTCGTTCACACTGGCTGACTAACCACCTAAGGCCTCTTGATCTAGTAGACTACTTCACTGTACTGCATACGTATAAGTAATGACTGACGCTACAATATGCACCCACCTTATATAGACGTTGGTTGACACAACTACGTAATCTCCAGAAATAACAATGACATACTCCCACCTACGCGACAGATATTACATACAGTGGTGAAATAGCCCCGCGGCGACTGAGTCCGTGCGCGCATTGCTAAATAAATACGATGACGTAGCCATGGAGTGGCGATGACTTGGCAGAATCGCCACTAATATTGCACAATGCCCCAACGTCACACCCAATCTCTGATATATACAACAATTCTCACTGTACAGGTATTGAATGTTATTCTACACATACGTATATATGCATACATCTAAGTACAATCTTGCAAGCAACAGGCAATTGCAAAATCGAATTAAATAAGACTGATAATTACAATAATAGTAACAATATCACAGATAACATAATAATAATACTGACATAATAATAATGATAATAATAATAATAATAATAATAATAAAATACAGATAAAATCATGGAATAATAAAAATACAGATATCGTCTTGTAACGGGATTTGAACCGTTACAATTCGCCTCCCTCATAAATAAATCGAAGAACAAAGAATCGATTGATTTATGAACAAAATTATATATATAACACTGACACAGATAAACACTTTAAATGAATATACAACAATAATTTTCTTTTTCAGCATCCATGCATTTTATAATACATCACATATGAGAATTTTTCTCGCACATTGCCATCGTAGATAACTGTTCAGTGTCCCATTCTCATACAATTCACAAGAGCATAGCCCTTAATTTAACACACACAAATAATTTTCAATCAATAATCAACATTCTTCTCCTTTTTTTAACATATCAAAATATTTTGTGAAAATTCACTTATATGAGAACTTTTCTCGCATATTGTTATCGTAGATAACTGTCCAATGTCCTGTTCTCCGTTTTTTTTTGTCACACAGTACATGACAATGTAGCACTTATTCTTCCAATACACCAATACGACACTTGGTTCACACGCAAATCGCAGATGTTAGTTTTATTTTGCCAGTTTCTTACAAAAATTAATCATCTTAATCTTATCTGAACAAATCTCACGTGAAATACTTCTTTAAGTTTTTAATGTTGTAAGTACCGACAATCTTCCCTTCCTGATCTTTTAAGGAATATGCACACTCCCCGATACGGTTCACAATTGTGAAATACCCCTGATACAAAAGAAAAATTTAGACATATTTCCCGCCTCTGCAGATGATGGGAATGGAACTCTAAGTAGCACCTTGTCACCCAAACTGAATTCGTCCAATTTTGCCCTTTTCTGCTGGCGAATACGTTTATTGCCTGCTTTGATTAAATTTTCCCTAGCCAGCTGGATATAATAATCCTTAGATTTTCCCTCTCCCAAGTCTAAGCCTAGCATACTTGCAATTTGATCGGTTGGCTTCCTACCAAAATGAATTTCATACGGCGTACATCCCGTAGACTCGTGTAACGTAGTGTTATACCATCGTTCTACATCACCCAGTCGTGAAAAGCACGAACTGTGCTTATCATGTACGTATGCTCTGAATATTCTTCCGATCTCTCTCATGACCCGCTCGACCATATTACCTTGTGGGTATCGAATAGACGAATATATGGCCTTAACACCCAGTTCATTCAACTTGGTAGTCCATATCTTTGAACTGAACTGACTGCCGTGATCTGATAATATTCTGAGTGGACATCCAAACTCAGGAATATATCTCTCAATAACCTGCTTTAGGCAACCTCTTCCCGTAGCTTTTCTCAGGGGATACATTTTGACATATTTGCTGAAGGCATCAATCAAAACGAACACATACGTATATATGCATATAAGTTGGCCTGGCTTGTCTACAATGACTGCTTGCCGTGGACCCTCTAACGTCCTGTTAGGATGCTTACTACGTTGACATAGATCACAGGTCGCAAGTAATTTCCTAATACTCCTTCCCATATTCTTCCACACAAAATGCCCTTGAATAGCATAAAGAACCTTGTTTGCCCCAAAATGACCGACTTCTTTGTGATAATACCAAATCATGTCTTCCTGTAATGCCTTTGGTACACAAACTTTAAATTCTCCAGAATGACACTTCCTTGACAGGAAACCACTACTTAGTTTGTATTCATGTTTACCTTTCTTCACAAGAACATCTGCCTCCTTATCTCTTAACCAGGTCAGGATAACATTCATCTCATCGTCCCTCTCCTGTTCCACCATGAGATGACGTAATCGATCTCGTTCTGTCATGTTGTCCGTCACATTACCCACACATACCAGTATTCCTTCTCTGATATCTACATACCTCGACTCCGTATTAACTGATAAATTCCTGCTGAGGAAATCGGCTAAGACATTATCTTTACCTTTAATATGTCGAATAGTGAAGTCATATTCACTGATAGCTAAAATCCACCTTGTCATTCTATTACTTGTTAACTTACATGTCTTAATAAATACTAATGCCTGATGATCTGTCCATATCTCAAACTTATTTCCTAATACATACATCCTAAATTTGCTTAATGAATAAATAATAGCCAAGAACTCAATTTCCGTGATGGTATACCTTTTTTCAGTCAAGCTGAGTCCCCGACTCGCCAAAGAAACAATACCCAAATTTCCTTCGTCATCCCTCTGACACAAACATCCGGAAATGCCCTTTTCTGACGCATCGGTCATGAGTACGAACTCGCGATCAGGCATAGGGTATTTTAACATAACGGCATCATTAAAACCTTTCTTCAGCGTAAGAAATGCCTCATCATGTTCAACTGTCCACTTCCATTTAGCTCCACCTTTCAATAAGCCTCTGAATGGCTCTAACAACGCTGCATATTGGATGACAAAACGTCTAAAATAATTACAAACCCCTAAAAATGATTTTAACTGTTTATTATTACGTGGAGTGCTCGTGTTGTTAATCTTCTCTAATCTCGTTTGTTCTGGTTTTACCCCCTGTGCAGATACAGTGTGCCCCAAAAATGTAATCTGTTGTGTGCAAAATGTTGACTTATCCAGTTTTAATGTGAAGCCTCCCTCTCTAACTTTCTGTAAGACTGTGTTCAAATGTTCCATGTGTTCTTCAAAAGTATGAGATGCTATTACTACGTCATCAATGTACATGGTAACAAAATCCCCTGTATCCCGACCTAAAACTCTAGACATAGCACGAATCAACGCTGCCGAAGACGTTTTTGTACCAAACGGGACTCTTGCAAATTGATACAAACAATTCTTATATGCGAAAGCTGTGAGAGGTCTGTCCCCTCTTCTGAGGGGAATTTGCCAAAATGAAGAAGACAAATCCATGATGGAAAACCATGTTTTTCCTTCAAAACGCTGAATGAGTTCTTCCACTGTTTCAGGCCTCTGTTGGTCTGCCTCAATCCTCTGATTCATAAGCCTGGCGTCAATACACAGCCTGACTGACCCGTCCTTCTTGGCAACGATAATTAAAGGATTAATACTATGGCTACAAGATGGTTCAATTATTCCGTAATCCAGCATAACGTTTATCTGTTCTTCGACAGCACTAGCATATTTAAGTGGAATGGGGTACTTAGGTCCCACAAATGATGAATGGTCATGTACAACAAACTTGTGTTCATATACATGTGTTCTTCCTGGCTTATCACTAAATACATCTCGATGCTCACCTAACATCGAACACAACTGCTCCTCCTGTAATTCACTCAAATTACTTCTCGCCACTGTCTCATACAGACCATCCCTTGGATCCTGTCGTATACACACGTGACACACGTCAAAACATCTCCTCACACTAGGAACACCTTCATTCACCTCCCGAATACCTTTACCAGAACACACGTTATCAACACTTACCTCAGACCCTTCATAATTCACACATACTTGTTTGCTAGTTTTCCCCCAGGACAAACACACACTACCCGAATCAAAGTCTAATCTAGCTCCATGATTTGTAAGCCAGTCAGCTCCTAAAATAACTGAATACACCAGATTTGGCACAACAAGGCATGGTTGAAAGTTACATTCATTTTCAATCGTAATTGGTACTGCTATCATTTTATTTACTCTCTGTGACTTGCTACCCACCGCTGTTATAATGAAGGTTTGCCTCACAGGAATCTCTGTTATATTCTGACTTTCTTTCAGAATTTCCTCGTAAAGCTTGGAGCTAATACATGACCTTTCACTACCAGAGTCTAATAATACCTTTACTTTTCTTCTCCATATCATAATTTCTATCGTCGGAGTCACTACCTCACTACTTATATCCTCAGTATTATAACTACTTACATCACTTAATAGATCACTCCTTATATCTAGATTAATACTACTATTTCTTACTTTATTATCTATGACTACGTCATCACTTAAAACATTTGACTTATCACTACTTAGGTCACAATCACGTTGTTCTCTTAAATCTACTTTTACTACACAATTATCTACACTACTTACCTGTTTTTGACAACTTTTACCTTCGGACTGTTCACGTGACCTGTTTATGCAGTCCGCTGAGAGTTTAAAGTGCGCTGGCTCAATGATGGATCCTGAATAACACTCGTGTTAGGCCTATTTTCATCTCTATGACTCAAATCCCCACGCCTCCCATTGTCGGAATGTCTCGGGTAACTCTGCTGACCTCTATCACTATTAAAATTCCTATTAGCCCTCGTCTGATCATAATTGTTTACTCTCCTCTGATAATTATCTGACCTGTTTCCCGCTCCCTCTACATTTCTACTTTGTGGTCGATTGCCACCTATGCTACTATTCAGAGCCTCAAAACTATCTAGCAATACCTCCATGTCTTTGATAGTACTGACTTTCTGCATACACGCAGCTTCCCTAATCCTATCAGAATAATGTTTTAACATGATCCTTACGATATCGACTTCTGAACCAATACTATTAAGATTTTTCCAGATAAGCACGTGTGCCAGAAAGTATTCTGTCATAGACACCCCCTCCTGTTGTCTATATTTACCAAACATAATCCGTTCTCTTTCACGACCCTGGACATTCTCATCCCAAAACTTATTAATAAACTTCTCTTTAAATTCTTCCAAATTAGACATATTATTACGGTACACTTGAAACCAGGTTTTACTTTCACCAATGAAGGAATTCGACAAGATCTCTAATACGTATTCCCATTCGATAATATTATCCCTCAACTTATTTGCAAATCTTTTCTCAACTAATGTTAGAAATTCCATAGGATTAAATTGTTTTCCAGTAAACTTAGGCAAATCTTGGTCCCTATTGTATAAACCACTCGTTACTACTATTTCTCTTGTAATCTGACCTCCTCTCATTTCTTGCCGTAGTACCCTCTGGCAATTCAAAACTTTTTCTTCCGCCACTTTCTCCGCATTCTCTTTCATTATTCTCAATTCTTCCTGTAATTTTTCCTCTTTCTCTGTAACCTTCTGCGACAAAGTTTCTTGTTTATTCTTTAGTTCTCTGACCTGCCCAAGCTCTTTTTCAAACGTTTCTACCTTACTGACACATTCCCTCATACCTTGCCCCACTGCTTTATGGATCTTGTCTAGTCTTTTGTCTACAATCTCGTTAATTTCTTCCCGATTACTAGAAATCTTATTACTTAACTCTTTGATATTCTCTGTACAAGTTCCTTTGACATGCTCAATTTGAGTATGAAGATCGCTCCGACTCGACTCCATTTCTCCTCTAAGGTCAACACACTCTTTATTTAACTTACTTTCTAACGTAGATATTTGACTAGTTACCTGTACTATCTTAGTATCTATTTTATAATTTAGTGATTCACTTAAAGCATCTATTTTCTCATTGGTCACATTAAAATTTTCTTTATTACTGCCAATTAATTCTTCCATCTGTTTCTTATTATTTTCATTACTAATACCAATCATTTCTTCCATTTTCTTACTTATCTCTTTCTTACTATTTTCGTTAATACTATCAATCTTTTCCTCAATTCTTTTCTGACTATTTTCACTACTAGTATCAATCTTTTCCTCCATCGCTGCAAATCTGGCCAGCAGCAAACTTAGAATTTCTTGGTTCATTCCTCCCACGATTTCCTTTTGAGTTTCAGCGTGCTTCTCAATTTCTGCACTTTCCTGAACTAACTCAGAAACTTCCATCGTACTCACCTGTTCCCTACTCTGAATTTCACCTTGGATGTCCGCGGAAGCAATGACCTCGTCGTCACATGACTTGTTATTGTCTTCCTTGTCCATCTTTGGTTCACTAGTGATAGTACGCGATCTCAAATTAATTTCCCTCTTCAAATCCCTTGACATATCCCCAAAATACAAATATATATCACAGAATTATAGTCCTGAAATTTACCGGTAATAATTTCCGTTGGCTTAAATGTGCATACTCTTCCCAGAATGAACCTATGATATGCTGTCATTCAGAACAAATTCTGAATTTATTCGGGCCCCACGTTGGGCGCCACATTGAGATTTTCCTACCTCGCTGACTTAATTTACAAACATATAAATCTGCATTTAACTTGAAAATCTGAATATCTGCATTTAAAATGGAAAATCTGAAAATTAATATTCATTATATAAAATCCACACTCGTCGAACCTTGTACTCACACTTATTTGTTACCTACTTACTTACACATACGTTATTTGAAGGGCACCAGCTGTCACTCAGTACAGCAATAATAGAATGAAACTCTTGACTATCTCTAGGGTGTGGGGTAATAAGCTTACTTTTGACAACATACCATATAAGTTCTGGGAAAAGGAGATTGGCGTTCGGTTTTCCCATTAATTTTGAGGTTAAGATATTTTACTGTCAATGAAATGAAACTATGAATTCGTTTGATAGAACAATATATATTCTTTAAATAATATATCAAAAAATAATGAGTCTTGTTGCGATAAAACAGATGAGAATGTGAAATTATGACATTGCAACTGAAAGAAACTAGGCATGAATTTGAATTCTTCTTGACCGGACATTTAACAATTTATACGAAATATTTTCCTCACTTATTCACTTGACTGTACCTTCAACACTTTGAGTGTAATTACGACGTAATCCATTGCTCTGGTGTTTACTGTAGATGTGTCACGCCTAACGTGGTGATACATCCTTGCGACTGCTTCTTCCCCATATCATCTGACTTCTTTGTAAGTCAATATGGTATGACCTCTTGGCAGGTCCAGGGTTGCCCTCTCTGACTCCTTGGTAAGCCTTGCGTCCGCGTCTTCCACTAAGTGACGGACCAACCATTTGGTCTCACTCTCTCAATGACCAATATTGGCTCACTGAGTCTTCACCATCTCTCGTTCACACTGGTTGACTGACCACCTAAGGCCTCTTGATCTAGTAGACTACTTCACTGTACTGCATCCGTATAAGTAATGACTGACGCTACAATATGCACCCACCTTATATAGACGTTGGTTGACACAACTACGTAATCTCCAGAAATAACAATGACATACTCCCACCTACGCGACAGATATTACATACAGTGGTGAAATAGCCCCGCGGCGACTGAGTCCGTGCGCGCATTGCTAAATAAATACGATGACGTAGCCATGGAGTGGCGATGACTTGGCAGAATCGCCACTAATATTGCACAATGCCCCAACGTCACACCCAATCTCTGATATATACAACAATTCTCACTGTACAGGTATTGAATGTTATTCTACACATACGTATATATGCATACATCTAAGTACAATCTTGCAAGCAACAGGCAATTGCAAAATCGAATTAAATAAGACTGATAATTACAATAATAGTAACAATATCACAGATAACATAACAATAATACTGACATAATAATAATAATGATGATAATAATAATAATAATAATAATAATAATAATAATAATCATAATAATAATAAAATACAGATAAAATCATGGAATAATAAAAATACAGATATCATCTTTTAACGGGATTTGAACCGTTACAGTAGTTCCTGACGTCTGTAATGTAATGCCCAAATATTTAAAGTTGTTTACTATTGGCATAGTTTCTCCTCCATTTTCGTACTGAATTTTCTCTTTTAATGTTGTTCTGCCTCCCTTGCGGAAGATCATCTGTACCGTCTTTTTTCGATTAATTCTGAACTTATTGTCCTCTGCCCAAAAATGTTCAACTTGTTGAAAGCAGCCTATAGTTTTTCTTGTTTTCTTGATACGAGTACCATGTCATCTGCATATATGTATATATGTACCTCGTCGCCTTCGACCTTTATAGTGGGTATTGGTTCTGAGACCACTATATTGAAGAGTATGGGGCTCGTTGGATCACCCTGTAGTACTCCGTTCATCTGCAATATGGGATTCGAGATAGAGACGTTATCGTTTACAGAGATGTAATTATAAGCAAGAATGGTCCTAATGATGCCCGTTAAAGGATTCATATATCTTATTATGTTTCCCAGGTTCTTCAGTAGCTTTTTCCTGTCCACTAGGTCGAACGCTTTGTTTAGTCTACGAAGATCGCGTAAAGTTTCCCTTTTGAATGTCTCAGGGTATTCGTTATGTCGCCAATCAGATTCTTTATCGCATTCATTGTAGATCTCCCTCTTCGAAAGCCGAATTGCTCTCCCGGTAAGGCGTGGTCTACCTCTTCTATCAGTCTCGTTGTTAGTAACCTGGTAAAGAGTTTAAAGATATTGCTTTCTAAGGCAATTCCACGGTACGAATCTAGGCAACTCGTGTTTCCCTTTCCTTTATATAAGATCATCATCATTGAGTGTCGCCAGGTGTCGGGGATTTCGTTCATTTCCACTCACTTATTGAAGAGCGATGTCCACGTTGTTAGTAGCATATTTTCTGTAGTTTGTATATGTTCGTTGAAAATGCCATCAATTCCTGCAGCTTTATTAGCCTTCAAGTCCCTTATGGCATTTTTTACTTCCTCTTCGGTGAAGTCCTGAAAGAGTTTTTGTTCTCCATGTACGATATTATCTACTGTAATTACAGATAAGTTGTCCGTGTTCAGCACTTTCCTAAAATGTTCTTCCCAGTCTTCTATGGCAATATCATGAGGAAAGTGCGGCTTTCTTGGTTTTAGAGCTATAAACGGATTTAATTTTGCCTCTTCGACGAGTTTCTCTCCTTCTTCATCTATATGTTTTCTCTTTTTTCTTTTAATAAAGCCTTATATATTCTTCTCCTCATCGCGTAGATATGTAATTCGCTTTCTTTATGTGAGCGCCTTGCTTTGTGGAGAGCTATAATAGTATCTTTCCGAAGAATATAGCATTCTCGATCAAACCATGATTTTGCTTTTCTCGTCCTGTCCTCAATCTTTACCATTCCCATTCGTATTACCTTTTCTATCTCCTGGGTTGCCTCATTTATGTTGCCTTTGGTTATGTCGTTTTGAATAATTTCCATTGTTGGAGCGATTTCCTGGAAGGCTGTTAGATTGGTTAGTCTTTTGTATTTAGTCTTCACCTGTTGGCTCTTCGGTTCAATGTGTTTCACTGTTACAGTTATCTTGATAGTTAGATGTTTTCTGATAGGGATCGTTGGTGAATCATCTATTACTTGGAGAGATTTCACGGTAATCTAGTGAATAGCCGGTTAGCATTCAGGTGGTGGGGTTTTTTCGACCGACGGGACTCGAACGATATTAAAAAACGATTTAAAATATCATGGCCACCATGTGGGCTTGTAAGTATGGAGTTGAGCTTAAACGGGGAAAAAAGAGTCAAGAGCGGAAGAAAAAAAGAGATAGGCAGAAGTAACGTCTGCTGTGATGAAATGTAGAACCAAATTTCTCGAAAAGGTAATCAGTGTAATCCGCGGTTGGTGAGATTGAAGTATGGCAGCTAAATGACTGACGCAACGCGTGCAATTAAGAAGTTTGTAAACATTGAGCTCAATCGTGAAACGGAGGTATTGTTTTCGGTGCCTTTGTATGACTCGTTAACGAGATATTGATGCACTATATTCGTGACTGTAGCTTAGGTAATAAAGGAGAAGAACTTAGAATACCTTCGGTGAGTTCTGAGTTGTACGTAGGCTTGCTTCAAACGATTTTTTAGGTTAGGATTACTAATTGTTTATGAAGTGCGGCCAATAGTAAGTTCTTTAAAATAACAGACTTTTTCATCATTATTACTTCATTCCTATGTAAGGCGTTGTTCTACTGATGATATGCTAATTGGAATAAAATTCTGTGTTAAGGACGATCGTTTGGCGCGTTAATTTCTTCCAGTCATATTAATATTTATTTACTCCATTTTCCTTAGAAATGGTTGAAGAAACGTCAGCAGCAGCCACGGATGATTATATGCAGGCAGAAACTGCACCGAAGAAAGTTCGGCATCGAAAGAAGAAACTTTACCATGCTATACTGCAGCAAATGGAATTTTACTTCAGTGACTCAAACTTACTGAAGGATCGCTTTTTAGGGAAACTGGTTCACGATTCTGGCTGTAATTATTGAATGATTTATACTATTTTATTGTGTTCTTGTGTGGAAACTTATTCTTTTTTAACCTGTTCTAATGTTGAACAGCTTGTAATTTATTTTTTTTTCTTATTTATAGATGTTGATTTATCAGTATTCCTAACTTTCAACAGAATCAGACGTCTAACATCCAGTGTGGAAGATCTAGCCAAAGCACTGAAAAATTCAGAAATGCTAACTGTTTCAGAAGATGGCACTAAAATATGTCGAGTAACTCCTGTGAAGGTAAAGGAGAATGTAGACGACTGTACCATTTATGTGGTGAGTATATAGTTCATACTTATGAGTTGTTGCAGCTATTTCCTTGTAATTAATATCCTTAATGCTGTGTATTAAGAGAGTTATTTCACACATGCGAAACAAAATTTTATTAAAGGAGAATTGCAATAATACAGTATTGCAAAATATGTGCCGCTTGCACATTAAACTCAAACTGAAGGAAAAATCTTTTAATAGAACAGACGGTTTTGTGACATAAAGATTAATACAACACTATATACAATATTTACACGTTGTTCGTACACAAACTAAATGAAGACTCGCTGAGGGAGAAATGTTGCGTAGCAACTGACTTGCAAAGTCAAAGTGTTCATTCAAGAACTGAAGATTTAAGAATGTAAAGTTTGGAGAGATATCAGCGAGTCTAGAGGTAGAAACCTGATGAGCTAGCTTCAGTCCACCTGTTCAGTAAGCTGCTTATACAGAGCACTGTTCAGTAAGCTGCGCTTCTGAAGTCAGGTGTAGCTAGCCGTTGGACGACTGACTGCCTTCTTCCCCGACCCACTCGCTTATATGGGGTCTCCAGAGGTGACGTGGAGTGTCAGCTGGTCGCCTAGCTAGTTCTGCCGGTGAGAACGGGATACAAGCTGTGCTGCGTGGGGAATTTGAATACCAGCACCACAACACTTAGGCCTAATGCAAATAATAATACAGATGCTGCAAGTTAACACTTTATCGGAGAGGCTATACACACCTAACGATGCTCGGTTTCCTTATAGTAGACTAGCTGATGTACCAGTGCTTCGCTACAGGATTCTCAGAAAGACTGTCTTTGTAGTTTTCCTAACTGAAGTCAAGTTAGGTCATTACAAAAACATCAGTAGAAAAAGCAATGTTATCATATAAAATAAACAATCAAATGAAAAACGCACATTTTCACACTTTTAACGAACAGTACTACGGTGCCGATCTAACAGTCTAAAGTTCCAGTGCTGGAATGTCCAGCCCGCAGACTGCCGTAAACACTCCTCTGCCACATTATTCCATTAAATATGCACACTACCCATTCCAATCAGTGCCTCAGAATGGGGACTGAATAGCTCAAATGCTATGATGAACCAGTTTGTTTCGTACTAGTAGTATCAGAAAATTTATAAACCAGAGGAATGGCATCCCAGCTACTTCCCGCCAATATTCAGGCAGGCTGTTACACTCGGTATGACCGGGCAAGTTGGCCGTGTGGTTAGCGGTGCGCAGCTGCGAACTTGCGTCCGAGAGATGGTGAATTCGAACCCCACTGTCAGCAGCCCTGAAGATGGTATTCCATGGTTTCCCATTTTCACACCAGGCTGTACCTTAATTAAGGCCAAGGCCGCTTCCTTCACACTCCTAGCCCTTTCCTATCCCTTCGTCGCCATAAAGCCTATCTGTGTTGGTGCGACGTGAAGCTAATTTTTAAGAAAACTCGGTATACAGCAGTAATTCCATCTATCGGAGATGAGTGGCAACAGAAGACACAAAGCACATCACAGTGGTCCTTGTAAAGTTTTTGTTGATCAATGTTATGAGCTTTCTGTATTGTAGGTTTTCACATTTAGTTTTCTTTCAACTCTGTAACATTAGGGTGTCTTACGAAATTATTTATATTGTAGACTGTAGTTCCTTATTCTCCGACTTTACATACCAATTTTCATTGAATTCTGTTTACCCATTTTCTCGTGACTCGGCGCTGATACGGACTTAGCAACAAAAATCCAAAATAATGAATATCTCTGTTATCATAGCCAGTACGGTAAAATGTATAAGACATAAATGATCGGAAATTTAATCCTTGGAGACTCAGGTTTCTTAGCCCACTGCACACTCCAAAATTTAGGTTTTTGCACATGTTTGTAAAACAACCCTCAAGAGGCATTATATTTTAATGAAACAAATGAATTTAACACAGTATATTAATAAGACATCAAACAACTAGTTTAAGCACAAAAATTGTGAAACATTATTTTTAGTAATGTTTTTTGGTATGATAATCCTCAAAACAAAGTACAGGGCAAAAAGTTTTGTTGCACTCCTTACAATGGTAGATAGTCCTTGTGTTCGTTTTCTCCCTTCTTGATGTGTGAGCACACACATGGCACACTCTTGAAGGTGGTCTTCTTCCTGGTTCGTTTGGGAGGATAAGGCACTTTATTTACCTTCGTTCGCTTCAGATGTAGCGGCTGTAAGACCTCATCCTCACTTTCATTTAACTCTTCACCACTTGAATTATTTCCAGATATACCTCCTATATCACCTTCATCACGGTCTTCAAATACTGAACAATCACTTTCATCATTCATAAGAATTTCTCGAACTGTATCGTCACTTGTAAGCAAGTCAGCTCAACTTCGCGCAACCATTTTCAACTGTTTGCCATTGACTTGCTAAAGCTGAAGACATCCGCTTAAAAGCACTTCATTTTCAGCGCTCCCCATGGTGATAACGATAACCTAACGACTTGAGAAAATAGCCAACAGATGTCGAGAGATATCCGGTTTTCAATCGTTGTCCAAAGAAATACAGTTACGAAGATATATCACGTCAAATTCTGACACGCAATATATAGCGCCGTGACCTTCAAGGGGTTAATATTATATAAATTTAGTTGTATAATATTTGTCGATAAGATCACTAATGACACAAATATTTGATAAGTAACTTTTAGGCTTTCCCCTAAACTACCATTTCACTCAGCGTGAATAAAATTATTTATAACCTAGATTGTAGCGACTTATTCCCCAACATTGCATACTGAATTTCATTAAGATAGGACCACGAATAACATAAATATTTGAGAATAAAATTGTAGGCCTTCCCCTAAACTACCATTTCTCTCAGCGTGAATAAGGTTATTTATGGCCTAGATTGTAGCGACTTATTCCCTTCTTTACATATGGATTTCATTAAGATAGGACCACTAGTAACATAAATATTTGAGAATTAAATTGTAGGCCTTCCCCTAAACTACCATTTCTCTCAGCATGAATAAGATTATTTATGGCCTAGATTGTAGCGACTTATTCCTGGACTCTACATACCAATCAACATTAAATTCTCTTCAGCCGTTTTCTTGTGATGTGTGTACATACAGACAAACAGACAGACAGAAATTATGAAAAATTAAAAAATGCATTTCCTTGGTACTATGGCAACAACAGATACAGAAATACCATCCTTTTTAAATTCTGAGCAATGTACAGACAAAACTCTTATTTTATATATATAGAAGAAGTGAAAGAAGTATGATACGGGCTCACCTGTAAGAAACAAAATTGACCCCTAAAAAAAATTTGTAAAACATATTGTTAACACACATAAATTTAACTGTAGTGTTAATGCAATTTATATCCATTTAATACAAAGGACTTCCTATAAGATTTCAGAGCTTATTGATAGATTTTATTTTTGAAAGTTACCAGGCAACTTAGCCATGCGGTTAGGGCCACGCTGCTGTGAGCTTACAATTAAACAATTAAAAATGGGAAAGAATTTCTACCAATCAATACTTGTTTTTTTATTGCTTATATTAAGCTACAGGACCGGTTTCGACCCCATATACAAGGTCATCTTCAGCTGAACCATGAATGCATATTTATATGATGAAGCTTTGATTAAATTGCATTGTCAAAGGAATGTTATATGATGTGCATTTAGTCACATACAAATGGGGCATGTCTTATCGTGAATTGGCATATATGTCAGTATGTACAATATTGCAACTGTATGTCTAAAATATTATGTTGAGGTCTTAAAATTAGTGTATAAAACATATCTTCACTTAAACTAATATATATATATACACATACTGACATATATGCCAATTCACGATAAGACATGCCCCATTTGTATGTGACTAAATGCACATCATATAACATTCCTTTGACAATGCAATTTAATCAAAGCTTCATCATATAAATATGCATTCATGGTTCAGCTGAAGATGACCTTGTATATGAGGTCGAAACCGGTCCTGTAGCTTAATATAAGCAATAAAAAAACAAGTATTGATTGGTGGAAATTCTTTCCTATTTTTAACTGCGTAATTCGTCAATATGGAAATGAAGATTATAGGCTGTGAGCTTAATCCGAGAGATAGTAGGTTCGAACCCTACTGCTGGCAGCCCTGAAGATGGTTTTTTATGGTGTCCCATTTTTACACCAGGCAAATGCTGGGGCTGTACTTCCTACTCGTGGGTCTGTCCTATCCCATAGTTGCCATAAGACCCATCTGTATCATTGGGACATAAAGTAGATTGTTATTTTGAAAGTTAAATACTTTGTAGAGGTTGAAATACAATGTAAATATCTGCACACACATTTCTAAAACTTTACCGTACTTGAATCTAAAGAAACTGGACCATGCAGTGTACTTCAGTGATATCCGTGTTGAGGAAGCTAAGTTCACAGAGTCTATCTTGGGTAGTGTTTTGTAAGTTTCACTTTCAAAATTGATTGTTTTGTGGAAGAAACAGCAACAGAAATAATTAGTTCTAAAATTTGGTATTTTGGTACCTGTTTTTACTGTTTCTTCAATAACTTGGCACAGATGTTTGTGAGAACGTGTCAGCTGTCTTTGACTCAATACAATAACAATGATTTACAGCCGGATGCAACCATTCAACAATTACTCTACATACTCACTGTAAAAACACTTTTTGACCCTTTCTACAAACACATCACATTGTCATCTTTCCCACACAGAGTGGCATTCAGGTCTCCAGTCTCATCATCTGCAGTTTCCAGCTGTTGGCCAGGTCTGCTTGGAACATAAGCCTCTCCATCTCCACCACTTCTCCCTAGTCACTCTTGCCCAGTCCTCACCTCTTCTCTGTACACACTCTTTCATTCCTTTTATCCACCTGTCCCTTGGTCTTCCTCTTGGTCGTTTACCTGTTATCTCCATTTCGTCCATCCTCCTCGGTATCCTTTCCTCTGTCATTCTCTTCATGTGTCCATACCATCTGCCTCTATCCTATTCTGTAGTGGCTCTTCTTTTACTATATCTCGAACCTTCTCATTTCTCATCTTATCCCATCTTGTCACCTCTATCCTGCTTCTCAGAAATTTCATTTCACTTGCCTGTATTCTATTCTCGGCTCTGCCTCATTACCCAACTCTCAGCTGCATACGTCAGTACATCCTGTATATCACCCTTTTGCTTCTCTGAGGGACATCCTAGCTCCAAAGCAGGCTTCTGACACTTTTCAGGAATGCTCCTGCTTGTCTTCCACGCTCAATTATTTCCTTATCATTTCTTGCACTTTCCTCTATGTTACTTCCTAAGTACTTGAAACTCTACCTTCTTAAGCTGTTCCCCTCCAAGCATTATCCCTCTCGTAGGTCTCTCCTTCTTTCTAGTTGTGATCATTATATCGCTCTTTTGGGCATTAAATTTCATTCCATATTGTTCCACCTCATCTACCCAAGTATCTAACTGTTCCCGGATATCCTCTTTCTTTTCTCCCCAAACTAACAGGTCATCTGCAAACATCATCACTTTCATTTTTCCTTCTCCAATTTTCCTTGCCACTTTTGTCATTATCTCGTCCATTGTTACTACGAAGAGCAAAGGTGACAGAGCACTTCCTTATTTTAATCCACCTTTTTGCTCAAACCAGCCTGTTCTCTCTCCTCAACTGACACTCCCATTGTACATCTCCTTCACTCTTTCCATGGTCTGTTCCTTGACACCTCTTCTCTGTAAGGCTTCCCATACCTTGCTTCTACACATACGGTCATAAGCTTTCTCAAAGTCCACGAAGGCCATCACAAGATTCTTACCCAATTCATAATGATGCTCTTGTAGTTGCCTTACTGCGAATATAAGGTCCACTGTTGACCTTCCTGATCTGAAGCCATACTGCTCTTCTCTTAACTTTCCTTCCACCGTCTTTCTAATTCTATTCTCCAGAATCTTCTCAAACACTTTTGAACAGTGGCATATCAATGTGGCTCCCCTATAGTTCTTAAACTCTTTTCTATTCCCCTTCTTGAAAATGGGTATGATTACCCCCTTCTTCCAATCTTCAGGGGTCTTCCTTTCCTTCCATACTATCTGCAACACATGATAAAGCTACTGTTTCCCTACCTCTCCTGCTGCCTTCACCATCTCAATACTCACTTCATCTATACCTGGGGCTTTCCCTCCTTTCATCTTCTCCAGTGCTAGCTGCACTTCTGCCCATGTTAAGTCTTTTTCTTCTTCCATATTTCTTACTTCCTCCCTGCTTCTACTTTCCTCCTCCGTGCATCCTTCTGGGTTTAGTAAATCTTCAAAATACTCATTCCACATTTCTTTGAGTTTCTCCATTTCCTGCACTTCATTTCCATTTTTGTCTATCATTATAACATCTTCCCTCTTGACTTTCCCCTTACCCCTGACCATTCCATACAGTACTTTTTTTATTTCCTTTGCTATCTTCTTCCATCATGTTTGTCCACTATTCCATCCATTTTTTCTTCTCCTCTGTTACAACATTTTTAGCTTCTTCCTTTTTCGTCTTGTCTCCGTTGTCCTCTGTTGAAAACACACTCTGAAAGCTTTATTCATCTCCCTAACTGCTGCTTTGACTCTGCCATTCCACCATGGGGTCTCCTTGCGTCTTTTCCAGGCATGAGTTCTCACACAAACTTCCTCTGCAGTTTTTTTTTTTTTACTAGACCAGGTGAGTTGGCCATGCGGTTAGGAGCGCACAGCTGTGAGCTCGCACCCGGGAGATAGTGGGTTCGAACCCCACTGTCGGCAGCCCTGAAGATGGTTTTCCATGGTTTCCCATTTTCACACCAGGCAAATGCTGGGGTTGTACCTTAATTAAGGCCACGGCTGCTTCCTTCCCATTCCTAGGCCTTTCCTGTCCCATCGTCGCCATAAGACCTATCTGTGTTGGTGCGACGTTAAGCAACTAGCAAAGAAAAAAGAATTTTTACTAGTGTCCTCGTGAACCTGTCCGATTGTTCCTCTCTGGTTTTTGTATCATCTGTTGGTACGTTCAATCTTATTTTTTTCCTGGTATTCTTCCTTGGTTTCCTTTTCCTTCATTTTCCATAATGGAAATAGATCTCTTCACGACCGTGATTTTTGCACTTTTTAAAGAAAGATTAATGATTGTGTCATATTTATCATGTTGGTATGTGTTTGAGCAACATCCGTCTGTGAATTCTGCCGCTTTCCACAGCCTTTCCTACAGACATTGTTTACAGTATTACTGAGAAACTAAGCACATTTGCAAGGCCGAATAAGAACATTGAACTACAGGGGATGGGGGAGAATTGACGTGCGTAATTTCAAAATTTTCAAATTGTGTTCAGATCTTAAACTGACAGACATTGATTTACACTTTTCTTCTTATGGAGAAGAACTGCTTGCACATGTTGCTGAACGGTGAAAACAGTGACAGGCAGGCAACTCGATTTCTTATGATTACATTGTAGATCAATAAGTTACAACATATTTACTCTTGCCTAATTTTGCCAAACAAGCTTAGAAAAGAGTTCAGTACTGGTCCATGTATATGTTTTAAATTGAAAGTTTAAGCTATATTTGTATAATTTTACCTTTCCAATCTATATAAATAAAGTTGTAGGGGGTCCGCTGTTTGTAATTTTGTTTGTTTTGCCAATTTTGCAGATATTTATCTGTTTTAGGTAAACTCAAGACCATATCAGTGGTTTTTATTTTTCGTGTCTGTTTGTTCCTCCATCACGGCGAAACGGCTGTATAAATCTCGACCAAACTTCATATTTAGAGTGTACTCATCCCAGGGAAGGATTTTATATGCATATTACTTTAAAATCTCTAAATAGAGGAAAACCAGAACAGTTTTCTTCAATTTTCTCTTGTACTATTGATTTTCTGTGGACTGCATGTGAAACGTTCCTTCATTACAAACAACTTTTGTTATCTACATAATTTCACTTTTTCTTCAACTTCTTCATTGAGTGCCTACAGACCGACAACCATGGCAAGGTCTCTGATTGCTTGCCAGCAGCGAAGTAACATATTGCCATCTTTGTCATCATTCCTGTAAACTCGTGGTTGTTCTTTGAGTACAAAACAAGAGAGACGTCAATCAGCCATTCTGCGGGATATTGGCGGCAGGGTGCGAATTTGCAAAAAAAAATTACTAGTATTTATTTCAAACAATATATAGGGGTATATAATTCCCTTCTAAGTAAATTACCCCCTCCCCCTTAAAATGTTATTTCATTTCTGTTGTTATAAAAATAATTATACTGAGCTCAATAGCTGCAGTCACTTAAGTGTGGCCAATATCCAGTATTCGGGAGATAGTAGGTTCGAACCCCACTGTCAGCAGCCCTGAAAATGGTTTTCTGTGGTTTCCCATTTTCACACCAGGCAAATGCTGGAGCTGTACCGTAATTAAGGCCACGGCCGCTTCCTTCCCACTCCTAGCCCTTCCCTGTCCCATCGTCGCCATAAGACCTATCTGTGTCGGTGCGACGTTAAGCAACTAGCAAAATAATAATAATTATTATTATGATTATGTTCAATGGAAAATTATTCCCGGGTTTCAGATGGACTAACCAGTAGGCTGCATGTGCGGAGTTGCCACCGCTGCGTTGTTTTATTGCTCAAGGTCTGGCAGTCATCCTATTATTTCTATCTTATATGTATTATTGTTGACATTTTTATGAAAATATGCACAGTAAAAGATTTATTTCAGTAATATAATTGTGTTACATTTTCTTCATTTTATAATGAAAGATTCCACCCTGGGGAATTTTAGTGGGGGGGGGGGTATCTTTGAGATAAAATCATCGGTGGGAGGGGAAACCCTCCCTTCCCCCCCTCCCCCCGCAATTTCGTACCCTCATTGGCGGAATTGGCGGAATACCGCTGGAGGTACAGTGCAGCGGAGTGTAGCCTATTATTTCACACCGTAAGGTGTTTTCTGGCATTTGCTATAATTTTTACTGTATTTCTATTCTACTTCTGTTTTCCGCTTTAATTTCTTGCCTGTGCCTTGCCTCTTTAGGCTTAAATAATAACACCATAAGTCTTCTTATCTGTTTTTTTTTGCTACTTGCTTTACATCACACCGACACAGATAGGTCTTATGGCGACAATGGGACAGGAAAGGCCTAGGAATAGGAAGGAAGTGGCCGTGGCCTTAATTAAGATACAGCCCCAGCATTTGCCTGGTGTGAAAATGGGAAACCATTTACAGGGCTGCCGACAGTGGGGTTCGAACCCACTATCTCCCGAATGTGAGCCCACAGCTGCGCGCTCCTAACCGCACGGCCAACTCGCCTGGTTCTTATCTGTTTACCTAAGAATCCCTGTGCCTAAATTTGTCCTCTCTTACCGCCTTCTTATATCTTTAACTCTTACCATCACAATTTATTGGGGGACATTTTATTTTCCAATACATCCACTTGGTATTTTCATATTTATCCTATGCGGCTGTCCTCAGTTATAATGCTATTTTCTATTAATTTCAACTTTCTTAACTGTGTTACATTCTTCCTTAATCACTCCGTATGTATGCAAGTGCTAATCCCGAAACCTGGACACGCTTTTCTTTGAGGAAAAATTCCAAGCTGTTCAAATGTATAATTTTTGGCCCCAGAAAATATCGAAATATGGATGCATTTTAATGACACTGCAGACCTTTGTTTCGGCGTACTTGGTGGCTAAACGGTAAGTCGTATTACAAAACAGATAGCACAATCGCCGTTCAATTTGGAGAGATCTACAACTTTGATCCTATGACTTATTGTAGTTTCTCAATTGTTGATACGTTAGATAGCGCTGCATTTCTTGATTATAATCAAATATCTCCTACTCGATTATGACTGTTATTAGGAGAAGGGGCCTGTTTTGATTGGCAGTAGGAAATGTGGCCTGCCATTATCAAGAAAACTTCCCCAATGTCTACCTTACATCAGAAACAACGTATGGCGTCCTCCCTGTTTTGTTTCTCGGATAGCGCTGTGCCCCGTGGTAGCACGGTCAGCAAATTATTTTCCCAGCGGCTCAATTTCTTCTCAGGGTATCCATCAGTCAAGTAAAATCTGAGATTTTACATTAAGTTGCGTTTTACGTGAGTTCAGAAGAATACCGGTCCACCAAAGACGTATCACCAAAGAATTAATTCACCTAAGAAAGTACCGACTACTGAAAACCTCGAAAAATTCTTACCATGCATCAATTCAATCAATAAATTACTCAACTTAACAACTAACTTATAAAGTAAGCGTAAGAGAAAGAATTCATAACACATTCATTCTAGAAAAAGAGTATAATAATATTTATTTAAATAAAATATCAACCTACGAAAAATAGTGTGAATTTGGGTAGTATTTTTATGTTATTATACCTGAATAATAGTTCAGAGTCAGCGCTGGCTCAAATAAAAGAAAAGTAATTGCAACGTTAAGCTATTTACACATATTCATACTCATATTCGTGTTCATATTCATATTCATGTTGAGATTCATATCCCTGTTCATGTTAACATTCACATTCCGAAATGAGATCAAAATGAATCTTACTATTCACAATTGATAACTGAGCAATAGCGATCCTCCATTGAAATACTTCATTAGGTTGACGTAAATACTGTCATGTTAATTATGTTACTTATTCTCATCACATTCAAATCAATTACGTCTTAATAAAACGTTTAGTTTACCAGAATGAAGCGCAGAAATAACTAAATAGATTAAAGTCAGAATGTAAATATAAATTTGAGCATATCTTTGGATATATGTCTCTGAAAATAAACCCTAGCTTAACTTTTAACTCAAAAATCTGATCTCATAACTCTGCATTCATAAATTTGAACTCATATTGTTTGGTCCTTCTTCTTAAATACACTTCAATAACAGCTTTGGGGCTAAGGCAATACTTCCCTAGTGCCTGTGACATCTGGCTCCTAGCCTACCATTTACCTATTCATTATATTTTTCAAGAAACGTCAATTCAAATAATCTCTGTGTCAAAAGAAACAAATTATCTATCTAACTATGTATGCAGTTTCTGATCCACATACACATCTATTTCTGGCTCAATGTGCTTTCCCTTTCTCATATTACATAGTATTTCTCATCCTTGCAAGCTACTGAGTTCATATGGTCAGTCAGAATGAAAATAATACGCATTCATATTTGGAAATGTGTTACCGCATCAAAGAATATCATGATTACATTTGGCCATGAACATAGTTAAATAATATATCAACGTACTCTCGTATTTAACATACAGCATCTACAATTGTCATTTAATTCTGTCACAAATCTCAATTCTATTATAGTACATATCAATCTCACCTCAATTAGGTCATCCACGCGATGTGCTCTCTTTCATGTACTCTTTTCATGCAACACGAAATCTCACCTCATATAAATGTAACATAGCGTTTCCTCAGCAAATAGCATTCTTATCCACACCGAAGCACATAAATAAACATCCACGTTTCAATATTCACAAATACATTCAATAACCATATTACAACTTCATTTCAATACACAACTATCACTTCATTTGTATAATCTCTACCACAAACATATCGCCGATTACTCTTATAATGCTATGCTAAGTATCTCAGAATTGCTTTTCTATTAAATGCATTTCAATACCATGTATATTCAAACCCGAAACAGAGTTCATTGCCCTCATGTTACAGAGCAAAGAGTACGTAACTCAAATACATTCATATCTGACGCGCGTGCCAAACGTGATGTAAGCATTGCGCAAATTAATACGAGATCTATCGAAGTTCCACAATATCTGTTAACTCATTGCTATCAGCTCTTAATACAAACACTTCATTCATTTACTCATGCCACATTCTACTTATTCTGACCAAGTGCGGTAGCGCGTATATAATGTAATAAAAATCTATTCTACACTGCCATATTATATTATAGCCTTAAATATCTTACACTTCACTTGTGTAATTCACTTGCATTCTTAATTAAACGGTTAATATTACCAACTAGTCAGCACATGCCGAACTTAGAGTGTGCATGCAGATCAAAAAACTACGCAACTAAAAAAACAATGTAAAGACTTAGCTCGTTTGATGTTATATCTGGTCCAGTTGTCGCTCCAGTGCTCGGATGTGGTTAGACCCGCGGTTGGAATCCGGGTCTGGTCATCCTCCGTCCTCCCGTTCAGAACCGCCTTCTGGTGAGTTGAGATTCTCCCTCATCATGGTCTGGACATCAGGTTGGACATCGCCTTCCTCGTCATGTGCTGGTCATCTGGTTGGGATGTACCTTTCCCCAGTTCGGTCCATCTTGCATTTTTAGCAGGCACACATCATTTCAGTTCTGTAGCCAGCAAAGATATTCATTTTGGAGAAGGAATCTGTCATTATATTTTCCATTTTTACGATGATATCTCTTCAGTTGACATTCTTTTCCTTGTTCTTTGGGATGTAAATTTTTCTTTGGTCGGCATTAAGTTCTCCGTATATAAGAATTTATATATCAGCTTTTTCTGTAGAACTCGAAATTTACTCTCTTCCTTCTTGAATTGAGCTAGGATAGTCTTCTTCCCGTTTGAAATTATTTCTCCTCTGTTACAGTTGGTCCTTCTTTACCAAACATAAGACGATTGCTCACGGGATCCTGCTACATCTAGATCACCGTATTTTACTTATTTTTTTATTTCTCGGCTCTTCTTATATTGTCCGCTGGTGAATTATTCCGTCAGTTTTTGAACGACAATCCTTATTCTTCGATATTTTCTTCTCAGTTCTTATATATTCTTCCGATATGAAGCTTGTTTGGCAGATGCGTCTTCCCTCTTGCGATGCAAATTTTTAAGTGAAGTTTTTTTAACAATCCCTTCGCTGCTATATTAAAAAAAACCATCACCTTGACTCTCCACTGTCCCGTAGTGCCTTCCAAATTGGTTCATTCCGAGATGTGTGGCCTTCTATGACATCGCACTATCTAGAAATTCATAGTATCTCGTAGATCGCATGGGCCATACCTTCCTACGCCGCCATTTTGCAAATGGTTTACGAGATGCGAATGGGCACAGCGCTAAGAGGCATGCAGTTTAATATAATCTTACTCACTGCCTTTACAGTAATTTACGATCTAGAATACTGTGATGTATTACAGAACTATTTAAATAGTTTTATAGAATCTGCCTTGTCAATACACTTATTAATGAAAGAAAATCTATAAAACTATTTATTTAACCATACATGTTTTGCAAAGTCAACCATTCCCTTCATCAGGATAGTTAAATAGTTTTTCTTTCATTAATAAGTGTATTGACAAGGTGGATTCTATAAAACTATTTTAAATAGTTCTGTAATACATTTCAGACTAGTCAATACGGATCACACAACCGTATTAACCTATCATGGTTCAACAGTAGAATACTGCAGCAAGCACAGGCACATTTACTAGTTTAAAATAAAATGTTTACCTTCACAACAAATAATAATAGCATGTGGCTAAATGAAGTACAAGGAGACTGCGATTTCTGATACTGATGTCTCAGACCACCCTAATTCATGGTCCCCTCTACCAAATCTCGCAAACGAACATGTCCTCGGACACTCCCGGATACTCCATTTCATTTCACTTTGGTAGAATAAAACTTCAGCCTTTACCAGGCATGTACATCACCACACGTAGATCTACCCCGTAGGATGTGGTTGACATGTTATAAAATCTGATCTACTTCGAAAGTGGAGGAAAGGTGCTTCCTCAGAGTGTAACTTCAGCTTCCCAAGGGAGACAGTCTGTCATATTGTTGAAGAGTGCCTACTCCAGAAGTGGGAAAAAGTGCCTTCCACAGGGTGTAGGTGCAGCTTCCCAAGGGAGACAGTCTGTCATATTGTTGAAGAGTGTCTACTCCAGAAGTGGGGAAAGGTCCCTTCCTCAGGGTGTAGCTGCAGCTACCCCAGAGAGACGTCCAACTTAGTGTTGAAGAGTGGCTACTCCAGAAGTGGGAAAAAGTGCCTTCCGCAAGGTGTAGCTGCAGCTTCCCAAGAGAGACAGTCTGTCATATTGTTGACGAGTGCATTCTGTAATGTTATGATGGAAACTTGTGTACCTTTGTAGATATTTATTATGCTCTATTTTTATTCAGTATGTAGGGTAGTCAGTGGCATGCACCGCTTCTGGGGCAAAGAATTTTGTATTTACATTACCTTAATGTTCCTTATAACACTTATCTTTTAAATAAAACTGCAAACAACTAAGTCAAACCTAGTACAGCTCTCTCAACAATCGGCTCGCTCTACAGCAGTTCAACACTCTCCAGTGAACTGGATTTTTTTGCTGGCATGAAAGAGAGTTAGTTACCCCAACAAAATCTAAGTAGCTGCATTGACACTTGCCCTTGAAGCCTCCTTATCTTGGGGAGGCGGGGTGTGAGTTGTGGACCTCCCTTAAGATTCACAGCGTCTTATGGCAGCAGGCCAGCTAGCTCGGGTAAGGTGTGTTAGTTGTAATAGTTAACACTCCAAGTGTTCAGCGCCACGCACGAGAGCTACAAGATAAATATCAACATGTACAATATAGCCACTTGCACATCGTCTTGCTAATAAAAATAGAGCTATTTTATGAAATTAGTTGTAATAAAAGTAAATACAGTACCGGTATGTTATTTTTGTTTTCGGCATGTATACCATTTTTGGGATTATTCATTGATGGCACGAGTAGACATTATTTCAATATACTGTATTTGGGAAAATATTTAGGTTATCCAGCATGAACACAGCCAAACGCGAAGTACAAGAATTCTATATTTTGTTGCTGTGCAACAATGGGTGCATTATTCCATTGTTGGGTGCACTTGTGAATGAATGGTCGGCAGTTGAGAGTGCTCTTGCATTATCGTAGTGATTAAAACCTATTGAAATTGTTTAAGTTTGAGTGTGTGTGAGTGAGATCTATTTAGTACTGTTTATATATTGGTGTTTAGTGCTTGTTGGTAGAAATTGGGAGCAGTGATATTTATTTGAATTTTATAACAAGTAGTTCGGTTGGTGTTCAGTAGATTACATTTTCTAGGTTAAGTAGCCTAACGAGGTGTACTTTGTTTCAAATTTAGGTTTAGGAAATAATTTAGCTAATAATATTAACTTTTTTTAAAAAGTATTTTTAAATATGTATGGGTTTGTTGGTATAATACTTACAGGGGCGATGACCTGAGATGTTAGGTCCCTTTAAACAACAAGCATCATCATCATAATACTTACAAAGGCAGATTATCATAAGGAGTTGTAACTTCCACAGCTTGTCTAGTATTTCATATAGATATCCGTTCAAACTATCACAAAGGTAATAATTTATTCAATTAAATAAGATGATATGCCTCTAAACTTTGATTTAAAAAGAAGTTAAAGAGAATGCATGGTATTTCACTGGATAATTACTCAAAAGTCTTTGGCTTGTTGACAATTGTTTGCTGCACTCTTGGCGAGATCAAAGAGTATATGGTAGTTGAGTAAACAATCAGCTGATTACATACATACATACATACATTATCATTATAGACTGTTATGCCTTTCAGCGTTCAGTCTGCAAGCCTCTGAGAATTAACTAAACGTCGCCACAAATCTTGATTTGCAACTAGTGTTGTGGCCTCATTTAGTTCTATACCTCTTATCTTTAAATCGTTGGAAACAGAGTCTAACCATCGTCGTCTTGGTCTCCCTCTACTTCTCTTACCCTCCATAACAGAGTCCATTATTCTCCTAGGTAACCTATCCTCCTCCATTCGCCTCACATGACCCCACCACCGAAGCCGGTTTATGCGTACAGCTTCATCCATCGAGTTCATTCCTAAATTAGCCTTTATCTCCTCATTCCGAGTACCCTCCTGCCATTGTTCCCACCTGTTTGTACCAGCAATCATTCTTGCTACTTTCATGTCTGTTACTTCTAACTTATGAAGAAGATATCCTGAGTCCACCCAGCTTTCACTCCCGTAAAGCAAAGTTGGTCTGAAAACAGACCGATGTAAAGATAGTTTCGTCTGGGAGCTGACTTCCTTCTTACAGAATACTGCTGATCGCAACTGCGAGCTCACTGCATTAGCTTTACTACACCTTGATTCAATCTCGCTTACTATATTACCATCCTGGGAAAAAACACAACCCAAATACTTGAAATTATCGACCTGTTCGAGCTTTGTATCACCAATCTGACATTCAATTCTGTTGAATTTCTTACCTACTGACATCAATTTAGTCTTCGAGAGGCTAATTTTCATTCCATACTCATTGCACCTATTTTCAAGTTCTAAGATGTTAGACTGCAGGCTTTCGGCACAGTCTGCCATTAAAACCAAGTCGTTAGCATAGGCCAAACTGCTTACTACATTTCCACCTAACTGAATCCCTCCCTGCCATTTTATACCTTTCAGCATATGATCCATGTAAACTACAAACAGCAAAGGTGAAAGATTACAGCCTTGTCTAACTCCTGTAAGTACCCTGAACCAAGAACTCATTCTACCATCAATTCTCACTGAAGCCCAATTGTCAACATAAATGCCTTTGATTGATTTTAATAATCTACCTTTAATTCCATAGTCCCCCAGTATAGCGAACATCTTTTCCCTCGGTACCCTGTCATATGCTTTCTCTAGATCTACGAAACATAAACACAACTGCCTATTCCTCTCGTAGCATTTTTCACTTACCTGGCGCATACTGAAAATCTGATCCTGACAGCCTCTCTGTGGTCTGAAACCACACTGGTTTTCATCCAATTTCCTCAACGACTGCACCTTCATTTATATTCATTGAGTAAAAGTTAATAATCAAATTCCTATATCCCAAATAATATTGCAGTTCAAGTCCGTAGCGTAGTTTTGACAGAAATGATTGTATAAATCCTCTTATTTTTCAGCATTTAAAGACACTTTTATTCTCCGTCCCGCGTAGTAGGGAAAATAATAGTAATCCACCAGCTGTAGAAATTATATAACCACATTTCAATTGAGAATTGTAGTGTAGATACGGTATGTTTAGATAGCATCTTGCCTGCTTTATTCGTGTGTATATTTGTATGTGTGTATCTTTCATGTGTATCTATTAGAGCATAGTACTAATAATAATCTGTCTGCACATTTAGCTTTGTTGGTAATCTTTGAGTAGTTCTTGCAAATTTCGAACTTACAATTTTCATTTCTGTTTGTGCTTATTAGTAACCTATTGTAATCAGGATAGTCTGGTGTAGTGTAGTGTCTTGTTAGAAAATAGCATGCTTATTCTCTTATTGTGAAATATTTGTGTAGTACAGTAGGAGTATCTGTAGAAACCCTCTTACTAGAATTCTGTTGTTGTAATTAATAAGCTTAACTGCAGTTTAGAATTGTGTAATTCTTGTGTATTCCTTTCGGTATTCAGTAATTAACAGCAGTTTTTATCCTGTTAGGGTGTAGTAGGATAAAAATATAGTACGACTAAGTAGTATCGTATTAGTATATTAATTACCTTATTGTTGTGCGATGTGTGTGTACTATCCTAGACAATATTTCTTTTCTTCCATTTTTTTTTGCACATAATAGGTTTTTACATTTTTCTGTAAGGAGTGGCTAAGGATGTTTATATACAGTTTTATTTTTTATAAACTGGCATAATATTCACACAGACACAGCATCCTACATGTGCTCTATGTGTTTTAAGTGATGGCAGCTCCGACTTTATCATGGACGTCCTTGTGCAGTAGCATCAAACTGCTAGTGGATTCCAGTATGAGCAAGCTGCCTGGTGGCCGTGTTCATTCCACTCCCATCAGAATGATGGCCAGCAGGATAGAAGAGGTGGTGGTATACTACTTCTAATCACTAAATTATATAACGTTACTCAAAACCTGGATCACCGGGCGAGTTGGCCGTGCGATCAGGGGCACGCGGCTGTGAGCTTGCATCCAGGAGATAGTGGGTTCAAATCCCACTATCGGCAGCCCTGAAGATGGTTTTCCATGGTTTTCCATTTTCACACCAGGCTAATGGTCGGGCTATACGTTAATTAAGGTCACACAATCGGGAGATAGTAGGTTCGAATCTCACTGTCGGCAGCCTTGAAGATGGTTTTCCCATTTTCACACCAGGCATATACAGGGGCTGTACCTTACTTAAGGCCACGGCCGCTTCCTTCCCATTCCTAGGCCTTTCATATCCTATCATTGCCATAAGACCTATCTGTGTCGGTGCAAATTAAAGCAACTAGCAAAAAAAAAAACTGGATTCAATTTTAAATTTCTCTGCAGTGTTCATATGGACTTAGGGCATATGATACTGTTGATGATTTGCATGTCGGATGGAGACGTTAAGCCGGCCCCTTGTGTGATTTGAAAGGACAGGAATTGGCTATGAGCTACATTGGGTTCCACCTTCTCCCTTAATCATCATCATCTCACACCCCCGATAGAAAAACGTGCACAGGCAAGCTGAACATGACCTCCAGCCCTAAAAGCCATGCACTTTTAATTAATTTCTAGCCTGGTTAACATTATCTAGGCCATTTTGCAGTTGCTCACAATCTTGTAACTTATTTATTACTCTGTACAGAATAACATCATCTGTAAAAAGCCTTATCTCTGATTCCACTTCTTTACACCTATCATAGATATATACAGAGTGAACTGAAATTCGCACACTCGGGCGTCGCAGCACGACTCCTCACGTACCAGCAGTAAAAAAATGCCTCTCACAACAGTTCATCCTGCGAGTATATCCAGCAGAAAAAGGACGTTGAAGAGTGGCAGTTTGACAACACTGTAACCACATGTAGGGTAACTACCTCTGTCAGCACATGTTAGTCATGCTGTACAGTTGGTGCAGTGGAAAGAGTTTTGGGTCACATGCGGGAGACAAAAGAGTGACTGAATGGATTGCTATATTTCTAGAAAATAGAACTCAGAGAATTAGAGTAGGCGAAGCTTTATCTGACCCTGTAATAATTAAGAGGGGAATTCCTCAGGGCAGTATTTTTGGACCTTTATGTTTTCTTATTTATGTAAATGATATGAGTAAAGGAGTGGAATCAGAGGTAAGGCTTTTTGCGGATGTTGTTATTCTATATAGGATAATAAATAAGTTACAAGATTGTGAGCAACTGCAACGTGACCTCGAAAATGTTGTGAGATGGACAGCAGTCAATGGTATGTTGATAAATGGGGTTAAAAGTCAGGTTGTGAGTTTCACAAATAGGAAAAGTCCTCTCAGTTTTAATTACTGCGTTAATGGGGTGAAAGTTCCTTTTGGAGATCATTGTAAGTATCTAGGTGTTAATATAAGGAAAGATCTTCATTGGGGTAATCACATAAATGGGATTGTAAATAAAGGGTACAGATCTCTGCACATGGTTATGAGGGTATTTAGGGGTTGTAGTAAGGATGTAAAGGAGAGGGCATATAAGTCTCTGGTGAGACCCCAACTAGAGTATGGTTCCAGTGTATGGGACCTTCGCCAGGATTACCTGATTCAAGAACTGGAAAAAATCCAAAGAAAAGCAGCTCGATTTGTTCTGGGTGATTTCCGACAAAAGAGTAGCGTTACAAAAATGTTGCAAAGTTTGGGCTGGGAAGAATTGAGAGAAAGAAGGAGAGCTGCTCGACTAAGTGGTATGTTACATGTGATAAAATTCATTTTTGGGTCCGTATTGAAAATATTTGTATTAAATAACACTTGAATGATCCCATAGTAAAAACACAACGCAATCTAAAAATGCTCCTTAAAAATTCAACATTCCTACTAAATGAACAAGACTACAAAAAATGATCACTATCAATCCGAAATTACCCACAGCAAGATCATTACCTAAAATACACCAAAAAGACATCCCCATCGGACCAATAATCAATAGCAGAAACAGTCCCACTTATAAAACTTCTCAGTTCCTCCACAAGTTCTTACAAAAACATTTTAAATTTCACAATGCAAATCCCATCAAAAATTCTATCAAACTTTGCAAAACTTTTAACAAATTCAATTTACAATCAAATCACGTCTTATGTTCCTTTGATATCACGAATATGTACTCAAATATACCCGTCAACGAAACTATCACCATAATGAAACACAACCTCTCCAAACACAGCGCATTAAGCAAAAGTGAAATAGACGAATTCATAAAGTTACTAAGTTTTGTTTTACACAATAATTACTTTACTTTCAACAACAAAATATATAAGCAAGAAGGCTTCGCTATGGGAGACCCAATCTCCAGGATTATAGCGGACATCTACATGGACAATCTAGTACACAATAAAATAGTAAAAAACATTAACGGACTCAGTTTATGGCTCCGTTTTGTTGACGATACATTAGCAATTATTGATAAACAACTTAACAATAGTGATAACATCCTAACGTTTCTAAATGATTTAGACAATAATATAAAGTTCACAAAGGAAAACGAAAACAACAATTCAATCAATTTTCTAGACACCAAAATCACGTGAGTTATGAACAAATTTGATTTCCAAATTTACCGCAAACCTTCATTTACTCCAATAACTATAAAAAATGAATCTCCGCACCCAAATTCCCATAAACAAGCCACTTATTACAGTTTAGTATACAGAGCATTAAAAATCCCTCTTTCACCGAATAATCTAAAAAAAGAATTAGATTTCATAAAAGAAATAGCCAGATTCAACGGGTTCAATCTAGATATGATCAACAAAATCATTAATAAAGTCAAACTAAAATTAACCACAAACCTTTCTCCAATAAAACCCAACAAACCAAAATTTGCGAAATTCACATATACCAACCCAAAAATCCATCAAATCACCAATCCTTTAAGAAAACATGATGTAAAAATCGCGTACACAACGCAGAATACAAATCAAAATTTATTTTTTAATCATAACTCAGTCAATTCAACCAATAATAAATATTCAAGCTCGGATATATATAGACTCAAATGCTCAGTATGTAATTTTTCTTATGTTGGTCAAACTGGCCGCTGTTTTTCAACTAGATATGCACAACATTATAACGCAAAAAAACATAATAAGTTCTCTGAGATGAGTAACCATATGAAAGAAACAGGTCATAAATTTACTACAATAGATCAGGATTTACACATTTTAAAAAGAATTGAAAAAGGTAAGCTCATGACAGAATACGAAAACTGATACATCTTCTTAGATCAACACTTTAACAAAGACAAGAACTTAAATGATGTAGTAGACAACAAAAGTCCTCTTTACGAACAGATTTCAATTCTATTACAAAAACCATTCCTTCTCAATAATAAATTTTACAAAATATTTAGCATCAAATCAGTAAACACACCCACCAATCCAACACACACACCACCCTCTCTCCTCCTCCCACTGCTGACAACTCCTCCTCACGCGCATCGAATAGGCTCTTGGCCACATCTTCTCAACCTCAACCCCCTCCACCAAGACTTCACAAATACAACACACGTAGTAAGAGCTCGGCGATTGCCAGTTACTCTAAAACTCTCAACGTAAGCTAACATCTCAGCGGTCGAAGGGGTGTCAACACTCTTCATTTAAATTCCACTATTCAGCTTCTTAATTCCAATTATGGTTATTCATTAAATTTTCAAATTAACTCGTTAATTACAGAACTCATCATTGGCTAACCACCGAATGACAACAACGTTCCCTTCCAACTAATACGCTCACCTCAACACGCCCAACAGCAAAGAGCCATACCCATTACAAATTCTTACCACATCAAAGAAGATGGTCTAATGACGCCTACAAAGACTTCAATATAGCCTACGGCACCAAATTTCCAACTACTATTGTCTCAAAAGGAACCAGACCATATGAAAATTCTCCAATATTTAAAAGCAAATAAATGAAAATCAATATTTATTAACTTCAAGAACCAACGACCATTACCATTGCTCAACTTTCCATAAGTTTTAACAATACGCCATCTGACAACTAAATGGAATGTGTTTTCTGATTTTTATCTCTATTGTAATAGAGCCTCCGTGGCTCAGACGGCAGCGCGTCAGCTTCTCACCGCTGGATACCGTGGTTCAAATCCCGGTCATTCCATTCCATGTGAGATTTGTGCTGGACAAAGCGGAGGCGGGACAGGTTTTTCTCCGGGTACTCCGGTTTTCCCTGTCATCTTTCATTCCAGCAACACTCTCCATTCTCATTTCATAGCATCTATCATTCATTAATATATATACTTCACTTTGGGAGTGGCGACCCCATCGTAATAACAGCCTATATATGATTCATTCATTACATCCCTGACCCGGTCAATGACTGGAAAACAGGTTGTAGGGTTTCATTTTCATCTCTATTGTAATATCTTTTAATATGTCATAATCCTCAAATAATTGTCATGTTTTTAGACTCCAATATTATCACAAATATTGTCAAATAACAGCATACTACATTTTATATTGTAATAATGCAAACTATCTCAGCAAATCGCAAAGTTAAGTGGACCTCACTGGTAGAGAATCTGGACATGAAGTTGAACAGTAGGCGAGCCTGGAATCTCCTGAAAAACCTCAGCGGTGACCCAACAAAACCTAGAAACTTCACCACAATTACAGCTGACCAGATTGCAACCCAATTACTCATGAACGGGAAGATTAAAGGTCGGAGTACACGGGAGCAACTGGAACGAACCCCAGGAAGTGAGAACCAAAATCTTCAAGAACCCTTCACCTTGAATGAACTAGAGTCTGTCATCTCCACCTTGAAATTAAATAAGGCTGCTGGCATCGATGATATCAGAGTAGAACAGATCAAGAAATTCGGCAGGACTACTCTGCAATGGCTGCTTACAGTGATTAATGAGTGTGTATCTAAGCTTTATATTCCCAAGCTCTGGAGGAAAGCTCGAGTGGTTGCACTACTTAAGCCTGGTAAGGAGCCAAACGATCCTAAAAACTTTCGCCCAGTATCATTGTTATGCCATTGTTTCAAGATCTTCGAGCGCCTTATCCTTAACCGAATTAGTGGCATCCTCGAAGGAAAGTTCATTCCTCAACAAGCTGGTTTTCGACCTGGAAAGTCATGCTGCAGTCAAATCCTGAACCTTACTCAACACATCGAGGATGGTTTTGAACAGCGTAAGGTAACTGGAGTTGCCTTTGTTGACTTAACAGCTGCCTATGACACCATCAACCACAGGAAGTTACTGAGGAAAATTTACCAGCTCACTAATGATTATCAACTAACATCTCTTATTGGCATTCTCCTGCAGAATAGAAGATTCCAAGTCTCTCTCCATGGTAAGAAGAGCAGATGGCGCGTACAAAAGAACGGTTTACCTCAAGGCAGTGTGCTAGCCCCTGTGCTCTTTAACATTTATACTAATGATCAACCCATAATGGAACATACCAGGCTTTTCATCTATGCCGACGATACTGCAGTGGCTGCCCAAGGAAAGACATTTGAAGATGTGGAGGAAAAGTTGACTTCTGCACTAGATACTCTTGGCTCTTACTATGAAGGCAATCATCTAAAGCCAAATCCCAACAAGACTCAGGTGTGCGCATTTCACTTAAGGAATAGAGAAGCTCGGCGGGAACTGGACATTATATGGCAAGGCAAACGACTAGAACATTGTCCAACACCTGTGTATCTAGGTGTTACTCTTGACCGAACACTGTCCTTCAAGAAACATTGCCACAACACCAGGCTGAAAGTTAGTTCACGGAACAGTATTTTGAGAAAGCTCACAGCCACCACCTGGGGAGCAAGCCCTCGCGTCCTGAGAACCTCTGCTCTTGCTTTGTGTGTGTCCGCTGCAGAGTACGCTTCACCTGTGTGGAGTGCATCCACTCACACCAAGGAGGTTGACATTGCAATCAACGAGACCGTACGTATCTTGTCGGGATGTCTGAAGCCAACCCCAGTTGACAAACTCTACCCGATTGTTGGAATAGCTCCCCCCGCTATCAGAAGGGCTGTTGCTGCTGATGCAGAGAGGACAAAGCAGACTAATGATTCTCGCCACCCACTGCATGATCACCAGGCTGTAGTCTGTCGACTGAAGTCGAGAAAGAGCTTCATCACCAGGACTCAACCACTGGTAGGAACACCTGAGTATAACCGCATCACCAGGTGGAAGAGCATGCTGCCGTCTGATACTCCTGCAAAGGAAGAGCTAGCTCCAGGAAATGACCTGCCCTACCCTATTTGGAGATCACTTAATCGTCTTAGGGTGGGCGTACCTCTTTGCAAGACCAACATGCAAAAATGGGCCATACTTCCAGCTGATGGAGACGCATCCTGCGAGTGTGGTGTAACACAAGATCCGAACCACCTGCTCATTTGTCCCCTACTAGAACATCCCTGCACTACACAGGACCTAATCGAGGCGAACAACAAGGCCATCGGAGTTGCTACATTTTGGAAATGCTGACCGGACACGGAATGATGATGATCTCCAATACATTTTAAACGACATAGTTTAACAGCATTCATAAATTATTTCCAATCAGGTACCTGATCTATCCTAATATGAAAAATGTGGCTGATGATGTCTAGTATTGATAGGCGAAACATGTACCATCTAATATATTAATTTCATGTTAACAACTTTGATAAGGACAATGTCCTAATTTTTAAAATTGTATTGTATTGAATATGTGGATTAATAATAAAACATTTAAGTGTTATTTAATAATATAATAAGTGGTATGCTCCGAGCTGTCAGCGGAGAGATGGCGTGGAATGACATTAGTAGACGAATAAGTTTGAGAGGCGGCGTTTATAAAAGTAGGGAAGATCACAATATGAAGATAAAGTTGAATTCAAGAGGACAAATTGGGGCAAATATTCATTTATAGGAAGGGGAGTTAGGGATTGGAATAACTTACCAAGGAAGACATTCAATAAATTTCCAATTTCTTTGAAATCATTTAGGAAAAGGCTAGGAAAACAACAGATAGGGAATCTGCCACCTGGGCGACTGCCCAAAATGCAGATCAGTAGTGATTGATTGAAGGGTCAATCCTGGGTTGAGGCGTATGTTTTGTATTTCATAAATGTAGTCCGTGTGGTATAGTATCTGGCATCTTAATCAACAGCTATTGCAGCGGGTCCTCTAGAAACCATTTGCACTTACATACTACGATCCGAGAAATGGACGAACAATCGTTTTCATGGGTCAGCTTTGAAAAATGCCCTTTCCACGTCGTAGGCGTGAATTTATTCGTACCACTTCATCTACTGGATGCAATACTAGATGCAATAAAAAACATATGCCTGAACCCAGATTCGATCCCTCGACCTCCTGCATGCTAACCCAAAACTGAACCAACTGTACAGCACCACTAACATGTGCTGACAGAGGTAGTTACCCTACATGTGGTTACGGTGTTGCCAGATTGCCATTCTTCAACGTCCTTTTTCTGCCAGATATACTCGCAGGATGAACTTTTGTGAGATACTTTTTTTATTGCTGGCATGTGAGGAGTCGCGCTGCTACGCACTTTTTTTATTGCTGGCATGTGAGGAGTCGCGCTGCTACGCCCCAGTGCGCGAATTTCGGTTCACCCTGTATAAGAAAACATAAAGGTCCAATAATACTGCCTCAATAATGTTGTGAGATGGACAGCAGGCGATGGTATGATGATAAACAGGGTTAAAATTTGGATTGTGAGTTTCATAAATAGGAAATGTCCTCTCAGTTTTAATTACTGCTTTGATGGGGTGAAGTTCCTTATGGAGATCACTGTAAGTATCTAGATGTTAATATACAGAAAACCGGGCGAGTTGGCCGTGCGCGTAGAGGCACGCGGCTGAGAGCTTGCATCCGGGAGATAGTAGGTTCGAATCCCACTATCGGCAGCCCTGAAGATGGTTTTCCGTGGTTTCCCATTTTCACACCAGGCAAATGCCGGGGCTGTACCTTAATTAAGGCCACGGCCACTTCCTTCCAACTCCTAGGCCTTTCCTATCCCATCGTCGCCATAAGACCTATCTGCGTCGGTGCGACGTAAAGCCCCTAGCAAAAAAAATATATATATATATATATACAGAAAGGTCTCTATCGAGGTAATCACATAAATATGATTGTAAATAAAGGGTACAGATCTCTGCACATGGTTATGAGGGTATTTAGGGGTTGCAGTAACGATGTAAAGGAGAGGGCATATAAGTCTCTGGTAAGACCCCAACTAGAGTATGGTTCCAGTGTATGGGACCTTCGCCAGGATTACCTGATTCAAGAACTGGAAAAAATCCAAAGAAAAGCAGCTCGATTTGTTCTGGGTGATTTCCGACAAAAGAGTAGCGTTACAAAAATGTTGCAAAGTTTGGCTGGGAAGACTTGGGATGAAGGAGACGAGCTGCTTGACTAAGTGGTATTATAAATTGACTCATTCGGAACAAATATTTCACCCACATGGTCTAATCAACTTTGATGACCCAACAGCAAAACCTCCTGGGTTCAACCTCCCATGCATCATCTGGACTAGGATACGCTGCTTCTGCTCTACACTAATGGGGGTGGTTGGAGTCTCCTTCCTGCAACTGTGGTGCTGAAGGAATATCCTCTACGAGCATTCACTGGGCCTATGGAGGAGCTACATCAAGTAACCCCTACGGCACTCACTTGGCTGGAAGGACATCAGCTTGTGATGAAATCTTAGAACCTGCAGTTTTTGTGTGTGTGCATGCGGAGTGGTGTCTTTAAAAGTAGGAAAGATCACAATATGAAGATAAAGTTGGAATTCAAGAGGACAAATTGGGGCAAATATTTGTTTATAGGAAGGGGAGTTAGGGACTGGAATAACTTACCAAGGGAGATGTTCAATAAATTTCCAATTTCTTTGAAATCATTTCGGAAAAGGCTAGGAAAGCAACAGATAGGGAATCTGCCACCTGGACGACTGCCCTAAATGCAGATCAGTAGTGATTGATTGATTGATTGATTGATTGATTGATTGATTGATTGATTGATTGATGGATTGATTGATTGATTGATTGATTGATTGATTGATTGATTGATTGATTGATTGTAATGGTGTATTATAGGTGAAGTTTTCGCGAGTTGTGTGGCATTCCTGGTGAATATTCGTCATGAGGAATACCATCCCATGGCTGTCGTCACTTACTGCTTACTCAGTTTAGATTAGGATTTTATGTTAGAAAACAAAAATGACCCAATACATTTCTATGAAAACCATAACTGTACTATTATGATGCATCACTGGGTGAAACTGTAAGTACATTGTTTAAAATCTGCTGTAGCTTATGTTATGATGCTGGCGTGATACCAATTTGGAAATAGTATTGTGGTATTTCAGCTGGGGTAACGAACATATTCACTGCATGCCAATGAGGGAAGCTATATCATATACTGAGTGGAGTGGTTGCATGTGTTAACGGGGAGCCAAGTTCTGCATTTGGAAAATTAATTTGTTCGAACCCCACCATCGGCTGCCCTGAGAATGGTTTCCAGACATATGCCACGCAGTTCCTATTCTTAGGCCATAACTGATTCCTTTCATCTCCTTCATTCACCATCAGTCATTTCATTTCGTCCGATTCCTCAACTGAGGTCGGCATCTGGCCATAAGAACTTCACCTCTTCCTCGACCATGTATCAGGAAACAGGACTACAGGGTAGACGTACAATAATACAATATGTACGCTTAATGCGTGGTGTAAGGCAACTTTTGAACATTTTGTCTTAGTGCCATCTAGGGGTAAAATGTGGAACTCCGTCAAGAAACCATTGCTAGTGGTTCAGTTTCCTTAGCTTGCCCATAGGCACCACTTCTGTGGGCACCTAGCAGGTCTTGGCGAGAATCGTACTTTTAGGGGTCAACACAGGTGCCCATCTTGCTCTCAGTAAAACTTCCCTTATCATGTTTGTTCACCATTTTCCTGAAAGAAACGAAATAACACCCAAATAATCTCAATACTTTTTTTTATTGCCTTGATGCTGTTTTCTTCATTTCCTTTATCCAACCTTTTGGTCCTGCCGTTTCTTATACCCACCCCGTGTGCATCATTACAATCATAATAATAACCATTATCATCATCTATCCATGAACTCTGATGTAAAGAATTTATATTTTAAGTCTTTAACATTTATATGTTGCCTGTTTATATATATATTCTAAAATCTGTAAGTATTTAAACTTAAAATTGATTTTACCCAAAACAGCATATTTTCTTATATGCTCTTATTACCGTGAATTACTGGGCGAGTTGGCCATGCAGTTAGGAGCGCGCAGCATCTGGGAGATAGTTGGTTCTAACCCCATTGTTGGCAGTTCTGAAGATGGTTTTCTATGGTTTCCCGGTTTCCCATTTTTCACCAGGCAAATGCTGGGGCTGTACCTGAATTAAGGCCACGGCCACTTCCTTCCCACTCCTAGCCCTATCCCATCGTTGCTATATGACCTATCTGTGTCGTGTGATGTAATGAAACTTGTAAAAAGCTAAAGGAATTAGAACATTTTATTCTGACAGAACAGTTTCCCTCCTTTGTTTTTGTATTGAAATGTGCAGTACTCTGTATTCACACTTGCCTTCTTCTCTTCTTTAGGAACAGTTACCGCCGGATGCTGATCATGACTGGCTGAGAGGAATATTCTCTGCCTATGGGAAGGTGGCTTATGTTTCTATCCCAAAATATCGAGGAAGTGGAAAAGTCAAAGGGTTTGCTTTTGTAGAATTTGATACCCCGGAGGAAGCAAATAGAACTCTGGAAGTAAGTAAATATTCTCAAATGATTTCTGTAAATGATTTATTGGTAATTCCTTTCAACATTATTGTAATAATTCCAGTTGTTCTGCCTGTAAAGAATCTGAAAACAAAAGACACATAATCATTGCAGCAGTCTGTGAAAGACGAGAGACCTTTTTTCGTGTTAAGTACAAACTCTTGTTCCCATATAAAGGATTACAAACTTTCTGGAATTATTTTCAACAAACTACTCCTGTTTCTATATGTGCATGTTTCTTAATTTTCTAGTTTACAGATATTAATGAAGTGGATTCTGAAAATAAATTGTTTAAGAGACATGCAAATACAGGATGGTCGTAAACGTGCTCACAAATAATTCATTATCTGATCAGCTGCTGTAGTTTGCTTTGCACGGCGCTGCACGTGACAGCTTCAGAGCCACAGACACAGACCTGGACTGGTGCAGATTTAGCAGCAGCGCCACATTTGAATTCACTTGGGTAACTTCAGCGGCTGATAAAATGACCAGCCCTCTGGTTCACACTGTTTCTGATCACCCTGTGTAGAAACAAAAATAGCCTATTGAAAATCTTTGCAGATTAAACATTTCATTCAGAATATCTTTTCATAGTCATGCGGAACGAAATGGGCAAAGTAAATTCTTGCATTGAGAGCTCTCTTACACTGTAATTCCTGTAACTTAACTCAGTATTTTTGGGGAAGCTGTGTTGCATTTTATTTTCATTTACTTCCTCCATGAATTGAAGGGCAGCACATACTCCGCTAATTCACTTAGAGAGAGAGCGGAATAAGAAAGTAACACGTATGATAGCATGATTTCACACAAACTCATGATCTATTTGAAGAAGAGCCCGACACACTTTATTTGTCGTGTGATACCTTTATACACTACAGCTGATAATACAAAACATGTACTAGTTGATATTTGTATTGTAAGGTCGGACCTCTGTGAACTTTACAGTGGCAATATGGAAACATTATAAAGTTTATAGAACATTTAACAGCTTCCAGTGCATGAAGCCACAATTCAACCAAACTCAAGATTACAGATTTTAAGCAACATTATTCTTTGAGAGTAGTTCTAATTCAGATTCTAACTACATTTTTATCAGCAACATACCAGCCATATGGAACTCCCTTTTTTTTCAACTTAACAGTTTTTAATTAACAATCTAATACCATTTTTGGAACTGTTCCAAAGGATTTTAAAGATGGATTAATATCCCTAATAATTTATCAACATGTTCCATAAAGGTGTTTTGAAGACCATCTATCAACAAAGTCTCATAAACTACAGTGGTATATTTGTCTACAGTCTTAAAGACTATGTCATCTTCAAACTAAGATAGGTTATTTAAGTAATATTCTAGTGTTCTTTAATATATTTGTGCATCTTCATGTATGGCAGTAGATGTACCTTTAATCCATTAATCATGTTATTCTGAAAGAAATAAAATATACATAGTACATACCTGCCAACTTTCCCGACTTAGGTGGGAGACTTCTGATTTTCAACAGTTTCTCCCACCTCCGGATGCATTTCTCCCGATTTTAGCTTATTTTCTTGTGAACTTCAAACATTTGTTTACAAATCCTGCCATTTCAGCTTTTTTATGCCAGTAGCCGGAAGTCCTTCACTCATTGGCAGCTTTCAAATGAAATATCAACGTTTATTAATGCGAAAAATGCGCGAATGTGCGATGTTTATTGAAACCTGTATATCGCGCGCGACGCGTATGTTGATTGTCAATCTCTCGTTCTCGCGTGCTATGTTCGTGTTCGTTCACATCAGTCTACTCGGTTCCATTCTCTTTGTTACAAGTTGTCCATTTCATGACCGTATCGATGAGTATAATCAAGAAGTTAGTATAAATAACCACCTCATCGATACTTTATTATTGCCTCAGGCAAAATTGAATATAAATTAGCACTTACAGGACATGTTTCAACCACTTAGTGGTCCTCTTCAGCTGTATAAAGAAAGAATTGAGAAGAAAAAACATTAGGACAGTAAGCACAAATAATAAAAGTTCTTTGGAGACTCCTTTGTTAAAAAATGGAGATCATCAGAACAGGACATCTTGCCTCTCGTTCTTCTTTGGAAAAGATGTTTATTCTGCGCTGTCTAGAGGGTCTGTCTTTGAGCGCGACCTGGTGAAGTAACGATGTGACACAGTCTGACAGTTCATGCCAAGCTCTGGAGAGAAGGGAAGTAGAGTTTTGTTGTCATTTAAAATATCATGTGAGGGACGAGGGAGATTGGGCTGTGCTTCTGCGATGTCGTGTTTGATTATATCTCTTGTTCGTCTTGCCTGTTTTATGTCTACCCATTCCAAGTATTTACTAATATTCTCGTATAAGATGTTTTTTTGCTCGTTGTTTTCGTTAAGATTCTCTTCACCGTTTTCTAATTTATCAAGAACGATGTGGATGTTTTCCAGGTTGTTCATTAGATTTCCTTTATTTATCATACAGATAATTTGAAGGTGTGATACTGGTGAATTTGTGGTTGAACTCTTTCATATGGGATCCCATGGCAGAGAATCTTTTGTTCTTTTCAGCATTGACGTGTTCTTGATATCTAATTAAGAAGTTCCTTCCAGATTGTCCCATGTAAGTTTTTTTTACACTGAGTACAAGTTAGCTTATAAATACCAGATTCCTGGAATTTGTCATCTTTACGTTTATTAGCTTTATTGTGACTAAAGAGCAAAAAAACATCTTGTACGAGAATATTAGTAAATACTTGGAATGGGTAGACATGAAACAGACAACACGAACAAGAGATATAATCAAACACGACATCGCAGAAGCACAGGCCAATCTCCCTCCTCCCTCATATGATATTTTAGATGACGACAAAACTCTACTTCGCTTCTCTCCAGAGATCTGTCAGACTGTGTCACATCGTTACTTCACCAGGTCGCGCTCAAAGACAAACCCTCTAGACAGCGCAGAATAAACATCTTTTCCAAACAAGAACGAGAGGCAAAATGTCCTGATGTGATGACCACCATTTTTTAACAAAGGAGTCTCCAAAGAACTTTTATTATTTGTGCTTATTGTCCTAATGTTTTTTCTTCTCAATTCTAATGTTTTTTCTTCTCAATTCTTTCTTTATATAGCTGAAGAGGACCACTAAGTGGTCGAAACATGTCCTGTAAGTGTTAATTTATATTCAATTTTGCCTGAGGCAATAATAAAGTATCGATTAGGTGGTTATTTATAATAACTTCTTGTCCATTCTCTTTGGTCGATTCTAGAGACTAGTCGCTAGATATTGAGTCTTTCTTAGTAATTTAGCAACAGAATTTCAATGATAACGACTAGTGACTTTTCTAGAGATTTTAGGAGCCATTTGAAGACAATTATGACTAATTTTAATTTATCTCAAGAAAATAAGAGTTTTGTCTGTATATTGCTCAGAATTTAAAAAGTATAATATTTCTGTACCAGTCGTGACCATAGTAACAAGGGGAAATGCACGTTTTAATTTTCCGTAATTTCTATCTGTCTGTATGTACAGTATATATCTATGTATGTATAACGTACGCACGCACGCTCATCACGAGAAAATGGCTGAAGAGAATTTAATGAAAATCGGTATATAACGCCGGGGAATAAGTTGCTACAATCTAGGCCAAAATTAATTTTATTCACGCTCAGTGAAATGGTAGTTTTGGGGAAGGCCTAAAATTTAATTCTCAAATATTTATGTTATTATTGGCTCTATCAATAAACACTTCATAACTAAAGTTATATATTATTATATTTCCATTTTATGTAAAAAATAAGGAACTACAGTCTATGCTATAAATAATGTTATTCACTCTGTTCGAAATGGTAGTTTAGGGGAAGATGCAAAAAAAAAAAATAATTTTTAATTACCTATCTTACTGGTCATATTGAAAAGTACTACATAACAAAAGTTACAGAGAATACAATTTCTGATTATTGATGTCTTATTCAGTTTTACCGTACCGACTATAATAATATTGGTGGTTGATTATAAGAATGAGAAAAAAGTCATGAAGGAACGATCGTTTGAATAATAACACAAGAGGGAGTCATGAAAGAAAGGACGACTCACTTTACGTTAGATACTCTAATATCACAAAGTCGGAAGAAAACTAAATGTGAAGGCCTCTAATATAGAAAGCTCATAAAATTGATCAACAATAACATTACATTGACCATTGGTTTGTTGTGATGTTCTTTGTATATTCTTCTGCCATTTATCTCTGATAGATGGTATTACTACTGCGTATCGAGTATAACAGTCTGCCTGAATATTGGCGGGAAGTAGCTGGGGAGTTGGATCTCTCTCTCCTTTAGCATGCCATTATGTAACACACTGGATCATCATAGTATTCCAGCTATTCGATCCCTACTCTGAGGCAGTGATTGGAATGAGCAATGTGCACATTTAAATGGAATAATTACACAGGAGTGTTCGCAGCTGTCTGCAGCCTGGCCTTCTAGCTCTGAAACTTTGAACTGTTAGATCGACACCATAGTACTTTTCACTAAAAGTGAGAAAATGTGCCGTTTTCTTTTTATAGAATATTTCATGTGACAGCATTGCTTTTAATCGCTACATTCATACTGGCATCATTGTAGTGACCTATGTTGATTTCAGTTCGGAAAACTATAAGGACATCTGAGAGATAGTGGGCTTGAATCCCACTGTCGAGAGCCCTGAAGATGGTTTTCTGAGGTTTCCCATTTTCACACCAGGCAAATGCCGGGGCTGTACCTTAATTAAGGCCACGGCCGCTTCCTTCCAACTCCTAGGCCTTATTATTCCATTGTGCTATCTGTGTCGGTGCGACGTAAGGCCGCTAGCAATAAAACTATAAGAACAGTCTTTCTGAGAATTCCGTAGGGAAGCACAGGTACAACAGCTAGTTACTTCGCATAATCGCGGAGGCGCTTTATGCAGTATATTAATCTATGCATTTGCTAAGTGCATAACTGACTCACACATGTGGAGCATGAGTTCGTACTATTTTCGGTAGGCTTATCAGAGTATTATGTAAAACAAAAATTGTAAAATAGAATAGCATGTACCTCTCAGCAAATGTACATATTCAATCCACTAGCATTTTGTCAAATGGATGAACCACATCCAATACAATACTTTTGATACTGTTTACAAAGAAACAGAAAATCTACATAATAGCTCTAATAGAACAAACTTATAAATTCCATAATACATGCATATGTACTTACCAGTATACTAACGACACATCAATTTTAAACTTTAACTATTATATGTGATGTTTTTATAGATATTTATATGTGTCAACTGAGGATGACCCCTTAGGGGTCGAAACCGGTATTGACCCTATTTACCAGTTTGGTACTAAATAAAATAGTGTATTGATAAGGTGGTGATTCATATTATTTCTATATAGTGATACCAATCAATACGGACATGAAGCTTATAAATAATAATAGAACAGCCAACCAGGCAAAAAGAATAGCACACAGATATCAAAATCTGAAAATTAAGATCACTAACATCGTCAAAAACATCACGTTTTTAAAACAATGCCTACAAAACAACTTAACCCCTAAATTTCTTAAGAAATATAATAACAAACATAGAAGCACTAATCAAACCCGAAATACACAAAATAAGACAAATCGAATATGGCTTAAAGAGGAGATCAAATTCATGTACAGAAAGAAACAACACCTAAACATCCAAATGTATGAAGCACACCTAAAAGCCTCACATGAATTACCATATACATATTGGATTAACTTCCAACAAATAACCCATGTAAAGATAGAAAACTTAGCGATACAGAAACAGAATACCCTAAATAAGAAACTCAATGCATTGAAGCAATCACAAAATCAACATACACATAAGTACACACAGAACAAACAACATACCACTACACCTATTGAAAGCAACCTACATGAATTCCACCCACCAATCAAAAATCTAACCAATACAGTATTTAATGAAGCAGAAACTACTATACTGAGCAAGGGACCTAAACATAACTGGAAAAATAACTCAATTTTTGAAAATATCACCACTATCATTACTGAAACAGAAGATGCTTTAAACAAAATACCTCAAGAACAACAAAATGAAATCAGATATGAAATTAAAAAAATATTACCACAATATATCAATAGAATCAACCAAGAAACCTATAAACAAGATACTAAAGACCTAACACAAATAAAAGAACTCAGAAACAAAATCCAGCATAACAACTTACTAGTAACAAAAGCAGATAAAGGAAATACTACAGTTATTATGGATAAAGAGGAATATATAACAAAAACAAAAACTTGTTTTCAAGATGAAACCTTCCAAATTAAGAATAAAGATCCAACCAATAGCATCCAGAAGAACTTAAAAACTCTTTTAAAAAACACCAACTTCCTTTTAAATGAACAAGAAACTACTAAACTGATTACAATGAATCCAAGTATACCTACAGCCAAAGCTTACCCTAAAATTCACAAAGATAATATTCCCATGAGACCTATCATCAACTACAGATCTAGTCCCACCTACAAACTGTCAAAATTCATACAAAAATTCCTAAAAAAACATTATGTTTTTCAGGCAAACAAAACCATAAAAAACTCTATAGAATTTTGCAACACTACTAAAAACATGAGAATAGAACAATACTACAAACTAGCAACATATGACATAACAAACATGTATCCTAACATACCTACACAGAAAACTATAACTATCATAGAATCAAACCTATACAAACACAGCAAGCTAAGCAAATTGGAAATAAATGAATTTATAAAACTATTACACTTCGCCATTAATAACAATTACTTTAGGTTCCATGACACCATCTACCAACAAAAAGGATTGCCCATGGGATCGCCAATATCAGGCATAATAGCTGATATATATATGGACCATTTAGAACATCAAGAAATCCAAAAAATAGAAAATATCATTCTTTGGTGCAGGTTTGTCGATGATGTATTCATAATTATGGACAATAGACACACAAACGAAAATACAATCTTGGAACAACTGAATGAAATAGATCCCCACATAAAATTTACTATGGAAACCGAAAACAACAATACCATAAACTACTTGGATATATCTATAACAAGACATAATAATCATCTAACATACAACATATACAGAAAGCCTACCCATACATCAAATACAATAAAAACAGACTCCACCCACCCACACACTCACAAAAAAGCCGCATACTACAGCATGATACACAGGGCATATAACATTCCACTTTCAAAGAAAGATTTGAACAAAGAACTAAACATAATTCATGAAATAGCCAAACAAAATGGTTATAAAAGAGTAATGATAAACCATATCATCAACAAAGTAAAAAACCAACCAAAAACTAAGTTAACCAGAATCACCAAAGATAAAAAAGAATACGCACTATTCACTTACAACAATAACCATATACACCCCATAACCAACATTTTCAAAAAACAAGGCCTAAAAATAGCATACAAAACTACACGCAATAACACCAACATATTATACAATTCTAAATCAGTCAATAACATAAACAAATACAACCACTCAGGAGTGTACCGTCTAAAATGCAATGATTGCCAAGCCAGTTATGTAGGGCTTACTGGTAGAAGTTTTTCAATAAGATACAACGAACACGTAAATGCCGTTAGACATAGACACTTCTCAGCCATGGGACAACACATCAACGATCAGAAACATAACTTTACAGACATCAGTAATGATATGCAAATCCTCAAAATAAACCCAAAAAGCCCCTTGCTCAGTATACTAGAAGAATTCTATATAAACTTAGACAAATACGTTAATCCAAATTCCAACTTGAACGATAACATAGACAGAAATAATATTCTTTTTCATACAGTTATTCCCCTCCTGAAAGATTATTATTTAAAAAGAATAGATAAACAAAAATCCATAAATACAAATCTACCGCTCCAAGACCTCCCCTCCTTTAATCCCACTCCCGTTACAAGCGCTCCACCCATCCCTTCAAGCCTCCCCTCTACCGCCGTAAACTATAACCTCAGAGCAACATGCTACAGATCTCAACAGACAGCCATACAGAGCACACGATCCCAACAGCTAACGTAAGTAATACGATATATACTTGCCACTACATTCTTTCGATACATTATCTCACACACTTATTATTTCTACTTACAGATATATTAATTCACAACACGTCTCCACGATACAACCAACGTACAACCTAATTTAGATATACGACATCCAATATGCACTTCATCTCTTAATGGTGACCTACTCAACCTGTATTCGACACGCGACAAGATGAGAACATTTTCTCAATGATATTCAAGATTTCCAACTACAACAGCGGGGGTGAAGCTGATTCCTGCTCGTGGTGCCCCTGCATAGGTACCTGGATTAAAATTCCAGTACTGAACTGAACGTCAGCATTCCAGAAGTATCTACCAGTCAATATGACCCAATCGCTATATTCAGAACGGTCTTTATCAAGACCAACACTAACCATTATATCTGTAAATATTGAAGGTTTATCTCCATCTAAAGAAGGAATATTACACCAGCTTTGTCAAACTTACAAATGTGATATATTATGCCTTCAGGAAACTCACAGGGATGAGCAACTACGGCGACCAAAAATAGCGGGAATGAGACTTGTGGCCGAGATTCCCCACAGACAGTATGGCAGCGCTGTTTTTGCCAAACCAAATTTACAAATTTTGTCTGTTGCAACCACCAATGAAAATCAAATCGAGATAATAACTGTGGAACTCAGTAACTGCACCGTTTCGGGCATCTACAAACCACCAAATGTAGATTTCTCCTTTAAAATTCCAGATAACTACTTCAAGCAAAAGACAAACTTTGTGGTTGGAGACTTCAACAGCCATAACAGTGCATGGGGATATACAGATGATGATAATAATGGAGAAGCTGTATTAGAATGGGCTGATGATTACCAATTACAACTTATTCATGACCCCAAACTACCTCCATCCTTTAACAGCAGTAGATGGCGACGAGGCTTCAACCCAGACCTGATATTTGTGAGTGAACACGTGGCACAGCAATGTGTGAAATCAATGTGCAATCCTATTCCAAATACCCAGCATCGGCCTGTAATGTGTCAACTTTTCTCTGCAATTCAACCAATAAAGGTTCCGTTTCGAAGGAGATATAATTTCAAAAAAGCAGACTGGGAGAAGTTCAGCTCAACCCTTGATAAAATAATATCAGATATCCACCCAACACCAGAGTTTTATGATCAGTTTGTTGAAGCTGTGAAGAAAGCTTCCCGCGCTTCCATACCACGAGGATGCAGAGTTAACTATATACAAGGTCTAACTTCAGACACAGCTGCCCAAATGAACACATATATTTCACTGTTTCAGGAAGATCCACTAAGTGAAGACACTATCTCAGCTGGAAGGAAACTGCTTTCCTCAATTGCAGAGGCAAAGAAAGATGCTTGGATCAAACTTATGGAGGAAACTGACATGTCAAGGGATAGCCGAAAGGCTTGGAAGCTTCTCAAACGACTTAGCAACGATCCAACAAAGGGACCAGTCCATGCAAATGTTACGGCAAACCAAATCGCAAATCAGCTTGCCATCAATGGGAAAACAAATCACCCAATAAGGAAGATGGAACATAATATCCTAAAAAGCGAGGTAATGAAGTCCAGTAACCTATCCCGGCCATTTGAAATAACGGAATTACAGAAAGCGATTCAATGCGCCAAAAATGGAAAAGCGGCAGGATTAGATGATATCACAATAGAACAAATAAAACACTTCAGTTCAACCACACAGGCATGGCTTTTAAAATTCTTCAACAACTGCTTTACTTCCCTAAAAATTCCAAAAATATGGAGAAAATCCAAGGTGATCGCATTTCTGAAACCTGGAAAGGAACCTTCGAACCCTAAAAATTTCAGACCAATCTCCTTACTCTGCCACCTATACAAAATAATGGAAAGAATGCTGCTCAATCGCTTAATGGGAGTAGTAGACCAAGTCCTAATCCCTCAGCAATGTGGCTTCCGCCCAGGAAAGAGTTGCACAGCACAGGTTTTACATCTAACCCAGCATATCGAGGACGGGTTTGAAATGAAGAAGATTACTGGTGTGGCTTTTGTGGACCTCTCAGCCGCCTACGATACAGTAAATCACAGGATATTATTACACAAACTTTATAGAATGATTACAGATATCAAGGTAACCAAGATGATAGCTACTCTCCTGGAAAATCGTCGCTTTTTTGTCGAATTCCAAGGACGCCGAAGCAGATGGAGGAATCAAAGGAATGGACTACCTCAAGGCAGTGTACTGGCTCCTGTTCTTTTCAACATCTACACTAATGACCAGCCATTACCAGAAAATACTAAAAGCTTTATCTATGCCGATGACCTTGCACTTACTACTCAAACTGATACCTTTGATGAAGCAGAGATCTCTTTAACTGCTGCATTAGAAGAGCTAGGTAACTATTATGAGAAAAACCAACTCAAACCAAATCCAGCTAAGACTCAAATCTGTGCGTTCCATCTGCGGCATGCGCAGGCCTCTCAGAAACTCAAAGTACTATGGAAGGGGAACTTACTGGAACACTGCTTTACGCCAAAGTACCTGGGAGTTATGCTGGATCGCACATTAACATATAAGAAACATTGCCAAAACCTGAAACAAAAGATAGCTGCCAGAAACAACATTCTACGAAAGTTATCAGGAACAAGTTGGGGAACACAACCACAAACAATTAGAACATCAGCTCTAGCTCTATGCTATTCTGCAGGAGAATATGCCTCCCCAGTTTGGTACAGGTCAGCTCATACGAAGCAGGTCGACATAGCTTTAAACGAAAGCTGCAGGATCATCACTGGATGTTTGAAACCTACACCCATTGAGAAGGTCCAACTTTTAGCTGGTATTGCTCCCGGTGAGATTCGTAGGGAGGTAGCAGCTAACAAAGAAAGGCTCCAGGCATCTTCTTCAGAAGCACATCCTCTCTATGGATACCAACCAGCCACACAGAGGCTGAAATCTAGGAAAAGTTTTCTCCGCACATCAGTCAACCTTGAGGGGAAAGCAGAGAATGCTAGAGTCACAATGTGGAAAGAAAGAATCCACCACCTTTCCAACTGGATAGAGCCAAAGGAAAGTCTTCCATGTGGACACCAGGAGAAGTGGACAGTATGGAAAGCCCTTAACAGACTCCGTACAGAAGTCGGCAGAACCAAAGTAAACTTGCGGAAGTGGGGCTTCTCAAGTGATTCATCACTTTGTGATTGCGGAGAGCAGCAGACGATCCAACATCTATGTCAGTGTGTTTTATGTCCTTCATTGTGCACTATGAAAGACTTGATTGCAGCCTCCCCCAACGCTATTGACGTCGCCCAATACTGGGCAAGCATCATCTAGCTCTTGAATATTGTTGCTCTATCTGTGATTGTATAATAGACTTGTATATTTGTATAGTAGAAATGTAGATGTTGCTTTTTGTTAAATATCTATAAGTTGATACTTCTGACACGAATAAAGAGAAAGAACTACAACAGCAGTATCCTACAAAATTACCAATCATTACTATAATATATTATGCAATTTCACTCGTAACGCGTACAGCATGTGATCGATCCTATTCAAGTAAACATATATATTTTTAATGGACCAGCCGTTAACTACAACACAACAACCTACAGTACTGTCACCAATTTATATTTATATTTCATTTAGATTTTTTGAATATGCACATAGCACCACATATCAATACCATTATCTAATGTATTTTAAATAGGTATTTCATACCGGTTTTAGCCCCAAAGTTTTATTTTAACAAGACTTTTATATGTCTAACAAAATAAAGTGTCAAGACACAATTCTATTTTAAGACTGAAAACAGGAATAAGAGGTGCTACAAACTTATATATTAATATTAAGGATTCATGTTAACTAGGTATTACATACCAATATTTTAATCATAAGAATTCAAACCAACAAGGTCATTATGTATTTAACTGAACTAAACAAGTGAATCAGTAAACCTTACAACCACTACATGAAATGTAATCAGGATACTGAAAATTCAAATAGTACATCTTTAACACCCTACATTGTACCTAATATCACCATATATGTGCAAATGTAATAATTTTACCCCATATTATGTAAAACAAAAATTGTAAAATAGAATAGCATGTACCTCTCAGCAAATGTACATATTCAATCCACTAGCATTTTGTCAAATGGATGAACCACATCCAATACAATACTTTTGATACTGTTTACAAAGAAACAGAAAATCTACATAATAGCTCTAATAGAACAAACTTATAAATTCCATAATACATGCATATGTACTTACCAGTATACTAACGACACATCAATTTTAAACTTTAACTATTATATGTGATGTTTTTATAGATATTTATATGTGTCAACTGAGGATGACCCCTTAGGGGTCGAAACCGGTATTGACCCTATTTACCAGTTTGGTAGTAAATAAAATAGTGTATTGATAAGGTGGTGATTCATATTATTTCTATATAGGCTTATCAGAGACCGAGAACTACTTCTTCTTCTTCTTCAAGTGGCCTCTAAATATTAGTTCCTAATTAGTGTCGACCTCTAAGATCTTTTGCTACCATGGTTTTCCTTCATTCTCACCTAGATATACCTGCTCCCTTCACAAAGCTGCAGGTTGTTCTTATTGGGTCTTCTTGGATTTTTTCTCTCTCTTCACCTGGTAATCCTAGAGTAGAGAGAGTGATTCTACCCAGCACCTCACATTCGAAAAGTATGTGTTCAGCTGACTCGTCTGCTTCGTTGCATTTCCTACATATATTGTCTCTTATTACTCCAATTATGTAGGTGTTTTTTCAGATGGCAGTGTCCTGTCAACAGTCCTACTACCCATCTTATATTTTCTCTGCTGAGTTTCAACAGTTCTTTAGTACGCTTCTTGTTTGGTCCTTTTATCAATTCCTTTGCAAGCCTGCATCCTGGAGTATTTTTCCAGTTCTCCATTTGTTTCTTTTGTACCCATTTTCCTATGTAGTGTCCGGCTTGTCCATAGGAAATCCCGCATACAGGTTCTGGGCCTACAAAATGTGTTTCTGCCCCTTTTCTGGCCAGTTTATCTGCCTTTTCTTTTCCTTCTATACCTGCATGCCCTGGTACCCAAATTATTTAACAATGTTGCATTTTGAGAACTTCAGGAGAAGTGAGTGGCAATACCAGACAATTCTGAATATTACCGGACTGCCTATAGTGCCTTAATGGCCGCTTGGCTGTCCGTAAAAATGAAAATGTTCTTATTCCTATAGTTCATTTTCAGATTTTCTTCAAGACATGTTGTGATAGCTATCATGTCAGCTTGAAAGATTGCAGTGTGTCTGCCCGGGCTCATCTGGATTGATCTCTCAGGTCTTCCCTGTTGATCCCTCCTCCTGTGCCATTCCCAGACTTTGAGCCATCAGTCCACCATACTAAATCTTCTTTTTCAGTATTCCATTTGTTGATATCTCAGTCGTCTTTTTTTAAATATCTGGGTCTCAAACGGTTTTTCAAAGTTGTACTTTGGTATCATATGATCAGAAGGATGTGTAGAACTTCCTCTGATATTACTCTGTTAATTTTACAGTGTCCTAGATTGGGTCTTTGTGCATTCCAGCACTCTGATTGTGCCAATCTATATGAACTCATTCTAGCCTGTCCTTGTATGAAATTACATAGTGATGAGAGCTGTAGTGAAGTATTCAAGGCTTCTGTCGGCGTGGTTCTCATAGCCCCCGTTATGGCTCTGCATGCCATTCTCTGTAGGCTATCCAATCTACTGCTGGCTTACTTTCTGCCACCAGATGATTGCGGCATAGGCCATCAACGGTCTAATGATCATTGTGTATATCCACATTACCATTGATGGTCTTAGGCCGCATGTATACAGCACATTCTTGGCCTGGGTTATGTTCCTCTCTATATGCGGATTCCAGGTTAGATTTTTATCTAACACTACACCTAGGTGCAGTGCTTGTTCTTCCATATATGTCTTGCTCAAAGAGTTTCACTGATTTCTTTCCCTCTAATTTTCTTCTACTTGTAAAAGGGACCAGAGTTATCTTGTTCTGGTTGACTGATAGTTGTTCTTCCTGACACCCGTTCTCCACAAGGTTGAGTGATCCTTGCATGAGGTCCTGGATAACACTCATCACCTTACCTCGTACCACCGTCACTAGGTAATCTGCGTATCCTTGTGTATAATAACCCTGTTCGTTGAGCATAGCTATGATTTTGTTCACTATGAGGTTCCACAGCAGAGGAGAAAGAACTCCTCCCTGAGCACAGCCTCGGGTGGCCCTAACCGTCAGCGTTTCTTCAAACAGGGTTGCTTTTATCTTCCTTCCGTCTAAGCTGGATTTAATCCATTTGACGACGGTTTTACTCACCTTGCTCTTTTCCAATGATTTGGTCATAGAGTCATAGGTTGTACTGCTGACTCCTTCCATATCTAGAAATGCCGCCAGTGCAATTACTTTATATTCTAGACTTTCCTCTAGTTTACAAACCAACTGGTGGATCTGCCAGGTCTATATGCAAACTGATTTTCATGTAACATTGAGTTCAGTTGCACTGTTCTTCTGATATATTTATCCAGATTTTCTCCATTGCTTTCAGCATGAAGGAGGTTAAGCATAATGGTCTTGTATGCTTTGGGACTAATCATCTTACTCGCGTACTTCCTGTGAGGGGATAGAGATGTGTAATTTTTAGCCTTGTAGCCTTGTATAGCAACAGTCGGGCTTTGAGACAACAAGTGTTATAAATATATCATAGTACTGTATTGCGCAAGACATGTAGAATAAGCAGTTTCGACCAATTGTATCTCCTGATTTCTCCTGATTTTTCCTGATTTTTGGTTTTGTAAAGTTGGCAGGTATGATAGTATTATAAAAGTGGAATTTCTTCAAAGAACCATAATACTTGTATTAGGTCGATGATATCAGCTATTTCATGTATGTGGAATGTTTCAAGATGTCAGCAGAGAGATGACATTAGTAGACGAATAAGCTTGAGTGAAACATTTAAAAGTGGGAAAGATCACAATATGAAAATAAAGTTCGATTTCAAGACGACAAATTGGGGTAAATATTAATTTATGCCTCCCTTGCAAACCATGTGACCTTGCCGCGGTGGGGAGGCAGATAGCCGAGCCGCAGGTGCGACCATATCTGTTGAGAGACCAGACTAAGGAATGGTTCATCGAAAGGTGGGTAGCAAGGGCGGCAATCTGGATGATTGACTGATACGGCCTTGTAATAATACTCAACATGGCTTAGCTGTGTTGATACTACTACGCTGCTGAAAGCAACACGAAACTACAGCTGTAACTAACTTATGAGGACATGCAGCTCTCTCTGTATGAATGATGTACTGATGATGGCTTCCTCCCAGGTAAAATATTCCGGAAGTAAACTAGTCCTCCATTTGGATCTCTGGGTGGTGACTACACGAGAGGGGGCGATCATCAGGAAGATGGATACTAACATTCTGCGAGTCGGAGCGTGGAATGTTAGAAGTTTTTTTTGTTCTTTTCTCTCTCTCTATTTGTTTTATGTCGCACCGACACAGATAGGTCTTATGGTGACGATGGGACGGGAAAGGGCTGGAAGTGGGAAGGAAGCGGCCGTGGCCTTAATTAAGGTACAGCCCCAGCATTTGCCTGGTGGGAAAATAGGAAACCACGGAAAACCATCTTCAGGGCTGCCGACAGTGGGGTTCGAACCTACTATCTCCCGAATACTGGATACTGGCCGCACTTAAGCGACTGCAGCTATCGAGCTCGGTGAATGTTAAAAGTTTGAATCGTTGTGGTAGGTTAGAGAATCTGAAAAGGGAGAGGGATAGGCTAAAGTTAGATGTAGTTGGTATAAGTGAAGAAGTACATTGGCAGGAAGAACAGGATTTTTGGTTAGGCGACTACCGAATTATCAACACAAAATCAAACAGGGGTAATGCAGGAGTTGGTTTAATAATGAATAAGAAAATAGGGCAGCGTCTTAAGCTACTACGACCAGCATAGTGAAAGAATTATTGTCGTCAAGATAGACACAAAACCATGCCCTCCACAATAGTGCAGGTCTATATGCCTACTAGCTCAGTGGATGATGAGGAAATCGAAAGAACATATGAAGAGATAGAAGAGTTAATACAATATGTAAATGGTGACGAGAATCTAATTGTGATGGGAGACTGGAATGCATTGGTAGGCCAAGGAAGAGAAGGTAGTACGGTACAGTAGGAGAATTTGCATTGGGACAAAGGAACAAAAGAGGAAGTCAGCTGGTTGAATTCTGCACTGGTCATAATTTAGTCCTTGCCAATACTTGGTTCAAACACCACAAACGACGGCTGTATATATGGATGAGACCTGGAGACACTGGAATGTATCCAATAGACTTCATTATGATTAGGCAGAGATCCAGAAACCAGGTGTTGGATTGCAAAACTTTCCCAGGAGCAGACATGGATTCTGACCACAACTTCTTGGTCATGAAATGCCAACTGAAGTTGAAGAAATTGAAGAAGGGAGAGAATGCAAAAAGATGGAATGTAGACAAGTTGAAAGAAAAGAGTATGAGGGATTGTTACAACAAACATGTTGCACAACGAATAATTGAAAAGGCTGAAGGAAACACAATAGGGAGAGTGGATAGTCATGAAAAATGAAGTCAGTAGGGCTGCTGAAGAAATGTTAGGAAGGAAGAAAAGATCAATTAAGAATCAGTGGATAACTCACAAGATACAAGACCTGATTGATGAATGACAAAAATACAAGAATGCTAGAAATGAAGACGGCAGAAAAGAATACAGGTGATTAAAGAATGAAGTGGATAGAAAGTGTAAAGTAGCTAAGGAAGAATGGCTGAAGGAGAAGTGCAAGGATGTCGAAGGTTGTATGGTCCTAGGAAAGGTAGATGCTGCACACAGGAAAATCATGGAAAACTTTGGAGAAAGGAAATCTGGGTTTATGAATATTAAGAGCTCAGATGGAAAGCACTTCTAGGGAAAGAAGACAAAGCAGAAAGATGGCAGGAACATATCCAACAATTGTATAAAGGTGAAGATGTAGATAATTTGGTTCTGGAACAAGAAGAGGCTGTTGATGCTGATGAAATGGGAGACCCAGTTTCGAGGTCAGAGTTTGACAGAGCTGTGAACGACCCAAATGGGAACAAGGCACCTGGAACTGATGACATTCTCTCTGAATTACTGACTGCCTTAGGAGAAACCAACATGTATAAGATGTATGAGACAGAAGAAGTCCCATCCTATTTTCGGCAGAATGTTGTTATACCTATTCCCAATAAAACCGCTGCTGACAGGTGTGAAAACTATCGCACCATTAGTTTAGTATCTCTTGCCTGCAAAATTTTAACATGTATTGTTTACAAAATAATGGAAAAACAAGTTGAAGCTGAATTGGGAGAAGATCAATTTGGCTTCAGAAGAAATGTAAGAACACGTGAAGCAATCCTGACTTTACGTCTGATCTTAGAGGATCGAATCAAGAAGGACAAGTCCATGTACATGGCATTCGTAGATCTAGAGAAGGCATTTGATAATGTTGATTTGGCCAAGCTATTTAAGATTCTGAAGGTGATTGGAATCAGATACCGAGAACGAAGAATTATCTACAATTTGTATAAAAATCAGTCTGCAGTGATAAGAATCGAGGGCTTTGAAAAAGAAGCAGCAATCCAGAAAGGAGTGAGGCAAGGATGAAGTTTGTCTCCCCTCCTTTTCATTGTTTACATAGAACAGGCAGTAAAGGAAATCAAAGAGGAATTTGGAAAGGGAATCACAATCCAAGGAGAGGAAATCAAAACTTTGAGATTTGCCATGATATTGTTATTTTATCTGAGACTGCAGAAGATCTCGAGAAGCTGCTGAATGGTATGGACAAAGTTTTGGGTAAGGAGTACAAGATGAAATAAATAAGTCCAAAATAAAAGGAATGCAGTGCAGCCGAACGAAGGCAGGTGATGCAGGAAATATTAGATTAGGAAATGAGGAGTTAAAGGTAGTAGATGAATATTGTTACTTGGGTAGTAAAATAACTAACGATTGCAGAAGTAAGGAAGACATAAGATGCAGACTAGCACAAGCAAGGAAGAGCTTTCTTAAGAAAAGAAATTTGCTCACTTCAAACATTGATATAGGAATTAGAAAGATGTTTTTGAAGAGTTTCGTGTGGAGCTTGGCATTGTATGGAAGTGAAACATGGACGATAACTAGCTCAGAAAGAAAGAGAATAGAAGCTTTTGAAATGTGGTGTTACAGAAGAATGCTGAAGGTGAGATGGATAGATCGAATCACGAATGAAGAGATACTGAATCGAATTGGAGAGAGGAGATCGATTTGGCTAAATTTGACGACAAGAAGAGATAGAATGATAGGACACATCTTAAGACACCCAGAACTTGTGCAGTTGGTTTTTGAAGGAAGTGTAAGTGGCAAGAACGGTAGGGGTAGACCAAGGTATGAATATGACAAGCAGATTAGAGCTAATGTAAGGTGCAATAGTTCATAGAAATGAAAAGGTTAGCACAGGATAGGGTGGCATTGAGATCTGCATCAAACCAGCCTATGGACTGATGACTCAAACAACAACATTAATTTATGGGATGAGGAGTAAGGGATTGGAATACATCATCTAAATTTCCACGTTCTTTGAAAACCTTTAAAAGCTAAACAAACTGTGTGTAGTACGGCAGCATCTTCCTTCACCGAGCACGCTCAGAATGTTTTAAGCAAGCCTCAGGCCTATGGAAGTAACGGAGTATTCGATGGGGAGCTATTAATATTAATCGGGCTTATGGAAGAAGGAAAGTAGAACTGGTTGAGTCACCAAAAAGGATGCATCTTGATGTGTTACGAGTTAATGATACTCGGTTAAAGTGAGATAACTAGGAAGTGATATATAGTATTCTTAACAAGTGTTAAAAAGGGAAGGGCATAGTGTGAGGTAGGACTGTTCATCAAGAATACTGTTGCATGCAAGATAGTTACTGTTAGGTACATAAATGAGGTAATGATGTGGGTGTGGACGAGGATGACAGGTTTCATGAAGCACTCGGTGAGGGTCAGCAGCAAGGATAGGATAGTTCTAATGGGCAATTTCAATGCAAGAGTTGAAAATACAAGAGATGGAAGAAGCACAGTGAGCTCCATCCTGCCAACATAAGGAGTTTCCATAACAAACATGATATTGAAAATGTAACATTATCTTCCTCTGTTTATTGTGAACTTAGCATTAAGACTTACAAGAAGATTACTTTTTAAATTCTTAATTTGACAACACATCATTATAGTTTTCTAGTGGTGTTTAGCCAGCTGAAGACAGTCTAACAAAGACCAAAACATGTACTAGTGATAAAAATGTTTCAACGTAGTATTGAAAGGTGGACAAAATACAAATTTCTGTTAGGAGTCAGTTTTTAAAGTCAATGCAGGATCATCATGAGGCTTATAAAAACACTGGCATTCAAGAAAGTTAGGAAGTCTTTTGAAGAATTTTGGAGTTCCCAACAGTAACTGAGCAGATACCAACAACTTGGGCTTATGACTAATCTGTCTGTTTTCAAAGTGCATGAGTGGTTTTGTTTTTTGGTTTTCATGAGAGTTAACAGTGTATAAAATTTGTTCAAACATTTATTGGTTGACATTTTCCCTCTCAAAACATTCTTTTGGCACTTAGAAAACTTTTCCCCACCACTTGAGGTTGAATAAAGTCAGGCAGGAACTACTGTGTTGACCCCTAAAGCAAGACAATGTTTTTTCCTAGGCATTTGGTGCTATGGGTTGCTGCTTACCCACTGAGATACCACCTGAACAGCTGTGCAGTATCTCGACATTCGAGCAAGAAGACAAAGACGGATGCGAACTGCCGAAGGACGAAGAGGTTGCAGCAGAAGCCAGGCAAGAGCACGAAGAACAGCAACCTAAAAAGAAAAGGAAACGCAACAAAGATTGTGATGAGAAAGATGAGGAGTCTCTAGAGCAAGTTGAAGCACCTGTAACGAAGAAGAAGAGGAAAAGTGAAACTGTAGAAGAAATAGAGGAAAATAGAGAGGAGAGTGACAAGGGTTCTTCTGGAAATGTTGAAGAAAAGTCACCGGAGAAGAAGAAAAAGAAAAAAGAAGCTGACTCGCTTGTTTCGCCAGAGACCGAGCCAGTGGAAACCAGCGGACGGAGAAAGAAGAGGAAACGTTCTGGAGAGAATGAACAGGCGGGAGCTGAGGATGTTGATAAACATGAGGACAAAGAAGATGCTGCTGAACAAGAAGATGATGACGGTAAGATCTTCCCATATTAATTTTGTAGTTTGAATTGAGCTGAGGTATTTTACTCCCTTTGATTCAAATTTGAACACACCAATTTCTAACCGATTACCCTCGTATTCGTGACCCCACTTTGTAACGTACTGCTCCTTGTAGTGTGAAACATTTTCTAACCAGTTTTGATATTCTGCAATTACATTTCAAATGGTCCCTCGTAGTGAAGCGGGCAAGTGCTTCCTCTTCTCTTTCCACTCTGACCTGTCCTACCACTCTTTCCAATACTTACTTTACTTTAAGTATATCAGCCTCTTTTTAGGAAAGTATCTCTATTTCATGTTGGCCTACACATGGCTTACAGCTTGTGACATCAACCGATGTGGAGAGATGTGTTCACTGTTGCATGTGTCTCCGGAGGCTGGTAGTGTGGAGTTCTGTTATGTATTATGACAGACACAAATACACTGTCTCCACACCTGAGGGATTAAGTACACATCGGCAAAATCCCTAGCCTGATGGGGAATTGAACTCAGGACCCTCTGAACTAAAGGCTGCTGAGGAGTCGGACAGAAAAGTAGATATACAGTAGAACCTTGATCATTCGAAATCGGTCAATTGCAAATCTCGCCTAATTTGAAGAAACTCTCATTCCCGGAAACATGAGGTACAGTTTTGCATGTTATTTAAATTGTTTAATTCAAAATAAGGATAATTCGTGATTCAAAGAACAATGTCGGTCCCATTACTGAAATTCAGACTTTTATTCAAAACTACCCTCGTGTTTAAAAAAAAAAGTATTTTACAGAGAAATTTGAAATTCAAAATTTCTCTGCGTCATGAAAACCGCGTTTTCCGGAACATGCAGGGGTAGCTTTCTGCACTTTCACTCACCTCAGTGTGTCTATAGTGTGCTTCATATTTGCTAAGTTCGAGTGAAATCGTAATGCTTTTGTATTCAGCATTTTCACAATATCACGTAGCATTCAGTGTGCACAGAAACATAATCCGTGAACACTGGTGATATCGACAGTTGGCGAAAGAGCGTGGCTCATATAATCAGTTCGTACGCACCGAACAATATTGTCAGTGCCGATAAAACTGCATTTTTTTAAATGCAGAGGTCAAAAGCACTTAAGGTTTTAAAAGAGAGATGCGCCAGCCGGGAAATCATACAAGGGTAGGGGTCACTGTACTGTGTTGTAGTGCAGAGACTTTCTCCTCTCATCATATGAATGGTCCATAAGCCACGATGTTTTAAGGGCGTCGGGCACTTTCCGTGCAAGTACAAAGCATCTAAAAATGCAAACGGTACAGTAATCCAAGGGAGAAGGCATTTGCACAGGAGAGCCAGCATAATTTGTCCTCATCTTTGAATTGTATTTTTTCTTTCTTTCATTGTGTGAGTTATGTTTGCCAGTGTTTTAGCCAGGTGCATTATTTGAATAATGTAAATGCACCTTGTTGGATACAATTTGGAAATAGTGTTTTCCATGGTATTTGAAAGGTTTAAACTGAGAATCAAAGTGATTGCATGCATTAATGGGTCTTAGAATACTTTGTGCTATTTGGGAGATAGTGGGTTCGAACCCCACTGTCGGCAGCTCTGAAGATGGTTTTCCGTGGTTTCCCATTTTCACACCAGGCAAATGCTGGGGCTGTACCTTAGTTAAGGCCACGGCCGCTTCCTTCCCACTCCTAGCCCTTTCCTATCCCATCGTCGCAATAAGACCTATCTGTTTTGCTGCGACGTAAAAGCAACTTGCAAAAAAAAAAAAAAAAAAATAGCTTTGTGACGCGGCAAGAGTTGGCATTTCTGAATTACAAGTGAAGTGCTGTGGCGGGAAATCAAACAAGACGGAAGGGAGAGACTTTCTCCCTTCGTCATAGGAAAGTTTGATAAGGCACGATGCTTTAAGGGCATCGAGTACTTTCAGTGCAAGTACAGTACTGTAATCCAATGAATAAAGCACTCGCACGGGGGAGCCAGTATATATTTCTCCTCGTATTTGAATCTTTTTTTTTCTCTTTTAAAAATTTCATTGTGTGAGGTTAGGTTTGTCAGTGAGTTATCCGAGTGCATTATTTGAATACTGTAAATACACCTTGTTGGATGGATATATTTTGAAAATCATTTTTTTTTCCATGGCATTTGAAATGTTTAAACTGTAAATCAAGGTTAATTGCATGAAGCAACAGGTCTTAGAATATCTTGTGAATCCAGGGTTGGCATTTCTGAATTACAAGTTGGTGGTTAATTCGAAATCACGTAATTTGAAGCCCGAATTTTGCGTCCCAACGACTTTGAATTAACAAGGTTTAACTGTGATATTTCCTGCCATTCAAGGCTTGGTGAAAGACCTTGTAACCAGTAGTACAAGGAACATGCGTGGTCCTTTGGGCCCTTTCCAATTTCTTCTGCAATGTACAGTAAAACTCGATGCATCGTTTTTCAGTGGGGAGGGGGAAATCGACGACGGATGCAGGAAAACTACAAATGCGGGCAACAGAAGAAACAGGGGGAAAGCAAAATAATAAAACACAGGTATTGTTTTTGGACATTTTTCGTTATGTAAATATATTATTTATTATTATTATTATTATTATTATTAAAACAACAACAACATTAATGGCATGTGGCCTCCAGAGCCGGGTCCAGGTCTTTCGAGTTGTCGCGTGATGGTCGATCTACACGCTTATGTAAATGCGGCCCTACCTAAGATTAATTCTAATGTTTAATTCAGCAAACGAACAGCCCCCGAACCGTTTGGAATTAACCAAGGAAAGTTAAAATCCTCGACTCAATCGAGACTCCTTGAACCAAAGGCCAACACGCGCTAACTATTTAGCTTATACTATACATAGCGGTATCAAAATATTGCAACCATCATATAGGCCTACCTACCGAGCTCGATAGCTGCAGTCGCTTAAGTGCGGCCAGTATCCAGTATTCGGGAGATAGTAGGTTCGAACCCCACTGTCGGCAGCCCTGAAAATGGTTTTCCGTGGTTTACCATTTTCACACCAGGCAAATGCTGGGGCTGTACCTTAATTAAGGCCACGGCCGCTTCCTTCCCACTCCTAGCCCTTTCGTGTCCCATCGTCGCCGTAAGACCTATCTGTGTCGGTGCGACGTAAAACAACTAGCAAAAAAAAAAATATATAGGCCTACCCGATGAAAATAAAATTACATGTGATAAATATCATTTTTGATCTGTATTGATGATATTTAATGGAAATATTACCAATACGTTAATTTATTAATTTGACCACCTAATCAATACAATAAAACTTGTCTTTGTTGAATTACATTGACATGTTAATTAAAATGGTACATGTTTCGCCTTACATACAGGCATCGTCACAATGGGTTTTAACCTTGATATAAGATCAGGCACCTGATTTACATAAATAAAACTAATTATAAAAATCCTTGAAGAGACTTGAAAAAAAATATATATATGGTAAAGACTAGTACGACGTTGTTTTTAAAGATATTGCTTTGAGTGAGAAGTTGACAATTGATGAAAATATTTACAATATTGACATTGGAAGACTACTATTGTAAGTAAAATGAATAAAGCAACAGATTGTTATAGACAAGTGGTAAAATTGCTATAAAATGATATTGACCGACTAGCGGTTAGAATTAGATAATGACGATCAAAATCGTATTTTTATAAACATAATGTTGAATAAAATAATGTTGACAGATGGTCAAGTGACCTGTAATAATTTGTTTACGTAAGATAAAAGTCAAAAGTCAACAGCATATGTGAATTTGTGGTTTACTTTGATGAAGAAGTACGAGGTTGTAGTTGAAGGTTAATATACAATGTTTATATTGGACTTATATGGACCATCTCATTTGATACGATGCTATAATTTTGTTAGGAGTATGGGTTTATTGAATGCTGGTCGAAGAGGCAAAGTGACAGTTGAATGTAGCTAACGTGTTAAATGTTGGATCAGAAGTAGAATCTGTAAAGGGAACCAGAAGCGTGGTTTTAATTGTATGAAAAATTCGTAATAAACTTTTTTTGATAGAAATAGTATACACCCTGCAGCCACTCACAATCTTGTAATTTATTTATTACTATGTACAAAATAACATCATCTGCAAACAGCCTTATCTCTGATTCCACTTCTTTACACATATCAGTGATATATAAGAAAACATAAAGGTCCAATAATACTGCCTTGAGGAATTCCCCTCTCAGGGTCAGATAAAGCTTCGCCTACTCTAATTCTCTGAGTTCTATTTTCTAGAAATATAGCCACCCATTCAGTCACTCTTTTTTCTAGTCCAGTAGCACTCATTTTTGCCAGTAGTCTTCCATGATCTACCCTATCAAATGCCTTAGATAGGTCAATCGCAATACAGTCCATTTGGCCTCCTGAATCCAGGATATCTGCTATATCTTGCTGAAATCCTACAAGCTGAGCTTCAGTGGAAAAACCGTTCCTAAACCCAAACTGCCTTCTGTCAAACCAGGTATTAATTTTGCAAACATGTCTAATATAATCAGAAGGAGTGCTTTCCCAAAGCTTATATGCAATGCATGTCAAACTGACTGGCCTGTAATTTTCAGCTTTATGTCTATCACCCTTTCCTTTATACACAGGGGCTACTATAGCAACTCTCCATTCATCTGGTATAGCTCCTCCGACCAAACAATAATCATATAAGTGCTTCTGATATGGTACTATATTCCAGCCCATTGCCTTTAGTATATCCCCAGAAATCTTATCAATTCCAGCTGCTTTTCTAGTTTTCAACTTTTGTATATTACTGTAAATGTCATTGTTATCATAGGTAAATTTTAATACTTCTTTAGTATTACCGAAGGCAAAACATGTACCATTTTAATTAACATGTCAATGTAATTCAACAAAGACAAGTTGTATTGTATTGATTAGGTGGTCAAATTAATAAATGAACTTATTGTTATTATTTCAATGAAAATAAAAAGTGTGACTTTTCCGCCGTTTCGTTTCACTTTTCTTTACACATTTCATAATAATTGAAAACCTTTAAGTTCAGTTCTCTTATTGCAAACTAAGAATATACGGTGATATTATTGCGATAACCTATATTTAGGAAAATATTCCGTTTACCCTTTGCGAACGATAGGTTAGATTCCCAACACGGCACGTCTCCCGCAGCTCGGGGCTAGCTCAGACAATGTAACAGAGGTTAGAAATTCAACGTGGAGCATCTCGGACACAGTTACAGCGGCCTGTGCGAGGCTGTCAACTTAGGAACTAGTTACAAGACTAGGCTATGAAGGCTATAAGAAGAGATTAGGCTTGGTTAGGTCTGCCTTGTAACAAGACTATTGGGCAGAGGGCAACAAACGGGTCAACAGGCCTCTAGCATCCCACACACGCCACAAGGTACGACGTGATTAATCACCCTGTAACTAATTAAAACTGCTTAATTTTCTCATTTTCAACAAAGTTGGCAGCCCTAGCCAGCCTATACCAACACAGAAAATGGTGGCAAATTTGAGTTTTACACTGTCTACATTATAATTCTTGTAAATAAGAATACCCCTAGGGGTCGGTGAGTGGGTCGAGGAGAAGTGTTGGCATCAGGAGGCTCGTAGTGAAGTTGCACGTGAATAACCTGCGCAAGCACTCCAGCCTACAAGATCCTTGTTCAAGAATCACTCGTACATTCTCGTGCAACAGGTTGGCGCTATTATATGCTAAGAGTAATGAGCAGTCCCTCTACATTCAAGAAACTTTTGCGTATGTTTTTCTTACATACAGTCGTTGAGAGCGGGAAGATTGTGGCCGAGGATCGATGCAGGAAAACAATAGTTCGAGGAACGATAGATGTGGGGAAATTTAACATTGGTTTACATGGAAGTGCAGAGAACTAGAGGATGAGTATTGTAACAATAATACGTTAGGAAATGAAACAGAAAATGTAGAAAGGAGATGAGAACTTTAAAAAATGGGATGAAAGAAGCAGCTAAGAAAATGCTTGGAGTCAAGGAGAGGAAAGGGCCAAAGAAGGAATGGATAACATCAGAAATGATAAGCAGAATGGAGGAACACAGGAAATGGAAAACAGTAAATACAGAAGGAGGAAAGTGTAACTACAGGAAGTTAAATAATGAATTAAGAACAGAAACAGAAAAAGCAAAGAAGAAATGGTTGTCAGAAAAATGTGATGAGATAGAGCAACTGGAGAAAGAAGGGAAATATGACTTGATGTACAAAAAAGCAACAAATATAGTATTCAAAGAAAAGAGAAGGAACAACAACAATAAGGAAATAGAGGCTACAGATGGCACAATGATATATGAACTCCAAGAAATAATGAAAAGTTGGGAAGAATACATAGAATGGCTATATGATCAGGACAACCGACCAAATGAAGAAGGGGCCGATGACCTGTGATGTTAGGCCCCTTAAAACAACAAGCATCATCAGCAAATGAAGAAGAACTTGAATTAGAGGAGAAAGATATAGTTAAAGGGGATGATAAAGAGGTAACCATACTGAGAAGAGAGATCAAAGCATCACTGAACAAGATGAAAAATAGAAAAGCAATGGGAATAGATGAGATTCCTGTTGAACTATTAAAAGCGTTAAATAACGAAGGAAGAAAGGAGTTGATTGGATTATGTAATCAGATATAAATGACAGGAAAATGGCCAAAGGACTTTATAATGAAATCATCTCAATCCCGATGGAAAAGAACAGCAAAAAATGTGAGGAACATAGGACATTGAGTCTAATTTGACATGCAGCCAAAGTCTTACTGCGAACACTCAACAGAAGCATATATGGAAAGCTGAATAACTTTATAAATGAAGAACACTTTGATTTCAGGCGAGGAGTTGGAACAAGAAACGCCATTGGGCTACTGAGGGTGATACGAGAGAGGTACATAGAGAAAAACAGGAAGGTTTATTCTGTGTTTATTGATCTTGAGAAGGCTTTTGACTGTGTCAGATGGGGCAAATTGATGACAATCCTGAAGAAACATGGATTTAATTGAATGGATAGAAGGCTATTCAAGAACTTGTATTTAAACCAGAGAACAAGAATGAGAATAGGAGATGAGATGGGTTAAGAAATTGAATTAGGAAGAGATGTAAAGATAGGGCTGCTCTTTATCACCGACACTGTTCAACATCTGTCTTGAAGAAATAATCAATGAAAGTTTTAATGGAAAATGTGGAGTTTGTGTTGGAGGTAGGAGAGTAGAATGTATAAGATTTGCAGATGATATGGTTGTGATGGGAGAAAGCGAATGTGAAATGATACAAATGTTAGATAAACTCACCATGAAACTGGAAGAATATGGAATCATAATTAATAAAAAGACGAAAAGTATGATAATTGGAGGAAAAGGTAGAAGTTGCCATATTAGTATAGGGGGAGAAGAAATAGAGCAAGTCAGTATTTGGGAAGTATGATCAGAGATGATATGTATTGCACAACAGAAATTAAGAAAAGAATTGCCATAGCAAAAGAAGGCTTTGAGAAAAAATCAGAATTACTCTGTGGACCACTAAACAAAGATTTGAAGAAAAGACTTGCTAAGTGTTATATTTGGAGCATAGTGCTGTATGGCGCAGAGACTTGGACATTGGGAAAGGAAGATGAGAGAAGATTGGAGGCACTAGAGATGTGGGAGAATAGAACAAGTGAAATGGGAAGACCGGGTAAGGAATGGAGGGGTATTACGAAGAGCTGGAGAAGAACGAAGTATGTTGCAAATCATTAGAAGGAGAAAATAAACTGGATCGTACATTGTTTGAGGAGGGACTGTTTACTGAAAGGAGGAATAGAAAGAATGGTGAAAGGCAAACGAGGAAGAGGAAGGATAAGATATCAAATGTTGGACAATATCAAAGGAAATAAATATTCAGACATAAAAAAACTTGGTGCAGGACAGGCAAAAGTGGAAGAGGTTCATCCCATGACAAAATCTGCCATAAGGCAGAATACCTAGATGATGATATGGAACGTTTTTGGGTCCCAATAAATTGAACAATAAATACGGTAAAACGACAGTTCTGGGAGCGATGTATGGAGGTTCTACTGTATTTGATAATGCAGAAAATAATCTTCTTTACCCTCATATATTTTTGGGTTCATTTTTTTTTTTTTGTTCAAAATAAAACTGTGTGCTAACAGCCTAGAATCTCTCAAATCCTCTTGTTTACAATACATTGGAGCATTTCTGTCATGGAGGAAGACATTCTCAATATTCAGATGATGCCATATCACACCTGAATAAAATATATATCATGGTCTAATATGACATTGGAAAACATCTTCATTTTGTTAAACTCGTACAAGCAAACTAACATCAGATAATCCCCAGCCCTGTGTATTGCTTGCTGGCTTATTTATTTTATAATCATGCTAGCTGATGTACCAGTGCTTCGCTACGGGATTCTCAGGAAGACTGTCTTTGTGGTTTTCCTAACTACAGTTAACTTAGGTCATTACAAAAACGTCAGTAGGAATATAGGGATTAAAAGCAATCGTATTGTTACGTGGTTACTGGTGGAATGCAGAGGTGAAAGAAAGTGCGGGCTGGAATGGGTCTATCCACAATATGAAACTAAAAATTTTACTGAAGGTTATATTTTCAATAGATAATGTGATTTAACAAATTTTCACTAGGTGAAATAACAATGAAAGATCAGGTAGAAGGTATAATTTTACAAACAAGAGCTCAAAAGCACAAGTTTAGGGGTCTTTACAAGTTCTGGGCTTCGAGCCCCAATTTTTACAATCCTTGAGCTACTTGCCCAACTTTACCAAGGCACATTTTTGTCCAAAGGGCAGAAAACCCCTTCATTCAAGGAGCATTTGCTCCAAAAACCATATCAGGCCTCCTAGAAGCACTTTTACCACATATAAAAGAGCTGCCCCGCTCTCAATTTTTCACGCCTATTACCAGGCCACACCAGATTTAACACTTAATTGCCCTCAAGGCACAACTTACATCAAATGAAGCGGGGGTATCTCGTACCCAACCTACTGGACCTTAGTAGAAAAAGAATAGGTTAAGTAAATGGCCCAAAATACAAAATGAATGGAGGCGTGTACTTGCATTCCTAAATGAAACTTCTTAAAACCTAAGAGGCACAAGGCCGATGGAACAGGGCCTATTCCCAAACTATGGAGGTGACTCGTATAAGGAAAATTTAAGACATTACAGAAAGGAAGAAAACCAATTACAAAACTTAGTCACCTCAAATCAATATGAAGGGGAGCTCGAGAGGGTAAATCACTCCCTATCCCCGAATTACAGTTAAAGATATATGAAGTTTTACAAAAGCGACCGAAAATTACATGTTTAAAGATAGGTTACATAGTAAAGGTTTCGGACCTTCCCCGCGGGTTAAACTGCTGAGCCAGTATTCGGGAGATAGTAGGTTCGAACCCCACTGTCGGCAGCCCTGAAAATGGTTTTCCATGGTTTCCCATTTTCACACCAGGCAAATGCTGGGGCTGTACCTTAATTAAGGCCACGGCCGCTTCCTTCCCACTCCTAGCCCTTTCCTGTCCCATCGTCGCCGTAAGACCCATCTGTGTCGGTGCGACGTAAAACAACTAGCAAAAAAAAAAAAAACTGCTGAGCTAGCAAGAAATAAAGATGTTAAGCGGCCATTACGTTACTGAAGAACCGCTGCCTGAAGAAAGAGGCACTACCCGCCTCCTGCTACACGTCCATACACTAAGCTAAATGTTGATGATGTGGCCGAGAGACAAGAAAATCAGCAGTTTTTATACCCTCGGGGAAGATTTGAGACCTTTCATGAATAATTAAGACACACCCGCAGGCGTTTATTGGCTACAGTACACAGTTACACACAAAATCGAAGAAGACATACGGGATTGGCTGAAAATTAATTACAGAAATAATTGATTGGCTAACTTCAAAACTGGCGGAAAGGAAAGCTTAATATTGCCAACCCGTAAATGAAAGAACGAAATTTAGTAATACGAAAACTTATGAATACAAAATTTCTTCAAAAAAGTTCCTTCACTTCGCACCAGGGTGCATGATCATAGTTTTTTTTTTTTTTTTTAGAGACATCTATAAGAGAATGTCCACACTTCTTGATCAATGGAAAACAAAACAAGTGGAAATCCGCACAGTATTGACAACTTCGTAATCATTAAAAGTAATAAACTTCATTGTTAGGTTCCGTATTGAGTTGAGACTATGCTTAAAGTAAATACAAAATTTTAATATTCCACCTTCTCAATACTAAAAAATCATGTGATGTTTTTACAAAAACATTACAATGACATTAAAAGGTACTAGTTTCGGTCCACTGTGGACCATCATCAGCCTAGCCAAATTACAACAGTAAAAGACATAGTGATAAAAATAGTATGGAGAAATGAGAGGATCTAAAAGGATGGGATGGTGGTGGAATGACAGATAAAAGTGAAAAAACCGTATTTGTAAATAATGATAAAAGTAACAGAAGTGTTCACAATGACAAGTAAAATCTTGTGAAGTCATCTGTCATTCCACCACCATCCCATCCTTTTAGATCCTCTCATTTCTCCATACTATTTTTATCACTATGTCTTTTACTGTTGTAATTTGGCTAGGCTGATGATGGTCCACAGTGGACCGAAACTAGTACCTTTTAATGTCATTGTAATGTTTTTGTAAAAACATCACATGATTTTTTAGTATTGAGAAGGTGGAATATTAAAATTTTGTATTTACTTTAAGCATAACTTCGTAATCACAAAATTTACGGTAGTGACATCTTCTGAGAAACTTAGGAGTTGATCCAGTTTTTAAAGTTCAGAGTTTCTCCTGTAGAGGAGGACTTGAAGGCAGAAAATTCAAATGTGCGGCGTAGAGGTGTACCAGCCGGTACACTTATCATATAAAATACTCGATCAAGTGAAAAACCGCACATTTTCTCACTTTTAACGAACAGTACTACGGTAATTACAAGTAACTATTCTCATTTTGGTTCAGTATTGAAGATGACGTATACCACAAATATTATAATAATATTTATAGAACCACCTGTTCAATACAATACAATACAATCCACTATTTCTGTGGTTAAAATTTATACATAATACATAAAAGTCATAGGTACATGTTTCACCCTTTTTTTACAGGCGCCATCAGCCTATATCAATCTTACAAATATTTGGATATGGGATCTTTCTAATCTTATAAACTGTAGAGTAAAATGTTGGACAATAATCTCATAAAATGTTATACTATAACCTCTAAAATAGGGCTATTGCACAGAAAGTATGTTAAAAATACTGTGAATTAACAGCTCTGAAGTTTATAACGTGGTTAATCATGAATATTTGAGCGTTTAAAACCAAAACGGATCCTCTTCTTATACATCATTAGGACATGGCCTTGAGTCTAAAAGCGCAATCATCCAAGGGGGATGTTTGCTCCATTCTCATAGCATGAGTTCAAGATAGTAAAATCAATGTCAGTTATTTAAAATAGAAATGTGAACGTATCAAATCTGTTAAAATATGTACGGTTGATTTATCAGAAAGTCGTAGAAAGAAGATGAGACTTCTTGTTGGAGACATTGCTAATGATAAAATGTTGTGTCAAAGCCAGCCGATGTCAGTGTTTAGTTATGTTAGTACGGTAATCAGTTGGATCCAAAAGGCGGTCAAGTGGGTGTTATTAACCCTGTTGAAACATTTGTTCAAAGAAATGATCGAGTTTTACCTGAAACAAAATGTTAAAGAGAGTTAGTTAAATAGTATTGTGCATGAAGCTTCCCGTACGTCTAAGGCATCATACGGTGCGTGTTCTAGCAACGCTATCTTAACTGACCTTTCTACTTCTAGTATTATACCGGTGTGACTGAGGCGGTGAAGGACACGGAGGTGTTGTTAGGAGCAGGATGGGTGGGCCTAACATTTGGCGAGGTGGTGGGAGCTTTAGTACAAAAGGTTTTAAAAGTCTGCGGGATTGTATTATGTTTCAAATTCACAATACCTAATAACTTTGAAGTTAGCTCATATAAAGGATTTTTTGCCTGCGTGGCATCATTAAGATTGTGGTCTTTGTTATTGGCTCGGTCTAAAAAGATGTAAAGACTTTCTAATTCGTTCATAAGTTTTCCCTTGCCTATACATCTTAGAATAGTGAGATCCTTATCAATTGATGTAAAGTGATGTCTTGTTTCACTCATGTGTGAGCTCATCGCTGAATATTTGTTATGTTTGAAGGCATATTAATGTTCCATATATCTCGTATAGAAGCTGCGCCCAGTTTGACTGACATAACTAAATCCACACTGAGCGCAAGTTAGTCTGTAAATACCAGGTCTCGAAAAACGGCTGTTTTTATAATTGACTTTATTATGATTAAAAAATATACTCTGATTTGTATTTACTGCTCTGAAGGCAATATTAATGTCACATTACTTCACTGTGTTCGCAATCTGGTGGATGGCTGGGTTATTGTACGTAAACGTGGCGTGACTAGTTTTCTTAGGTTTATCCAGAATGAGATTCGTGGATAGTTTATATTTAACTTTATTACTTAACCGGTTAATCATTTCTACTTTGAACCCATTAAGTTTAGCCAAGTGCCTTATATAGTTTAATTCAATTTTTGAGTTATGAGGGGAGAGTGGGATTTTCAAAGCTCTGTGTATTAAATTATAGAGTGATGCCTGTTTTTGAGAATTGGGTTGTAAAGAGGAATTATTTATGGTTATAGGAGATTGTGTGGGTTTCCTGTAGATTTGAAAATCAAAAGTATCATTGGTGCGCGTGATTGTTATATCTATAAAATTTAAGGACTGTTTAACTTCGTCTTCCTTAGTGAATTTTACATTAGGGTCAATTTTATTTAAATTCTCTAAAACTTCATTGCTGTTAGTCAAAAGTGTCATCCACGAATCTTAGCCATAATCATATACCTTTTTTATGTGCTTTGATTTTCGAATGCTCTATTGAATCCATGTAAATGTCAGCCAAAATGCCAGACAAAGGGTTACCCATGGGTAAAACAGTCTGTTGATAAATCTTTCCATTAAAGGAGAAAAAGTTGTTATTCAATACGAAATTCAAGATCTTCATAAATTCATCAATTTCCAGCTTACTCAGGCTGCTAAGTTTTGTAATATTGTCATAGATAATTTTGACCATTTCTTTAGTAGGTATATTTGGATACTTGTTTATGACGTCATTTACGTGGTTAGGTTGTAAATACAAATACAAATCAGAGTATATTTTTAATCATAATAAAGTCAATTATAAAAACAGCCGTTTTTCGAGACCTGGTATTTACAGACTAACTTGCGCTCAGTGTGGATTTAGTTATGTCAGTCAAACTGGGCGCAGCTTCTATACGAGATATATGGATCATTAATATGCCTTCAAACATAACAAATATTCAGCGATGAGCTCACACATGAGTGAAACAAGACATCACTTTACATCAATTGATAAGGATCTCACTATTCTAAGATGTATAGGCAAGGGAAAACTTATGAACGAATTAGAAAGTCTTTACATCTTTTTAGACCGAGCCAATAACAAAGACCACAATCTTAATGATGCCACGCAGGCAAAAAATCCTTTATATGAGCTAACTTCAAAGTTATTAGGTATTGTGAATTTGAAACATAATACAATCCCGCAGACTTTTAAAACCTTTTGTACTAAAGCTCCCACCACCTCGCCAAATATTAGGCCCACCCATCCTGCTCCTAACAACACCTCCGTGTCCTTCACCGCCTCAGTCACACCGGTATAATACTAGAAGTAGAAAGGTCAGTTAAGATAGCGTTGCTAGAACACGCACCGTATGATGCCTTAGACGTACGGGAAGCTTCATGCACAATACTATTTAACTAACTCTCTTTAACATTTTGTTTCAGGTAAAACTCGATCATTTCTTTGAACAAATGTTTCAACAGGGTTAATAACACCCACTTGACCGCCTTTTGGATCCAACTGATTACCGTACTAACATAACTAAACACTGACATCGGCTGGCTTTGACACAACATTTTATCATTAGCAACGTCTCCAACAAGAAGTCTCATCTTCTTTCTACGACTTTCTGATAAATCAACCGTACATATTTTAACAGATTTGATACGTTCACATTTCTATTTTAAATAACTGACATTGATTTTACTATCTTGAACTCATGCTATGAGAATGGAGCAAACATCCCCCTTGGATGATTGCGCTTTTAGACTCAAGGCCATGTCCTAATGATGTATAAGAAGAGGATCCGTTTTGGTTTTAAATGCTCAAATATTCATGATTAACCACGTTATAAACTTCAGAGCTGTTAATTCACAGTATTTTTAACATACTTTCTGTGCAATAGCCCTATTTTAGATGTTATAGTATAACATTTTATGAGATTATTGTCCAACATTTTACTCTACAGTTTATAAGATTAGAAAGATCCCATATCCAAATATTTGTAAGATTGATATAGGCTGATGGCGCCTGTAAAAAAAGGGTGAAACATGTACCTATGACTTTTATGTATTATGTATAAATTTTAACCACATGAAATAGTGGATTGTATTGTATTGAACAGGTGGATCTATAAATATAATTATAATATTTGTGATATACAGTACTACGATGCCGATCTAACAGTCCAAAGTTCCAGTGCTGGAATGACCAGACCGCAGACAGCCGTGAACACTCCTCAGCCATTATTCCTTTAAATATGCACACTGCTCATTCCAGTCAGTGCCTCAGAGTAGGGATTGAATAGCTCGAATGCTATGATGAATGAACCAGTGTAGTTACGTACCAGTAGTATCAGAAAATTTATGAACCAGTGGAATGGCATGCTTAAGAAGAAAGTTATCTAACTCCCCAGCTACTTCCCGCCAATATTCAGGCAGGCTGTTATACTCAGTACGACCGGGCGAGTTGGCCATGCGGTTAGGGGCGCGCAGCTGAGAGTTTGCATCCGGGAGGTAGTGGGTTCGAAAACCACTGTCGGCAGCCCTGAAAATGGTGTTCCGTGATCTCCCATTTTCACACCAGGCAAATTCTGGGGCTGTACAGTAATAACGCCAGGGCCTCTTCCTTTCCACTCCTAGCCCTTTTCTATCCCATTGTCGCCATAATACCTGTCTGTGTCGGTGCGACATGAAGCAAAGTTTTAAAATATACTTGGTATACAGCAGTAATCCCATCTATCGGACATGACAGGCAACAGAAGACACAAAACACATCACAACAAACAATGGTCAATGTAATGTTATTGTTGTTCAGTGTTATGAGCTTTCCGTATTGAAGGCCTTCATATTTAGTTTTCTTTCAACTCTATGATATTAGGGCATCTTGCGAAATTATTTATAGCAGGCCTATAGTAGGCCTAGTTCCTTATTCTTTGTCTTTACATAATGGTTTTCATTGAATTCTGTTTACCCATTTTCTCGTGACTTGGCGCTGATGTGGACTTAGCAACAAAAATCCAAATTCATGAATATCTCTGTTATCATAGCCGGTATGGTAAAAATTTATAAGACATAAATGATCGGAAATTTTAGTAATGTATTTGTCGATAGGACCACTAATAACACAAATATTTTAGAATTAAATTTTAGGCCTTCCCCTAAACTACCATTCCACTCAGCGTGAATTAAATTATTTATCGCCTAGATTGTAGCGACTTATTTCCCGACTTTGCATACCGATTTTTAGTAAGATAGGACCACTAATAACATAAGAATTCGAGAATTTAAGTTTAGGCCTTCCCCTAAACTACCATTTCTCTCAATGTGAATTAAATTATTTATGGCCTAGATTTTAGCAATTTATTTTCCGACTTTGTATACCGATTTTCATTAAGATAGGAGCACTAATAACATAAATATTTGAGAATTAAATTTCCTGACTCTACATACCAATTTTCATTAAATTTTCTTCAGCCATTTTCTTGTGATGCATGTAAATACATACATACAGACAGACAGAAATTACGGAAAATTAAAAAGTGCATTTCCTTGCTACTATGGACACGACCGATACAGAAATACCATCCTTTTTAAATTCTGAGCAATGTACAGACAAAACTCTTTATATATATAGATTTGTATGTTGTTTAAACTGATTCAGCAAAAGGATCATTGCTACCCTTTATATAACATGGTTTTTATACAGTCTTTGAATTTGAAGGTTGCAGGAAACGTTTAAAAGGAGAGGATAGCACTGATGACCAAGAAGGTGAAGGAATTCCGGAAGAGGGGCGGAAGAAGAAGAAAAATCGCAAACGCAAGAAGAAAAATAAGAAGGATAAGCCAGAAACAGATGGTACAAAAATTGGTCTCCGAATTTTATCCAAGTAAGAACAAGATTATTGTTCATCCTTCTTCAGTTTCACGTTTCTCTCAGAAATGTAATCAACATTTCATGCCTGTTAAGAGCTGGACAGTCGGTAGCATATGGGTAACAGTTTTCATTGAACCATTAAATATGTCAGGAAAGCAATGGGTCATCACTCTTCAGTAATAGTTGGGCCATGTGAGCAGCTGGTCTATATATTATTTCATCAGTTTTCGTGGCTTACAGACAGTGCATGTGAATCCTTCTGTAGCATGACCGGAAATGGGCCGATCACAATTAACCAACAAGAAATAATTTCCACTAAGTTCTCGTTTGCCAATACAATTGCATGACCATATATGAGTCGTCTATTTGCAAAACCGGCCATCTTCCAAAAAAACTGAAATCCACTTTTTGTGCTGAATGTGTTCTCTGTCCACTTTTACACAAGGTAGCAAACTACTAGCTGCAAGCTCGGCCTCCAACCAACTTATTTACTTCATCAAAAATTTGAGTTAGTTGCAAACGCGACCGTCCGCGTATGGTTATGAGTTGCAATAGCGGCCATCTCCTCTAACACTAGAGGGCAGAGGAATCGCAGCAATTGTGTGGGAAAGAACAGCTTATTCACGGTGACTATTATAGGTGTTATAGTTCTGTTGTAAGGAAAGTTGTGGTTTTTATCATAGAACGGTGCAGTTATTATAATTATATTGGGAAAAATGGACACCATGATTGATGAAGTGACACCTGAAAGGGCCAGAAAAAGGCAATGAAATAGCATCAGTGCTTTATCATAAGCTAAACACTACTGTTATGTCCAATGTTTCATTTTATAAGGTGTTTTGCTGATGGATGTGGGGGGCAGAACAAAAATTCTGTTATGATATCAATGCTCTCTTTTTGGTTTGTCACAAAGGCACCTAAAAGCATTAAGGAAATTGAGTTAATTTTCCCTGTGACAGGCCATTCATTTTTACCATCCGATAGAGTTTTCTGGCTCATTGAAATACAAATAAAGAAAATACAACCTGAGGAATTTCATAATGTTCTTTCTCAGTATGGCAAATTATTTCATCGAGGAAAAGATGACAATGTTCCCGACCTTGACTGAAAAACAGAATGTACTTCTATTTTCAGGCCTACAGGGAAATGGCACTTCAAATTTTCTGCTGCGAAAAGGGTTATTTTGACCAAATCAAAAGGAGGCAATTCAGTGTTAAATCAAATACAGAATAGACGGAACAAAATTAGGCGTTAGTAAGACAGACAAAAATGTTTTGGTGATGAATCCAAAAGTTATAGATGCTGGTAAAATAGTAAACAGTTTAAAAGCAAAAGATGTTGAATCTCTATTGACTAAACATTTTGGGACTCAGTGGAGAAATGTTGAAGTGCTTAAGTTTTACAAAGAACTCATTGATAACAAAACAACCCAGAAGATGAGGGATATGCATGTGAGCACAGTGTAGACAATGGCATTAATGTTTAATTTAATATTTAATGTTCTTAATGTTAAATTTTTGAAAATTTAATTCTGGTTCATTTTGTGTAAATACATTGGCCTTTTTTTACTGCATTGATTTTTTAAGTTAACTTTTAAATAAAGCATTTTTTGTACATTTTCAATCCTTAGTTTGGTGCAAACCCGGCCATCTCCAAATTTGAACCTTAAATATTTCAAATAATTATACGAATAAAACATTGGCATTCTGTAACATTCATTACAATGCTATTTGTAAGTGATATAGCAAATACAAATAATTCTAAATCTCTTTATTTAGATTTTATACATTTTTCCGATCTCCTGAAAAATTTATCCATTTGGAGATGGCCGGTTTTGCAAATAGACGACTCATATGGTCATTTCCTGGCCTACTGATTCAAGAGGGATTACATCACCTGTTTCAACATCGGTAACCGCACGTGCAGTATAGGATGCTTCAAAATAAAGCACCTTACAAAATTTTACATCAGATTACAATTTTGACATACAGAATTACAAAAAAATAATTTTTAAATAATTCTTCAAAAATTCTTCAAGTTAAACGTCCCAAATGTTTTTTTTCTTCATGCTTGCTGACATTAATTTTAAATGATCAATTAATTTACATACAAAAATAATAATAATAATAATAATAATAATAATAATAATAATAATAATAATAATAATAATAATAATAATAATAATAATGCTATTTGCTTTACGTCCCACTAACTACTTTTACGGTCTTCGGAGACGCCAAGGTGCCGGAATTTAATCCCGCAGGAGTTCTTTTACGTGCCAGTAAATCTACCGACACAAGGCTGTCGTATTTGAGCACCTTCAAATACCACTGGACTGAGCCGGGATCGAACCTGCCAAGTTGGGGTTAGAAGGCCAGCACCTTAACTGTCTGAGCCACTCAGCCCAGCCACATACAAACAAAATAAAAAATCACTTCAAAAAACAATTTTGCGCATCTTGCAATGTTCATTTATAGTTCCATATAACTCGCTGTTTCCTTATTTTAAAAAGATTATTACAAACATGTTTAATTTACACAAACAAATATTCCAGCAGAGTCCAGAGTTCTCTTATTTCTTCCTTTCTCACAGTACAAAATATTACCAACAAAAATTAAATCCTGCTGTCCTTTCTTGATATTACACCTGCCACACGTTCTACATTCCATAAGGAACTCAAACTTACATCATACGACCTTGGGAGGTGGCTCCTTCTTCAGACCATAATTCCACGACCTCGGTGTACAAAGGAAAGGGTGATAAACGTAAACCGGATAATTACAGACCAGTCAGATTGACGTGTATTACTTATAAACCCTGGGAAAGTATTATTTCAGACACAGTTGTGAAATTACTGACTAGTTTGATAGAAGGCAGGACAGGTTTAGGAAAATTTACTCCACTAATTCCAGCAAGATATAGCAGATATTTTAGATTCGAGATGTCAGATTGACTGTATCGCTATTGACCTATCCAAGGCTTTTGGTAGGGTAGATCATGGGAGAATAAAGTATTGATAAAAATGAGGGCTATTGCACTAGACAAAAGAGTGGTTGAATGTATGTCTTAATTTCTAGAAAATACAGGATGGGCAAGAAGTACCCGTACCCCTGTAACTATTTAGTATCAAATGTTATTTAGGTTATGTTATTTACCTATTAAGTCTCCAATGTATCTGTATGTTCCCATCATGCTGTAAACACGCCTCCATGTTCTTGACATATTTCTGAGCATGTCCGGTGTTATAATACGAAATGCATCCTCAACAGCATTGTGCAGTTCTTCGTTTGTAGCATAAAGACATGCAGATATATGCGCCTTAATGACTCCCCATAACGAATTGTCAGATGTAGTAAGGTGGCCATTTCAAGGGAGCTGGTGTTGCTAGTGAACCACGACCTATCCACCGTCCTGAGAAATGTTTGTTTAGCGTAGTGAGCAGCCGCTCCATGTGCGTTCTGTGAGGCCCCTTTCCTCAAGCTGGGGTATTAACCCTGTTTGTAACATTCACAGTCCCTTCAGAAAGGGGTTAGAAATTTAATTCTGATTGGTCCATATTGAAATGAGATTACACATGATTTACTCAATTAAAATTATCCACCTATCCAATACAGTATGTTTGCAGTGCAGAGTTTTACATTACAATATAAACTTTGGTACTAGTTTCGACCCTGCTCGGGGTCATCATCAGCCTAAAGCATTTGATTATACATTTCAGTTATGGTGCCCTAAAACAATACATTTTAAAACAAAACACTGTGGTTGAAATAAACTTAAAAATTAAATGATGTTGAGGTACAGATAAAAACAAGTGTAATCTAGTGATATGGTGGTGTGAAGTGGCTACAATAGAGTCCAGTCGTTATTTCTCATGTAAGTTCCAAAAGTATGCTTGTTGTGTAGCACTCAGTTGAGTGAACACACTTATCATAAAATAATTGCTTCATGTTTTTTTTTAGATGTATTTCTGAGTCCAAATGGTCCAAAAGCGAATCTTTCTTGAAGATTCTGGTAATATTATGGCCTAGTTAGACACTGTTGGCGTATATGTGCCGCTAGAGAGCTTTTAAAATTTGTCTCTTTGACTTAAATTCTAACAGTAATGTGGCTTGATGACAAATAACATGCACTTGATGTGACGATTAATAACGTATCATTGAATAAGTTTCAGTAGAAGTCTAATAAGCTGAAGGCAACCACTGCGCATAGTGATTGAATATATTAGTGAGAAGATTCAAGTAGATTTCTCAGTTCATTGCGGAGCAATTGGACCTTGTGCGACAGTGTGCGAAGCGTGCTGATAGTGTATAACTGGTGTACGGTCCAAGCAGATGTGAGGCGTGTGTTCCTTTCCAACTCAACTCTGTAATGAGGATTCTCTTTGGCCCACATGACAACATTTCTCACGTGACCTGTGATAAATAGCACTTTTATCTGAAAACATAAGCTTGGCATGGCTCACTGCAGTTGGGAATTTAGTTAACAAGGCACAGCATTTTAAAACGCGTTCATTCCGGTCTCTATCTGATAACTCGCGTATGAACGTCAGTCGAAAAGGTCTGAAATTAAGCTCTCTTTTAATGTAATCTTGCTTGTTGTCCTTGGCATACCGAGTTCCAAAGCATATTTACACATCGACTTCGTAGGTGATTGCAAGATGTATGTTTTGGGTTTATGCCATGTAATGAACTACAGTATATAAACACTCTCAACGCGTTTCAAAAGGAACCTTGCCTTTCTTCATCGGGAGACAACAGAGAAATGAAACATGACGCATGGAAGGTTGCTAGGAGGAAGCAACAAGGTACTTAAAATGGTGCCCTAAGATATAAAAGGGACGCCATTTTAGCCCCATGCTAGAGACAACGAATGGTAACAGTAAAGCATCATTCTCTAATGGTTCTGGCAATAGGCAGCCATGATTCACTGAGGTTGTAGCCTGTATCGCGGTTGAAATTATCTAGCTGTTTACGTATTTCAACCACCTCCCTGATGTTTCTTGGGCGATATTGCTTTATAGGGGCAAGAACATCCACTTCTTGGAACATGACCAGGTGTTAAGGCATGATCAGTAACAGCTGATTTATCAGGTTGGTTGAGTTTGATACACCGGGTATGTTCCTTGATGCGAGTACGCACCATTCTCGAAGTCTGCTCAATATAAACCTTGTCACAAGTACAGGGAACTCTGTAGATACCAGGTTGTTGCAATTTAGGCACTGTCCTTAGTTGGTCGCAGTAGTTGCCTAAACTTAATTGATGTTCCAAAAACAGCTCGTACATGGTGCCTATGTAAGATTTTAGCAATACGATCTGTCATGTTACGTATATAGACTTCAAGAACGATATGTACTCGCATCAAAGAACATACCAGGTGTATCCGACTCAACCGACCTGATAAATCAGCTGTCACTGATCATGCCTTAACACCTGGTCATGATGTCATGTTCCAAGAAGTGGATGTTCTTGCCTGTTTAAAAATATCACCCAAGAACCATCATGGAGGCGGTTGAAATACATAAACACCTAGATAATTTCAACCGTGATACAGGCTACAATCTCAGTCAATCATGGCTGCCTATTGTCAGAACCATTAGAGAATGATGCTTTACTGTTGCCATTCGTTGTCTCTAGCATGGGGCTAAAATGGCGTCCCTTTTACATCTTAGGGCACCATCTTAAGTTCCTTGTTGCTTTCTCGTAGCAACCTTTGATGCATCATGTTTCATTTCTCTGTTGTCTCCTGATGAAGAAAGGCAAGGTTCCTTTTGAAATGCGTTGAGTGTGTTTATATACATAGTTCAAAAAAATTAGGGGAACAAACATGTTTTTGAACGTATGCCATGGTCTACAAAACAATACCTCACACCCAGGTATATTACCAACTAAACCTTTATTCTTTACCGTTGAAGTATACCAAAGAACATAGATGGATTTGCGTTATAAGTCGACGGAGGTCACGTTGCGGTATCAGGGCCCATTCCTCAATGAGACCCTGTTCGAAGTCTTGGAGAGTCTGTGGTGGAACAGGACGCCCACGAAAACTTCTGTCAAGCCTATCCCACACATGCTTGATGGGATTAAGGTCAGGACTCACTGCTGGCCATTCCATCTCTTGAATGTCCAGTTCTCGCAAGACAGCTCTGGTGATACACGCTATATGAGCCCTGGCATTGTCGTGCATGAGTACGAATTCAGGGCCAACACCGTATGCAGCAACCAACACATGCTGTAGCAGTATATGCTCGATGTACCCCAAAGTGGTAAGATTACCACGGACGACGACAAGATCCGTATGGCCATCAATACTGGTGCCACCCCACACCATCACAGAACCTTGTCCGAATCGCTTACCTTCCTGGACAACATTTTACATGTACTGCCCACCACGGCGTCTCCATACACATTGACGTCCATCACGCTGTGTCAGGGAAAATCTGGACTCGTCTGTGAAGAACACAGGTCTCCATTGGCGAAGTTGCCAGTTGACGTGGGCAAGGGCAAACAGAAGGCAAGCTGCGTGATATTGCTGTGTTAAACGGGGTACTCGAACAGGACATCTGGGTTTTAAGGACACTTCTCTTAACCTGTTCCTTACTGTCTGGTCAGACACCGTGACTCCAGTGACCCTCCTGAGGTCTTATTGCAGTTCTCTGGCAGTTGGTGAACAACGCCGCAACGCACAGATAGTCAGATATCTGTTATCCTGTGGTGTTGTCGTGCGTCTACGACCTTGTCCAGCCCTCCTTGTGAACTGGCCTGTCTCATTGTAGCAGTTCCACAAGCGTTGAACAACTGATGGAGAGACATTGAGGTCCACAGCAACATGATGAAAAGTCCATCCTTGCTGGATCAAAGTGACGGCCCTTGCGACTTGAACCTCATTAAGATGTCTCGTGTGATGTGCTGGTTTACGTACAAGGTGCTCACCGCAGTAGTTTGTGTAGCTCACAACGACACACGGGCGCATCGCTATTCACTTTGTTTTGAGGGTCACCTGACAGTTTAATGCATGGCTACGCCTACAAATGGAGTATAACTTCAATTTGACATACCCTGAGAAGCTAAGGTCTCAAGATATGCTGTACGATCATTGGAACCCCATCTACCAAATTAACGTTATACCAGATGTTACGAAACATGTTCCCCTAATTTTTTTGAACTGTGTAGATCATTACACGGCATAAACCCAAAATATACATCCTTAATAGTTACACTGGCCGTGAAAGTCTAAATGATAATATTTATAGGAGATTGTTCAATCGAAGCACAGACTCCAGCACAGGTTTCTTCTCATATCTTCTTCCTTCCACTCTGCAGTGTGTCTTTAACACTGCCCTAGGCAAAAGCCGGTCTGTCCCAATCGATAAGTGTTGCTTTTCATGGTGGAGCCTTATTAAATCTTTCCTGGAATGCTCCCATAATCTGTCTCATTGTGTGGCCTGTGTGTTGTCATTCGTGCACTAACCGCTCCTCAATAGTGTAACTCTTACCACTGACATCTGCCATGGCTTCACACTACTAACACTCGACTGCGACAATATGTATTCCAACACTTGATTCCAACAATTAGCTATCAACCTGCATAAATAACATTTGATACTAAACAGTTACAGGAATACGGGGACTTGTCGCCCAGCCTGTAGAGCTCAGAGAACTACAGTAGCTGAAGTCTGCACCACCACCACTTTGTGTGATAATGCATTGCATTCCGTAAAGTATGAGTTCAGGCAGTTTTTTATTTGTCTAAATTATAACATTACGTCTGCTAGCGTTAAGGATCCTTGTGTGCTGATACATATACAGGTACTGTATGTTTTAATCTGAAAATGGGCCGCACCCACTTCCTTCCCACAACACCTGTCTGTGTTGGTGGGAACTTATACTGGTTTCACAGTTTTATTAAACACTAGCCGAATTAGCCGTCTGCGAGGTGGCCACCCCACCACCACATGCTGACTAAGGCTAGGAACTTGTGTGTTTCATTCCTTCCTTCAGTTACTCATTTTGGGAAAATGTTTCCTGTACCAAGACTTTTGCCTGCTTCAATGTTTTTATTGCTAACTTTGCAGTATGTAATGTACAGTATGGTTCATTTTTTGTTTGTAAATCAAGAAACATTTTTTCCCACCATTATTTGAAATCCGAGTCAAAAGATGCGTGGAGTTCTCCATGCCATTGCTGTTGTAGGTACCAGGAGATTGTCTACTCCCGTTAGTAGTGTGTCGCAGTGGCAGGCCTTCACATTTACTTCCCTGTGGCATCCAATGTAAAACGAGTCCTCCTTTCATGGCTTCCTCTTGAAATGATCATTTCCTCACAAATTTACTCATTTTGATAGTCGCCTTCACAGTGACCACGTGCAGGTAGTCACCACCACCATCGCCAGTTAACACGATTGAAAAATATGCACTAAGCAACAAAAGTCTGAATTCATGAATTCTGTTACCATAGTCAGTACAGTAAAACTGTGAAGTCTTGAATAATCGGAAAATGTATTCATGTAGTATTTATCAATAGAACCTCTAATACATAGATTTTTTTAGAATTAAATTTAAGGCATTCCCCTAAATTACCATTTCATTTAGCGAGAATAAAATTATTTATAACCCAAAACAGGTAACGTAGTGTTCCTATTTTCCTTAAATTGTGTTCAGCCATGCACGTACATGCATTTAGACAGACAGAGGTGACAGAAAATTAGAAATAGCAGCCCTTCTTACTGTGAACACAGAAATACCATTCTTTTTTATTTTTCTTATTTTATAATTATATATAGATTTAATTTTACTACTACTGATGGTGGTGGTCAACTGAAATATGATCTCTTCTTTTCTTTCAGACGTGAATGGAAAAGACTGAGGAATAAGTATCTGGAACTTCAGCGAAAGAAAATGAAGGCTTTCAAACAGTACCTGGCCAGAAGTCGTTGGGCCCAGATTAAACAGGATTCAAGTCAAGGGAGTGGGGATAATGTGGAAGTGGAGGATGATGCAAAGAATGGTGTTCCTGAATCTCAGGCGAGAACAGTCTTCACGCCTGGTGTGATCGTTCATTGTCAGCTCAATACACCAGTTGATGATGTGAAGAAGTTCAAGGTACGGAAATATTTCAGAGAAATAATGTCTTAAAATTCTGAGTTCAGCTGACAGTGTAATATATCTTTTATGCATTTAATGGCTTTTCTGATGTAAAATACTCTATATATGTAAATTATCCATGCACCCAAATTTTAAGAGCAAAATTTCTAAAGTTAGTCACAATTCTTTTTTAAATTTAATGTAAATACGTGTCGTCAAAATTCTACCCATTTTTTCATAATTACCAGGAAGCCGTTGAGTGATGCTAGTTTGCTCATCAGCTGGTAAATAGCACACCCACCAAGATGGCCAGGCAGGCATCAATGTTTGGTAGTGAGACATAGTCTCTCATAGTGCATTGGCCCTGCCGGTGGCTCCAAGTAGCCTACGCAGTGGCCTCCACGGTATGCACTAGCCAGCGTCTTGGTAGGTGTGCTATATACCAACTGATGAACCCAACTTAGCACATGAGGGCGAAACACTGGCAACCAGGAATGATTAGCTGGAAAATTTATAACGTCCAGTAACAGACCATTTATATTGGTATTATAAATTTACTCATTCGGGACAAATATTTCAGGTTCCCTACCCCTTTCAGACTGTGTATGTACAATTGTGCAGGTTCGTATTTTATTTATGCCTGAGCGTATTTGACGTTTTCTTGGCACTAGACCCAACTGAAGTGATTGTGCAGGACATGTGGCGTGTATTTCAGTTGTTTTTAGTTAGTGCTTGACCGCCAGGACGAAGGAAGAAGACTTTAAAAACACAGTTGATCGGCGAGATGGCGGGAAGCAATAGTTCCAAAAGTAAGTATTTATATAATATTTAATGAATACCAGAATGCAATCAATAAATTGGTTAGTGAATGTAAAGTTTGAAGATACATCATCGTATGATAAACCACGAGGGTTTACAATTGAGTGCTGTGTTGTCACACTTGAGTTCTTGCGATGAACAACAAGCATTATGTCGTGATATTGCTTACAGAACGAGCTAGTAGCAAGGCCAAAAATACTCATTTACGTGCCTCATTCATTTTAAATTTCAGAGTTCAAATCACTGGAAAATGATGAAGGAAATATTTTGAAATTGCTAAAAAGAAGTGACTCTGAAATCGAAGTTCATTTGGATGATGATGATGATGATGATGATGATGATGATGATGATGATGATGATGATGATGATGATGATGATGATGATTCTAAAGTATCTTTGAGAGACCGGAAGTTTTGTGCAACTCTGAAAGTGATAGTGAAGGAGATGAACCTGATGCAGTACCATCGCCAAAATTACCAGCACCCACTCCAAATACCTCCCAGATACCTCTCCTCTGGAGACGAAAGACTTTTTTATCAAAACCTCCACTGTCATCCATTAATTACATGGAAACAGTGATAAGAACTAGTTTTATTTTTAATTGTCTTTTGTAGATTAACAGAAATTATTCAATGGCCTCAGGCGGTTTTTCATTTTTTCAGGACCACACAATCAAGAGGCCATTGGAATATTTCTCAGAATACTGCCCAGATGATTTTTTTGAAACTACTGCCTACTACACCAACAATTATTCATTGCCTAAGAATGGAAAAGAATTGAAAACTAGTGCATCTGAAATTTTAAAAATTCTTTGGAGTAAATATAGTTATGGGAAATATTCCATATCTGCAAGAGACAGGTTTTTTGATCTTTGACTGTGTGTACATTTTGTGGAAACTGTTGCAGTGATTCTGAAGAAGTTTCATCTAACAGACTGTGGAAGGTGCAACCAATTATTGACACTGTTCGTAACAAATGTCTTGCCATCCCACATGAATCCAAGTCCTACTCGCTCGATGAACAAATGATCCTGTTTGCTGGGCGGTGTAAGCTCAGACAGTATATGAGGAATAAACCAAGGCCAGTAGGACTAAAGAATTTTGTTATTACTACCTCTTTTGGATTAGTAGACTTCGAAATTTACCAGGCACAACCACACCATTACCAGAGAGGCAATTGGGACTAGGGCCTTCAGTAGTTCTGCAACTAGTACAGACTCTTCCACCTGGTAGTTATGTATATTTTGACTGCTACTTCATAACTGTGGGACTGATGGATAAGTTGATAGAACATAATCTGAAGCGTAGAGGCACCATCATGGTTAATAGGTTGATAGGGGTCAGTCATGATTCAAAGCTTAGACAGGGTGACTATGAAGAATTTTGTAGAAACAATGAGAAGATGCTAGTTGTGAAACGGTGAGATAGCAAGTGTGTTACCCTTTTGTCAACATTTAGTGGAGCAGAACTAGTGGCAAATGTGAAAAGATTGTCTAAGAAAGAGGGAAAATATAATGAGGTACCATGTCCCTTTGTTGTACGCTGCTACAATCCATGTATGGGTGGTGTAGATATTTATGACCAGCAAATGGAGTGCTACCAAACATGGATAAAAGCTAAGAAATGGACCCCCAAGGTATCCCTGCATTTTTTGGACCTCGCCTTGGTAAATGCATGGATGGAATATCGGGAGGATTTCAGAAAGGCTTATATTCCTCCAAGGATAATTTAGACTTGCTTGGGTTTCGAACAGCTGTCTCAGAAGCCCTAATTGCTGCACCAACTAAGAAACGTAGACATTCAACAGATGATGACTGCTCCAGTGCTGGCGCATCGAGAACTAGAGTTGCGAAAAAACTGTTTTAAATCGTTCCACACTATGAAATAGAACATTTGAACATGTACTGAGCTGAATTTCTTTGTGTGTATAATGAGTGAATTAAGTCCTGGCACACACAATTGTGTGGGACCTTTTTTTTTTTTTTCAGATGTTAGTTTTTATTTTGTAAAATAAACTCTCAGTGTGCATATTGAGGAGCATTTTAGTCAGTTTTTGACATACAAACAAAAACTTACACCTCCAGTTTTCTTTCAGATCAGAAAGGGCTATGGGAATCAATATCTATAACATACCACTTAGTTGAGCAGCTCATCTCCTTTCTGCCAAGTCTTCCCAGCCCAAACTTTGCAACCAATCAATCAATCAATACTGATCTGCATTTAGGGCAGTCGCCCAGGTGGCAGATTCCCTATCTGTTGCTTTCCTAGCCTTTTCCAAAATGATTTCAAAGAAATTGGAAATTTATTGAACATCTCCCTTGGTAAGTTATTCCAATCCCTAACTCCCCTTCCTATAAATGAATATTTGCCCCAGTTTGTCCTCTTGAATTCCAACTTTATCTTCATATTGTGATCTTTCCTACTTTTATAGACGCCATTCAAACCTATTCGTCTACTAATGTCATTCCACGCCATCTCTCCGCTGACAGCTCGGAACATACCACTTAGTCGAGCAGCTCTTCTTCTTTCTCTCAATTCTTCCCAACCCAAACATTGCAACATTTTTGTAACGCTACTCTTTTGTCGGAAATCACCCAGAACAAATCGAGCTGCTTTTCTTTGGATTTTTTCCAGTTCTTGAATCAGGTAATCCTGGTGAGGGTCCCATACACTGGAACCATACTCTAGTTGGGGTCTTACCAGAGACTTATATGCACTCTCCTTTACATCCTTACTACAACCCCTAAACACCCTCATAACCATGTGCAGAGATCGGTACCCTTTATTTACAATCCCATTTATGTGATTACCCCAGTGAAGATCTTTCCTTATATTAACACCTAAATACTTACAATGATCCCCAAAAGGAACTTTCACCCCATCAACGCAGTAATTAAAACTGAGAGGACTTTTCCTATTTGTAAAACTCACAACCTGACTTTTAGCCCCGTTTATCAACATACCATTGCCTGCTGTCCATCTCACAATATTTTCGAGGTCACGTTGCAGTTGCTCACAATCTTGTAACTTATTTATCACTCTATAGAGAATAACATCATCCGCAAAAAGCCTTACCTCCGATTCCACTCCTTTACTCATATCATTTATATATATAAGAAAACATAAAGGTCCGATAACACTGCCCTGAGGAACTCCCCTCTCAACTATTACAGGGCCAGACAAAGCTCTACTCTAACTCTCTGAGATCTATTTTCTAGAAATATAGCAACCCATTCTGTCACTCTTTTGTCTAGTCCAATTGCACTCATTTTTGCCAGTAGTCTCCCATGATCCACCCTATCAAATGCTTTAGACATGTCAATCGCGATACAGTCCATTTGACCTCCAGAATCCAAGATATCTGCTATATCTTGCTGGAATCCTACAAGTTGAGCTTCAGTGGAATAACCTTTCCTAAAAGCGAATTGCCTTCTATCGAACCAGTTATTAATTTCACAAACATGTCTAATATAATCAGAAAGAATGCCTTCCCAAAGCTTACATACAATGCATGTCAAACTTACTGGCCTGTAATTTTCAGCTTTATGTCTATCACCCTTTCCTTTATACACAGGGGCTACTATAGCAACTCTCCATTCATCTGGTATAGCTCCTTCAGCCAAACAATAATCAAATAAGTACTTCAGATATGCTACTATATCCCAACCCATTGTCTTTAGTATATCCCCAGAAATCTGATCAATTCCAGCCGCTTTTCTAGTTTTCAACTTTTGTATCTTATTGTAAATGTCATTGTTATCATACGTAAATTTTATTACTTCTTTGGCCTTAGTCTCTTCCTCTATCTCGACATTATCCTTGTAACCAACAATCTTTACATACTGCTGACTGAATACTTCTGCCTTTTGAAGATCCTCACATACACACTCCCCTTGTTCATTAATTATTCCTGGAATGTCCTTCTTGGAACCTGTTTCTGCCTTAAAATACCTATACATACCCTTCCATTTTTCACTAAAATTTGTATGACTGCCAATTATGCTTGCCATCATGTTATCCTTAGCTGCCTTCTTTGCTAGATTCAATTTTCTAGTAAGTTCCTTCAATTTTTCCTTACTTCCACAGCCATTTCTAACTCTATTTCTTTCCAGTCTGCACCTCCTTCTTAGTCTCTTTATTTCTCTATTATAATAAGGTGGGTCTTTACCATTCCTTACCACCCTTAAAGGTACAAACCTGTTTTCGCATTCCTCAACAATTTCTTTAAACCCATCCCAGAGTCTGTTTACATTTTTATTTACCGTTTTCCACCGATCATAGTTACTTTTTAGAAACTGCCTCATACCTGCTTTATCAGCCATATGGTACTGCCTAACAGTCCTACTTTTAAGACCTTCCTTTCTATCACATTTATTTTGAACTACCACAAAAACAGCTTCATGATCACTAATACCATCTATTACTTCAGTTTCCCTATAGAGCTCATCTGGTTTTATCAGCACCACATCCAAAATATTTTTCCCTCTGGTTGGTTCCATCACTTTCTGAATCAGCTGTCCTTCCCATATTAACTTATTTGTCATTTGTTGGTCATGCTTCCTGTCGTTCACATTTCCTTCCCAATTGACATCTGGCAAATTCAGATCTCCCGCTACAATCACATTTCTTTCCATGTCGTTTCCCACATAGCTGACTATCCTATCAAATAATTCCGAATCCGCATCAGTGCTACCCTTTCCCGATCTGTACACTCCAAATATATCAAGTTGCCTATTATCTTTAGAAATGAACCTTACACCTAGAATTTCATGTGTCTCATCTTTAACATTTTCGTAGCTTACAAATTCTTCTTTCACCAGAATGAAAACTCCCCCTCCCACCTTTCCTATCCTATCTCTACGATACCCACTCCAGTGCCGTGAGAAAATTTCTGCATCCATTATATCATTTCTCAGCCATGATTCAACTCCTATTACAATATCTGGTAAATATATATCTATTAAATTACTTAATTCTATTCCTTTCTTTACAATACTTCTACAGTTCAACACTAACAATTTTATGTCATCCCTACTTGATTTCCAGTTCCCTGTTCCCTTATCACCGCTCCCTAGGCCATCCCGTTTCCCTGAATGTACCTCCCTATTACCCTTCCAAACAAATTTCCTAACTTATACGTACCACTGCGGTTTAAATGAAGGCCATCCGAGCGCAGATCCCTTTCTCCTACCCACCCATTAGGATCTAGAAATTTCACTCCCAGTTTCCCACATACCCACTCCATAGTCTCATTTAAATCCCCAATCACCCTCCAGTCAGTATCCCTCCTACACAGTATTCCACTAATAACAATCTCCGCTTTCTTAAACTTCACCCGTGCTGCATTTACCAGATCCCACACATCTCCAACTATGTTGGTACTTATATCAGCTTGCCTTACGTTGTTGGTACCAACGTGAAACACTACCACCTTCTCCTTCCCCTCCTCCCTCTCTTCTACTTTCCTCAACATCTGCCTCAACCTAATTCCTGGATAACATTCTACCCTGGTTCCCTTTCCTCCACACACTTTCCCCACGTGTCTAACGATGGAATCCCCCATGACCAGAGCCTCAACCCTACCCACTTCATTTGATCCCCTCCCCTCCTGGTCAGCCCTATCTTTCCTGATAGCTGCAGAAGCTACTTCCTCCTCCCTTTTCTCCTTCCCATGACCCTGTTCCACCTGTCTTTTCCTATCCTCTACTCTACATTTCCCTTTCCTACCTTTTCCCTTCCTCCTACTTCCACGCATCTCAGCAACAGTTCCCTGTCCCTCATCTTCCCTCTGCTGTTCTACCTGGAGTGACTCGTACCAATTTCGCACAGACACCTGTCCTGAATTCTGATCCTGAATAGAGCCCTTGGCCTGCAATCTCCTTCCCCTTAGAACATTAGACCACCTGTCTTCTACAACTCCTCCCTTTCCTTCCCCTCCCTCTTGTACACCTACTGTAACCTGTACATTGTTTGAGGGAGTCCTATCTTCCTTCCCGTCTTCTGTGAGAATCCTAATTATCTCCCTCAAACTTTCCAACTCCTCCCTCATACCCCTCAATGCCTCACCACACCCACAATAAGTACACTCGCGCTCCTTAGCCATTCTTTAGGGGGGAAAAATTTTAAATAAAAAAAATAAAATAACTTATTTGCAAAAAAATAAATGAACGGAGGGATATATTGTCTGGGATAGTACACAACAATAAGGTAATTAATATACGACTACACTACAATACTACTTAGTCGTGCTCTATTATTTTTTTTTATTTTTTTTTATCCTACAACCCCTAACAGGATAAAAGCTGCTGTTAATTACTGAATATCGAAAGTAATACACAAGAACTACACAATTCCAAACTGCAATTAAGCCTATCCTAATTTCAACAATATTTTAGTAAGAGTTTCTACGGATACCTCTACTACATCAGTATTACACAAATATTTTACAATAATAAAATAAGCACACTAAATTCTAATAGGATATTACTCGTATACTACTGTACAGTACACTACAAAAATTTTTAAACTACTTTCAGACGTATCCCAATTACGATACCGGTACCGTACCGTATGTCACTACTAAGCACAACAGAAATGAAATTTCCAAGAACTACTGTACACAAAGATTACCAACGAAGCTAAATGCTTAGACAAATTATTATTAGTATTACGGTCTAATAGATATACACGAAAGATAACACACGAATATAGCACGCAAGATACGGCACTATCTAAATGTACTGTATCTATACTACAATGTATCTACACTACACTACACTGTGTTTGGTTAAATGCTTAAGTATCAATAGGATTGCCGTACACGAAGAAAAACACAAATATAACTGGCAAGATACTATCTAATATATTATACCTTATCTTCACTACAATTATACTGAAACGTGGTTATGTGATTATTACAGCTGGTGGATTACTATTATTTTCCCTACTCCACGGGACGGAGAAAAAAAAAAAAAGTGTCCTTAATTAGGCCTACTGAAAAATACGAGGTTGTCTACAATAATTTCTCAAATATTTCTATCAAAACTACTGCTACTACTACTACTCCAGGGACTTGAACTGCAATTACTGGGATATATGAACTTTATTATTATTAGCTAACCGCTCATAAATACTGAAAGATCGAGGGAGCGAAATATAAATTACGGATACTAACTACCTACTCAGAAGTACAAATGAATGGAATACAAGGTCAGCTGATTTTTATTTATATTTACTTGACTACACTACGCCCTTTGTTCACGACTGTAGCCAACAATGCAATATTTGAATATGAGGAGCGACAATAATCAATAACAATACGACTGTTAACTATTACCGTGTAATCTCTTTAACTTCTTTTTAAATGGAAGTTTACAGGCGTATCGTGTTTTTTAATGTAGTAAATTATTACCTTCGCGATAATTTGAACGTATATCTATACGAAATACCGGAGAAGTTGCTGCAGAAGTTACGGTACTATTCCTTATGATAATCTGCCTTTGTAAGTACAACCAACGAATCTACAGATATTTACAAATATTTTTAAAGTTAATATTGTTACCTAAAGTATTACCTAAACCTAAATTCGAAACAAGGTGCACCTAGCTAGCCTACTTAACCTAGAAAACGTAATTTACTGAAGACCAATTGAATTACTTGTTACAAAATTTAAATAATTATTACCACTCCCAATTTCTACCAACAAGCACTAAACACCACTATATAAACAGCACTAAATGAATCAGATATACACAAAATTAAGCTATTTCAATAGGTTTTCACTACTTTATCACTACAATAATGCAAGAGCTCTCTCAACAGCCAACCGTTCTCAAGCGCATCCAACAATGCAGATCCTACATTTTTGTAATCCTACTCTTTTGTCGGAAATCTCCCAGAACAAATCAAGCTGCTTTTCTTTGGATTTTTCCCAGTTCTTGAATCAAATAATCCTGGTGAGGGTCCCATACACTGGAACCATACTCTAGTTGGGGTCTTACCAGAGACTTATATGCCCTCTCCTTTACATCCTTACTACAATCCCTAAACACCCTCATAACCATGTGCAGAGATCTGTACCCTTTATTTACAATCCCATTTATGTGATTACCCCAATGAAGATCTTTCCTTATATTAACACCTAGAATGAAAGTTTCACCCAATTAACACAGTAATTAAAAGTGAGAGGACTTTTCCTATCTGTGCAACTCACAACCTGACTTTTAACCCCATTTATCATCATACCATTGCCTACTGTCCATCTCACAACATTATCAAGGTCATTTTTCAGTTGCTCACAATCTTGTAACTTATTTATTACTCTGTACAATACAACATCTGCAAAAAGCCTTATCTCTGATTCCACTTCTTTACTCATATAATTTATATAAGAAAACATAAAGGTCCAGTAATACTGCCTGTTAGCCAGCCCTGGCTATAGATAAAGCTGGAGAAAACTTTCTAACATGTTCCCAAGAGCACATCAGTAACTCACTTTCACCATAGCTAAGATCTGACTGTTTTATGCATGGTAAATAACGGCATTCTAATGAACATTTTTTAAATTATTCACAGTGATACCTCGTTAGTACATTCCTCATTAGACGTTTTACCACTGAGCACGACGTAAATTCAAAGTCCCGATTTTCATAGTATTAAATCTATATAAAAATACCTCACTTATCGCATCACGAATTTTCCCTGTTTCCGCTTAGTACGATCACATTTTTCCTAACCCTAAAAACTGTATTGGGGAAGCAAACCGTTACCCCCAGGATGTTCAGTTTTGCTTGCCGGTTAACAGCGAGATTGTCTAGTATTTCACATTCCATTTAGAAGTCAGAAATTTTTTTGTGGTGAGTGGTACAGTGAAGTGTAGCGAATATTTGCCGCGTGATACGGTAGCCTATATCTGGATTAGGAGTATATAAACATACCTATTGCATCACAAATTTTGGCTATTACCGCTTACTATGAGTATGATCACATTTTTCCCAGCCCTGAAAATGTCTTTTTTTTTTTCATCCCTTGTCAAAGAAACGTCATTTACCACTCAGGTAAGAGCCGTCGCCACAGTTGCGTGATTATGGAATAAGTGAACTTATTTATGCTTGTATTTCACATTCCACTGAGAAGTTACAAATTTATTTTGTGTTCAGGGGTACAGTGAAGTTTTGTCTCATGGTACCATAACCTATGTATATCTGGATTAGGACCATAATCCTGTGAAATTGACTAGCGTGGTGCATATTTGTCTTGTGATAGCCTAGTTACGGATATGGAAAAAGTCGTGAAATTCCTTACTAATGAAGACAAACTTTACAAAGGTAAAATTAAGTGTATCCTCCTAATTCAATACATTGTATAATTCCATCATTAGATGGAGTAATCAAATTCAAACATGTTTTGACTTGTTTGAGCCATATTCAGTGAAAAAGGTGGGGGGGGGGGGTTGAAGTAATCTACATAATACAGGCTAATAATGTGCTAAACAACATAATGAAGGAACAAATGAAATAACAAAAGAGAGACACGACGGAAATAAAAACAGCACAATATACAATATTTACATCATCATATGGAGCAATAAACAACTCGGTGCAATAAAATTCAGTGAAAACAGGGGTTAATACAAAACAAAATTGAATCTAAAAACTGTGTGAACCTAAGAAGAAAAGAAATGAAAACAAATGATAACGAACAATAAGTGCACATAGCGAGGTTGCGGACACCTCAGTTTTATAACAGTTCAGAACAGGACGAAATCACTGTGTCGAAAATTCAGACCGAAAGTCTGCCTTTGTAGAAACACCATCCCATCGAATGGCTAGGAGGGGAGCAGGAGCGAAAAAGTTTGAGAAACCAAGCTTGAGATAATGTGCAGGCGAAATGCATGTGACAAGTGATGGAAAACACCGATGAAATTTAAAACTTTAGAGCAGCAGCGTTCTCAATTTCTTCTCGATCTAGTGGTCCCATTCTCGATTAAAATATTGTAACTGTATATAAGCACACTATGTAGAATGTAATTGTATATTTGAATATTGTTGTGATAGAGGCAGTTTCATGTATGTGGGGCTATGCCCTTTCTCCATTCACCATCCCTAAATTGTACCTACAATTAGTGGAAAATTAATTATTAATAATAATAATAATAACAACAATGTTGGCTGGTTTGTTTGCCTTATTTTAAAAGGTCGGGAGGGTCGCAACAAAAATTGAGAAGCTGTGTTAGAGAAGATGACAGATCCATGGTAAACCGTAAATGACCATAGTGGAAACCGTCAATGAAGTTCCAATCTGTAATGGAAAAAAAATGACGTTGTGTGAGAAACTTGGGCTGATAAGTTAAAAGTGTAAAATAGGCATGAAGAAAGGTTTAAACTTACGGTGTTTAGCAAGTGGTTGTCCTCTGAAAACGGCCTGGGCTTTTCAAAGTTAACGGTCCCGTTCGTACAATCTAGTGTATTGTTGGCTCAGCTGTGTTTGCGACGATGGAAGGAGCGGAGGGGGAAGGGTTGGTGTAGGGCTGGTGTGGGGAGGGGAGAGTGGTGGTGAGTTGGAGAAATGGAGGCAGGATTTCTTTATATTATGGAAGTTCTGACAAATATATGGATTGAATGTTTCAAGTAGAATGCTCTTTTTTACGTTGATTTCATTTAAATTGTGAGAGAGGTTCATAAACTGATCTAAATCGATGTGCATGCTCTCATGAACGTTGAGCAAGGTGCCTTTTTGCTCGTAATGCAAGATCTTTATCTATTGAAGTGTATTTGTGGCTGAATGCTTTATGATGTTCACTCATTAACATAGTTTTTAGATTCAATTATGTTTTGTATTAACCCCTGTTTTCACTGAATTTTATCGCAGTGAGTTGTTTATTGCTCCATATGATGATGTAAATATTGTATATTGTGCTGTTTTTATTTCCGTCATGTCTCTCTTTTGTTATTTCATTCGTTCCTTCATTATGTTTTGAGGCAAATTTTTAGCCTGTATTATGTAAATTACTTCACACACCCCCCCCCCCCCAACTGAAGACGACTCAAACGAGTCGAAACGTGTTTGAATTTGATAACAGCATCTAATGATGGAATTATGTGATGTATTGAATTAAGAGGATCTTTAAGCGCGCAGAGGTCGTGAATGTTGAACTCGCACCTTCAAGTTTCGACTCCATCATTCGACTTGGTCAAAGTATTTCAAAATGGTTCTTCCCGGTCACATACGGTAGAGAGTAACCTCAAATTCATTGTCTAAGTGTGTGACCAGAAAATAATGTTTAATAACCCACTGCTCCAAAATAAAAGGCTTGTACTAGCATTTGTTTTACAAAGAGTGTAATGTGCTATAATATTTGGATATTTTCATTGGCCCCTGTGCATATGTTTTCATATTTGTTGTTTGGTGTTTTTCACACCTTTTAATACTTTCCTCTCATCTTTAGAATGTTAGATATAGTTTTCACTGTACCCATGGATACACAACGTAAAAAGCCCTCATGTCGGAAAAAAATCGTATCTAGTGTTTCCATAACCCTGTTGGAGAGTTTTTATTTGTATATTCAGTAATACGTTTTCTCACTTAACTTATTAATTTTTGTTGTCACCTGCAGAAACATCTTAACAAGGTTTATCTGTACATAGAAATAGATCAAAATTCAAACCCTACTTTCATTATAAATGAAATTACAAATAACAAATGTCTTACTGGAGTAAATTTTAAAAATATCTTCACAAAAAGATTAACATAAGAAAAAGACACTAGACATGTCACCAACCTCCTACGTACACATTCCTCCTACCATACCCACTCCCTCCATGCCTCTATCCGATCAGTTGGTCGACACATTCAGTTAGTCACCGGCTACACGAGACACGTTCTAAAGTGACCAGTGGGGAAGTGTGTATTTAACATTCTTTTGAAATCCCAATAAGCATTAACACATTTTATCACACAAAGTTTCTCTTTCTTTTAAGACTCCTAAAATAATTCAACATCAAGCCACACCGGTGAACTGAAGACTCTACATCAGTATTGTAACATAATTAAAAATTGAGAGGGGTTTCCCGAGCTGGGATTACAAACCCTTTTTCGTAAAGTCAAATATATTTTGACTGCTTAACAAAGATTTTAATGTAATTTTAACTATTAATCAATAATGTAAAAAGCATAACACTGTATAAGACTGAAAAATGTTATCATAAGAACACAGCATTCAAAGAACTGTATGAGAAGACAACAACTTTTGTGATAAATATGTATACTGTCATCTATCTGTATTTTTTATCTTCTCAAGCTGAAGATGTCGCACAAAGGTGGACATTTTCTCAATTCAAGTCAGAAAAAGAGAGAGGGAACATGAAAGGAACACAGTGGCAGGTCCGTGCGTGAAGAGCGAGCAACAGGAGAAGGAGACAAGGACAATCTTCAAACAGATAGGATATCCATCTCTTGTCAGCCCGCAGCTTCATCTTGGATGTGGGATAAGAAGAAACAAGACAAACATAAATATAGCTGGTAAAAAGAATAGGACAAAGGCAAAATGATCGCAATGTAATTAGTATTACCATATTTCGCCGAATACAAGACAATAGAGTAAAATAATATATTATTATTGGTTCACCTTTTCAATACAAAATGAAAATAGTTTAAATTACATAGGGACTAGTTTCGACCTAGTATTAGGTCATCATCACCCTGAAGTAAATTAAAGCGTAAATATCGAAGATAACATAAACAATGTAAACACAAGTACAGTCTTTTTAAAGGTACATACCATGTGGGAAATTGAGTAGCAATATATTAAAAAATAATAACTCTTCCAATTGACGAAGCACTGAGCAGAAGTTATGTAAAATTCAGTGCGCCATATATCATAAAAGTCCAGTGTGCACTAAATGATGTTATAAAGAAGAATTATCAGTTGAATGCTGGCTTCTTGAGTTTGCTGTTGTATATTCGAAGAAGTTACGTCATTTTCTAAGGTATTGATAGACGTCAAAATACATGGATGTTGGAAAGGCTCTTCAGTTTTTAGGAACAAGGCAATTGTTGCGCGTGGAGGCTTAGGAAACCAGAGAAGCGCTATATTATGTTAAAAAAATAGAGATCCTTAAAAAAGTCCCGTGCGTCATATAAAAATGACAAGTTGTGAAAGTGGAAATCGAAAAAACTTGGTTTTTAAGCGATGATGTAGTTCATTCAGAGATCAATTGAAAATAAAGTATCGTAACATTGTCTTCTCAAGATGTTTATAAACTAGAATTAATTGTCGATGCGAAGTTGGATGCTAGGAGAAAGCTCTTCTGCTTCTGGAATCTTGAAGGACGATGGATGTTTCATGAGGCGGAATAACATATATGGAGTTAAATAAAGGTGGATATAAATTTGCAGTTCAATGCGGACCATAAAATTGACTCTGAATAAAAGACGTCAAAAGGAAATTTAAGCGTGTTGTGATAAGCTGAAGAGAGAAACGGAGGTAGGTAAGGATCAAAGGAAATTTTGAGGAGGTGAGGGAAGAAAAATAAAGGTAGGAGAAGAATATATATATATTTATTTATTTTTCAAGAGAATTAACGTGTGTTGTAAAAAGCTGAAGAGAGAAAATGGTGGTAGGTGAGCTGCATGGAAAATTTGAGGAGGGAAAAAAATAAAGGAAGGAGAATAATTCTTTTTTGTGATAAGCTGAAGAGAGAAACGGAGGTAGGTAAGGATCAAAGGAAATTTTGAGGAGGTGAAGGAAGAAAAAGAAAGGTAGGAGAAGACAAACCTAAATGCAAGACGACTCCCACTTTTTCCTTAAAATTTTTTTATCAGGCTTAAAAAGAGCTTTGTGAAATCAAGTGAATGCCTTTCTTGTACAATACGCATTTTTAGACTATCTTTGTCTTGGTTTGTGTTGACGCCAGTGCCGAGCATTGGCTTAAGGTTTGCCTCTTTTCTTCCGCCTGCACAATTATTCTTTATTTCCGTGTGTTTATTAACCATTGGCTTAAAATTGGCATCATAATATCGATAAGAAAGCGTTGAAAATTTGCCGGCATTACCTGTTCCACATGTCTACAATGCAACGATCCATCACAAAAATATTCCTGCTGCCTGTAAAACTGTTAATTTTCCTGAGTGTCAGGTAAGTAGAAATTTTACTGAGTGTCAGGTGCAGTAGACGCATTATAACTCTTCCCTTCCACTGAGTAGTCCCGGTCTTTCTAAGAATTCGAACGCTCGCATGTTTCAATGCCATTCTGTGGTTGTGAGAAACGTTTCACCGTGGACCCTGTGTAAAAAGATTTGTTTACATACTCAGGAAGGAAAATTTAAGTATTTATTGTTCTCATAACTTATGTTCTGGAACTAAGACGTGGAGAACTGGAAGGCAACAGATTGTCTTTCTTGTACCTGTACATGTTCTGTATATCTAATGGTTTTAGTTTGTTTAATCCTTGACATGGAGAAAATATTAATAGAAAATACATGTGTTTATTATTTATTTGCATATTTTACGTCCACATTGGAGCACTGAAATCAATACATTTGAGTTAATTTCTTCTTTTTTTTTCTCACGGAACTTTCCCATCCTCTCCAAGCTGGAAGCCCTTCATGTGTCCGATATAGTATATTGTTTCCGTTCAACTGTTTTTAGTTTGAGACTTATGCTTTTGTTCTTCAAAATCCTCTTCTCTTTCTTGTCTTTGATTTGTTGCTGAGTTATACCCAATTCTTCCAAATCATCCTGAACTTCTTTGAACCAATTATTATTGATTTTATTCTTCAAAAACTAATCGAATAGTTGTTTCAATATCCTGGTGTCTGGTAATCTTGATATGTGACAGAAAAGGACATTCTTATTTTACGCATTGATTCACATTCACGATAGACAATGTTGTTAGGCAACAATCTCCACTGTCCATCAACTTGGTGTTTTTTATTAATAATTGTTCTAAGAATTTGTCTGTTGTAGATTTTACATTTAATTTGAATAAAGTTTCACTAGCATATGTTGCCTCTGGTTTAACTATGGAATTATAGTGTTTCAGCTTAGCATTTATCAAAAGAGATTTTTTTAATACGTTGGCCAGGTAAGTCTCTGTGCTTGTTTAAATTTAGTTGTTCTGTGTTCTATTGCTTCTTTTTCATTTGTTTCCATGTTATTATTTCCCCAAGATATTTGAATTTCTGAACAATTTTAATCTCTTTATTACTGTTCAGTTGAATAACTGGTAAATCAACTTTAAAAGTTGGCATCATTTCTGTTTTTTCAAATGAAATTTGTAATCCCACTTTTTTAGCTATAATTTCTAGTTGTTCAATTTGAAATTTAGCCTCTTCTATTGTATTTGCAAGTAATGCTAAATCGTCCGCAAAAGCAAGGCAGTTGAGTTTAATATTTTTACGGATCTTGATAGTTGGTTGGCATTTCTTGTTCCATTCACTCATAACCTTCTCCAATGCACAATTAAATAACAATGGTGAAAGTCCCTCTCCTTGTTGAAGTCCAGTTCTTATAGTGAAAGATTCTGATAATTCGCCTCTAAATTTAACTTTTGCCTTCGTATTTTTGAAAGTCATGCTAATGAGGTTAACAAGTTTTTGGTGTAAGCCAAATTCTTTAAGGCTTTTTAATAATGATTCACGATGAATACTGTTGTATACTTTTTTTAAATCTACAAACATGATGACTAGACCCTTACTTCAAACTCTTTGGTGCTTCATTATCCATTTTAAACTAATGATTTGATCTGGACAGATTCTACCCGATTGAAATCATCCCTGATATTCTCCAAGTTCTTGGTCGAGTTGTTCTTGGATTCTTGTGCATATAATCTTGTTTACTAATAAGTAATTTGTATTTTGTTCTGATTAACAGGCTGATGCCAGAGTGTATCCAAATGTGAAGTATGTCGATGTGAAAGAAGGCGATACCGAAGTTTTCCTGAGGTGTTCATCAGCAGAAGCTGCAAAACAGTTGGTCTCTGAAAAACCCTGGGAACGAATGTCAGTCATAGAAGGTAAAGCCCTCCCTTCTTACGTAATACCTGTTAAAATATCCTGAATTTATTAAGACTTTTCCATTCTGAAAGAACTGTTATAACAAATTTTGGGGTTTGTGCCTTATAAAAAATAATAATTATCACCATCATCATTATAGTATTGCCTCAGCTCTGATGTGCAAGTATCAAGGTCATATTGAAATTAATAATAACAATTTCATCACCATATTCTAAAGGCTAAATCTTATCTTCGCAGCCATCTTGCAGTTCGTCCTCAGAAGCAGGTCCTCGTCAATTTTTCCTTCATTGGTGCTGCAAAAGAACCCATCATGCTGCACAATGTTACTACTAATGTTTATTTTCGATTTTAGTGACCAGGCTCCATTTTTCTCCTCTCCTTAAGGACTTTGGTATTTCTCCTCATAACCAAAATTATCACTTGATCATAATCACAACAATAAATCAGCTAAAAATGGACAAAAATCACTAATCAAACTACCATAACTCAAAGATGAAATGCACCACAACCAAACACTACACTTCGCAACATGTTTACAATCCAGAAATTGTATTTATTATTATTACAGAGTATTTCCAAGTTATATACAGTAAAACTTCGTTAAGACGTTTCTGCTGGGGACAACAAAACGCACTACTGAACATACAAATAAAAACTATCCAACAGGGATATGGAAACACTAGATATGATTTTCTCCGATATGAAGGCATCTTATGTCGTGTATCCACGGTTACAGTGAAAACTATCTACCATTTCCCAAGACGAGAGGAAAGTATTAAAAAGTGTGAAAAGCATGAGACAACAAATATAAAAACCTTTTCTGCTGGGGCTTATAAAATAACAAGAGCACTGAACGGTGTGAAAAACACCAAACAACAAATATGAAAACATATGCACGGGAGCCAATCAAAATATCCAAATATTATTGCAGATCACACTCTTTCTAAAACAAATGTTAACAAAAGCCTTTTATTTTGGAGCAGTGGGTTACTTTCTGATCACACTCTTAGACAATGAATTGGAGGTTATATTCAGCCATGTGCAACTGCAACAGAATGACTTTGGCTGCCATTTTGAAAAATTCGACCAAGTCGAATTGATCAAGTCGAAACTCGTACGTGCTAGTTCAACATTCACGACCTCTGTGCGCTTAAAGATGCGGATGCCGGTCCACTTTTTGAAAGATATTAATGTTGTCTTCATTAGAAAGGAATTTCTCTTTTCCTCTATCCATACTTAGGCTATCGTATCACGCGAAAAAACTTCACTGTACCACTGAACACAAAATAAATTTCCAACTTCTGAATGGTATACAAGGACAAATAGGCTCACTCATTCAACTGTGGCAGGACTCTTACCCGAATTGTAAATCACAAGGGATGACAAATAACATTTTCAGGGCTAGGAAAAATGTGATTGTACTTGTAGTAAGCGGTAATAGCAATAGGTATGTTCATATGTTCCTAATCCTGATATACGCGACAAACATTCGCTACACTTCACTGTACCACTCAACACAAAATAAATTTCTGACTTCTGAATGGAATGCGAAATACAGGCACAAATAGACTCACTGTGTTATTCAGCAGTCTTGCTGCTAATCGTCAAGCAAAATTGAACATTCCTTAGGCTACCGGCTTGTTCCCTGAACATGCAATTTATACTGTGAAGTTCAGGAATTTAGGGCCTTTTTCTGTAATCAGGCAACTGTGGCGACGGATCTTACCCCAGTTGGAAATAACGTTTGTTTCACAAGGGATGACAAGTAACATTTTCAGGGCTAATAGCGAAAATTCATGACGCGATAAGCGAGGTATTTTTATATAGATTTAATTCTATGAGAATCAGGACTTCAAATTTACAATGTGCTAAGTGGGAAAATGTGTTAATGAGGATTGCACTAACGAGGTTCCACTCATTCCTCCAAATAGAATTAAATAAAAAGTGATGACTTAGAAATAAATATTAAGAAATATTATGTGTTTGAGTCATCAGTCCATAGAATTGGTTGATGCAGCTCTCCTTGGCACCCTATTCTGTGCTAACCTTTTCATTTCTACGTAATTATTGCATCCTACATCTGCTATAATCTGGTTGTCATAATCATACCTTGGTCTACCCGTACTGTTCTTACCATCTACACTTCCTTCAAAAACCAACTGAACAAGTCCTGGGTGTCTTAAGATGTGTCCTATCATTCTATCTCTTCCTGTCATCAAATTTAGCCAAATCGATCTCCTCTCGCCAACTCGATTCAGTATCTCTTCATTTGTGATTCGATCTATCCATCTCACTTTCAGCATTATTCTGTAACACCACATTTCAAAAGCTTCTATTCTCTTTCTTTCTGAGCTAGTTATCGTCCATGTTTCACTTCCATACAATGCCAAGCTCCACACGAAACTCTTCAAAAACATCTTTCTAATTCCTATATCAATGTTTGAAGTGAGCAAATTTCTTTTCTTAAGAAAGCTCTTCCTTGCTTGTGCTAGTCTGCATTTTATGTCCTCCATACTTCTGCCATCGTTAGTTATTTTTCTACCCAAGTAACGATATTCATCTACTTCATTTCCTAATTTAATATTTCCTGCATCACCTGCCTTTGTTTGACTGCACTCCATTACTTTTCTTTTGGACTTATTTATTTTCATCTTGTACTCCTTACCCAAGACTTCGTCCATACAATTCAGCAGCTTCTCGAGATCATCTGCAGTCTCAGAAAAAATAACAATATCATCGGCAAATCTCAGGGTTTTGATTTCCTCTCCTTGAATTGTGATTCCCTTTCCAAATTCCTCTTTGATTTCCTTTAATGCCTGTTCTATGTAAACACTGAAAAGGAGGAGGGACAAACAGCAGCCTTGCCTCACTCCTTTCTGGATTGCTGCTTCTTTTTCAAAGCCCTCGATTCTTATCACTGCAGACTGATTTTTATACAGATTGTAGATAATTTTTCGTTCTCGGTATCTGATTCCAATCACCTTCAGAATCTTAAATAGCTTGGCCAAATCAACATTACCAAATGCCTTCTCTAGATCTACGAATGCCATGTACGTGGACTTGTCCTTCTTGATTCGATCCTACTGACTTTATTTTTCATGACTGTCCACACTTTCTCTATTGTGTTACCTTCAGCCTTTTCATTTAGTCCTTTTGCAACATGTTCCTGGAAACAATCCCTCACACTCTTTTTTTTCAACTTGTCTAGATCCCATCTTTTTGCATTCTTTCCTTTCTTCAATTTCTTCAGCTTCAGATAGCATTTCATGACCAACAAGTTGTGGTCAGAGTCCACGTCTGTTCCTGGGAAAGTTTTGCAATCCAACACCTGGTTTCTGAATCTCTGCCTAATCATAATGAAGTCTATTTCATTCCTTCCAGTGTCTCCAGGTCTCGTCCACGTATACAGCCGTCGTTTGTGGTGTTTGAACCAAGTATTGGCAAGGACTAAATTATGACCAGTGCAGAATTCAACCAGCCAACTTCCTCTTTCGTTCCTTTGTCCCAATCCAAATTCTCCTACTGTATTACCTTCTCTTCCTTGGCCTACCACTGCATTCCAGTCTCCCATCACAATTAGATTCTCGTCACCTTTTACATATTGTATTTAATATTCTATCTCTTCATATGTTCTTCCGATTTCCTCATCATCCGCTGAGCTAGTAGGCATATAGACCTGCACTATTGTGGTGGGCATTGGTTTGGTGTCTATCTTGACGACAATAATTCTTTCACTATGCTGGTCATAATAGCTTACCTGCTGCCCTATTTTCTTATTCATTATTAAACCAACTCCTGCATTTCCTGTGTTTGATTTTGTGTTGATAATTCGGTAGTTGCCGGACCAAAAATCCTGTTCTTCCTGCCAACGTACTTCACTTATACCAACTACATCTAACTTTAGTCTATCCATCTCCCTTTTCAGATTCTCTAATCTACCACAACAATTCAAACTTCTAACATTCCAGCTCCGACTCGCAGAATGTGAGTATCCATCTTCCTGATGATCGCCCCCCTCGTGTAGTGCCCACCCGAAGATCCGAATGGAGGACTAGTTTACCTCCGGAATATTTTACCCGGGAGGAAGCCATCGTCAGTACATCATTCATACAGAGAGTGCTGCATGTCCTCGGGAGTTAGTTACGGCTGTAGTTTCCCGTTGCTTTCAGCCGTGTAGCAGTATCAACACAGCGAAGCCATGTATTACAAGGCCACATCAGTCAATCATCCAGACTGCCGCCCTTGGAACTTTCGAAAGGCTGCTATCCCCTCCCCCCTTTCGATGAACCATTCCTTAGGCTGGTCTCTCAACAGATACCCATCCGATATGGTCGCACCTGCGGCTCGGCTATCTGCTTCATTGGGACACGCAAGCCTCCCCACCGCGACAAGGTCACATGGTTCGCAAGGTCATATGCCATGTCGTCACAATATCTAGGTCAAAATTGGGAGAAAATAGAGCTGAATGCTGTTGCTTTGTTCGTCCCAGATTCCGATCTATGAGTTGGCAATTTCATATTTAATATTAGGCATTTAAATCGTGAGTGTTTCTCAAACATCGCTATAAAAAAGTGTGTTCAAATATATTAATATCCTGTCAATTAATTCATAATGTCCTCTCATCATCTTCAAATCTCAAATTCTTATGACTGTCTTAACCCATACAATAACTACCATGCAGCAAAATTATCCCACAAGTCAGATATACAGCCAAAACTGGTTAAGATTTTTTTGTGGGGACTGAAAAAAAGTAATGTGCTAAAAAATGAAATTACGGTGTTAAATTTAAGGTTAGTTTTGAACATAAAAATAATTATGATGAAAACAAAGAAACAAGTGTTTACAATTGTAACTGTTGAAATAAATAATGAAATAATACATTTTAAAACACCAACATAGAAATAAAGGAAAAACATTCTTAGGGCACTAACTATACACATCGCTTACAATTATCTTTAAAGTTATCGTAGGAATGTCCAACTTCTGGGCAATTTGCACACGTTTCATGTGTGGATTAGCATCCTCTCTCTCAATAACTTTAATTTATAATCTGTCTAGCTTTCTTCTTCTCCATAACTGAATGCCCTCAAAGAAACGATTTCCCGGATCACCCGTACAGAAATTTCAGTCCCATCAATGCTAAATCCTCAATCACGCATTTTTCAAGAAACCGTATCTCACGAAAGGACGGCTATGGCATACTTACGGATCTTGGTATTAACGTCCCGGCATTGCAGTAAATTGAGGAAGTACTGTACCGTACTGGAAAAGCGATCAGCGGTGAACTTGCATAAGGGACCACCTTAGCATTGCATTCGGGTGGTATTGTTTAGAGAATCCTCGGAAATTATAAAGTCCACAACAATTGGAAGGAGACGGAGCACGTTTTAATAGCTCTACTTGAATTACATAAAATCAGTTTCATGGTCTGTATCACACTTTAACAGATTCACAACTAAGTATTTTTATTTTCCACCTTGTCGATACAGTAATTGCTTAAAGCAACTTATTGGTTAAAAGTGGTACATGTTTCGTATATTATAAACATCTTCAGCCATATAACACTGTTTAGATGAAAAATTCATATATTGACAAAGTATGATTTGAATGTGTTACCATAGTTTACTTCTCTAGAATAAAATTATTAATAGGCGACTTCAACGCTCAACTAGGCATCGAAAGAAAATACCGTGACATCATCAGAAAATGGCCAGCACACAAGAAAACAAATAAAAATGGAGAGAGACTAGTTGACCTGTGTAGAAGCCACAATTTAATCTCAAAATCTACATGTTTTAAGAGGAATCCTCAAAAACTCAAAACATGGAAACACCCTCACTACAGTAAAGGAGAATGGCAACTGGATGACGTCTGCATGGACAAATACCACCACAAAGAGATCTATAACGTCAAAGTCCTTCGAGGAATAGACACAGGTTCAGATCACTACGTAGTTAAAATTAAAATTAAACTCAATCCCCAGAGGAGACAACAAAAGCAAGCCTTTAATACTAAAAGAAAAATAGATCCTACCCAGCCAATCAACAACAAAAATTACCAGAAAGCAACTGAAAAAATAAAAATCACAGATAAACTTGAAGACTTAGTACACAACCTTAAACAAATTGCAAAGACCTGGCTCCAATTAAACCACGTAAAAAACACCAATGGTGGAACAGTGAATGTGATGAAACAGTGGAGAAAAGACATCAGGCATGGCTATAACATCAGTCCCAGAAAACAGAAATATCCTATCAAAAGCTAGTAAACCAGAGAAAAGAAACTACCCAAGTCTTAAGAAGAATAAAAAGACAACATCATAAGGACACCCTGCACTTAATTGAACAATTCAGTAAAACTCAATCAAGGGACGACTACAAAACCTTCAGAAAGCAGCTCCAAAAATATGAATCCCTGACGCTACTGATGAAGGATGAAGATGGTAAGCTGGCTCATAACAATAAAGACAATGCAGAAATTCTGGCTAAATATTTCAACAAGCTTCTAAATTGTGAGGAACCTGCAGAACTCCTTCATTTGGACACCAACACCCCAATAAAAATACCACCAGAGAACATCAATCCCCCCACTACAAAGCGCCAGGAGAAGATCAGACCTTTGCGGAAATCTGGAAATATGCAGGAAGATCAGCAAAAGTTGCCCTCCATCAACAACTTGTCTCTATCTGGATTAAAGAAGAACTGCCAGAACACTGGACAACAGCCCTCATTCACCCACTGCACAAACTACAGGGGAATCTCGCTGCTAGACATAACATACAAAATATTTTCAATAATCATCCTTAATAGGATAAGTTTACAACTTGAAAAAGAACTAGGAGAATATCAAGGAGGTTTCAGACCCCGGAGGAGCTGTCCTGATCAGATCATGAGTTTTAAGTTGATAATGGACTATAACAGGAAAATAAACAGAGATATGGTGATAACATTTGTAGATTTCAAGGAAGCTTACGATTGCATCCATAGAGAATCTCTGTTTAAAATTTTAAGACACCTTGGACTACACCCCAAATTAATAAACATGATAAAATTGACTCTCACCAACACCAAATCGAAAGTGAGGTTTAGGGGTGGAACACTTGAAATTAAAACTGGACTACGGCAGGGAGATGGGCTCTCACCACTATTATTTAACTGTACTCTAGAAATGGTAATGAGGGAATGGTTAGGAAATGTTCCCCCAAAATAAAGATTGGCCGAAAAAACAAAACAAATTGCCTGGGTTTTTCTGATGATTTAGCATTACTAGCAGTGGACATAAAAGAAGCAAAAACCCAGATATCAGAACTTCAAAACATTGCAAATAAAATTGGCCTCAAAATATCATTTGAAAAAACAGAAATTATACCCCAAAAACCAACACAGCTAAAAATGTCACCATAAATGGTAATAAAATCAAAATAGTACATACATACATACATACATACATACATTATCATTATAGACTGTTATGCCTTTCAGCGTTCAGTCTGCAAGCCTCTGTGAATTTACTAGACGTCGCCACAATCCTCGATTTACAACTAGTGTTGTGGCCTCATTTAGTTCTATACCTCTTATCGCTAAATCGTTAGAAACTGAGTCTAACCATCGTCATCTTGGTCTCCCTCTACTTCTCTTACCCTCCATAGCAGAGTCCATTATTCTCCTAGGTAACCTATCCTCCTCCATTCGTCTCACATGACCCCACCACCGAAGCAGGTTTATGCGTACAGCTTCATCCATCAAGTTCATTCCTAAATTAGCCTTTATCTCCTCATTTCGAGTACCCTCCCACCTGTTTGTACCAACAATCATTCTTGCTACTTTCATGTCTGTTACTTCTAACTTATGAATAAGATATACTGAGTCCACCCAGCTTTCGCTCCCGTAAAGCAAAGTTGGTCTGAAAACAGACCGATGTAAAGGTAGTTTCGTCTGGGAGCTGACTTCCTTCTTACAGAATACTGTTGATCGCAACTGCGAGCTGACTGCATTAGCTTTACTACACCTTGATTCAATCTCACTTACTATATTACCATCCTGGAAAACACACAACCTAAATACTTGAAATTATCGACCTGTTCTAGCTTTGTATCACCAATCTGATATTCAATTCTGTTGAATTTCTTACCTACTGACATCAATTTAGTCTTCGAGAGGCTAATTTTCATACCATACTCATTGCACCTATTTTCAAGTTCCAAGATATTAGACTGCAGGCTTTCGGCACAGTCTGCCATTAAGACCAAGTCGTCAGCATAGGCCAAACTGCTTACTATATTTCCACCTAATTGAATCCCTCCCTGCCATTTTATACCTTTCAGCAGATGATCCATGTAACCTACGAACAGCAAAGGTGAAAGATTACAGCCTTGCCTAACTCCTGTAAGTACCCTGAACCAAGAACTCATTCTACCATCTATTATCGACCTGTTCTAGCTTTGTATCACCAATCTGATATTCAATTCTGTTGAATTTCTTACCTACTGACATCAATTTAGTCTTCGAGAGGCTAATTTTCCTACCATACTCATTGCACCTATTTTCAAGTTCCAAGATATTAGACTGCAGGCTTTCGGCACAGTCTGCCATTAAGACCAAGTCGTCAGCATAGGCCAAACTGCTTACTATATTTCCACCTAATTGAATCCCTCCCTGCCATTTTATACCTTTCAGCAGATGATCCATGTAACCTACGAACAGCAAAGGTGAAAGATTACAGCCTTGCCTAACTCCTGTAAGTACCCTGAACCAAGAACTCATTCTACCATCTATTCTCACTGAAGCCCAATTGTCAACATAAATGCCTTTGATTGATTTTAATAATCTACCTTTAATTCCATAGTCCCCCAGTATGGCGAACATCTTTTCCCTCGGTACCCTGTCATATGCTTTCTCTAGATTTACGAAACATAGACACAACTGCCTATTCCTCTCGTAGCATTTTTCAATTACCTGGCGCATACTGAAAATCTGATCCTGACAGCCTCTCTGTGGTCTGAAACCACACTGGTTTTCATCCAACTTCCTCTCAACGACTGATCGCACCCTCCCTTCCAAGATGCCAGTGAATACTTTGCCTGGTATACTAATCAATGAGATACCTCGATAGTTGTTGCAATCCTTCCTGTTTCCTTGCTTGTAGATAGGTGCAGTTACTGCTTTTGTCCAATCTGAAGGTACCTTACCAACACTCCATGCTAATTTTACTAGTCTGTGAAGCCATTTCATCCCTGCCTTCCCACTATACTTCACCATTTCAGGTCTAATTTCATCTATTCCTGCTGCCTTATGACAATGGAGTTTATTTACTATCCTTTCCACTTCCTCAAGCATAATTTATTTACTATCCTTTCCACTTCCTCAAGCATAATTTCACCAACATCATTTTCCTCCTCCCCATGAGCTTGGCTGTTTGCAACACCACCATGATGATTTCCTTTTACATTGAGAAGATGTTCAAAATATTCCCTCCACCTCTCCAGTGATTCCTTGGAGTCTATTATGAGTTCACCTGAATTACTCAAAACACTGTTCATTTCCTTTTTCCCACCCTTCCTAAGATTTTTTATTACTGTCCAGAAAGGTTTCCCTGCTGCTTGACCTAGCCTTTCCAGGTTATTACCAAAATCTTCCCACGACTTCTTTTTGGATTCAACAACTATTTGTTTCGCTCTGTTTCTTTCATCTGCGTACCAATCTCTGTCTACCTCGGCCCTTGTTTGGAGCCATTTCTGATAAGCCTTCTTTTTACATTTACAGGCTGCTCTCACTTCATCATTCCACCAAGATGTTCGCCTCGTCCCATCTTTACACACAGTTGTTCCTAGGCATTCCCTTGCTGTTTCTATTACAGCATCCCTGTATGCCACCCATTCACTTTCTATATCCTGAACCTGCTTACTGTCTACTGTTCGAAACTTCTCACTAATCATATCCATGAACTTCTGTCTAATTTCCTCGTCCTGGAGATTTTCTACCCTTATTCGTTTGCAGACAGATTTCACCTTCTCTACCCTAGGCCTAGAGATACTTAGTTCACTACAGATCAGATAATGGTCTGTATCATCGAAAAATCCCCAAAAAACTCTTACATTCCTAACAGATTTCCTGAATTCAAAGTCTGTTAAGATATAGTCTATTATGGATCTGGTACCCCTAGCCTCCCATGTGTAGCGGTGAATAGCCTTATGCTTGAAGAATGTATTCGTAACAGCTAAACCCATACTAGCACAGAAGTCCAGCAAACGCTTCGCATTCCCATTAGCTTCCATATCTTCCCCACATTTACCAATCACCCTTTCATATCCTTCAGTTCTATTCCCAACTCTCACATTGAAATCGCCCATTAGCACTATTCTATCCTTGCTGTTGACCCTGACCACGATGTCACTCAATGCTTCATAAAACTTGTCAACTTCATCCTCATCTGCACCCTCACATGGTGAATACACGGACACAATTCTTGTCTTAATTCCTCCCACTGACAAATCTACCCACATCATTCGCTCATTTACGTGCCTAACAGAAACTATGTTGCGTGCAATGGTATTCCTGATAAAGAGCCCTACCCCAGACTCTGCCCTTCCCTTTCTAACACCCGTCAAGTACACCTTATAATCTCCTATCTCTTCCTCATTATCTCCCCTTACCTGAATATCACTTACTCCTAGCACATCCAGATGCATCCTCTTTGCTGACTCAGCCAGTTCTACCTTCTTTCTTCCATAAGCCCCATTAATATTGATAGCTCCCCATCGAATTCCATTTCGTTCGCCAAGTTGTTTCCAAGGAGTCCCTCGCCTGTCAAATGGGAGTGGGACTCGTTACTCCCATAGGTCCGAGGCTTGCTTAAAGTGTTCTGAGCTCGGTAAATTCATGAAGCAGGATGCTGCCCTACTTGCACATAGTCCAAGTGAGGATCTCTCCTCTAACGGGTTATGGACCACCGGTGAATTGTATAGTCCTAGCCGCCTGAGCACAAGGAGGGCCATGAATCAGAATATGTCCGAGATGCCCACTCCCATTCCATAGCAACTGGTATCCCGACTCTCAGGACCACTTACTAGGCCACTCAGCCGTTGCCCATGGTTCACGAACTAGGACGTGACTACAGTAACCCACAAACATGAACCATATCAAAATAGTAACTCAATTTAAATATCTTGGAGAAGTAATAACACATAACCTAAATGAAAAAAAATCTCAATCCAAACAAGAACAAATAGATTAGCTAAAGCATAAAAATTAACATGGAATATCTACAAAAAGAAATGTCTATCAATAAATGCAAAAATAAAACACTACAGCACAATTATAAAACCAGAAGCTACATATGCAGCAGAAACACACTTTTACCTGAATAAACAATCAAAGGATTGGAAGAACCTGCATCAACAAAAAATACCAGAAAGATGGACAGTGGCGATTAATACCTAACAGAGTCGTGTACAAAGAGCTAGAACCCATTACAGATACTATGCGTAAGAGGAGACTGGGATTCTTTGGACATATCATGAGGATGCAGGATTCGAGACTTCTGAAACAACTAGTACAACACAATCTCGTCTCAAAAAATACCACAACAGGATGTAAATGGATCAGAGAAGTAAGAGAGGATCTGAAGGAAATAGGCCTTACAACAGAAAACAGCACAAATGAGATAAAATTGAATACAAAACTCAAGAATACAAACCTCTGCTTTACCCTTACAGAAAACAAACCAACAACACGCAAATTTTCAACTGATGAAAGGGCACAAAGATCGGAGCGTCTGAAGAAGTACTGGGAGGACCGCAAAGCCTGAACAATCCCTTCAAAGAGACCTGAATGATGGACTGACTAAAGTGATCCTATGTGGTCATAAAAGAAGAAGAAGAAGAAGAAGAAGAAGAAGAAGAAGAAAGGGTGGCTAAAATAGCAAAGTCGTATGATGGAATAATTGCTACTGCTGATTCTAATGTTATTAAAATAAGTAGAAAAGAAAGTGTCGTACCAAAGAAGGTCCAGTATTTTGTAATAAAGTTAAGAGGAGGTGACCTGCAATTATGTTAGCGGCTAAACGAACAGCTAATGTTCCTGGGCGAATAATATTACTAATTGTTTCGATTTATTTAATGTTAAAAACTTCATAATTGGTCCGTATTGAAAAAAGATTTACAATTAAGAGATGAAAGTATATGATTTTCCACCTGTTCAATACAAATTCAAATGTGATATACAATGAAATGTCACATTTTATTCATAAATATTAGGGACCGGTTTCGGCATGTCTATGCCATCGTCAGCCTAAAGTTAGATACACAAGGACACAAGTAAATTACACATGTCAATACACAAATAAACTTTCTAACATATTGGCGATTCATAATAGCGTTGATACATACACAATTTTGAATGTATAAAAACTCTCAATTATACCTCTTATAAAATTTACGATAAAGGTAAAAGGATCTATTTACAATTCTGTGATATCTATTACCTAGCGATGTTTTGTGTTACAATTGTGTGTTAAATAACAAAAGATGTCTTTTAAAACATTTCTGTTGAACAGCTTATACTCCTAATAAAAATTTGGGGTATTGACATTCCTATTAAAATTATTGAAAATTATTTAATTCAAGAAATTGTGATTAATAAGTCTTCCTTAGACTTTCCCTTCATCAATTAATTCATTCTTATAATTATTAAGTGACTGAACTTCCTGTAATAAATTCTTATTTGAACTCATATTAACCTAAACTTTACTCGTTTTTATGTAATAAGTGACTGTACAATAACTAATAATTCAATCTCGTGACATCAATCCACGGACGTTGCCTTCTCTTATTCACTTTAATTTAGTGAATTAGACCCTAATCTACCTTAAATTATAATAAAATCTTCTAAAGATTCATAATTCCTCAAATCACGGACATGCGAAAATAATGTAAATCGGTCAAAATTTGACGCACACAGTGGAGAATATCATCACAAAATCATTCAAGAAATATTCACAAAACACAGAATATAATCAAATCACACAACACACATTCACACCTAGGTACACGACCATATTATAATATTATTTACACGAACACTAACCCATTATTATTAAATTTTGGATTTATTCCAAATTAGGGAAATCATTCTCTAGATGACCATATCACGTATATCCCAGGTATCGATTTAGAGTGTGATAGAGTTGAGGTTATCACTCTTATGCAGAAATTAATTATACAACGATGTTCAAGGGAATCTTTTAAACAGAAATCATCCAAAATAAGCAAGTAAAATACCTACAACACAGGTCAAAATATTAGAATATGCGCTTACGGTACATGAGTTGCGGCATTTATTTTTATTCACCTATAATGTCGTGGCTCTTGATTAATCTGCACTCAAGCTCAAAGAAATCATGTCCAGTGACATATTCCTTCCAAAATGACTCTAATGGATGCATAAATTATCACACAAAATATAATATCCATCTGCAAGTCAATACTCAATTAATAGCACAGAAAAATATACGTATAATTCATCATTACTCCGTCCGGAGGATTGCCATGTCCCAGGCCTGCTTTACATAAAGTGAGCACACGATAATTCTTTCCAAGAACAAACCAACATTAAACCCATGACCTTACTCAAATTTTAGCCCGTAATTAGGTTTAATTATTTTTACTCATTATTATTATTATTATATTATAGACCGTGCTTAATCTCACTTGCAAAGTTGTCATACAAAATTATTCAGATGACTCTAAACGAACTAAAGCTCGCAGACATGTCGTATAATCGTAGAATGAAATTTTACACTTAGAAAAACACTAGAACACTGTCCTAATTTGTCTCAATTAAATTTCAAATTATTTCAAAATCCTTCAAGATTTACTTTTATTTCTCCTGCCTTCTAAATTTTTAGGACAGTTGAGGTCTCTCTCGATGACATACACTCTCATCTCTAACTAATAGAACCCAATACACATTCATTCCAGAGCACAAACTACCTCCCACCGAAGAAAGAAGAATGAAAAGTCAAACTACTGCTAAACTAATAGAAATATAAATGAATAAGGTAAGGCTACGTTTTACAAACATTTTATAGGAAAATAGAAAGATAATTTCTTAAAGAATACTCATGTGGCTGGTGTTAACTGGATTCTGGCTGATGACCTAGTACGTGGTCACATCACCTTCCATCAAACAAAGTCTTGCCCATGTCCGACGCCTTACATGATTAGTGACTCATGGAGGAGCTGAAGGTGCACAGGAAACAGTAGTATTCATCTCGGAACTGGATAGCCATCTTGAAGCGAGCTCGAACCAACGACCTTCCTTCTTCTGAGCTCTCGTAGAAAAGCTGAAACTAACAAAAGTCTTAGCAATAGTCCAGGATACACACGCGATGTTTAATAACTCGGAGATGGACACTTATCTTATGACAATCCTAAATAAATCGTAGAGAATTTTTCCAAATGTCTGAATTGCAGTTTATTCAGTCCTCAGTGCCTTCTCTAATGCAAAGTCTCCCAGTGAAGCAAACGACGTCCAGTCTCTACCGTAGCTGCCTTCAGAGTGTCGCTCAAATCCAGTGTTCAGAAGTAAAAACCCTCTATAAAATTTCCTTTGGAATTACCATTAATTCACTGTCTTAAGACGTAGGTGTGCCTCTTAATTATATCCGATTGGTGGATCTGTTGCATTCCTGTGAAGGTTGTCATTTTTATTGGCTGCTCTAGTTTCACGTCACTCAACCTTGCATTTTATTGATCAATCGCAATCACGCTGCTCGCCCGGTCACATGGTACACACACATGTGTTGAAGGACATCTAACAGGAATTTCACCCTGCTTCCTCGTTCTCTTGGTAGATCGGGAAAACCGGTTCGCAGGCGGCTGGTTCGCACTAGCACGGAAGTGTAAAATATCACCCTCCTGGCGATTAAAAAATGTTACAACTCGCTGATGAAATAAATCATTCTCCTTTAATAAATTATTACCACTTTTGAAGGGGACATATTTCTCCCTTGGTTAAATAATTATTTGATCTGAAGATGTAATCATTATTACAGGAAATCTCCAATTAACATATTCCCTGAAAATGTAAGTGGTAATCAAGTGTCACTCAGTTTTAACCTTGATCTCGGGTTCCGTTCCAGCACGAAGCCTCGCGTTATCTGCTTCAAGTGCAGCACCAAGCAGTCGAAGTTGATCCATTACCTTCTCTTGCATCTCACGGCATTCTTCACAGATCTCATCTTGTAAATTTACTTGGGTTGAAGCATGGCGGTAGGTTGGATCCTCACCTATATCCCGCGGTGTTTCCTCTTCCATGATGACATTGATATGACCATCATCTACAAGTTTAGAAGAGTAATAACTTTTTAAATTCTGGGCGTTATGAATACCTTCATAATTTTTATCTAGACTCTGGATTCTGTAAGCGTTATTCCCATAAACCTTTATAATTTTGTAAGGACCGATAAAAAGAGGTGCAAATTTTGCGTAATATTTGCGAGTTGTTTCTGAGGTAGCTGGCTTTTTCAAGAGAACATATTCATTGAGTCTGAGAGGTCGGCGAAACTTTTTATCCTTCATTCTGCGTTGTCTCCGCTCAGCTTGCTCGCGCAATGAAGTGGCGGCTTTCTGAATGTTTTCTTCCAGCGTAGGCTTCAGATTACCAGGGCATTGAACAATATCGTCCCAAGGTCGGTGCGGTTGTCGGTCGAAGTGAAGAGTAACGGGAATCTGTGACGTAGCCTCGTGAACTGTATTGTTTAAACATTCCATCATAATGGGTAGAACATCGATCCAAAGCCAGTGTGCATCTCCACAAAATATTCTGCAGAATTTAGATAGTTCCTGCATCACTCTCTCTGCCGGGTTGCTAGATGGATGTCGGATCGAGTTCAATATGTGTTTAATCCCAAACTGTTCCATGGCTTCACGAAATTCTGCAGATGTAAACTGCGATCCCTGATCAGTGAGAAGTGCTTTAGGCTTGCCCATATGCGGAATTAAATTACGGGTGATTCGCCTGGCCTTTTGAATTGGGTACAAAGTCACGTATTTTGAGAATACATCGATGGTGACGACAACATGTCGGTTACCTCTCTTTGATGTAGGAACGGGACCGAACAAATCCATTGCGTACAGCTGTTTAGGCTTGGAAGGTATGATTGGAATAGGATTATGTTGCAATAAATGGGGCTTGGCTTTACTCTCTGGCATGTGTCACAGGTTCGAACTATGTTCCTCACTATTGATCTTTGTTTGTCCCATATAAATTTCTCTTGTATGGTAGCCAGTGTTTTATCGATACCCCCATGTCCGGTAATTCGATGTGCATGCCAAATTAAAGGTTCAAATAATTTTGAAGGTACAACAATTCTCAATTTCGATTTTGCCGGATCCACAAATTTAAATAGAATGTTATCTAAATACTGGTATCGGGATGCTCTTCTTTTTATTCTACGATATCCAGGATCTCTAGGTTTAATTTTAGCCTCTAGGAAATCAATGATAGCTCTTAAGTCACTGTCTCGTTTTTGAGCTTGCCGTACGTATCTGAGTTTTCTTAAAAATTCGTGATCCTCGGGAACTAGTTCAAGTTGGTTAACTTCCAATACTTCCCCATTAGGATTACAGCTCAGACAGTCGGCCAGTAAATTACTTTTTCCAGAACAATGCTCCAATTGGATGTTGAATTGTTGCACAAACATTGTCCATCGAAATACCCGTTCTGATGCCATAGTAGCCTTTAGCATGAAGGTTAAAGCTTTATGATCTGTTCTAATAATGATCGGAAATCCGTAGATGATTTTCTGCCAATATTTTAATGCAAATACTATGGATAACATTTCTATCTCAGTTACGGAATAATGCTTTTCATGATTTTGTAATTTCCGACTAACGAAGGCTAGGTAAGTTCTATTTTCTGGCTTCTCTCCGTCCTCCTGGAATAACACAGCCCCAATTCCGATTCCAGATGCATCCGTTTTTAGTATAAAGGGTTTTTCGAAATCAGGATATCCTAGCTTAACGTAATTCAACAGCATCTCTTTGGTCTTGGTAAATGCCAGGTCACACTCTTCATTCCATTTCCATCTGTTACCTTTTTTCAATAGATCTTGAAGTGGAGCTACCGTTTGGGTATAGTTTGGACAATGGCTTGCAAAGAAGTTGGCCATGCCTAGGAACTGCCGTACTTGTTTGACACGGATCGGCCTTGGAAAGTTGCTAATAGCTTCGATTTTTACAGGGTTAGGCCTTATCCCTTTTCCATCAATAATATGGCCTAAAAATAATATTTCAGACTGGCAGAAGCGCGATTTCTTTAGATTTATGTGGAACCCAGATTTTGAAAGATTGCTTAACAGCTTTTCTAGTTTAACAAGATGTTCTTCGAATGTTTCACTCGCCATAAGCAGATCGTCAATATATTTAGTAGTAAAACTCTTGACTTCATCTGTAAGGCATCTGTCTAAGGCACGTATAAGAGCGGCTGCGGCATTAAAAATGCCGAAGGGCAATTTTCTAAAAACGTATGTTTGCTGGTCAAACATAAATCCAGTCAATAATCTTGACTTTTCTTCCAGAAGAATGTGGTAATACGAGGAGGTAAAATCCATTGATGTGAACAAGTTCATGCCACGGAATTTTCTAAGGACATCTTTAATTGCTGGCGCCTGGTCTCTTTCTGGTATTAGTTTGCGGTTAACATCACGTGCGTCCAAACATATTCTAAGAGATCCATCTGGTTTATGTACCACCACTAGAGCACTTATGAATGGTGTACTGGACTTCATGATAATCCCGTCTCTCTCCATTTCTGCAATAATTTTCCCTACACGAGAATGAAATTTCTCAGGGATCGGATAAGGCTTCCTTTTAAACGGAGTCCAATCTGTGGCTAATAAAGAATATTTAAAGTCAGGGATCTGGCCTGGTTTATCATCAAACAATGATTTATACTTTAACAATAACTCTTGGAGTCGGCCTCTCTCTTCTTCCGTTCCTAAAGCTTGGTTAACCTTAGAGTTTATGAGGTCATACGGGTGTGTTGCATCATCGCCCTCTTCTATGATATTATCCAGGGCCTGGTTTACCTCTTCTGTGGCCTCCTGGTCTTCAGATTCCCACGATGTCGAGGCGTTATTAATGAGAAACACACTCTGATCAGTTATATCGGCTGGATTAACCATGATGTAGATGTTGATTCCCATAGGGAACCTAAAATATTTTTCCCGAATGAGTAAATTTATAATACCAATATAATGGTCCGTTATTGGACATTATAAATTTTCCAGCTAACTCATTCTTGGTTGCCTGCGTTTCGCCCTCGTGTGCTAAGTTAGGCTCGTCAGTTGGGACTTAGCACACCACCCAAGACGCAAGGCTAGTGCATACCGTGGAGGCCACTGCATAGGCTACTTGAAGCCACCAGCAGTGCCAATGCACTATGAGAGCTATGTCTCATTTTCAAAAATTGATACCTGCCTGGCCATCAAATGATGTAGATGTTGATTCCCATAGCTCTCATAGTGCATTGGCACTGCTGGTGGCTTCAAGTAGCCTATGCAGTGGCCTCCACGGTATGCACTAGCCTTGCGTCTTGGGTGGTGTGCTAAGTCCCAACTGACGAGCCTAACTTAGCACACGAGGGCGAAACGCAGGCAACCAAGAATGAGTTAGCTGGAAAATTTATAATGTCCAATAACGGACCATTATATTGGTATTATTGGATTAACCATAGCCGTTTCAAATGTTTCGTCCAATCGAAAAAGAATCTGGTTGGAATTTAGATCAATATTGGCATGGTAAGATGTCAAAAAGTCAACTCCTAGAATGATGTTAAATCTTATATTTGACATAGCCAAGAATACGTTCTGAAATATAGTATTTCCAATTTCAACGTCCAACAGTGTCTGTAATTTGCATGCCACCGTCTTATCCGGGATAATTCCTTTTATTTTAATGTGAGATACTGGTATAATCGGGATATCATGTCTGTCCTTTAAATCATTTAGGAAAGAAGTTGAGATGACACTAATTGTAGACCCAGTATCCACTAAGCATTTCACTCTTACGCCACATACCCTAGCCAAAATTATAGGTAGTGTTTTTAGGTAGTTTGAGTTCGGCTCCTGATTTTCTTCCAGTAGGTCATCTGATCTTGTCATCCAGGAATCTATTTGAACAACAATCCATTCCTGCGTTTCACCATTAATATAAGGGTTAGTGTCGAGACTATCTCCTACTAATTCAGGGTTTTTTTTTTTTTTTAATGGCACCTTGATTGTACCCATCATCTTCAGGATGTCCTTTATCTTCTCTTTGCTTTGTTCTCTGGTACTCCAAGCTCTCCGCTCCAACAATATCAGGGTTAACGTCCTGATCATGTATAGCCCGATGCCATTTCTTACGCTCTTGGTTGGACTGCTGGAGTTCACGCAGATACTTCTCTCTCTCTTCCTCCCTCCAGTTTCTCTTCCGTCTCTCAGGTCTTCTATTCTCTGGCTCTCTTCTCCATCTGTCCCTGTTGTTCTCGTATGGTCTTCTTCGGACATTACGTCTTGAATAATTCCTTTCTTCGTCATCTCGGCGTCCTGGTCTCGGAGATCGGTCTCTGGGTGGTCTTCCTTCAACATTTCTACCCCAGTTTCTCCCTTGGTTAACAATGTTCCTTTCTTCAGGTCTGGTAACATTGGCTTGGAACACTTGTTGTTCTTGGCCGGGATTTCGCCTCTGTGGTTCTCTAGATGTCATGTCAAGTTGTCGTAATATGGCCTCAGCTTGAATTGCTGTTTGTACATTTGAAGCGATCATAATTCGTTGCGTCTCTGCTGGAAGTTTCCTGGTAATAACTTTTATTAATTCAGCTTCCGTTGGAGGTGTGTCTAGCTCCCGTAACTTACGTAGCTGGCTGGAGAAAAATTCAGAAAATCGTGTTGGTGTGGATAGGGCATACCTCTTAGCATACAACTCTGTCTTGAGGTTATGTTGAATGTCTGTGTTCCAATATTTTTCTAAGAAAGCCCTCTTGAATCCTTCGAAATCGTCGAATGAATATCGGAACGCTGTGAACCACGTCAATACAGAATTCTCCAGATATCTTTCCATCACTCGCAGTTTGCGCTCTTCTGGTATCTTATTGTCACGAAAATATTCCTGTAGTTCATTAATAAAACTCCTGGGAGTTACCCCTTTCACGTTATTGAATTTTTTTGGATGGTCTTCCTGCATTCGAATTATGTTTACTATCTGCGTTTGACCTGACGTATTAAGCTGACTTGCTCCTCCGCTATTATATCCTGGAGCTGGATTGGTGACATTTACATGATTATTGGTAGTCATTCGGTCGTCATGCTTCGGAGTTGAAGATAAGACTTCTCCGGACACCTTCTTCTCTAAATTACCTTGCCTCTCTAACAAGGTGTTGGTCACAATATTATGGCTTTCGCCTTGTAACATAAGCAACTGTAACTCTTTAGTGAGTTCCTGAATTCCATTTTGTAGTTCTTGTTTATAAGATTCCGAACTAGCTTTGACCTCTCCTATTTCTTTATCTATTGAGGTTTTCATAGTTTTTAAACTCTGTTGTGTCTCCTCAATCATTTCGTAAAAATATTCAAGTCGCTCTGAGTTGGTGACTTGGGCTACCTGTATTTCAGCAATAACGCCCTTTTCTACTTGTTTCACGGTTTCAAAAATTTGTGTGAATTTTCTAGTCCACGCTGCTTTGGTTGCTGTTAAGTCCTGGGCATTATCATCGATTTTCTCCTCAATTGCTTGAAATTTATCTTGCACCTCGTCCTTATACTTGCCTAATCCGTGCAATATTCCAGTTTGTACTTTAGCTAGCCTCTCACTAAATTCGTTGGACATAGCTGACATGGAGTTATCGATTCCGGCCTGGATTTCTCCCTTTAAATTCGAAAAATTTTGCTTCACGGATACCAATTCACTTTGAACTGAAGCTAACTTCCCGTTAAATAATTTAACGTCCATGTGTAACTTTTCAATATTTTCCTCTGTCTTGATTTGAATTTCCTCAATAGTGTCTTTGAGTTCCCATTTTAACCTGTTCTGATTTTCGGTAAGTTCTTTCTTAAGTTCCTGTTTTAATAACTCACTATTTTCGCTAAGTTTCTGCTCTGTTGACATACTATTTTCACTAAGTTTTTGTTCTAATAATTCGCTATTTTCACTGAGTTTTTGCTCTAAATTTTCACTAAGTTTTTGCTCTAATAATTCATTATTTTCACTAAGTTTTTGCTCTAATTTAGTTTGGTTCTCATTCATTTCCCGTTTTAAATTATTTTGTAAGTCTGACACTACTCCGTCTAGGAGTCTGCATAAGTCCTCCGTCGTTACAGTACTCATTTTCCTTTGAAATAAACGGCAATTCAGACATGGGAGGACTAAGTTCGATAGCCACGTACCAGAATCCAATTCATCAGTCACAAGTGGATTGAAGTCACAGCCTTCAGAGAAGATTAACGTCGCAAAACACAATCCTACAGCCTAAGTCCAAATTATGCGGAAAATAGCCGCTAAAAAAAATTTTGACAACTATCATCCAGATTTTGTTTATAATTAAACAACAAGGTCCTTCCTAAATGTTAACATGAGTGTAGTTCGCCACAAAATTTTGGGCTAATAAATGTCTCAAAAATAACCTGAAAAAAATTTATTTGTCGCCGCATCTTGTTTTTGTCCAAATTCTGGACTACAAGATCGAGTCCTTTTATTGGTACAGCCAATAAATCGGGCCTAACCACGTTGGCCGCCAAATCTAAACCTGCCCCCATCATGCCGGGCTCAGCTCGCCGGAGAGCGAGGGTCTCAGAGGTGGACCGTTCGCTATCGGCTGTGCAGAAAATTTGAAAGGCAGGAATAGATGAAGGACTAGCAACAAATGAAAGGAGACTAAAATAGGTTCATACATTTATTAAAAACTAACACTCTTCCCATAAAATAATTAAATATACAAAATCTGGTATTGATTCTTGAAATCTCTTCTCCTCGAGCTATCGTCTATAAGGGATCTTGATCAAATTAAAGCTCAACGAATGTTCTTGTCTGTAATAATAAATATAGGGATCATTAATTTACTGTAAAATGGATTGAAAATCAAAATAATATCTGGTATCACTCTCTCCTATAATGATAATTAAATTGCTTAAATTAAAATATTCCATCTGGATCTCATTTTTATTTTTACAAGAAAATGATCATTTTTCTTCCTTATTAAAATTATTGAAAATTATTTAATTCAAGAAATTGTGATTAATAAGTCTTCCTTAGACTTCTTTCCCTTCATCAATTAATTCATTCTTATAATTATTAAGTGACTGAACTTCCTATAATAAATTCTTATTTGAACTCATATTAACCTAAACTTTACTTGTTTTTATGCAATAAGTGACTGTACAATAACTAATAATTCAATCTCGTGACATCAATCCACGGACGTTGCCTTCTCTTATTCACTTTAATTTAGTGAATTAGACCCTAATCTACCTTAAATTATAATAAAATCTTCTAAAGATTCATAATTCCTCAAATCACGGACATGCGAAAATAATGTAAATCGGTCAAAATTTGACGCACACAGTGGAGATATCATCACAAAATCATTCAAGAAATATTCACAAAACACAGAATATAATCAAATCACACAACACACATTCACACCTAGGTACACGACCATATTATAATATTATTTACACGATCACTAACCCATTATTATTAAATTTTGGATTTATTCCAAATTAGGGAAATCATTCTCTAGATGACCATATCACGTATATCCCAGGTATCGATTTAGAGTGTGATAGAGTTGAGGTTATCACTCTTATGCAGAAATTAATTATACAACGATGTTCAAGGGAATCTTTTAAACAGAAATCATCCAAAATAAGCAAGTAAAATACCTACAACACAGGTCAAAATATTAGAATATGCGCTTACGGTACATGAGTTGCGGCATTTATTTTTATTCACCTATAATGTCGTGGCTCTTGATTAATCTGCACTCAAGCTCAAAGAAATCATGTCCAGTGACATATTCCTTCCAAAATGACTCTAATGGATGCATAAATTATCACACAAAATATAATATCCATCTGCAAGTCAATACTCAATTAATAGCACAGAAAAATATACGTATAATTCATCATTACTCCGTCCGGAGGATTGCCATGTCCCAGGCCTTCTTTACATAAAGTGAGCACACGATAATTCTTTCCAAGAACAAACCAACATTAAACCCATGACCTTACTCAAATTTTAGCCCGTAATTAGGTTTAATTATTTTTACTCATTATTATTATTATTATATTATAGACCGTGCTTAATCTCGCTTGCAAAGCTGTCATACGAAATTATTCAGATGACTCTAAACGAACTAAAGCTCGCAGACATGTCGTATAATCGTAGAATGAAATTTTACACTTAGAAAAACACTAGAACACTGTCCTAATTTGTCTCAATTAAATTTCAAATTATTTCAAAATCCTTCAAGATTTACTTTTATTTCTCCTGCCTTCTAAATTTTTAGGACAGTTGAGGTCTCTCTCGATGACATACACTCTCATCTCTAACTAATAGAACCCAATACACATTCATTCCAGAGCACAAACTACCTCCCACCGAAGAAAGAAGAATGAAAAGTCAAACTACTGCTAAACTAATAGAAATATAAATGAATAAGGTAAGGCTACGTTTTACAAACATTTTATAGGAAAATAGAAAGATAATTTCTTAAAGAATACTCATGTGGCTGGTGTTAACTGGATTCTGGCTGATGACCTAGTACGTGGTCACATCACCTTCCATCAAACAAAGTCTTGCCCATGTCCGACGCCTTACATGATTAGTGACTCATGGAGGAGCTGAAGGTGCACAGGAAACAGTAGTATTCATCTCGGAACTGGATAGCCATCTTGAAGCGAGCTCGAACCAACGACCTTCCTTCTTCTGAGCTCTCGTAGAAAAGCTGAAACTAACAAAAGTCTTAGCAATAGTCCAGGATACACACGCGATGTTTAATAACTCGGAGATGGACACTTATCTTATGACAATCCTAAATAAATCGTAGAGAATTTTTCCAAATGTCTGAATTGCAGTTTATTCAGTCCTCAGTGCCTTCTCTAATGCAAAGTCTCCCAGTGAAGCAAACGACGTCCAGTCTCTACCGTAGCTGCCTTCAGAGTGTCGCTCAAATCCAGTGTTCAGAAGTAAAAACCCTCTATAAAATTTCCTTTGGAATTACCATTAATTCACTGTCTTAAGACGTAGGTGTGCCTCTTAATTATATCCGATTGGTGGATCTGTTGCATTCCTGTGAAGGTTGTCATTTTTATTGGCTGCTCTAGTTTCACGTCACTCAACCTTGCATTTTATTGATCGATCGCAATCACGCTGCTCGCCCGGTCACGTGGTACACACACATGTGTTGAAGGACATCTAACAGGAATTTCACCCTGCTTCCTTGTTCTCTTGGTAGGTTGGGAAAACCGGTTCGCAGGCGGCTGGTTCGCACTAGCACGGAAGTGTAAAATATCACCCTCCTGGCGATTAAAAAATGTTACAACTCGCTGATGAAATAAATCATTCTCCTTTAATAAATTATTACCACTTTTGAAGGGGACAATACATACATACATACATACATACATACACACAGACATACATACATACATACATACATACATACATACAGGCTGAAATTACAGAAAAGTAAAAAATGCATTTCCTTGTTACTGTGGACATGACAGATACAGAAATATCATTCATTTCAAATTCTGAGCAATGCACAGGCAAAACACTTATATTATATAGAGATTACATTTCAGGCCTTCCCCTAAACTACCATTTCACTCAGTGCGAATAACACTATTGATAGCCTAGATTATGGAAGATAGCCTAGATTATAGCGACCTATTCCCTGACTTTGCATACCAATTTTCCGTGAAGATACGGCCACTAATAAAATAAATATTTGACAATTAAATTTCAGGCCTTCCCCTAAACTACCATTTTTCTCAGCGTGTATAGCCTATATTGTAGCGAATTATTTCCCGTCTTTGTCTAGCGATTTTCATTAAGACACGACCACTAATAACATAAATATTTGAGAAATAAATTTCAGGCCTTCCCCTAAACTACCATTTCACTCAGCGTGATTAAAATAATTTATAGCCTAGATTGTAGCGGTTCATCACTCGACTTTACATTCCGATTTTCATTAAATTCTCTTCAGCCGTTTTCTCGTGATGCGTGTACATACATACAGACAGACAGACAGACAAAAATTACGGAAAAGTAAAAAATGCATTTCCTTGTTACTATGGACATGACCGATACAGAAATACCATTCTTTTCAAATTCTGAGCAGTGTACAGACAAAACTCTTATTTTATATATATATAGATATATAGATTAATTGATTAAATAAATGAGTTATTAATTCTTTTGATTACAATACGTATAAATCTATGGTTGGCCCTGCAGATTTCTGAACATTGGCCATAAAATAGGCCGAGTCGGTTTATATAAAAAACTTGTCTGGTTTAATCGACCTGGAGTAGCATCAACTTTCACACTATTGTTGTAGTAGGGTGGCTGAGAAATAGACAGTAAAGTGTAAATTTAGTTAGGAGAATGCTCTCTCCTACCAGGCTTTAAAGTCAATAATGATGTTAGACTGCAATTCTAAAGGAGTAGGTATACTATTGTCTTTATTTATAGCTTTGAAGGCTATTAGTTTAGTTAACTTAAAGCATAATATAGATGACATATTTAAAAGGTACGCGCAATGTTGAAATTCCAGTTAAGGTAAGTACAATTGGGAAAAAGGTGTGATTAAGATAATCAACTAAAGTTAAGTATAAGAGAATAGAAATGCGAGAAATGTTAATTGGAAGTAGAGTTATGATAAACCCCCAAACCCCATGGCACTACAGCCCTTGAAGGGCCTTGGCCTACCAAGCGACCGCTGCTCAGCCCGAAGGCCTGCAGATTACGAGGTGTCATGTGGTCAGCGCGACGAATCCTGTAGGCCGTTATCTCACCGTCAGATAGCAGGCACGCTACCCCTACAGCATGGGCCCGGCTAATTACTATGGTAACTACAATAAATTTATATCTCTAAGGTTTGAATAATTAATCATTTAGGTAAAAATGCAAGAAAAGGAGATAATCCACCAAGAGATAATAGAAGAAGAAATATACAAGATTTTGTAATCCGGTTGTTGGTTATTATTAAAAAGTTTTGATTGTTATGGTAAATATGATGTCTATTGGACAAACTGCGGAATGAATAGATGAGATATATATAGCGGCAATTATCCAACCAATATGATTAATACAAGAGTAAGGAGCTTTGATTAAGTCCTCCTAGAGACACTGAGCTGATAATAATTGTGCTAATGCTTTTTCAATAATATAGGTCAGAAGTATTAAAGGGGCAATTTCTGTCAGGTTATTCAAATAAAACCGTTTTTTCATCTTAAACCTTCTATTATTCCCGGATACCAAGAATGGAAGGGGGCGGCTCCCATTTTTAGTAACAACGCTGAACATATTAGAATTGAACTTATAATGAGAGAATGTAAATATCAAAATAATAGAGAAGAGTAATGTGGCCGAAGCTAGGGTTTGGACAAAGAAGTATTTCAGGGAAGCTTCTGTATCAGCTATTAAGGGAGTCAAGGATAGAAGATTAATATCCAGTCCTATTCATACCCCTAACCACGAAGTAGACGTAGTGGCAATAAGTGTACCTAAAACCAGGTCGTAGTAAAAGAGCTTTGCAGGAGTATTAAAGATGAAAAAGGAGGACAATCCTATTTACGGGGTATGAACCCATTAGCTTATATTTAGCTTACCTTTTTATATGGTGTATGAAGCACGAAAGCTTTTGATACTTTAGGGAGTAGTTTAAATCTGTTACATGATTTACTCTATCACTATCGGGCACTTCATTGTTAAAAACTTTTAAGTATGAATGTTGGAGGACAATCCTATTTGAAATTAAATTTTTGAAAAAGTGCACATTTTTACATTTTGGTTAACACCAAATTTTGGAAAATTTGATATTTTTAAATAATTGATTGGTACAAGTGTAGTGAAGTAGTACTGCGAGGGAAAATTGAAAAAATTGAAAATAAATTTTTAGGAAAGTAAATTAATATTGTACCTTGTGTATCAGGGTTTATTAAAATTGGAATAGAGATTTATTTTTCCTGAATTAAGAAGAGCTAATTTGTTAATGTGATATTATTATCAAGAATAACAAGTTTGTAATGAAATATTAATCGGTTTTTAAGATATCTGGTTGTCCAAGAAATGAATTTAATTCAGTATTTAATAGTAGCTTTCATATTGGTATATTAGTTCTTAAGTGAATATAATATTTCAGGGGATACGCTTTACAATAGAAATAATAATTATAATAGAAATTATTAAAAATTGTAGGCTTTAAATTAGCCATCAGTTGAATAATGTTACAAGTTATTTTATTTTCATATAATTTTATAATAATGTTAAAATGAATATTGGACTGAATTGTATAACGTAAGTTTAATTATAATAATGATAAAATTGGTATACAAAAATGTAATATATTTATTGGATGTCAATTTATATAAAGGAACTAGGTAAACTTTTATGTCATTTTATCTTCTTATGTTAATTTTAAGGACACTTCCTCTCAAGCAATGATACTTTGTCAATATATGAATTTTTCATCTAAACAGTGTTATGTGGCTGATATATGAAACATGTACCACTTTTAACCAATAAGTTGCCTTAAGCAACTAATGTATCGACAAGGTGGAAAATAAAAATACTTAGTTGAAAATCTGAGCTCTACTTGAAAACTGAATGAGTTTCGTCAAATGTTCGTACTTGCGAAACATCTACATTATGTCCATGGTTACCTTTTTTTTTTTTTTTTCCCCGAGTGTGTAACCGCTACTACAGTGGTTACACAAAACAAAGCACTAAACACAATAAAGGGGGGAAGTAAGAGCAACTGCACAATATCAGAAAACACTACACACTCAGCAAAACATCAGCTGGACTACGCGGATCTCCGCCAACAACATAATACGTAAATATCAGTAGGGCCAACTAGTGGACAATAAACCAGGAAGGCACCTACTGAGGGCATGGACATGGCTTAGGTTGCAGTTTCCGAAATAATTCGTCGTGATTCTTAAATTTGAAAAATATTATTTACAAGTGAAATTTAAAAATATATTCCAAACAAAATCCACCAACTTGCAACTTACGAACTATATTCTCTGTGATACCATAACTTAGAGAATCTTTGATAATACCTTGGTACAAGTTCAATATTTCAAACCAACTATACATCTAGTTACAAACCCAGTTGTACAATGCAATTTACAGTGAAGTAAACGTACTCTCCAAAACTCTAGTGTACATCAAGTGACACTGAACTACCAGAGGCAAACCCCAAGGTAAATATATTAAACTATAGTCTACATATTTAGTATAGTCACTGGGCTTTCGGGTAGGATTCAAAACTGCTCCCTTTTAAGTAACACAAATTTAGTATTTTAATATTATCGTATGCGATTATGTTATCGAGACCAGAACAGATGTTGCACCTTACATGCATAAAGCCTTGGGAGGTTTTGGTATTGCCTATTACTGTTTTGGTCTTAATATAAGACTGGGAATTTGATGTTTTTGGGTTAAAATGTTATAAAAACTGCAGTCGTTTTATTTGCGCACGTTACATTCAGAAACTTTATATCATTTCACAGTCGTACCGATTTGTACAGCGAGCACGCTCTCCAGTTGAGCTCAAGGTTGCGAATAACCATAATTTCGGAAGTGTTTATGATATGGTCGATTTTTGATTTTTCGAAGAGTTTGTCTGATCAAGTTGCTGAACTGAATGAAGTTTTCAGAGAAAACTGACAAAGTTTTCCCAGTAAAACTGAATGTAAAGTTTCGAGATTTCTCAGTCCCGTACCGGTGATTAGTGTTTGAAACCGGCCCCGCTCTAACTTGCCTGCCTCCCACCCGGCTTCAGGCATTTTTACCTGGATATGAGGGGTGGTTCCAGGTTCACTCATTCTACGATTACCTTTATTTGAGGAGCTATTTAATGGTGAGATGGCAACTCCGATCTAGAGAGCCAGGAATAACGGCCGAGAGGATTTGTCACACTGACCGTGCGTCACCTCGTAATCTGCAGGCCTTCGGACTAAGCAGCAGTCGCTTGCTTGGTAGGCAGAAGGCCCATTGGGGCTGTAGTTTGGTTCCGTTTAAAGGTGTTTGTCAGATTATAAGTATACATATTTTATTTTTGTGATGTTTAGCCAAATTGTTGATGGTTCATTTGTTCCCGGATATTCCGTTCCCCCATGTTGTACATTTTTTTCCTTGGTCTCTCGAGAAACAGAGAATCGAGGTTCCACTGTAAATTTAAATTTAAATTTCTTTAAATAAGTACAAATCCACTTGGAAAGTCAAGGTTAATGTTAAGTTGTTTGAATTACAGCATCATAATTCATTTCCTTTCTTCTGATAACTTACGTTTTATGCTTGACTCTGGATTATCATTATATATTTGTGTGCGTCGGGAAAAAGATAAGTATTTCTGGTTAGCAAAAGCATATTCGTCTTAAAGTCTCATTTATCAAATTAATCTTCGATCCAAATTAACCATAAAACATAATTAATCGACCATATTGTCACATGACTGTCTGTACTTGAATGTATAACTTTGTGTGATTTATTTAAATATGCAAGGAACATACTAGAAACCATCTATTCTTCTACAACCTACAACCTGTTTTCCAGCTATTGACATGTATAGGCTGTTATTACAATGGGGTCGCCACTCCCAAGGTGATTTATTAATGAGTGATAAATGATATGAAATGATAATGGAGAGTGTTGCTGGAACAAAAGATGACAGGGAAAAACGGAGTACCCGGAGAAAAATCTGTCCTGCCTCCGCTTTGACTTCTGGAATAATTTATAGAAAATAGTATTGCCTATCCATGTGATGCTTATCATTCAGGAAAATATAATTTTATGGTAGAGATACTAGGTTAAAATTTATCAAATTAATGACCGACACTTCCTATAAAGATTCATTTTGATGATCTAATCCTGCCATAACATATTATAACTACCACAACACATTGTCACTATCATAGGATATGAATTCTCCATCACTGAAATATAATCATGGTCTCACGAACATAAATGACCCTAGGTTGCATGAAATAACATTATCTTTCTCTTCAAAAACAATCATTTTCTTCTTTTATCGTTGTAGCAATGCATATTCTATCCTTCCGTTCTTCATTATACTCTTATAACTTCATAACATTACTTTCATTCCACATATCATATATCTGCCATTTCTTTCCAATAACGCTCGTATATAACTCATCTTGACGCTCAAAATAATTTCATTTCCAATTATTCACTTCATTGGATCAGTATCTTCATATCTATTCTCAATATGTGTTTGGTTTATTCTCATATCCATATATATAACTCTACTCTGATTTCCTATGGCAGTATCTAACCTTCATATTCCAAGACAGTATATCACATATAACCTTAAAATATTCTTCCATTCTGCACAACACATTTCACATGGTTTCATTGCATTGGCATCATCATATTATTCATATCACATTCCCTAAATAGAATTGGTCTTGTCTCCATGTAAGTCGACACAAATGTAGAATCTAACAACTGAAATGTCTACATTTGAATTTGTATCACAAACTTTTACCTTAATTTAATGAATAACTTATCTTTTTCTTTCGGCTCTGGGATCGATTTAGGTCCGCATCGTCATCTGCGGCTCTAGCTTGACGTTCACGCTCCGCCGCTGGCCATCGAGATGTCCTCGGAGATGTAGTCGCTCTTTGCCGTCCTCTCGGCGTGGCCTCATCTGGACAATCTCCCCATAGTCTTCTCAAAACTGCATGGTGGTCTCATCTTGCGCAATAGGAAGATAAAAATACATGTATGAAGTTAGCTACGACATTATGTTGAATTCAAAGCCTTCTGACATAGAGAGAGAGAGATTTGTTAAAAAAATAAATCATCTGTCCCCCAATGAGGGTGACCATTTGGATCCAGAATACAGTTTCAATTTCAATGAAGTTTAAAAATATCAAGAAATGAAAATTTAATCGTTAATGCTGTTATCTTCTTTTTTTCCCCCAGGGTTAGAAAGGGAGGAATATCAATCATGTTCACAGGTACAGATGGAAATGAATGATGTGCAGAGAGTCCCTCAGTATCTGTATCACTATTTTTTCTAACTCGCAGAATGGAACTTTCAAGTTTTGTAGGAAGTTCAATGTCTGACTAAGGAGGGTGCCTCTTGCTCCAAATAGCAGGCCCCTGACAGGTATTTTATACTTAGATGAAAAGTAAGGCAAGCATGGTACATAAATAGCTTGCTTTTCTAAGACCATTGCTTTAATCTCCTCTCTGTTGATGGCTACAATGTCCGCCTTCCGATTAGAGTCATCGGTAGAGATGCAGTGAACCTCCTCGTGTACCTCCCAACCACGCTGTCTCAAGCCTTGAGCAATCGACGTTCTCAATCGACACGGTGGTGGCGACGGTTGCGCATTAGTTCAGTGCTCCGGCACATGTCCAAGGGTTTCTGTCTCGTTGCAGCGATTTTGGCGGCAACGGGTTTTGTTGAATGATCTACCGGGAACCGACCTGACTGGTGAGGTTGCATGTCATCTTCACTGCATTCATGTATTCAGAAGAGGACAGAGGTGATTTATGAGTCATCCAGGAGTTTGCTTTTGGGCAGTCTGAATATAACACTACTCCTTTTCCTTTATGTGGTAGCTGGCACCGCAACTGATCGATTTCTCATAATTTCATGTCGTTTTCTTCCGTCAATCTTTGGGGGGAGACTTTCTTTTAGCTTGAATTTTATCGTTTTAATCTTGCAGATCTTGCAGATCACCAATATGTCTGCTGTTGTTTCAGCTTTTTATATTGTATAATATTGTTTTAAGATTCCATATGTTCTCACTACGTTACAGGGAATTCTTTTTCCTTTAATGGAACCAAGGCCATGATCAACTCCTGTATATGTATTATCCTTATATCGCGTAGATATTCTATTGCTATTCTATTTGTATGCTATTCCGTTAATCTTAACGCTGAAAATGTTTCTTCTTCTGATGATTTGCTTCTTAGCTATGACTTTAAAGATGCGTGTCCAGCCTCTTGGACGTAATGCATTCGCTCTCTATGATGATTTGTTCATTTATCAATTTGCTGTCTTTAACAGTTCTAAGTCTTCTTTTGTCTTAGCCACTGCCATGTTGACTTCGCGCTATACCATATTGCCTTGATATATTATCAAGTTTGTGCGTTTTATTTAAATTCGTTATCAGCAATTGCGACCATCTTAACTCTACCGAATTCTATTCTCAGAACAGTGAAATGGCACAGTATCATTAAATGTGGATGTCTGAGGAAAAAGAAAAAGAAAAGAAATGAGAAAATAATGTGTGTGTTCGGGTTTAATTATAAAGTGATTTGAATAGTACTTTCTCCCTTGTTCCCGGTTGCATTGACCTGCCGTTAGAAGAGTAGGATGTGCTCTGTTTGACTGTGTCTGTGTGCGTGGTGCTTATTGTTGGCTAGGAGAGGGAGAAGAAAGGGTGGTGGCTTGCTTTGGGTTGGTTGTGGTGTTGAGGGGGTGTGAGAGAGTGGGGGCGTGATTCGTTGTCACGCCATTCTGCCTAAATATGACTTAAGGATAACGGGGTGGATGGCTTCATAAAGAATGTTTGTTTTTTTTAGGTGGATTTGTTCAGATTGTAATTAAAATTGACTTGTTGGTCTAATGATATGTAAAACATTTCCTTGATATTGAGTAGAGATCCCTTTTCCATTGTGTCAATAGGTCCTTTTCTATATGAGAAAAATTATGATTGGACCCGTGCATGTGTAGGATGTCTATTATGTTTGACTGTATTAATATGTTTGTGTTAAAGCTCCTTCCTGTCTGTCCAATATAGCTTGCTAAACAAGACTGGTACTGTAATCTGTAAATGTCTGATTTGCAAAACTTGTCTGATTTATTCACGGTCCCTGAATTGTGCAAATGAGACAAATTTTTGTTGGTTGTTCTGAACGGTTCTAATGGGTACAAACCTGGTCCAGAAAAATGTGGTCTATTTTGCTGAAGTGTGTATGTTCCAGGTGGTCTAGGTAAATGTCTCCCATGATGCTCGATGCAGGGGATCCCATTGGAAGGCTGATTTCTTGATATATTATTCCGTTAAAAACAAAATTATTATTATTAAATGTAAATTTAACCAGACTAATGAATTCTTCTCTTTCAAGTTTACTCAGTTTACTATGTTGTTGCAAGTTACTTTGTATGATGGAAATGGTCTTGTCTATATTCTTGATGTCGAAAGGAGTGAATGATAAGGTTGAAATTTAAGGTTTTTGATGTTGCTGCTAAACTCTAACGTGTTTTTAATGGAAGTTTTTGCTTGAAGGACATAGTGTTTTTTGAGAAATCTTTGGATGAACTGAGCTAGTTTGTAGGTAGGGCTGGGTCTGAAATTAACTATTGGTCTTACTGGGGTGTTTTCTTTATGGATTTTGGGGAGTGCCCTTGCTGTTGGAAGCTTGAGGTTCATGTTTATTAATTTATTGGAATCTTGTTCACTGAGAATAAAGTAAGTGTTCTTAAGTAAAAGTTTCAGATTTTTCTGTATTCTTTGGGTGAGGTCTTTTTTGATTGTTTTGTAATTTCCTTCTTGAAAAAAGTTTGTGGTTTTTCGGATATAGTCTTCACTGTCTCTGTATTAACACGACTTGCCGATTCTGATAATCAGCACTTATAAAATCACACAGATACTGTACCTCGTAATACTGTGTTCACAGACATTAACCCTTGTTGTAAAGATATATACATTTGAGCAACACACGCTTGTCGTTCCTCAGCATAATTTATGGAAAGTCTGAGATAGCTTTCGCCAACATATAATGCCAGGCCGCCACAAGTGCTACAATACTTAGTTGTATGTCAGTCACTTTTCACAAACATAAAAAGACTACGTTCCACAAACGTTTGAAGTCCAGTCCAGTATAATGCAGCAGTGTCACTCCAGTACCGTATATCCAGTTTCACTCCTGTGTGTGTTCGCACTCCTTCATCCCCGTACAGTGTGTGTGCACTCGTTCCTTCTCGTACAGTGTATCATTTCCCGCCGTATAATCACTCTTTATAGACATTCGCATTCCCCTTCTTCTCACATGATACGCCTAGATTGATCCTGGCCAGCCAATCATGAGTGTATCCTCTAATCAAGACCACGCCGTGGACTTCTTCTTTGTCCCAAGAAAATAACAAACTCTAGGGTGTTTCACATGAGTCATAGAACTTTCTGAGTACAACATCAACAAGCTCATTTGATTCTGGGCTATTCACATGATTCATAGAACTTCCTGACAACAACAAGTACATCTCATCAAACACTGGGGTAGACACATGACTCATCCAAATTACCAGAGTTATTAAAGCAATGTTTTCCCAGCCATTGTACAAAACAAATTACTCATACTACATGTATGGAGACCTCCCAGCTTACAAATATTAATGACAAGATATACAACTGAAATACTGACGATGATAATAATAATAATAATAATAATAATAATAATAATAATAATAATAATAATAATAAATCAAATACTGACAATAATATTTCTCACTTCTACATGTAGTGTGAGGGTGTGATATATGTACTATCACAGCATGCTCTTTTTTTTGAGGTTATGTATTTTCTTGTTGAGATTGTCTAGTTTCTTAGTGGCAATGTTTTCTGTTACGTAGACTGTGTGTTTGAAAAAATCCTTCCAATAAGTTGGGGGAAGACTGCGAGCTGCGTCTAAGTGAGCTTCGTAGAGCTGAGTGTTTAAAAAGGTTTTTTCCCTGTATAGGAACTTTATTTCTTCTTTTAGTGACATTTGTTGGTTTTATTATGGGTGTTTTGTGTTTGGAATGTTGACCTATGTTTTAAGTTGTAGGCTTTTAAAAATCTAGGAGTTAGTTATTGAGAAGGCATTCTTTCGAAAAGGTGATATCCTTGTTAATGACCGTTATCTTTTTCTTCAGATTTAAATATTTGTAAGCATATTTGTGTGCCTGGTTGGCCATACTATCATAGGTTATGATTTTCATTTCCGTGTTGACGTATCTATATATATAAAATAAGAGTTTTGTCTGTACATTGCTCAGAATTTGAAAATAATGGTATTTCTGTATCGGTCATGTCCATAGTAACAAGAAAATGCACTTTTTACTTTTCCGTAATTTCTGTCTGTCTGTCTGTCTGTCTGTCTGTCTGTATGTATGTACACGCATCACGAGAAAACGGTTGAAGAGAATTTAATGAAAATCAGTATGTGAAGTCAGGGGATGAGCCTCTACAATCTAGGCTATAAATCATTTTACTCACGCTGAGTGAAATGGTAGTTTAGGGGAAGGCCTAAAGTTGAATTCTCAACTATTTATGTTATTAGTGGTCGTATTTTATATAAAATGGATATTCAAAGTTGGGGAATAAGTTGCTACAATCTAGGCTATCAATAATTGTATCCACGCTGAAAAAAATTGTAGTTTAGCGGAAGGCCTAAAATATAATTCTCAAATATTGTTGTTATTAGTAGTCCTATCTTGATGAAAATCGGTATGCAAAGTCAGGAAATAAGTCGCTATAGTCTAGGCTGTAAATGATTTTATTCACGCTGAATGAAATGGTAGTTTTCAAATATTCTCAAATATTTCTTATTAGAGGTGTAATCGATGAATGCTACATAACTAGGGTTATATACTATTAAATTTCCTATTATTCATGTCTTATACATTGTTACCGTACTGGCTATGATCACAAAGATATTCATGATTTTGGATTTTTGTTACTAAGTCCATATCAGCGCCGAGTAACCAGAAATGGGTAAACAGTATTTAATGAAAATCGGTATGTAAAGTCGGAGAATAAGAAACTACAGTTTATGGTATAAAATATTTTACAAATCACGGAGTCGAAAGAAAACTAAATGTGAAGGCCTACAATATAGAAAGCTCATAACATTGATCAACAATAACATTTAATTGACCATTGTTTGTCGTGATGTGCTTTGAGTCATCTGTTGCCCTTCATCTCTGGTAGATAGGATTACTGCTGCGTACAGAGTATTTTTTATTTGATTTACGTCGCACCGACATAGATAGGTTTTATGGCGACGATGGGATAGGAAAGGGCTAGGAGTGCCTTAGGCCTTAATTAAGGTACAGGCCCAGCATTTGACTGGTGTGAAAGTGGGAAACCACGGAAAACCACCATCAGCGCTGCCGACAATGGGGTTCGAATCCACTATCTCTCGGATGCAAGCTCACAGCTGCGCACCGCTAACCACACGGTCAACTCGCCCAGTCATACAGAGTGTAACAGCCTGCCTGAATATTGATGGGAAGTAGCTGTGGAGTTAGATAACTTTCTTCTTTAGCATGACATTCCCCTGGTTTATAAATTTTCTGATACTACTGGTACGTAACACACTGGATCATCATAGCATTCGGGCTCGGAGGCACTGATTGGAATGAACAGTGTGCATATTTAGCGGATTAATGGCAGATGAGTGTTCATGGCAATCTGCGGCCTGGTCATCCCAGCTCTGGAACTTTGGACTATTAGATTGACACCGCAATCTAACCGCAGCACTGTTCGTTAAAAGTGATAAAACGTGCGGCTTTCCATTTGATCGAGTATTTTATAAGATAGCATTGCTTTTAATCGCTACATTCATACTTACGTTTTTGTAATGACCTATGTTGATTTCAGGTTAAGAAAACCACAAAGTCAGTCTTTCTGAGAATCCCGTAGCGAAGCACGGGTACATCAGCTAGTAACTAATATAATAGGATTTGAGGGATGTTCCACCATTCAGTACAATGTAGAATATCTGAAACTTTTTAAGCGAAGACCAGTTTAGACTCCCTTAAAGTCATCATCAGTTCTTGCAGAATAATTAAATCAAAGGGAATCTGATAACAATCAGCATGAGAATTGCCTAAATACATCTCAATAAGTTGACATAAAACATAAAGACATGAAGCGCTTGGCACTTCTTGGATCTGGGTTTAAAATACTGACGTGTGTTTGTAGAACATGGAACAGACTGTCGGTCTTGTTTCTATCAATTTGAAAACATATAAACTAGTTGAGATGAAACACATTTGACAGTGAATCATATGACAAATACAGAAATTGCTTTGCCAACATTCACCTTGGAAGGAGCAAATGAAGAGTACATCCTTGTAAAATATAGAACAGTGACAAAGGAAAATTATTTTTCAAAAACTTTTTATTATTAGTAGACAAGCAGAATATCATACATCATAGTGAAAAAAGTGCTGGAAACAAAAACATTTTTTAACATCTGTTCAAATGAATAGATACAGTTTTAAAATAAGTAAATCCATTTCCCTCCCATTTCATCACCCCATTCAACCATCCACATTGACTTTAATTATTTTAATCTTTAAATTCATGTAGATTTTAAGTAAAACAAGGTACTCATTAAGATGTTCTTGGGAAGATAAATATTTGTAATTTCACCAAAGCGTTGTAATGGAATGAAACATGTACTGTAAATGATTGATTTGCTTAATGCAAATATAAGTATCAAAAAGGTGGAAATTTACTGTTATTGATTCATCCCCTTCGGATGTCGAGAGGAGAACTCGCAAGCGTACTGATGATGACCGATCGCATTTTGTGGCAGATGTTTGTTTTCTTATTCAAACAGCATCACTTAACCTAACTTAACATCATATGTATCATGAAAACATATTCCAAGCGCCAGTAGAGAAACGATAAGATTCTCTCAATAAATTTACATGGGAATAGCCTCTCTGAAATTTAACCAGACATGAGAATATCAGTGATGCACTCTGCCATATCTTGAGGTGTATCCCATTCTTACTTAATTGCAGTATTTAGCATTAAAATTAAGCTATCGTTTACTTCAGCTTTTATTTTTTGAGAGTTAACAACTGCTCGTATATGGATAAGAAAGAAATTCCACCTTATCAATACTGTTTATTGTAAATATAGACTTACATCAGAACCAGTTTCGACCCTGATGATGATGGCCAAATATGTGTAATCAGTCAATACGGGCGTGAAACTCATAACGATTAACAACTGCTCTCGAACACGTTATTTACGCATTTATTACGAACTCATGTTCTGCTCTTTCATTTCCATTTTTCTTTATGGAACAGCAGTCGACGGATATTACTAATCGACTCTGGCCACCTCAACAACAACACCCATAGACTCCCTCCATGCACTACATCAGGTACCAGTGCCTCCCCACACTTACAACACAAGCGCGGCAACAAACGGTCACCGAGCTGCAGTAAACAGTCAAAGGGGTAAGTGAGGACAATTTAACACATTTAAAACAAATCATCACACAACATTTTCATACAGTTTTCTCTTGTTGCAGAAATACCAATTCACAAAACGCCTGTGATTTTGTAGCTGAATGTCCCTTTCGTCTGTAGCCCCTAACAGCTTCTACCTCTACAATGTCAACCAGTCGTTTTAAATTTATGGTTGGAATACGACCAACAAGACATGTAAGGTATTAAAACCACATGGGGATTAACGTGCAAATTAACATGTATATAATGACAAAAAAAACTTGAGAAGTTTTAAGTTTGTAATTTTAACCAAAACTCTGGACTAACACACAGTTGTTCACTCACCATTTAGAATGAAAGAAGAAATACGTGAAACCTTTTAGCCCGAAGCTTAATGTATTCATGTTATAACTGGGTGTTAGATATCAGTGTTAACTTGGCACAATGACAACTAAACTGTCAATCAATGCATGGTATATCATAACTGCATTTCAACAAAAAAATTATCTAATTAGTGTTAAAACTATAATTAAGTACGATTAATTGTAAATACATTCAAGATTATAACTTAACCTTGAGACATTATAATGGCTGAGATGCTCGGTAGATGAGCGAAACATGTCCCAACTGTAGTATTAAGTCAAGTATAAAATCCTAACAATAAAAACTTTTATATATTGAATAGATGGTAAACAAAGAAATATATTGTGTTATTCTATATCGTCTTCGAATGTCTATGAGAGAGATCGCTAGTGGACATAGCGAGGAAATGAGACCGAAGATGATCGATGGCATGCAGTATAATCGCTGGGTGCATAAATATTGGTAATGGAAAAAATCGTGCACGCTTACTTGCTCGTAATAACAGATGCATCAGTGGTAGGGCTCTCGCTGTAACCGAAGGATAATACTCAGTTTAATATAGGAATTTTGAAGGGACGGACATTATAATGGGGTTCTCCTTATATGCCGTACTCGTTACAGCGGACTTCCACTGTACAGTGTTTACAAGGTGGAAATCACAGCTCAAATTATAGAATATTTAACAAACTTATCATACATTTTCTTTTGTTGCAGGCGAGGAAGAAATGGCATATTGGGAAAAGATAAAACGTGATCGTGAAGAAAAGCTAGGAAAGAAGGTGCGAGTAAAGCAGCGTGGAAGAGACAGGTTACTGAAGAAAGCTGAAACTGTATTGGGAAAGCACATGAGGTTCGATGATTTGGATGACCAAGATGTCAATGTAAACTGAATGTCATAAACAATACAGTAGATTGTTATTACAGATGTTATACCTCCCTGTACAAGATGTAGACAATGATAAGAACAATGAGTAAATGTTGTAGCCATTTATGTATTTTATAGTCAATTTTTGAGGCATTTGATTGTGGATTAAACTGTTTTTTGGTTTTCTTACATTATCGGTTCAGAATTGACTAGAGACTGTTTATCTCCTTAAAAGTAATATTTAATTATAATTAGTATTATTCACCAGAGTTGTGTATATATTCAGAAGTCAGAAACACCCCTCGAATGCCACTTACATCAGTCTGAATTGAAACTGGTTGAACAGAAGACTGACAACTAAGTACACCAGGCTGCTGATTATTAACTTCAATCCTCTTGCAAGAAGCAACAACAACAAATTCTTCCTACACCTAATGCTTTTTATTCTAACCCCACTTATCAAAAGAGTGTCCGACTCCATGGCTAAATGGTTAGCGTGCTGGCCTTTGGCCACAGGGGTCCCGGGTTCGATTCCCGGCAGTGTCGGGAATTTTAACCATAATTGGTAAATTTCACTGGCACGAGGGCTAGGTGTATGTGTCAACTTCATCATCACTTCATCCTCATCACGACGCGCAGGTCGCCTACGGGGGTCAAATCGAAAAGACTCGCACCTGGCGAGCCGAACATGTCCTCGGACACTCCCGGCACTAAAAGCCGTACGCCATTTCTTTTTCATCAAAAGAGTATGATTTTACCAGGTAACATTTGGCTTATTCTCCAACTTATGATGTATAGTACAGTGACCAGCAAAACAAAAATCCAATACTTCAAACGTTTCTTTAAATTTGTAATGTATTAACTAATATACTGTACAATATGTATTGTTCCAGCACTCAGGTGCTAACTTGACGAGCGTAAGTTTTTATCTCCGGGTGTGCGGTGGGTACAGAGAGAAATTCAGAAATTGTCATTTAATTTAAAAGTTGTAGCTGTATTTTCAAAGTTCACATTCATTCCGGGATGTTGAATTCTCCAAGGTCCGTTTGTGATGTCATCGCTATGACACCGCATATCCTGTAGAAGTTCCCTCGATGAACGTTCTCAATGTTCTTGACGGTGGATTGCACTCTCTTGAAAATTTTAATATGAGGTTTAAAGTATAAGTTCCCAAAATGCAACCAGAACTGATAAACTACTAAGTTTGTTTCAAGTTTATTTGCAAGAAGGACAATAAAGTCTGACATTAATGAAGGTGAAAGTAAATGAAGTTCTTATGTCCAGTGGGTACTGAATCAATGATCACACCAGAAGAAGAATTCATTTTTGTGAGTATTTGCAAGTTAATATTCTTAGAGTTTATTCACTTGCATGAACACTGCTTATGCCTGTACAACTTCTATCGCCATGAACGAAGAAAATAGTTGGTCGGAATTAACGACACACAAAGAAATTATTAAACACACTTATCAAGAAAATTAACTATCCCCCAATGAATGTCACTTCATGTTAAATAATCATAGAGAGTCAAGTCTATTCCAAACTATATCTGATATCACCACAGTTTGCATCTAATATTGTTGCTTAGAACTGTCAGTAATTCTAAGCTATATTTTACTGTCTGAAGCACCAGAGTGAAGCTGCTAAGTACTTTTGTGAGTGTGGTTTTCAATCTGCATTGTGAAGGTTATAGTACATTAACTAACCTCATCCTGCTAGTTAACCGATGATGGCTGCGTCTGTTGATGGACGTCGGCAAGATCTTTCTATTCATGAGTTATATTTTTGGGCTTATGCTATGTAAATAAATGTAAACACACTCAACGTTTTGAAAGAAACCTTGCCTTTCTTCATCAGGAGACAAAAGAGAAGAGAAACGACGTATTGATGGTTGCTAGGAGAAAGCAACAAGGAAGCTTCAAATGGTGCCCAAAGATGTAAAGGGGACGCCATTTTAGCCCAATGCTAGAGACAATGAATAGTAACAGCAAAGCATTACTCTTTAATGGTTCTGATTATAGGTAGCCTTGATTCACTGAGGTTGTAACCTGTATCGCGGTTGAAATTATCTGGGTGTTTACGTATTTCAACCGCCTCCCTGATAATTCTTGGGCGATATTGTTTTATACAGACAAGAACATCCACTTCTTGGAACAAAACATCATGACGAGGTGTTAAGGCATGATCAGCAACAGCTGATTTATCAGGTTGGTTGTGTCTGATACATCTGGTATGTTCTTTGATGCGAGTACACACTGTTCTCGAAGTCTGCCCAATATAAACCTTGCCACAAGTACAGGGAACTCTGTAGATACCAGGTTGTTGTAATTTAGGCGAACTATCCTTAGTTGGTCGCAGGAGTTGCCTAATCTTAATTGATGTTCCAAAAACAGTTCGTACATGGTACCTACGTAAGATTTTAGCTATACGATCCGTCGTGTTATGTATGTAAAGGTAGGTAAGCAGTTCCTTTTACATCTTTTTTCTTAACAGACATGCGATTATGTGCCAATTTCAGAACCCTTGAGATCAAAGCTCTGCTGTAACCGTTGCTCTCAAAGGTGGTTCTCAAGGTGTTAATTTCCTCTTGTAGATGTGACGCTTCACAAATCCTCCTGGCCCTGGTAGTCAGAGTTGTAAGGATACCATGTTTCTGGGCAGGGTGATGGTGAGAATCTGGGTGGAGATATCTATTGGTGTGTGTAGGCTTACGATACATGCTGTGTCCCAAAGATCCATCCTCTTTCTTGGTGATGAGAACATCTAAGAATGGTATCTTGCCGTCAGATTCCATTTCCAAGGTGAAACAAATGGAAGGGTGCTGGCGATTAAGGTGATCCAGAAAGTGACCAAGATTGTCTTCACCTTCTGTCCATACGACGAACATACCATCCACAAATCGCCACCAGATCTTCGGTTTGCAAGGTGCCGACGACAAAGCTTTCTCTTCAAAGTTTTCCATGAAGAAATTGGCCACAACAGGAAAGAGAGGACTTCCCATGGCCACACCATCTGTCTGTTCATAATATGTCCCATTCCATAGAAAGTAGGAGGAGGTCATGCAGTGATAGAAATGATAATATAAGATCTTTCTTCTTCTTCTTCTTCTTCTTCTTCTTCTTTTATGACCACATAGGATCACTTTAGTCAGTCCGTCGTTCAGGTCTCTTTGAAGGGATTGTTCGGGCTTTGCGGTCCTCCCAGTACTTCTTCAGACGCTCCGATCTTCGTGCCCTTTCCTCGGTTGAAAATGTGCGTGTTGTTGGTTTGTTTTGTGTAAGGGTAAAGCGGAGGTTTGTATTCTTGAGTTTTGTATTCAATTGTATCTTATTTTTGGTGTCTTCTGTTGTAAGGCCTATTTCCTTCAGATCCTCTCTTACTTCTCTGATCCATTTACATCCTGTTGTGGTATTTTTTGAGACGAGATTGTGTTGTACTAGTTGTTTCAGAAGTCTCGAGTCCTGCATCCTCATGATATGTCCAAAGAATCCCAGTCTCCTCTTACGCATAGTATCTGTAATGGGTTCTAGCTCTTTGTACACGACTTTGTTAGGTATTAACCGCCACTGTCCATCTTTCTGATATTTTTTGTTGATACAGGTTCTTCCAATCCTCCTTTCAATTTTCTGAAGTCTGTCAGTCTTTGATTGTTTATTCAGGTAAAAGAGTGTTTCTGCTGCATATGTAGCTTCCGGTTTTATAACTGTGTTGTAGTGTTTTATTTTTGTATTTATTGATAGACATTTCTTTTTGTAGATATCCCATGTTAATTTTTGTGCTTTAGCTAATCTATTTGTTCTTACTTGGATTGAGATTTTTTCATTTAAGTTATGTGTTATTACTTCTCCAAGATATTTAAACTGAGTTACTATTTTGATTTTATTACCATTTATGGTGACTTCTTTTAGCTGTGTTGGTTTTTGGGGCATAATTTCTGTTTTTTCAAATGATATTTTGAGGCCAATTTTATTTGCAATGTTTTGAAGTTCTGATATCTGGGTTTTTGCTTCTTTTATGTCCACTGCTAGTAATGCTAAATCGTCAGCAAAACCCAGGCAATTTGTTTTGATTTTTCGGCCACTCACTGAATCTAAATAATGAAAATCAATAAGTCTTAAGTAATTTCATGAATCAACAGGATAAAGAAAGCATCATTCCCACCCGTACTGGGGAACCAGGTAACCTCATGACAAGCTCTGTTACTGTTCCTAAAATACCTGATCACTCTCCTAACAACCCAAGGTTAAGTTATTCTGCAGCAGTGCAATCCTATCCTACCAAAGATCAACCTATCGTTATTGAATCTTGTGATGATATTAGTATCCGAGATGATATACTAGCAATAGGAAAACTGACTAGTCCTATGGATATCTAATGGAAGAATATGTATGTTCCTTGCAAGTCAGAAGTGTCTTGAAGAATTGATTTCAAAACAAACAAGTTATTCTATCTAATGTTTGCCCTATGAAACTCTCCATTAACCCAATGTCAAAGATCTCTCCTAAAGAGCAGGTCTAACAATCCCTGGATTTTCTCACATTCTCAGTTTTCGGAGACAGATTTATGATATAGATGTTGATTTCCATAGGGAACCTGAAATATTTGTCTCAAATGAGTAAATTTAGCTGCTGGCAACCAGGAATGAGTTAGCTGGAAAATTTATAATGTCCAATAATGGACCATTTATATTGGTCTGACAGATTTATGTTCAAAATGAAGACTTTAACAAACTCCCAGGGTAACAATTACTGTATTTATTTATCCTCCGACACATCCTTCTGCTTCCTGTGTAAAACTGAGGGGCACTTTGCTACATACTGTACAAGACCCTGAGCTGTACATGGACAATCACAAAATTGAAACAGTAACAACTATGAAAATCTTAGGAGTTTTATTCGACACTACATTAAGTTGGATACCTCACCTGAAAAACCTTAAAGATGACTGCTTGCGAAGGCTGAACATAATGAAGATCCTGGCAGAAAAGAACTGGGGGGCAGACTACCAAGTGCTTATGAACACGTACAAAGCCATTATTAGGGCTAAATTAGACTATGGCAGCATTGTGAACAATTCCGCAAGAATGTTTTCCCTCAAAATCCTTGATTCCATCCAGTCCCCAGCTCTTCGAATTGCTCTAGGAGCCTTCCGTACCAGTCCAGTAGCCAGCATTCAAATAGAAGCAAATGAACCACCACTCGCAATTAGACGTAGACAACTAAGTTTGACTTACGCGCTCAAGGTAGCAACTATGAGTGAATCATGAATTAAGTTGTGTGCTTTTCCTAACAAACACCAAGGTATACACATTAGATCAGGATCACAACCACAGCCCTTCAATGTCAGATAGCTAAGTTCCTTGAAGAATTAAACGTAAATATCCCTTCAATACTCCTCTCAGACCATTCTCTTAATGTCCCACCATGGACTACTACCCTTCCAATAATTAACTTTGAAATAAACTACAGAGTCAAAGACGAAATTGACAGATCTCACTACCATCAATTATTTCATGAAATTTCTAATAAATACCCAAGGTATGCTGCAATCTATACTGATGGATCAAAATGTGAGGAAAGAAATGGATGTGAGATTATATATCCTGAACGTACCATGCTATACCAATTGCCTGACTACTATACAGTCTTCTCAAATGAACTGTACGCAGTAAAGCAGGCTATGTTACACATAACTCCTTCGTGATTTTTTTCTGATTCAATAAGTGTATTAAACGCAGTAGAAAGTCTATCATCAAAACACATCCTTGTACAAGAAATACAACTGTTGTTTAACAACATTATGAAAGAAGGTAAACAAGTCATCCTTGTGTGAGTATCCTCACACAGAGGTATTCAAGGCAATGAATCTGTTGATCAAGCAGCTAAAGACGCTACTTACCTCCCTCTAGGTGATCTAACAATAGCTACCCCTCACACTGACATTATTACATATGTTCAAATGAAATTATACCAACAGTCGATGATAAAATGGCTTCAAACAGTAAACTCTGAAGTAACAACGGAATCTAAAGTACAACACTATCTTCACAACCTTCACAGGCCAGATAAGTCCAAATATCTAGAATACAGATTGGCCACTCCAAGATAAGTCCCCCTGTCGGCAGCCCTGAAAATGTTTTTCCGTGGTTTCCCATCTTCACACCAGGCAAATGCTGGGGCTGTACCTTAATTAAGGCCACGGCCGCTTCCTTCCAACTCCTAGCCCTTCCCTGCCCCATCGTCGCCATAAGACCTATCTGTGTCGGTGCGACGTAAAGCAACTAGCAAAAAAAAAGATAAGTCCCAGCTACCTCCTTGAGAAGAAACAGCCTCCCATCTGTACAACATGCAATAGTGTGTTGACTGTGAAGCACATCATTACAGACTGTTCACTGTATACCTAAGGAGATTAATGAGGCAATCTCATCTCCTTCACTGTGCAAACAAATTATCAAGTTTTTCAAAGACACTGGTCTATATTAAAAAATTTAACTGTTCAGTCTAAAATATCAAAATCTTGTATAATACTCTCATTCCTCACTCTACTGTAATTTAATGTAAATCTACCATTAGAAGTGACAGTAAGATCTTAGGGTTAAAGTGACTCTAAACTAACGTAATAAAAAAAGCTTTTTATAAAGATATTGCCAAAAGGTACAGTAGTATTCCTACGAAAATCACTATTGCCTGGTTTCTGGAACGTGAGATATCGAACCTATAGCGGTATCGAATGGTTAGCTTGTGTTTTGACGTTGCATGAACATAAGATGCATCTATCGGTTCGATAAATCGCTTGCTAACTTAGAGGGCCCTGAGAAGGAGATATCTATTTGTTAACTTGGTGGGCGTGTGCGCAGTACTTCAGTATTGGCAGCTAACATTGTGTTTGTTAAAATTTTCTATAGCTTTCTCATCTTCTTCCAATGAAGAAATTGTAGATATGGTCAACATTCTAGAACGACCAGATTATATCATCATCGACCTAATGTTCTAATGAAGTAGTGTATAGTAAAAATGAATTTAAAGACAGATTGAGGCTAAACAAATATAATGTCATAGGTTTGGTAGAGGTTATAGGCGACAATTTGCATCCATTGTCCCCTGTTGATCAAATATTAATTACAATACCCTTTAAAACTCAGTACTACTGATTCTTATCACATTTGTATCTGTGACTGCATTTGTGTCGATAAAAAGCACTGGAACAGATAACACTGTCCTGCCGCCATCCTGTATGAGTTCTGCGTCCTGAATCAGGATCCGGCATCACATGCACTAATGCACTTCTTACGTTGTTAGGAAGATTATTGCTTTAATTTAGATTTCCGTATTCTTTTATTCATTTATTTTATTACTAGCTGATGTACCCTGCTTTGCTTATGGGATTCTCAGAAAGACTGACGTCGTGGTTTTCCGAAATCAACATAGGTCATTACAAAAACGTCAGTAGGAATGTAGCGATTAAATGCATATAAAATACTCGATCAAACGGAAAACCGCACTCTTCTGCCATTATTCCGTTAAATAGGCACACTGCTCATTCCAATCAGTGCCTCAGAGTAGGGATCAAATAGCTCGAATGCTATGATGAACCAGTGTCTTACGAACCAGCAGTATCAGAAAATGTATGAACCAGAGTAATGGTATGCTAAAGGAGAAAGTTATCTAACTCCCCAACTAATTCCCGCCAATATTCAGTTAGGCTGCAACACTCGGTACGACCGGGCGAGTTGGCCGTGTGGTCAGGGGCGCGCAGTTGTGAGCTTGTATCCGGAAAATAGTGGATTCGAACCCCGCTGTCAGCGGCCCTAAAGATGGTATTCCGTGGTTTCCGATTTTCACACCAGGCAAATGCTGGGGATGTACCTTAATTAAAACTAAGGCCGCTTCCTTCACACTCCTAGCCCTTTCTTATCCCATCGTCGCCATAAGAAGTTTGTGTGTCGGTGCGACATAAAGCAAATTTTAAAAAAATACTCAGTGCGTAGCAGTAATCCTACCTATCGGAGATGAGGACAACAGAAGACACAAAGCACATCACAACAAACAATGGTCAACGTAATTCTATTGTTGATCCATTTTATGAGCTTTCTATATTGTAGGCCTTCACATTTAGTTTTCTTTCAACTCTGTGATATTAGGGCATCTTATAAAATTATTTATAGCGTAGACTGTAGTTCCTTATTCTCAGACTTCACATACCGATTTTCATTAAATACTGTTTACCAATTTTCTCGTGATTCTGCGCTGATATGGACTTAGCAACAAAAATCCAAAGTCATGAATATCTCTGTGATCATAGCCGGTACAGTAACAATGTATGAGACATAAAAGATCGGAAATTTAGTACCATATACCTTTAGTTATTTAGTATTTATAGATACAAGCACTAATAACATTAATATTTGAGAATTAAATTTTAAGTCTTCCCCTAAACTACCATTTCACTCAGCATGAATACAATTATTTATGGCCTAGATTATAGCAACTTGACTTTGCATACTGATTTTCATTAAGATAGGACCACTAATAACATAAATATTTGAGAATGACATTTTAGGCCTTCCCCTAAACTACCATTTTTCTCAGCATGAAGACAATTGTTTATAGCCTAGATTGTATTGACTTATTCCCAGACCTTGCCTACCAATTTTCATTAAGATACGACTATTAATAATATAAATATTTTAGAATTAACTTTTAGTCCTTCCCCTAATCTACCATTTCACTCAGCGTGAATACAGTTATTTATGGCCTAGATTATAGCAGCTTATTCCCCAACTTTGAATACCGATTTTCATTAAATTCTCTTCAGCCGTTTTCTCATGATGTGTGTACATACATACAGACAGACAGAAAGTACGGAACCGAGCTTGATGGCTGCAGTCGCTTAAGTACGGCCAGCATCCAGTATTCGGGAGATAGTAGGTTCGAACCCCACTGTCGACAGCCCTGACGATGGTTTTCCATGGTTTCCCATTTTCACATTAGACAAATGCGGGGGCTGTACCTTAATGAAGGCCACGGCCGCTTCCTTCCCAGTCCTAGCCCTTTCCCGTCCCATCGGCTCCATAAGACATATCTGTGTCGGTGCGACGTAAAGCCAATAGCAAAGAAAAAAATACGGAAAAGTAAAAGTAAAAAGTGCATTTCCTTGTTACTGGTGACACGACTGATACAGAAATACCATCCTTTTTAAATTCTGAGCAATGTACAGACAAAACTCTAGATTTTATTAATTCGACGTCTTCCAGCCATCTCATTATCCTGTATGATCACGCTCAGAGTGTAGAGCCGGCGTCATTCTCTCGTTGTGCTTCATCCGTGACAGAGTTGTGTTTCGCTTGCTAGTAAGCGTTCTATATGTGAGTGACGTACTGTGTTAATATTTTTATTAAACTTAAATCTATCAACATGCCATGACGTGGCTGCAAGAACAATCCAGACACATTATGCTATGTATGTGGAAGTTTTGTTCCGATGAGACAGCGGCGCAATATAACCGAGTTCGTGAGAAATGCCTACTATGCCTATTTTGGCTTGAAACTTGGAGACCAAGACAAGCCGTGGGCACCACATAAGGCTTGTACAACCTGCATAGAGCAGTTACGGCACTGGGTGAGCGGTAAGCGAACTGTGTTGCCATTCGGTATTCCAATGGTGTGGCGAGAACCCCCCAGACTACAGTACTCACTGCTACTTCTGTTCTGTGAATGTGAAGGAATTTAACAGTAACAAAGGTAACATTGTGTATCCAAGCAATATTCGATCTGCAATTTTACCCGTTGCTCGTGGCCCTGAAACACCAGTAGCACAGCATCCAGAACATTTATAGGATAGTCCCTCTTCTGAATCTGACGCAGAAATGGCGGGCACTAACTCTGACTGTGATTTCTCCCGAAAATTTGTTGAAAAAGAACCAAGACTGTTCGAGCAAAGTGCATTAAATGACTTGGTTCCAGATCTTGCCCTTACAAAGGAATCTGCCTAGTTACTCGTTCTAAATTTCGTGAAAGGAACCTGTTGGCACCAGGGACGGCGTACTATTGGTACAGTCATCGCGAATAAGAATTTACACCCTTCATTTCTGAAGAGGGAGCCTTGATTTACTGCAACAACATTCCGGAGGCTATCTTAAAACTAGGAGCACCACAGTATGACCCTATTGACTGGAGACTTTACATCGATGCCTCCAAGCATAGTTTGAAGTGCGTCCTTCTTCACAATGAAAACAAACTTGCATCCATTCCCGTTGCTCATTTAGTTATTATGTGAGAAATATATGGAAATCTCGAAATGCTGTTCTATAAACTGAAGAACCAGGAACACAAGTGGCAAGTGTGTGGTGATTTCAAAGTATTGTATTGACTTATTCCCAGACCTTGCCTACCAATTTTCATTAAGATACGACTATTAATAATATAAATATTTTAGAATTAACTTTTAGTCCTTCCCCTAATCTACCATTTCACTCAGCGTGAATACAGTTATTTATGGCCTAGATTATAGCAGCTTATTCCTCACCTCTGCTTTCTGTGTGAGTGGGATAGTCAAGCAAGGTTACATCATTGGACTCAAAAAGAATGGCCACGTAGACAATGGATTGTAGAATCGTAAAACATAAAACAAGAAACTCTTGTTCACATGAGCAAAATACTGTTACCTGCGCTTCATATCAAACTAGGGCTCGTGAAGCAATTCATTAAGGCCCTAAACAATGAAGGTGAATGCTTTCAGTACCTGTGGCATCCATTCCCAGGCATCAGTAATTCCAAAATTAAGGAGGGTATTTTCACAGGTCAAGATATCAGAAAACTTCTTTCTGATGCTAATTTTGAAGACGTTATGTGCACTGCAGAGCGATCGTCATGGACAGCATTCTGGAATGTGGTCAAACACTTTCTTGGAAATGCAAAGGATTCAGACTACAAACAAATGGTGGATAGATTGCTTGTTTCTTTCCAAGATTTAGGCTGCAAAATGAGCTTGAAAGTGCACGTTACATTCACATCTGGACTATTTCCCTGAGAACCTAGGAATACTGAGCGAAGAGCAAGGAGAAAGATTCCATCAGGATCTGCAGGAAATGGAACGCAGATATAGAGGGAAATTGAACGAAAACATGCTGGCAGATTACTGCTTGTGACTAAAGAGAGAATGTCCAACTACTCCTCACACACGAAAAGCAAGGCAAAGATGTTTCTTATACTAAGGTAGGACATTATGGTAGACTTACCGTTCTCAGTATGTTATGAGGCTTAATGGGTGGTAAATGTTGGTCCATTTGGCTGTGTTTTTCTACAGATCTGTTAACACAATACCCTACATATTTTATATTATGTTCATAAGTATACCAGTGTAAGACAGGAGTGTTCAGACGGGTGAAAGAAGTGTTCTTTACATGTGATAATAGTAATCTTGCATTTGCGCATGCTGCATATTTATTAAATTTTTATTTTGAATTTGCGCAAAAACCTGATGTTATAGGGGAAACTGACTTCAGTTCCAGAATCAGGATGCCAGAAACATAAAAGATCACTATGTAAACTTCATGCAACGATCAGAAAGTTTGAATTTGCAGGTCAGTGTAATTACACATTTATCGTAGTAGGCCTACTGCAGGCCTACTTGCATTGGCAGTGATTAGATCTTTTATCGATTATATCATCATCGGCCTAATGTTCTAATGAGTAGTGTGTAGTGAAAATGAATTCAAAGATAGACTGAGGCTAAACAAATGTACTGTCCTAGGTTTGGTAGAGGTTACAGGCGAAAATTTGCATCCATTGTCCCCTGTTGATCAAATATTAATTAAGATACCCTTTAAGACTCAGTACTACTGAATCTTATCATATTTGTATCTGTGACTGCATTTGTGTCCATAAAAGCACTGGAACCAGTAACTGAGTATAACAGATAATTACACATTTATCGTAGTAGGCCTACTTGCATTGGCAGTGATTATATACTTTTATCATGAGATTGTTTTTAATTAACGATATTACATTACAAGGAACTAACACGTTATATAATTATGTTAATTACCTGATATATATCGTTATACTGTGGTCAAACAGTGTTCATATTTTGGAATAACAGGGAATAGATAAGATATACTTACATGGCTCGGTGCAAACTGAATCGTGTGTGACGTGCTACTGGTGTGCATATTTCATTAGAAATCCTCAAACAATGTCAAATTCTTCTGACAGTTCTTAAACACTACGAAACTGACACCCACGTCTGCAAGAACTAGTCTAATACCAATTTCTTGCTGCATGGCAAAGAGGAGATAAGAGAAGCTGCACAGACAGTTCAAATGCGATGCATTAAAGTGCGCATGCGCCTGACAATCTAGGGAACACATCTAAGCAGTACAAGAGGTGGCATCTAATATGTATTTATGAAACTTGATCAACGAGCCAATAGCTGACAGTTCGATAAGTTAGCTGCTATTCCGCTGTGCAACGCAGCAAAGATTTATAGAGTCGACAGCTGTAACGACGACTCTTTTTCTATTATTAAGAAAGACCCGACTCAATCGTTGCAGAAGCAATTGAAACTAACACTAAAGAAATCGTCTTTCCTCTTTAACGAATTCGAAAAGCAAAAATTAATTAGCATGAACCCTAGCCTACCAACCGCTAAAGCGCTGCCAAAAATCCACAAGGCCGGTGTCCCCATCAGGCCAATTATAAATTACAGACCTAGCCCCCTTTATAAACTGGCGCAGTATATCCAAAAATTCCTAAAACAACATTACAGATTCACTGCAAATAAATCCATTAAGAATTCCATAGAATTGATAAAAGAACTAGGTAAATTTCGATTACAAGATCACCTCACAATGCATTCTTTTGATATAGTGAATATGTTTCCTAACATTAAAACTTCAAAATTGCTTCCTTTCATTGCTAGGAATTTGAAGAAATATAGTCACCTAAGCAATTTCGAAATCGAAGACTTTATGGCGTTGTTAAAGTTATTCGTCAACAACAACTACTTCACATTTGATCAGATCATTTATAAACAGTTTGGCCTCGCAATGGGGTCACCAGCCTCGGGGATCTTGGCAGAGATTTATCTAGATTTTTTAGAAGATACGCAAATAATTAACAATGACAAATTTAAGAATATTGTATTTTGGTCCAGGTATGTAGACAATGCCTTTGTTATTCTAGATGAACGCATATCTGACGCCTCTAACACTCTGAATAATCTCAACACAATCGATACTGATATAAAATTTACTTTGGAATCTGAAACAGAAAAATCCATGAATTATCTAGACTTAAAGATTAATAGACATCCCTCTTCATTTTCATTTAGCATTTACAGGAAGCCCACACAAACTTCAGTTACAATACGACAAGACTCTACACACCCTGCAGCTCATAAACACGCGACCTATAACAGCCTGGTTAATCGCGCGTTTAGCGTACCAATGTCCAAGCGAGACTTGGACAAGGAACTGAACATTATTCGAGCTATGGCTAAGGCTAATGGCTTTAAAGGGAATTTCATAGAGCGGATAATAAGTAAATTTAAATATCGCCCCCCCACAACCCTGACTAAAGATAAACTTGAATCAAAATAAATTGCAACCTTTACGTTCAACAAAGAGGTTTATAAAGTTATGAACATTTTTAAGAAACGTAACATTAGGATTGCGTTCAAAACAGATAACAGAAGGACTGAAATTTTGCATAATGCATCAGCTGTTAATAAGGTCAACCCATACTCTAAATCAGGTGTATACAGGTTCGAATGCAAAGACTGTGGGAGCGGATATATAGGGCAAACTGGGCGCAGCTTTAATGTTAGATATCTAGAACACCTCAATGCTACGAAATACAATAGATTTTCAGCCGTACGCCAACACGTCCATGAATATAAACATAAATTCACAGACATAGATCACGATCTTGAAATAATGGAAACACTATCCAAGGGACCGAGGCTCGACATCACAGAAGCGTGTCTAATACATCTAGACCAGTATTATAACGCTAACCTAAATTTGAATGAAATTTCCGAGAAACCCAAAGTATTATACAATTGCTTGATTCTATTACTCGACAAGCTAAGAATTCCGGAAAATTCGTCCGTCTTTCGAACTTTACATAAGAGTTTCTCATTCTACTGTATTCGTCCGCAACGCCCCCCCGGACCCTCTCTTACATTGCCAACGTTCCAGAAACATTCCCCTTCCCCTTCCTTAGCGCTTCATCACATCGCACTCGACACGAGCAGACACACTCGTCGTGCTGTAGACGCCGTTGAGGTGAGTCAACTTCAATAACATTTTGATTTAATCAGGTTCTTAATATCTTTATCTAGCTTTTCTATTAACAGAGGACTTTCATCATTACAGGGTTATTGAACTGAAAGGCTATGCCCGCTTCTAGTTCCAACCACTAGAAACACAACACATCAACAAACATCGGAAGACGGCACAGTCTGGCAATTTAATGAACACGACGAGTTCTTATCCAACACATGGCAACTAATGCATCTGTGAAATGAACATTTTAACATTTTAGGACTTGATTCAGCTTTAATTTCACGATTTTAGGAATGTTGTTGAACTTGATTTTTACGAATGTAAAAAAATTATAGCCATCACAGAATTTTAAGCACAACTCATGAGATTTTACAATTTCGACTCACAAGGGTTATCTTGCTTGTAACTTAGAGTTTTAAACTTACCATTAGATAGAAATTAAGGAGTTAAGTATATCCGTATGTTGTTTTGTATTGTTATATCTTTAAGTTTTCTCTACTTATTGCGCAGCTGATGATGGTGTCTTAATAGGACACCGAAACTAGTACTGCAATAAATATATGTTGTAAAAAGTCATCTAACAACAGTGTATTTGTATTGAACAAGGTGGAACCTTAAAGATTTTTATTTTAATTGTGAGCTGTAACAAAGCAATAGCTATCGGAATGATATCTCACCATTCCATATATATATATATATATATATATTATATTTTTACACATACCACTGAATTAGCAGTCTGAGTATAATGTACCCTTTTAAAAAACATACTTTGGCCAAATAAAAACTTGTGTCCTTACCTTGAGGTGGTGCAGCGGTTTTCGTAAACACCCCCGAAGAAGGTGAGCTGCATGTACCATTTGAACCCCATATCAACCCTCCTACCATTCTTAAATACCTGGCAGAACCGGGAATCAAACCCGGGCCTCCGAGGACGGCAGTTAATAGTGCTAATCATTACACTATGGAGCGCAAATTAATTAATTGCAAAAAGGGTGCAAATGTTCTATTGTGTTCTTGAGGCTCCATTCTTCCTGCAGTATCTCTTGAAGATGTCACAGAGTGCCTGGAACTTGTCGACACCACCTTCTCCCTAAAATGGAATTCATGCCGGCCAGCCTTGCCACCGAATCTCAATGGCATTGTGGAAGTCTGTCATACATCGGCCTTCATAAGACAACGCATTAGGATGAATCTGTCTATAATATAAAACTAGCAGTTACCCACGGCTTCGCTCACGTAGATTTCATAACTTGCTAAAAGTAATCGTTCCTCAGTTCTGTACTAAGACATTATCTGAAAATCCTTAAAGTATAAAACCTCACCAAAAAACTGAATTTCGTTTACCCAAGAAACTCCTTGTAAACCATGTTTGTGGTATTGCCTTTTGGGGCTAAGATGACCGTGGGACTGTGCACGTGAGAAACAGTGTTTTTGAGATATAACTATCCTCCTAACCAGAATTCAACTCCTCTTGTACTTATTTTTACCCCCTCCTTAAATCAATTCTCCAAAAACAAAAAATATGTATTTCTTTATATTTAACGGAGATTCCAAATACCAATTTTTACATCTGTAATATCTTTAGTTATTTTTTAGATACTATATAAGTATCCTCATACAAAAAATTCAACTAAGTTTTCAAATCTCTCAAACCCCCCCAAGTGGATTTTTTGAAAACAAAAGATGACTTGTTCCTTTATTTTTAAAGGAGATTCCAAATACCAATTTTCACATCTGTATCATAATTTTTACATCTGTAATATCTTTAGTTTTTGAGACGTAAGTATCGTCGTTCAAGGAATTCAACTAATTTTTCAATTTTTTCACCCCCTCTCCCCCTTTAAGTAAATTTTTTGTAAATTAAAAAATACATCTTTCTTTACTTTGAAAGAAGGTTCCAAATAAAAGATTTAATGTCGGTGTAATATCTTCAGTTTTTAAGATATACTGTAAGTATTTTCATAAAAATAATACAACTTTTTTTTTCACGCTTTCCCTTTAAGTTCATTTCCCCACAAAAAAAATTAATTTTTTAAGAAGATTCAAATACCAATTTTCACGTCTGTAACCTTCAGTTTTTCAGATATATGTATGCTCATGAAGAGAATTCAACTCCTATTTACGCGCCGCCCCCCCCCCCCCCTCCAATTTAATTTCCCCCAAAAATGCATGCTTTTTAATTTTTAAAGCAGATTGCAAATACCAATTTTCATGTCTGTAACAACTTCTGTCTGACTCTATGGCTGCATGGTCAGCGTACTGGCCTTCGGTTCAGAGGGTCCCGGTTCGATTCCCGGCCAGGTCGGGAAATTTAATGGCTTCTGATTACTTCTTCTGGCTCGGGGACTGGGTGTTTGGGTCCGCCCCAACACTCTCCTCTTCATATTCACACTACACTGCCAACCACAACAGAAACACGCAATAGTGATTACATCCCTTCATATAGGGTTGGCGTCAGGAAGGGCATCCGACCGTTAAACAGGACCCAATCCGCATGTGCGACGCAGTTCGCACCCGCGACCCCACAGGTGTGGGAAAAGTTGAGGGAAAAGAAGAAGAATGTCCGTACCATCTTCAGTTTTTGAGATATAGATATACTCACAATTCACCCCCTTAGCGATGGATTATCCCAAAATCCCCCCTTAGTGAGCACCTACACTCTAATATTAATGTATTCACAAAATTTTGTTCCTTTATGTCCAGTAGTTTTGGCTCGGCAATGATGAATCAGTCAGTCAGTACATGCTATTTTATATATATTAAGAGTCCTCCCCTGTGAACCATGTGACCTTGCCGCAGTGGGGAGGCTTGCTAGTCCCAATGAAGCTCATAGCTGAGCCGAAAGGTGCAACCATATCGGATGGGTATCTGTCGAGAGACCAGACTAACGAATGGTTCATCGAAAGTAGGATAGCAGCTTTTCAGAAGTTACAAGGGCAGAAGTCTAAATGATTGACTGATATGACCTTGTAATGATACTCAACATGGCTTACCTCTGTTGACACTGCTACACGGCTGAAAGCAACGGGGAAACTACAGCCGAAACTAACTCCTGAGGACATGCAGCTCTCTCTGTATGAATGATGTACTGATGATGGCTTCTTCCTGGGTAAAATATTCCGGAGGTAAACTAGTCCCCCATTCGGATCTCCGGGTGGGGGACTACACGAGAGGGGGCAATCATCATAAACATGGATACTAACATTTTGCGAGTCGGAGCGTGGAATGTTAGAAGTGTGAATCATTGTGGTATATTAGAGAATCTGAAAAGGGAGATGGATAGACTAAAATTACATGTAGTCGGTATAAGTGAAGTATGTTGGCAGGAAGAGCAGGATTTTTGCTCAGGTGACCACAGAATTATCAACACAAAATCAAACAGGAGAAATGCAGGAGTTGGTTTAATAATGAACAAGAAAATAGGGCAGCAGGTAAGCTACTACGACCAGCATAGTGAAAGAATTATTGTCGTCAAGATAGACACTAAACCAATGCCCACCACAATAGTGCAGGTCTGTATGCCTACTAGTTCAGTGGATGATGAGAAAATCGAAAGAATATATGAAGAGTTAATACAATATGTAAAAGGTGGCGAGAATCTAAGTGTGATGGGAGACTGGAATGCAGTGGTAGGCCGAGGAAGAGAAGGTTTTGCAGGAGGAGAATTCGGATTGGGACAAAGGAACGAAAGAGGAAGTTGGCTGGTTGAATTCTGCACCAATCATAATTTAGTCCTTGCTAATACTTGGTTCAAATACCACAAACAATGGACTGTACACATGGACAAGACCTGGAGACACTGGAAGGTATCAAATAGACTTCATTATGATTAGGCAGAGATTCAGAAACCAGGTGTTGGATTGCAAAATTTCCCAGGAGCAGACGTAGACTCTGACCACAACTTGGTCATGAAATGCCATCTGAAGTTGAAGAAATTGAAGAAAGGAAGGAATCAAGAGGGATGGGATCTAGACAAGTTGAAAGAAAAGCGTGTGAAGGATTGTTTCAAAGAACATGTTGCACAAGGACAAAATGGAAAGGCTGATGGAAACACAGTAGAAGAAGAATGGACAGTCATGAAGAATGACGTCAGTAGGTCTACTGAAAAGATGTTGGGAAGAAAGGAAAGGTCAACTAGGAATCAATGGATAACTCAAAGAGATACTAGACCTGATCGACGAACGAAGGAAATACAAGAATGCAAAAAATGAAGAAGGCAGAAAAGAATACAGGTGATTCAAGAATGGATAGAAAGTGCACAGCACCTAAGGAAGAATGGCTGAAGGAGAAGTGCAAGAATGTTGAAAGTTGTATGGTCCTAGGAAAGGTAGATGCTGCATACAGGAAAATCAAGGAAACCTTTGGAGAAAGGAAAACTAGGTGTATGAATATTAAGAGCTCAGATGGAAAAACACTTCTAGGGAAAGAAGACAAGATAAAAAGATGGCAGGAACATATCCAACAGTTGTATCAAGGTAAAGATGTAGATGATTTGGTACTGGAATAAGAAGAGGCTGCTGATGCTGTTGTTGATGCTGATGAAATTGGCGACCCAATTTTGAGGTCAGAATTCGACAGAGCTTTGAGGGACCTAAATAGGAACAAAGCACCTGGAATTGATAGCACTCCCTCTGAATTACTGCTCGCAGACAGATTTCAGTTGTACTATACGGTAGGGGAAAATGGGCGGAGTTACAAGGTCCCTTCTAGAAAGCTTTCTTGCATAATTTAAGGAGTATAAATACCCTGCGTAGGTATATAAGGATATCAGACTCTCCTCAGCTTCATTATGTCTACATTAACGACACTTTCAAGCTGGCTCGTTCAAAGTGCCGACTTGGAGGAGCTGTCGATTGACGACCTCTGTTCTTCTGCAAGTTATTTTTCGTCAACCAAATTGCAAGTTCAACCTGCAGGGCGACGATACCATAATTCTGCACCTTCCATACTCTACAAAGTGTGAGTCTATTTACCATAAATTTGGGGAATGGGCTGAGTTCGTCAGAGTGGTGCCGCAATCGATCCACCTCCAAAAGGAGGACTCTCGGCGGTTCCTGGAGCTGACCCGGAAGAGGAGGATTACCACATCGCCTGAACCAGCCCTGGACAACCATCACTCTGGACCGTCACAGCAAGCTGGGAGTACTTCGCCATCAAAAAGGTTCAAACGATATTCTTAAGTCATTAATTAGGAAGTACAAGGATACCTCGCACAGTTTATTATACGATTTATGTACACCGGACGAATGGACATCCTTACTGGACACTGTTCCCAGGTGTTAGCTAGGGAAATTCAAAATAAAATTTCCTGTTATATTCAAGAAAAACTTTGTTCTGAAAGGAAAAATAGATGTCAACATCTGTTAAATTGTGCGGCTGATGGCACCAGCTTTAGCAGAGATACAATATCTAAATTGTTTTATAGAAATAATATTGTTCCTATTGATTTTGTCTGCAACCTTAAGAAAATTCTTAATGAGGAACAACCCAAGATTAACTCGCTCTTTCTCTATGGACCAAGTAACACAGGAAAGAGTTTTGTAGAGCAGAGCATTGCCGCACACTTCGTGACTGGGTATGCCTCAAGTGTAGGTTCACTGTCAGAGTTTGCATTTGAAAATGTTCTTAATAAATCTGTCATTGTATTCGAAGAACCATTTTTGGTGGAATCTACTTGCAAAGATATGAAATCTGTTCTTGCTGGTGCTCCCATTCTGATTTCCAAAAAGTATTCAACAAAACAGGATTTGTTTCGCACACCCGTGTTAATATCGGGCAATTCTGAATTTCTGGGTAAAGGTTACTTAGGTAAACGTGACGAGCAAGCCTTGGCTAACCGCATGGTGAAATACAATTTACATGTGCCTTTTTCGTGTGTGAAACAAATCACACCAAACCAATTTGCTGATTGGGTCGTTTATATCCTCAGGACCTCACAATGTTGAAATCGGGTGGAACTTTGGCTCAGAAACGGTCAATCGACAAAGGCAGCGCTGAGGAACCGTCTGCGGAATGGGTGAAACGGGAAGCTGCATCTACTGGTGGTACAGGCAATTCAGGACAGACTGGTATAATTCCTGGCGAGAGTGAATCGCCTGTAGAACGGCCTCTCCCATTTAAGCACGTCACGTTCACCTTTACCCAACGGTCATGGGAGGAACTGTCGACAGAGTCGTCTACACTACCATCAACCATCGGCTTGATGGCTACGTTAGATGACGAAATGTTAAGTGTTATAAAGCACATCGTGCCGTGCTGTCTCGGCTATCACATGCATAAGCCGAAGGTTAGGATGACTAATTTCTTCGCCCTGACAGATGAACTCCAAGTACGAAGTAACACTCCCATAGAGATGGCTTCGTTTGTTCAACAGAGTAAGATAATTCATTTCATGCCGAAGTATTAGTCAACTACTGGGTACACCGTTTCCGACAGTGATAGTGTCGGTAAGATAAAATGGAAAGATTATATGGTGAGTGGGCGTTCCAATTTCCTATATACTTTACCAAAGACGGATAACTTTGAAAAACTCAAGTTTATGAAATTGCTTCCCATATTCACGGCACCTTGGAGAATAATGACAATTGTTATCAAGGATATGTATTAAATGATCTGGAATGTACAGAGCATGAACTGCTAGCATCACCTTCTACAAATGAAGATAAGCTTTAGCTCCATCTAGATCACGCATTTGGTGTGGTAGATGAAACAACACAACAGAAGGCAATTTGGACTGTTGACCCCATGACAATCTCCACTTGCCAAAATAAGGATTTAATTCACATCTTGGGTGCAAGTGAGGCAGAGGCCAATGTAGAAGGTGACCTTTCATATCCTGATAAGATAGAGTCTGTGGGAATGCCAACACCGTTCACGTTCTTTTATGTGAAAGGAACAGAAAAGGAGTCCCAGCAAACTCTTTGGAATTTTTTTTTTTCCTAGTTGCTTTACGTCGCACCGACACAGATAGGTCTTATGGCGACAATGGGACAGGGAGGGGCTAGGAGTGGGAAGGAAGCAGCCGTGGCCTTAATTAAGGTACAGCCCCAGCATTTGCCTGGTGTGAAAATGGGAAACCACGGAAAACCATTTTCAGGGCTGCCGACAGTGGGGCTCGAACCTACTATCTCCCGAATACTTGATACTGGCCGCACTTAAGCGACTACAGCTATCGAGCTCGGTCTTTGGAAATTTGGTTTTGTCCCATGGCCGTCTACCTTCAATCTCAAAACATATCGTAGAAATGCCTTACTGGGCTCTCAATGGCTCCATGCCCAATACAAGCCATTACAGCACCATTTCTTTACAATGGTACCTATTAAAAAATCAAATGGAAACTTAATGAAACAGAGAGCTTCTCTTATGCTCGAACAAAGTGTTCAAATTTCATTTGTGTTTCGTGATGACAAAATCCAAGGCATGGCTCCTTTGGACATGGTGCATTTGCGAGCCCGAGGTGGATGGGGAGTAGGAATTTCAAATTATGATGCAATCAGTGGTACAATACTTCCTTTTTGACATAATTTATTGTATCTATTTGTACATAATAAAACAGAATTACATTACGTTGTTGTATTTACTTCTTTGCTCCTTCATACCCATGTGGCAAGGTACTTATACGATCTGGTAACACGATCCGCTTCTTGTCGGTGGACGACAGCGCTAACCGACGTTGTTTTATTGTTCTAGGAACGTGTTGTCGAGACCGTATGTAATACTGATCAACAAACAATTCCTTATCGTCGAAGAGACAATTTACATAATCTTTAAACTGAATTTGACACTTGTCGGTAATAGTACGAGCGTTCGTTCGTACCTTCTTATATTTCTGTGTGGATGAACCATCACGGAAACGCAGGGCGTACGGTTTTGCTCGAAAACCCACAAACTCTACAATTTCTTTGTAGTTTACCTCATCTGCCCATAATCCTTCTACTTTGTGAGTTCCGAATGTTCGAATTACATAGCCTGGGGGTAAGTCCAGTTTGGAGCTCAACCATGGGCTTCGGATCATAGTTAACAATGGATGCGAGCGTTGAGACTGAAAATGCCACAGAAAGCTATCTGTATCAGTATAAAATAAGCGGTCGTTCTCGCCAAATACTTGCAACATGTGAAATATGAAAGAATAAATTTCTAATTTTGTGAATTCTAAGATCGTAAACCACAACTGAATAGGTTTGTTTAAATGGATCTCTGTGTTCTCGAACTCACAAAAGTAGTAGTCATCAATTTTGAGAAACTTCTTAGTGCCTGTTAACCACATTTATTCCATGGACTGCCGTGTCATATCTATGGACATTACAAGTGACACAACACAACACGGTAGATCATGGCGTACAATTGGTCAGTGCAGTGAATTGTAAACTTGTTTTAAGTAAATAAACTGGAGCATTTGTGTTAACGTTACATTATAAGCACTTTCCTCAACATCTGACGACCGTGACAGGACTAGTTTCTGCGTAAATATGGCAGAAATTACTAAATTGAAAAGTGAACGAACACAATTGCACCGATTGTTTACACGTGCTGGCAATGACTTTGAACAGAAGCTAAATGCAGAACAACCCACTAGAGAAGAGGTCTCCGCAGGATTCAAGATCTTCGAGGATAAAGCCGAAAGATTATTCGGGCTCGATGAAAGAATTCGTGATGTTTGGTACGCCGGAGAGCACGAAGAAGAAGAAATCACTGCCGAATACAAAATCATGGAGGGTAAAGCGAAAGGTTGTTAAACTTAAAGACCCGGTATGAGAATTTTTTGCATGATGACACACTCAATGCTAGTATAGTTCTAGTAAATCCAGGTGTAAAAGAAATTTAAGAGTGCCTAAATTAGAACTTAAACAGTTCGATGGAGATGTGCGTACCTGTTTAGCCTTGTGGGGGCAGTTCAGAAAGATGCATGAGGATGACGAAATCAAGGAAGATAAATTCCAATACCTTTGTCAAGCTACTGTACCCGGGACGCCAGCTGTGGAAAGTTTCCCACCCTCAGCATGAAATTATCAGAAAGCTATAGAGCAATTAAAATCGAGGTTTGCAAGAGATGAACTTCTGATTGAGATTTACGTTTGTGAACTCTTGAAATTAGTTCTTCAAAAGAGCAACATGCTAAATGATATAAGTCTACGGAGTCTTTTTGATAAACTGGAAACCCAGTTAAGGGCACTAGAGTCACTGGGGGTTACTAGCGATAAATATGCGGCAATGCTCTACCCGCTTGTAGAATCACCACTACCAGATGACATTTTGAAAGCATGGGAGCGATCTCGTATGTCGCAGGCATGTAAGAAGGGTGACCAATCTAATTATCTCGAGACACTTTTGAGATTTTTGAGACAAGAGGTACAAAGTGAAGAACGCCTCCTTCTGGCTCGTACTAATTTCCTAGGTGGCTGTGGGAGTGCATCGCAAAACAATAAAGAAAAGCTACCGACAGCAGCAGTAATTTTCTCGAGTGAAGAGAAAAGGAGTGATAGGGCATGTATTTGGTGCGATAAAGGGAACCACATGTCTCAGGACTGTTTTAAAGCTAGAGTTCTCACTACAGAGAAAAAACAAGAAGTTTTGAAAAAGAAAGGAGCATGTTTTCATTGCCTCAAGGTGGGCCATGGTGCAAAAATCGCAAAGTTATATTCAAATGCTTGATTTGTAAGGGGCATCACACTATTATGTGCAAGGGTTTAAAGGATATAATTCCAGTCGATAGCAGCAAGAAAAGTTCAGTTGAGAAAGGAAACGAACCAGGTAGAACAGAAAACTTACTGTCTCATCAAAAGAGTCAGACATTGTTGCAAACTTTGGTAGTTAAAGTGTCGGTGGACAAGGTTGTTAATTTGGCAAGAGTGTTGGCTTAAGACCCAGCGGTATTACCCAGTGCTTCGAAACCACAACATAATCTTATCAGATGTAGGCTATAATGTTCCTGAGGTAAAGATATTACTTGGGGCGGACGTAATGGGGCAACTGGTAGCAGGCTGCAGATTAGTTTTAGATGACACAATGGTTGCTCTCGAAACTCAGCTGCAATACGTAACTGACCTCTTTTGTATGGCAGGTTTTAATGTAGCTGATTTGTGGCGTCTGGAAGCCATAGGCATTAGCGACCCAGCAGATGTCAAAACCAAAGAAGTTCTGGAAACAGAGACGCTTGAATTCTTCGAGAAGACAGTGACAGTTGACCAAGAAGGAAGATACAAGGTTTGCCTACCCTGGAAGGAGGGGCACCCGCAGCTGAGGGACAACTACGATCTAGCGGAGAAGAGTGTGTTGAGTGTAAGCAAAAGACTAGAAACCATTGGCAAGTTGGAAGATTATGATGACACCTTTCGCGAATGGCTGCGGGAGGGCATAGTGGAAATGATAACCTCTGCCAGCAAGAATGATGGTCACTACCTCCCTCACCAGCCAGTAATAAAGGAATCTAGTATGACCACCAAAATTAGGCCTGTGTTCGATGCCTCAGCCCAAGATAAAAGAGGCAACTCACTTAACAGCTGTCTGGAAAAAGGGCCCAATTTGGTGGAATTAATACCCAAGCTGTTGATACAATTCAGAAAACATGCTATTGGAGTGATAGCTGATATCAGAAAGGCATTTCTACAAATCAAGCTAGCCCAAGGTGACAAGGATTTTTTAAGATTTCTTTGGTGGAAGGACTGTCGCAACAAAGAGGTGGCAATCGTCAGGCACTGCAGAGTTGTTTTTGGACTGGGTGCGACTATATCACATCACTTGAGACATGCGCCTGAGGAACTGAATAGTACCGCAGAGCGACTCAGAGACTCTTTCTGCGTGGACAATTGTGTTACCAGTGTAGCCAATGAAGAACAGCTATAGAAATTTGTGAGGGAAGCTACTGCACTGATGTCTACAGCACAATTTGATCTTCGCGGATGGATCAGCAGCCCCGTTCATCAAGAAGACAGAGCTGTGATGCAAGATGGAGTTGTTCCAGTCCTGGGTCTCTTATGGGATGTCACTACAGATGAGCTTCTCTGTGATTTCAAAACCACTGCGATGACCACTTGTAACCAAGAGGAATCTGTTGTCTGTGGCTCAGCGTGTTTTCGACCCAATTGGCTTCACATGTCCATCTACCTTACTACCAAAGCTGATGCTGCAAGAAACATGGAAACACAAATTTCGATGGGATGAAGAGCTTCCGGATAGCATTACAAGTAAATTCAAGAACTGGGTGGAGCAGATGCAATGGTTAGCTAGATGACGCCTTCCAAGGAGAACGGTACAAGTGAACTGGGGAGCGGAAGATATCAGTCTTCATGTATTTTGTGATGCGAGCAAACTTGCTTATGCAGCTTGTGTATTCTTGAAGGCAAGGAGAGGCGCAGAGGTATAGGTCCAGTTGGTCTAGGCTAAGGCGAGGATTGCTCCTGTCAAACATGTCACTATACCACGTTTGGAACTGTTGGCAGCAGTCATTGGTACCAGAATTTCTACCCAAGTGAAAGAGGCATTGGGACTACAACGGTGCGGAACATCCTTTTGGAGCGACTCGTCAGTAGCCTTGACTTGGATAAAGCGGGCGGACAACTGGAGTACATTCGTAGGTAACCGTTGTCATGAAATACGACAGTACAACAACACTGATGACTGGCGCCACCTACCGGGGACTCTGAACGCAGCAGATCTTCCATCAAGGGGATGCAGTCCAAAGGCATTCTTTGAGAGCAAATGGTGGGAAGGACCACGGTGGCTAAGGGATAATCCAGAGCAGTGGCTGTTTTATGAAATTGCCGCACCTGAAGAAGAAGTCAATATTGAGAAACGGAAGACAGTTATATCGAGTGTGACATGTAGTTCTCCTGACTTTTGTTCGCGCCTCTTGTATTTCTCAAGTTATGTCAAGATAGTCAGAATGATTGGCTGGATCATCAGATTTTTCCGCAACCTTACTAAGGCAAAACAAGCAATAAGAGGTGAACTCACTGGTGAAGAAAAGCAACAGGCCGAGAACACCTTGTTGAGAGTTGTGCAGCAGGAATGCTTTCGAGATCACGAGCAGCAACTTGAGGAGAAAGTCAGGGTATTCAAGGACAAAATGGGAGTTCTGAGGGTTGAAACAAAACTTACCTTTGGGGAAGAAAGTGAAGCATTCACGAAACCCATTTTGTTGCCGTCAAACCATGCCATTGTGACCAGATTGATTTGGGATGAACATCATCGGTCACAGCATGCAGGGCTACTGACGCTGTTAGCTAGACTCAGGGAAAAATTCTGGATTCTTGGAGTTAGGAAAGTGGCAAAATGAATTATTACAAGATGTGTCAAATGTAAAAGGTACAAGGCTAGTCCTACAGCACCAGCTTTTGCTCCTTTGCCCAAGGATAGAGTGCGCTCAACAGCAGCTTTCAAGGTCTCGGGAGTGGATTATGCTGGACCGCTGTATCTAAAGTCTGGAGAAAAAGAGTGGGTTGTATTATTTACTTGTACGGTGTATCGTGCGATACATCTGGAGCCGGTGCAGTCTTTGACAACTGATGCTTTTATTCTTGCGTTAAGAAGATTCATTGCCCGGCGTGGAAGAATTCCTGTGCTGTACTCAGACAACGGGACCAATTTCATAGGACTTAATAATGCCCTGAAAACGTTGGATTGGGATAAGATCGTCACCCACTCTGCTGTGAGAAAGATTACTTGGAAATTTATCCCACCTACAGCAGCCTGGTGGGGAGGATGGTGGGAGACACTAATCAGAACAGTGAAAGAACTGCTGTGTCGAATCTTGGGACGAGCCTCTGTGTACTATGAAGAGTTATATACTGTGTTGTGTGACTGCGACGCGACGATCAACTCTAGACCACTTACATATATTGCGGACCATTCGCCTTTGACACCAGCAACATTTCTGCAGGGTATTCCTACAAATGAGGCTCCAGATTCGGACGCAGTTGACAAGGTTGACTATGTTAAACGTTGTAGGTACCTCCAGAAACGTGAGGACCTAGGCAAAGATTCAGGAGTGAATATTTGGCGCTCCTAGTTCACCACGGCCAGAGGAAGACCAACAGCTTCAAGGTGGGAGATGTGGTATTGATAGGAGCAGATTCCACTGGCCCCTCGCGGTCGTCGTGGAAGTGTATCCGCAAGAGCAGCCAAACTGAAGACATCTGAGGGAGAGCTGATCAGACCACTCCAGCGTGAGGTGCACACAACTCCAGAGGATTGGAAGCAGCCTGAAACTGTGACTATCACTTCGCCTGAGACGAAGCCTCCACATGAAGAATTCAAATTGTCGGGGGGCGGGGGGAATTAAAAGTGCCATCAAGACTTGATTTGTGAATACTCTTGATGTGACCTTGCTTTTGTGTTCACTTATTTATTGTGTTATGTGTTTGTGTTTCAGTTGTATTTCGCAACTGAAAATAACAATTGCAAGGTGGGAGGATGTTACGGAACCACATTTATTCCGTGGACTACCGTGTCATATCTTTTGGTATATCTATGGACATTACAAGTGACACAACACAACAGTGTAGATCATGGCGTACAATTGGTCAGTGCAGTGAATTGTAAACTTGTTTTATGTAAATAAACTGGAGCATTATAAGCACTTTTCTTAACAGTGCCCACTAAAAACGAGTTTTCCCGTCCACTGTTCATATTCATCTTAGCTTTTAAACCACTGAACTTCTTATATTTAAAGCCATTTTCACAGGTTTTCCCATATAATGCATTATTCATAAGCTTGTACAAATCACTGTACGGTTTCGTACAAGCATTTTGTCGTTTTACAATGTTATCACCAACATAGTCTTTTAAGACGAAACCTTGGGAAAATATATACTACGGGATTTAATTCGGACCTTTGGTGAATCGGTACAGATACGGGCGGAAGGGTTCGAAAAATTGTTACCCTGTACATACTGATAGATCAGGTGAGATTTAAAATTTGTGACAGTTGTAATTTCCTATCTACGTCCTTATCCAACCTTGCTAAAAATGTTGAACACCGAAGGTATGCTGTACACGCAGATGAAAAAGCTGTATTTCCATATGAATGGTTTGATACAGCTGAGAAACTAAACATGCCCTTACCAAGTGACGACGCTGCATGCTTTTCCTCTTTAACAGGCAAGGGACAAGATAAAACGAAAGCTTTTGCCGTGTGGAATGCGAAAAGAATGCAAAAATTCTAAGAATATCATAATTATTATCTCAACCTTGATGTTGCTAATGTTAGCTGATATGTTTGATCAATTCCGCACAGTCTCCTATCAGGCGTACGGAGTAGATCCCGTTTATTTTCAGGAAGCACCTGGCTATACGTGGTACTGTGCGATCAACCAGAATAACAGCGATTTCAAAATTATTCGTGATGCGAATGTCTACACATCCATTCAAGACAGTATGCGCGGTGGTGTATCTCAATGTATACACCGTTATGCGAATGTTGAAGCATTCAGTGGATAACTCAGGAGATACTAGACCTGATTGATGAACGACGAAAATACAAGAATGCTAGAAATGAAGAGGGTAGAAAAAAATACAGACAATTAAAGAATCAAGTGGATAGAAAGTGCAAGGTACCTAAGGAACAATGGCTGAAGGAGAAGTGCAAGGATGTTGAAGGTTGTATGGTCCTGGGAAAGGTAGATGCTGCGTACAGGAAAATCAAGGAAACCTTTGGAGAAAGGAAATCTAGGTGTGTGAATATTAAGAGCTGAGATGGAAAGCCGCTTCTAGGGAAAGAAGACAAAGCAGAAAGATGGCAAGAACATATCCAACAATTGTATCAAGGTAAAGATATAGATAAATTGGTTCTGGAACAACAAGAGGCTGTTGATGCTGATGAAATGGGAGATCCAATTTTGAGGTTAGAGTTTGACAGAGCTGTGAGCGACCTAAATAGGAACAAGGCACCTGAAATTGATGACATTCCCTCTGAATTACTGACTGCCTTAGGAGAAACCAGCATGGCGAGGTTATTCCATTTAGTGTGCAAGATGTATGAGACAGGAGAAATCCCATCCGATTTTCGGCAGAATGTTGTTATACCTATTCCCAAGAAAGCCGGTGTTGACAAGTGTGAAAACTACCACACCATTAGTTTAGTATCTCACGCCTGCAAAATTCTAACATGTATTATTTACAGAAGAACGGAAAGACAAGATGAAACCGAGTTGGGAGAAGATCAATTTGACTTCAGAAGAAATGTAGGAACACGTGCAGCAATCCTGACTTTGTCTGATTTTACAGAGGATCCAATTAAGAAGGGCAAGCCCACGTATGTGGCATTCGTAGATCTAGAAAAGGCATTTGATAATGTTGATTGGACCAAGCTATTTGAGATTCTGAAGGTGATCAGGATCAGGTACCGAGAAAGAAGAATTATCTACAATCTGTATAAAAATCAGTCTGCAATGATGAGAATCAAGAGCTATGAAAAAGAAGCAGCAATCCAGAAATGGGTGAGGCAAGGCTGCAGTAAAGGAAATCGAAGAGGAATCACAATCCAAGAAGAGGAAATCAAGACCCTTAGATTTGCTGATGATAGTTTATCTGAGACTGCAGAAGATCTGGAGAAGTTGCTGAATGGAATGGAGTCTTGATTGAGGAGTACGTGATGAAAATAAATAAGTCCAAAACAAAAGTAATGGAGTGCAGTCGTACGAAGTCAGGTGATGCAGGAAATATTAGATTAGGAAATGAGTTTTAAAAGAAGTGGATGAATATTTTTACTTGGTAGTAAAATATCTAACAATGGCAGAAGTAAGGAGGACATAAAATGCAGACTAGCACAAGCAAGGAAGAAAAGAAATTTGCTTACTTCGAATATTGATATAGGAATTAGAAAAATGTTTATGAAGACTTTCATTTGGAGAGTGGCATTGTATGGAAGTGAAACATAGACGATAACTCGCTCAAAAAGAAAGAGAATAGAAGCTTTCGAAATGTGGTGTTACAGAAGAATGTTGAATGTGAGATGGATAGATCGAATCACGAATGAAGAGATGCCGAATCGAATTGGTGAGAGGAGACCATTGTGATTAAATTTGACGAGAAGAACAGATAGAATGATACGAACATATTTTAATACACCCAGGACTTGTGCAGTTGGTTTCTGAGGGAAGAGGTAAGAACGGTAGCAGTAGAGCAAGGTACGATATGACAAGCAGATTAGAGCAGATGTAGGATGCAGCAGTTACATAGAAATGAAAAGTTTAGCACAGGATAGGGTGGCATGGGGCACTGCATCAGTCAGTCTATGCACTGATAACTCAAACAACAGATAAAGGGTTTTGTCTGTACATTGCTCAGAATTTAAAAAGAATAGTATTTTTGTATTGGTTGTGTCCACAGTAACAAGGAAAGGCACTTTTTAATTTTCCATCATCTCTTGCATACGTACGTACGGGCATCACGAGAGAATTTGATGAAAATGGGTATGTTAAGTTGGGGGATTAGGACACTTACAGTCCAGGCTATAAATAATTTTATACACGCTACCTATGTATTTAGTCCTATCAAAATGTAGCTACTACACAAGAAAAGTTATAGAGACTATTATTTATGTCTTAATACCGTAGAGGCTTTTGTTGCATAGTCCATATTGGAGTCATGTGCCCCAACACTACAGAAAACTAAACGCAAAGGCCTACAATAACATTACAGTGACCATTTTTTGCTGTGGTGTGTTTTCCCTCTTCTTTCCGACAGATGGGATTACTGCTGCGTTCCAAGTAGCTGGGTAGTTAGATAAAACAGTTTTTTATAGCATACCATTCCTCTGGTCCATAACACACTGGTTCATCGTAGTATTTCAGTTATTCGATCCCTACTCTGAGGCGCTGATTGGAATGAGCAGTGCGTAAACTTAACGGAATATGGCAGAGGAGCGTTCACGGCTGAATGCGGCCTGATCGTTCCGTTACAAAGGACGGGCATGTCAGCTAGTCTCCAATAAATGAGGCAAAGGGCACAACATGGTTTAAAACAATTTCCTCTGTGTATCCAGAGCTGCGAAGAGGAGATCTGTGGAGTAATTCTTCCGCACAGCATGACAGAACGTCCATGGAGTGGCATTCTTGAAGAGAAATAGCAGCAAGAAAATTGATCTCCTGGTCTCCTGCCAAAATGAGGCTCATCTGGGAAGAGTCACACTTCCACTTTTCCCAGTGTTGCTGGACAGAATGAAGACGTTCTATCCAGTGCTGTCTTGTTAGCAGTGGGCCATGACAGATCTTCTCGGGGAGATTTGCTTCTTGTAATGTTGTTTGTTAACTTACATTCACATTTCAGACTTGTTGGAGACGACACATTTCTCGGTTCAACTGTGGCAGTAGAACAGAAGGGTAACAAGACATTGACTTGCTGCAGGTCTTGTAGATTATGAGCCAAGCTCCTTGTAACTCTCACTTCCATGCAGTGTGCAATATGTAAGGGAAGTCTGGCTCCATGGCTGACCTTTGGTCACAGGGGTCCCGGCAGGGTATACATGTCGTCTTCATCATCAAAAGACCTGCACCTGGCGAGGTGAACATTTCCTCGGACAACCATACGCCACTTCCATTTTTTGTAAGGGAAGTATTTCCCCCACACCGCCATGCACCATACCAATCTCTGGAAATAAATGATTTATCCCTGCCAGGATAATCATAACCCAGCCACTGGATATTTTAAATTTAAGTAAATTAAAATTTTGTTTAGACCGATGCTTTCACAAACCGTATTAATAGGCATGATAATCTTTTCGAAATGTTTTGCAAAGACTTTGGCTCAGTACCCTCAGAAGAGAATCTCATCCAATCGGGACTACAATTGTTCTAGAATTCCTATTTCTTCGACACAGTAGCCCGCCTGGTGGCCATGATCGTTAGGACGTTGAAGTCTACACGGTTTGACACCATGGATAGTTCGAGTCTAGTTGGTCGAAAAAAAATGTCACCAACAAAATGTTGGCCGACAGGGTAGAGGAGGTGGTGGTATACAATTTCTAAATGCGTGCCAAGAACCTGGACTAAATTCCAAGCCTCTCTGCAGCGCTATGACGCTGTCGGTAGTGATTCATCTGTTGGATGGAGACATTAAGCCTTGAGTAGACCCCTTGGTGCTATTTGAGAGGAGCAGGCTCTGTGCCGGCACTGGGTTTCACCCTCTCCCTACTATCATATATCACGTCATTCATTTCATCTCATTAACTTCTCTGATGAGGCTGACGTCAGGAAGGGCATCCTTCATCTCGGCTCATACCTGACGCTGCAGAAAAAGAGGACAAAAGTTGGATCAACAAACAAACAAACAAAACATCTCTTGCCATAGCAAAGTCCAAACATCATCTTTTATTGTTTTTCTTAGTGTGTAATTTGCAGGGATGAGAATTTTCCTGTCTTTATTTTCACTACATTCAGATCTGTTGTCAGCGGCTTTACTTCCACTACCTACTTTACGGTTTTCGTAGACATCGAGATGCCAGAATTTAGTCCCAAAATTCTTTTACGTGCCAGGCTAACGTATTTGAGCACTGGACTGAGCCACTCAGCCTGGCAGATCTGTGCAGAGCCCAACTTATGGCTGTACCACCGACTTTCCCTGCCAGGCTGGTCGACTGCTATCACCTTGCAGTAAATCTCCCGTGCTTGCTTTCAAATTTATAGTTTTTGTTCTTGTTTTTTTACAATTTGTTTTACGTCACACCAACACAAACAGATCTTATGGCGACGATGGGACAGGAAAGGCCTAGGAGTGGTCATGGCCTTAATTAAGGTACAGCCCCAGCATTTGCCTGATATGAAAATGGGAAACAATGGAAAACCATCTTCAGGGCTGCCAACAGTGGGGCTTGAATCCACTATCTCCCATATGCAAGCTCAGAGCTGCACGCCCCTAACCGCAACTTGCCCGGTAATTAAGCTTTTATTTTTTATTAGTGTTACCTTCTTTTATTAGCAATATGTGAGTATTTAAACCAGTTTAGCATGTACTTTGGTGAGCTGGCTTAGCTAAATTACAAGGTCAAGATTTGGGAGATGGTGGGTATCAGACTTATTGGGGGAACCCATTATTGGTTTTTGTGGTTTCCCATTTTTTTCTCCATGCTTATGCTTACCTTATCTATCGGCCACACCAATTCCTTCGAAATCCTTACAACCACACCTATTTGTCTGAGCTGATACCTGGCGCTTAACCCAATAAAGTTAGCATAAACATGAGCATAATTGCATATATCCCACTACTTTGTCAATGAACATCATGTATATTTCAAATTCAATTCGATAAATCATTCTTTGTCTTGCACAATGTAATAGATCAGCTACGGGTACTTACCAGAATTCTCAGACTGAAGGACTAGCATCATTATCCTCAGAGTTTGTGAAGAACATTTTTGATAACTAAACTGTACAATAACTTAGAAGTATCTCGCAAGTACTCCACACACAGAACTGTGAGTGTCTTGGGATTGTAGTGTTCCAAGAGATGTCTCAATAGCCTTCCGGTGGTTAATAACAGTGCCTGGATGACTGCTCCTTTAATGGAAGAGTGGTTGAATGGATTAAATGTAAGATTATTTTCCTTGACAATGCCACCTGCCACCTAATACAACAAGTGTCTTACAGCCAATGGATACGGGTAATCACACTACAGACCAGTTTTAGATGCAGTGAACTGGAGTGAGAAACGCGTGCAAACATATCAATAATATCCGACTTGTGCCAGGCAAGAAGAAACATTCCCTGGGAAGCAGAGAACTTTATTCCAAGTAATGAATAACTAACAACTCATCACAATTTCAAACCAAGTTCAGCCCTTCTAGCAGTGAGAAGGACGAGATGAGCAAAAAGATGAAGATCAAAACAAGATTTGGTCCCACGAACAGGCCATTACATCTAGCTCTTCTACGTTTCTTGAACTAATATTCTCAGCTGCAGACTACAGTCAGAAAGACACAATTAGAAAGGAAGTTTCTTTGTTAGATCTGTGGAAGAAATCTTAGTGTTGTGAAGTAGACTGATGTGATGAAAACAAGTTTTTTTTTTTTTTTTTTTTTTTGCTAGGGGCTTTACGTCTCACCGACACAGATAGGTCTTATGGCGACGATGGGACAGGAAAGGCCTAGGAGTTGGAAGGAAGCGGCCATGGCCTTAATTAAGGTACAGCCCCAGCATTTGCCTGGTGTGAAAATGGGAAACCACGGAAAACCATTTTCAGGGCTGCCGATAGTGGGATTCGAACCTACTATCTCCCGGATGCAAGCTCACAGCTGCGCGCCTCTACACGCACGGCCAACTCGCCCGGTGAAAACAAGTTTAAGATGCATATATCCAGTGTTGTCAAATAATGTCAAAATGATAAACTGTGTACAGTGGAACCTCGATTCTCTGTTTTTGGAGGGACCACGAAAAAAAAGTACAACACGGGAAAACGGAAAATCTGGGAACGAATGAACCATCAACAATTTGGCTAAACATCACAAAAATGAAATATGTATACAGTAAAACCTCGTTAATTCGAAGTCGTTGGGACTCAAAAATCGGACTTCGAATTACGTGATTTCAAATTAACCACCAATTCGCAATTCAGAAGTACCAACCCTTGCCGCGTTACGAAATATTCTCAGGCCCGTTACTGCATGCAGTTAACCTTGATTCATAGTTTATACCTTTCAAATGCCATGAAAAAAGAACTATTTCCAAAATGTATCCAAAAAGGTGCATTTATAGTATTCAAATAATGCACTTGCATATCTCACTGGCAAATATAACCTCACACAACGAAAGAAAGAAAAAAAAAAAAAGCACGATTCAAAGACGAGGAGAAATCTATGCTGGCTCCCATGTGCAAGTGCTTTATTCATTGGAGTACTATACTTTACGCATTTTAGATGCCTTGTATTTACACAGAAAGGACCCGATGCCCTTAAAATCGAACTTTCCTATGACTCTATCCTTGTACGATTTCCCGCCATGGCACTTTTTTCGTACTTCAGAAATGTAAACACTTGCCGCGTCACAAAGTATTCTAAGACCCATTAATACATGCCATCACCTCGATTCACAGTTTAAACCTTTCCAATGCCATGGAAAAACTATTTCCGAAATCTATCCAACAAGGTGCATTTACAATGTTCAAATATGCACTTGGATAAATCACTGGCAAACATAACCTCACGCAACGAAAGGAAAAAAAATCACACAATTCAAAGACGAGGATAAATTATGCGGTTCCCCTGTGCAAAAGCATTATTTTTTGGATATCTGTACTGTTTTCATTTTTAGATGCTTTGTACTGGGATGGAAAGTGCCCGACGCCCTTAAAACATTGTAGCTTATTGAACTTTTCTGTTTTGAGGGGATAAAGTTTCTCGCTTCCATGTGCATTGCAATTGCAACGCACTACAATGACCCCCATCCCCGACCCTCGTACGATTCCCCGGCTGGCACTTTCTCCTTTAAAAACATAAGACCGTTTGGGCTCGCATTAAAATAAAGCAATGCAGTTTCATCGGCAATGACAGTATTGTTCGGTGCCTACGAATTTATTATATGAGCCACGTTTTTTCGTCAACTGTCGGCATCGCCAGTGTTCGCGCATTCTGTTTTCCCGCACACTGCCTGTTGCGTGATATTACGGCGTTCCTTAAAAGGTTGAATACAAAAGAATTCCAATTTCATTCAACTTGGCAATCATGAAGCGCACTGTAGACCCACCGAAGTGAGTGTAAGTGCGGAAAACTACCCCTCTACGTTCCGGAACGCGCGTTCTATTATGACGCGGATAAATTTCGAGTTGAAATTACTCTGTAACATACTATTGTTTTAAAATGTAAAAAGTTTTGAATTAAAAGTCTGAATTTCGGTAATAGGGCCAACATTGTACTTCGAATTACAAATTATCCGGATTTCGAATTAAACAATTTAAATAACATGCAAAACTGTATCTCATGTTTCCAGGAACGAGAGCTTCTTCAAATTACGTGGGATTTTGAATTAACCAATTTTGAATTATCATGGTTCTACTGTACTTATAATCTTACAAAGACACCTAAATCAAACCAAACTACAGCCACAAAGGGCCTTCCGCCTACCAAGCGACCGCCCTCGGTCCGAAGCCCTGCAGATTATGAGGTGATGCATAGTCAGTGTGGCGAATCCTCTCGGCCGTTATTCCGGGCTTTCCAGGCTGGGGCCGCCATCTTACCATTCAATAGCTCCTCAATTAAAGGTAATCGTAGAAAGAGTGAACCTGGAACCAGCCCTCATATCAAGGTAAAAATGCCTGACCTAGCCAGTAATCGAACCCGGGCCCTCCGGGTGAGAGGCAGGCAAGTTAGACCACAGGGTCGACTTCAAACATTAATTACCGGTACACAACTTAAAAATCTCGAAACATAACATTCTGTTTTACCGGAGAAACTTCGTCAGTTTTGCTCTGAAAACTTCTTTCAGTTCAGCAACTTTGATCAGCCGGAGCCAAACTCTTCGAAAAATTTCATACCCGTAACGGCAAGCCAAACAACAAGCAACCACAAGTAGTTTTCATTCTCTAATCTAATAAAATAAAGCACATTAGATACAAAATCGCCCAACATGATGGCAAAATCCTCTTCTTTTTATCTTCCATTGTAATTAGGTCACCGATATACTGTTAGTAGTCAGTTTATGAAAATCTTGTACCGCGTAAATTAGGCCTACATCGGCTTTTCAAGGTTATGTTGAACTGGAGAATATGGTTTTGAATTGTTTCGAATGTAAGTATCGATCTTCAAGTTCTCGAATGCATTAAATTCAGTTCTGCCCATCACTAATCACAATCAAATTGGAAAGAGAAAAAAATATCACGAACACTTCCGAAATTACGATTATTCGCGGCCTTGAGCTTGGCTGGAAAGCGCGCTTGCTGTACAAGTTGGTACGAGTGTGAAATGATATAAAGCTTTAAATGTAACGTGCGCAAATAAAATGACTGCGGTTTTTACAACATTCTAACACAAAAACGTGAAATTTCCAGTCTTATATTAGGACTAAAACAGTAATAGGCAATCCCAAAACCTCCCATGGCTTTATGTATGTAAGGTGCAACATCTGTTCTGGTCTCGCTAACATAATCATGTACGATAATATTAAAATACTACTGTAAATCTGTGTTACTTAAGAAGGAGCAGTTTCGATTCCTGCCTGAAACCCCAGTGACTATACAGTGCCCTGAGGGAAATGCCGAAAACATGTTCGGCGAAACACTCGAAAAAAGTAAAAATAAATAAACATCTAACCCTGGACGTAATGTAGATGTTTTGCAAGTGCGAACATTTGACGAAATCCGTTCCATCTTCAAGTAGAGCTGTCGAAATGCGCTCTGTCTCCTTCCAGTTGTTGTGGACACTCTCTGATTTGTGATTTCCATGGATTCTCTAAACAATACCACCCGAATACAATGCTAAGATGGTCCCTTATACAAGTTCGTCGCCGATCGCTTTTCCAGTACAGTACTTCCTCAAATTACCGCAATGACGAGACGTTAACACCAAGATCCGCAAGCATGCCGTTGCCGTCCTTTCGTGAGACGCAGTTTCTTGAAAAACGCGTAATCGAGGACTTAGCGTTGATGGGACTGAAATTTCTGGACGGATGTTCCGGGAAATAATTTCTTCGAGGAACGGATAATGCAGGATTTTTACGTGATTTAATTAGGAAGCTCGCGGGACCACGTAATTTGAACGAATAATACGGGAAAACGTAGTTTCTGGGAACGTATAATCGAGGTTCTACTGTATCATACTGTATGTAATAATAATTAACAAATCAGTGAATTACAGTATTACACACATCCATCTGAATAGCTGAGCATCATGTGTAGGCAGACACAGATACTGTATCATATTATGTGTTGCGGTGTTCTTTTACCAGGAGAAAAGAAACAATGTTTTGTGTAATATAGAAACTCGTCTAATTCCCTTGCAATTCCACTTTGAGGAAGTTTTCCTCTATACGATTATCAATTTCCGTGTGCAAAAGAGCTACTTTTTAGCTAAAAATATACAAGTATAGTTTAATGATTCCTGCAATGGATTCACAATAACAAATATTTAGGAAATGCTATACATTCCTGGAAATAGGACAAAATTACCAACCAGAAACACAAGGTAAAGGATATTCTGTAGTCCTTGTATATCAAATTATAGATGCAGTCTAGCATAGCAGTGCATAAAAATCCTATCATTCCTAAGAACGTGAAAGAATTGTAAAAACCAATCCAACAGAGCTTATAATTAAAGCTTACCTAGGTCAAATGTCATTAGATTTCTGTAGGTAATGAACAACAGAATGGGGATTTGTTTCAAATTTTTTAAACACAAAACTCCAAAGACAATGTCATAAGTCTGTAACAATATTAGCACTGCACTGTGTTTCTGACATAGTTGAGTCTCTTTGCACACGCAATCTTCCACAGCTTTTTCACAGGTCACTCCAACAGGTATTTTTAAGATCACTAATCTATCTTCCCCAACCTCCCCCTCCCCCACCTCCGCCTCGTCCATATCCTCCCCCACCACCCCCTCGCCCAAACCCTCCACCTCCTCGTCCGTAACCCCCACCACCGCCACGCCCTCCTCCTCCAAACCCTCTTCCTCTTCCACCACCTCCTCCAAATCCTCTTCCTCCACCACGTCCACCGCGACCGCCTCCCCCTCTTCCACCACCTCGTCCTCTGCCGCCACGTTTCTGGACGGAACCAGGAGGTTGAGGCAGAAATCTCTGAAGAGGCAGCAGTTTATTAGGATCAATGAACAACTGAAATGAAGAGATCAGCAATTAATTCAAGTTATTTCCATTCCACGACAAAGCAGCACTGACATGGACACAATCAGACAAGAGCTAAAGATCTTTTAACACTTTCCAGCCCAAATTATTTCAAGTGGTGAGGGAAGGAACTCTTTCATGAAAAATTACTAAAATTTGCATCTTAAACATGATTATTTTACTTATTTACTCTTGTCAGGAGCAACACAGTAATTTGTACAAATTAATTTCCTCATTAATTTTAAATATTAAATCAATACACACAAGGAAATAGTAGGGGTACTTAAAAAATTATGAACATTCTCTTAGATCACAGCAGCCTGGTCTCACGATGTAGGGGATGAGCTGCAGTTGAGGAGGTGAACATGGTTTGTTTACAGAGGGTTGACTTACAAGGGAAGCCCCACTTCCTAATGATCTTGGATCTACCAACCCCAGACACTCATACGTGGTCCGCGGGGAGATTTTCAGATGGATCCACCTACCCAGTCTAGTCCTCCAGGCCGTTAACATCGATGACTGAGGTTATCTGTATAAGCATTCTGTCGTATGCAGGAAACTTCTCCTACACTTCAGCCAATGATGGGCTGGCTCATATTCATGCAATACGTGTGCTTGTGACATAGATGTTTTTGATTTTTCATGTGTGGCTGCCATTTCATGTATGATGTCTGCTATTGTCCATCCAAGAGTTAAAAGTGTAAGACAGCGCGTGTAGCAAGTGAAGCAGCACAGCTATCATACAGCACTTAACACGAATAACTATGGCACTGATTTGAGGCGCAATAATAATGGATAGGTGAGATAAGATACACAGATAGATAATAATTGAAACATAGCATTCCATAAAATAACAAAAATATCATCAGCATGCCTATTCCAGAAAACTACATTACTTGGTTGTTCAAGATTTTATTGTACTGTAAGTTGGTAGGTGGCTCTGCTTTAACCTGAGCGCAATTATCAAAAGCACAATTGACATGCAGGAGGACAACAAACAGGTGTGTGTCATACAAACTTACTTATTCTTTTTGCTCTTCCACATAACACGTAATTGCTTACACTGTTCCTTTTCTTTCATTTTGCAGTTTCCTTAGTAATCCGATCCTATTCCACACGGTCAAGCGGATACTCTTGGGCTTATCCAACCTAATAACATCAAACAAAACCAAACCCCATGGCCCCGAAGAGCCTTGGCCTACCAAGCGTCCGCTGCTCAGGCCGAAGGCTTGTCGATTATGAGGTGAAGCGTGGTCAGCACAACAAATCCCCTCGGCTGTTATTCTTGGGTTTGTAGACCGGGTCCGCCATCTCACTGCCAGATAGCTCCTCAATTGTAATCAGGTAGGCTGAGTGGACCTCGAACCAGCCCTCAGATCCAGGTGAAAATCGCTGATCTGGCCGGGAATTGAACCTGGGGCTGCTTCCTAATTACATCACCTTTCATTTTAATTAAGAACCTCTGGATACATATATGGGATACATTGTTTATAATCCAAAGCATCAACAGTCATTTAGACAGCAGAACTGAACATTCGAACAAGCTGGACATACATGCAGTGATCAAATGTGACAAGGAATGTGCTTTTCATGGCAACAAATAAGTTAACTTTAACAAAATTTGACAAAGCTTTTATCAGACTCTGTGTATGTAGTATTTTAACCATAACATGTTTTTATGCTTTTGGATGTGTTTTTTGTGAACTTATATTAACTTGCCGATTTTGAATTACAGGCCTGAAGATGACCTCACGCAAGGGTCAAAACTGATCTCATACATATGAAATGGTGTAATAATTCCTCTCGTATTCTCCTGAATCTGTTTAAATTATACTAATAGGGCTTCTATATGTATAAGTAACTAAGTTTTGTGTGTTATCAAAAGTGTGATAAAAACCAAGGTTACAGTACAGTATTTTTATTCATTTCAGATTACTGAAAACTGCCAGAGTACTGATGATTCTTTCCAGTCTTTGACCAGTTTTAAAAGTATATTTGCCTGTATGATGCAATAGAGCACATTACTATAAAACCTCTACTTTTTCTTACATAATTTATGCACTCTTTTTCCAGGTCTCTAATAATCAATCCCAGGTCTTCTTTATCCATTTCCTGTGCTTATCGGCTTTCTTCTGTTCCCACACTACCCTCCCAAACAAGCTGCAAAACACAAACGAGCTTGTCGGGGCTTGTAGGCCTAGAACTGGGGTGTCGTTTTGTTTTGTTTCCCCCTCCTTCCACACAGACCTGTCATGCGGTTTACTTTTATTATGTGTTCCTATCACTTTCTTCTTCTTCTTCTTCTACTCTACGGCCTCATTTGGCCACTTCAGTCTGGACATCTTCTTCTATAGGTTTTCATTCTGAATTGCCTAGTAGATTTTCATTCGTTCTGATCGTTTCTGTCGTTCCTCATCTGTTTTTTTTTTTTTTTGCCATTTGCTTTACGTCGCACCGACACAGATAGGTCTTTGGCGACGATGGGATAGGGAAGGCCAAGGAACGGGAAGGAAGCGGCCGTGTCCTTAATTAAGGTACAGCCCCAGCATTTGCCTGGTGTGAAAATGGGAAACCACGGAAAACCATCTTCAGGGCTGCTGACAGTGGGGTTCGAACCCACTATCTCCCGATTACTGGATACTGGCCGCACTTAAGCGACTGCAGCTATCGAGCTCGGTGTTCCTCATCTGTAAGTACCCTCTTCATCATATGCTGTTTGTGTAGTTTTGGTTTAAATTTTATTTTTATGTTTTTCAGTTTCTTTACATTTTGTCCTCTGTTTTGTAAAGCGTCCAGAGTTATTTCTAGTTCTTCCAATCGTGCCTAATTTCCTTAATCCATCCTACTTGTTGCTTCAGATTCCAGAGTTTCTCTATAATTTTCTGGCGTCCAGTTCTCTGCACACCACGATCCACCAGTGTGCATCTTCTTGCTATTCTTAGGATGTTGTTGATTTTGTTTCTCTGAGTGACTTTCAAGAGAGTTCCGCTTCCGTATCTCGCCTCTGGTTGAACCACCGTCTTGTAATGCTTTAATTTCTTTTCTGATTGATATCTCTCTATGTATATTCCTTTCCTTGTAAAATTAATTATTGTGGTAATATGTGGGAAAAAACGTCAAGGGGATCTTTAAAACCAACTACAAACCCTACTTTCAAATTTTGTAATAATTGTCATTCTATAATAATTTTATAATAGCGTAGTAATCTTTGCACTTTGTCTTCCATTCAATAAATAAATGCATACTAATCACTCCATCAATTCATGCCGTAATATTTTAACAGACGAAAACGAAAATGAAATTTTGTGGGCGAATCTAATCAATGTAACTATATGACAACAAACTTGGGTTTTGCAAACAGAATATACACCTTATAGCCGAGTGGTTTGCAAACAATCAGGAGAAAAAAGCAACCACGAACAGCAACCGCACTCTGGTGACTCGAGTAGCTGATGGTTGTATCATAAGAGCGTAACAGTGTGAAAAGAACCCGAAAAGAAATTACTTGTATCAATTGAATGATGCCACCAGCACACCGAACAAGATGTTTGTCATCGCGCTGTTGTACGTCTCTAAACAGTATTTTACAACCAACAGGATCTCCTTTGTGTATGCGCTTGATATCCTGAAACCGTGGACACGAAAACTGAAAATGAATGGAAGAGTGGCTTTTTAGAATACTGTCTCAGTTGGAGAAGCTCTTCACAAGCTGCCAAAAATTCTGTCAGGTCGGCGGTAAAATGATTTCCTCTGCTGAAAGAAAAACTTGGCTAGTGGCTTGATTTTCCACAGAAAAAAACTGTAACAGTTCTGGCAGGCTACACCACTGTTCGTCGTCCACGAGGAGGGAGCATCTGTCGTCTGAGAATAGAAAGGAAACTGTAACAGTTCTGGCAGGCTATACCACTGTTCGTCGTCCACGAGGAGGGAGCATCTGTCGTCTGAGAATAGAAAGGAAACTGTAACAGTTCTGGCAGGCTATACCACTGTTCGTAGTCCACGAGGAGGGAGCATCTGTCGTCTGAGAATAGAAAGGAAACTGTAACAGTTCTGGCAGGCTATACCACTGTTCGTCGTCCACGAGGAGGGAGCATCTGTCGTCTGAGAATAGAAAGGAAACTTCTTTAACCCAGAATTAATTCCTTCTTTAGCATTTTCCCAGATTTAGTGGCTGTGATTGAAAAGTTCTCAAATTTTGAAAAATTTGCTTCAGAATTCATACACCAAACATTCCTGCACTCTCCTGTTGCATTTTAACTATGGGCACTAACGAATAGGCAATCATTTCTGTAACCGAGCGGGTTGGCCGTGTGGTTAGGGTTGCATTCGGGAGATGGTGGGTTTGAATCCCACCTTCGATAGCCCTGAAGATGGTTTTCCGACGTTCCCTATTTTAATACCAATATAAATGGTCTATTATTGGACATTATAAATTTTCCAGCTAACTCATTCCTGGTTGCCAGCGTTTCGCCCTCGTGTGTTAGGTTGGGCTCCTCAGTTGGTACCTAGCACACCTACCAAGACGCAAGGCTAGTGCATACCGTGGAGGCCACTGCATAGTCTACTTGAAGCCACCAGCAGTGCCAATGCACTATGAGAGACTTTGTCTCTTTACCAAAAACTGACACCTGCTTGGCTATCAGCGTCTTGGTAGGTGTGCTAGGTACCAACTGATGAGCCCAACCTAGCACACGAGGCCGAAACGCTGGCAACCAGGAATGAGTTAGCTGGAAAATTGATAATGTCCAATAACGGACAATTTATATTGGTATTATAAATTTACTCATTTGGGACAAATATTTCAGATTCCCTACGGGAATCACCGTCTACATCTTTCCCTATTTTCACGCCAGGCTGTATTTAATTAAGGGCACGGCTGCCACCTTACCGATCTTAACTTTTTCCCATACTTTTGTCACAAAAAACCTTCAATGCACAGGTGCAACGTTAAATTAGTAACAAAAATAAATCATTTTTGTCTGAATTTCGCCAACAAAAGACAGAGTTTTTTGCACTCTACTTTGGCTGGTGTTGTAAAATGAAATCACACTCCAGCCGTCTCCAGGAAGATATTTGCTTCTCCCCCTTCACACATGTACGAGCGAGATATGAATGATATAATTTTCCTGCTTTTAATTCTGTATGGTTTCCTGAAGCGAGTAATCCATACAATACGATTCTAATTACAAGCCCTCTTGAAATATAAATGGCCCACAGTCACATTTCCTTTGCTCTTCTTGCCTTCACAAAACAAGAATACCATCTTATGCTGGATTTGTTAACCTGTTTCTGCTACATGGTATCTGCTATGGACATTGCTGAATGAACATCACTTTTATTCAGCCACCAAGCTGTAGCGTCCCTCTGGACTAGGAAAGTAACCTGCTTGGTGGTTGGTCTGTCGGCCTCACAGTTATGGCTCGAACATGAAGCTGGTGCCAGAAGTATACGTTCCCCTGTCAGCAAATGAAGACTAGGTGTCGCTGGCATCTTCCTGTATGTCTGTCTCTCTACAAACACTACATGCAATCATTTACCTGTCCCTTTGCATTTGCTTCACGCAAAGAAGACATACCTCTTCCTTGGACAAACTCTAGAATATTTACGAGATTCTTGCTTGATCTCTCTTTTGACCAAACCTCTTACACAGATAGCCATGTATAAAGCGAGTTACTCTGCAGTCACGACATGCACCCAAGGCCGCACGGCAACTACGCTTGTCTAACGGTATCTCATGTTATTTTGCTGGAGATTTCAGCTTCAATCTTGCGACCTTGCAGTAGTAAGCAACAGCTGATTTTCTGCATACAGCCTTCCCATACAGTGAACATCTGATGAGAAGTCAGGTATGGCACGGAGTGTGATCATCGAGCAGCAAATGTCAAACATCACAACAGCACCACACCGCAGACGGAACAGACATTTATTTTTCGGAGAAGCAACTTTTACCCCACGCTGTATATATACTTGTTAAGGTGTTTTGAAAATTATAAAAACCATAATGACAGGAAATACAACCACATTATTATTATACATACCTTCTGTTGTTTTGCAAAAGACTTTGCCTTTATTCCTTCACTCACTTTCACAGACACAAAATAATCCCGTAATGTGCCAAATATCTCATCTATCTTCCCTATTTGTTCCTTATTTTCCAGGTAGACTGGAGCATTAAAGAAAGGCACATCTGACAAACTGACTTTCACAACCAAATCATCTTGTGACGTATGTTCAAAATGTCCTAATTCAACAACCTGCAACAAACGAAATACATAATTAACTGTAATGTAAAAGAGGATGGTTGCATTGAAGGAGCTCGTCAAACATTGTGATACAGTTTTCGATCAGATTATTTACAATGGAGATATCTGCAGCAACTTTGTTTTCTTTTTAATGGAACTATACTAATTTCTGCTACTAGCTGAAAATTTCAAACTACTGTATTATGAATTCATACATGAGACAATCAGTAATACTTCAACTTGTGATACAACTGGTACATACAGGGTGTAGCGGAACTACACCCTCTTCGTGTTATGTTTAGATCGATGGTGCAATCGGATTCATGGAGAAAATGAAGTTATTTTCTTACTTCTAGGAACGCGATTCAAACTGATGAACTTTGGTCTGGCAGAGAGCCAGCCACTGCCTGTTGCTGTGGAAGGGAAGGGAAGGGAAGTAGGAGACGGAGGTAATGCTCGGTGCGAATTGACATGTTTCTCGTTTGTTTTGCTTAGTCGCTTCCCAGCCCCGATGTACAGTTCGTTCAGCACGTCAACCCTGTAGAAAGTGAAGATGAAGTTGTACCAAGAATACGGACAGCTTTGCAGGTCGTTCGCGCACCAGACGTCCAAAGGTCGCTACTACATTGGTGTGAACAGTGCATCGAAGTAGGTCGAACATCTACTGTAATCAAACCATTGGTACATTGTTTCCTTCATTCCATTTACAATGTTGTGAGTGAAGGACCAACAGACGAGACAAGGAACAATCTGATGCAGTTATGGCAGTGACGAGTTCGTAGCAGAGTAACCCCATTTTCTCTACCTATCCGATTGCACCATCCTTGTTAACATACACTCTGTATGTACAAGCCGTGTGATGTATCCCAAGGGTGTGCCATGTTTTTAGGAGAGGCGGTTTATGTTTTTACATGAAATGAAATAATAGTGTTGGTTAAAAAGGAACGCAAACTGAGCTTTATTGTCTCTATTTTGAGAATTGGATGTGAATTTTTGCTGTTTTTTATTGTGTTAACATGTTGGACGAATAATGTTAGGTAGTAGAGTAGGTTATTGAAAATTTGTATATTTTCTTACATTTACAGGTTACGTTGAAGTATTATTGCTTGTTTGTCCAGCCCTTGTCCCGTTTCTCTAAGGGGTCGGGTACGAGGCGAGTTTTTATGACCGGATGGCCTTTCTGACGTCAACCTCATCAGAGGAGTTAATGAGATGAAATGAAATGAATAATTCGATATATAATAGGAAGGGAAAAGGTGAAACCTGGTGCTGGCACTCCTATCAAATAGCACAAAGGTGTCTGCTCAAGGCTTAATGTCTCCATCCAACGGATGAATCACCATTAATAGCGTCATATGCCTTCAGTCCATACGAGCACTGAAGAGAGGTCTGGAATTTAACCCAGGGGTTTTGAGTGCAATCTAGTGATTATGAATTGTATAGCACCATCTCCCCTACCCTGCCGGCCAACATTCTGATGGTGAACATTTTTTCAACCAACAGGACTTGAAGTGGCTAACCACGGTGTCAGACGTCAGCGCCTTAACGACCAGGCAGGCTACACTGAAGTATTATTTCAAAAAATAAATGTTTGATGTATGTATTAATAACGTCTGAATTCGCAAGAGTTTCACATTTTCTGCTAATGTCAGAAATTACTATTGTTTCATTTTTAAAAAACGAGTTAGTGTTGATATGTCCGTTATCAAACATCTCACAGCAAAACGCAGTGCAAAATTTTATGGGCTCCTTTATAACCTGGATCCGCCCAAGATTTTATTCTTTGAAAATCAACTTGTAACTTTTAGCGTTGGATAATGTGCATATGAAGATCCCGGAAAATTCGACATGTAATTTCCGAAGAAAAGGCCCGTGCCATATATGGCATGCTGGGCGGTAGTGCTGTCTTTTGTTTCACATACGGGAATTTGGATGTTATTCTGCATTTGGCTTACCGATATTCTTTTATCCAATACTTTGTTTTGTGAATCATCAGTATACAAGTTTTTCCTTCAATATTTGCACATATTACAAAAATAATGTTTTTCCATAACTATTAAAAATACCTAGATGTTTGATTAATGGTGCTAGAGATGATTTTATAGGGGTTGTAATTGACTTGAGTTGTTAATAGTAGGAGGAAATGAATTTATATTTTAAATAATAATGTTGAAATCTCACAAGCTACCCTAATCACTTATTACATCTTGAGGCAATGAGACAGTCTGTATGAGGAATTATACTAGCGGTATGTACAGAGATAAGTCATATGTTCATGTGAGGACTGCATTAACGGTGATGTTCTGAAAGGCAAGTACACAATACTTATTACCTTTGTGCGTATGATAATCAGTACAACAGTCTACACATAAACCTATATTGCACATGGTACACTGGGCTCTAGGCCTAGCAAGGCAATTTTCCCTTAGTTCCTGGAATTGTAGAAGGTCAGTGATGCATTCCATCGTACTGCACTGAATTATGTCCAAAACCATGAGATCTACTGAAAAAGGGAGCAGCTTAGTAGCATGTGATATAAGTCTGGACAAATGCTCATCAAAAATCAAGATGAGAAATGCCTTCTCAAGACATGTATTTTAGCTGCCATGTATCGACGAGCCAGGCATATATTGCCCACCACCACTTTTTTTCTGAGTTCGCTCGAAGCTGGCTACCAGGTAAATTGTTGGCGAAGCCACCTTCGTCTTCATCCGACAAAACTACAGCATCTGGAGGCTCAATGAATATCTTTCCTATGGCGGAAAATTCATCATTATCCAACAAGTAAAATACTACTCGTAATGAGATTCTCCTAGAAAAACGTATGAACCCATAAATGTGAAGCACGTGAAGAGATAGGATGAATAACTGCATAAAAGATACATTTCGACAAGAAAACCGCAATGTAGTGTCAATTTTATGTGAAAATTTTACTCTGCATGATTATAAATTGTTCAATAAAAACATACAACTTACAGCCTACACCATTATGCATTGCTAGGTTGATAAAGAAGAATGAAATGAACAGAATGGAACATCAGAACTACAACAATTATAGGCTGAGTTGTGCCGGGCAGAAAAACAGCACTACCGCCCAGCGTGCCAGATAAGTACCACCAAACTTCTACTTCAAATGAAAGGACACCAATCATCACCAAGACATATCTTAGCTAATCTCCACACATATAAGCACCTTAGAGAAAAATACAGCACAGCAGGGTCCATATAAATAACTATAGAAGTAAAGCAGGAATTACTTACTTCAAACATGCAGCCATTACTGGCAATCGTGAAAACAAGACTTCTTTTTTATTTAGCTATAACGTACCAAGCAGAACGATATACTAAAATAAACCACATAAGATGTAAGGTGGGACTTCTCTGAACACAAAAATACCGCAGTAAACAATACAGAGCACGCGGTTTCAATAATAAGAGACCAAGAAAACGGTGTATTTTGACGTGCCATATATGGCACACTGGGCGGATCCAGGTTAAGGAAAGGAAACCAGAATATTGATATCTTCAATGGATTTAAAGCTAGTTAACGTTTTCGGTGAACAATCTTGAGAAAGATAAACACGAAAAGAGGGAACCACTTCTTCGCTTCCCACATCAAGAATAAAGATGTGTCGAGACGATGAGTCTTGAAGCTCATCAAAGGCAGAGAAGACGTGGAGATTGCGTTTCCATTTCTGTTCTGTTCCCACGCTGACCCGCCAGCAGTGTCCGACAACATCTAAGTCTTTATATCGGTTTGAGACGATCATGAGATAGAGAGAGGACGAGACCCAACATCGGCACACAGCCACTCTTGGTGAATTAAATTTCCTGTGACTATTTCTAGCCTGGCGCAGTCCTCTGACGATGGTGGAGGATAGCGCTGTGAGTGAGTTGCAGAGATGTTGAAGACAGTACGAACACCCAGTCCCCGAGCTGCGATTGAAACCAAGGCCCTCTGAACCGAAGACCAGTACACTGACCATTCAGCCAGAAGCTGGACACAAAGAGGTCTCAATGTCTCCATCTGACAGATGGATCAGGAAGCCTCACTGCTGACATATATTTGGAATTGAATTCAGGTTTGTGGAATGCAATCTAGTGATTGTAAATTGTATACCAGCACCTCTCCTACTCCGCCGGCCAACGCTGTGATGGTGAACCAGCTGCTACATCAAGAAATTTGGCCATTTTTGGTCCTCAATTGGTCCGTATTGACTAAGCTAATGAAAAATGCTCATTACTTGACGTAATTATTGTTGTTTTGAGAGATTCGCAATTTTTTAGTGTTAAGAAAATATTGTGGTTCACAGAGGTGTGAGGAGCGTGAGCAATAAATGGACGGACAAAGAATTACCTAGAGCACAATACATATTAAAATTTTATTTCTTTCCTTTAAAAAATTAAAATGTGATACCATAAATAGAAGATGTGAATTGAGCTCGTCAGCTCCTACAACAGTGACTTAATCAGGTACAAAACTTGAGAGAATTACACATGTTAAGTCATACAGAAAAGAGCTTGGTTGCTCTAGGCAGGTAAAAAATACCCTTTCTAGGAGTCTACACCACAGTCCAGCCTCTCAGAGGCATCGGTTTCTAATAGCGCACTTACAACCCATCACATAAAGTAGTTGTCTATTGCTCAACAGTTTATAACTTTCGGTTCCTCAAGGGAACTTCACACCAGAAACAATTACTAAATAAACAGAAGCAAGAGAGCCCATACCACAGTCTAATATATACAGTAGCGAAGCTCTAATAAGAGGAACGTTCATCCACTTGAGAGCTGGAGCGACACTAGCACCTCTAGCGGTGAGGAAGAGGCAACTTGCTAGCAGACAACAGGGAACAAATTACCACTACAGTCTAAAACGGTCATAACTTCTGAACCATTCGTGCAAATAATGTCCTGACAAGATTATTGTAATCCTTATGAAATAGTGGATGAGGGCAAACAATTTATTTCGATCAAGTAGTTTGAGGATAATATTGAAATATTTATTTAATTTTAAGGAGTATTTTTTTACCGTGGACTATAAGATAAAATCGCTTCTAGAGGGCAACCGGTTCAAAATATGTATATACCATTGCGGATTTTTTTTTTTTTTTTTTTTTTTTTTTGTAGAGGTTTTTATGCTGTATAATTCGTACACTTACATTTGGGGTCTATCGTTGACGGTTCAGGCAGCGTAAGCCAAGAAAGTAAGTGACCAACCATGGTAGAACGTTGGCCTTCTTAGCCCAACTTCGCAGGTTCGATGTTGGTCGGTCACTTGCTTTCTTGGCTTACGCTGCGTGAACCATCAACAATAGACCCGAAGTGTAAGAGTACGAACTGTAGAGCATGAAAACCTCTACAAAAAAGTCTGCGATGGTATATATCTATTTTGAACCGGTTGCCCTATAGAAACGATTTTGTTATAGTCCGTGGTAAAGAAAAATACTACCGAGCTCGATAGCTGCAGTCGCTTAAGTGCGGCCAGTGTCCAGTATTCGGGAGATAGTGGGTTCGAACACCACGGTCAACAGCCCTGAAGATGGTTTTCCGTGGTTACCCATTTTTACACCAGGCAAATGCTGGGGCTGTACCTTAATTAAGGCCACGGCCGCTTCCTTCCCACCCCTAGCACCTTCCTGTCCCATCGTCGCCATAAGACCTATCTGTGTCGGTGCGACGTAAAGCAACTTGCAAAGAAAAAAAGAAAGGAAAAAAAGAAAACTAACTCCTTAAGATTAAATAAATATTTTGATATTATCCTCGAACTTCTCATCGAAATAAATTGTATGACCTCCTCCTCTATTTCATACAGATTACAATATACTTGTCAAGACATTATTTGCATGAATGGTTCAGAAGGTATGACCATTTTAGATTGTAGTGGTAATTCGTTCCCTGTTGTCTGCCAGCTCGCCACTTGGAGCGCTGTAGTCGCCTTGGATGAAAAATACGATCAGAGCTTCGCGACTGTATACAGTATATTAGACTGTGCCCATACTAAATGGCCTTAATGTAAAAGGAAAAGGTTGATTGAAACCAGCAATAAACAAAATGCAAGGAGGCGAAAGAAACTGTAAGTGGGCTTATGAAACAGAGGCACCGGGGTTGCATTACATCCCAAAAGAGGTTTTAGAAACTTTACCAAGTTCAACAGAGGGTAATCACTCTTACATTACAGTAGGGAACAGACTGGCTGAAACTTCTCCATTTAAAGTTTATATGAAACCTTCCCCTCAAGTTATCTGTAGGAGCTGTCTGGGCCTTCCGAACGCCACCAGCAGCCTCCGCCTCCGTTAAAACACGTCGCGCTCAATAAGAAGACAATACGGCCCTAAAGCACCCAGCTTTTATGGCATTTTTGAAGGGAAGATTCCAGAACTCCTCGCCGATAGGCGGAATTCTTGTACACGCCCCCAGTTTTAATTGGCTAAAGAAAAATATTTACAAAATTTTGATAGGTTGATTGATATTGGAGAAGTAACCAGCAGAAGCGTTGACAACTTTGATACATAAACAAAACAATCTTCAAAAAGTAAGGTTAGCCAATGGTAAAACTCAATTATCGTTGATCCCGCCAAAGGGGGCATTTAGACTGATGATAAAGACATATAACAGTTGAAAAGCGAACTACTTTGCACTACATCAGTTCAAGTAGATTCCCTAATGGCCTTATAGAAGGTGCTCAGTTTAAATGCCCGGAGAAGGTGTACCCCAGTACAGTTAGGTTAGTGGATCTCTGCTGATGAAGAGAGTGGCCAATCTCTTGAAATATGTATGAATATTGTGTAAACTAAAGAGTTTTAATATTGACAGGGGGACCCAACAACTACCCATGGCAGAACCAGCTAAACACGGAGTCAGACCGTGAAGAACTGACGCCTTAATGTTCACGTCTTAAAGTCTATGGCTTCTATCGCAGAGAATACGACACTGTATTTCAGGAAGGATGAAAATATCTTAACTGAATGACACGCATGTAGTTGAGTGTTGTACGGGCAAGAAGACAGATATTGGACGGGATATAACTTTTCGGTCTGCCAAACACACAAGTTGTATTTTTATTCCTTAATGTACCTTACAGTGTAATATTTACCTTGTGTGTTCGACAGACTGAAAAGCTTTTATTTAAATTTTTTGTGTTTGAGTCCTCAGTCCATAGACTGGTTTGATGCAGCCCTCCATGCCACCCTATCCTGTGCTAACCTTTTCATTTCTACGTAACTATTGCATCCTACATCTGCTCTAATCTGTTTGTCATATTCATACCTTGGTCTACCCCTACTGTTCTTGCCACCTACACTTCCTTCAAAAACCAACTGAACAAGTCCTGGGTGTCTTAAGATGTGTCCTATCATTCTATCTCTTCTTCTCGTCAAATTTAGCCAAATCGATCTCCTCTCACCAATTCGATTCAGTATCTCTTCATTCGTGATTCGATCTATCCATCTCACCTTCAGCATTCTTCTGTAACACCACATTACAAAAGCTTCTATTCTCTTTCTTTCTGAGCTAGTTATCGTCCATGTTTCACTTCCATACAATGCTACGTACCGGGCGAGTTGGCCGTGCGCATAGAGGCGCGCGGTTGTGAGCTTGCATCCGGGAGATAGTAGGTTCGAATCCCACTATCGGCAGCCCTGAAGATGGTTTTCCGTGGTTTCCCATTTTCACACCAGGCAAATGCTGGGGCTGTACCTTAATTAAGGCCACGGCCGCTTCCTTCCAACTCCAAGGCCTTTCCCATCCCATCGTCGCCATAAGACCTATCTGTGTCGGTGCGACGTAAAGCCCCTAGCAAAAAAAACAATGCTACGCTCCACACAAAAGTCTTCAAAAACATCTTTCTAATTCCGATATCAATGTTTGAAGTGAGCAAATTTCTTTTCTTAAGAAAGATCTTCCTTGCTTGTGCTAGTCTGCATTTTATGTCCTCCTTACTTCTGCCATCGTTAGTTATTTTACTACCCAAGTAACAATATTCATCTACTTCCTTTAAGACTTCGTTTCCTAATCTAATATTTCCTACATCACCTGCCTTCGTTCGACTGCACTCCATTACTTTTGTTTTGGACTTATTTATTTTCATCTTGTACTCCTTACCTAAGACTTCATCCATACCATTCAGCAACTTCTCGAGATCTTCTGCAGTCTCAGATAAAATAACAATATCATCGGCAAATCTCAAGGTTTTGATTTCCTCTCCTTGGACTGTGATTCCCTTTCCAAATTTCTCTTTGATTTCCTTTACTGCCTGTTCTATGTAAACATTGAAAAGGAGAGGGGACAAACTGCAGCCTTGCCTCACTCCTTTCTGGATTGCTGCTTCTTTTTCAAAGCCCTCGATTCTTATCACTGCAGACTGATTTTTATACAGGTTGTAGATAATTCTTCGTTCTCGGTATCTGATCCCTATCATCTTCAGAATCAGAAATAGCCTGGTCCAATCAACATTATCGAATGCCTTTTCTAGATCTACGAATGCCATGTACGTGGGCTTGTCCTTCTTGATTCGATCCTCTAAGATCAGACGTAAAGTCAGGATTGCTTCACGTGTTCCTACATTTCTTCTGAAGCCAAATTGATCTTCCCCCAACTCAGCCTCAACTTGTTTTTCCATTCTTCTGTAAATAATACGTGTTAAAATTTTGCAGGCATGAGATACTAAACTAATGGTGCGGTAGTTTTCACACCTGTCAGCACCGGCTTTCTTGGGAATAGGTATAACAACATTCTGCCGAAAATCGGATGGGACTTCTCCTGTCTCATACATCTTGTACACTAAATGAAATAACCTTACCATGCTGGTTTCTCCTAAGGCAGTCAGTAATTCAGAGGGAATATCATCAATTCCAGGTGCCTTGTTCCTATTTAGGTCACTCACAGCTCTGTCAAACTCTGACCTCAAAATTGGGTCTCCCATTTCATCAGCATCAACAGCCTCTTCATGTTCCAGAACCAAATTATCTACATCGTTACCTTGATACAACTGTTGGATATGCTCGTGCCATCTTTCTGCTTTATCTTCTTTCCCTAGAAGTGGCTTTCCATCTGAGCTCTTAATATTCATGCACCTAGATTTCCTTTCTCCAAAGGTTTCCTTGATTTTCCTGTACGCAGCATCTACCTTTCCCAGGACCATACAGCCTTCGACATCCTTGCACTTCTCCTTCAGCCATTCTTCCTTAGCTACCTTGCACTTTCTATCCACTTCATTCTTTAATCTCCTGTATTCTTTTCTGCCCTCTTCATTTCTAGCATTCTTGTATTTTCGTCGTTCATCAATCGGGTCTAGTATCTCCTGAGTTATCCACTGATTCTTAGTTGATCTTTTCTTCCTTCCTAACATTTCTTCAGCAGCTTCATTTTTCATGACTCTCCACTCTTCCTCTACTGTGTTTCCTTCGGCCTTTTCATTTAGTCCTTGTGCAACATGTTCCTTGAAACAATCCCTCACACTCTTTTCTTTCAACTTGTCTAGATCCCATCTTTTTGCATTCTTTCCTTTCTTCAATTTCTTCAACTTCAGATGGCATTTCATGACCAACAAGTTGTGGTCAGAGTCCGCGTCTGCTCCTGGGAAAGCTTTGCAATCCAACATCTGGTTTCTGAATCTCTGCCTAATCATAATGAAGTCTATTTGATACCTTCCAGTGTCTCCAGGTCTCGTCCACGTATACAGCCGTCGTTTGTGGTGTTTGAACCAAGTATTGGCGAGGACTAAATTATGATTAGTGCAGAATTCAACCAGCCGACTTCCTCTTTCGTTTCTTTGTCCCAATCCAAATTCTCCTACTGTGCTACCTTCTCTTCCTTGGCCTACCACTGCATTCCAGTCTCCCATCACAATTAGATTCTCGTCACCTTTGACATATTGTATTAAATCTTCTATCTCCTCATATATTCTTTCAATTTCTTCATCATCCGCTGAACTAGTAGGCATATAGACCTGCACTATTGTGGTGGGCATTGGTTTGGTGTCTATCTTGGCGACAATAATTCTTTCACTATGCTGGTCGTAGTAGCTTATTCGCTGGCCTATTTTCTTATTCATTATTAAACCAACTCCTGCATTTCCCCTGTTTGATTTCGTGTTGATAATTCGGTAGTCGCCTGACCAAAAATCCTGTTCTTCCTGCCAACGTACTTCACTTATACCAACTACATCTAACTTTAGCCTATCCATCTCCCTTTTCAGATTTTCTAACCTACCACAACGATTCAAACTTCTAACATTCCACGCTCCGACTCGCAGAATGTCAGTATCCATCTTCCTGATGATCGCCCCCTCTCGTGTAGTCCCCACCCGGAGATCCGAATGGGGGACTAGTTTACCTCCGGAATATTTTACCCGGGGGGAAGCCATCATCAGTACATCATTCATGCAGAGAGAGCTGCATGTCCTCGGGAGGTGGTTACGGCTGTAGTTTCCCGTTGCTTTCAGCCGTGTAGCAGTATCAACACAGCTAAGCCATGTTGAGTATTATTACAAGGCCGTATCAGTCAATCATCTAGACTGCCGCCCTTGCAACTACCGAAAGGCTGCTACCCCCCTTTCGATGAACCATTCGTTAGTCTGGTCTCTCAACAGATACCCATCCGATATGGTTGCACCTGCGGCTCGGCTATCTGCATCATTGGAACACGCAAGCCTCCCCACCGCGGCAAGGTCACATGGTTTGTTTGTCCGTATTGAACTATAATGTTTTTTTTTTGTTTTAGGGTCTACCTTATTCAATACCTTACAATTTTGTTGTATAGATGTAATTACACCATATTACGTGATCAATAAGGCAGTGACTGATGATGTTCTCGAGTAATTATATTGCTCAAGTTTTGCTATATAATAGAGGTTCATAATCGTTACATTGGTGTAAGAGTGATCAGAAGTAAATATTTAGATCACCTACTACATTCTTGCAAGTAAAAGACCTGACATTATATCCGTGGTCTTTGTGAGAAGTGAAGAACTATATAGATAACCTAAAACCCTTTGTTGACCCACTCAAAATGGCCATCTTTGTTGATAGAGGTCGGCATCTATCGAATTCAATGAATGAAGAAATCAGTGATACTTTTCCTCAACAGACACCAAGTAAGCCAACTGTTAATAACAACACCGTAAATAACCCTCCACATCCTAACAGTGCATCAGGTAACCAAATGACAACCGTCACAAGTAGGCCTAGTAACGAACGTAATTCAAGGTTAAGCTATTCTGCTGCAATACAGTCGTACCCCTCCAAAGAACAAGCTATTGTAATCGAATCTCATGACGGGATCAGTATCAAGGATTATGTGCTAGCTATAGGTAAACTTACAACCTCTAGCAACATTCGGTTTGTTTCACGTATATCGAACGGAACGATACGCATCTTTCTCTCTAGTAAGAAAACTGCTGAAGATCTAATATTGACAAACCCTAAGATCTTAATAAACAACGTATCACTGGAAATATGACCCCTTCTAATCAAATAAAGCGTATTATATTATCCAACATCTATCCTGTGATCCCAAACTATGTTATCGAAGAGGAATTGTTAAAATTGTGTGAAAATCATGTCTAGGATTACCCCAATTAGAGCAGGTTTTTCAATTCCAGGATTCTCCGACATTTTAAGCTTTCAAAGACAAATGTACATTCAAAATGAAGACTTTGATAAACTCCCCGAATCCCTTCATATTGAATACGATGGTACTAACTACTGGATATACCAATCATCCGACTCACCCACTTGTTTTGTTTACCATACCAAACGACATCTGGCCAAAGACTGTCCTAACAACGTATCACTTCCAAAAGATGAATCCTCTTCCAATCATTTTCCTCAGCTCCAAGAGATTTCACAAAAGTCAGAGATCGAAAAACCCCAAAACTGTCTTCGGTACATCTAGCTCGCTCCCAAAAAATAGGCCTATTCAAGAAGCCACTTCAATGACCAACCCTGACTTAGCACTTTGCCAAGTCTGTAATGATCCTCCCTCCTCCAGAATTCAAATTGAGAGAGAAATTGCTGCACCTATGGAAACACACACCACCCCTACAACAGTAAATTTTCCTGGATGTAAAAGGCCAGTTTCACTAGCTAGTAGTGAAACAAATAATTCAAATCCTCCCAATAGCAACAAATCCATACTGGCCTCTCCTGAACAAATTGAAAACCGTAAGACAAATCACACTTCCAAGAAACCCAAGACAGACACCCAAAAATCAACAATAAGTTATATGCTCCTGCCAGTAAAACAAGTTCTGGAAGCCGACCCATCACTATTACCCCTCAGCTACCTACAACTCCAATCCTTCTTCGAAAATACAGCTGGTGCCAAGGACGTATCAGCAATTGCTTCCAACTACACACAAGACATAGGTCTTGCTAAAGCCCTACAAAAACTGTATCCTTACTACATCGATAAAAGCATCAAAAACAAAAGCACTCTAATAGTAAAAAGTCTACTGAAATCCGTCAGTCAAAGTGAAGACCCAATGCATATCAATGTAACGCCAGACTATTCCAGTGACGACAATTCCTTCCCAGCAATGGAGATAAACATTGTTCTGCTTTTGATCATTATTAAGACAACATTACTCCAATGGAATCTTAACAGTTATCGATCACAGACTATCTACAGCTCCTAATAAATAAACACCAACCATCTGTTATCTGCCTCCAAGAAACAAACTTTCAGAACAACTTTGCTGCCAATCGAAGACTCTACAGTGTCTACCACAAAAATAGAACTAATGTGATTCACGCGAGTGGAGGAGTAGCTACTTATATCAAAAACAATATCTATGCTAAATAACTTACTGTTAACACTAATTTGGAAGCTGTGGCAATTTCAGTCCAATTACCACCTTCTCTATGTATCTGCAATGTTTATATTCCAAACAGTTATTTTTTTCAAGGAGACGATCGACGAAACCTTATCCACCAATTACCTAAAGCATTCATCCTAGTAGGTGACTTCTACAGCCACAACACGTTATGGGGTAGTCATAGTTCTGATGCAAGAGTAAAAGAGGTAGAAATGTAGCTGATGGATTTGATTTAATTCTAATGAACTCTACTGCTCCAACTCGCTTCGACATAGCCCACGGCACCTGTAGTAGTATAGACCTAACCATCTGCACACCGGACATAGTAACCCTTTTCAAATGGTCTGTTTATTCAACACTCCAAGGAAATAGTGACCACTTCCCAATACTAATCAACAATGAAAATTCTTCTGTCAACTCCTCATTTATCAACAACCCCAAATGGAACTTAAATAAAGCAGAATGAACAAAATTTAGGCATACATACATTACATACATTATCATTATAGACTGTTATGCCTTTCAGCGTTCAATCTGCAAGCCTCTGTGAATTTACTAAATGTCGCCACAATCCTCGATTTGCAACTAGTGTTGTGGCCTAATTTAGCATTATACCTCTCGTCTTTAAATCGTTAGAAACTGAGTCTAACCATCGTCGTCTTGGTCTACCTCTATTTCTCCTACCCTCCATAACAGAGTCCATTATTCTCCTGGATAACCTATCCTCTTCCATTCGCCTCACATGACCCCACCACTGAAGCCGGTTCATGCGTACAGCTACATCCATCGAGTCCATTCCTAAATTAGCCTTTATTTATTTTATTTTTTTTGCTAGGGGCTTTACGTCGCACCGACACAGATAGGTCTTATGGCGACGATGGGATAGGAAAGGCCTAGGAGTTGGAAGGAAGCGGCCGTGGCCTTAATTAAGATACAGCCCCAGCATTTTCCTGGTGTGAAAATGGGAAACCACGGAAAGCCATCTTCGGGGCTGCCGATAGTGGGATTTGAACCTACTACCTCCCGGATGCAAGCTCCAGCCGCGCGCCTCTACGCGCACGGCCAACTCGCCCGGTAATTAGCCTTTATCTCCTCATTCAGAGTACCCTTCTACCATTGTTCCACCTGTTTGTACCAGCAATCATTCTTGCTACTTTCATGTCTGTTACTTCTAACTTATGAATAAGATATCCTGAGTCCACCCAGCTTTCGCTCCCATAAAGCAAAGTTGGTCTGAAAACAGACCGATCTAAAGATAGTTTCGTCTGGGAGCTGACTTCCTTCTTACAGAATATTGTTGATTGCAACTGCGAGCTCACTACATTAGCTTTAGGACACTTTGATTCAATCTCACTTACTAAACTATCATCCTGGGAGAACACACAACCTAAATACTTGAAATTATTGACCTATTCTAGCTTTGTATCACCAATCTGGCATTCATTTATGTTGAATTCCTTACCTACTGACATCAATTTAGTTTTCAAGAGGTTAATTTTCAAACCATACTCATTGCATCTACGAAACCCATCCGGAAAGTGGTACCCGTTTGCACAATAGACACAGGAGTAAATATCAACAAATATACACATTTTTATTGGAAAGAGCATATTTTACACTACTTCTCCACATAATCTCCAAGCAAATTTAGGCATTTATCATAACGTGGGGCGAGTTTTTGTATTCCAGCGTCATAGTCCTCCGCCACCAGAGTATTGAGATGCATAGTCACGGCTTGTTTAAGTTCTTCGTCGCTGTCAAATCTTTTTCCCACTAGAAAGTCTTTAAGCTTCATAAAGAGATGAAAATCCGAAGGAGCCAAGTCCGGACTATATGGGAGATGGTCAAAGGTTTCCCACTTGAATTGCTGCAAAAGTTGTTGTGTTATCGCAGCTGGATGAGGCCTGGCATTGTCATGAAGGAGAATGACGCCTGTAGACAATAGACCTTGCCATCGATTTTGTATTGCCCGCCGTCATTTCTTTAATGTTTCACAATACGCATTAGCATTGTCTCTCCACGGGCCATAAAATCAATGAGCAGTACACCTCGGCGATCCCAGAAAACGGTTGCCATGAGTTTCCTGGTGGACAGAACTGTCTTGAATTTTTTTGGTTTGGTTGGTGAATGAGATGATGCCACTCCACTGACTGTCGTTTACTCTCAGGTGATGTATAACAAACCCATGTTTCGTCCCCAGTAATGATGTGTCAGGAAAGAGTCTCCTTCATCGGAATAACGTCCCAGAAACGTCAGTGCTGCAGCCATACGCTTGGTTTTGTGCTCCTCTGTAAGCATGCGAGGGACTCACCTTGCACAGATTTTTGAATAATGCAGATGGTCTTTGACAATTTCATGAACAATTGTTCGAGACACATTAGGTAAATGTTCACAGAGTTCATCAATTGTGACGCGCCGATCGTTCCTCACGCATTCGTCTACTGCGCTCAGCAGTTGGTCTGTAATGACAGATTGTCTCCTCGTCGTGTGTATTCCCCCTCCCCAGGTTGAAGTTGCGACACCAGCGCCGAACAGACGACTCATCCATCACATTGTCTCCCCACACCTCCGTTAACTGGCGATGAATATCACAAGGTCGAACGTTTCGTGCATTAAGAAATTTAATCACGGCCCTCACTTCACAACTGGTGGGGTTCTCAATTTGTTTAAACATTTTAAACGATCACAGACACAACACAGGCAATGCTAGTGTCACGCAACCTCGCACAGAGCAGGTAGACAAGCCCCTGACGCGGTCTGACCTTGCCCAGAGGCTACCCGAGTCGTCAGCGCTTCATGCGGTGCTAACGGGTACTACTTTCCAGATGGCACTCGTATTTTCAAGTTCCAAGATATTAGACTACAGGCTTTCGGCACAATCTGCCATTAAGTCCCGGTTTCTTCAACTGTATGTTAAATTTTACTTAACAAATGTTAACTAACAATTGTTATTAATTTAAAACTTTGTTTAAAAGTGCCCTGTTTCACGAACACATTTCCAACATTTGTTACGAAAGAACTGTTAAAGACAAATTAACACATTTCAGTGAGATTTCGGAACACGTTTGGCAGTAAGCGTCTTTTGTTTCTTCACATAGAGCGCTCCTAGTGGTGTGTTGAAATAGCATTTTGTCACACAGACACATGGTTGACATTATTATAGGTTATGGTTAGCGGAGACCGATAATAATAATAATTTAGTGTGGCTATTACTAGCCGATTGCAACCCTTGTAAGACAGACCCTCCGATGAGGGTGGGCGGCATCTGCCACGTGTAGGTAACTGCGTGTTATTGTGGTGGAGGATAGTGTTATGTGTGGTGTGTGAGTTACAGATGTGTTGGGGACAGTACAAATACCCAGCCCCGGAGCCATCTGAATTAACCAATTAAGGTTAAAATCCCCGACCCGGCCGGGAATCGAACCCAAGACCCTCTGAACCGAAGGCCAGTACGCTGACCTTTCACCCAACGAGTCGGAAAGCAGAGACCAATAAGACGTAAACATGTTAAGTAAGAGAAACTAAAGCGTTATGATGAATGCGAGTTTTTATTTCATTTGATTTTAATTTAAAATTATGCGAATGTGTTTAAAAAATGAAAGAACGGACTGTTATATCACAACATTCAATATAGCCTGTTCTTATATTCTTATCACAGGGAAAATGTGATAATTGATGTGTTTTCGGGCATTATTTTATTGCGGGGAAAATAATGTAATGCCTTGTTAACGCTGCAGTGGCAGCAGGAATTCTTTGCAGGATTCTACACACTTCTTCTTGCACTTGTGAACACAGTCGCCTACAATTACATGAAAAGTGTCTAACAAGTAGAGGCCAGACCCTGCGGTCAACCGATTTTACCAAGCTTCAATGTACCTGTGGGGAGACACTCAACGGTAACTCGTGTATAAGGGTTTTAGTCAACACGCTTTCATTTTCGAAAAAAATTAGGTCAGATGTCATTACACAGAATCCGCTTTGGACAAAGTGGAGGTGGTAGAACACTAAAAGGCGAACAAATTTTACTTAAACATGTCAAGTCCGCAACCTAATAACTTCTGAAAAATTGATGAATCCCCGATTCCAAAGCAAGGCATATATACTTGGGAGTTACATCACAGTGGAACAGAGTGGTAGCCAAGTGGTCACCGTACTTGTCTGCAGGCCTCAAAGACATGAATTAGAGTCTCATCGCAGCTATGATTTTTGCACACAACACATTGATAGGTCCGAATAGCAATATATAACACATGATAACACCTACAAGAAGTTGCATTTTGCTCAATTGTTTTGTTGGCTGATGATGACGCGCAATGAGTGTCGAAACTAGTACCAACCTTCTCTAAACGTTATGTGATATATATTCACATCAATAAACATTCATGGTATTGAAAAGGTGGACCTTTAACATTTTCATTTTACTGTAATCCCAGTTCAATACGGAACAAAATGAAGTATTTAGTATTAAATCATATTATATATTACATCAACTACACCAAATTATAGACTTTTTCAATCACCTAAAAAACAATTTTAGATGCACCAAATAATACTGTATTTTTAAAAAGACATGCTACTTGTATAATACAATGGGTCAATGTTATCTAGCCATTTTTAATGTTATTCATGTAAAATAGGACTTGCTGTTAAAAAACTGTGGTTTAAAATGGCAAATGCTTTGTAGAATCACTTATCAATTAGATATGAATTTCTTGTACATAAGCTACACCAAATCATAGACTTTTTCAATCATAGGCCTATACAAAATAATTTTAGACGCACCAAATAATACTGTATTTTTTCAAAAAAAAGACATGTTATTTGTATAGTACAATGGGTCAATGTTATCTAGCTATTTTTAATGTTTTTCATGTAGAATAGGACTTGCTGTTAAAAGTATGCCAAGCATACATTCTATACTGATTCTATAGCATATTTTAACTTTTTTGAATGTTCCTTGCTATTAAACTTTCAATGGCTGATGATGGCATAGTGGATTGTCGAAACCGGTCCCAAAGATGTATTTTACAATAAGTTAAATAAATATGTGATGTTCTAAAAAGACCATTATGATAATGTATTGAATAAGTGGAACCTTTAGCTCTACCAAGCATTGTATAACAAAATGAAGTTTCTAACTTTCAATTATCAACACGAAATCAAACAGGGGAAATGCAGGAGTTGGTTTAATAATGAATAAGAAAATAGGGCAGCGGATAAGCTACTACGACCAGCATAGTGAAAGAACTATTGTCGTCAAGAGAGACACAAAACCAACGCCCACCACAATAGTGCAGGTCTATAATCCCACTAGTTCAGCGGATGATGAGGAAATCGAAAGAATATATGAAGAGATAGAAGAGTTAATACAATATGTAAAAGGTGTCGAAAATCTAATCGTGATGGGAGACTGGAATGCAGTGGTAGGCCAAGGAAGAGAAGGTAGCACAGTAGGAGAATTTGGATTGGGACAAAGGAACGAAAGAGGAAGTCGGCTGGTTGAATTCTGCACTGATCATAATTTAGTCCTCGCCAATACTTGGTTCAAACACCACAAACGACGGCTGTATACGTGGACAAGACCGGGAGACACTGGAAGGGATCAAATAGACTTCATTATGATCAGGCAGAGATTCAGAAACCAGGTGTTGGATTGCAAAACTTTCCCAGGAGCAGACGTGGACTCTGACCACAACTTGTTGGTCGTGAAATGCCATCTGAAGCTGAAGAAACTGTGGAAAGAATGCAAAAAGATAGGATCTAGACAAGTTGAAACAAAAGAGTGTGAGGGATTGTTTCAAGGAACATGTTCCACAAGGGCTAAATGAAAAGGCTGAAGGAAACACAATAGAGGAAGAGTGGATAGCCATGAAAAATGAAGTCAGTAGGGCTGCTGAAGATATTTAGGAAGGAAGAAAAGATCAACTAAGAATCAGTGGATAACTCAGGAGATACTAGACCTGATTGATGAACGACGAAAATATAAGAATGCTAGAAATGAAAAGGGCAGAAAAGAATACAGGCGATTAAAGAATCAAGTGGATAGAAAGTGCAAGGTAGCTAAGGAAGAAAGAATGGCTGAAAGAGAAGTGCAAGGATGTTGAAGGTTGTATGGTCCTGGGAAAGGTAGATGCTGCATACAGGAAAATCAAAGAAACCTTTGGAGAAAGGAAATCTAGGTGTATGAATATTAAGAGCTCAGATGGAAAGCCACTTCTAGGGAAAGAAGACAAAGCAGAAAGATGGCAAGAACATATCCAACAGTTGTGTCAAGGTAAAAATGTAGATGATTTGGTTCTGGAACAAGAAGAGGCTGTTGATGCTGATGAAATGGGAGACGCAATTTTGAGGTCAGAGTTTGACAGAGCTGTGAGAGACCTAAATAGGAACAAGGCACCTTGAATTGATGACATTCCGTCTGAATTACTGACTGCCTTAGGAGAAATCAGCATGGCAAGGGTATTCCATTTAGTGTGTAACATGTATGAGACAGGGGAAATCCCATCCGATTTTCGGCAGAATGTTGTTATACCTATTACCAAAAAAGCCGGTGCTGACAGGTGCGAAAACTACCGCACCATTAGTTTAGTTTCTCAAGCCTGAAAATTTGAATAATTATTATTTACAGAAGAATGGAAAAACAAGTTGATGCTGAGTTGGGAGAAGATCAATTTGGCTTCAGAAGAAATGTAGGAACACGTGAAGCAATCCTGACTTTACATCTGATCTTAGAGGATCGAAACAAGAAGGGCAAGCCCACGTACATGCCATTCGTAGATCTAGAAAAGGCATTCGATAATGTTGATTGGACCAAGCTATTTATGATTCTGAAGGTGATTGGGATCAGATACCGAGAACAAAGAATTATCTACAATCTGTATAAAAATCAGTCTGCTGTGATAAGAATTGAGGGCTTTGAAAAGGAAGCAGCAATCCAGAAAGGAGTGAGGCAAGGCTGCAGTTTATCCCCCCTCCTTTTCAATGTTTACATAGAACAGGCAGTAAAGGAAATCAAAGAGGAATTTGGAAATGGAATCACAATCCAAGGAGAGGAAATCAAAACCTTGAGATTTGCCGATGATATTGTTATTTTATCTGAGACTACAGAAGTTCTCGAGAAGCTACTGAATGGTATGGATGAAGTCTTGGGTAAGGAGTACAAGATGAAAATAAATAAGTCCAAAACAAAAGTAATGGAGTGCAGCCGAACGAAGGCAGGTGATGCAGGAAATATTAGAGTAGGAAATGAAGTCTTAAAAGAAGTAGATAAATATTGTTACTTGGGTAGTAAAATAACTAACGATGGCAGAAGTACGGACGACATAAAATGCAGACTAGTACAAGCAAGGAAGAGCTTTCTTAAGAAAAGAAATTTGCTCACTTCAAACATTGATATGGGAATTAGAAAGATGTTTTTGAAGACCTTCGTGTGGAGCGTGGCATTGAATGGAAGTGAAACATGGACGATAACTAGCTCACAAAGAAAGAGAATAGAAGCTTTTGAAATGTGGTGTTACAGAAGAATGCTGAAGGTGAGATGGATAGATCGAATCACGAATGAAGATATACTGAATCGAATTGGTGAGAGGAGATCGATTTGGCTAAATTTGACAAAAAGAAGAGATAGAATGATAGGACACATCTTAAGACACCCAGTACTTGTTCAGTTGGTTTTTGAAGGAAGTGTAAGTGGTAAGAACGGTAGGGGTAGACCAAGGTATGAATATGAGAAGCAGATTAGAGCAGATGTCGGATGCAGTAGTTACGTAGAAATTCAAAGGTTAGCACAGGATAGGGTGGCATCAAACCAGTCTATGGACTGATGACTCAAACAACAACATGACTTTTAGTGCCTGGAGTGTCTGAGGACATGTTCGGCTCACCTGTGCAGGTCTTTCCAGTTGACTCCCATGGGCGACCTGCACATCAATGTGGGATGACGATAATGAGCTAGGGAGGGGGCGAAACCCAGAGTCGGTACATAGCCTACTCCTCAGAATAAGGCGAAGGGGCCTGCTCAAGGCTTAACGTCTCCATCCAATGAACGAATCCATCAACAGCGTCGCGGCCTTCATTCCATGTAAACACTGCGGAGAAGCTTTTGCCACAGAATCCAGTGATTAGAAACTGTACACCACCACCTCTCCTACCCTGTCCTGTCGACCAACTTTCTGATGGTGAACATTACTTCCGCCAACAGGACTAGAACCAGCAGTAAAACTTTCCTACCCCAGGCTTACCAACTTCTAGTATCCCATGTGACACTACCACTGGTCTCGATAGTTTTGACAAAAATTACATGAAATTACAGTGAAATTGGTGGTTCTCTTACTTTTAGCGAAGATGGCAGCCATCTACTTGCACGCAACGTGAGCTCTATTGGAGACAATATGAAGCTTTGTCGGCGAATAGAAACACAGCACGAACCTTGGCCGGCAAACAGGAACATGGTCGCATTCACCTAATTTACACAGGCTCGGGTTTAATCTTCTATATAAGTAAGAATACTACTAAGGGCAGGATGGTGGGTTTCTGGCGAGCATAAGGGAAGGATCTCACCTTTCTGCTACTAAAGGTATCGCTGCACATCATTTTTATATGATTTTTTATCATCCCTAACTCTGCAAACCAGGTACAGAAGCAGCACAGAACCAGCTAACCACAACATCAGACCATACAGACTTGATGACTTAACGATCACGCCTACCAGATGTGTTATATTTGTATGTCGAAACTCTTCCAACATATGCCTACTCTTAGAATAAGGCACATTAACAGCAATATTTATGCTTAGGGTATAGTAACTTTTGTGCAATTGGCTTACCACATTGACAAAGTACCTGTTGGTCACTGCAATAGATTTTCCCAGTCACAATCAGAAGGAACTCAGCAGAAAGCCATGCTCAGTGTAGTCGCATCCTCAAAAAGTTACAACTGACTTTGCCGAGTGAAGCAACAGACAGAATGAAGAAATACAAAAGAAAACCTTTTCAGTACAACAAGGCCTTCATCAAGATATTTGCTTTGAAAGATACTCAACAATATAGAGAGAATAAGTAAGTGAAGTATATCTTCAAACTGTGCAATTCCAGCATTTATGTAATCGTGTATTGAATTTTATTTCACTTGAAGACTAGCACAACATATTTATTGCCTTAAAAATTATCCTATACTTCTCCAGAAAAATAGGCGAGTGAATTATGATCATTAGTCCAGCCCAGGGGCCACGCACGTGTAACGACTGTCGTTTGTTTGCTCGCTCACGGCCTACTCGGAAAGGATTTTCTCTAGCACTGCTCAGTGCTGCCAACCTCTGTACTTAGGAACTATGCTTGCTTCGATAGCTGTGGTGGTGCTTATTAGATTCTTGCCATGGACAAGACGATTGGTCTGGATGGTTAGGATTTTTGCCGTGGACAAGACCAGTGGTCCGGATGGTTAAAATTATTGACGTGGACAAGACCATTGGTCTGGACGGTTAGAAGCCGCGAAGCGGCCTTAGGCCCCTAGTTTCGTGAGGAAACACTATTGCTCTGGACAGTTAGGATTCTTGCCGTGGACAAGACCATTGGTCTGCACAGTTAGAAGCCGCGAAGCGGCCTTAGGGCCCTAGTTTCGTGAGGAAACACTATTGGACTTGCGCTTTTATTGTGCTGCGGTTGGTAAAGCATTATGATGAAATTTCTTCACGGTAAGGAGATCACGTGCCACTTTACATTGGCCAATAGGAATACAACAGGCTACTTGAGAAATGAATATGGCATGTAATAATCTTAATTAAGTTATAACAGTGAATGTACTTCTTGGGGCGGGATGGTGGGTTCCTGGATATCGCAATGAACACATCTCTCCTATCAGACGCTTACTTATAACATTAGAAATATAGTGGCCCCCGGGATGGATTAATACCGAATTATGTAACCAGTGAAACTCAGATGACAGCTAAAGGTTAACATGCAGTAAATGGTTCAGCCTACTTGTTCAGGTGGGCCCATGTCTTGATACCCAAAACTTGAACGTCCTCCACCTGAAACAAGACAACAAAGAACAACATTAAGACAGAAACTGGATATAGGCCTAATTCCCCCAAACGGATTAACAACGCTCTACTGACCTCTTCCACCACCTCTTCTGAAGCCGCCACCTCCGCCGCCGCCTCCGTATCCTCCTCTTCCCCCGCCATAACCACCACCGCCACCACGACCGCGAAAAGACATGTCTAAGCCTGAAAGATAAAATATATAGAAGCTCAAATTGTTATCACCACATACACTTAGAAGGAACACACAGCACCACGTGTTCACGGAAACTCAAAACCTACTACGTCATGAAATAACCTCCTTATGAAATACGAACTGTTGACTGAACAGTATGTTGTTACAACACATTTACCTGCGATTTCACCTTGCTGAATTGTCTAACTCTTCAGTAAGGTGTATAAGGAGGTTATGTTCGGTTCATAAACAAACAACACACTCCATCACTGCTCATCATTCTTCTTCTCCTTCTCCTTGAAAGTTTGATCGTTGCCTACGAGATAGGTAAAGGCCCCTGCATGCGCGGTCATTTCAAGTACTAAATTGGCAGAGTAGCAGTAGTTCAAATAGAGCCGCCAGATGTCAGGCTAGCCCTCCATTCCTCAGCACGGTTCCAATTGGCATTTACGAGAATAACTTACACATAGGAGCACATTACAAAGATAAAACATTGCGTTTTGACCAGAAAAGTGTTATTTCTACGACGTTTAGTAAGGAAAAATAAATGTATCACACATAATTCAAGAAGAGCTCATACGAGTCAGATCGTATAGTTGCGACTAGAAAGAAGTCGGACTAACAAGGTGACCTGGGAGGTGTCTGTGGTTTTTCTTCTTCATGTCTGTATCTACCTTTCTATTCTCACCTTCTTAAATTTAATTCCTCTTACTGTCTAGCCAACCTCTCTGCTTCGTGTAGTAAACCCTGTGGGTGGGGTGGTAAAATAACAGCCACGGTAGCCCCTGCCTGTTCTAAGAGGCGACTAAAAGCGGCCCCTGGGGCTCTAAACTTGCTTCCACTCACTTGTGCCACCTCCTCACTTTCGTCTACCGGTATCCTATCCGACCTCCCTTGGTCATCTCTTGTTCTTTATTGTCCTCGACGGTATTAGAGTATTCGAGGCCTAGGGTGTCTTTCATTTTCACGCCCTTTCGTGGCCCTTGTCTTTCATTGACCGATACCCTTATTTTTCGAAGTGTCGGATCCGTTCCATTTTTCTCTCTGATTAGTGCTATATGGAGGACGGTTGCCCAGTTGTACTTCCTCTTAACCACCCTCTTCGCTCCACTTGTACGTCGTTCGAAACATTTGTATTTGCCTGCGAGAATGCATTTCCATAGCTTCTTTTCTTGGGCAGCTTACGCGTTTTATTATGAAATACGATGGATACCCTGAAAGAACTGTTGGAATTGAATTTGGAAGAAAGCGCCTGGTTTTAGCAGAAATGCTAAAGCACGTGCTTTCAAAAATCGACTACATACTGCAGATTTCGAGGAAGGTTGTCACATGCTATTTTTCTCGTTATTTGACCCATTTTTCTTGTCATTTTGTATTTGCTGGGAACTCGTGGAAAGAAATTCTGCAACCTTTGTGAAGTTTACTTTTGCAGAGTGGTTCACAGCAAAAAACAATTGTCGAGGACGCGCAATAGACATCCTGTGAATAGAATGTTCACAATAAATATTCTTCTTTTTTTTTTTTTTTTTTGCTAGTTGCTTTACGTCGCACCGACACAGATATGTCTTATGGCGACGATGGGACAGGAAGGGGTTAGGAGTGGGAAGGAAGCGGCCGTGGACTTAATTAAGGTACAGCCCCAGCATTTGCCTGGCGTGAAAATGGGAAACTACGGAAAACCATTTTCAGGGCTGCCGACAGCGGGATTCGAACCTACTATCTCCCGAATACTGGATACTGGCCGCACTTAAGCGACTGCAGCTATCGAGCTCGGTTCTTCTTTTTCTCTACCGCTTTTCCCCACAGTTGTGCGGATGCGGGTGCGAACTATGTCGCACATGTGGATCTGGTCCTGTTTTACGGCCGGATTCCCTTCCTATCGCCAACCTTATATGGAGGGATGTGGTGGTTGTTGGTGTAGTATGTTGTGTGAAGAAGAAAGTGTTGGGACAAACACAAACACCCAGTCCCCGAACCAGAAGAATTTAACATGAAATGCGCGATTAAAATCCCCGGCCCGCACGGGAATTGAACCGGGACCCTCTGAACCGAATGCCTCAACGCTGACCATTCAGTCAAGGAATTGGACGTTTACAATAAATACTCTTTCGGCGGTAAATATAGAACCTCGTATATTTATAACTATGCACCAAACATTATCTTAAACTTAGAAAGTATATACTCCCTACAAGCTGAATACACAAATCAACGCCTTATATAATTATTTTTAAGGTCTACCTGATTTAAAAACTCACTAACTTAACATTTTGCTTCACAATTTCTATATACGTCAGTGTTAAACAGTGGAGGACTAACACGCATTCTAGCGGCGACTCTGGAACTAGAACGTATTTCACGCTGTGTAAGCTGCCATGCGGAGGCCTTATTACTGATCACGTAGGCAACGGTTTGATGGTCTTCTCAACCACGACCGGCCGTTGCCTACGCCAGGCCTACGCTATAATAGAAGGCCCAACGAGCTAGAATAACATAGAGGGGCTGTATACCTGACATCAGCGCTCCCTGCTTGAAGCAAGTTGATAAGGGGCAGCCATCTTAACGGGTGTCAAAACAAAGCGAATTGGCGCGAGAGCATATGTTGAGGTGACAGGGAGATCGTGCATACCAATTTAATTCCCTAAGTTTAAAGAAGTGAAAAGATAGATTCTCGCTTTCAAGAATGCCAGCCGTAAGCTCAGCGTATGGTTGTACTAATCGGAGTAATAAAACCAAGGATATATCGTACTTTAAGTAAGTATTACTGAATTATAGCCGAGGTTCCTTTTTGTAATTTGTGTTTGTAATTAAATCCATTTTATTGTTTACTTAGAGAAAGTACGGATAGCCACGGTAATTATTTGTCGAATTTTGTTTCATATTTCGTTTAAAGAACAAGGAATTAACTGAACAATGCGTAGTGAGGAAGAAAAGAGGTAAATGGTATCCCACTCAATTCAGTTGCTTATGCTCTGTACATTTCCAGCCCTATTTAATTTTCATTCACATTTACAAATAAAGGAAATGGAACGCCCACCACCAAGAAAACGTAACCACAAAAAATTACTTATTTCGTTCAAACGTACACCAAGTATAATAAATACAGCATTTTACTGCTATTTTTGAAATGTATACAGCCTTTATTGTAGATGTCTGTTGCCTTGGTTTTTAAAACTATGCCACAGTTCATAATGGACAACTTTCAAGCTAGTAATCCCAGTATGATATGGTAATGGGAGAAACATGATATCCCCCCTATATTATAATAAATAATTACACTAAACGATTATTGTGGTAAAGTATTCATGGGCCGCCTCTGTGGTGCACTGGTTAGCGTGAGCAGCTGCCACCCCTGGAAGCCCGGGTTCGATTCCCAGCTCCGCCACGAAATTTGAAAAGGGGCACGAGGGCTGTAACGGGATTCTATTAGCCTGGGGAGGTCAACTGAGTAGAAGTGGGTTCGACTCCCACCTCAGCCATCCTCGAAGTGATTTTCCGTGGGGTCCCATTTCTCCTTCAAGCAAATGCCGGGATGGTACCTAACTTACGGCCACGGCCGCTTCCTTCCCCCCCACAAGGCCCCTGTTCAGCATAGCAGGTGCAGCCCTCCCTCACAGTTGTATCCCCCGACCCAATATCTCACGCTCGAGAACACTGTCCTTGAGGTGGTAGAGGTGGGATCCGTCGCCGAGTCCGTGGGAAAAACCAACCCGGGAAGGTAAACAGATTAAAAAAGGAACACAGTACTCATGAGTATGCAATAATTTTAAAAATATTAACAGAATGAGGTTGTAACCTATTATAGGTCCCTATGATTTTAAGTTTTCCTGTCATAAATACAGTATTTATGTCCATCGTTTTTATTCTAATTTACGCTTAACCACAACAGCCAAGCAGGGTAACGCTCTTGTTCCGATTTCGAGGCCTATTCGTATGTCACTGTGCGATGATTTCGAACTAGCCTACAATCAACTGATCGTGATGTTGGCATCGTGCCGAAATATGATGAAGTGGCGGTATTCGCTTTCATGCTTCAAGCTTTCGGCAACGGACATTAATTCTCCCCCAGCGATTCTAAAATGCGTATTTTCTACACTTTTCGTCATTTAAAGGCCATGCCCCCTTGCTTGTGTGACAACAGGAAACATGGCGGACGTTCGTTCTATTAGGTTCACCCAGGCAGCGCTTCCGCCTCTCTATGTTATTCTAGCTCGTTGAGAAGGCCTGGACAAGCCGACACATTTCTGGGCGAACGAAGTAGTTCAGGCAATGGCCGCTTGGATCGCGTTTATGTTCTGTCTAAATCCTTATATTGAAGATTCATACAATAACGCGAAATAATACATTTTATTATCATTATGTCCGGTGTGAATGAGATATAAATATATAAAACAACTTAGAACACACTTCACTTCATAGAGTTCTTTCATTTTGCACTTGTTTATCACAAAGGAGTAAAGAATAGGGAAATAGGCCTAAATAGAAGTACTGACCCGATTTTTCCCTATTTCTATAATTTCAACACTTTTCTGATCAGAAGCTTGCTCTTGAATTTGCTTAATAAATCACAGTCATTAGTCACTTTTTTTGCATTATTATCAAGAACAGGCCTGAAAAATGTTGTAAGTATTACGTATGTGATGTGTGCTTGTTCACAGTCGCGGCACTGAAACGTCTCTTTAAACTTTGGAGCGGTAAGGAATTTCAGCTTTCGGACAAGTTTACATTTTGCGAGATGTCCTAACGCCCGCGTTGTAAATATTAATACGTTTTTAACAAGAAGAATTTGCATCGGCACTTTGTCGGTGAGGCAGAATTCTCCTCACAGTACTTACACCGTAATCTGATTCGACAAAGTGCAAGCTACATATTCTGGAGTTATCATTAGGAGCCGGAAGAGATACTTTTCTGCTGCCCTGTCCAGAAATAGCAAGCCTCCATTTCTCCCGTAAATTCGGATCTTTAGAAAAAATATGAAAATTTATATTTTTGTATATTTCTTCGCTGTGTCAGATGTGCAGTTAGGCACGCAAAATTAACCATCTTAATAATGTTAATAATAAATAACGTTATTGTCTTTACGTCCCACTAACTACTTTTTCGGTTTTCGGGGACGCCGAGGTACCGGAATGTTGTCCCGCAGGAGTTCTTTTACGTGCCAGTAAATCTACCGGCAGGAGGCTGACATATTTGAGCACCTTCAAATACCACCGGATTGAGCCAGGATCGAACCTGCCATGTTGGGGTCGGAAGGCCAGCGCCTCAACCGTCTGAGTCACTCAGACCGGCAATAAACCATCTTAACCTACAGAATGGAAATAGAAACTTGACGGTAATTGGCCCCAGGGGCTCTGAAATTTTGAGCGTGGGTTGGCAACCACGGGACCCTTAGCTGAGCCCTGGCATTTCTTCCACTTACTTGTGCCAGGCTCCTCACTTTCATCTATCCTATCCGACCTTCCTTTGTTCTTTGCCGACCCCTATGCTATTAGGTTTCCGAGGGCTAGGGCGTCTTTTATTTTCACGCCCTTCGTGGCCATTGTCTTCCTTTGGCCGATACTTTCATTTTTCGAAGTGTCGGACCCCTTCCAGTTGTTCTCTCTGATTAGTGTTATATAGAGGATAGATGCCTAGTTGTACTTCCTTTTAAAACAATAATCACCACCACCACCACCACCTTGACGGTAATTTGGAAGCACATAACTAAACAAATGTTAAATGTATCTCAGCAACCATCCATATATTGCAAATCGTGAGACCAAATAAATTAAAAAACGACAAAACTCTTCATATTTCATGTTAGATAAGGCCTTACCTTATAAAATAAAGTTTAATATATTATTTCTTCTCATAAAACATGTTGCAGTAACACACGTAATCATAGAATTCGTGTCAAACAACAGAACATAAACGCGAACCTAGCGGTGGAAAAGAGAAAAACTATTACCCCGCTTTTAATGCAAGAAATTGACTTTCTGTCCAGGCTTTCTAGTATCTAGTAGGCTTTGGACCAGCTGATTCCCTCGCTGCACCTACTAGCTAGCGACGCATCAAGTAGGCCGTGGCTCAACCAATGAAATCGTGTATACAAATTCCAAGATAGCCAAAAAATGAAATTTACAACAACCAGCTCGTTGACAACAACAGGGCAACGACCATTGGCCGAGGATCTCAAGCCATCGAAGAGGATAACTACGTTTACATTGTGAATGGGGCCTAAAGAATAGCAAATACAGTAGAGACAATACGTCACAATTCCGGATTTAGCCTTGTTAAAATGGGAGGCAATTCGCAAGACGCGCTCCTAGTGGTGTGACCTGAAAAATAGCGTTACTTTCAAATATCAATGGAAATGCATATACGGAATTGGATAAATAAATTACGTCTAGAAGGAAAGTGTTGCTAAGACATTAATAGATAAAGATGGCGGGCAATAAGCAACTAGCTACGTGTGGTTCGTGCATAAAATCAATTACTGCCGAGGACGACTACATCATCTGTGACGGTACGTGTCAAAGAAAACATCACAGTGCGTGTGTTAAATTAAATAAACGGGAATTCAAGACACTAATTGAGGACAAATCAAAGAAGTGGTACTGCGGTAAGTGTGATAGTGTGAATGGCGATCTGGCCACAGGGCCGAGTGACCATAAGTTTGGGGATATAAAATATGTAGTTAGGGACATCAATAAAAGGCTATGTGATCAAGAAGGAATCGAAGCTGAACGAGCGGAAATTAGAAAGTCGGTAACTTTCTGTGCTGATAGTTTCGACGATATTAAGAGTCAGCCGCACAAAATAACTCATGACTTTAAATACGCTATAGCAAAAGTGGCGGCATTGAAGTCGAAGGTTGCTGTCCTCGAAAGGAAAAAGACAAGAGCAGATGAAGTCTATAAGCTTAGAGAGGAAAATCCAGACCTCCAACAGTACATCCGGAAGAACAACGTAGAAATTCATGGTTTGCCTCAGCTTGGTAACGAGAATCTAGTCTCAGTTGTGAAAGCACTTGGCAATGCGCTCGGTGTCGAAGTGACTGACGGTGATATTGATGCGTGTCATCCTCCACCCCAAAACAAGCAGGAACTCCCTCCTGCTCTCCTTCTAAAATTTTGTAGCCGGTTAAAAAAAGGAAAGAAATGGAGTTAGAAATGACTGTGGAAGTAAGGAGAAATAGAAAGAACTTATTAGGAAACACAATATATCAGAGAAAGCAGCTAACGATAACATGATAGCAAGCATAATTGCCAGTCAAACAAATTTTAGTGAAAAATTGAAGGGTATGTGTAGGTATTTTAAGGCAGAAACAGGTTCCAAGAAGGACATTCCAGGAATCATTAATGAAAAAGGGCAGTGTGTATGTGAGGATCTTCAAAAAGCAGAAGTATTCAGTCAGCAGTATGTAAAGATTGTTGGTTACAAGTATAATGTCCAGATAGAAGAGGAGACTAATGCTAAAGAAGTATTAAAATTTACATATGATAACAATGACATTTACAATAAGATACAAAAGTTGAAAACTAGAAAAGCAGCTGGAATTGATAAGATTTCTGGGGATATACTAAAGACATATCTAAAGTATTTATTTGATTATTGTTTGGTTGAAGGAGCTATACCAAATGAATGGAGAGTTGCTATAGTTGCCCCTGTGTAGGAAGGAAATGGTAAAAGACATAAATTTGAAAACGACAGACCAGTAAGTTTGATATGCGTTGCACGTAAACTTTGAGAAGGATTCTTCCCGATTTTATTATACACGTTTGCGAAATTAATAACTGGTTCGATAGAAGTCAGCTCGGGTTTAGGAGAGGTTATTCCTCTGAAGCTCAACTTATAGGCTTCCAGCAAGATATAGTAGATATCTTGGATTCAGGAGATCAAACGGACTGTATCGCGATTGACCTGTCTAAAGCATTTGATAGGGTGGATCATCCGAGACTAATGGCAAAAAATGAGCGCAATTGGACTAGACAAAAGAGTGACTGAATGGGTTGCTATATATCTAGAAAATAGATCTCAGAGAATTAGAGTAGGCGAAGCTTTATCGGAGCCTGTAAAAATTAAGAGCGGATTTCCTCAAGGCAGTATTATTGGACCTTTACGTTTTCTTATATCTATATATATATATATATATATATATATATATATATATATATATATATATATATATATATAATGAAATAAGTAAACAAGTGGAATCAGAGGTAAGGCTTTTTGCTGATGATGTTATTCTGTATAGAGTAATAAATAAGTTACAAGATTGTGAGCAACTGCAACGTGACCTCAAAAATGTTGTGAGATGGATAGCAGGCAATGGTATGTTGATAAACGGGGTTAAAAGTCAGGTTGTGAGTTTCACAAATAGGAAAAGTCCTCTCGGTTTTAATTACTGCGTTTATGGGGTGAAAGTTCGTTTTGGGGATCATTGTAAGTATCTGGATGTTATTATAAGGAAAGATGTTCATTGGGGTAATCACATAAACGGGATTATAAATAAAGGTTTATGTGAACGAATGTAATCCACGAAATATCACTGTAATATTTGTCACAAATGGGAGATAGTAATTGCTTTTACTCAAATAAAGTCTCAAATCCCAGGTTGATTAAGAAATAATACTAAATATTTAATTTAGAGAATACATACGTTACTGCTTTACAACAACTATTTCTGCTACGTCGCAGCGCTTCCGTTGTTTCTTTGTTTGTCCAAAACTGTCGTCTGTGATGTCTTTGCTCACTGAAGTTCTTTGGTGTTGTGTTATTATTTTCCTCATTCGATGTAATTTGATGGGCTGAGAACTGATTCATTAAACGATTTATCGGTCCAGGGATCATGATATTTTTCAACAAAATACCCGCACTCCCATTCGCTAGAAAGAGAGCTAGTTAGTGCCAGTCCTGGACCTCAAGAAAAAAAGAAAAAACGACGGCGCGAGCAGCGGATGTAAGACATAGGCCAAAGATGACAAAAATCGCAGACATAGCACTGCCATTCATCGGTGTCAGCCCTGGACCTCGAGAAAGGAACAAAAGACGGCGCAAGCAGCGGAATGCAAGACCATGGACTCCTATTTACAGCCACTAAATACGTATACATATTTCTTGCTAGTAACGACGTATTTCTTAATCAACCTGGGATTCGAGACTTTATTTGAGTAAATCAATGATTACCTTTCGTTTGTGATAAATATTGCAGTGATATTTCGTGGATCAACATCGTTCACGTAACCAAATAAAGGGTTCAGATCTCTGCACATGGTTATGATGGTGTTTAGGGGTTGTAGTAAGGCTGTAAAGGAGAGGGCATATTTGTCTCTGGTAGGACCCCCAACTAGGGTATCGTTCCGTTCTATGGAACCCTCACCAGGATTACCTAATTCAAGAACGGCAAAAAATCCAAAGAAAAGCAGCTCGATTTGTTTTGGGTGATTTCCAACAAACGAGTAGCGTTACAAAAATGTTGCAAAGTTTGGGCTAGGAAGAACTGGGAGAAAAAAGACGAGCTGCTCGACTAAGTGGTATGTTCCAAGCAGTCAGCGGAGAGATGACGTGGAATGACATTAGTAGACGAATAAGTTTGAGTGGCGTCTTTAAAAGTAGGAAAGATCACAATATGAAGATAAAGTTGGAATTCAAGAGGACAAATCGGGGCAAATATTCATTCATAGGGAGGGGAGTTAGGGATTGGAATAACTTACGAAGGGAGATGTTCAATAAATTTCCAATTTTTTTGCAATCATTTAAGAAAAGGCTAGAAAAACAACAGATAGGGAATCTGCCACCAATCTGCCCTAAATGCAGATCAGTATTGATAGACAGACAGATAGATAGATAGATAGATAGATAGATAGATAGATAGATAGATAGATAGATAGATAGATAGATAGATAGATAGATAGATAGATAGAGAGATTGATTGATTGATTGATTGATTGATTGATTGATTGATTGATTGATTGATTGATTGATTGATTGATTGATTGATTGATTGATTGATTGATTGATTGATTGATTGATTGATTGATTGATTGATTGATTGATTGATCGAAGCAAGGAAGAATAAATCAACACTAAGATCAAAGGATATAGGTATCCAAGCAGCTAACCGAGCTGTATATATCTATGAAAATCTGACATCGAGGAATAAATATCTCCACAAGATGGCCAGGGATCTAGAGCAACATGGATATAAATAAGTTTGGACAAGGGACTGGAAAATCTACGTAAGAAAGACTGAAAACCATTAATCAGTGCGAAATAGGAGCATTGATGATATTAGAAAGTTGCAGAGCGAAGACACAAGTGTGACGGCACAGCCATGATATCATACCAACACTCGTTAATGGCAGTACCTAAGTGTTACAACAAATATTCCATTTTTCTATTAGGCTGTTATTAAATTCAATACGATTCCATAAATAATTTTGTTTTACAGAACATCAGTTCATATACAGTTGCTTCTCACCTGGACGGAAACAGCTCTACTGGTCCGTCAAAATTTTACAGTGCGGTTAGGTGCTTGTACCTAAACAGCAGGAGTAGCCGAATCAAAGTTGAAGAAATAGAAATTCTGTTGCATATTATAGGCCAGGTAAATATATTGGTTGTGACAGAAACCTGGGTAAAAAGTGAGGAGGCCAAATACTATAATATACCAAATTATAGAAGCATCATTTCACATAGAGACGGCAAAGCTGGAGGTGGCTTAGGTATTTACATTTCGCACTGTTGGAAAGTAAATGTGAAAATGAATTGTGAACTTGATCATAGCTTGATATGGGTTGAAACTTATAGGGATAAATTTAGTAGTGGTAAATATAAAAGTATTGATTTAATTGCAGGATATAACCCAAATAGGAATAATGCCACACTATTTCTAGCAACCCTCAAACATTTTCTAAGTAAAAGAACTAATAATTAATGCCTATTTTTGGGTGACACGAATACTGATATCTTAAATAGTGACCGACTAAAAAGAAAATACACGAACCTGCTTTCTTGCTATGATTTCAATAATGCAATAATGCATATCCAACACGAATATGTGATACCACAAGCACTTTAATAGATCGTGTCTATAAATAATTCTGGAATATATTATTATTTATCAAATGTTGGTAGCTATGTAAGTGACCATAATATATTAATATTTGATATTCTTTTGCCAAATTCTAAATCTCCATCACAATCATTTGAACTGAAATTTCTGAAAGCAACTAATGTAGACCGTAAAGATGGTAGACCTGAAAGTAGTAATATCACTGAACATAACACAAAAGTCATAAAAAAACCCTATTAGTAGGATTGACATAATATATAATTCCTTTATTGACCAACTACCGCTTAGTACACAAAGACAGAAAGCACAAAGTCATTGAACACAAAGAACCGGTAGCTTGCCATGGATATCTTCTGAACTTCTCAGCCTTATTAAGCGACGTGACATTTTACATGGTGATACTTTAAAACCCCACCCTAAAGAGTAACATCGATCTCAATCAGGAATTTAGCAAGTGTAGAAACAATGTAACAATTTTAAAAAGAAGCTTAAAAAACAAATATTACTCTAAAAAATTTAGAATTCATAACAAGAAACCAAAGGAAACGTGAAAAATAATGAAGGAAATCATGCATAACAGACAAACAACAAAAGGCGATAATTGTATATCTCTAGAAATAGATAACAAGATAATAACAGACAGTCAGGAAATATGTGAATCATCAAAATTATATTTTTCAAATAGTGCTAAAACCCTGGCTTCAGCAAAATCCCCGCAGAGCATTTTAACACCTGGGGTTCCTAGTTACTTGAACTCATTTTACCTATATCCAACTGATGAAACAGAAGTAAGATCTATAATATCAAATCTTAAAAAAGGAGTAGCTGTGGGCAGGATGGTATAACTGCAAACTTTCTAAAAGAATTCCAGGATTCTTTAAGAGATATGCTAACGGAGATCATTAATGAATCCTTGGCATCTGGTACATTACCTAGTGAGCTAAAAGTAGCTAAAGTAGTTCCTGTCTTCAAGGGTGGACATGGGAGGAATCCTAGTAACTATAGGCCTATTTGTATTCTCCCCATAATCTCCGAAATATTAGAAACAATTGTTAAAAATAGACTTCTCACTTTTTAAACAAAAATAATTTATTTTACAATGCACAATATGGCTTTCATGAGAACTCTAACACTCAAATATCAACCGTAGATCTCATAAATCTGCTGCAAGAGTCAATAGATTTTAATAATTTTGCTGGTGGGTTGTTTATAGATCTGAAGAAGGCCTTTGATACAGTGGAGCATGAAAGACTGTGAGCTAAATTAGAGAGCGAAAGAGTTCGTGGTGTTGCTTGGAAGTGGTTTGATAATTATCTGTCTGATAGAAAACAGTATGTAGTGCTGAATAACTGTAGGAGCTCAGCAATTAGGGTAACCCATGGCGTTCCACAGGGGTCGGTATTAGGGCCGATACCCTTTCTAGTCTACATCAACGACATAGAAACTTGCCGTTTGAAAGGACGTATCACACTATATGCCAACGACACAAACATGTTCTATACTGGTTGCAATCTAGACTCCATTGTTAAAGATATGCAGGAAGACCTCAATGCTCTGTTCTTTTGGTTTCATGCAAATAAATTAACAATTAATGTGCAAAAGACTAATTACTGTATATGATAATGACAAAACAACGTCAGAATGAAATCCCACACAGTAAAACATTATATTCACAATATTGAAATAAAACTAGTTAGTTCTGTCAAATATCTTGGGTTGGTAATTGATAGGAACTTGAACAGGACAGACGATGTTGAATATATTACTAAAAAGATCACAGCTGTTGCAGGAATTTTAAAGAAACTTAGTTTTCTTATCCCACCACATCTTCTAAAACAGATCTATACTACTCTTTAGTTCATAGTCACCTACAATATTTGAATGTAATCTGGATGCGCAGTAAGAAGTCTAATTTGAATGAGCTAATGGTAGTACAAAATAGAGCTGTTAGAAATATAATTAATCTTCCCTACACGCCAATGAAATACCTATGAAATATCTATACCAAAGTGCTAAAATACCACCCCTAAGCATGAGTACAGAATTCAATACAGCTGTACTCATGTATAAAATAAAACATAAATTTATACACCACAACACCACATATATTCTGAATTCTTACAACCATCCATATAGTACTACGCACGCAAATGACTTTGCCTTATAAAATGTTCGTTATTATAAATATGATATAAACAGCTTGACGTTCTCTGCGATCCAATTATTTAATAACATCCCCGTGGAGGTAAAAACAGCATCAACTTTGGCAAAATTCAAACAAAGAGTCAAGCATTATTTTTGGGAAAGGTACAGTGCTGTTTAAATCAAAATATCAGTTGTCATTTAAGTCATTCTCCTAAACAATCTTGCAAAATATCCAGAACTATTCTCGTTCCTCTGCAACTCTGTGTCAAGTATTGTACCATTATATCTGACCGCAAGCATGGATATTTAACGCAGTAATAATTTTGCAGTAGGGCGCCGTTTGTGAGGGCGTGATGCTATACAGAGCGCGGGAATTGAGAAGGTGATTTCCCGAGGCAAGGCGGGATCAGGTGTGACGAAGAAAGAATATGTGAGGAAGAGAGAAAGAGAGATGGGATTTTGTCGGAGGGAGAGACCTGCCATCTTAACAGAGATTTTTAGTGGGAGCAGACAGGCCCACCACATTACGGAAATTGAGCCGTAATTCCCGTAATTGAAGGTTTTTCAAGAAAATAAAAAGATGGAAATGGTTACTAGAATTTTACGAAGCGGTAGATACTTCTAGGTTTATTAACATATGATTAGATCAATAAATATGTACCAAGCAGAACCACCGTGGGAAGCTCTGTAGTGGCCACATTCCAGACTCAAGTTGTTTCTCGGGACTTCCCCTGGCGTCCTTTGGTGTGCGGCCTCATATAAAAGCTGAGTGATATGGGGGGAGATCATCCAGTTGACTATCATATTGCTGCCGGCCCGCGTCGCACGTCTGCCTAGATTGCTCCAGAAACCCTTTGTTCAGAACAAAGACTGTGTGTAATTATTACAGTGCGATTAATTATTACAGTGCGATAACTTTGATCCAGTGGATAGGAGACTTACGGAGACAGGTGTGGATCTGTAAGTGGCGCTATATTCAGATACCTATCAATGAGATCGCGTGTGCTTAATGCTATCAGTAACAATAGAAAGCTGTACTTGCAGACTCGACTAAATAGCGGTAGGGGCGAAGCTCCCGAGGTGCCGAGGAAGTGTGGACAATATACTGAGGAGGTCTATATCTATTCTCTGATAGAATGTTGAATCCAAATTAAGCGGGCGTAAAACAATAACTGAGTGGATAGTTTCTAGAGCAGAAAATAGTTTGTAGTACAGTACACAAGTTAGCGAGTATGCAGCTATATGTGAAGGGAGGACGAGGAGTGTGCATTGCAAAGTGTTAGCGCTGTGTGCTAGCTCAACCTAAGTAAATGTCCAGAATGTGGCGTAGTGGTTAAAGTGAATCTCTCATTATAGTAAGAAGTCGAGGTATTCCGAGGGGAGTGAGCGGCTAGAACTTCAGAACGTGGCTTCGAAGACGCCACCTTGAACGAGGCATCCCTCAAGAAGAAGGCGGCACTATGGACCAGCGGGGCAGGAAGAATGGACTCCAAGAATCGAACCTGGATGAGACATCTATCATGATGGGCTAAATCATGCCAGCCATACCCGGAGGGAGAGACGAGGAGATTAACTAAGATAAGTGGACCAATGAATTATTAGATGTATGGTAGAGTTAAGGTATCACGCAGAGATAGTAGAATTAAATGTGTAAATATTCATATAGGATTTGATGGTGGCCCATCAGGCTGCATATTAAGATTGTTTGATATATATGGGTAAGAGTAGGTAGATTTGTTTTCTTGTACTTTATATAAAGCGGACAATGAGGTAATATTTGTTATCGCGGCAAGACGTAGTGTGCCTTGTGATACATATTTGTTTGCGTACTATAGACCAGATATTTTTCCTTTGGGGTCGATCGTGAAATACATTTTACTTGTAGGATTTGGCAATATATGTAATTCCCATTATATTCCAGGGGAAGGGCAGATATACCTGCGTGGTGTAAGGTATGCAGGCTGATGACATTTATTTGGTAAAGGGGCTCTACTTACGTGTGTTAGACGGGCGTAAACTATAGCGGAGGCGCAGTTTTTAACGCTATTCGACTCTGTGCTACTCTGCCAAATGTGGGGTTTGAACCTCTGACTCCCAAGGTTACTGTTGTCGCGCCGCATATTGGCGGTGATGGTTTGATATGATTGAATTGTAGAACACTTCATGTGATTCGACTGCGACCCGAGTGGGTGGTTAATTGAAGTCAGGAGCGTGATGTGAGATGTGTTTTTCCTCACTTATTTTATGCCATTGGCTGGTATGTGTAGAAGCTTGAAAGTCCCTTTGTGAAAGAATGTAGGGTAAGACGTCTAGCGGGAGTGTGTTTACAAGTTTTTTTTTGTTGTGGAAGGGGGCTCCAGACCCGACTTCAGGTCAATGTTCGCCTGCTCCGTATTGGGTGAGCTCGGCCATTTTTAAAGTGCTCTGGAGGTCGGTCATTCTCCTTTGGCAGGGAGTATTTTTGCAAGACTGTGCGTCATTTATTGTTATCCATTTTACCTCGTATTCCTTTCTTGTTTGATTCGCGTTCTTTGGGTTGTGTATTCTACTAATGTGATCTTGGCACTATGTTACTGGTATGATTGCCCTGTTGGCACAAGTTTCTGCCTGGTGGACGTGGGTTCATGTCCGTGTACATATGAAATTGAGGGCGCTAGAGTAGGTTATCTTAGTTTATTCTTATTTACCTATTGTGCTGCTAATTTTTGTGTATATAAATATCCCGGTATGGGAGGAAACTTTCATCATAGCGGTAATCTCTGCAGGTATCCTTAATTCTACCATTATATCATTTTATGTCGCAGGCATAGGGATGTAAGTTCCATGTGGGAGAACACATCCGGTTTTTTTTTCTTGGTTCACAGATCGACAAATTTCAGCATAACGTCATCATCCAGACTGTATTTGCTTTGTTGTCTTTTTAATTTGTAGAGGTGAGCCTTCGGCGCACGTATTTGGGCACTACAGGTGCAATCCTTGTAATTAACTTGTGTTGTGAATACAAACTTATGCTCAAAATTCTGATCATAGCGAAAGTGTTCCTCATTTGGTAGTTTAATGTAATATTGTGTTCCCCATGATCCTCTCGTCATAAGAACCCAAATTATCGACCATTTCTGCCGACGGTAGCTGAGCTGGTGCCCGTAAGCAAGAACAGAAGAGCAGGTAGGTATCATCCTGCAGTATTAATGTGCCCTGTAGGGTATATAATATGTACTGTAAATACTCTGTAATCAATCCTTGTACGAATGAAAATACTTTGTAATCTATTCTTGTACCTTTGTAAATTTCATGTTATGTAAATGTAAATACAGTCAGAAATAATTCTCTGTAATCCTCATATTGATGATGTACATATTTTATATATTGTATGTGTTTTTAGGCTCCACCGTTTACTAATAATCTTTTATACACAAACTATATGTTTATATGTAAGTGCCCGAAAGTATGTAATGTTCTGTACAATTCCTATGTATGAGCCTGCAGGCTCGTTGTAATTAATTGAAATAAATGAATGAAAGATGAATGAAATGAAACTTCAAAGTTATTAAAGCAATTCTGGATAAATAAATGAAAATTTATTTAACAGGTTACCGGTATTATTCAAAGACTGAAATTAGACATCTAACCAAGATGTGAAATGGACTGCTGTGAAATAGCTTGATCTTTCATTTATGCATTACTTTTTAGCTTTAGTATTCCTACCTGAACTTTCACGGCTAGATTTGTCTTTTTTCTCATTAACAATCATTGTTTCATCACATTACGACATTTGTCTATAAAAATATCGGCACATTCTTTACACACATGAATCAATGAATTTATATTTAAGAGCTGGACAATTTTCCTTTTAACTTGAAGCCTACTAACAGAAAGAAATCTATAAATTTACCCTGAATTACATTCAAAATTTCCCTATAAGCAATATTTGCCATTACATTAGGGTAAAGCAAATTTGCATCGTCGTATTGATTCAACAAAATATGTACATTTCTTAAATCACCCATATTTCCGTCAGTGCTTGACAACGCATTACGGCATTCCAAATGGGGTAACTTGGAACACAACCAGCCACACGCATATGCATATGCATTTTCTTCAATCAAATCAAAACCCACAGATCACACTTACAACACCACACCGGTATTGAAGGTTAACTGCTGCAGTACACAATAAAATAAGATTATATTTTAAACCAGTTAAAATATGGATCACGCAGGTCAGAAATGTTGGAAGTACTATACAAATCTCTTTGTCACTGGAAGAATATCTATGCAAACACAATGGAACAAGGACGTATTTCGCGCTATGTAAACTGCCATGCGGAGGCCTCATTTATAATCACTTATAGTTCCGTTTTTATGAGTTTCGACCATTTCAGGGGTTTCGACTTGACAGTTAGCCGGAAGTCAGCCGGTGGTGCCAAATTGCGGGCCTCTTAGACGGTGACGCCGTCTCTCAGGCCGGGAGATTTGTTACGGTGAAGGAGATTCTCGGAGAAGGTGAAGAGTTTGGCTACTGTGGCCTATACTAGGAACTGTCCCGGCATTCACCTTAGTGCAGGAGAATGGAAAACCACGGAAAACCATTCTCAGGACAGTCGAGAGTGGGGTCCAGTTTTGAGATCCAGCCCTGTTCCATCTCCCGAATACACAGGCGAAGAGCCACGGTAGAGCCTTGGCCACCCCTCCTCTGCTCGGTTGGCCGGTCGGAGTGCAGAGCTGTGGGACCACGGACCAGCCGTGGCCACTTGTGGGCCGAGACCCACTCTGCATTCATCGACGTAGATTAATAGGCCTACTGCCTGTTTTAAAATATGCTATGGAGTATTTTCATTTTTATTATGACATGAACTTTCCGGTTGCAATTATACTACCTGATTCGTATGAGCTCGTCCTGAATTACTGGGCGATACATTTATTTTTCTTCATTAGACGCCATAGAAATATTACTTTCCTACTCAAAACGCAATATTTTATATTTGTAATGTGCTTTTATGTACAAGTTATTCTCATAATGCCAATAAGAATCGTACTGAAGAACGGAGCGAAATCCTGACATCCAGCGACGCTATTAGAACTGCTGCTACTCTGTCAATTTAGTACCTGAGGAGACCGTGCATGTAGATGCCTTTACTTATCTCCTAGGCAACGATAACACCAGTACGAATAGAAATGCATAGTTTGACGACTTCAGCTGGTTGATATGTTCTTACACTACGCGGCGCTGGTCTAGATAGGTGATCAGCTAGCTCCGAGCATGTGATCCTAAATGGGATCTCATGTGACATATTTCGGAATTTATCGTTTAAATAAATGATTTAAAGCCGTGTGTTAATTATTGTGATGTTTCTTGTTGATGATGATGCTTGCTTGTTTAAAGGGGCCCAACATCGAAGGTCATCGGCCCTTGGGATGTTTCAGGACTGTGTATTCTGTTTACTGACCGATGACTTTGTTTATGTGAGATCTGTGTTTCGTTCAAATTAAGATATAGTGTTCTTTGTTTTGAAGGTAATAGGTGAAAAATACGTAGGAAATATATTTCATTTAGTAATGATGTAATGACATTACTCTACTTATGAAAGTATCTTAACGAATATCTCAAACATGTGTGTGTCTACTAGTGATGGGCGATATTTCACGAACTGTGATTTTTTCACTGATATCAGTAAATCAAGAGTAACGACTGTTACTTTCTACGCTATCACTGTGATCAGCCGTGATTTCAAGATTTCACTTGAAGTGATCACCGTACGCCCTCTTAACTCCATATACCGAACTAGAATGTTGCTACCTAAACTGTGACTGTGATCGATGTTGTGATCAGTCGTGATATCACGACATGTGCTGCCGCAACGTTATCTACGCGAAGCGATGCGTTCAAGGAAGCAGCATCGCCATGATTACCAACAGTATGGACATTTGTTGATTTCATCTTTTAAAGACGTCAACATATCGTTCAGTATATAATGTATTTGTAGGAATTGAGCACATTCCTCCCGAATATATTAACAACTGAAACACTTATAATCCTCGGCATCGCTTGCAATATCAGTTTCAGGAAATTGTCAGTTGACTCGCAGTGTGCTATTATTTTTAAGCGCGCGTTCAAAAAATCGTGGTACACGGGACTCTCCTAGAATAGTAACAAACATGTATTTCTCCTGTATTTTGGAGTGCCCGGGGGCATATTGTCACTGGAGCTCAGTATTAGGAGGCAAGTTGACTGAAATGGCGTTTTCTAGAAAAAGGAAGAACAGTGACCCGTAGCAGTCCTTTAAAGAAGTTGGATGAAAATTTCACATTATGTAATATGTGCAAACAGAAATTGTCTTAAAAAGAAGTACTTCAAATCTGAATAAACATTTGGAATGCAAGCACCTCTCACTTGCTTTGCCAGAAAGCAGTAGTCAACAATCGGCATGTATCTGATGATACAGACCTGGGATTTTAGACTCAAAAAAATGTTTTAGGCACCTAAAATGGGTCTTTAAACAAGTAAATAGGTTTTTAAAAGAGAATATAGGTACTTCAAATATGCTTTAAAAATAGGCAGAAAATAGACTTTAAAATATGACAATATAGACCTACACTGTAATGTGATATATATATTACGTTAAGTACAGTAATGTGGTATAGGCTACCCTTCCTAAATAGGAATAGTTGCAAAATGAAGGCATAATTAAACAGGCGTTTATTACAAACAGCTATGGATTAGGAAACAAAAAATTTTCAATAGTACTGTACTAAAATTAAATTAAATGCGGAGTACTGGTATGCGTATTTATTTGTGAGGAACATTCCTACTGCACTTTTCAGTCGTAGTTTGCTTTACAGTACATAACAATAATCTCCAAATTTTCCACAGTCAGGCTGTGTCTTTTGTCTGTTAAAACAATTTTAAAAGCAGAAAAAATGTGCTCTACACTCACAGATGTTGGAGGGGCATAGCAAAATTTACCTACATTTTTCAGTTCAATTTCACTAGGTAGGTCTACTTTTCTCCATCCATTACCTAATGTACCCTTTCCTGCACTGAATTACCAAGATTCTTCTGCAATACACTAGCCCACCTGTCTTTAATTTTATCCCTTACTTTACCCCTAGTACTTTGTATAATATTCTCAGCTTCCTCAATTACAAAATATATCTGTTTGAGACTCTACTATTTTTTTCTATTTTTGTAATGATTGATTGGAAGAAATGAAAAATTTGCCTGAATATATGCAATGTCTCTCTGAACACTGGAATAATCCTTTAGCAGATCTTTGCCCATACGACACACATGCAGAGTTGTCTGTTAAAGGCATATTGTCTATCACAGATGTTCCATATAATACAGGGCAGCTTCCATTGAGGAACCCCAACGGCTGATGATTGGCTGTGGTGGAAAAGAATAGAGGGGAATTTCTCTCAGAAGATAGCTATTCTTGATGGAAGCATACAGAACACTCTCTTCGTTGTTGAAATCAGATTATTTACTGCAGGCAACTTGGCCCTAACTATTTCTGTAAGTCTGCAAGGCATGGGCCATGCAAGTAACATGAACATTAAAGAAGGGTAGAAAGTTTTAACGAGAGGTAGAGTAGCAATCGTGTAGGAAGCAGCATTGGAGACAAGGAGAAGGTCTTTATAATCATCAACACTCCCAGGATACAACTGGAACCCCTTGTTGATGATGTACACAATGCTTTGTTCTATTTTCTGAAGCTGCTTAGAACAAAGGAGAGCAGTAAATGCCAATTGGGTTCCAGATTTCCTACTATAAGATAGCAATGTACCTGCCCACAGAGTTGCTGGTTTTGTCCACATACAACCCTATGTAAGGACTCCCAAATATCCGCTGTGACTGGCAAAATTACCTCCTATATCTAAGTAGTTTTTCTTTAATGTAGATGTTGAAAGCATGTGTTGGTGTATTTCTGTAAACAAATCTCTGAAAACATGACTATGCACAGAATTCCAGGGGATATTTTCAGCAACTAGGGCTCTAAACATATGAGCATAGAAACTACTGTGGATTGTGGAAGGTATACTTTGTGTGAGCAGAGTCTGTCCAATGTTACTTTTCATAGTTGATTTTGCTTTGTGACTAGCACTATCAGCATGCTCTTGTGAAATCTAAAACACAATAATGTGATGAAAATTACAGACTAAGATAAGGAATAGCTAATGAATAAAATTTTTAATTTTGAATTATTTCATTTAAACCACTATTACTCTAAAGTTAATTAAGAACAAGAACACTCCAGGCCTCGAAAGGTCTTGGCTTTCATTTACAGCTGTCGCGCAGCTCTAGGCTTGAGGATATTAGATAGCCGTGTGGTCAGCACGTCACATCCCTCAAGTGTATTGCCATGCCTCTGAGTCCGCTGCTCATTGTAGCTTCCCAATTGCCCTCACGCAGCTGGGTCAACGCTTTTCTATACCATACATTTTTCTAAATTACTGACGGTACTGGTATCTAGGGAAAGGTGCACTGGTATCGTTAACCTTACATTAGGTGGCTGAGAATAGTCATTCATCATTATATTTTTCACTTGTGCCAGATAAATGTGTAGAATTTCATTTCCTAGCACATACCAAATAATCGGTTACAGTATAAAACACGACTGTTGCCAATATTGATCCTATTTTTTCCTTGACATATTGGTTCAACTTCGGCATGTCTACAAAAAACGAATGTAAATAATAAAATGATTATGTTTGTACCCCTAGAAGTAAATTGGCAACGACCGTGTCTGTAATGCAACCAAAATGTAGGTTATTTATTAAATGCAAAACCTTAGGTGGCTGATTTTCTTATAAATGTTTACACAGAGATAGTCTAGTCACAATAACAAGGCATTCTCTTGATCACAAGCTACAAATAACAAGCAGCACGGACGATGCGGTGATTGTGATCACGTCACGACTAAAAATCACTGATATCAGAAAATCACGATATCAAATCACGCTGTGACTCACAAATCACGGTATCGCTCATCACTAGTGTCTACAGAGCTAAGTGATCTTTCATTAATTGGCCCCGAAACCAAACTCAGCTGCAATTATCAATTATAACCTTAAAAACCCATGTTCAACTGTTAGTTAACATGCTACGTAATGTAAACATTTTTTAAATCTGCAGGGACCCACATGATTGTTACGTACCGGTATGACATACATATTTAATTCCTAGATAAGCACTTAAAATATATTAACATGCTTAGCTTAACGCATCTTGCCAGCACTTCACACCATCAGTCAGTTAACTGGACACCTTTGACATTTTCCGGGTATATTTTGCGGTCGTACAAGCTTGCATTTCTGTCCTTACTTCTTTTATTCGGAAATAAAATCAGCACCGTAATGTAATGGAAAATTAATTTTGGTACCAAATCCTGAGCAATGTTCAGTACAGCACCCAAGTCCATGAGAAACAATAATTGGAGGTAAACTGTCCAGGAATTCGTGAAATATTTCTCCCCTGAAATATTTCTCCCCATAATGCTTCTTGTACACTAAAATTTCTCACACTTCCTCTACATGAGAAAACATAAGTAATTAATTCGATGGAATAGTTGGGTGAGTTACTATATTCTGGTAGACTTTTAAGACTGAAAAAGGGCTGCCTTTTGCCTGCTCTGTATTAAATAAAACGGTGTATGGCTTTTACACCGCCGTCTCGATCCACGTATACTGCTTCCTCTATCAAGACCAACTACAATATCTCAGACCTTAACCGACCTATCGAAACTGTCCATAATGGCGGCAGCTGGAGTGCTAGCATGCGTTTGTTTTGATTTATGTAAGCCGCGTTGTTACCAAATATTTACGGAAATTTGAATATTATTAAACGTACATTATATTTATTTATGGTCTTAAGAAGATTATAGATCCTCTTTCAGTGCCGTAAGAAGCTGTTTGTTCTCAAAGAGCTTATTTATTCCAACAATGTCGGTGGTGATTAGGTTAATTTTGATTCTCGTGTTCTTCTCCGAAAGTACTTTCTTTATTTTTAGTTACCTATGCAATATGTTTATAGTTTAATGTGCTGTGTGCCTGGATGAGTAAGAGCTCAGTGTTCCCGTTTCCAAAAGACCTAGTATTAAGGCAAAATTGGGTTAAGAGCATTCGTAAGGAAAACTTCGAACCGAATCATAGGACTAATAATGTTGTGTGCATTATTTTATCATTTTTGATATCAAATATATTCTGAGGGAAGACATATACCTATAGAAGGTGGTGATCTAATTCCAGTGCCGCGCAAACTTCCGAAGTTAAAACTAATGATGCCTATTTTAGCATTTACCCTATCAGCCAACGTACCGTACTACAAAGAATATTAAATCAATCCCAGAAAGATCCGGAAAATCATGACCAAGATTTATGATTTAGAGACTAAATTAATCTTAAACGGTGTTGCAAGAATGGCGTAACTTAATTTTCAACGTTTTACAATGAACATGCGTAAACTAAACCTAACCCCACTTCCCGTGAGTTACCGTGAGGATTATGTTCTTTTTTACATAAAATACAATTATTCCATCAATTCTGATGAGTTTTAAGGTGACGAGTGCTTTAGACGGTCACGTTTATCATACAAATATCGCTTGTACCTACTCAACAATACAGGTGGATTTTGGAGGGTTGAAATTTTGTTGGGGAAATTTGTTTGCGTGTTTTACATAATGGGCTGTGGTTAATGGTGGTGTTGCATAGTAAGGTTAATAATGTACTTTCTTGACATCTATATATCGTATTTGCTGACCGGAGATTCATATGTGAAATATTTTATACTCTGTGTTGTTTCAACCTGACGTTGATACAATTCTCCCTTCGTTACTTTCCCCTCTGAAATTACATTTATACTTACAATACGCGATAACGCTACTTATGGTGTTTAATTATTCATATTTTGAGTTCGTGGGTTGCATTTCATGAGGTTCGACTTGTGATATTTTCTTTAGGTGACTCGGAATAAACATGCATAACCTCTCCCTCAACCTCTCATATCGCACGCCGATGTCCGCCATGTTCTTTCTGCATTAGGGTCTGATGTAATTGTAGCTGGTCTTGGCTCTATGCGAGCCTTTTTGCGACTACGCTGTGACAAAATTTCTCCGCTAGATGGCAGACATAGACGCGCAATGTTCTAAACTTATTCTAATGACGACAGCCTACAAAACACTATTCCATATGGTCATATGTTCACTGAAGCTCGTAAATTACATCAGTAATATTAAATATCGGCAATATTACCTGTATGAAGTCGCAGTTCATGCACAATTAAAAGATTTTCCTGGACGAAGGCTTGCAGTGGTACCGTACTTTTTGTGTTCTTGCCAACGCAATATCAAATAGAGGTCTTAGGAAATTGGTTAGGATAACATCACTAACAGTTTGTTGACGTTCTTTGACCTCACACTGCAACAAAACCCATTCTGAAAGGGGTTTCTTTTTTGCTATTTGTTTTACGTAGCACCGACACAGATAGGTCTTATGGCGACGATGGGATAGGAATGGAATGAAGCGGCCGCGACCTTAATTGAGGCACAGCTCCAGCATTTGCCTGGTGTCAAAATGGGAAACCATGGAAAACCATCTTCAGGGCTGCCAACAGTGGGATTCGAACCTACTATCTCCCGGATGCAAGCTCACAGCTGCGCGCTCCTAACCGCTCAGCCAACTCCCCCGGTATTCTGAAAGGAAAACGCCGCAAGTCGTCGTATTACGCTCGTATGTTTGAAGGACTTCGACAATAGGGCACAGTACCTTAAACGAACTCCTGCAGATGCTTCACCAGAGCAACAAAACAAGGTTTTGGGTATCGAACTCCTCCTCTGTCCTGATTCATAATCAGTTCCATTTAGCGGTGTTGAAGCTCTAGCTAGGCAGTGATACGTTGCTGACACAAATGTGACACTCCATCTTATCTTCAACAGTACGAACCTAGCACCCGCAAATGAGGATTTGATTTCCTGTTTCTAGTTTGATTGGAATATTATCGTCTGTATATCTGAGGTTGTCGAAAATGTCGAAACATGAAGACGTTTGTTTTGCGATTATCCGTCACAATTCTTATCACAAGGAATCAACTGTCCTCCACGGCTTTAATCACCTTCTGAAAAAAATCCGCAGCCTGTTTCCAGTCATTCGACCGGGTAAGGAATGGAATGAATGAAGCCCCATATAGCAGCAAGGATAGGACTTGTGCCGGCTGCCGAAGCCTGCCGCACTCCTCCGGGGCAATGATTAATGAATGACAGGTTAAATGAAATGATATCGAGTGTGTTGCTGGAATGAAATATGACAGGGAAAACCGAAGTATCCGGAAAAAACTGTCCTACCTCCGCTTTGTCCAGCACAAATCTCACATGGAGTGACCGGGATTTGAACCACAGAACCCAGCGGTGAGAGGCCGGCGCGCTGCCGCCTGAGCCGCGGAGGCTCCATCACCTTCTGAAATAAGGTGTAAAGGCACAGGTGCGAGAGTAATCTGAGGATATCATGGAATCGTATATTTTCTGGCTGCAAACAACCTTGCCGAGATTGGCAAAATGGTACACAACAGTTGAATATTTCGGGGAAAGAATCTGAAGTTTCACTTCTACGAAAAATATACCCTGCACAAACGGAAAGAAACAAGTACCAACACCTTAAAATCACTTTTGAAATATCTATAAGCATAACATGATTAATGTATTTCATAGTTCTACACAAAATATCTCTTGTACGAACGGAAGTGACCATACTCGTTTACTCGTTGTACGAAATAACTCAGGTTTTCACACACATTCATGCACCAATAACACAGTGCTCCACTCACAATGACAGCGAAGATTGTGCGTCTACTGCTGCACTCTTACGGCGACTTTGAGAAATATTGGTAGTCGCGCCTTCCTGTGTTAAATTAGTGGCATAGAGCAGGCAGTATAAGAGGATCGAGAATGCGGTGGGCTTTTATCACAGAATTTGTAAATAATACACTAGAGGTAGCATTGGCGCTGCAGTCGTGTGCGAAGTTGAACGAACGCGCTGTTTGGCAAAAGCTGGATTGTTTTGCACTGTCACTACTGGAGCTTCCCGATAAATTGAAGTGTAGGCCTATACTTCTCTAAAGGAAAATGCCAATCTACTGTGCAGCGTATGGCTGCATAGAGAGGTTTACAAAGGTCCATGGCATATCATTTTACAGATATTTTCCTTCAAATTCATATTCGTGCGTATAAAATAATACTTTGCATGACACTTATTGTCATGTGAATTGGCCTACCTGGGCTGACTTCACGACTGATGCTCCTGTCGGCGCGAATAAGATACGTTGGATCTTACCTTGAAGACTGAAATTAATGTTTTGCGAAATATAAGGTGTGCCATTTTCCTTTCACTGAATGGCCACGCCTTTGAAAGCGAATATGCAGAAAAACCACGTGCATGATACCGAGCGAGAGGCTGCAGTCTTTAGGTCACGTAGCTGTCAGCTTGCATTCAGGAGATAGTGGGTTTGAACCTCACTGTCGGCAGCCCTGAAGATGGTTTCAAACTTTTACACCAGGAAAATGCTGGGACTGTACGTTAATTAAGGCCAGAGTCGTTTCCTTCCCACTCATAGCCCTTTCCTGTGCTATAGTCATGGTAAGAACTAGAGTATGTGTATCGGTGATCGGTGCGACGTAAAGCGAATTGGTACTAAAAAGAAAATAAGAAATGATGTGCATGATTGCCTGGAATTGTTTTTCACTTTTTGTGTATATTTCTAGTAGGTTTATTAAAAGCTATTGAATATATTTTCTGTATACAGAGTGTGTTGCTTTCCCTTCGCAAAATCCTGTACGTGTAGCAGTTCCCATTCGTACCTTACCAGATTTTACAACTTAGAGACTAGCTGTGCAACACTGTTTGAACACCTGAGTCCTTTACTTTCGTCAATATTATTACCGTATTCCTTTAAATGTCATATAGAACTATATACAAGCATAATGAATTATTGACCAAGCGAGTTGGCCGTGCGGTTAGGGCTACGCAGCTGTAAGCTTGCTTTCGGGAAATAGTGGGTTCAAACCCCACTGTCACCCCCCTGTGGGTGGGGGACGCAGACGAAGAATACACCCACGGTATCCCCTGCCTGTCGTAAGAGGCGACTAAAAGGGGCGACCAAGGGATGATCCAATTAGAACCATGAGACTACTTGTAATTAGTACCATCACGCAGGGAACACCATGGGTCGCATTTACTTGCGCGTATTATCACTATGTTCGGTACGCAATAGGTTTGTGATTAGTAGCGACAGTGTGTGAATCAGGATGTGGGTCCTACAGTACCTGTGATTCGTACCCCTATATGAGCGACACCATGGTTCTGCCTTACCTATGCTAAGTTCCCACTATATGATGAATACCACGGGATGGTACGAGTCCCTGTGGTTAGTCCACTTATGTGAGGAACGGCATAGGTTTGCGTTGCCTGTAAATAGCGCCGCAATGTGACAAGCACCATAGGTCTGTGTTACATGTGCGCATTACACTACCTGTGAATAGTACCATAATGTGTGGAATACCGCGAGTCTACGTTACTTTTTATTAGTACCGCAACATGACAAATAGCATGGTTCTCCTTTCCTAGCGATAAATACCATTATGAGGGGCCGTTAACCCGGATTTTGGACCCATTTCGACTATAAGCATAATCGATTCAGCAGGAGTATATTTATTGTTTTATACTTTATTAGCTTCCTTGCCCTTGTTGGTAGGGTTATTTAATGTATATAGAATTTACGTCAATTTGGATTTAAGTTTATTAATAAATGTAAATTTATTTAATGTTATGTTTTATTTGGTTTTGATCTTGGCCTTTTTGGTAAAAATTTCAATATTTCTTGTTCACCTATGGCTACCGAAAGCACATGTGGAAGCCCCTGTATCTGGGTCTATAATTCTGGCGGGTGTGTTGTTGAAGTTAGGAGGATATGGTTTATTACGTGTTTATTCAATAATAATTTCCTTGGGGTTGAAGTATAACTATATTTAAGTTGCAATTAGTTTAGTTGGAGGTGTGTTGGTTAGTCTAGTAGGTTTATATCAAACGGATTTAAATACTTTCTACCAGCCCCATACCCTGCTACCATTACACATCAACACAGTACACGACATATACGCGCAGATACTCACCTCGCTTACCTCTCTTCGTAAATTGCCGTGGATGGACTGGAACGAGCTAAAACAGCTCGGAGCTGGATCGGTGCGTAGACAAAAGGAAGCGAAAGGACAGAAAGGCATGAACCCGTAACCCCCACGAATAAAAGAATGGATCAAGGAAACTGGGGTTTATTATAAACACACATAATATTAAAATGAGAACAGAAATGTGAGGCTGCATTGAAAGTTACTTACATAACTGTAGAAAATTGAAACATCAAGTAGTATCCCGTTCAATGACATAGTAAGTTTGGTGTAACAGGCCGCCAGTACACACGATCGCACTACACACTTACGTATGACAACATAGAATTTACAAATTCGTTTGAGAAAAATAATGTGACGTGAAACACATCATCGAAGGAATCAGAAAATGGAACCACTAAAGGAATAATACAGTCGCGGTAATACGGGACGCGCACATATCACAGTTTGCATCCGCGCTCCAAGCGAGCGTCCATTCGATGCCAGCGCGTCCCAACAAAAACAAAGCACAGTCTCCCAAAAGGAGCAGAAGCGAAGGAGAAGAAGATGTTGCCACAGTTACAAAAACAAAAACTAATCGCCGACAATGGACCAAATAACGGCCTAGAAATATAAAATAGCACACTACATATGGCCCAAATCGGCCAACTAAAACGAAAAGTAAAATAAAATAAAGAAAAATTAAAATTGAGATTACGAGATACAGAGAGTACTATAGACCGTACACAAGCAGACAGCACAGGCTCGCACACACACACTCACACACGTATGAACAAGAATAGACCCAATATAAAATCGACCCAGATCAGGCCGAAGTGTAAAGGCACGCGACGTATACTATCGCACAGGATAGCGAAGGATATCATGGGCTCACGAGCATGGTTCGAACTCCGCAGATGCAATGCTGGACCGCCGCAAAATATAGGCAAGGCTGATCCAAATATAATCGTAGCAATCACAACACTCGTCGACCCGTTACACGGGACATCCAAATTGCCTCACGTGGACAAACATGGATTAAACCCCGTAGCGTCAAAACACACAATACACCAATGCTCAGCCATGATTTCAAATGATGAGTAAACAAAAAATGCATGGTCTCAAAACCCACAAACACACACAGGCCCAAACAAATAGATAGGTAAATACCACTCTCCGTTCCCACGCGTGTGCACACAAAGAAAGAAAAAATTAAAACACACAAATAAAATGAAGTAATTAAGAGCCTGCAAATACAGGTGATAAAAGACTACCGAAATACAATCACACAGAACAGTTTTGTAACTGGCATGAAAATGAAATAAAATGAATGAATACCTGGGAGCAGCAATCAGGAGTCTCAAAATATTTACCTCAATCAAAATAATAACTTCAAGCAGAGAACCGAGCCTTGAAACAAGTAAATCCACGATAATAGCAATTCGCAGGTCAAGAAGCACATATTAAATTCCAGTCTGCTTATCACATTTGATCCGACCATTGTTGGCATCGCGAGCAGACCAACTTAACACTCGGAGAGCGAGAGACAGACTGTGTCAAAGAGACTGTGTATAAACACAGATGGCAAGAGCGCCAGCTTCAATGAGAAACTATAAGTTTCACGTCACATTCGGGTAATGTTATCGCTTATGGCGACAACGACAGTCAAGGAGAAGTAGGAATAAAGGAAGTGCACCACCAAGGCAGGCTTGGTTCGGCACAACTTTCATTGCTTATTCTTCGGTTTCTCATATAGGCATCGTTCTAGGAGGTTTGATAACATTGAGTGTTTGAGGATTTAGAGGAAGTTATACACTTAAGTAGTATAATACAGGGATTCGGCCGCCTCCTCCTCCTCCGGCTCCCAGTGGCCGCCTCCTCCTCAGCCAGTGGCCTCCTCCTCCTCCTCAGCCAGTGGCCTCCCAGTGGCCACCTCCTCCTCCTCCTCAGCCAGTGGCCTCCCAGTGGCCACCTCCTCCTCCTCCTCAGCCAGTGGCCTCCCAGTGGCCTCCTCCACCTCAGCCAGAGGCCTCTTCCAGTGCTGCCAACTTAACCTAACTAGCGCGAGATAAACAAAGCCACGTGCTTTTTGACAGACAACAACGCACCGCTAACCTCAGTACTGCCATCTTGACGGGCCTAAACCTCAGTAGTGCCAACTTAACCTCACAAGCGCGAGGTAAACAAAGCCACGTGCTTTTTGACAGCCACGTGCTTTTTGACAGATTTGTAAACAAAGCCACGTGCTTTTTGACAGACAACAACGCATCGCAAACCTCAGTACTGCCATCTTGACGGGCCTAAACCTCAGTAGTGCCAACTTAACCTAACTAGCATGAGGTAAACAAAGCCACGTGTTTTTTGACAGCCACGTGCTTTTTGACAGATTTGTAAACAAAGCCACGTGCTTTTTGACAGACAACAACGCATCGCTAACCTCAGTACTGCCATCTTGACGGACCTAAACCTTAGTGGTACCAACTTAACCTAACTAGCGAGAGGTAAACAAAGCCACGTGCTTTTTGACAGCCACATGCTTTTTGACAGCTGCCATCCGCCATCTTTGAGCACCGTGCTGCCCTCTTTCGTCACCTGTCATCGGCAGTGCTGCCATCTTGACGGGTCTAAACCTTAGTGCTACCAACTTAACCTAACTAGCGCGAGGTAAACAAAGCCACGTGCAGCCGTCATCCGCCATCTTTGAGCACAGTGCTGCCCTCTTTAGCTACTTACCTTTGAAATGTGGTGGCGGATAATTTGAAAAATGCTTTTTGACAGCAGCCATATTGCATCGCAAACCTCAGTGCTGCCCTCTTTAGCTAGATACCTGTGGTAGCAGACAATTCCACGTGACAGCAGCCATCTTTGAGCACCGTGCTGCCCTCTATGTGGTGGCGGCAAATTCCACGTGCTCTTGTTTGGAAACAAACTCACGTGCTTTTTTGACAGCTACCATCCACCATCTTTAATCAACAGAGCACAGTGCTGTACTCTTTAGCTAGATACCTTTGAAATGTGGTGGCGGCAATTTGAAAAATTCTATGTGCTCTTGTTGGGGAACAAAGCTACGTGCTTTTTCTGACAGCTGTCATCCGCCATCTTTAATCAATAGAGCACTGTGCTGCTATCATGCGGGCAATTTCGTTAGCTGTCATCCGCCATCTTTAATCCAGAGAGAACAGTGCTGCCCTGGTGGCGGCAAATTGAAAAATTCCACGTGCTCTTGTTTGAAAACATACTCACGTGCTTTTTTGACAGCTGTCATCCGCCATCTTTAATCCAGAGAGAACAGTGCTGCACTCTATGTGGTGGCGGTAAATTCCATGTGCTTTACAAACCTATGTGCTTTTCTGACAGCTGTCATCCGCCATCTTTGAGAACAGTGCTGCACTCTATGTGGTGGCGGCAAATTCCACGTGCTTTACAAACCTATGCGCTTTTCTGTCATCCACCATCTTTAATCTAGAGAGAACAGTGCTGCACTCTATGCGGTGGCGGCAAATTCTACGTGCTTTACAAACCTATGCGCTTTTCTGTCATCCACCATCTTTAATCCAGAGAGAACAGTGCTGCACTCTATGTGGTGGCGGCAAATTCTACGTGCTCTTATTTGGAAACAAATTCTACTCGCTCTTCAGCTGTCATCTACCATCTTTAATCAAGAGAGCACCGTGCTGCCCTCTTTGTGGTGGCGGATAATTTGAAAAAATTCTTTTCGACAAGCAGCCATCTTTAATCCAGAGAGAACAGTGCTGCCCTCTTTAGCTACTTACCTTTGAGGTGGTTAATTTGAAAAATTCTTTTCGACAAGCTGCCATCTTTAATCCAGAGAGAACAGTGCTGCCCTCTTTAGCTACTTACCTTTGAGGCGGTTAATTTGAAAAATTCTAGCTGCCATCTTTAATGAAAAGGGCATCGTGGTGCTATCTTGCGGGTAATATTTTACGTCACAGCTGTCATCCACCATCTTGCATTGCTAACCTTAGTGCTGCCCTCTTTAGCTACTTACCTTTGACAAGCTGTCACCCGCCATATTGCATCGCAAACCTCAGTGCTGCACTCTATGTGGTGGCGGATAACTTGAAAAAATCTTTTTGACAAGCAGCCATCTTTAATCAACAGAGCACCGTGCTGCCATCTTTAGCTACCACCATCTTACATCGCTTACCTCGCTGCTGCACTCTATGTGATGGCGGTTAATTCGAACAAGTTTAATCACGCATCGGGTAAGCTAGAGTAAGCACGTGCTGCAGTGATGACGTTATCATGCATGTTTAAACCCGTTCGTTGACTAAAAGCTTTAGTCTTCGGGAAACAGTGATAGAGTGTGGAGTGCAAACATGACGAAAACATTAATAGTTGATGTGCAAGGCTTTAAAGTAAACGGAAACAAGTTTGTGTTTAAAGAGGTGGCTGTGTTAGATTGCTGTGTGTTGTGGGCACCAAAACTTGTTAGTTTAGTATTTAGTCCACCGTTCCCTTACTGTTTGCAAACAGATGAAGATAAAAAGCAGACTCAGTGGATTGAAAACAATTTAGGTTTGAAGTGGGAAGAAAAAGGAATACCTTATCGTTTTCTACCTTTAATGATGAATGCACATTTGTCAAGAGCAGATCTTGTTCTTTTAAAGGGTTGTGAAAAGAAAGAATGGTTGCGTGATTTTCTACCATCATCATGTGAAGTTATCGACATGCATGAATTGGGGTGCCCATCATTTAAAACTCTTCCGAAAGAGCATAGTAGAGAAACAACTAAACAGTCTTTACAACATGTATGCATGCTCTTTGATTGGTTGTGTCGCAGTGCATGTCGGGAAGTGAACAACATATGTAAAGTGCAGTGTCGAAATAACCTTAGTGTAAAAGAAACATTTGTAGAGTAAAGACATCATGTCATTTCTAACAGATACTAAGTGTAACGCAGTTGAAAAGGCGATCGTAAAGTTTTATGCATGCAAAAAGAAACTAAACACTTTTACTGAAGAAGAGTTAAATGCATTACCAAAGGCATTTTTGGTCAATGTAGCTGCGAATGCTGTAAAGAAGATTTGGGATAAGGTGCCTCGTGAGTGGACTCAAGATCCTGTTTTGTCAGAGCTTCAAACGTGTAGTTTACATCATGAACACGTGAGTTTAGCTAGAAGACCTTCTGTGAGACAGTGCCGTACATGTCAACTAATTAAACTGTATCACGGACCTAAAACTAACGAGTTGTCTTCGCTTATAAACACTTATCATGGCTGTGGAGAGAGTAAACAAGGAAAAGGTGAAGAAACGTGCTGGGAGAAAGATGAGGAAGCATGTTGGGCGTGGACTCATCAATAGAGTGATTGATCTTCTTTTCTTCGTGCTTCATCTCCCCTGCGGCCCTAGAACACGTTCGCCTGATACGTAGTTACATGCTGCCTGCATAGAGTGTAGCTGTTAAAATCTGCTTCGTAAAGTTATGCTGTGTATGTGTGTGTATGTGTTATTACCTAGTGCTTTAGCTGCTCAGAAGAATATAGCAGCACTTGTCGTTGTTGGTGCAATAAAACGAAAAACTGAGTGACAAAGACCGTAACATGAACAAAGGATAAAAATGTATGTATATAGTCTAAAATAAATATGAATTGTCAAAACATATTACAGGTGTTGTTTAATCCTACAGCATGTCCTAGTGACTTAGAAGAAAGGAAACGTAGAGGATTAAAAGAAAACACACATAAGATTTAAAGTACATCCTCTTTATTAATCCATGAATTAAAGCTGTTATTAAAACCAAGCCATTTAACATACAGTTTATTACCACGACGTCGAATAACACGTTCAACTAAATAGTGATCAGGATATTTTGTTTTCTGCAGTTCTTCGATGTAGAATCCTCCTTCAATAGGCTGTCCTCTGAGATCGCGAAGTAAATACGTAACTGGATTAGTAAGCTTAACACTTCTGATTTGAAAAATTTCAGTGCTCCAGTTAGGTGTGTATCCTTTTGCAAAGATAGACTTGTGTTTGCTGATGCGAACGAAATCACCTTCTTTAAAGCGATAGCGACGTGGATCAGCTGTTTTGATTACAAGATGAATAGCATCTAGACGAGGTGTATTCTTTGTAACAAGACGTGGCTTTGTTCCGATAGTGCGATGAGGTGTATCGTTGTAGGTAGATAAAAGTCTAGGTAGCAGATCAATCCAACGATATGAACCTTGCGCTGTAAATTCTCGCCACATCATTGTTTTGAGTGTACGATTAAAGCGTTCTACAACACTTGCCTTGAGATTACTGAACGTAGAGTAGTGTTGAATGCCAAGTAACTTGAGGTAAGAAGAAAAATCCTTGTTGTAAAACTCTTTACCTTGATCTGTTTGAAGAAGCCTTGGGCAGCGTTTCGATTCTTCAACAATATGTTTAAATGCTTCTTTAACTTGAGCTGCTGTTTTAGAACGCACGGGTTGTGCAAAAGCAAACTTTGAGTACACATCGATAACAGTAAGTAGATACTTATAGCCCTTATTACTAGAAGCATATGGAATCATTTCTACTAAGTCTGCTTGCCAGAGATCATCTTTTCCTCGTGTAATAACGCGTCTGCGACAGTAGGTGCGACGTGCTGGTTTATGTAACTCATGTGCGATGTTTACCTTTACAGGTGAGATCTTCTCTTGACGAGCCATTATAAAATAATACCGGCATAACGTAGTTCTCTTTCTATTTCTAGAATTTCTGATCCGTGACCAGTGTGACCAGACTCTTGCGATGCTCTTAAAAGTTGTAATCGTTCAACGAGTAAGTTTGGGTCATTCCAGTATCTTACATCCACATACGGCAACAAAGGCTTGTAGATAACGTCTAGACTACGTGCAGTCGGAAACAGCTTAGAAATAAACTCACGATACTTGTAACTCTTATTCGCATTTACAGCTTCTGTTCTCTTGTAATTACGTCGTGTTGCATCGGTAGCAAAAAGTATTGCTTTATACTTTTTAAGATCATCTTGTAAAATTATATCCTTGTCAGGTATTCGTGAGAAAAGAAGTTCTAAGAGTCCTTTCGTAGGTTTATAGGTAACACCTTTTACAATGAGTTTGTTGCTATTAATCTTAACATTTGAATTTCCTATCCGGAAACAGTCATCTTCGTAGCGAATACCATAGGTAGTGTCAGTTTGTCCTGTAAAAAGTTTTTCTATATAAGGTGCAAAGAGAGATCCATAGGTATCTTGAATAAAAGTTCTAAACTGATTGCGATATTCTGGTGTAATCATAACCTCAGACAAAGATGGTAGATTTTGCGTCGATGTAGTAGGTGTTTCTGCAATAACATCTGTAGTTAAAAACTCAACACGCTTAGATGGTGATGCATCATTAAGTTCTTCTTCTTCCTTATCTTCCTCTTCTTGATCTACATCCTGCTTCTTCTCTTCCGTATCTTCTTCATGCTTTTCTTCTTCATGCTTCTCTTTATGATATGATGTTTGCATAGAAGCAAAACTTGAAGTAGACTGCGGTAATGAAGTAGAATTAAAAATTTCTTTGAGTGGTGTACTTAGTTGTGTTTTTAAAAATAAATCCGTGTCTGCTTGAATACGTTTAAGCTCTTTAAATTTCCGTCGAATATTGTTTCGAGCTTGGATGATATGTTTTGTGATCTCCTTGCTAGATGTTAACATGATGGTGGTTTTTAATCAAGTAGTTACTGTAATTCTGTGTTAATGCATATAAAATGATCGAAACCCATGCGATATCGTCCATGCTGTACATCACTTTCTTTATCAATAACTAAAAAGCTGTAACGGTGTAATGACCAACATTTAGCACACATACGTTTAAAGTCATCGAATGTCATATCAGTGTTAACATGATCGTTATACACATGTCGCATGTTGCGCTCATCTTGCCGAAAAAGCACAATAACATTTGCGTTGTCGCGTATCAACTGCTTGGGCACACGAGAATAGGTTTGGCACAAATAGATGCAATCAACATATTTATGTCGACCCATACTAAAGAATGCACGAATAACGTTTTGCTGTTCTGTTGCGACATCATCAAAGATCATTAGAGAATTAGGAAGCACATCGTCTGGTGATGGTACTTGCTCATGTGAATTAAATTTAAAATATCTTATTCCATCTTTAACTAGATCGTGCATTACAGTTTGTAGAATAGTATATAGCGGCTGATAGAGTGACTTTGCGAAAACGTAGATATTCTCGAAGCGTATACCATTTACAGAAGTAATAAGTGTGAGTAAAAGATTTGTTTTACCGCATCCCGACGGACCTGATATAATACATCGCACAGTAAAAGGAAACAACGTTCCATGACGTTTTCTTGTAGTTGTACTAGAACTAGGTAAGAGATGTGGTACAATGTCGGTAACAGGTAGCGTGTCTTGCTGCTTTATAATCTTCATGATAACTGAATCATAAAGTACGTAATAGTAATATATATATTAAACGAAACAAGAGGCAACGGTTAGTTTATGATTTGCTCTTGACTAGTAAAGTCGTGTCCAGCATGGTGAAACAACGATATCCAAACGACATGAAGAAGAAGAAGAAAGTAAAAACTGTTGGATGGAAAGATGTTATAAAGGCTGCGCAAAAAGCTATTCGAGGGGAATACAATCCTCGTGTAGCTATTACTAAGGCGTTACGCGCAGCAAGAGCGAGAATTTCTCCAAAGTGCAGAGCAATATTTAGTAAACGTGCGCGAATTATTCCTGTACCAAAACGAGGAGGATTTCTTCCTGCGCTGTTTGCTGGCTTAGCAGCTTTAGGGTCATTGCTAGGTGGTGCTAGTGCTGTAGCGAGAACTGTCAAAGCTGTAGAAGAAGCGAAACAACAGTTGAAAGAGAGTGAACGTCATAACAAGACGATGGAGGCAATTGCGTTACGAGGCAAAGGTGTGAACATGAAGCTAGCGCCATACAAGAAAGGGCTTGGTATCTACATTTCTCCAAAAAACGTCTACTGAATGCACTGCCATATCGAGCTCTAACGCATGATGAAGTTTTTACGTTTGCTAAACAACTAGGAATTCATTATTTTCGAGGAGTGTATATGCGTGATCAACTACCAGCACGTCCACGTGAACGTGAAAGTGCCGTAATTAACTTGGACGACAGTCGTGGACCTGGAACTCATTACGTTGCTTATGTAAAACGTAAATCTAAAGTATGGTATTTTGATAGCTATGGAGATTTACCTCCTCCTTTTGAGCTCATACGTTATTTCGGAAGCAGTGCAGACATTGTTTACAATAAAAACCGTGTGCAAAACTTTAATACACGCATGTGCGGACGATTATGTCTTATGTTCTTATATCAGACCCAGACAGTAGAGAAAGTGTATTAGTGTCTACGTGATGACGAACAGTGAAAGAACGTTTGCTGTACGTGGAGAAGGACCTGAAACAACCGTCTATTTTAATCCACCAATCGAACTTGGTTATCAGCCGCATAGTCTTGGACTAGTATCGTTTGAAAGCTACAATAAAATCTATAATGTGCGTGATGGTTTAAACAAGTTCTATTACGATGAGTATGTGCTAACACTACCCTCAGGTAGTTATACAGTAGATGATATTCACGACTATATTGAAAGTACGTTAATTGATCAGTTTGGGGAAGATAGTTTTAGTAATCATAATTACAAGTTCTCAATCACTATAAGCAACATTACGCACAAATGTGTTATTGAATCATCATTTAAGATTGACTTCAAATCACAACCTGATTCGATTGGACCACTGCTTGGATTTTCATCGAGGGAGCTCCTACCGAACGTACGTTACGAGTCTGATCAACCTATAAAACTCTTCGATGATTATAATGTGAACATTACTTGTAATATTATTACAGACTTGAATAGTAATCTACAACCTTCGCACGTCCTGCACGACTTTATTGTTACAGAGGAACGTGGATATACTATTTGTGAGAAACCAGCAGTAGTTCTTTATCATCCTGTGTCTGTAAAACACATTAGCAACATTACTCTTAGACTTGTAAATAAACATAATCAGCTTATTCATTTAGATCAGCACGCGTACGTAGCTTACAAACTACATCTTAAACCAGTATGAAAACCATCTATAAAACACGGTGTACATTCCGAAGACATACTACATGTGTGCAGAGACTCATCGAGTTAACAGATACCCATAAGCAGATACTCCAAGATTTAGGATATACACTACTACAACAGAATGGAAGAAATGCTAGACATTACGAATACAGTAGAAAGTCGTGAAGGTGTAGTACGAAGTGAGCTTCATTCTTATCAACCTTTTACGTTTGGATTAAATAACAATGATGAAATTCATTTTATTATTAATCAACAAGATGTTTACACCTTACCACACGAAAGCTACCTCTATATTGAAGGACGATTAGAAAAGTCTGATGGAAGTGGACCAAGCACTTCACAACTAAACAACCATGCTCTAGCTTTTCTCTTTTCTGAAGCGCGATATGAAGTAAATAATGTTGAAATAGATCGAACGAAGAATGTTGGTATTACAAGTGCAATGAAACTCTACCCTTCTTTCTGTGATGAAGAAAGTAATCTTTTGCGGATGGCTGGATGGTGTCCAAAAGCTACTAACAACTGGATGATTAATGAGGATGGAACTTTTACGGGTATGTTATCACTGAAACATATTTTTGGATTCGCGGAAGACTTTACACGTATTATAATCAACGCAAAACAAGAGCTTATTCTAATCCGTGATCGAAGTGATTACAATTCTCTTAAAGCAGTAGAAACATCTGTAGAATCGAAAATAACACTGCATCGTATACTGTGGCGGATCCCACATGTAACCTTATCTGATCGTGAAAAACTTCGACTGCTCAAGATTGTAGAAAATGATACACCATTACCTATACGTTTTAGAAGTTGGGAGCTGCATGAATATCCTGTGTTACCACCTACAAACAAGCATAGCTGGGCTGTTAAAACATCACGTTTTACTGAGAAGCCCTTGTACATTATTTTTGGATTTCAAACTAATCGTAAATTCAATCACGAAAAAGATAGCTCACTGTTTGATCACTGCAAATTAAGACACGTTAGACTATATCTCAATGGAATTACGTATCCCTACGAAAACATCGACATTAACTTTGAGAAAAATAAGTTTGGGATGCTCTATGACATGTTTTGTAAATTTCAATCATCGTATTATCAGAAAGAAGATCGTCCGCTATTTACACCTCAAGAATTTAAAAATAAAGCACCGATTGTAGTTATAGACTGCTCTTATCATGAAGAATCTATAAAAGAATCTCCAGTTGATATTCGTTTAGAATTTGAAACATCTGAAAACATTCCTGCTAACACAGCAGCCTATTGTCTTATTATTCATATGAGTGATGTTACTTACCATCCGCTAACGAATATTGTTACGAGACTATAAATAAGAATAGATCTTTATCATTTTCATTAGTGTGCGCTTCGACATCGTACGCTATGGAACAAAACTGTAAATGTGCATGCTGTTTGCATGCTCATACGCAACATCTTATTTATGTTTCACGAGTGAGTGAGGCTATTAAGATGTTCTATAAACGTAGATCGTCGATGCCGAAACATCTTATTCAATACTTACCACCAGGATTTTTATATACGTACGCTGCCTCTTACGTACATAATTTTTGGGACATCCTTCCTCTACACAGTAAGATGTCAATCGAAGTAGCTTTATGCAGAACTTGTGAGCGACATTACAAGCATCGAGGAGAAAATGGTGATGATGATTGGGATGGACCAAATCCGAGGATTGAACACTGTACACAGTGTATGAATGAACTTTCTCTAGTACTTCATGATGATGATGATTCCGAAAAGGAATAACAGCAAGGTAAGAAGTACATGATCTTCTCTGTAAAGCATAACATACTTAGTATAATATATTTCTAAATGCTTTGTTTAATTTGAATGTTGCAGGAGGCATTTCAGAAGCATACGTTGTTAAGAAGCACACTAACCTTGTCAGCAGCAAAAAACGAACACTGTTGTAGTACATTTGTAAATAAATATTTGATCGCATTCAAAAATGTTGTACTTATTGCATTGCTTTACACCGACTTACTCTTAAGAAAAACGATCAGGTCTAAACATGCACAATGACGTAATCACAACAGCACGTGCTTACTCTAGCTTTCCCAATGCATGTTTAAACTTGTTCGAATTTACCGCTACCACATCCCTTTACATCGACTTACTCTTAAGAAAACGGACAAGTTTAAACATGCATAATGACGTCATCACTGCAGCGCGTCCTTACTCTAGCTTCCCCAGTGCATGATTAAACTTGTTCGAATTAACCGCCATCACATAGAGTGCAGCAGCGAGGTAGGCGAGGTAAGATGGCGGTAGCTAAAGATGGCAGCACGGTGCTCTGTTGATTAAAGATGGCTGCTTGTCAAAAAGATTTTTTCAAATTATCCGCCACCACATAGAGTGCAGCACTGAGGTTTGCGATGCAAGATGGCGGGTGACAGCTCGTCAAAGGTAAGTAGCTAAAGAGGGCAGCACTAAGGTTAGCAATGCAAGATGGTAGATGACAGCTGTGACGTAAAATATTACTCGCAAGATAGCACCACGATGCCCTTTTCATTAAAGATGGCAGCTAGAATTTTTCAAATTAACCGCCTCAAAGGTAAGTAGCTAAAGAGGGCAGCACTGTTCTCTCTGGATTAAAGATGGCAGCTTGTCGAAAAGAATTTTTCAAATTAACCACCTCAAAGGTAAGTAGCTAAAGAGGGCAGCACTGTTCTCTCTGGATTAAAGATGGCTGCTTGTCGAAAAGAATTTTTTCAAATTATCCGCCACCACAAAGAGGGCAGCACGGTGCTCTCTTGATTAAAGATGGTAGATGACAGCTGAAGAGCGAGTAGAATTTGTTTCCAAATAAGAGCACGTAGAATTTGCCGCCACCACATAGAGTGCAGCACTGTTCTCTCTGGATTAAAGATGGAGGATGACAGAAAAGCGCATAGGTTTGTAAAGCACGTAGAATTTGCCGCCACCGCATAGAGTGCAGCACTGTTCTCTCTAGATTAAAGATGGTGGATGACAGAAAAGCGCATAGGTTTGTAAAGCACGTGGAATTTGCCGCCACCACATAGAGTGCAGCACTGTTCTCAAAGATGGCGGATGACAGCTGTCAGAAAAGCACATAGGTTTGTAAAGCACATGGAATTTACCGCCACCACATAGAGTGCAGCACTGTTCTCTCTGGATTAAAGATGGCGGATGACAGCTGTCAAAAAAGCACGTGAGTATGTTTTCAAACAAGAGCACGTGGAATTTTTCAATTTGCCGCCACCAGGGCAGCACTGTTCTCTCTGGATTAAAGATGGCGGATGACAGCTAACGAAATTGCCCGCATGATAGCAGCACAGTGCTCTATTGATTAAAGATGGCGGATGACAGCTGTCAGAAAAAGCACGTAGCTTTGTTCCCCAACAAGAGCACATAGAATTTTTCAAATTGCCGCCACCACATTTCAAAGGTATCTAGCTAAAGAGTACAGCACTGTGCTCTGTTGATTAAAGATGGTGGATGGTAGCTGTCAAAAAAGCACGTGAGTTTGTTTCCAAACAAGAGCACGTGGAATTTGCCGCCACCACATAGAGGGCAGCACGGTGCTCAAAGATGGCTGCTGTCACGTGGAATTGTCTGCTACCACAGGTATCTAGCTAAAGAGGGCAGCACTGAGGTTTGCGATGCAATATGGCTGCTGTCAAAAAGCATTTTTCAAATTATCCGCCACCACATTTCAAAGGTAAGTAGCTAAAGAGGGCAGCACTGTGCTCAAAGATGGCGGATGACGGCTGCACGTGGCTTTGTTTACCTCGCGCTAGTTAGGTTAAGTTGGTAGCACTAAGGTTTAGACCCGTCAAGATGGCAGCACTGCCGATGACAGGTGACGAAAGAGGGCAGCACGGTGCTCAAAGATGGCGGATGGCAGCTGTCAAAAAGCATGTGGCTGTCAAAAAGCACGTGGCTTTGTTTACCTCTCGCTAGTTAGGTTAAGTTGGTACCACTAAGGTTTAGGTCCGTCAAGATGGCAGTACTGAGGTTAGCGATGCGTTGTTGTCTGTCAAAAAGCACGTGGCTTTGTTTACAAATCTGTCAAAAAGCACGTGGCTGTCAAAAAACACGTGGCTTTGTTTACCTCATGCTAGTTAGGTTAAGTTGGCACTACTGAGGTTTAGGCCCGTCAAGATGGCAGTACTGAGGTTTGCGATGCGTTGTTGTCTGTCAAAAAGCACGTGGCTTTGTTTACAAATCTGTCAAAAAGCACGTGGCTGTCAAAAAGCACGTGGCTTTGTTTACCTCGCGCTTGTGAGGTTAAGTTGGCACTACTGAGGTTTAGGCCCGTCAAGATGGCAGTACTGAGGTTAGCGGTGCGTTGTTGTCTGTCAAAAAGCACGTGGCTTTGTTTATCTCGCGCTAGTTAGGTTAAGTTGGCAGCACTGGAAGAGGCCTCTGGCTGAGGTGGAGGAGGCCACTGGGAGGCCACTGGCTGAGGAGGAGGAGGAGGTGGCCACTGGGAGGCCACTGGCTGAGGAGGAGGAGGAGGTGGCCACTGGGAGGCCACTGGCTGAGGAGGAGGCCTCTTCCGAGAGCCGGAGGAGGAGGAGGCCGCCGAACTCTCCCATTATACTACTCACTTATAATTGCCCATATATTATGTCCTTCTGGTTTATTTGCATTAGCAAATATTACGTATGAGCGTCTTGGTACACGAAGAATATTGGTAAGTAAGGGTTTGATGAATTTTATACCTTCAATGGCTATATGGTGATTTCTTCTTAGTTCCTCTAATATAGCTGCGCCTCCTTCTTTAAACTTAATAGGTGAAATTGGCTTATTTAATAGTTTAGTCGTTTGATCATGATTATCTATAGTTATATTAATGTTATCATTTTTAGAGCGGTGTACACTTTATATTTATATGCTTAAAGTCAGCATGGTATAATATATTCTGGGATTTACTCATGTTCGAGAGGATATAGTCGTGAATTTATTTTTTTATTACTTCATTGATTACCATTGAATATTTTAGTATTAAAGGGAGATTTATGTATATTATGATTATGTTTAAATAGTTTAATATAAAATGTTGGTTTGTGATTCCAACGATGTAGGCGACTACTTTAAACCATTTTATGATCATTGTCTATTTGTTTCTTGAGTTTTTATTTTTATTTATTGTGGCGATAATTTTAGTTATCATGGGATTTTATTTTATTATATATGATTTAGTGATTTTTGTTGAGTGAGAATTATTAAATTTAAATAGAAGCTAAATTATTATGACCTTTTTATTTGATTGGATATCACTTTTGTTTATAGGGTATGTATTATTTATTTCAGCTTTAGTAATTTTTTATAGTGATGAATATATACATGGTGATTTGACTATCAATCGATTTATTATCTTGGTATTGATGTTTGTGTTATCAATAATATTCTTAATTATTAGACCAAATTTAATTAGAATTTTACTGGGATGAGATGGATTAGGTCTTGTTTCTTATTGTTTAGTTATCTATTATCAGAATGTTAAATCCTATAATGCGGGTTTATTAATAGCTCTCTAATCGAATTGGAGATGTAGCGTTGCTAATAGCTATTGCGTGGATAATGGCGTATGGGAGTTGGAATTATGTATATTACTTGGACTTTGGTACGGATTCTTTTATTATAATATTGATTAGTACTATAGTGGTATTGGCTGCTATGACTGAGAGTGCTCAAATTCCCTTTTCTTCATGATTACCGGCAGCTATGGCTGCTCCAACACCCGTATCAGCTATAGTACATTCGTCAACATTGGTTACAGTGGGGGTTTATTTGTTGATTCTGTTTAATAGAGCGTTTGTTGATACTGCTTATAGCCGGTCTTACTATATTTATAGCGGGTTTAGGAGCTAAATTTGAATTTGATTTAGAAAAGATTATTGCTTTATCAACTTTAAGACAATTGGGTTTGATAATGAGAATTTTAGCGATAGGATTTCCTAAATTAGCTTATTTCCATCTCTTAACACATGCATTATTTAAGGCCTTTTTATTTATATGTGCTGGTTCGTTGATTCATAATATAAAGGATTCGCAATATATTCGGTTTATAGGAAATATTTGTAATCAAATACCACTAACGGCCGTATGTTTTAATATCTCTAATCTTGCGCTCTGTGGTATACCCTTTTTGGCCGGTTTCTATTCTAAGGATTTGATTTTGGAGATCGTTGGGTTATCTTATAATAATATATTTAGTTTTTCTAACAGGTTTAACTGTATGTTATTCTTTACGGTTAGTGTATTATTCGACAACAGGCGAATTTAATTCTACAGCATTTCATCCATTAAATGATGAAGGGTGAATTATGTTGAAGAGAATGTTAGTGTTGGTCATAATAGCAATTTTAGGAGGATATATATTAATCTGGGTTATATTTCCATCACCTCCTATAATTTGTTTACCAGCTCCTTTAAAATTATTAGCATTGATCGTAGGAGTATTGGGAGGTTGGTTAGGGTATGAGATTTCTAAATTTTCTTTATCTTATAATCTATTATCACTAAAGACATTTATGATATCTAATTTTTAGGATCAATATGATTTATACCTTTCATTAGAACTTATGGGGTAAGTTACCTACCTTTATTTTTAGGGAAGCTAATCTTTAAGACTATGGATCAAGGTTGTAGCGAAGATTGGAGTGGTCAGATAATTTATATTCAATCTGTTCAATATTCTCGGGTAATTCAAAATTGACAAAATAATAGTATTAAAATTTATTTAATTAGCTTTGTTTTATGGACGATTATACTGATTATGTTGATTTTGTACTTAAATAGCTTATATAGAGCACAACACTGAAGATGTTGGGGAAGTTTATTGACTTTTAAGTATTTATAAATATAATGATATATTATTTATGCAATGAAAATGTATTGCTTTACTTAAACTATATAAATTAAGAAATGTTAATGGAATTAAACCATTAAAATAAAATGTTAGCAGCTTTAATTTGATGAACACATTTCTTTAATTGGAAATAAATTTCAATAATTTTATTAACAGTAATATACCTCTACTTTGGTTTCAATTAAAGGTAAATAAGGATGTAATCATCTAAGATCAGGTCGAAACTGATTGCAATTTATCGCTTCTTATTTAAGGTAGATTGAGAAATCAATACTTTTTGAGTGCAAATCAAATGTTATAGTTAACTACATCCCTAATATGCTCATTCTAAGGCATCTTGATTTCATTCATGATATAATCCTAATAATAAGATAAGTAAATATGTTGTACTAATAATTGATCATGATATAATATTTGATAAACTTATAATAATAATAACGGGAAGAAGCAAGGCAATTTCTACATTCAAATTGAGGAAAATTACGGCAATTAGAAAAAATCGTAAGGAAAAGGGAAGGCGAGCTGAACTTTTAGGATCAAACCCACATTCAAAGGGAGAAGCTTTTTCTCGATCATTAATAGTTTTTTAGAGAGAATTGAAGCCAAGATTATGACAATCGATGCTAGAATAATTGTGAACAATGAGACGATAAATATAATTCATATTATTTATTTTGAATAAATCAATCTTTATGATTGGAAGTCAAATGTACTTATATACTAAATAAATAAATTATCTTCCTCATCGGTAGATAGAAATATATAAGAATAGTCATACTACGTCGACAAAGTGTCAATATCATGTGGCAGCTTCGAATCCAAAGTGATGATTAATTGAAAAATGGCATATTAAATGTCGTAATAAACAAATTAGGAGGAATGTAGTTCCAGTAATTACATGTAATCTGTGGAATCCTGTTGCTATAAAGAAAGTTGATCCATATACAGCATCACTAATGGTAAAAGAGGCTTCAATGTATTCATAGGCTTGTAGAATAATAAAGTAGATACCTAATAAGATTGTAAAAATAGTATTTGGGTAGCTTGACTATAATTTCCTTCTATTAGGCTATGATGTGCTCAGGTAACAGTTACCCCTGAAGCAAGGAGAATGGTGGTATTGAGAAGAGGGATTTGGAGAGGATTAAAAGGTTGAATACCTAAAGGTGGTCAAAGTCTTCCTAATTCAATACTGGGTGAAAGGCTTCTATGAAAAACATTTCAGGATGTATAACTGTCTCGATAATCAGAATATGGACGTGGTATACCAGCTAATCCTAAGAAGTGTTGAGGGAAGAATGTGAAATTTACCCCAACAAACACAGTTGTAAATTGAATTTTAAATAATTTAGGGTTTAATGTTAACCCTGTAAATAAAGGATATCATTAAATAAATCCAGCTATAATTGAAAATACTGGTCCTATGGATAGAACATAGTGGAAATGGGCGACAACATAATATGTATCATGTAAAATGATATCAATCGAGGAATCAGCTAATACAAATCTTGTTAATCCACCGAGAGTGAAGAGGAAACAAATCCTAATACTCAAAGTAAGGCTGGACTATAAGTTAATTGAGTTCCATGAAATGTGGCTAATCAACTAAAAATATTAATTCCTTTAGGAACAGCAATGATTATAGTGGCGGAGGTAAAATAAGCTCGTGTATCTACGTCTATTCCTTCAGTAAATATATGGTGTGCTCATACAACAAATCCTAGAAGACCAATTGCTATTATTGCATAAATTATAACTAGAGTACCGAAAGCTTCCTTTTTCCTCTCTCCTGACTAATAATATGTGAGACTATTCCAAATCCTGGGAGAATTAAAATATAAACTTCAGGGTGTCCAAAAAAATCAAAAGAGGTGTTGATAAAGAATGGGATCTCCCCCACCAGCAGGATCAAAAAATGAGGTATTTAAGTTCCGGTGAGTGAGTAGTATAGTAATAGCACCTGCTAATACAGGTAAGGAGAGAAGGAGAAGAAGGTCAGTAATAGCTACAGCTCATACAAATAAAGGTGTTCGATCTAGTGATATCGCAGGAGCTCGTATATTAATAGTTGTGGTAATAAAATTAACGGCATCTAAAATTGATGAGACTCCTGCTAAATGGAGAGAGAAAATTGCTAAATCAAGAGAAGCACCAGCGTGAGCAATTCCCGAAGAGAGAGGGGGATACACTGTTCAACCAGTACCTGCACCGCTTTCCACCAAACTACTTCTAAGTAATAAGGTTAGCGAAGGGGGAAGAAACCAAAAACTTATATTGTTTATTCGAGGGAAGGCTATATCAGGAGCCCCAAGTATTAGTGGGACTAATCAATTTTCAAAATCCCCAATTATAATAGGCATTACCATGAAGAAAATTATTACAAATGCGTGGGCGATAACAATTACATTATAAATTTGGTCATCACCAATCAAATAGCCTGGTTGTCCTAGTTCTGCTCGAATTAATAAGCTGAGAGATGTACGCACCATTCCTGCTCAAGCATCAAAAATGAAGTATAATATTCCAATATCCTTATGATTGGTTGAAAAAGTCATTGTTGCGGTAGGGTGGCTGAAATTATAGGCGGTAAATTGTAAATTTATTTAGGAGAATTTTCTCCCCTACCAGGCTTTATAGTCAATAATGACATTAGACTGCAATTCTAAAGGAGTAGGTAAACTATTAAGGCTTAAAGATTTTTTGTCTTTATTTATAGCTTTGAAGGCTATTAGTTTCGTTAACTTAAAGCCTTAAAGCATAAAATAGATGACGGAGCTAAAAGGTAATCCTAATGTTGAAATTTCAGTAAGGGTTAATACAAGAGGAAAAAAGTGCGTTTAAAAGAACCAACTAAGGTTAGTTTTTTTAACTCAGTATAGGAGAATAGGAATGCAAGAAATGTTAATCGAAGATAATAAAAGAGTGTCACGATGGTTATAATTACCATAATGGTTACGATAAATTGATAATTTAAGTCAGTTAAGGTTTGAATAATCAACCATTTAGGTAAGAATCCTAGAAAGGGTGGTAACCCACCGAGAGAAAACAGAAGGAGGAATAAACAAGATTTTGTAATTTGGTTATTGTTTATTGTTAGGACGTTTTGACTGATATGGTAAGTGTGATGTACATTAAACATTAAAATGATAGACAAGGTGAGGAATGAATAAATAGTGAAATATAATTCTCACAGGTTTTCTTCTACTACTGTGGCGACATATATTCAACCGATATGATTAATAGAAGAATAAGCGATAAATTTCCATAAGGAACTTTGGTTCAGTCCACCTAAAGATCCAATTAGCACTGAGGTGAGGTTAGTTATTCTAATGAAAATGTTTATTTCAATAATGTATGCTAATAGTATTAGAGGGGCAATTTTTTGTCAGGCTGTTAAAATAAACCAGTTCTTTCATGTTAAACCTTCTCTTGTTGCTGGAAGCAAAAAATGGAAGGGGGCGGCTCCCATTTTTTGTAACAACGCTGAACATATTAGGGTTGGAAAGATTTCGGTATTTATAAAAAAAAGATAAGGGAATATGAACATTAAAATAATAGAGAAAAGTGGTGCAGCGGAAGCTAAAGCTTGCACGAGGAAGTATTTTAAAGAGGCTTGTGTCGATATGAGATGTTTGTATCAGTTATTAAGGGAATAAAGGATAGATGATTGATTTCTAATCCTATTCATACCCCTAATCACGAAATTGATGTAGTGGCAATAAGTGTACCTAAAACTAAAGTTGTAGTAAATAAAAACTTAGCAGAAGTAGTGAAGATTAAAAAGTATGACAATTCTATTTACGGGGTATGAACCCATTAGCTTATATTTAGCTTACCTTTTTGTTAGAATTACGAATATATATAGGTGTATGTAGCACGAAAGTTGTTAATACTTTAGGAAATAGTTTAAATCTATTAGATATAATGAAGGTAAATAATTACATGATTTACTCTCACTGTAGTCCTTTTTATCAGGCACTTCATTGTAAAAATTTTTATGTACGAACGATAAGGACTGGTGCAGAGTAGTAATTCGTGTTATAATAATTAATTAAAAAGGAGGCAACCCCTTTGTGGAAAATATTTTTTGAAAAGTGCACATTTTCTGCATTTTTGGTTACCACCGATTTTTGGAAAATTTGAGGTTAGTAAAAAATAATTAAAATAGATGTAGTTGATAAAAGTTAGCAACAATTTTGAAATTACGTGAAATTTAAACATTTCTAATAAAGGCCATATTTAAGATTAATTTTAGATTAGTTGATAATTTTTAGTAAGAAATTTTGGTCAGTTACAATAGTTATATATATAATAGTAATTACATATAGAAAAGGTACATTAATTAACATTAACTTATTGATATAAAACCCCAGGTTAATAACAAATATATTTGAGAGAGAAAAAGAGGATCTTATACAGTAGATATTTCTAGCATTGTCGGCGTATATCTACATATATATTAAATATGAATATATATTAATAAATGTTTATATAATATATATTTGAGATATAGGGATAAATATATAATAACCTATATTCATTATCTATTTAATTTTTAACAATACATTAAAGTATTTATTATTATATATACATTTATAGTAAATATATCTATTTAAGCATATATTTCAAGAATTATACATAAAAATATACTACGATTATTGTTCTAATTAAATATTTATTACGTGGCCTGCGAGTTTTGAGGGGGTTTAAATCAATTAAACAAAGTAAAGTTATCAGTATGTAGTAGATATGCCCCATATGTCATTTTGTGTATAAGTGAATATTTTCATTGTAGAGGGGCGAAAAATACGATGAAAATTCAACGCCAGGAAATACTCAAAACGGGTTCATTATATTGTATATAAATAATTATGTGATGTTATGTTATTATTAGTATTATAATTATTTGATCCATTGTTTAATAATAGATTTAAAAAGATTTATTCTTGCTTAATTGTTTACTTTTTATATGTTTTACATGTGAATTTGTGTGATATAGATTTTATAAGTTTAAATAGTAAAGTATATTTGCAGTATTTAATATTATTTATCAAGGTGACTTGGAATTAGTAATATCATATATAGCCGGCTAAAGTCGTGCCAGCCGCCACGGTTATACGTACGGTTAGAGTAAACATTATTAGTATAAAATTTAATAGATTCTTTTATAAGTTTAAAAGTAGATTTTTAAGGTAGAATTTTGAATTTAAGTAGAACTTAGGAATGATATATGAAGCTTTGAAAGTTGTATTATAAACTAGGATTAGATACCCTAATATTCCAATTGTAAATATTGTTACTTGAGTAGTAGTAGTTATGTTCTTGAAACTCAAAGAATTTGGCGGTTCAGTATTCGACTAAACTATTGGAATTGCTGCAATAGCAGGTAAAAAGATACCATATATGTATTATATTATCCAGTCCAACTGTAAGAATACGATTAATATAGTGACCCAATTTATGTTTTTATTAAGTTTATTTATTGTCGCTTTAACTTAGAAAGTCATATCGTGACATTCATAATAATACAGGATTATTACATTGATTACACAGAGTTACAATTGTAAAAATAACAACAGTACATATTGATCAGATAGTGATTATATGTCATTGGATAGATTTGTTTGTCTAAAAAACTTAATGATGTTTTTACACTGAGTATCTTTGTTGAAGATGTCACATGCTCTATTATTTTGGTTTAAATTATACAACTGTTTTTGTTGATCGTATAGATGACATTCTAGTAAAATGTGGTCAACAGTCTTTCTTTTTTGACATGTGTCACATATTGGTGGAGGTTTCTTAGAGAAGATATGAGCATGAGTCAGTTTGCTATGGCCTACACGTATTCTAATAATGAAAACTTGTTCTCGACGCTGAAGGAATGAAACATCAAATTTATCTGTAGATCCTTGCCTGATATCAGGAGTCTTGTGGGTTGTTCCCTTGTCCACTCAGTTAACCACTGTTTTCGGATCATTTTATTAAGAAAAGGAGCAACGTCGGTGTAGGGGATTAGAAAGTTTGGATCATGTACAGGAAGACGAGTTGTTTCTTTAGCTGATATGTCAGCTTGTTCATTGCCTTTTATTCCCTTATGTGAGGGAATCCATGTTATGGTAACTTGCTGTCCTTTATTTTTCACGGTATTGTAAGTTTGCAGTATGCCTTGGGCTAATGTAATTGAAGATGATGCCTTTTGAATGAGTTTTACTGTTGATAAAGAATCACTAAGGATTAGAAAAGGTTCTTTTTGGGGGGAACACTTTTAGGATAACATACAGTTCACATGTGAATATGGAGCATGTAGCTGGTAGTGCATACTTCATTATATGATCGGGGTGGACAACAGCACAGCCGCTACCATATTCGGTTTTTGAGCCATCAGTGTACTATCTGCGCACTATTTACTGATAGATTTACACGCTAGTGCTGAAGCGGTCGACTTCGGTTATCTTCGAGATTCGTATTGGCAACCTTTGGAACACAAACTAAGAATCGCTTATCATCGCTGTGCGCCATCTGGCGTACACTTTAACTACTCGTACCGTTGTTGTTTACACAGCAAAGCCAAACTATAGAATTCATGCTAGGAACACGTTTCGCAACGGGAAATGTTATATAGTACGGTATTATATATTGTGTGTGTGACACAGCTGTTTGCTTGAAGTAATAAAGGTTTATAAAATTCATATCGATCGATCATATTATCGATTCAATTCAGATTTTATTTCCATTCAGTTGGCAGTATTAACGGAACCCTTCTTACTTCTCCAACGAGTACAACAATCTATCACTAAAACGTGCGCGGATAGTATATAGGAGTGTGTCTGGGCAGACTTTCACACTTTTCATATAGCATTTGTTTAAATACGGTACTGTCTGTTGTTTCTTTATCGAATTCACTTAAATCTAATACTATTGATGGTAGTTCAGCTTTCCATGGAGAGAATGTGATGTATTTTTTAGTTCTTGAAACAATCGGGGGAACTGAAGAATTAATTTCCTGTAAGTATTGCGTAAACCTAATGTGGATGGGTATATGTCTCTTTTGTTGCGAGGAATAGCGTCGAGGCTGATGGCGTGGGAAAACATACTCGTGTGCTCTGGAGTGAGAAGAGGCCACTATCTTCACTGCGTAGTTGATAGTCAGTTGTTTTCTACGAGTCCGAAGCGGGGGTTCATTAGCTTCTATTAATAAATTTGAGATCGGGCTAATTTTGAATGCTCCCAGGACAATACTGAGAGACGTGTTTTGAATCGGGTCACGCATTTTCAATTAGGATGCTGTAGCTGAATTATATATAATAGACAGTGATGGGTAGTCTGAGACTAGGTCTCCAGATTTTTCGGGATATCTCGAGACTAGCGCTGACACTATTTCTCGCGAGAAATTTCGAGAGATCTCGAGAGCGTTGTCCCTGCATTGAGCGGCGAGCAGCTTGTTGTTAGGCCTACAGGTGTCAGAGTTGAATTTGTTTGTGCTGAGTATGCGAATAGCCAACAATGGACCTTCTCCATTTCGTAAATACGTATCAACAAGCGACTAGGGCGTTCATTTCTACCGAGGTCTATTTCAACACAGTATAACATAATTATAAAGGATACGCATTCTGGCTTGTATGCACTGGTAGGTACACGAATGAGAAGTTTAAGTACAGAACCTGACGGCTACTGTAGGTACACGTACCTGGATATTAGAGGCGTGCTATATTCGAACTCGAAACGAGGTAAGATGCACCTTGGTGCATATGCAACCACCATTACGCATGAGTGGAATATGTAATCTAAAATGCTTGAGTTTGCTTCAATTCTTTTGACAGGTAGATGCACATTGTTATCAGACCCCACATTCAATATCAATTATGACCACTGCTTGTGTTTAACCGATATTTTGGTGACGAAGGAAATAATTCCTTACAATGTTATAGAGTATTCGCGTCATATGTAAAGTTAGCATAATTACCCAACAACAACAACAACAAGAGTACAACAAGCAATTTCATGAAGAGAAAATATTAGAGGAAACACTACTCGTTGAACATTCTAAATCGAGAAGAAAATTACAATTTCAGTGTCCGTTAGTTACAGCTTTTAATTTTTTCACTCTACACTAGCATTAATCATCATCTTAAAGGATTTGATACCGAAAGAGAATCTATCAAAGACTGCAGCAGGTAGTTTATTCCAATCCCTCATGGTCCTGTTTACGAAGGAAAACTTGCCCACATCAGTATGCTGGTTATTATTACTGTTCTATGTGTCCTCCGCGCCTAAAATCTTCGCAGCCCCCCAGACACGTGGATGTTTCCAGAGACCACGAGGCAGACTGCAGTTCGCTGACGTGATCGTCGGTGACGTCAGCCAGCGCTATAAAAGGAGCAACGTTTCTCGCCTCTCCAGGAGAGGACGAGTTCGACAGCCGTAGTGGAGGGACGTGTTCCTCTCGCTCGTTCTCTCTCTCTCCTCGCCAGGCGCTCTGTACTTTCCCAGTACTAGTCAGGCAGCTGTACTTGTTAGTACATCTTCGAAAGAGCATTTGTCAGAGCTGAGCACTTTTCAGTGCTCGCTATTTCTCTTTCAGGAGGACCAGGATGGAGAAGCCGACCCTACCAGTGAGACTGGTCGACCACGACTACGAGGCAGCCTTCGAGAAACTACAAGACGCGCTCTACACGATGGAAGCCCCGCACTATGAACGCCCGGGGCTGATGGTGTTCAACCGGCGGGGGACGCTGAGAGTATTCGACCACCTCAACGCGATCGGGGAGCCATTCCTGCAGATCATAGGCCATATGGTCCCTGCCTGGGCGATCATCATTCGCCCTAATGACGCAGCTGGCTTCAAGGTCTACGAGGAGCGCGCGTCCCAGGAGTTCCAGGTTGCCCGGCTGGACGTCTCAGGCTACCAGGAGGCAGCCATACAGACGGAGCCGAGGACCGAGTACGACGGCGGCGCGACCCCAGTTGGAAGGCTGTACTCTACCAAGTACACGCAGACCAACAAGGCCGCCAACCACGATCGTCGACCACCTACCAAGGCGAAGTGGTCGCAGACGCAGGCCTACCAGGAAGGGCCTGTTACCCGGGCGCAAGCCAGGAACGCGCCCGTGATGGTGGACAGCAGCACAGCAGTGGAGAAGGACGCCCCCTGGCGTTCTGAGACTGCTGCCCGGGCCCAGCCTGCCTGCATGTCTGTCGAGCTACAGACCTCGATATGCGCCCGTCAGGACAGGGAACGCAGTCGAGTGTTAGCCGACGCCGCCGCCGCCAACCAGGAGATGGAAGATGACGGCGACGCAGCAGAGCCACCAGCTACCCCGGGGTCACCAGGCCGGGAGGAGGGCCACCAGGAGGAGACATCTTCCCCTGCCGAGAAGCAACACCTGGAAAGAAGAAGAAGACGACGCCGGATCAGGAAGCAGAAGGCGACGCCGGCCCACCAGGAGAGGGCCGCCCAGCCGCAACCCAGGACTGCTCCCAGGACAGCAGTCTGCCGAGGAACAAATCAGTAGAGGACCTCAGCGGGTAGCGGCAGTCAGGTGAGAGTGAAACGTCCCCCTCAGCAGCTCTTGCAGTGTTTCCGCTGTCTGAGGTGGGGCCACCGGTAGGAGAGCTGTGGGCTCCAAGTGAAGTGCAACCGTTGTGGGGGTGATCATCACTACACGGCCTGCGCGACACTTAAGGAGGCGGCGGTTTGCGCCAACTGCGCCGGAGGCCACCCGGCCTCCTATCGCAGTTGCCAAGTCTACCGGGCCATGGCGCGGGCAGAGAGGAAGGAGGCCCGGCGTCATGACCCATCCCCTTCCAGGAGGCCCCCGCCTCGGCGTGTTTGGCCTCATTCTCCGGGATCGGAGACTGGGTACGAGGGACCCCAAGGAGGTGGTGCGGTGCGGCAGGCCCTAGTGGTACTCGACGCATGACTCCGTAGCCGGCAAGGCCCGCGCTAGTAACGGCAGCGCCCAAACGGACTGATCCCCTGGCAGATGGAACGGCGAGACTATGGTTCATGGCTAGCTGGTGCATGATACCTCTTCTCAACTAACACTACCACTGGACCTCTCCCAGTCCACATCCTTGCATGTGCTATCACAAAATGTCAGGTTTTACATGTAGGCTCTTTCTCTTTCTGCCTATGTGGTTTTTCCCTGACCCTTCAATACCACACCTCAACACTACCTTACCAATACAAACTCTTGCGTGGTAGCGAGTTTAACTCGGAAACCGGCAGATACTCCTTGTACCACTTTCCCACTCTTCCCTGCTATCTCTTTCTTCTTAGAAATCAATAGCATGTCGGAGGCCATGTAGATTGAGTCGATGGTCACGGCGAGGGAGCGGGCTACGGGCCCCCCCCCGTAAAAAAGCCTCTCCAGGACTCCTAGCGTGTCCAACGACCAGACAATAGGTGGACTGATTCCTGGCCGTGAGGTTTCACCTCTGGACATTGCCTCATTCATCCTGCGTCCCGTAGCCACGTCGAGCACCCATCCAAGCATTCTGCTACTTACTCAAGTCCCCTACAGTGCTCCGACTCCAATCATAGCATTCTGCTATATATGAACACTAGACGCAACTTCCTTGCAAGTTATACGCCTCCTGTTAGCATTCTGCTAATACGAATTCTCTCTACTAGTTCCACTTGTTATTATACATGACCGATAGTTTTCGGCTATCAAGAACATTCTCTCATTGGAACAGACTGTCTCATCAAGACAAGAATGAATGCATATAGGAATCCCAATTCTTACGTATGTAAATAGAATTCAGGCCCTCAGCCTACTACCTTATATTAACATTAAACGTGTGCAACTCAACAAGCTTCAAGAAAAGTTTCGTTCTATTTTATGTACATATTCTATAAATATGTTGAAGCAATAAACTTTTATGTTGTGCCTAGTATACCAAATTCCTTGTATACAACACAACAAAATTTGTGACGAGGAAACGTTAGTAGTAGGTCTCGCCAACAAAATTATCGACGAGGTAAAGTTCTAGGAAGGCACGCCAACAATATTGGCGACAAGGAACCGTTCCACGTGGTTATGCCATATCAACAAAATAGCTACGGGACACAAGTTAGCCACGCCAACACTCTGCTCACATTTCCTATTTGCTGTGCCATTCCTCCCAGTGTATACCCCGTTCGAACTGAGGACATCAGGCCAACATTTCACGGCGCAGGCAGCACCTGTTCTCCCCTGCATTCTCGCTCTGCTCTCTCTTTCTCTCTCACTCCAACGCGATCGTTGAAGGTCACCCTTCCAGCTGGTCCCCCTGCACGCTGTCTCGTAACTTGTGCTTACCGTCTCATCTGTCAACATGGCTAGTACCGAGCAATTGGCGGCTATATTACAGGCTTTACAGCAGCAACAACAGCAATTCATGAAACAGCAGCAGTCCGCACTGCTTACAGCCATACAGGCTCTCTCTTCCTCCGCACAAAACACCACCGTTCCTCCATTTTCTGCCTTCGACCCAGAGAAAGAAGAATGGTCAGTGTATTTAGCTCGCCTTCACCAGCATTTTATCTGCCACTCCATTACGGACGAGAAGCGCCAACGAGCTCTTTTTATCAGTTCTGTAGGAAATACTACCTGCGAATTACTGCAGAAATTAAGCCCCGAAGTACAGATCTCGGAAGTAGCAGCTCGCTACAAGTTCTTTCAATGTAGAATGAAGCCGCACCAGACTCACGCAGAATGGATTGCCGAACTACGAGGTCCCGCCAAGCATTCCAAATTTACCTGTTCTAAGGATGGTTGTAGCACGCCCTACTCTGATTCACTCATTCGCGACATGGTTATTCTCCATATTCCCCAAGACAAAGTTCGTTTCGACGCTGTCAAGAGTAGTAACCCTTCTTTGGAAGAAGTACAGTGTCTTGACACAGTCCATGAGATGACTACCAAGACTGCAGCTGAAATAGCTACCAAACATGAAGTCGTCCATGTATCCCATACGGCCCGCCAGCATTCTGCTCCTTCGAACCACCAGGTCGGCTCGCTCCCTGCCAAGCGTTCCCGGCAAGTTCATCCGCGCTCTTCTACGAAGACACGCATTTCTAAAAACACTCCTCACCTCCTACCTTCCTGCAGAGGATGTTTTAAGCATCACGACCGCCATGAATGCCGCTTCTTCAAGTCCACCTGTGATCGCTGTCATAAAGTAGGACGCATCAAGACTGTCTGTCAAAGTACGTCCCGCTCTGCCAGTACTCATCCTGTGAAGAAAACTCTTCAGAAGACACGACAGGACATGGAAGTTGATCAAATCAACCTCATTCTTCCTACAAGAAATTCTCGTAAGATCATCATTCCGATCGTTTTCCCGGATCACTCTACTGATTTTCAGTTGGATACTGGTTCGCCTGTCTCCATCATCAATCTGGCTACGTATCACAACCTAGGATCACCGTCTTTCTCTCCTGATGATGTCCAACTTCTTACTTTTAACAAGAAGAAATTGAGATTAAGTGAAAAATCATTATTCCAGCAAGATATAAAGATATTCATAAGGACGTTACGTTATTAGTGGTCAATAACTACACTGCATCCAATATCCTAGGCATGGATCTCTTCAATTAATTCGGTTTTCAAATACATGACAACGTCAATGTAGTCTCCGCCTTACAACCTACCTCTGATGTCACCGATCTCCTAGCGCAATTTCCTGAAGTGTTCGATTCTACCTTAGGCCCACAGCTCATATCCAGCTGAAATCAGGAGCCAAGCCTCGCTTTTTCAAAGCACGTCCAGTCCCACTTGCACTTCAAGATCACGTTACTCCAGAATTACTGCGATGGATAGCAGCCGGCATAGTAGTTCCCGTCACTTCCAGTAAATGGGCTACTCCGCTCGTCGTAGTTAATTTTTTTTTGCTAATGGCTTTACGTCGCACCGACGCAGATATGTCTTTTGGCGACGATGGGACGAGGAAGGGCTAGGACTGGGAAGGAAGCGGCCGTGGCCTTAATTAAGGTACAGCCCCAGCATTTGCCTGGTGTGAAAATGACAAACCACGGAAAACCATCTTCAGGGCTGCCGACAGTGGGATTCGAACCTACTATCTCCCGAATACTGGACACTGGCCGCACTTAAGCGACTGCAGCTATCGAGCTCGGTCGTCGTAGTTAAAAAAAAGCTAATGGCAGTATCCGCATTTGTGGTGATTTTCGCTCTACAATCAACTCACAGATTGAAACCGATATTTTTCCGATTCCCCGTCCTGTAGATTTATTTCGCCGTTTAGCCGGTGGACAGTTCTTCTCTAAAGTGGATCACAAAGAAGCTACTTTTAGACGAAGAATCCAAGCAGTGCCTCACACTGAATACCCCTCTTGGACTTCTACAGCTCCAGCGCCTACCTTTCGGTGTCTCTTCCTCCGCTGCGATTTTCCAGCGCTATTTAGCACATTTTACAGCCTCCATTCCTGATTGTGCTAATTACCTTGATCTTTCTCCACGCTGTCAAGCTGACTCATTTTCAGCCCGGTAAGCTCCTCACTCTCGCCACGGACGCGTCTGATTATGGACTCGGCTCCGTTCCCTCCCAGAAGGACCGTCACGGACAAGAACGTCCTATAGCCTTCGCTTCGAAGACACTCAACGAGCATCAACGTCACTACTCTCATATCGAAAAAGAAGCTTTAGCTATTATATTTGGTATTCGCCGTTTCAACGAGTATCTCTATGGCAACCATTTCCTCATAATTACTGATCACAAGCCTCTTGTACACTTATTCCACCCTGGTAATAAGGTCCCTGAACATTCTCTAAGGAAACTGCAAAGATGGTCCATATTTCTGTCTGACTACTCATATCAGATTGTCTATCGTAGCACATCCCAGCATTGTAATGCTGATGCTCTCTCTCGCTTACCTGTAGGTCCTGATACTACTTTCGATTCTCAAGAATCTGCAAGTCTTCAGTTAGACACAGAACTTGAAGACGCAATCTCCAGTTTTCCCATTGACGCTCCTTGCATCGCCAAGCGTCTGATAAGGATAGTACACTAGCTACAGTTCGTACTTATACCCGCAACGGTTGGCCTCTTCAAACCAAGCTTCCTACCAGCCTTGCACCTTATCATCGGCTTCAGCATCGTCTCGCGACTCGTGCCGGAGTTATCCTATTATAAACAGGCACCCTATTCCGAGTGGTTATCCCACTTGGTCTGCGCAAACAAGTTCTCGACTTGTAACATGAAGGTCATTGGGGAATATCACGCACCAAGCAACTCGCCCGTCAACACTGCTATTGGCCCGGTATTGACGCCGACATCGAGAAACTCATCCGCCACTGTGACTCGTGTCAGGTACATCATAACGCACCGTCATCTGACCCCGCTCCATGGCCTCCTGCTACTTCTCCTTGGGAAAGAGTACACATAGACTTCGCTGGAACTTTTCTCAACTCTATGTGGCTCATAGTAATAGATTCTCTATCCAACTTTCCTTACGACGTAGAAATGCATTCTACTACTCCAGAAGCTACCATTCGCGCACTTCAGAAGTTCACTACTGAAGGATTACCTCAAGTGCTCATTTCAGACAATGAACCCCAATTTACTGTCACTCACTTCCAGAAATTCTGTACTCATAATGGCATTCGGCATATTCTGGCTCCGCCTTTTCACACTCAATCTAATGGTGAAGCTGAACGTTTTGACCAAACTTTCAAGAAAAGCACGAAGAAAGCTGTATCTTCAGGTTTAACTAAGGACCAATCATTATTACAACTCCTAGGACTCTGCCTGGTACCGACAACCTCACTCCAGTTCACAAGCTCCATGGACGCCCTCATCGAACTTTACTTTCTTTGTTGCAGCCTCTTCTTGCCCAACCACAGCGCTCGCAACCGAATTCATCGCCGCCGACAAAGTATATGGCCGCACTTTCACGTCCAATCCTCCTTGGATACCTGGTATCATCTGCCGTACCTTGGGCCATCCAGACTGCCGAGAAACGCATGTGCCGCCACCAGGACCAGATACGCCTCCGCTACCGTCCATCTCCTTCTGTTGATTCCCTTGTAACACCTCAAAATCCATTGCAGACCGAGCTCCGGACCATTCAATCCACATGGGTTCTTTTCAGGACGATTCTACGCTCCTTCGCCCAGACCAGACTCCGGACAACACAACAGACACGGCCGACTCTCCAGCCCAGCATCGCTGACGCCGCCAGCGCCGTCGCTGCTTCGCGCCGTATCAGCGTAATTAGGAGGGGAGGGTGTTGTGTGTGTCCTCCGCGCCTACAATCTCCGCAGCCCGCGCGACACATGGCTCTTTCCAGAGACCACAAGGCAGACTGCAGTGCGCTGACGTGATCGTCGGTGACGTCAGCCAGCGCTATAAAAGGAGCAACGTTTCTCGCCTCTCCAGGACTCCTACAGTGTCCAACGACCAGACTACACCGCAAGTCAGACAAGGAGGTACCCTCTTAAAAATGTGTTCTGAACAGGTGGACTGATTCCTGGCCGTGAGGTTTCACCTCTGGACATTGCCTCATTCATCCTGCACCCCGTAGCCATGTCGAGTACACATCCAAGCATTCTGCTACTCACTCAAGTCCCCTACAGTGCTCCGACTCCAATCATAGCATTCTGCTAATACGAACTCTACAAGTTCCACTTGTTATTATACACGACCGATAGTTTTCGACTATCAAGAACATTCTCTCATTTGAACAGACTGTCTCATCAAGACAAGACTGAATGTATATAGGAATCTCAAATGTAAATATTATTCAGGCCCTCAGCCTAGTACCTTATATTAACATTAAACGTGTGCAACTCAACAAGCTTCAAGAAAAGTTTCGTTCTATTTCATGTACATATTGTATAAATGTGTTGAAGCAATAAACTTTTATGTTGTGCCTTGTATACCAAGTTCCTTGCCTAGAACAATTACTCTACTGTTAGTGACAATTGTCACCGGGATATGTCCCATTTGCGATGTATTTGTTAATAACAATAATAATAATAATAATAATATAATTAGGTACTTCGGTATATGACAGTGCAATGTGTAATTGTGTCTAGTTGTACGCGACAACTTGAAGACGATGTCCCAAATGCAACGTAAGTCGTGGATGTCGGTTATTTTGAAGAGATGCCACATGGCACAGCCCGCTGTATTTTTTATTCAAAAGAAGTAAAATACGTCTGCAGAAAAACTTCTGGGATGCTCCGACACATGAGGAGGAATAGTCACAGAACACCTCTGGCCCGGTCTGAACCACAAGAAGGTAACCTGTCGACGATTGTGAGGCATCCAGGTAGGTTTACATCCTAATAAGAGTTATTAACACATTATACCAGTTATTCAGATAAGAAGTTCACTTGAAATAACTCGTGAACAGTTTAAGATACTGGAATTCTGTCTTCACTTTCGTTAATGGTATTAAGGAGCTCATAGTTCAACATGTAGTGCTTTTCTAGGCTTTTGACAAAATTTATCGTCACACACGTTTCCATATGAGAACTGCTAATGATAACTATCTAGCTTACACTCGTAGTTACTGGGACGTCGCGTCGTACAGCTCGCAATACAGGAGAATCGGTCTCGAGATTCTCGCGAGAGTCTCAAGATCTGTGACGTCAGTCTCGACAGTCTCGAGCGAGAGCGTTGCCCATCACTAATAATAGAACCATAATCCAGTTTGGTGCGAATTATAGATTTGTAAGTGCACATTAATACATGAAGATCTGCTCCAAAGTTGTTAGCTGCCAATGATTTGAGTACATTAATTCGATGTAGGCAATCATTTTTTACAGTTTTAGATGGGAGTTGCATGTTAATTTTCTCTCAAAGGTCATTCCTAGTATTTTTATTTCATTTACTATCTCAATTTTATTTCCCTTGAGGAACAATTCTGGGCAGTTACTATCACTCTTTTGTTTGGAAAATAAGATGCATTTGGTTTTGGTTGAAGAAAAGATAAAGCCTGTGTGTTTTCCCCATTTGGCAATACCTTCAAGAGAATTTTGTATAATTGTTTGGGTGGTTGACAGGTTCCGACCTCTGCAAAAAATAGTCATGACATCAGCAAAGAGGCAAGTTTTTACAGGAGGGTTAACGCATGACGTGATGCCATTTATAGCTACTAAGAATAGTGTTACACTCAGAACTGAGCCTTGTGGGACACCATTTTCTAAACGGACTTCTTGGGATAGGACACCATAAGCTCGAACTTGAATGCGTCGGTCTTGCAGGAAGTTATAGATAAAACTGATCATGTTTCCCTTAATATTATGTTGCAGTAGAGTTGTAATAACAAGAGTTTTCCACACCATATCATATGCTTTGTGAATATCTAGGCAGACAGCAAGGAGATGTTGTCCATAATGAAAGGCATCCAGGATTTGTGACTCTAATACTACTAAGGTGTCAGCTGTTGAGTGAAACTGTCGGAAGCCACACTGTTCTGCAGTGAAGAAATTCTGTTGTTCTAGAACCCATTTAGTCTTTTATTTATTATGTTTTCCATTAATTTGCACATAGTGCAGGTTAGAGATATTGGTCGATAGTTATCGGGTAACATGTGGTCGCAGCCAGGCTTAGGTATTGGAATTACTATAGCTTTCCTCCAAGCTACAGGAAAGACTTCCTGTGACCAAATGAAATTAAATATTTCTCTTTTTTTTTTTGCTAGGGGCTTTACGTCGCGCCGACACAGATAGGTCTTATGGCGACGATGGGATAGGAAATGCCTAGGAGTTGAAAGGAAGCGGCCGTGGCCTTAATTAAGGTACAGCCCCAGCATTTGCCTGGTGTGAAAATGGGAAACCACGGAAAACCATTTTCAGGGCTGCCGATAGTGGGATTCGAACCTACTATCTCCCGGATGCAAGCTCACAGCCGCGCGCCTCTACGCGCACGACCAACTCGCCCGGTATTAAATATTTCAGTGACGAATGCTAGGCCTTCAGGAGGAAGTTCTTTCAAGAAGTCATATATAATATCGTCAGGACCTGGGCTTGTACTTCGACAGCTACTAAGTTCAAATAGTACTTCAGTAATACGGATATTATCGTTGTAGCATTGGTCAGCACTTAGGTGGATGTGTAACTGTAAATCAGGACAATCTTCACGAGAGGAGAAAAATTATTGTTCATAGTTGGAATCACTTGAAATTTTTGCAAAGTTCTCTACTAATACAATATCGTGATGTGTAGTTGTAACTGATCCAGTCGTTTTATTGAGGGCTATGATACGTGAGGGTTTTTCAAGCCCTCTTATTTTTCGTAGGTGTTCCCAAATTGTGTTTTGTGGGGTCTGATGAGACAGAGATGACACATACTTCAGCCAAGATGCTCGTTTACTCTCTTTTATGACTTTTCGGGCTGCAGCACGACTTTCTTGGAACCGTATTTTGTTTTGTAAAGTGGGATGGCGTTTATACTTGAAGAACGCTTGGTTTTTCTTTTTAATTGCAACTTTACAGGAATCATTCCACCAAGGAACTTATTTTCTGTAAGTTGTATTGTTGATCCTAGGAACAGAATTTTCTTCGACTTTAAGTATGATATTGGTGAATTCTCTTACAATATAGTCAATGTTGTAATTCTTGAAATGGGTAGGTGGTGGTAATCTATATAACTCTGCCTTAATATTTTCTTTATATTCTTGCCAATTAGCATGTTTAGTATTCCATTTATTTTGGGCATACACTTGGGTAGTGATGGGCAGTCTGAGACGAGGTCTCGAGATTTCTCGAAATTTCTCTAGACTACCGCTGACACTATTTGTCGCGAGAAATTTCGAAAGATCTCGAGAGGGTTTTCCCCGCATTGTGTGGCGAGCAACGTGTCGTAGGCCTATGTTGTTTGTGTCGAGTATGCGAATAGCCAAACATGGACCTTCTCCAAGCCGTCAATACGTGTCTAAAAGCGGCTAGGGCGTTCATTTGTTTCATTTCTACCGAGGTCGATTTCGATGCAATATAACATAACTATAAATTATAAGCATTCTAGCATTGTATGCAGCAGTGTGTACCAGTACACGAATGAGCAGGATAAGTACAGAAACTGGCGGCTACTGTAGGTACCCCTACCTGGATACTAGAGACGTGTATTATTCGAACTCGAGACGGGACAAGATGTGCCTTTCTGCATATGCAACCACCATTACGCATGAGTGGAACGTGTAATCTAAAATGCCTGAGTTTCCTCCAGTTCTTTCGACAGGTAAGTGTACATCGTTCTCAGATCCCACATTGAATATCATACGACTACTATTTTTGTGTTTACCGATGTTCTGGTGACGAAGGAAATAATTCCTTACAATGTCATAGAGTATTCGCGTCATAATTAGGTACTTTCGTATATGACGGTGCAATGCGTAATTGTGTCTAATTGTACGCGACAACTTCAAGGCGATGTCCGAAATGCAACGTAAGTCATGGATGTACGTTATTTTGAAGAGATGTCATATAGCACAGCCAGCTGTGTTGTTTATTCAAAAGGAGTAAAATACTAATAATGTTATTTGTTTTACGTCCCACTAACTGCATTTTAAGGTCTTCGGAGACGCCGAGGTGCCGGAATTTAGTCCCGCAGGAGTTATTTTACGTGCCAATAAATCTACCGACACGGGGCTGTCGTATTTGAGCACCTTCAAATACCACCGGACTGAGCCAGGATCGAACCTGCCAAGTTGCGGTTAGAAGGCCAGCGCCTTAACAGTCTGAGCCACTCAGCCCGGCAGGAGTAAAATACGTCAGCAGAAATACTTCTGGGATGATCCGGCACTTAAAAACAGTAGCGGGCGGTGATAGGTGGGGAGGCAGTTGCCCCACGTTGTGGAGAAAACATTGCATTTGTATTCTATTTTAACCTGCTGAAACTGGCAATTATTTTTAAAGCAATTTATTCAAGACCTGTTGTCTTTTCAGCTCTTACTCTATTTTATTACAAACGTTTTGGCAGAAATATGCACAAAATGTCATTTGTAGTGGCTAACCGATTTGTATAGCGTCACAGCAATTAGTGAAGACTTTGCATTTGCATGTGCTGTGAGGAAGGGTAGCAGTCTTTTATTTGCCAAAGTTATGAACACTAAGGTATGATTCACCCGCTTGCCGTGTGCATTCGTCAGTCTGACAGTCTCTTTACTGTCTGTTAGTTTCTTAGTATGCAGTCAATTAATAAATGATTTTAATTGTATTATCATGCCTTACTTCTATTAAATTGTAATACATGTGTAATTGTTCCTTTGATGAACGTTTTAATGTATAGTATTGAATCAAAATCTCAAAAAAAACTCTTATTATCGCACTTAAGTTCGTAAACTGTTACCTCTCTGTCGAAATTCGCTCAGAGAGCTTCAGAAATTTACCGTTTTGTAGATTTTGTTTTCAGTTTTATGACCCCCCCCCCCGTCGCATTATACCACAATTCCGGGTACTTTTTGTTATATGTGCATTTTTTGCCCCCTCACTTCTAATTCCCAATCGCCGCTACTGCTTAAAAACGCATATCTATGAAGGGGAATCGTCACAGAAACGTCACAGGTATAGTAATACCCACAGTATCCCCTGCCTGTCGTAAGAGGCAACTGAAATTGGCTCTTAACTTGGGAGCGTGGGTTGGCGACCACGGGGCCCTCAGTGGAGTCATGATATTGCTTCCACTTACTTGTGCCAGGCTCCTCACGTTCATATCCTATCCGACCTCCCTAGGTCAACTTGTTCTTTTTAAACCCCGACGGTATTACAGCACTCGAAGCCTAGGGCGTTTTTCAATTTCACGCCCTTCGTGGCTCTTGTCTTCCTCTGGCCGATACCTTCATTTTTCGAAATGTTGGACTCCTTCCATTTTTCTCTCTGATTAGTGTTGTATAGGGGATGGGTGCCTAGTTGTACTTCCTCTTAAATAATAATCACCACCACCACCAATTGTCACGGAACACCTCCGGCTTGGTCTGCACCACAAGAAGCTACCCTCGTGACAATAATTGCGAGGTATCCAGGCAGGTGTACGTCCTGTCTACAGTTATTAACAAATTATAACGTAAGGGTTATTCAGCTACGATGTCCACCTGAAATAACTCTTGAACCGACATTCTGTTTTCACTTTCGTTAATGGTATTAAGGCTCATAGTTCAACATGCAGTACTTTTCCAGGCTTTTGACACAATTTATTGGCACACACATTTCCAAATGAGAACTGCTGATGATATACTATCAAGTTTACGCTCGTAGTTACTGGGACGTCGCACAGCTCGCAACACAGAAGAATCGGTCTCGAGAGCGTTTCCCATAACCCCTGTCGAAAGAATTAGAGCAAATCGGGCATTTTAGATTACACGTTCCACTCAGGTGTAATGGTGGTTGCATATGCAGCTGTGCACATTTTGCCCCGTCTCAAGTTCAAATACTGCGCGCCTGTAGTATCCGAGTAGTTGTACATCCTATCTGCAGTTATTCACAAATTATACAGGATTATTCAGCTAAGATGTCCACCTCAAATAAGTCGTGAACAGTTTAAGATAATGACAATCTCTTTTCACTTTCGTTAATGGTATTAAGGGGGCCATAGCTGAACATGTAGTACTTTTCCAGGCTTTTTAAAAAAGATGTCAGTTCACACGTTTCCATATGAAAACGTTATTTCACACAATAACTGCTTACGGTACACTATAAAATTTACACTCGTAGTTGCTGGGACGTCAGTCTCGAGAGAATCGAGCGAGAGCATTGCCCATCACTACACTTGGGTGGGGCTTGTTGTTTCCCATTTATTATGATAGGAAAGTAATCACTTCCGAAATGGGTTTTGCTAGCTGATCTGGAGTGCTCAGACACAGATCTATAGTATACTAAAAGTTCCGTGCTGGATATCATAAAGAGTAGGGTCATTCGAGTCTATTCGGATCAAAATTTCAGAATGTAGCAACGATTCAATTATTCTTCCTCTTATGTTAGTGTAAAGACAGTTCCATAGGGTGTTATGGGAGTTCAAATCTCCCAAGAGGAGGAATGGTTTAGGAAGTTGATTTATCAGATCTACTAATTCATTTAAATCCATGTTCTGGCTGCTGGGCAAATAAATATTACAGATGCATAGGGAAAATGTTAGGAAGACGGTACTGTTACTGCTTCCAAATTGGTTTTCAGTGGTATTTATTTTTGAGGAACATTGTCACGAATGTAAGTAGCAACCCCTCCACTTTAATGAATGGGATTGTTGCGGCTTTTGTGATATGCTGTGAAATGTCTCATATTAGCTACGTAGTTGTCTCGAAAATTAGTTTCTTGTAAGCAAATTCGGGTTGGTATTCATTAATAAGTTGTTGTAGATATTCGTATTGAGGGTAAAATCCGTTCATATTCCACTGCAGTATCCAAAAATTCATGATGGCTTTCTAAAGATGTATTTACTAGATTTGATCCTTATCAGTTATGGGGATTCTCTAATCTGGGGCAGGCCTATTGCTTTCTCCGTTTATGGCAGTAAGTAGTTTCTTAACAAGTCTGGTACTCTGGTTTTTCATTTTTTGTCCTGATAGTAGGGGTATAGTTTATGCAGGGTCTCGATTAGATCTTCAACATGGTAAGTGTAAGATAATGCAATAGGTAAGATATTTGTTGCTGATGTTCCTTTAGTATTTTCAAATAAACTTTTGAATTGTATGAAATTAAGAATAAAATTTGAGGGATTAGCTTTTATTACTTCCTTAACAGGACGTAGTTGTTCTTCAAGACTGAGGGGATTTAATACCATTAGTTTCTTCTTAGGCTGTTTAATGTCTTGGGTTTAATGTGATCCTAGAACAGGAAATTCATCATCTGTTTTATCATCTCCCGAGATAGAAGATTTATCTAAGAAGGAATTATTATCAGCCTTGGAAGTGTTATTTGAAGAGTCACTTGAAAGGAAGGGTCGTTTTATTCCTTGAAGTTTAGTTATGAGTGATTATTTACTTCATATATTGGGACTGAAGTGTTCAGGTTCAAGGAGACGCCCTGTTGAGGGAGGTTTCTAGAGGAAGATGATGTGTCATTAAAATGTTCAATAATTTGCTGAGGGTCAGTAGTTGGCTGAGGATTCATAGTGCATTTGCTGGGTTGGAGGTGTCCTCCTTAGAGGAAATTGAATGTTGATCAGGTGGCTGGTTGTTTTCTTCTAGAGTCTCAGGTAGTGAGGGACATACTCGGGCCAGGTGGCCTTCTTCTTTGCAAATAAAACAGGTGGGAACGTCTGACGAAGTGTAGATCCAATAACTGGTTCCTTCAAAACATATTTGTAGTGCATTTGGTAGTTTATAGAAATCGTCGGGCTTAACATATAGTTGTCGGCGGAAGCTAAGAATGTGTGTGAATCCCGGAATATTAATTCCAGCCTTTAGGTTGGATATAGATGACATTGGTTTGATACCCAGTCGTTGTAAATATTCTTCAGTGACTGTGTTGGGTAAAATAGGACATACATTGGATAACATCACTCTCTTGTTTGCGACAATTAACGGTCTGAGAGTGAGATCAATATTATTGATTATAATTGCAGAGTGACTGAGTGACAATTCCTGAACAATTTTTGTGTTCGATAGCAATATGCAAATTCTTGAGTTTGAAATACGAAATATAGAACGTATGTTAGCTGGATCTGTTATTTTTCCTACAGCAAGGACGTAGTCTCTTATTGGGATTCCGTCGTGAGCATCAATAATAATAGCCTGTTCTTTTTTTGGTGTTAACTGCATTACAGAAGCATAACTCTTCTGAGACTGTTTAGGAACATTATGGATAGAACTGTCGGTAAGGTTATATACGGTCTGATTTCCTTGGTAAGAAGCCATTTCTTTGAGGGTGGAAGGCTTTAAAGCTCCCTGAATTACGATGTTCAACTGTTGGTTATTGATTTCCTAACGGTTTTATACACGTAGAACAGAAAACAATCAATTTCTCAGTAATTAAATAAAATTATGTCGAGTCCAGTCCTCGAAGTTTTCACTGAGTCGTAATACTCACATTTAGTCCAGTGTTTGCATTGAGAAAGAACGTGAAGTATGTTTATTTAGGTAAAAACTGGCACACATCAATAACAGGTTTGTACACATTCACTGCCACCTCGATCTCCCTATGTATGTTATTTTCTCCTCTGTCTTATTATTACCATATATGTATTACCGAACTCGTACGCCCATGTTCATTACTGATTATATAGGCTACTTGCTGAACATATTTCTAATTATTATGAAAGGTGTTGTCAATACAATTTGAGGACAGGTATATGCATAATTCCTAATGATGTTGACAGGAAGGAAATATCCATGTAAGACCCATCTGCGGTGTAAAAAGAATCTGTTGAAGTAAATTTTAAAAAAATATGCTACATATAGCATACTTTAATAATATTTTATATTGATTTAAAATTGGCGTCCGCGGTATGTTCGCCCAGTGGGTACCGAAAGTTTTATCGATTGATATTGCGCCGTGGTGGGGGTGTGATAGGCGTCATTCGATTGTAATTAATTATTGAGGAATATATATTTCAGTTTCAGAAGCAAGAAAATCTTACTTTACATATAGTAAGTACAGAACAGGCCGAGATGGTATTGTGCAATCTGCCACAAACTATTGTCTCCACTAAGATTAAGGAATACAATGGCTAGCAAAATTAGAATTCTCAGAAATTGTGACGAGGGGGAAGAGACAGGCAAGAGTTATTTCCGAGTCAGTGGAAGGTTTCGGGCCCGCGGGCGAAATTATAGTGCGACACACTGGATGGAGCCGTGTGCAAAATTCCTAGAAAAGATGTCAAGGGAGCTACAAGTTACTAGCAGGAGCTGAGTGCAAGGTTGGCACTTGAAGAAAAAATATGAAACTTCTCTGTCCCGCGCTAGCTTGGACCAATCGTAAAATTCATAGACCAGTAGTAGGTACGACAACTTCGTATTGAAAGAAGCACTGTCAACCTTAACTCCACGGATTAAATTTATAGAAGGAAGTGATTAATAAATTCGGAATGAGGTGGAATTTAGAAGCCTAACCATATAATAAAAGTTATTAACCGAGGGAGATTGATTGACGTAATTCTGAGAATTCGTGGATGCTATCCGTTGATTGGCTGCAGGCAAGAGACGCGGCAAAAGAGCGCGAAATCCCAGGCCGGGATACAAGAGCTAAATTCGCAATTATATCAATTACCAGCGAACGATATTAATTGAGAATTGGCATGGAGCCTTTGAGAACATAATTACATCATTGGATCCCATATTTAAGCCACTGGCAGAGCCGCAAATAGTCGTATGAGGATATTGGAGCTGCGCGTCGTAAGATGACTTTTCGTGAACTCGGAGGAAAGGGGAGACGAATACAAATATATGGTCGTGGAGACGGACTTACTTCTGATAAGGTGTTCGAGCTGTTACCACCCCAGGGGTGCGTCACTTACTTGTGAATATTCCGTGCCGTTACTACGCCAGGGAGCATGTGTGTATTTACTTGTGGAGTAGTGTTCGAAGTGTTAGAATGTTACGTAGCACAGTGATTCGTGACGTTAAGTAGTTCATATTACAGTCTTGAACAATATACTAGCAGGAAGAGTTCCAATTTTGACAGAACTCATTAAATTAAAACCTACGGATAGCTGTGTGAAATTCTACAAAAAGAAATTAGGAAGTACGTGGCGTGAGAACGATCACGGGTGTTCGACGTATTTCATCCAGTAAACAGTCATTCATCAACTGATACCTGGTCAGCAGCGCGTTCACGCGACGGGAATTCGAGTGCGCGCCCGGGCCGTTGTAAAGGGGATCCCGAGATATCCCACGTTCCTAGTGTCCGGGAAAGGAACGAAGAATGTATATTTACATTAAGTGGGCTAGATAAAGGGCCAGACATGTAAAGTTTCAGTTCAGTATTAGTGTGTGTAAATTTGTTAAAATGTTAAAATTTTAAAACTTGAAAATAAATATGTGTAAATCTGAAAAGTGCATTGGATTACCTCTTCAAGCTGGCATGAAAACCAATAGTATGCGGGGCTAGACTGGACGGGGCCTGTGCTCCTCGTCCAGTTTAGCAAACTACAAGGCTGAGATGAGTACACCTTAATATACATTTGTAGATTGCTATCGTTAGCGGGAGGAAATCACATTCTTTCATTATGGTAACTTAATTGTGAAACGAGCCGTTTCCGGCTCGTATAAATTCAAAGATAGGTAGACAAATGGATAACTTAATATGTACATAATTAGATCAAGCACTCATCATAATTTTTATTATTTAATAGAGTACAGTAGGGTTGATTTGTTTATTCAAGTGCTTGAATTGTTTGAAATTATATGGAGCACGTTTCACGTAAAGATAAGATTAATATTCATTTCATAAGTGCCCAAATGTTTTTTCCGTTATCGGAAACTTTATAGATATTAAGGCAAGTTGTAAGAGTATCCAGAGGTAGAGAGTTGCCGAGTGATTTCGTTCTTGTGGGACGGAATGAAGTCCATTGAATTGTCTGTAAATATCGATGATTATTCGTGCAGCGAAGTTCGGCAGTGGACAGACACATAATAATCAGTAGAAGTATCGGAGTGTTAAATGAACATGTGTAATGTGTAATGCTTCGTGAATGAGGGCACGGGCCTAAGTATGAGGATGATTACAAGTTAAAGTAATTTCGATGTCGAGATAACATGTGGCGTGAATATTTTAATTCGGGCAGTAAATATGATTTTAACCTTAATTGTTGATTTAACGGTTTTTTTGGACTCCATACTAATTATAAATATTTGTTTAGAAGTGATAGAGGAACGTGCATAGGATGGTCATGATATGTTGAAAGCCCAGAGTGGTTTGAGCCCAATTTTGAGATCGGAAGTCATGCGGGTCGAGAATCCGGCATGAGGTGAGAATTGAACCGTACTGTTTTTGAGGGTGAAATAGATAAATCTCGATGCCTACGTCGACATAATATGCCGATTCGGTGTCATGAGTGGCAGGAGTCCACGCGCCGAAGATTAATAAATGAATTAAATGTTTGAAGAGTTCCAGTGGAATAAATGGAATTCAAAATGAAATGAAAGGAATAATTTAGCACTTGCAGAGATTGGATGTGTTTGCCCAACTGCGAGGTGCCATGGGATTTGAGATTTGTCTTGGGAGGACATGGTGTTCCCATAAATTAACGACAGTACGAAAATAAGGTTGCGGGTTCGAATACCGTTATTATGTCCCGAGCGATATGAAATCGGATCTGGGTGGTTCCTATTTGAGAGTTAACATATGTGACTAAGTTCTAAAGATGGGAAATAAAAATATAAATTTTTGAAATAATAATAATAATAATAATAATAATAATAATAATAATCAAAGTAAATCATAAATCAATTACCTAGGGCCAAAGTAGACCGAAATTGTAAAAGTTTATGCATTAACCATAAATATCGCTAACGGTGGGGTAACGCCTGAAATTAATTTACCATAATAATAATAATAATAATAATAATAATAATAATAATAATAAAATTTGAAGAATCAGAAGAATTTTGTATTATTTATGAACATAACAATGATGGTGGGAGTTGAAATGAAAATATTGAAATTTTCAAACTACTATAATAATAATAATAATAATAATAATAATAATAATAATAATAATAATAATAATAAATTGAAGAATTAGAAGAAGAACCTACTTTTTTATTTCAGATGAGAATAATAAGAGTGAGAAGTTGAAATATTAGAGCGAGGATGATTACGGGTTACGATAATCATGATCTCCACTAATAATAATAATAATAATAATAATAATAATAATAATAATAATAATAATAATAATTTTATTTTTTTTATTGTTATTTCGGATGATTATTGTTACCGTATTTTTGTGGTAGGTAGAGGTGAAAGAAGGTGCGGGGGTGAACAGGTCTCAGGCTACGAAATTAAAGTTAATTTAAAATTTAACAAGGTTATATTTTCTTTGTAAAATCAAGAAATAACAAGCATGGCAGGTACAGAGTAGCAAAGCCACTTTTCGAGAATATACAATTACAGAGTTACAGGATGGGCTCCAAGAGCCAAGCCCACAATACTTGAACAATTAGCCCAATCTTACGATATACAGAAATTCAACAAAGGGGCAGAAGACCCCAATCATGCCCAGGAGCACTTGCTCCCAATTACACAGAAAAGCCTCCTCGAGGCATACAACACTCAATTTTCGAGAAAGAGCCACTCGCTCTCAACTTTAAGCCTATCAAAGGCCACACCAAACTCCACCTTCAAGTTGTCCTCTAAGGACATAGACACAGGGGTAAAATACCCCACCTACTGAGGCCTATTAAGTGAGAAAAAGGTTAATTACATGACCTCTAAAATAACAATTTGAGAGGAGGCGATCTGCACTCCTAATACATTTTGTTTAAAACCTAATCTGGCTCTAGGCCGCTAATGCAAGGGCTAATCCCATACTACAGAGGTGACTTTAGAAAAGAACAATTTACATTACATTAAGGAAGAATCGGTTGTGAGAAATAAGTTCACCTCAAAGCAATATGAGTGGGAGCTCGAGAGGGTTAAGCACTCTCTATCCCAATATGTAGCTTTAAAAGAGAATAGATGCTAAGAGTAGTTACATTTTAGGGAAAAGTTACATGGTGGAAACGCTTCGGACCCGCCCCGAGAGTTAAACTGCTGAGCTAGCAAGAAAAGAAGTTATTAAATGGCCATTACCTGGTTGTTGAACTGCTGCCCGAAGAAAGAGGCGCTTCCCGCCCCCTGCTACGTACTTTACACACCAAAAGCTGTTACTGGAGTGGCCCGGAGACCCGAAAATCAGCAGTTTATATACTCTCGCGGAAAGTTCGAGGCGTTTTTGGAATGAGAACACCCGCCCACAAAAACTTTATTGGCTAGGGTTAAGCAAGATATTCAAGTTGGGGGAAGATACATCAGATTGGTCAGAAATTAATTAAAGAAATTCGGGATTGGCTAAATACAAAACAAGGGGAAAGAAAGGGGTATACAGCCAACTTAAACAATAACAGAAAGAAATTTAACAAGAAACAAACTTTTGAAATAAAAATTTCTCCAAAAAACAGTTCTTTCACTTCTCACTAGGGTGCACCATTGTAGTTTTTCAGTAGTGTCCTCTAGAAGAGCACACTTCTTACTACAAGCAAAACAAAAATACGTCGAAAACGACCCAGTTCAGAAACTTCAAAATTTCCAAGTAGTGACATCTTCTGAGAAACTTGAAAATTAATACCGTAGATAAAGTTCAGACTTCCTCCAGCAGAGGAGTTTCAACTGGCGCAAATTTTAAATAAGCGGCGTGGAGGTGTACCGCCCGGTACAATTATGATGAATGTTACTAGGGAAGTCAGCTGGTGAAATAACGTAATAATGTGAAGTTGTTGTAAATAATAAGTTAAGTTAATATTGGTAATATGAAGGCAAATCCCTACATCTGGACCATTAGGTTAGAGTCTCTTTGTCGGTTCCTTCAGTTAACGATTAGCATATCTTGGTTAGGAACCCGGAGAGATTTTGTAGTGTCGCGGGTTGGTCTCATCTCAATAAAAGTGGAGGCGATGACATGGGTCATGTGATCGCGGACAACTTGGCCGTCAGGTAATTGGTCCATGACCATCAATGGTCATTTTGTTAACTAGGGTAAATCTGATACCTTCAGATATCAACGTTTCCACCACCCAAATGGATGGGTGGTCAAAAGTGTCAAATACTGTGTAAAAATTTCAGGAATAATTTGCCAATACCGGCAAATTAAGGATCAACAGATTTTGGTTGTGTGTAAAAATATTTTTTTTTACTTAAATAAAATGCTCCTTTATCATTTGCAAGGAAACAGTTCCAGGTTCTTGTTCTTGTAGAATAGTAAACCCTTGGTAACCATTTAAATATCCGTCCCCATTCCTAGGACGGAGCCTTCATATTTTTCCTTGTGATCTGAATTAATATATTTTTTATGTATTTTTATGATGGGCCTTAACGTTAATGATTATAGAGTGTCCCGTTCAACCCAGTAGTACTGATTGGATGGCGCCCATACATTTAGTTTGAGATCTTATATCTCTATATTAAATCTTATTGTTTATTAGTTGCGATAGATTCGGACCGTAACACTCCCTGAGATAAATGCTGGTTGAGACTCAGGCTTTGAGCGGGTACAATATATACATGAATTCACTTTGGAAGCTGTTAGTCTGTTCTGGCAGGTTATTGGGCAACGCTACGAAGTACGTCCCTATAAATATTCACATCATCGACCCTTGCCGTCAAACGCTACGAAGTAGAATGCACTAAAAATCCAAATTCGCTAGGAAGTAGTATGCGACAGAAATTCAAATCGCCTACTATTACCGCCATTCTAATAGTTTAGTTGAATACTGACTGATGGCACATGCAAAATACACCTTATGCGCTTACACGGCTATTACTGAAATCGAGACTCCTTACCGCTCCTTACAAGCATACTCTTTGCTTGTTGTGCAGAAAAGAGGGTGTGCAGCGAGGAATCCAGGTGGCCGAGTGTTGGACTCGTATATACGCCACTCAATAAAACGGGGATCACGGCAGTTCCAAGGGGGAAACAAAATTAAGGGAATCAAATATAGGCTAATGACCAGAAATATTTTGTGTAAAATCATGGCAAAAAATTTGTTGTGTATTCGATAATGTGACATGTTTAGAGCATTGTTACACTCTGCACCGAATTCAGATCAAAAGCAATGTTTGATATCAGTTTTATCTACTACTGTTTTAATATTCATTTACATATATTAATTTCGTACGTAGTTTTAATAATGGCACCTCCAAAAAGCAAGGCTTGGAAATACTTCCAGAGAGTAAATAAACAAACAGTTCAATGTGATTTGTGTTTGAAAATGTTGAAAGTTACCAACACATCTAATATGTTTGGTTTAAACAGGCAAGGCGTCCAGCTCCATGGCTAAATAGTTAGCGTGCTGGCCTTTGGTCACAAGGGTCCCAGGTTCAATTCCCGGCAGGGTTGGGAAATTTAACCGTAATTGGTTAATTCCGCTGGCACGGGGCTGGGTGTGTGTGTGGTCTTCGTCCTCATCACGACGCGTAGCTCGCCTACGGGAGTCAAATAAAAAGGCCTGCATCTGGCGAGCCGATCTTGTCCTCGGACACTCCCGGCACTAAAACCCATACGCCTTTCCATTTTTAAATGTAAGAAAACACAGTTTCATGTCATCAAGCCCAGTAACTGGATTAGCATCTGTATTTCTGGTATATTTCTGTTTCATGGGGTGTTGTATATTACAGACTGACCATCACTTTTAAATTATTCTACAAACTGAATTGTACCATGGAAACATCCATACCTTGACTTTGAAGAAATTCCAAACCAGCAACATTCCTAGGATCACAGCTTTTTACTGCTAATGATACATTCTGTTTCTATTGGCGTTGGATAAAGAGCCTTCCTAGATAACTTTTAGCAACAATCTCTTCTCTGAATGAAACAACTCTTCAAGGTCTGAAAATTTGGCCTCCATAGTTGTAAATTTACGAACTGACTCTGTATCAACATCAATATTGACCAAACCAAACCCCACAGCGCAGCAGCCCCGAAGGGCCATGGTCTACCAAGCAACTGCTGCTCAGCCAGAAGGCCTACAGATTATGAGGCGTACTGTGGTCAGCATGACGAATCCTCTCGGCCGTTATTCTTGGCTTCCTAGACTGGGGCCACTATCTCACTGTCAGCTAGCTGGTCAATTGTAATAATGTAGGCTGAGTGACCCTCGAATCAGCCCTCAGATCCAGGTAAAAATGCCTGAACCTGGCTGGGAATCGAACACGGGGCATGCAAGTTAAGAAGCAGACATACTACACCTTCACAACGGGACCGGCTATCAATATTTACCATTTCACTTAAAACAGCAAATGTCTCTATCAATGTTTGGTATAATAAAGGTTTCATTTGACGTGTTCAACCAATTATTTGTAATGCACTTGAGGATATGTACACACTGTCAGGGACTTCAATGGATCTGCTGAATTTGGTAGGCAGGGTTTCAAGTTATTACTACAACACAAAAGCTCAAACATTTTCCTGACGGTGCGATGATATCAGCAGTAAAGTAGAAAACATCAAAACCTAATTCTACCATGAATTCTAACACCTTAAGTGTCTGAGTTAATGTTATTCACCAGAAAAAGACCAATGACATCTCTATTCCCAGAATGCAACGATAAAGCCATAAATACTTGCACGCTAGATGCTGCATAATATTCTTAACTATTTTCAGCCATTCCCACTAATTTACAAGGTTTATATGAATTTTATCAAGCATTAATGACACTATTTTTTCACTCACTTTTACAGCTGTACTTATTTCTTTCAAAAAGCTATTTATTCAGGACCTACACCTCGACTGCTGGCGCCTATTGACATAAATATGTCTTGTGGCTGAGGGTCAATGAAAATGTGTGTTTCGGATGTATATCCCTAGCAACTGTGCAGGCTGGTGGTCATCGGAAATTAGCAGCCGTTGATGGATATATTCCATGGATAATTAAGCCGCAAATTCCAGCAGCAAGATAAACTCGACCAACCAGTCGCGTGCACAGGCAGAATAAACCAATATTGATATCTATGCATTGAGGTCTGATGATATTGTAGTTGGTCGTGGACTCTTGTGTTATCATTAGCGATATATCGATGTGAAAAAAAAAACCTCTTCTTCCTTCACGCAAACAATAACCAAGTAAGTACTTGAGATATGGTATGATATCCTAACCCACTGCCATTAGTCTTACCTATTCCTGCTTTTCTAGTTTCTAGTTTTTAACTTTTGTATCTTATTGTAAATGTTATTGTAGATGAATTTCAATATTTGATTAGTAATGATCTTCTGATCATCTCCTCTACTTAGACATTATACAGTAGTCTCGTTAATCCGAACTAATTGGGACGAGAGTGTGTTCGGATTACGAAATTTTTGGATTAACTGGAAAATATCTACTACCGGTAATAATAATGTTATTGCTTTTATGTCCCGCTAACTACTTTTATGGTTTCCGGAGACGCCTAGGTGCCGGGATTTTCACCCACAGGAGTTTCTTCCTGTGCCAGTAAATCTACCTACACGAGGCTGACGTATCTGAGCACATTCAAATACCACTGGACTGAGACAGGATCAAACCTGCCAAGTTGGGGTCAGAAGGCCAGCACCTCAACCGTCTGAGAAAAATAGCTTCTACAATACAGTACATACTGTAATTTGAAATGTCCATTCTTTAGCAGTTACATTAATAAAATACTGTATAAAATTACAGTAGGGTAGTTAAGAACCTGTAGAGGAGAAAAAGACTAAAACTAGGTTAAAAGTTGTCTCCTAAAACTGCTAAAATACGGCAACGGGTTACACTTTTGCATTGTGCTTGTGATGTTAATTTAATAACACTGCATCTTCGAGTAGAAACAGACTTTATAAAAAGAAACGACCAGTGATTGATGGTTTGTGATATGCAATTATGTCTACATTTAGTTATTCTAGTAAAATACGACTAAAAAAATGCAAGTAAATCTTCATTCTATAATATGTACTTTCATTTCAATAAGGAGAATTGTTTTAAAAAATGGAATATTTCGGTTCGGATTAACCAGACTTTCATATTAACGGGGTTCGAATTAACGGGACTCTAGTGTATTTACAACCTACTGACTGAATACTTTCCGCCTTCTCTGCCCCGAAGAGCTGATTTCTGCTTCCCAGCACTCATTGAGGGGCCATCTTAACACATGATGCAAGAATGTAGAAGAGAGGAAGAGAGAAGAAGACAGCAGTGTCCATTATCAAACTCTCTGCTGTTTGCTCCTTTCCACCTAGCTAAGGCATTTGATAGGGTGGATCATGTGACCCTGCAATAATTAAAAGGAGAATTCCTCAAGGAAGTATTATTGGACCTTTATGTTTTCTTATATATAGGAATGATATGAGTAAAGAAGTGGAATCAGAAACAAGGCTGTTTGCAGATGATGTTATTCTGTACAGAGTACCTAATAAATAAGTTACAAGATTGTGAGCAACTGCAAAATGACCTCGATAATGTTGCAAGATGGACAGCAGGCAATGGTATGATGATAAACAGGGTTAAAAGTCGGGTTGTGAGTTTCAGAAAAAGTCCTCTCAGTTTTAATTACTGCGTTGATGGGGTGAAAGTTCCTTATGGGGATCACTGTAAGTACCTAGGTGTTAATATACAGAAAGGTCTTCATTGTTGTAATGACATAAATGGGTTTGTAAATAAAGGGTACAGATCTCTGCACATGGTTATGAAGGTATTTAGGGGTTGTAGTAAGGATGTAAAGGAGAGGGCATATAAGTCTCTGGTAAGACCCCGACTAGAGTATGGTTCTAGTGTAAGGGAACCTCACCAGGATTACTTGATTCGAGAACTGGAAAAAAATCAAAGGAAAAGCAGCTCGATTTGTTCTGGGTGATTCCCGACAAAAGTGTAGCGTTACAAAAATGTTGCAATGTTTGGGCTGGGAAGACTTGGGAGAAAGGAGATGAGCTGCTTGAGTAAGTGGTATGTTATAGATACTGATTCCTGTAGGGAACCTGATATATTTGTCCCAAATGAGTAAATTTATAACACCAATATAAATGGTCCATTATCGGACATTATACATTTTCCAGCTAACTCATTCCTGGTTCCCAGCATTACGCCCCAGTGTGCTAAGTTGGGCTCATCAGTTTGGTAAACAGCACATCTACCAAGGTGCATGGCTAGTGTATACTGTGGAGGCCATTGCGTAGGCTACTTGGAGCCACCGGCAGTGCCAATGCACTATCAGAGACTTTGTCTCATTACCAAATTTGATGCATGCCTGGCCATCAGATATATTGATTCCCATAGGGAACGTGAAATATTTGTCCCGAGTGAGTAAATTTATAATACCAAAATAAATGGTCTGTTATTGGACGCTGGGAACCAGGAATGAGTTAGCTGGAAAATTTTATGATGTCCAATAACGGACCGTTTATATTGGCATTATAAATTTACTCATTCAGGACAAATATTTCAGGTTCCCTATGGGAGTCAATATCTATATCATCTGATGGCCAGGCAGGCATCAATTTTTGGTAATGAAAAAAAGTCTCTGATAGTGCATTGACTTCAAGTAACCTACGCAGTGGCCTCCACGGTATGCACTAGCCAGATAAAAAATTAGATGGATGGCTTTTCCGGCGTTTGCTCTATTAACCAGCGTTTCGTCTTAGGTCTGACACTAGACTCTTCAGAGTGGGATGTGTCAGACCCTACCCACTGACGCTGGGGTGTATGCAGGTGAACTTATCAGAAGCTTATTTATGAAGCACAGTCTGATAACTGCATACGGGAGATAAAACTCCACAATGGAATTAATGCCCGCCTAGCAATTCCAAATGGAAATTCTAAGTTCCCATGAAGGGAATTAGATTTTTTTCCACCAATAGAGCATATCAAATATCAGATAAAAAATTAGATGGATGGCTTTTCCGGCGTTTGCTCTATTAACCAGCGTTTCGTCTTAGGTCTGACACTAGACTCTTCAGAGTGGGATGTGTCAGACCCTACCCACTGACGCTGGGGTGTATGCAGGTGAACTTATCAGAAGCTTATTTATGAAGCACAGTCTGATAACTGCATACGGGAGATAAAACTCCACAATGGAATTAATGCCCGCCTAGCAATTCCAAATGGAAATTCTAAGTTCCCATGAAGGGAATTAGATTTTTTTTCCACCAATAGAGCATATCAAATATCAGATAAAAAATTAGATGGATGGCTTTTCCGGCGTTTGCTCTATTAACCAGCGTTTCGTCTTAGGTCTGACACTAGACTCTTCAGAGTGGGATGTGTCAGACCCTACCCACTGACGCTGGGGTGTATGCAGGTGAACTTATCAGAAGCTTATTTATGAAGCACAGTCTGATAACTGCATACGGGAGATAAAACTCCACAATGGAATTAATGCCCGCCTAGCAATTCCAAATGGAAATTCTAAGTTCCCATGAAGGGAATTAGATTTTTTTCCACCAATAGAGCATATCAAATATCAGATAAAAAATTAGATGGATGGCTTTTCCGGCGTTTGCTCTATTAACCAGCGTTTCGTCTTAGGTCTGACACTAGACTCTTCAGAGTGGGATGTGTCAGACCCTACCCACTGACGCTGGGGTGTATGCAGGTGAACTTATCAGAAGCTTATTTATGAAGCACAGTCTGATAACTGCATACGGGAGATAAAACTCCACAATGGAATTAATGCCCGCCTAGCAATTCCAAATGGAAATTCTAAGTTCCCATGAAGGGAATTAGATTTTTTTCCACCATAAATAAGCTTCTGATAAGTTCACCTGCATACACCCCAGCGTCAGTGGGTAGGGTCTGACACATCCCACTCTGAAGAGTCTAGTGTCAGACCTAAGACGAAACGCTGGTTAATAGAGCAAACGCCGGAAAAGCCATCCATCTAATTTTTTATCTGATATTTGATATGCTCTATTGGTGGAAAAAAAAAAAATCTAATTCCCTTCATGGGAACTTAGAATTTCCATTTGGAATTGCTAGGCGGGCATTAATTCCATTGTGGAGTTTTATCTCCCGTATGCAGTTATCAGACTGTGCTTCATAAATAAGCTTCTGATAAGTTCACCTGCATACACCCCAGCGTCAGTGGGTAGGGTCTGACACATCCCACTCTGAAGAGTCTAGTGTCAGACCTAAGACGAAACGCTGGTTAATAGAGCAAACGCCGGAAAAGCCATCCATCTAATTTTTTATCTGATATTTGATATGCTCTATTGGTGGAAAAAAAAAAATCTAATTCCCTTCATGGGAACTTAGAATTTCCATTTGGAATTGCTAGGCGGGCATTAATTCCATTGTGGAGTTTTATCTCCCGTATGCAGTTATCAGACTGTGCTTCATAAATAAGCTTCTGATAAGTTCACCTGCATACACCCCAGCGTCAGTGGGTAGGGTCTGACACATCCCACTCTGAAGAGTCTAGTGTCAGACCTAAGACGAAACGCTGGTTAATAGAGCAAACGCCGGAAAAGCCATCCATCTAATTTTTTATCTGATATTTGATATGCTCTATTGGTGGAAAAAAAAATCTAATTCCCTTCATGGGAACTTAGAATTTCCATTTGGAATTGCTAGGCGGGCATTAATTCCATTGTGGAGTTTTATCTCCCGTATGCAGTTATCAGACTGTGCTTCATAAATAAGCTTCTGATAAGTTCACCTGCATACACCCCAGCGTCAGTGGGCAGGGTCTGACACATCCCACTCTGAAGAGTCTAGTGTCAGACCTAAGACGAAACGCTGGTTAATAGAGCAAACGCCGGAAAAGCCATCCATCTAATTTTTTATCTGATATTTGATATGCTCTATTGGTGGAAAAAAATCTAATTCCCTTCATGGGAACTTAGAATTTCCATGCACTAGCCATGCGTCTTGGTAGGTGTGCTAAGTACCAAACGATGAGCCCAACTTAACACACTGGGGTGAAACGCTGGGAACAAGGACTGAGTTAGCTGGAAAATTTATAATGTCCAAAAATGGGCTATTTATATTGGTATTAAGTGATATATTCTGAGCTATCTGTGGAGAGATGGTGTGGAATGACATTTGTAGACGAATATGTTTGACTGGTGTTTTTAAAAGTAGGAAAGATCATAATATGAAGATAAATTTGGAATTCAAGGGGACAAATTGGAACAAATATTTCTTTATAGGAAAGGGAGTTACGGATTGGAATAACTTACCAAGTGAGATGTTCAATAAATTTCCCATTTCTTTGCAATCATTTAAGAAAGGGCTAGATAGGGAATCTGCCACCTGGGCAGATGAGTAAATATGAAAATTGAGATTTGAAAAGATGTAAGAAACCTATTTTGTGACCTTGTACAGAAATCCTTTCATTTTTGGTTTGTTGAATAAAAACTGAAATACATGGAAGCAAGAATAAGATTGAGCTGCCTGTTCTCACCGACATGTTCATAGTTTATGTCACGCCAACACAGACAGGTCTTACAGGAAGGGAGTGACCGTGGTCCCAGCATTTGCGATAGTCAGAAACCATGGAGAACCATCTTTGGGACTGGCTAACAGTGGGGTTTGAACCCACCATTTACCAATCTCCAATCTAACAGCTCTGTAACATGTTCATGCAAGAGGCAATTTTGGAGATGAAAACAAAAACAACAGGAATTAAAATTAATGGTGTTTCTGTTACTGATTTTATGTCACACTAGCTTTTGCAGTTTTTGGAGATGCCGAGGGGCTGGAAGTTTGTTCTGCAGGAGTGTTGAGACTGGACTCAGCCAGGATAGACTCTGCCAAAACTGAGCTCAGAAAGCCAGCACTCTACTGTCTGAGCCACTCATCCCAACAAAGAGAGATGGCGTGGAATGACGTTAGTGGACGAATAAGTTTGAGTGGCGTCTATAAAAGTAGGAAAGATCACAATATGAAGATAAAGTTGGAATTCAAGAGGACAAATTAGGGCAAACATTCATTTATAGGAAGAGGAGTTTGGGATTGGAATAACTTACCAAGGGAGACGTTGAATAAATTTCCAATTTCTTTGAAATCATTTAAGAAAAGGCTAGGAAAACAACAGATAGGGAATCTGCGACCTGGGAAACTGCCCTAAATGCAGATCAGTATTGATTATTTGGTTGGTTATATGGGACAAGAAACACACTGTACAAGATATGCAGCAACTGTAGCTAACAGTACTGGCTGGCACCTCAAAGACTAAAGCCATTCAAAGATCTCAGACAGAAATTCGGAAATTCAGAACTTGAGTAGATAAGTCAGTTTTGCCATCATTATCAGTAGAACAGAAGTGAAGGAAAGAATATATACAGTATGTCTAAGTAAGCCTTCCCAAGCAAACAAAATCTGCTAACCACATAAATATTGGAACAGGAGGGTTTTTGTCAGGACTGTACTTACATCACACATTAAGGTCAGAATGTGTAGCACGAGGATGTGGAGAAGACTGACATTCTCAATGGAAATCTCATCCATGAAATTCAAATACACAAGGCAAAAATTGTGGTGCATTATCTTTGAAGGAAAAGTTGTTGAAAAGAGGGAAAGTGGATGATCAAGAGCAACGGTACAGTCTACATTTGTAGCAGACCTATTACACTTACATGAATGATAGCCATTTGCTGTGAGCTCTGTACCTTGGAGCCTCAGTCTACCTCGCAGGATCATTGCGACAAGTCCTCTTGGCTGTTATTCTGGACCAGAACTGTCACCTAACTGTGAGATAGATCCTCAATTGTAATCACATAATCTCAGTGGTGTTTGAAGAACCCTCAGACCTCACCTGGCCAGGAATCGAATCAGGGGCCTCCGGGCAAGACCAGTGTTTTTGGCCATAAAACACGTCATGTGAAGGGAACAGCTTAAAATATGTTACAATTATTTAAAAACACTCAAATTGTGTTTGAACAATTCAATCGATCATCATTGATATACATTTAGAGCTGTCAGCAGATTCCTTTTATTAAACATTTCCTAAGAGCTTGCAAATTTATCAAACATTTCCGTTGATATATTATTCCAACCCCTTACTTCTCGTCTTGTAAATGAATATTTGCCTTAGTTTGTCCTCTTGAATTACAACTTTATCTTTATATTGTGATCTGTTCTACTTTTAAAACTACACTCAAGCTTATTCATCTACTAATCTCATTCCACGCCATCTCTCCGATGACAGCTCGGAACATACCACTTATATCACTAAGTTTACACAAGGAGTAATTTATTATACCACCTATTCAATACAATTTATTCCACTATTGTGTGGTCAAATGCACATAGAAATTACCAGATTTTTAAGGTACATGTTTCGGCCACATTTTATTGGGCATCAACAGCCTTGTTCAATCTTAAAACACACATTGGTCTGAGGATCAAATCAAATTACATAAGTCGTATTGATGAACTCTTAATGGTATTGACACTGTGGTTATGTAATAATTACAGCACAAAAATATGAAATAAAATATATATATATATACACATACTAAAATCACTTTGAGAATTAAAATGTTGATCTAAAAGTGATTGTGTCACATTGTATTTTAAAAACAATCCATGTCTGACACTGAAATAGATCTTCTTGATAAAAAGCTTGAACAATATATATCACGCTTGGGGAACAGAATATCTGATATTCTAACTTTCTTATTACAAATACAATGATGTATTGCTCCTCTCGTGTAGAGGTGACATAGCTCAAAATTGGCTGCTTTCCATTCATCCGTGTTCATAGTGGTGTTACCGAAGTTTAAACAGAAAGGACAAAAGCCATCACCTGCATTTGGTTTTGAAAAATCTCTATTTTGTTTTGCCTTGAAAAACTGACCAAGTTTAATATCTAAAATTATTGTTCTGGATGAGGACAAAAAGAAGAAACTTTGGAATCTTGTTTTGTGCAATATAAAATTATTATCGTTTTATTTTCTGTATATCAAGGACAATGTTATTTAATTTGGGAATGTGAACTCTATAAATTATTTATGTAACTTGAAGAAATTATGCGTATAAGATGGACATCAGACTCAATGTTTACTATGCTGTTTAAAAATATTATTTTGGTTTTATTGTAGAAAACAAATACATATGGACCATTTTGATTTAAATTGTGTAACAGGATGTTTTTTGATGAGGTTGTGAGGCAGGCTGTACTGCCACGGGTCATTTTTAGGAGTATTTTTACAGTAAGTTGCTGGTTCATCAGAAAGAATATTCTCGAAAAGCTCTGTGATAGGTTAGAATAAAGAACTTTCTCATTGGTGAATGTGAGAGCCGCAAGTGTGCTCCCGTGCTCTAATTGCTTACCTCCTGATTGCCCCATTTCCTGTTTCTGGGCTCATCTGTGAGAGCGTACCTTTCCAGCGGATTCTCCTCGACTTCACGGTTAGTGCTATTCATTTTGGTGTTTCCAGCTTTGTTTTATTTAAGTAACTTTCAGCGGAAATGAAACTTTTAATTTTGCGTATCGGAGTTTCCCCCTAGAGTTTCACATTCGCCAATTTTGCCCGTTGACATTTCATTTTTATTTAACAGTTATTAAGATGTATCTCATGTTGTTAGCATTTCTATTTTCTTATTCTCACTTATTATGTACCTCATTAACTTGATCTTGTTCTATTATTTTATTTTACTTGTGTTTTTGTTAATATATTTGCGTTGGAGGATAACCGAGTGGTGCCTTTCTTTCCCTACAACGAGATATCTTCTCGTGGCCTAGTCGGGTTCCTTCCATGTCCTTCCGTAGTTGTCATTTAGTAGACCTGCAAATTACAGTTTTTGCATCTCCAACAGGGTGTTAATTTTGTTTTAATACCATATACTTCTATTTTCTTTATTTCATTATTATTATTAATAAGATGTGTAAGTGCCAGAGTGCTACAGTGGGAATATTGAAAAATTCTGGCTCTATTCCTGCAGTTTTCTGGAGTCGTTCGCCCAGGAACCTTTTGGTAGCTGGTAGCAGGTCTTCTATGAACGAAGATGTTCCTGCTAGCTGGTATACAAGTCGATTGGGTGAAAACTTTGAGATGCAGAGTGCTCTTTTTATGTAACTGGCTTTAGTTCTCTCTAAGGTTTTCAGAGATCTGTACAAAAGGTGCGGCCATGCGATGCTACTGGTGCAACTTTCAGCTTGAATAAAGACATTGCTGTTCTTAGTGAAAGGTATTTGAGACTGCCACTGTTCTATCTTCAATGCGCCTTGTGAAAGTGAATCTGGTGACTTGTAGAGTCACGCCTAAATATTTCACTATTTCAATTGTTTGGTTTCCGTAGGTAGCGTTTCTGTCCTTTGCGGAACTTGCTCTGGTTTATTTGCAGACCGTGATCTCTCTTCACTGAAGAAGACCATCGCTGATGTTTATTGCATTCCCTTCCATAATGTTGATTATTAACTGGAGGAAGTGATCTTCTGGTCCTAAAGCTGCGATGAACTTCTGTATTAGGACGTTACGGTTTAGTCGATGAATTCAGCTAAACCACACCCTTTTGATTTCCTTATTGAACCTCTAATACACTCGAGTACACAGTGCCCTACTTGTACTGTGGATCTCCCGAGTATGAGCCCATATTGTTCCATTGGCGTGGTTTCCATCAACCAGTCAAAGATAGCAACTTAAAGGTATCAATTCCTCTGTGCTAGTCAGAAGAGCTCTGATGTCCTTTACCTTCAGCATCGATCTTCCCCAGGCGTTAGGGATCGTTCAGAGTTCTATACATTTGTTATATAGTGCTGACCACATGCTGATGGTGTTCAGGAGGGCCTCGTTGATATCTGCACCTTTTTGGTGGTTGGGTACAGCGAGTTTTGGAAAGGTCATGTGACCTACATTCTAATACTCTCACTGGTTATCTCTTTTAAGAGTAAAATAGGTATGTAGTTTTGACGCAACAGGACCACTAAATATAGCAAGTTTTGGAATGACTGTTTATAGCGACTTTTGAAATGACAGTACAATGCATAACGTACAATCTAATGCTACCAATATCTTAACAGCACAAAATTTTGCACTTGGCCAGTTTTGGAAGAGACTGCCTCAAGAATTATCGAGATTCTGAAGAACAAGTTCAAATACACAATGAATGTCCGGAGATCCACCAAACACAGCATGACTTAATGTAACCTTCCCAACCTCCTCAAAATCCAATTTCTCTACCAGTCCTCCTTTAAAGTAAAAATGCTGTGAGGCAGAGTCTAGAAAAGCATGCACAAGCTAATGAAGAACCTTAACCAAAACTCTTTGAAGATATACACGAGCGGAATCAATGCACAAGTTTGTCAGCCTGTGGCCCTTTCTCAAGCTTTCTTTCAGAAAAATCACACATAAAAAGACTGTGCAGAACAGGTGAGTGTGGCATCGTGTTAAAGCATGAGCATGCACCTCAGTAGGAACAACAAGTTGTAAGTACTCTTCATTTTATACTTCACATTTCAAAAATGCTCAATGGTCTTTAAGCTTATCTTGTGACCCAGTTTCTTGTATCTCTGCCACACACGAATTAATTCACCTTCAAACAAGAATCCATCACGGAAAATGTTGTTGTTGTTGTTGTTTGAGTCATCAGTCCATAGACTGGTTTGATGCAGCCCTTCATGCCACCCTATTCTGTGCTAACCTTTTCATTTCTATGTAACTATCACATCCTACATCTGCTCTAATCTGCTTGTCATATTCATACCTTGGTCTACCCCTACCGTTCTTACCACCTACACTTCCTCCAAAAACCAACTGAACAAGTCCTGGGTGTCTCCAGATGTGTCCTATCATTCTATCTCTTCTTGTCGTCAAATTTAGCCAAATCGATCTCCTCTCGCCAATTCGATTCAGTATCTCTTCATTCGTGATTCGATCTATCCATCTCACCTTCAGCATTCTTCTGTAACACCACATTTCAAAAGCTTCTTTTCTCTTTCTTTCTGAGCTAGTCATCGTCCATGTTTCACTTCCATACAATGCCACGCTCCACATGAAAGTCTTCAAAAACATCTTTCTAATTCCTATATCAATGTTTGAAGTGAGCAAATTTCTTTTCTTAAGAAAGCTCTTCCTTGCTTGTGCTAGTCTGCATTTTATGTCCTCCTTACTTCTGCCATCGTTAGTTATTTTTCTACCCAAGTAACAATATTCATCTACTTCCTTTAAGACTTCATTTCCTAATCTAATATTTCCTGCGTCACCTGCCTTCGTTCGACTGCATTCCATTACTTTTCTTTTGGACTTATTTATTTTCATCTTGTATTCCTTACCCAAGACTTCATCCATACCATTCAGCAACTTCGAGATCTTCTGCAGTCTCAGATAAAATAACAATATCATCGGCAAATCTCAAGGTTTTGATTTCCTCTCCTTGGACTGTGATTCCCTTTCCAAATTCCTCTTTGCTTTCTTTACTGCCTGTTCTATCTAAACATTGAAAATGAGGGGGGGGACAAACTGCAGCCTAGCCTCACTCCTTTCTGGATTGCTGCTTCTTTTTCAAAGCCCTCGATTCTTATCACTGCAGACTGATTTTTATACAGATTGTAGATAATTCTTTGTTCTCGATGTATGATCCCAACCACCTTCAGAATCGTAAATAGCTTGGTCCAATCAACATTATCGAATGCCTTCTCTAGATCTACGAATGGCATGTACGTGGGCTTGTCCTTCTTGATTCGATCCTCTAAGATCAGATGTAAAATCAGGATTATTCACATGTTCCTACATTTCTTCTGAAGCCAATTGATCTTCTCCCAACTCAGCTTCAACTTGTTTTTCCATTCTTCTGTAAATAATACGTATTAAAATTTTGCAGGCATGACATACTAAACTAATGGTGTGGTAGTTTTCACACCTGTCAGCACCGGCTTTCTTGGGAATAGGTATAACAACATTCTGCCGAAAATCGGATGGGATTTCTCCTGTCTCATACATCTTACACACCAAATGGAATAACCTTGCCATGCTTGTTTCTCCTAAGGCAATCAGTAATTCAGAGGGAATGTCATCAATTCCAGGTGCCTTGTTCCTAGTTAGGTCTCTCACAGCTCTATCAAACTCTGACCTCAAAATTGGGTCTCCCATTTCATCAGCATCAACAGCCTCTTCTTGTTCCAGAAACAATTTATCTACATCTTTACCTTGATACAGTTGTTGGATATGTTCTTGCCATCTTTCTGCTTTGTCTTCTTTCCCTAGAAGTGGCTTTCCATCTGAGCTCTTAATATTTACACACCTAGATTTCCTTTCCTTTCTCCTTGATTTTCCTGTATGCAGCATCTACCTTTTTATAGAATCATACAACTTTCAACATCCTTGCACTTCTCCTTCAGCCATTCTTCCTTAGCTACCTTGCACTTTCTATCCACTTCATTCTTTAATCACCTGTATTCTCTTCTGCATTCTTCATTTTTTGCATTCTTGTATTTCCATCGTTTGTCGATCAGGTCTAGTATCTCTTGAGTTATCCATTGATTCTTAGTTGACCTTTCCTTTCTTCCTAAGATCTCTTCAGCAGCCCTACTGACTTCATTTTTCATGACTGTCCATTCTTCTTCTACTGTGTTTCCTTCAGCCTTTCCATTTAGTCCTTGTGCAATGTGTTCTTTGAAACAATCCTTCATGCTCTTTTCTTTCAACTTGTCAGATCTCATCTTTTTGCATTCTTTCCTTTCTTCAATTTCTTCAACTTCAGATGCCATTTCATGACCAACAAGTTGTGGTCGGAGTCCACGTCTGCTCCTGGGAAAGTTTTGCAATCCAACACCTGGTTTCTGAATCTCTGCCTGATCATAATGAAGTCTATTTGATACCTTCCAGTGTCTCCAGGTCTTGTCCACGTATACAGCCGTCGTTTGTGGTGTTTGAACCAAGTATTGGCAAGGACTAAATTATGACCAGTGCAGAATTCAACCAGCCGACTTCCCCTTTCGTTCCTTTGTCCCAATCCGAATTCTCCTACTGTATTACCTTCTCTTCCTTGGCCTACCACAGCATTCCAGTCTCCCATCACAATTAGATTCTCATCACCTTTTACATATTGTATTAACTCTTCTATCTCTTCATACATTCTTTCAATTTCCTCATCATCCACTGAGCTAATAGGCATATAGACCTGCACTATTGTGGTGGGCATTGGTTTGGTGTCTATCTTCACGACAATAATTCTTTCACTATGCTGGTCGTAGTAGCTTACCCGCTGCCCTATTTTCTTATTCATTATTAAACCAAGTCCTGCATTTCCCCTGTTTGATTTTGTGTTGATAATTCGGTAGTGGCCTGACCGAAAATCCTCTTCTTGCTGCCAACAATACTTATACCAACTACATCTAGTACTTCACTTATACCAACTACATCTAACTTTAGCCTATCCATCTCCCTTTTCAGATTCTCTAACCTACCACAACGATTCAAACTTGTAACGTTCCACGCTCTGACTTGCAGAATATCAGTATCCATCTTCCTGATGATCGCCCCCTCTCGTGTAGTCCCCAAACGGAGATCCGAATGGGGGACTAGTTTACCTCCGGAATATTTTACCTGGGAGGAAGCCATCATCAGTACATCATTCACACAGAGAGAGGTACATGTCCTCGGGAGTTAGTTACGGCTGTAGTTTCCCGTTACTTTCAGCAACTGCTGCTCTTGCAACTTCCAAAAGGCTGCTATCCTCCTTTCGATGAACCATTCCTTAGTCTGGTCTCTCAACAGATACCCATCCGATATGGTTGCACCTGTGGCTCAGCTATCTGCTTCATTGGGACACACAAGCCTCCCCACCGCGGCAAGGTCGCATGGTTCACAGGGGAAAATATTTAACCTCAATTACAGGATGCTTGTAGTTTAAAGGGGCCTAACATCAAGGTCATTGGCCCCTAATGGTATGAAATGAAATGGCAACAAAAAATTCAAAATCATCCACTGACCAAAATAAGAAAATGTCATGAAGAATGAATGGATGGACATGGACCCCCATAAAAACAAAAAAAAGAACAATAAACAAACAAACAAAAAACAGTGCATCCGACACAAAAAAGATAGTCGCAGATTCTGCATCATGCAGCTCAACACTTTCATGTGTTCACTTGAAATGGGCCTAAAATGGTTCAGCAGTATTTAATATTTAATATCTCTTGAGAACTCCTCAAGTGACAACTTACCAGTCTGAAAAATACTAGCTCTTGTAGAAAAACATCACATGGTATTTCACATTCACTATATTTCCCGTGCCTACACTTCACTGTTGTCTACTTATCTCGATATGCTTCAACTTCATATTCGGTAACTTCATCTTCACTATTCCTTTCTTGACTACGCCAAGCTTTGCAGATTTTCTCATTGAGTGGAAACATTATATCGTCTTTATCTTCAAAGAGCTTGAAATTAGTGAAATTATCTTCCTGCATCACACCTTACTCTTGATGTTGAATGCTCTTGTAAACAGACGACGTAACTCACTTCCTTCAGCCGCGTTGTTACGCCGGTCAAAATCAAACACCATTTACGAGGGGCGTTCAATTTATAATGCAACATATTTTATTTCTTGGCCACTTTCGATTTTAAAAAATTACAATTTTGTTTGGGACATTTTTGATTATTCACACTTTATCTCGTAAAGTTTCATTAATTTCCGATAGGTGGCAGCGCTATAACAGAGGTGCGTAGCAAACAGGGAGCAGTTAATAGGAGCTTGGAGACCTGGCAGTGGACAAAAGCAGGGGGAGTCATCGTCATCACAAGGTCGAGCAAACCTTTCTGATCTGGACTCTTCTTCCCCATGTACCCTTCTGACTTCCATTTGTTTGGTCGAATGAAGGATGCATTGCGTGGATGATGGGGAAGTTATCAATGCAGCACGACGTTGGCTCCAACATTAACCAGTCGAGTGGTACCATGCAGGCGTACAGGCCCTTACATAACGGTGGCGTAAGACCACAGCATTGAACAGAGATTATGTTGAAAAACAGAGTATTGCAGCAAAAGGATTGGGGAATAACTTGGTGTATTTGAATCCTCAATAAAACCAACCTGCTTTTAGAAAAAGAATGTGTTGCATTATATACTGAATTGCCTTCGTATCTTCACAGAATTATTACACAACCAAAACAGCCCTGCCACAGCGGCCAAACTCTAACCTTATGAAAATATCATGCTGTGGTACAGTATCTCAATTCCTAAAAATACTGCCACAAATCACAATCTATAATAAACAACAGCTATATATATATATTTTTTTAATGCTAGTTGCTTTACGTCGCGCCGACACACACAGGTCTTATGGCGACGATGGGACTGGGAAGGAAGCAGCCGTTGCCTTAATTAAGGTACAGCCCCAACATTTGCCTGGTGTGAAAATGGGAAACCACGGAAAACCATTTTCAGGGCTGCCGACAGTGGGGTTCGAACCCGCTATCTCCCGAATACTGGATACTGGCCGCACTTAAGCGACTGCAGCTATTGAGCTCCGTCATATTTATTTTACATGATAGCCAAAGTAACAATATATAATACCCACAGTACATGTAGCCAACACCAACAATGGTGTTTCATATACAGAAAGAAAAAAAAGCTCACATGGTGGAGGAAATATAAGAATGGGCATTAAATTTCAACGAAATAATGTTGCTTGTTTTTATGGTTTTTGGAGATGCCGATGTGCTGGAATTTAGTCACACAGGAGTTCTTTTACATGCCAGTAAAACTACTGACATGAGGCTGAGATATTTGAGCACCTTCAAATACCACCAGACTGAGCGAACTTGCCAAGTCGTGGTCAGAAGGCCAGTGCCTCCCCGTCTGAGGCACTCAGCCCTGCATAAAATAATGTGCAGTCAAAGCAGAAAGGTTCTTCTTTTATTTGATAATGCTCCCTGCCATGCCAGTAAACTGAAATTGAAAAAGATGTAAAAGTCCAGTTCCTAAAACAACGTGAGGTTAAGCCCCAAGCAGAGTTTCCTTCATTATGTCACTGCCCATGCAGTGATACTACAGTAGCCTGCAACAGTGACCATGAAGTCCTTCCAACCCTGTACATTTCCTGCATCAATGCTACAGCAGCTCTACAAGACCTGAAACTGAGATGAGAGGGTTGTGCAAGACTGCTAACTTTCATTGCTTTTTAAATTCTATTAGAAAAGTTCAATAACAAATCTATTGGGATGATGGTGATACAGATTCTGTACAGGAAACAATGTCACTTTGAAAATTCTGTCTGACATGGACAGAATTTATCAATTGGCGACACTAAAAGATGATTATAAATAAAGTAGTCTAATGAACTAGCAAGTACATTCTTTCACCTGCAAAGTCCGTTGGGAACGGAGCGCCCTACTGCGCGGAGTACAGATGTTACTTCCTTTGGCTTTAGAAACAGGCTGAAGTCCCACCAAGAGTTCTGTATGGTGAGTACAGAGTGTGTTCCAAGATCTCCCAATGCCACCGTTGCAATACGAGCTTGACAATGTTTGCGACATGTCATGGAACACGATCGGGCAATAGATGCAGACACTTGCGCCGCAAGCCGAACGCAGATGTTGATTCAGAAATCGGCAACAATAGTCACTGTTGTCCCTCAGGCATAGCACCACGACTGGGTTCTGTGGACGTGGCGAACCTGGGGGACGCCATTCATTAGACTGGTGCTTTAATTCTGGCTCGTAGGCTCGTGCCCACGTCTCAACAGTGGCCACAGCACGCTGCAGAAAGGCGTCTCCTTCATTGCGGTATCTGTCCATGTGGACGCCAGCCAGTGCATAGCCATGCCATTTCAGTACGTCGGTGAGGTGATGTGGAACCGAATGGGACGCAATTTTCCTCATGTTAGGACATTTCGTCAGTATGTGTCACACCGTTTGATGACCGAGACCAACCTCTATGGATAATTCCCGCACATTGACGGTCTACAGAAATGAGACCGCTCACGATGCCAATCTGATCTCGAGGAACGGACGACCGACCCGTGCGGTCTCAGTCCGACCTGTCGTGCAATCATCCTATAGGGTAATGCATTCACACCACAGGCTTCATGTAATCCTCGATACTATTCTGATGCATTTTTGCCACGGGCAACCTCGATTTTAATCCACGAACGCGGATGACCTTTTGAAAACGTGCTTTAGAGCGGTGAAATCGAAACTCTTCACTTCAACACCACACAACAACACTCCCAACTGGATGCAACGCCACCTGACCGCTCTGGCCTACTTTATCAACAGCGCTTATACGAGTGAGCTTTTTAACATTAAAGGACAATTTAGATAATGAAATCATGAGAAAAGGATGTATCACAATGGAACAAACTTCTATTTTTTACTGTAGAAGTAGTAATAGTAAATGACAAATGCATTTTCAAGTTGCATACAGTAATTATGATCAATAAATCATGCCAGGCTATAATATACATCGCCACCTCTCCACTGAAAGACAACCGTCAGTGGTTTTACTCTGACTTCTAGTTAATATTAAACAATGAAATTTATAACAAAAAAAAAAATACATGTCTTGTTTATTTTCATCACATTTTAAATAAAAATCATAACAATTTGTCAGATGTAATTCAATTCAAGAAACACAATCTGGGCCTTTATATTTATTTATTGAGAAATACAAATCAAAACAATCCAAATCTAGTTATATTACTTAAAATTACAATTGAAAGAATATATCTCAAAACTGACAGAAATATATTTTCCAAAATGCATAACAAAATAAAAGTCAAACTGTGCTCCATGTATTGATTCTAACTTGCACAATAATTTTAGAAAATCCATACTAAGCATACGAACAGACAACATCCCTTCAATTATTATTGGTTTTAAGGAGATATTCAGACAGTGTAGACTAGTCAACAAAAAGTACACACAAAAACCCGCAGTTCTTCGTATGGTGAGCGCGGCACTCACCTCGTAGCATATTGCTTTTTTTGTTGGAATGTTACAAACAAACTATGTATACCATTGAAACAGATTGTTAGGAATGGGATGTGCCAGTCATTTCCGTTCTCTTTGAAAACTACGACCCTCAACACATTATTAGGTGTGACAGTGCGGTGCGCTCAGTATCGAGTAATGCCGGGTTAGTCACATTCGCATACCTCGTGTGAGAAAGGTAACAGCAGGAGAGAAATGACTTAGCGAGTAAGCACACAGAGCTACAGCCTGGTAGTGGTCATTGTCGACTAGAAGGCGCTATTGCGAGGTAAAGGAAGAGAGAAGACAGGCAAGACAAGAGAATGGAAAAAAAGCAGCGCTTGTCTAATGTTGAGGCTGAGTGCTTCGCTACACCTGAGGACCATAAGACACTGGGAAGATGGAATGTGAACACAGAGTGCGGTAGTTGCAGCTTCGAATGGACAGAGTGTTGGGCACGAGGAGACTTGCTTCTTGTCTTCTCATGCAGTCCAGCGACGTGTGCCTACACTACTCACCACTTGTTCCCTATAAGTGTCTGAAATAGAGGAACATGCCATTACCCTATTCAGCAACCATATGGCTGCAAAAACTAAGCCTTTTGAAGGCCAGTTGTAGAGTGGGGGGGGGGGGGGGGGCGAGTGTGGTTTAAACAGTGAAAGAAACAACATTTCTGTAGTCCGTAAGAAAAGCAAAATGGGCTCTGCAAACAAGCTGCCATCGTGGATCAATGGTAAGAAGCAACCTTCGCCTGGCAAGTTAATATTTCATGCCTCCTGATGATTAAAGTTGTGTTGATTTTGCCACAGAGGTGTAAACTTACTTCCACTACAATGATAATAAGCCCTGGAAGTACGTCTAGAGTTACGCGATCCTGATGGCACCCTGTGTACAGGGATGGATGTCCTACAAGTAGACAGTACCAGATGGGAGCTGACGACACCCTGTGCACAGGGACGAATGTCCTACAAGTAGAGAGTACCAGATGGGAGCTGACGACACCCTGTGTACAGGGACGAATGTGCTACAAGTAGACAATACCAGATGGGAGCTGACGACACCCTGTGTACAGGGACGAATGTGCTAGAAGTAGACAGTACCAAGTGGGAGCTGACGACACAGCACGTGCAGGGACGAATGTGCTAGAAGTGGACAGTACCAAGTGGGAGCTGACGACACTGTGTGTACAGGGACGAATGTGCTACAAGTAGACAATACCAGATGGGAGCTGACGACACCCTGTGTACAGGGACGAATGTGCTAGAAGTAGACAGTACCAAGTGGGAGCTGACGACACAGCACGTGCAGGGACGAATGTGCTAGAAGTGGACAGTACCAAGTGGGAGCTGATGACACTCTGTGTACAGGGACGAATGTGCTAGAAGTAGAAAGTACCATGTGGGAGCTGACGACACAGCACGTGCAGGGACGAATGTGCTAGAAGTAGAAAGTACCAAGTGGGAGCTGATGACACCCTGTGTACAGGGACGAATGTCCTACAAGTAGAGAGTACCAGATGGGAGCTGACGACACCCTGTGTACAGGGACGAATGTGCTACAAGTAGACAATACCAGATGGGAGCTGACGACACCCTGTGTACAGGGACGAATGTGCTAGAAGTAGACAGTACCAAGTGGGAGCTGACGACACAGCACGTGCAGGGACGAATGTGCTAGAAGTGGACAGTACCAAGTGGGAGCTGATGACACTCTGTGTACAGGGACGAATGTGCTAGAAGTAGAAAGTACCATGTGGGAGCTGACGACACAGCACGTGCAGGGACGAATGTGCTAGAAGTAGAAAGTACCAAGTGGGAGCTGATGACACTCTGTGTACAGGGACGAATGTGCTAGAAGTAGAAAGTACCAAGTGGGAGCTGACGACACTGTGTGTACAGGGACGAATGTGCTAGAAGTAGAAAGTACCATGTGGGAGCTGACGACACTGTGTGTACAGGGACGAATGTGCTAGAAGTAGACAGTACCAAGTGGGAGCTGATGACACTCTGTGTACAGGGACGAATGTGCTAGAAGTAGAAAGTACCATATGGGAGCTGACGACACTGTGTGTACAGGGACAAATGTGCTAGAAGTAGACAGTACCAAGTGGGAGCTGATGACACTGTGTGTACAGGGACGATTGTGCTAGAAGTAGAAAGTACCATGTGGGAGCTGACGACACTGTGTGTACAGGGACGAACGTGCTAGAAGTAGAAAGTACCATGTGGGAGCTGACGACACTCTGTGTACAGGGACGAACGTGCTAGAAGTAGAAAGTACCATGTGGGAGCTGACGACACCCTGTGTACAGGGACGATTGTGCTAGAAGTAGAAAGTACCAAGTGGGAGCTGACGACACAGCACGTGCAGGGACGAATGTGCTAGAAGTAGACAGTACCAAGTGGGAGCTGATGACACTCTCTGTACAGGGACGAATGTGCTAGAAGTAGACAGTACCAAGTGGGAGCTGATGACACTCTCTGTACAGGGACGAATGTGCTAGAAGTAGAAAGTACCAAGTGGGAGCTGACGACACAGCACGTGCAGGGACGAATGTGCTAGAAGTGGACAGTACCAAGTGGGAGCTGACGACACAGCATGTGCAGGGACGAATGTGCTAGAAGTAGACAGTACTAAGTGGGAGCTGACGACACAGTACGTGCAGGGACGAATGTGCTAGAAGTAGACAGTACCAAGTGGGAGCTGACGACACAGCACGTGCAGGGACGAATGTGCTAGAAGTAGACAGTACCAAGTGGGAGCTGACGACACTCTGTGTACAGGGACGAATGTGCTAGAAGTAGAAAGTACCATGTGGGAGCTGACGACACTGTGTGTACAGGGACGAATGTGCTAGAAGTAGAAAGTACCAAGTGGGAGCTGACGACACTGTGTGTACAGGGACGAATGTGCTAGAAGTAGAAAGTACCAAGTGGGAGCTGACGACACTGTGTGTACAGGGACGAATGTGCTAGAAGTAGAAAGTACCATGTGAGAGCTGACGACACTGTATGTACAGGGACGAATGTGCTAGAAGTAGACAGTACCAAGTGGGAGCTGATGACACTGTGTGTACAGGGACGAATGTGCTACAAGTAGACAGTACCAAGTGGGAGCTGATGACACAGCACGTGCAGGGACGAATATGCTAGAAGTAGACAGTACCACTTGCTGTGGACCAACGGTAAAGCATTCTCAGAATTCGAGAAGTCTTTCTCGTAATCAGTCGAGATTTTCTTCTGAAGACGCAGAGCAAAGTTCTGTGCGAAACGTGAAGAATTTCAACTCGTTTTCTAACACGGCATTAGCCCAAATGTGTGTTATCATGCCTACAATTACAGGCCGTGAAAGCAGGAACGTAAACATTATTTCAACTATATCATACCATCCAATAGATAGCAGCACTCTCTCTTTTCTTGGCACATTTTTCTTATTGAGACGTAGTAGGTTGAGATCTGACGGTCACACTGTTTCAATAAGTAATTTCTTGAGTTGATCACTTTCAGTGCCCGGTTCCTTTGGTTCACTTTCAGTGCCCGGTTCCTTTGGTTTCAAGGTCATGTCTTCAATTCTTGTTTCCCATCCTTTAGCACATCTGTTTTAAGACTTCTCATTGGGAGAGTATTTTTGAGTTTTATTTCTTGAAGTTCTCTTGTATGTTGTGGTTAGCCCAGCCCAAAAACTTCCCTGTTGTGCAGAGACATGCGTGTAAGTGGGTCTGGACATTACAAACTTTTGTTTTGGCTACTATTTTCGCTCTCTGTGTCTGGGATCTCTCTAGTGATTATCTCCGTTGCCTGCCTCAAGTGAGGACCTCACTGTATCTCTTCAAGACAAAATTGGTTTAGATAATAATGATAAATTTTAATATCGAAAGCTATTTTCCTCGGTAAGTTTTGATTATTGATATGTCCTTGCAGGGACATCCTGTTCTACGGGATGAGGCTACTGTAATATCATTTCTCTGGTTTGGTGTTTGACGACAGCACCTCTCTTTACGTGCGACTGATGGACCGTGTGACACTTCCCACTCCTGTTGTTTCTGTTCTTTTCATTCACATTTATTATTTTGATCTCCGTGTAAATTTTCTTTTCTGGCTCCTAATTTCTTGATTTTAGCTTTAATATTATGCAAAACACCATTGAAAGTTTTTGTGCACATGTCTCTCCATTTTGATATTGTTGCAGCCTCAATCTTACTGGTGCGTGATCCTGGCTGGGTCATCCCATTTGATGTCTTTGCGATTGGTCCAGCTGTTGCATCACCTTCCTTTATCTTGGGATGCGGCGATAATCTTTGGCCCGGTGTTTGAATGACGCCCTTTCCTCGAGCCTACCTCTCGGGCTGATGTGTTCTGAAATTTGTCGGGACTTGTATCTCTGTATGTGTTAGGACAGTTATGTTGCGATTTCTGTTGCTCGGAGCTATTTGGAAGTTGCTGCTAACTTTATGGGTGAGCAGAATGCGCGTGTATGAATTAATATTGATGTATTCAAATATCTGTGCCTGAATACAAAAGGTATATTTAAGGTTTCGTATGTGATTTTAATTTGTTTTGTGTGACCTATGGTCCTAATTTTCTCTAGTTTTATTGAACCGCCATTGTTTTGCTGATTCTATCATCATTTAGTAGCTTGGTATTCCCTAAGTAGAGTTCTTTAAGATAGGCTAAGCGGGTTCAATTCCAGTGTTGAATTGCTGACTTTATTGGAAATTCTCAGACCTAACTTTATACCCTGGTGATTTCTACTGTGCGCCAATGTCTCTGCTATAATTTATATCTTGCGACTGTTATCATTCTCTAACCAGAGGTATCTGGGTTCCAACTAGGCTTTTCTATGGTAGAAGCTGGATAAAGGTCATGAGTTCACTCCACGTATGATACCACCTGAGAAGGTTCATTCCTGAAGGACAGGCTCCACGTCTAACTCAGCCATAGTATGTGCTCCAGCAGAATTCTACTTTCGTTGCTAGATAGCATCACATTGGTTCGTTATGTCCGTGCAGACCCTGCTCAAGCAAATCTGAAGAGAATTTCCCAGGTGCGTGACACTACGCTCCTCTTGGTAGATCCATACTTTGCTACACACTTTAGTCATGTAGCCTTACTTTCTTTATCTACCAATAAATTTCCTTATCTTTTGTTAGTAATAAGCGGTACTATCTAGGGACAATGTTTCGTAAGCACACGCACTCAGCTGTTGACAGATTGCATGCCATAAAGTGGATTTTCCAAATTATATATTGTATACAACAGAGCAAAACCTGGCACAACTCAGAGTCTAAATCATTCTGGCACACGAGAGAAAAACCATTTTAAGTAGTTTGGCCATATAGCATTAACAACAGGCAGAGCTCAAAATAAGAAGCAAAGAAGGCAACACACGGTGGTTATTTTCATGACATTGCACATCAAATCTCACAGCCTTCTCTCTCAGTGAAAGGTTATGTCTTACGGTTACAAAGTTACTTGGGTTTAAGTCCAATAAAGTTACTGTGGTGCACAAACTTAAGCTGGGTCATCATGTCTGTAGGATAAGATTCTGCAAATGCATTTTGAAACAAGTGCATGCCCCATCATATTTGGTTTTCAAATGAAGCAGGGTTCATGTTACAGGAGAGCCAGAAAACCCAATCCACTCCAGGAGAAACCCCTTTATGCTGCGCAATTAGCGGAGATAGAACAATGGACTCAATTTCTTTCAGGAAAGAATTATTAGTGCAAAATATTTTGTAACTTGTTTTGCTTAATTACTGCTACATCTGAGAGAATACATGTTCCTTCAGCAGGACTCGTACAGGGAGTTCACAATCCCTAAATTTAACCCCCAGCGATTGTTTTTTCTGTCGTATATACATTTGTTTTACGCCCCACTAACTACTTTACGGTTTTCAGAGACGCTGAGGTGCCGGAATTTATTCCTGCACCAGTTCTTTTACATACCAGTAAATCTACTGACACCTAGCACCTTCAAATACCGCCAGACTGAACGAGGATCGAAACTGCAAGTGTGTGAGCTACTCAGCCCAATTTGAGAAACTGAAAGACAACATCGAGATGACTCAAAGGCGTAGAAAGAGCTTTGCTACCACTGGCTGTGAACGAAAGCTTACTGGATGATTCTGTAGATAACTTGTACAAATTTAAGGCTGTTAAAAATCAACAACCGATAAATAAGATTCCTTATTTTGTTTAAGAAGAAGATTGCTCTTAGGAAGACTGGTGTCAGTTGAAAGATAACAAACACTAATCTGTACTCACTCTCAAATGTGGCATTTGCTTTCTGAGTTTATCTAAGGCACAAGAATCTACATTTACACATCTGTTCAGATCAACCCATCTAAGCCGTTTCATGCAAACTGGAACTTGACGCCATGGAAAGAGTTCAACATCCTGGTAACGAAGATTTAAAATTTCTAGTCCAACATAGCTTGCATTTAACTCCAACCCCAGATGTTTTATGCACTTACAACCTCCAATACTCAAAGATTTCAATTTTTTCAACTTTTGCAAATACAATAATCCTGTGTCAGTTATTTCAAAATTTTGAAATATTGTGAGATACTTGAGATCTTTAAACTTGTGCATATTTAGTAAACTTGCATTAGTCAGTTGTTTACAGAAATCTAGAGTTAGGTTTTGAAGTAGCGGGCAGTTTTCAATAATAGCATCAGTAACAGAATCGTTATAATAATAACTGGCATAAATGTGCAACTCTCTTAACTGTCTCAGATTACCTTTTCTAAATATGGTAATGATATCATCAGAATGTACATATCGTAAACCTTCTAACGTAAGAGCTGTCACAGAATTCAGTCTGCCGAGATGCTCCGCTTTACTTTCATACCGACAACTGCAGTAACCATACAAGTATAAAGACTTTAAGGCAGTCGGTTTACAGTGAGATATAATCGGAAGAACGCACTGCCCAGTCTCATTACAACAACGGACACCGAGAGTGTGAAGCAATTCTCTCCTCATCCATATAAGATCACGAAGATCAAACACTTTAAATCTGATGTTCCGAAATTCAAAATATTCCAGTTTCTCGCAGTGATCTGCAATTGGTTTCAGGTGGGTGTAACTGTCCGTCTTTAAATTTATTGCGCAATGTAAAGTTTTTAAGTATTTGAATTTTCCAACAATTTCACCCATTTCAGGATCAGACAAAACTGAGTCAGGAATCCTCAGGTCTTCAAGTTTCGGACACTTTTCAAGTAAGCTCCTTAAGAACACCTTGGTTACACACTGAAATCCACATATTTCTAATTTCTTCAGTTCAGCACAATTCTCAGTCAAGGCTTGAAGAACTTCTTCACTATGTGCACTTCTAAAGACCACCGCCTGTAACTTGGGGGACATTTTCAACATGTCCACGATGCGTTTGTCGCTGGCTTCCGTTCTTGGACAGTACACTATATCTTTCCAGAGATGGACAGACTGCACTACTTGCCTCCAACGAGTGCTGACATGCTGGACAGATTGGACTAAATCCTCATACGGACAGTAAAAGAATATTCTCTCCAAAACCTCATCTGGAATGGTTTCAGCCATGGAGATCATGGTAGCCTCCATTTCCTATAAGAGAAGTTAATAGGTTATATATATGTCGGGAAAGGTACATGTAGAACATTGGGCATAAATACAAGCAGCAGTCAAATGAAAACAGAACACACATTCTGCCATCGCTGTGGTAGGAGACAACTCACAGGTGCGCGGACTGGTCTCGTGTGTTCATCGAGCTGTAGAAATGGAGGCAAGCAAAGAAGAGCGGAGAAACGTGGTTCGTTTTCTGGTGACTGAGGGGGCTGGAGTATGGCGAACACTGCATGTCCATGACGAGTGTGCACGAGTGGCATAGGACAGGCCCATCGAGCCTTTACTCCTGATGTGATAGTCATAGGATATAAACTTCATGGTATTTGATCCATATTGAATTGTGATCACAATGATAATTATGTTTATATGGTCCAACTGTTCAATACTATATCATGCAATGTTTGCAATACATTCTTAATCTTGGTTGGAACTATTTTCGGCCTTGACTAGGCCATCATCAGCCATTACATAAAATTGTACAAATACATCAAATGACAAAAAACAAATGCACAGCATATATGACATAAAAAGAAAATGAATGAATGAACTATGTGCACAACACGTAAAATGAAATTAAAATAAGACTATAAACATGTGTTGCATCACGTTAAATTGTTAGTGCTTCTAATTAAAATATTCTTCAAAATACTGATGGAGATTGTCGGAAACAGCACACAAAGATATATTTCATTGCAGTTCATAGAATGCACCCTGCATTAACTGGCAGTTCATAGAACGCACCCTGCATTAACTGGCAGTTCATAGAACGCACCCTGCATTAACTGGCAGTTCATAGAACGCACCCTGCATTAACTGGCAGTTCATAGAACGCACCCTGCATTAACTGGCAGTTCATAGAACGCACCCTGCATTAACTGGCAGTTCATAGAACGCACCCTGCATTAACTGGCAGTTCATAGAATGCACCCTGCATTAACTGGCAGTTCATAGAATGCACCCTGCATTAACTGGCAGTTCATAGAATGCAGGGTGCATTAATTGGCAGTTCACAGAATGCACCCTGCATTAACTGGCAGTTCATAGAATGCAGGGTGCATTCTTTGTGTGCCGTTTTCGACAATTCCCATCAGCATTTTCAAGAATATTTTAACTAGAAGCACTAACATCTTAAAGTGATGCAATGCATCTTTAAAATCTTATTTTAATTTAATTTTACATGCAGTGCACAAAGTTCATTTATTAACTTTTAATGTCATGTGGGTTTGTGCATGTTTTTTGTCATTTGATTTTATGTTATGGCTGATGATGGCCTAGTCAAGGCCGAAAATTAAGAATGTAATGTAAACATTGCATGATATAGTATTGAACAGTTGGCCATAAACCTGATGTTAGAGTCATAGCCGAGTCTGGGCACCACGGAGGAAGAAAAACATTCATTGACATAGGTTTCATTTGGATCAGGAAGTGCAACAGCGGGTGTGGTTGTGAATCTCTTTCTACAAAACTGGAATTGATAGTCTCGTCTCCCAGTGGGATAATTGTATTAACGCCTATGGAAATTACTTTAGAATAAAACCATTCCGTGGTCACGTGTGTTCAGTTTTCATTTGAATGCCCCATATACACCATCTGAAGAGAAGTATCTGGATGCCGTCTGTACACCTAGAGCGGTGATGTCACCACGAATGCTCCTGCTATAAAAGATGGCTGAGGGTTTGATACTGTTCCATGTTATTAGATACCTACAGAATGGGTGGAGCAACTTCAAAAAGGGAATGGTTATTGGTTGCCAGATCAGTCAGAGCCATTTCTATCCTTCTCAGGTTGCTATAGATGTTGATTCCCATAGGGAACCTGAAATATTTGTCCCAAATGAGTAAATTTATAACACCAATATAAATGGTCCGTTATTGGACATGATAAATTTTCCAGTTAACTCATTCCTGTTTGCCAGCGTTTTGCCCTAGTGAGCTAAGCTGGGCTCATCAGTTGGTGCAGAGACTTGCATTGCACTGTGTTAAAATCTTGAGGCTGTATTTGGCAGGTTGTCTTGGTAAGAATTTGTTTGATGTTTCTGTGAATCTCAAACAGTTCTCAAGACAGATTCTCTTGTGTTGCAATCTGTGTGACATTCCAGTAACTACAAGTGGTATTATACAGCCTCAAGATTTCAACACAGTGCGATGCAAGTCTCTGCACCAACTGATAAGCCCAGCTTAGCTCACTAGGGCGAAAAGCTGGAAACCAGGAATGAGTTAGCTGGAAAATTTATAATGTCCAATAACGGACCATTATATTGATACTACTTCTCAGGTTGCCTAAGTCAACTGTCCGGGATGTGAACCACACATGTTGACTGACAGGAAGTGAAGAATGTGGTACATCATGTGATACCATCACATACAAATTGTGCAGCTAGGTACTGCGACTGTGCACCAGGAGATGAGCAAAGCTCAGGCACGCATTCATAACAGTCAGACAAAATTTCTTACAAAGAAATTGCCAAAGCTCAACTCACCTGTTCAATACAGTACATATTAGTGAGCCCTAGTTGGGCCTTTTCAGTTAAATAATTTATTTTCCCATTTTATAATCATTTAAATAATGTCACTTTTGGATCTTAACGTGCATATACTGATGATAATGCTTGTTTTAAGGGGCCTAACATCGAAGGTCATTGGCCCCATGCATATATTTGGACTTGTTGACCGATATTTGAATACATTGGTTATAAATTATTTCTTCTGTCTACCTCTAAGCTATTACCTCTGTGTAGATTATTTAGCCCCAAAGGGTCTTGGCCAACCAAGCTCGAAGACCTGCAGATTACGAGGTGTCATCTGGTCGGCACGATGAATCCTCTGAGTCATTATTCTAGACTGGAACCGCTATCTCACCGTCTGACAGCTCCCCAGGCTGGGTGAAACTTGAACCAGGAGACACAACCAGGTAAAAATCCCTCATCTGGCCGGGAATCGATCCTGGAGCCTCCGGATAAGAGGCAGGCACACTATGCGGGGCAAGCTGGTACTATACATTACAACCTGCCAAATACAGCCTCAAGATTTCAACACAGTGCAATAAAAGTCTCTGCATATTTTGGCCATGGAGATTTGTTGTAGGATGTAGGAAAAAGCCTGGCAGTATTTTCAAAAAAAAACTCAGTTGCTAAAGAACTGAGGCAATATAAAGGAAGAGACAAATCTATATATATAAAATAAGAGTTTTGTCTGTACATTGCTCAGAATTTGAAAAGAATGGTATTTCTGTATCGGTCATGTCCCCAATAACAAGGAAATGCAGTTTTTACTTTTCCGTAATTTCTGTCTGTCTGTCTGTCTGTCTGTCTGTCTGTCTGTCTATCTGTCTGTATGTATGTACACGCATCACTAGAAAACGGCTAAAGGGAATTTAATGAAAATCGGTATGCAAAGTCGGAGAATGAGCCGCTACAATCTAGGCTATAAATCATTTTATTCACGCTGAGTGAAATGGTAGTTTAGGGGAAGGCCTAACATTTAATTCTCAAATGTTTATATTATTAGTAGTCGTATCGATAAATACTACATAACTAAAGTTATATAAAATTAAATTTCCTACCATTTATGTCTTATACATTTTTACCGTACCGACTATGATAACACAGATATTCATGAATTTGTAATTTTGTTGCTAAGTCCATATCAACGCCGAGCCAAGAGAAAATGGATTAACAGAATTGAATGAAAATGGGTATATAGAGTCAGGGAAAAAGAAACAACAGTCTAAGCTATAAGCAAATATATTCACCCAGGATGAAATTGTAGTTTAGGGGAAGGCGCCTTTAATGTCATTTTTAAATACCTATGTTATTGGACCTATTGAAAAGTATTGAATAACAAAAGTTATAGAGAACACAATTTCCGATCATTTATTTTTTATTCAGTTTTACCGTACCGACTATGTTAAGAGTGGTATTTCAGAGTCGGGAGGAAACTAAATGTGAAGGCCTACAATTACATAAAATCAGCTTCATGGTCCGTATCGCACTTCAATAGATTCACAATTAAGTATTTATTTATTTTCCACCTAGTCGATACAATGATTGCTTAAGGCAATTTTTAATGGTCAAAAGTGGTACATGTTTCGTATATTATCAACATCTTCAGCCACATAACACTGTTTAGATGAAAAATATATAAAATTGACAAAGTAATGCTTTAGAGGAAGTGTCCTTAAAATTAACATAAGATTGACAAGATTAAAACAAACAAATAACTCAAGAGAAAATATATGAATTATTTCTACAATAGAAAGCAGTCGTCAAGGAAACACTTGTACAATATTCCATAGAGAAATTGTCCTAATAAATATTCTTTTCTTAATAATTCATGAAAAAAGATCAATTTATAAATTAAAAATTATACAATTTATAAGTAATTATCGAAATGAAGAAATCCTGATATCACAGTGCGGCTCTTATTAATGTAGATGAAAATATAACTAATTCCTATTTGTCAAATCTTGTTAAGCCTGCTTTCCTTTGGAACAGTAACGCCTGTCATTCTTTCACAGTTTTGCGCCGGGTGTAATATTGATGATGCGTTCTTCCTTGCTCTTGCACCTGAGGAGGTGGAGGAGCGGGGGATATAGGTGTGTCAAGAACTTCCTTGCTGTCACCTATAGCTTCAACTGAGGAGGAATAAGCTGTAGGGCTATCTGTAGGTGGAGAAATTCCAATTCTTTTTTCGTGATCCTTCTCAAGCATTTTCAAATATACTAGAATTTGATAATATAATGGATTCTTATATTCTACAGCCTCATTAAGGTTATCATTTTTCTTTACAAGTTGGTTTAGATGAATGTACAGGTCTTCATATGTGTTCATTAAGCTGCCCTTTTTTAACTTTTTATGATGGTCAGGTCTTGTTCTATGTTGGTAAATTTATGAGCTCAGCAATGGGATCACACATGACGGCCACAGGTCATAAATTTACCAACATAGAACAAGACCTGACCATCATAAAAAGATTAAAAAAGGGCAGCTTAATGAACACATATGAAGACCTGTACATTCATCTAGACCAACTTGTAAAGAAAAATGATAACCTTAATGAGGCTGTAGAATATAAGAATCCATTATATTATCAAATTCTAGTATATTTGAAAATGATTGAGAAGGATCACGAAAAAAGAATTGGAATTTCTCCACCTACAGATAGCCCTACAGCTTATTCCTCCTCAGTTGAAGCTATAGGTGACAGCAAGGAAGTTCTTGACACACCTATATCCCCCGCTCCTCCACCTCCTCAGGTGCAAGAGCAAGGAAGAACGCATCATCAATATTACACCCGGCGCAAAACTGTGAAAGAATGACAGGAGTTACTGTTCCAAAGGAAAGCAGGCTTAACAAGATTTGACAAATAGGAATTAGTTATATTTTCATCTACATTAATAATAAGAGCCACACTGTGATATCAGGATTTCTTCATTTCGATAATTACTTATAAATTGTATAATTTTTAATGTATAAATTGATCTTTTTTCATGAATTATTAAGAAAAGAATATTTATTAGGACAATTTCTCTATGGAATATTGTACAAGTGTTTCCTTGACGACTGCTTTCTATTGTAGAAATAATTCATATATTTTCTCTTGAGTTATTTGTTTGTTTTAATCTTGTCAATCTTATGTTAATTTTAAGGACACTTCCTCTAAAGCATTACTTTGTCAATTTTATATATTTTTCATCTAAACAGTGTTATGTGGCTGAAGATGTTGATAATATACGAAACATGTACCACTTTTGACCATTAAAAATTGCCTTAAGCAATCATTGTATCGACTAGGTGGAAAATAAATAAATACTTAATTGTGAAGGCCTACAATATCGAAAGCGCATAACATTGATCAACAATAACATTACATTGACCATTGTTGTGATGTTCTTTGTCTCTTTTGCTGCCTCTCAACTCCGATAGTCGGGACTACTGCTGCGTACCGAGTATAACAGCCTGACTGAATATTGGCGGGAAATAGCTGGGGAGTTAGAAAACTTTCTTCTTTAGCATGCCATTCCTCTGGTTCATACCTTTTCTGATACAGCTTATATCTAACACATTGGTTCATCATAGTATTCCAGCTATTCGATCCCTACTGTTTTGAATGAGCAGTGTGCATACATAAGGCAGAGGCTCAGTAATAGTAATTGTAGTAGCAGTAGGAGTAATATGGCCCGGTCTAAAATAACAATTTAGGCCTATTCCAAATTGTAGTACTACAATTCACTAAGTAACTCAAAATTCAACCCTGAAAAGAGCCGTTTCTTAAGAAAAGCTTCCTCCCCTTCACTTCTATTAAATTCTACATTCATTGTATTGCAAATTACCAGTGAAGAGGAAAAATTTGCCTCCAAGTCAGATAGATTTTTCGGCCGACAGTGTAGTGAATTAAGATTTTCTGACTCATCGGGTACTCCTTGGAAACAGATTAGTAAAAGGGCATAGTTTTTGCCCTGGGAGTCTTCACTTTCGACCCACTCCCCGCCGAAAAAAAGACGTAGATTGTTCACGGATCACGGCTGTCATTCCAACTCTGGAACTTTGGACTGTTAGATCGGTAGCGTAGACCTATTCGTTAAAAGTGAGAAAATGTGTGGTTTTTCATTTGATCGAGTATTTCATATGAAAGCACTGCATTTAATAGCGCCATTCCTACTGACGTCATTGCAATGACGTCTGTTCATTTCAGTTGGGAAAACCACTAAGACAGTCTTTCTAAGGATGTAAAAATGAAGGGGGAGAGTGAGTGTCTACCATTATAATGAAAACTTCCCAACCTGATTGTCACTGATGGTAGGCAAGCTGGCCTACCATTACAATGAAAATTCCGTAATTCAGTCTTCATATAAAAAAGACGTTTGGTGACTTCCCCGTCGCGTTTCTAGGGTAACGTTAAGAGCTATGCAATTCAATACAATCTTGCTCACAACGCATACACTACGCGTACTAAGGAATGATCTTCATTGGGGTAATCACATAAATATGATTGTAAATGAAGAGTACAGAACTCTGCACATGGTTATTGGGGTATTTAGGGGTTGTAGTAAGGATGTAAAAGAGAGAGCATATTTGTCTCTGGTGAGACCCCAACTAGAGTATGGTTCCAGTGTATGGGACCCTCACCAGGATTACTTGATTCAAGAACTGGAAAAAATCCAAAGGAAAGCAGCTCGATTTGTTCTGGGCGATTTCCGACAAAAGAGTAGTGTTACAAAAATGTTGCAATGTTTTGGCTGGGAAGACTTGTGAGAAAGGAGACGAGGTGCTCGACTAAGTGGTATGTTCCGAGTTGTCAGTGGAGAGATGGCATGGGAGGACATCAGTAAACGAATGTTTGAGTGGTATCTTTAAAAGTAGGAAAGATCACAATATGAAGATAAAGTTGGAATTCAAGAGGACAAATTGGGGCAAATATTCGTTTATAGGAAGCGAAGTTAGGGATTGGAATACCTTACCAAGGAAGATATTCAATAAATTTCCAATTTCTTTGCAATGATTTAAGAAAAGGCTAGGAAAACAACAGGTAGGGAATCTGCCACCTGGGCGACTGCCCTAAATGCAGATCAGTAGTGATTGATTGATTGATTGATTGATTGATTGATTGATTGATTGATTGATTGATTGATTGATTGATACCTAACCGAGAATTCTGTATACAATGTAAAATTCCGTAGCGAAGCACGGGTACATCAGCTAGTACAGCAATAAATTTGGACACCGTGATCAAATTCAATTTTTATCCCTGTTTCCAAGAAATGTAAGAAGGTGATAGTGGTATCAAGTACGCACAGCACCATAATAAGACAAACACTTGCTATGCAGTGTGGGAGGGGTTGGAACAATCTGAAAGAAATGTTACCATTGTAAGGGCTGTACAACTGACAGCGTGGCAACACAGCGCCATCTTATAGCAGAGTGTGCGTGCGGGTAGTCTCCTCTTTTATTTGTCAATTGAGACATTAAATAGTTAAGCACTCTCAGAGATAAACAAATTCTACTCAAACACTAACAGCATTTGAAAATTTTTCTTTCCATGTACCCGATGTCAAGGAAATTAAGTCTACAGTGAAAGGTTAAAGTCAGATGGTTTAGCAAAAAGAAAAAATATTAATGTACTATCTTTGACCACGCCTAGCATAAGCACTTTACAAATCTCAAAAAATTGAGTGAATCCTCCAAATTCAATACATCATATATTTCAATTCTAATATCTTGTAATAGCATAAGCAATGTATGCTGTAGAGAACATACCAAGCCTATAAGAAGCACAGTACATTCCTGTGAGTGGATCACCCAAAAATCCACATAACTGAAACCATTTTTTCAGTGCTCTTGTAATGGATGCTATCAGACAACAGTGCTCTTCAGGCAAGGAAACGGGAAGTAGCAGGCATTACTCACCCTCGTTACGGACAGGTGTTGCTCTAGTTGAGTGAGGCATGACAAAATACTCGCTGTGTTATGCAAATTCAGCAGGAAAAGTTCCCTAACAGACAGGTGTTGAGTCCAGCAAAGAAAATGCAGTAGTGCAGCGTGTTCATGATATCACAATAACATCACATGCAATCCTAGCAGTGGTGGAAGAAGTACTTGTAAAACCACATGACTGCGTATCTGCCTGGATCAAGCACAGAACACCGTGAGAAGAGCCCATACCACATTCAACGCCTCCAGTATCTCTCACCAGCTGAATAATTTGTATAAATTACAGAAATTTAATTTGATGAGGTCACCTCACGGTAATGTAGATGAAGAAACAGTTTATTATCACAACAAAAACAAACCATGAAAGTGTTTTTCACCACATTACAGCTTCTTGATACGTCAAAATTGATGTCTAGGATAGAGATTCTCAAACTATTATGAGATAGTACCTGTACCCCTCATTCAAAGCTACAAGTTCAATGTACCCCCATAAAAAACCCTAAATTATAGGTTTTAAAACACGAGTACACAAGAAACTCGTTTATCCGGATTAAGTGAGACCGGAACTGATCCGTATTATCGAAAACCTGGATAATCTGGGAAAAGTAAAAAAGAAATACAGTTCATATTATATATTAACATAAGTTGTACAGCAATACCTTTTTCAATTGTACAAACAAAAAAAAAAAAAAACCACTTTTCTTACATTTACGACTCTGTTTGGTGCACTAAAATAATGTGTGAGCCTTTTCTGTTTTACATAAAGTTTGCGCACAGCACGATCACAAAGATATTTTACTAACATCCAAGGATCAGATCGGCCAGTGTATTTTCGGTCTGGGATTTATAAGACCATCAGTTTGTCCAGCTGCATTGTTGCATCTCCAAGAGTCATTGTTTCTCACAGAGCGCAGGTTTCATTTTCGAATTCACCATCAAAGGAACAAGAGGCAATCATTTATTCATCTGTCATTATGCCGTAGCCTGAATTACAGTCTTTTTCAACAAGTCATTTATGTCGTTCACATCTACGTCCAAGCATCTGGGAATGCGTGCAAATGTTTCAAGGAACTCAGAAGAGTGCACGGTTTCCCATTCTCAATTACAGCCAAATGCCGGGACGGTACCTTTGATAGACAGCGGCTGACTTACTTCCAATTCCTGTCCTTAACTATCCTTGGCAGAGCAGACATTCAAGAAGAATTGATCTCATAAAAGAAACACTACAAGTAAAAATAAATTTTTCTTATTTTCAATCTCGATAAACCAGAGATCCGGATTAATGATGGCCGGATAAACCAAGTTCTTGCATACCTGGCTAATTATTGAGACATTTTAATTCATTATAAACCATTCCTTTAATACACATTGTAAATAAGACTAGACTGTGCAATGAAATACATTTCTGTAACACATCACAAGACATTTAGGAGTTTATGTTTGTACCAAGTATAATACAATAACTGTTTGTAGGAAAGTTTCACAAAACTCTAGATAATAGCCTCAACATTAATTTTGGAATTCAGACATTGTGAACCATCAAAATTTCAATGGGATGGGTGTGCCTGCACTTTAGTGTAGTCATAATCCAGGTAAATCTTTCAACCGAAGCGTGGCTGCATATATACATATTTAATTTTATTTTTATTTGTTTCCATATTTAAATTTTTCTAAATGTTTTCCCTGAAGACTGCTCGTGTACCCCACAGTTTGAGAAATACTGGTCTACAACATCTGAATTTCGAACTCAAGAAACTATAGGAATGAAATCTACTGCTTACCAGACAAAGCGATATTTGGATGAACACAGGTGATTATGAAGAATACCCATTTTGATTATGAAGATTCTACCACAAGTGCCTTCATTTCACGAAGTTTCCATTTTATAGGTAATTTATAAGTATTATTAATATTTATTTATTTATTTTGTTCAGATAAGATGCATGTTCTGACAGGAACTGAGCAGAGGTAATCTTTAAATGTAATTTCAGTCCTACATTTCATCAAAAGGTAGGCACTTTCAGGTAGCCTAACTACAAGGAGGAGCTCGAAGTTTTCCTTTCAATAACTCCAGATAGAAATAACCTCTAAACCAACTTCCTTAGGGATGTCATTTTTACCCCAATGCATCCATTGTTACTAAATTTAATTCAATCGGAAGCAGAAAATTCAAGGAGTTCTCCTGTGAGATTCTGTTTTGTATGTTTGCCCATCCACCCAACCAATACATGTCACTTGACAAGTGAACTATTTAATTAAAAACATATTAAAAACATTTAGCGACATGTTTCGTCTCTATTCGAGACTTCATCAGCCATAAAATCACGTGCTATATTACAAAACTCAAATCAGAAACTGAACAAAATGTAAATATGGAAGAACTCAATATCTTTTAAAGACTATTTGGGAAATGCAAAAATATAAATATATATACATTATTTACACAAACTGACCTCACTTCTTGCAAACAAAACTTTTGTCTTCAATGTTAGAAATGAAATTAATTTGAAGTTGACAAGCCTGCCATAACGTCTCGTACGGAATAAATGTCCATTGTTGCTGTCCGTATTTGAAACGGAACTTCCATTTTTGATGATGATGCTGCTTGTTGTTTAAAGGGGCCTAACATCTAGGTCATCGGCCCCTAATGGTACGAAATGTAATGACAAATTAAAAGTTCAAAATCATCCACTGACTCAAAAAAATGTCATGAAGAATGAATGGAGGGATACGAATTTAAAACAATAAGTTGATCCGACCCAAAAACGAACATAAAAATAGTATTACTGACCAAGGGACCACTTTTAATGCACAATCCTGAATCGAGGAGGCTTGTTGGCTAAAGGGGTCCAAAATCCAGGTCAGCGGCCCCTCACAGTACTTATCGCTAGCAAAATGGAACCACGGTATTTGTCATGTTGGGGTACTAATCAAAAGTAGCATAGACTCATGGTATTCCACACATGATGGTACAACTCACAAGTATTGTATGTCGCACAGGTAACACAGACCTATGGTGTTTCTCACATAATGGCACCACTCATACGCAATGCAAACCGATGGTGTTCCTCACCTGCGTGTACTAATCACGGACGTGGGTATTCCCCTGGTGTTCCTCATATAGTGGACAGTAGGCAATGGTATGATGATAAACGGGGATAAAAGTCAGGTTGAGAGTTTCACAAATAGGAAAAATCTTCTCAGTTTTAATTACTGCATTTATGGGGTAAAAGTTCCCTATGGGGATTATTGTAAATACCTAGGTATTAATATAAGGAAAGATTTTCATTGGGGTAATCACATAAATATGATTGTAAATAAAGGGTACAGATCTCTGCACATGGTTATGAAATTATTGAGGGGTTGTAGTAAGGATGTAAAGGAGAGAGCATATTTGTCTCTGGTGAGACCCCAACTAGAGTATGGTTCCAGTGTATGGGACCCTTACCAGGATTACTTGATTCAAGAACTGGAAAAAACTCAAAGAAAAGCAGCTCGATTTGTTCTGGGCGAATTCCAACAAAAGAATAGCGTTACAAAAATGTTGCAAAGTTTGGGCTGGGAAGACTTGGGAGAAAGGAGACGAGCTGCTCGACTAAGTGGTATGAATTGTAATTTACAATCTTCATTTCCGTATTGACGAATTGCACAATTAAAAATAGGAGAGGATTTCCACCAATCAATACTTATTTATTGCATATATTAAGCTACAGGACCGGTTTCGACCTCACATACAAGGTCATCTTCAGCTGAACCATACATACATATTTATATAATGAAGCTTTGATTAAGATTGTGTTGTTAAAGGAATGCTATATGATGATGATATACATTTAGTCACATACAAATGTGGCATGTCTTAGCGTGAACTGGCGTATATGTCATTCTGTACAATATTGCAACTGTATGTCTAAAATATTATGTTGAAGGTCTTAACATTAGTGTATAAAATATGCCTTTACTTAAACTAACTTATATGTGTGTGTGTGTGTGTGTGTGTGTGTGTGTGTGTGTGTGTGTGTGTGTGTGTGTACAAGATAAATACAATATATAAAAGCACTCCATGCATTTATTTACAGAATGACATATACGCCAGTTCACGCTAAGACGTGCCCCATTTGTATGTGACTAAATGTACATCATCATCATATAGCATTCCTTTAACAACACAATCTTAATCAAAGCTTCATTATAAAAATATGTATGTATGGTTCAGCTGAAGATGACCTTGTGAGGTCGAAACCGGTCCTGTAGCTTAATATATGCAATAAATAAGTATTGATTGGTGGAAATCCTCTCCTATTTTTAATTAAGTGATATGTATATCTCAAATATTCAATACGGAATCAAAATGAGAATAGTTACTTGTAAGTGGTATGTTCAGAGCTGCCAGTGGAGAGATGGCGTGGGAGGACATCAGTAGACGAATAAGTTTGGATGGTGTCTTTAAAAGTAGGAAAGATCACAATATGAAGATAATAATAATAATAATAATAATAATAATAATAATAATAATAATAATAATAATAATAATAATAATAATAATAATAATAATAATAATAATAATAATCGTATGGCCTCAGCTACCGTGTGCAGACATTTCAATTTGACGCCATCTGGCTGTCTGCTCGTCAATTTCGACGTTCCGTTTTACTCTAGGCCCCCACTAGGTGGCAGACCGAGTAAACCGAAACTCTCTTGGGCGTCTATGGCTGAAATTTAATGAATTTTGTCGGGTAAACATCAAATGTGTCACCAGAGATCTTTTACATGCCGACATCGTACGACATGGAGTGTCGAATGGACTTTTTTCCGCCCTTCAAAAATCCTACTACCTCTGCCGGGTTTGAACCCGCTATCTTGGGATCCGGAGGCCGACACTCTACCGCTGATCCACAGAGGCAGCTAGTATGAAGATGAAGTTGGAATTCAAGAGGACAAATTGGGGCAAATATTCGTCTATAGGAAGGGGAGTTAGGGATTGGAGTAACTTACCAAGGAAGATGTTCAATAAATTTCCAATTTCTTTCCAATGATTTAAGAAAAAGCTAGGAATACAACAGATAGGGAATCTGCCACCTAGGCGACTGACCTAAATGCAGATCAATAGTGATTGATTGATTGATTGATTGGATTGAAATCTGAATGAGAATCCTACAAAATGGGAGGCAGATACAACGGACCAGATGGCAGCTATTTACGCTATGAAAGGAAACAAAGAAGTAATCAGTGGACATTGAATTATTGAAAGGCAATATTTTCTTAGTCAGGGCAAGAACTTGTAAGGAACATCACGAGTATTAACTCCAAAACTAATCCTAGAGTCGAATGTCACTGATATACAGTCAGCTGCCACAAATGAATATTGCAGATATAGTGTGTTCCCCGAGAAGAAGTTTTCTACAAATGCCAACAGGTGTTTGTTTCAATCACATGCAAAGTTGATAACGCACTTGCAACAATCTTTCTTCTGAAGATAATGACAATGTTCAGATAAGATCATTTGTGGACAACAATGGAAATGTGTGAACTGCTTGAACAAAGATGCCTTGAAAGTACAACATAATAACAAGCAAGTACTATTTGGTTGAATTTTATTTTTACAGACTAAGGAAAGGAAGCTCAGAGATTAACTAATCATTTTTAATGTTTTCTATCTTTCCTGTTCACAAACTTTTCTATTTATGAAATGAAGTTTGGTAAATTTATAATGATTTGTACAGCTTTGTTTGTTTATATGTCTGTGTCGAGTCATCAAAAATAGGAAAGATCACAATATAAAGTTGGAATTCAAGAGAACAAATTGGGGCAAATATTCATGTACAGGACGAGGACAAAGAGAGTGGGATAAATGATCACGGGAAATGTTTGATAAATTTCCAAGTTCTTTGAAAATGTTTACAAAAAAGCTAGGAACACAAGTGGCAAGAAATCTGCCACCTGGGCGACAGTCCCAAACGCAGATCACTGATGACCAAGAAGCTGGATGGATCCTTGCAAAGCACTACCAAAGGTTGCTTTATTTCTTTTTTACAAGTTTTTTTTATGTCGTACTGAAACAGATAGGTCTTATGGCAATGATGGGATAGGAAGTGACCATGGCCTTAATTAAAGTACAGCCCCAGCATTTGCTTGGCGTGGAAATGGAAAATCGTGGAAAACTTGCCAACAGCGGGGTTCTCCTGAAAGCAAGCTCACAACTGTGCGCCCCTAACCGCACGGCCATCTCGTTCAGCAGTAGCTTTCTTCACTGAGCCAGAAAGTGGTATTGCGGCATGGCAGACCACAGCATTCAGGCTCAGAATCTCATTACAACAGCTTCCACACGAGACACAGACCGCATTTTTATTTTGCCTATGCCAAGAGCTGGGTGCAAAAATACTACATCCAAGGAGTTTAGGCAGAGGTAACTGCCCCAAAACATTAAAAAAAAAAAAAAAAAAGGAAGTGCGGACATGCTTTCCTCAACTCAGTTATCATGTCAAGATAAACAACATTATCCTGAAAAGGTATGATTATTGCAAGTGATTAATCTCATGTTTTAATCCGTATTGAAATCTGTTATTTGCAATAACGAAGTTTTTATTGTAATCCACCTGTTCAGTACATTATAATGTTGTCACATTTAAAATATCATCATTAATAGACAAGTTATTTGTGGGACATGTTTCGCTCCCTTACAGAGCATCAGCAGCCAAATCTGAATCTCGAAGAATGGTTATGTTCGTAAACAATGAATCAAGAACTATTGAAAACATTTTTTCACAAACTTAAACTTACTCCATTAGAATATCATAAAATACATAATGTTTGGTGACATGCCTTAATAACGTGGCTTAGTAGGAGATATACGTTACCATTGTGGTAGAATGAGTTATTCTAAAATACTTAAAACAAGTAGCATGTTTAACATCTTTGAAAGAGGTGAAATTCAATCTTAAGAATTAAATTTGAAAATTTCTTTGTAATGAGATTTGGTAAAAAGTTTTATATCCTTAAGGATAAGAGTCTATAAAGATTCAAAGATCTCTTCGATTTGATAATTGGACTTATGACAGGATCAACCAAATCTGAATCTCGAAGAATAGTTACGTTTGTAAACATTGACTCAAGAACCGTTAAACCACTATTTTACAAACACAAACTTACTCTACTAGAGTATCATAAAATTCAGAATTTTTGGTGACATGCCTTAATAACTCATTCTACCACAATTTTAATATATATCTCCTACTAAGCCACGTTATTAAGGCATGTCACCAAACATTATGTATTTTATGATATTATAATGGAGTAAGTTTAAATTTGTGAAAAAATGTTTTCAATAGTTCTTGATTCATTGTTTACAAACATAATCATTCTTCGAAATTCAGATTTGGCTGAGTGAAACATGTCCCACAAATAACTTGTCTATTAATGATGATATTTTAAATGTGACAACATTATAATGTACTGAACGGGTGGATTACAATAAAAACTCTGTTATTGCAAAAGGTACGATTAGTATGATATTTATTTAATAACTGCATATCCCAAAGAGTCTTGGCGTAATCTTGAACGATATCAATACCAAGAAAGTATTCAGAAGAGGGGTCCATGAAGTCCAGTCCCCACGGAAAATTTCTCGACCTTTTAGAATGCACCAGACTTTTGTGAAGCAAATGTAGGCTCTTGTATTTAAGCTGTTAGGTGGCTGAAAGTTACGTAGGTTAAGTGTACAAGCCGATTAGCTTTCACTATAACTGGTGCTGTCTGTATAATCATGTAACAATGTATATAACAATAATAATAACAATGAACTTTTTAAATTTTTACAATTGGTTTTACGATGTACTGACACAGAGGTCTTATGGCAACGACGGGATAGAAAGTGCTAGGACTGGTAAGGAAGGGGTTAATGGCCTTAATTGAACCCGTTATCTCCTGAATGCAACTTTACAGCTGTGCCACCCTAACCACACGGCCACTTGCTCGGTTTATTATTGGGGTAGTCATAATGATGGTTGGTAAGGAGAAAAAGATAATGTACTGAACGAGTGGATTACAATAAAAACTCTGTTATTGCAAAAGGTACGATTAGTATGATATTTATTTAATAACTGCATATCCCAAAGAGTCTTGGCGTAATCTTGAACGATATCAATACCAAGAAAGTATTCAGAAAAGGGGTCCATGAAGTCCAGTCCCCACGGAAAATTTCTCGACCTTTTAGAATGCACCAGACTTTTGTGAAGCAAATGTAGGCTCTTGTATTTAAGCTGTTAGGTGGCTGAAAGTTATGTAGGCTAACTGATGATGATGATGATGATGATGATGATGTAGTAGGTACCTATTTACATGCAATTAAGTTAGCAAATGAACAATTCATTATTATGATCCCTTTACACCTACTAGAGCATAATAATAAAAATAGATATAATAACTTTAAAAATATGAAAGGATAATAATTAAATAGGAAAAGCACGGACTTACCAAGAGAAAGGAATAAGAAGGAGATGAATATCGTTAGTGGGAAAACGAAGTCCGTTGAATGACATGAACCACAGATGGTTGAAACAAAAAAAATAATGAAAATAATAACAGTAATGCAATGTTCTTTCAGTGGTAATTTGTGTATCCTATAAATGCTCATAATCTTAAATAGCATTGCCAGTGCTTTAAATATATTTTTTCCAATTTGCAAAATCCCAGAAAAACAGTTTTTAAATTCATCCTCGGTGAATACTTTAGACCCTAAATTTCCTTCACTATTCATGTACATCTCCAAATAAATACTGTTTTTAGGATGTTTACTACATTCTGATGCGCTGTAAGTATATTATATGTCCCAAAGCCCACACTGTCCAGCCCATTCTGAATTTCAAACTTTAGCAAAATATTTCTTGTAAACATTTCTATAGACATCTCTGAACTGATAAATCAAGATAATATTTTATTTATTTATTTATTTATTTATTTCCTTCTCTTATTATAGCCTACTTTTTATTCAAATTTAAAGTTGATAGCTGCACTGTCACTTCAAAATTTATTTTTGAAGAACTTTAGTTCCAAATTAGATATTATATGAAGAAATGCTGCAAATGCTTTGTCTCTGATCAAAAGCATTATATATAGTAATAATTAGCACGTGAAAAGATATTTGTTTTTAAAATCTCATTAAGGGGGCGTGGGACATTGGTCATAGCCTATGTCCATTGCAGTGTACCTTCTGTTCTGGAATGTCTAATAAACTACACCTCCAATTATATTTGCACCGCTCCGATCAAAATTATATAGAACGAGTAAGTAACAATGTATATTCGTCACGGATGCCGAAAAATCACCTAGCACAAGATTTTAGCGCTCAACTTCCTATTCGAGTCACTGTATAGGCTATGTTCTGGGTGCGCATGGCAAGACAGATCGGGCTTTAAAAAGAAAGAAAACGGCATAAAACATATTTGGCTAGGAATTCATAGCATGATAATGCTTTCTAACTTACAAGTATAAGAGCACAATTCCACCCTAGAAGAGCAGTAGCCTATATTAGATTCCTGACATTTCCAAAATGCAATCCGACAAATGTCACATAGGGCACAACAAGCGAAGGCACGCCAGCTGTCAGTTTACATCAGCTGATGGCAAATACGCCAGGTATACCAACATAGGGCAAACCATACAGTGATTGTCCACCCCAGAGCCATCTACAGTCGGCTATGGCGTTGCCTTCGAAGATACACAAGGCCGGGAAATAGAAAGCAATTTGCCGCTGAAAAACGGGCCCGACCGTGTTCACGGCTTGGCCGCTAGATGTCAGGTTTCCGTTCTGTTCTTGGCGGACTTTTAACATTGTGATGTGCGGACTAATAGTGATGTTGTGTTGATTTTGTGCAATTTATTGTCAGTATTTTTTTCTGTCGGTTTGTATATGTGAAGTTGAGAAGATGGTGAACCTCTGTGTACTTCCGATACTGCTAAAACGTAAGAAAATGTGACGTTTCATAGTTTCCCTTCGGAGCGCGGTTTAAGAGAGAAGTGGAGGCAAGCTATTTCCAGGCAAGGTGATAAAGTAGGATCTCTTTGGGTACATAACAATTCTTCTCGAATGTGTAGCTTGCATTTTAATACGTCAGATTTTAGTGTAAGCACATCAATCAAGCGAATTCTTCCAAACAAATTTCCTTCTTTATTTGTGTGTGTGTGTGTACACTGTTCATAAACAGAAAAGTAACAAGCGCAGGAAGAATCCAGCTCCAGGAAATGACGTACCATCAAAATTTAGTAGAATTTCTGATTCAGATAATGATATATCTTCAACAAATAACGGTTCTACACCAGTCACAAACGATAAAGGGGTACAAGTCTCGTTTCTATGTAAGGGAAAGGCTACGAGTAACTCTTTTAAATCGAAATATTTATTGACGAGAAAGCCAAATACCAGGTTAAGGGAAACACTATTTAAATTGAGAAGTAGGATACGGGCAATGAAATCAGAAAAAAACGCTTTAAGATATCTGAACTTCACTAAAAATTTCCAATCGGGATGATGCGTTCAAGAATTTCAGAAGGAAACCCCCGAACCGCAAAGTGCTGAAATTGTGATAACTTCCTGCATCTCAGGTAAGCTAATCTTATGTATCGGTACGTCATACGTTATAGATAATATTCTATGAGATTAAATGAATTGTTCCTTGTGATCATTTGAACATTGATGCTGCTGATATGTATATGTCTTAATTGATCTCGAAGTTTTCGTGAACTATTTATTTCGTCTTAACATAGTGTGAGACAAAGGCCTACGTTCTAGAAAATAAGTCATACAATTGCTCTTAGTATATTTTTTCTCTTATATCTGTTTGGTGTCCTCTGAAATTACTAGTTTTAATTAAATTTTATAGTTTTTCGCAAACCAACGTGTTGCAATGAGCGGGCGAGATAGAATAGTACAGAAAACACTAGCGGCGCTTGTCGGAAGTATCTCGAGGACAAGTTTATAGGTGGGCCGGCGTAAGGTTGCACATGACAGCTGCGCACAATGTTGGTCACACTGCAATGGCGCACGAAGCAATGTTGCCACCGCAACAACAGCTGATTGCAAGACACGTGAGTTTTTAAAAACATGGAAGAAATGTTTTTAATATCATCACGATGATACCTTCGAGCATACAAATAGATAGAGGGGGCGCTGCCAGCAGAACGTGGCGCCAAGATACAAATCAGCTGATGTTGGGCACCTATCGTAAATTGCGCGGGCCATCGGCATAAGCGGAGCGATTTCAAGGATTCATTGTCGACAAACCAGGCTTTTTCTATGCAATTTTAATGTGTTACAAACATAAAAAACACGTATTTTCGTTTATGTGATAAGTGAAGTACACCAGTCTGAAAGAATATAGCAAAAATTGTCATATCTTGCTCTGCTTACCATTGCAGTCAGAGATTTGAAAAGGGGAGTAAGATATCTTTTCACGGGCAAGGATTAAAATCTGTAACTCAAAATACACTGCCTTGATTTCATACAGTATCTAGACTGCCAAGGAAAACGAGTATAAGGCAGAAAATGACTTGTACTCTTTTCGCATAGATGTTATTAACATGTTTACTTATACCGTTGGGACCAAATGAAATATTAGGCCTAAGTAGGCCTGCATATAGTTTAGTTCTGACTTATAACTACATCGTGGACTTATCTTACTTGGAACTTTTTTGACATACTCGTTTTTCCTGGTAGCATAAATTTATTTCTGGACCTCACAGCACAGCCGTAAGTCGCGCACCATGACCACGCGGCTGAGCCGGATGTCCGGGTTTTCCAATACTCCTTCCAGGAAAATGCCGGGATGGTACCTTGTTTAAAGCAACCCCCTCCCCTACTTGAATCCTAGACCTTAAAAACTAGTTACATACACAAAGTTACCAGACAAATTCAACAAACACCTGAGCATAAGGGGGTGATGGTCAATATGTCCCAAGCCACTCAAATGAAGTAACATCATAATTTATTTAATGTAAGATATAAATGTTGGAGGAGGGGGTTAACAATGGGTTATTGTGGGATCAATTGGTGGATATCACCCTCTAAGCATAACTGATTATGTTATTCACTTATTTAAGTTTCCCTTCGGATTCCGAATTGCTGAAGAAATGGGCCATAAATATGGAGAGGGTTTTCAGCCATCAAAATTTAGTAAACTTTGTTCAAAATATTTTGAACCGAACTGCTTCGACAAAGAGAGGTTTAACCATCCAGTTCCTCTGAAAGGATCAGTTCCGACTGTTTTTGAATTTCCAAGACACCTGAACAAATATTCCAGGCATCGTAAGCCATCTAAAAGTCGAAACAGCCCTTGCACTTCATCTTGCCTGGTATGAAAATGGGAAACCACGGAAAACCATCTTCAGGGCTGCCGACAGTGGGGTTCGAACCCACTATCTCCCGAATATTGGATACTGGCCGCACTTAAGTGACTGCAGCTATCGAGCTCGGTAAAAAAGAAGCTCTAAAGCTTACAGTGGAAGAAGGTAATGCCACAGGTAAACCTGTCCTTTGTAGCCTTATCACTGATGAAATGGCCATCAGGAAAAGATAGAATGGGATGGAAAGGCCACATGTGGTTATGTGGACATGGGGGCTGATGTTGATGATGGTTCACTCCCAGAAGCAAAGGAGGCCCTTGTGTTTCTGGTAAATGCCATCAATGACCATTGGAAGGTTCCCATAGCTTATTTTTTAATTGATAGCTTGTCAGGAGAAGATAAGTCAAATTTACTAACCACTGCTCTGACCATATTGCATGACACTGGTATTAATGTAGTCAGTTTAAAGTTTGATGGGGCAGCCAGCAACTTGTAAATGGTAAAATTTCTGGGCCTGGATATTCACCAAGCCAATGAGAAAACCTCATTTGAGCACCCAGTGATGAAAGAGCCAGTGTTTATTTTTCTAGATGTGTGCCACATGCTGAAATTGGTGAGAAATTCTTTGGCTTCTTTGGGCACAATTTTTAACAGTGAAGGTAGTGCCATATAATGGACATATGTAGGAAAACTAGTGGACATACAACTAGAAGAGGGATTAATGCTTGCTACTAAGATTCATAAGTGCCATATTAATTGGGAATCGGAAAAGGTGAAAGTCAGATTAGCAGCCCCAACTTTGAGTAACAGTGTGGCTCAGGCACTCAGGTGTTTGAAATATTCAGGGTATGATTTATTTAAAGATTGTGAAGCTACAGCTGAATTTGTAGAAATTTTTAATAACATATTTGACAGTTTGAACAAAAGGGATATAAGTGCACATTCTCTCCCTCAACAGAGGTTTTTATAAAGGATTTCCTCAGCAAGGCAGAATCATAATCATGCAGCTATTAACATCAAGTTCATTACTCTTCTGTTCTCCACTCAAGAAAGAAGATTGGATTTCTTGGATTTTTGGTGTGCATAAGAAGTTGCCTTGGCCTCTATAAGTATTTAGTAGGCCTACTCAGTGAGCAGCATAAACTGAAATACTTGTTATTGTACAAATTCAGTCAGGACTACTTGGAGGTACCGTATTGTTCTCTGTCATTAGGAGAGGTGGTGATAATAACAATAACCCTACTGCTGCTCGGTTTAAAGCTGCATACAAAAGATTACTGGTTCAACATGAGGTAAAAGGAGCAGATTCAAGTAACTTATCACATAAACAAAAATACGTATTTTTTATGTTTGTAACACATTAAAATTGCATAGAAAAAGCCTGGTTTGTCCCCATTTGTGAGTGATGTTGAGACATATATTGCTGGATTTGTGGTGTGGAAGGTGGAATGCCTTATCAAATGTGCAGTATGCTTGAGTGCTCTGAGGAGTGCCAGAGAGAACTACACAGACTACACTTTAATCAAAGAGAAGGTGTAGTCTGGAGATGAGGGATTAATCGTGCCCTCCTAAGATGTGATAGTGTTGTGTACGTTGACTGAAAGTGCACTCAGAAATATCAATGTACTAAGGAGCAAAGAAATTTGTTGAGGTCAGTGAATGGAACCTTGTTTTATTGTATGAAGGGCCATTTACTTTAGCAAGAACCATCGCAAAGCCATGAAATGGACTTGGTTAAGTTAACTGTGAAGTGTTATGTCAATTCTAGAATGCGACATGAATGTGCTAAGGTAGATGAGGAAAGAGACAGAAAGAAAGTAAGAAGTGTATTGAACAAGTACATATTGTTCAATCATCAGTGATTTAGGACAGTATTGTGAAGACATACAGTTCTCTGGTTTTCAAAACATTCCTGATCTTCAGCCTGGAGAAGAATGGTGAATAACTTACATGTAAATATTTGTTTCCTGTGTTCTATCATACATTTGTGTATTAACTGGCTGCAGCTGTTTTGGTGAGTTGTAGCCTACATGGCTTCCTGTTTTTCATCATATTGTAAATTATGTTATTGTACATTTTTAAGGATGGTTTTGTGAATGTTACATCTCATTAGGTTTAACTAACTCAGTTATAGTTTGATATAGCCTGAGTATTTAGAACAGTTGAACAACTTTTGATGTGTGTGTACTTATTCATATCTGATAGTGGCTGCTAACCTAGATGGTAGGTTGTTCTTTGTGCGTTCATGCATGATAGTGGCTGATAACCTAGATGTTTGGCCCTGTAAAACAATAGCTATCATCATGCCTAAATGTACATCTGTAAACTAAATTTGAAGGTCTGTGAATAAGTGTGATGATGGTGACAGCTGTTCTTTAATAACAGAACCTTGAGGTTATCACCTGCATTAAGTATTGGTAATTTCAAACTTTGTTTGGCCGTAATTATTATAGGTGTAGTGGGGACGATTGCGTTATTATCGGTCACGTTTCTTGATTTATAAGGCTTAACCAGGATAATATCGGCATTATTAGAAACAGGTTATTGACATGTTTTGTTGAATTTATTATTTACAGCACTGTGAAAATATTTTAAAAATAACTATTTCAGACGAATATTACGGAGAAAAATTAAACTTGTGAAATTAGGAGAACTAAAATAAGTTGACAACGTGTGAGACCTATTCACGTCACCGCACCGCTTAACTGATACATAAACACATCAGAATATCACACATATAAAATGATACTTAAAATTTTTCATACAAAAAGGAACAGAAATATTCCTAGGGAATTGCATTTATCACCATCTTCGATAGTTTAAATAAATTAATCATAAGGAGCTCGCTTAAATCAGGATTTAAAAACACTCCGCAATACTGTTCTTATGGAAGACCGCCTTGTTTTGCTCTACATCAGCTGATCGCTCAGAGCTTGATGTTGGTGCCACGCTTGGCCGGTAGAAACATACGGAGCGCCCTCTCTATCTATTTCTATGCTCGAAGGATGATACACAAAACAAATGAAATCCGCCGACAAAAATCGAACTTTCAACTCACCGATTATTCATCACACAAAATGATACGAGATAAATATACTATGAAGTTCTTATTATCGCGATGTTAGAAAATACTGAAGAAATCGGCCGACACGAATCCCACTTTAAATACACCAATAAATGTTAGAATAATATACACCGGTACTAACACAAAAGATTTCAAGTAAAATCTATAAAATTTACGAAAATTCAGAATACTTATTTTCATACCTGATTCATATACGTAGAGGCTCGATACCCTCCAGATCACTGCTATCACTACTGCCGCCTTCGTTGTCATTGTCATCATCGTCTAGGCAGATCATCAACTCATGACAGTTACTGATGATGCCATGTATTGCCATTGTCGAGTTAATGAATGTTGCGACATGGCTAACTTTTTTCATCCACAAAGCCGCATCCTTTCGAGTAATACTCTCCCGGAACAGTCCTTCCACTTCAGTAACTGTGAAGGACTTGTTATTAGTGCGTACCGTAAAATGGGGTGAATAGGATCACTGGGGTGAATAGGATCATAAAGTGATAAAGTTATTGCTTTCACTTTTCAAGGAGTAAACGACTTTCTTTTTAAAGATTTCCTGGTTTATACAATTACATGCTATTTTATCCTTGGAATCCAGTAAATTTCATGTGTGAGGGTTGCCTGTCGTGACACCTGCACATTTTCCCGCCATTTGTGTCACTGTGAAAATATATGGGAGTGAAATAACTTTGTCCGAATCTCAGAAACTATTAGATTCCCCGAAATCACAGTTTGTATTTTGTATTCAAAATATATTCCAAAATCATGTGTGAAATAGGCAAAATTGTGCGTTTATTAGAGTTTCTGGAATTGAGGTTAACCTCGCTTTGTAATTTTTGTACGCTTGTTTGGGGTGAATAGGATCACCATGCCAAGAACTTACAAACGAGATACATATGCAAGAGCTTACAAGAACCATGATCCTGAGACCATACAATTGGCTAAGGATGCTATTAATAAAAAAGGTGTTAGCATAAGAGCTGCAAGTAAGCAGTTTGGGGAAGAGTTTTAAAAGTGTTGCCACTTGATGATGGGGTAAATTATCCTGATCACGTCAGAGAAGTGTTGGACGATTCTTTCAAGGCTTTTCTAATGAGCAAACGATATGAAGAGAACGTAGTGCGGAAGCAAAAGCAGAAGCTGGATGTTGCTCCAGACAAAAGCGTGACTTGTAGTGAGAGTGACTCATCCTCAAATCCCAACGTGAGTGAATCTCAATGTGAAGTGGATGTTCCAGCAGCTAACAGTGATATCTCCGAACCTCGTTTGCATGAACAGAATTCAGAAGGGAATGCAAATAACATAATACAAGTTCCTGCTTATGAAGTTGAAAATGGGGACTGATTACTGGCTTCCCTTCTGACCAGTAAACCAGGCACTAGTTCCAGTATGAGTCAATATTTTATTGGTCAAGTTCTAGAGAAGAAGAAGAAGGATCGATTTGTGGCCAATTTTGTGAGGCCGAAGGTTACTCGAGATTATTCTGGTTACATTTACACTTTTCCTGATGTTAAAGACATATGTGAATTTTCCTATACTCAGGTAATAGGAAAACTGGACAATCCACATATAATGAACAGGGGCCAATTGAAATTCAATGTGCACTCTCAGACTCTGCTTTCATAGAATGTAATTCCTTGGTAAAACAAAAACAAATGTTTCTCCTTCATATATGTTGTTGTCATTACACACACATTACAATACATTTGAACTATGTACTATAAGTAGCACTTTTTGTTATTATTTTATTTATGAAGGCACTATTCCTGCTACAAATTTCACAGATACTTTTTATTTTGACAACAATGTTTTTTTACCCTAATCAGTTTTGTTTTAGTTATTTCAGAACATTAAACTATAATAGAAAATGTATTTATGTGTTTTAACTATCAAATAACCAATCCCATTGACCCCAGTTTGATGTGAATCGAATAACTTTCATATTTATATGCCTGATCCTATTGACCCCAGTCAAGGGGTGAAGAGGATCACTTAACAAATTGGTTAAAATCAAGTAAATATGAAGGAATTCTAGAATATTTGTGGATAAAGTTATAAAACACAGAAGGACTCATGTACTGAAACAAAAAAGGAGAATAATTCTGTATTTTTTCTGTTGGTAGGTTAATGTTCCTCGTGAAAGTGATCATATTCACCCCATTTTACGGTACGTAATGTTTTACTTCACCCCATACCGTACCAATTCATTGAGGTTGAAGTGACAGTGGTACGGCAACAACCTAATAACCTCGTGCCCTTGTTCCTTCGCTACCTCGTCGACTAATTTAGTCATACTCATATGCGCTGGGATATTTCTTTACTGCAGCCATTCCACTAACAGTTCTTTACGGGCGCTCGAAGTAGGGGTCTTGTTCATTATTACGGAGTGGTAAGGTACATTGTCCATGACAATGACAGAAAAAAAGCGGCAAGTCATTCTATGCTGATTCTGTGTGTCTCATTCGGACCGGTGCGCGGGAGCTACATATTTTAGGCAGTTGCCAATGCGATCTTCTATTGTTCAGCTTGAACAACTCTACATTTCTTCATAAAATAATTCATCGTCCGCCGAGTATGCTGTTTCGATGGGAGAAACGTGAGGCATGACACTAACCGGTGCAGCAATCGGTAAGGATCCAAGACGTCGTTGAAGAAGTGTGTAAATAAGGTTAGGGATGCTCTTCGCAAAGAAGGTTGCATCCGTACGTAGAGAAAGTCGTCGTACTTTTCTCTACCAGAATACGATTTTTGATCTGCAACAGTAGAGTGCAGTGCGACTCTTACCTGAAGGTATGATAAATGTAAATAGTGAAAATAATTTTATGGTGGTTTGTAGACGTTGGTTATTTGCCTTCATAAACGGCAAACACGAGTTGATCTCGTAAAGTGATGTTTCTTTCTTCATGTTGGTGGTTTGTAGATGTTTGTAATTAGACCTTGTAAGCGGCAAACACAAGTTGGTCTTGTCAAATGATTTATTTTTGTATGTGGTTATTAGTGGTCTGTAAAGTTGCCCTTTGTTAACGGTGAACAGGTGATGGTCTCATCAAATGATGATTATTGTGGTACTTATTATATTTTTGTTTATTTATTTTGGGAGTAAAGTCATGGAAGGAAACTTGCAGTGAATCATTTATCAGTAGAGTATGGATGAACCTGACTTGCTACTCAAATCTAATATCAGGGGTAAACAGGTAAGGTTATAAAGTAAGTCTGGAGCTTCGTCAGCCTGATGACCGTCGCCTTGGGAGAGGGAGTTACTCATTGCTCTGCATAGTTATATTCCTGTAATTGTTTTACAGGTGACGCCCAGACTTGGTATTTACACTTATTTTAGTCACCGTTTATTCATTTATAATTATTATAATTTTGGGAAGTAACAAGGTGGAATATTGACTTAACCTTTTATACAAAATTCGGATATAACGGCAATCCGTTATAGCGAGGGAAGTTTTCGCTGTTATGAATTCTCGCTATAACAGACTTCTACTGTACATTCATTAGATTAGCAATACAATAAGAATAAGAACCTAAATGATGAATTTTAAATAAAGAACCCCCTCTTAAAACAATTACCAAAATTAATACGAATAATTAGGTGTGATCTAAATTCTATAATAATTTTAACCCAACAAATGCTAGTAATTCATTGACGCAAACAAACTCAATTCCCCCCTTATTACCCCTAGACAGTCCCCTCCACCATCTACATTACCTACCTATGCACTGCCTACATTCGCTTCCCTTTCCCACTCCCCGCCAAAACACAAGCTCACTCACACTCACTGGTATAATAAAAGGAGCACTAATGGAGCAACAGGCGGTTATTGCGAAGTTGTAACATTAGACAATTACGCAGCAGCAGGAAGGGTAAGTGATAATTCTCTCACTAAGAAGTTTATACAGACTTATAGTTGAAGTCTTATACATATATTTTATTTACAGAGATATGAACAAGCTCAGTTCGAAATCTGCGGTGTTTATACAAATTCTACTTCACATTGAACGTTTTCATTTTACCAACAAGTTCATTTAAGAATAACAAGGCTTATGTAATGTCAAACATTTGGATTCTTGGCCAATACATATTGTACTAGTGTTACTCCATTAATATTGGGAATACGGCAGTGGTTTATAATACACGCTATTATTAGCTTCCTAAAATCGTTAAACATACAATGAAGGTTCAGGGACAATTATACAATTCAAGAGTGTTGAATCAATACAGTTAGCCAGATCTCATACAAAGGTTTCAAATAGATGGTTAATAGATGAGTTTCATCTGTAAGTTTTAAAAGACAATGTTAATGCCAAGACTTTAGGCAATGGTGTTTGTGCTTAAAGACATAACTTTTTACTGTCACATGATCAGTAAAATATTGTAAGATTTGTCACTCATGCTTGTAAAGCATATTTTAGCTCAATAGAATATGCTCATGATCTTATTAAATCTTGGGTAATTGTTAAATGGCTGATGATGCTCACTAAAAGGAGCGAAACATGAACCATGTTAACAATTTAATAAGGATGTAATTACATATTAGCTTATGATCTATTGAATAGGTGGTCTATAATAAAATTATAATAATTATTTACCACAAATAGATCTTCAATATGGACAACAAATTAAATGTATAGCCTGCAATAAGTGGTAAGTTCCGAGCTGTCAGTGGAGAGATGGCGTGGAATGACTTCGGTAGACAAATAAGTTTGAGTGGTGTCTTTAAAAGTAGGAAAGATCGAAATATGAAGATAAAGTTGGAATTCAAGAGGACAAATTGGTGCAAATATTTGTTTATAGGAAGGGGAATTAGGGAATGGAATAACTTACCAAGAGAGATGTTCGATAAATTTCCAATTTCTTTGCAATCATTTAAGAAAAGGGTAGGAAAACAACAGCTAGGGAATCTGCCACCTGGGTGACTGCCCTAAATGCAGATCAGTAGTGATTGAGAGAATTGAGAGAAGGGACTTCGAGCTGTAATCATCGTACGGTACCGTCTTTTCCTATTGCATCAGCCTGGAAATAATTAATTCCTATTACAGAAGATAGCTTAATTCGTTTCTTCCCGAAGTGCTGTGAAATAAGTCCCTACTATCAGCCCCGTTTCCGCTACTGCTATGTACCCCAGTCCCTTTTTACTTCTGTTCTTGGAGGCGAACACCTCTCTGAATAACAGTACGCTTTGAAAGCCCTAATGTTTGACGTATGCGTTCCACAACATGATCTGCAGGAACAGAGAGACGGCTATACAAGCGTACAAATTTCCTCTCTCTCTCGTAAAACTCGCGAGTTCTCCGCACTAATTCTAATGCCTCGCTATTAAGGGACACACCGCCACGGCGCAAAGAATTATCACTTCGTGTTTCATGACTATGTTGTCGTTTCTGAGACATCGCACTGCATTCGTTAAAATGGAACTTCACAGTTATCTCACAATGAAAACAAAACTTTCATAAACGCGCGAATCACACCTGACCAAGTGCTAACGACGACAGACATAACGGCACCACTTCAATGCGGTAGTCAAGCTAGTTATAGATGGCACCACTATACTACCCATATTGCCAATAACAATCAACTGAAAATAGTTCGTATTTATTTTGTGGCTCGCTTAAACCTTATAACATTTATTAAATGCTCATATTTGTGTAAGCAAATAAAAGATTATAAGCACTATACGGAATTAAATACGAATTAACATGAATAAAATGCGTAACTGTATCTGACATATAAAAAGTAGTAGATTGGTGATTCTGATTGACGGGTGACGTTCTTCATTTCATTTTTGTAGTGGTGGCAACATGACTTACAACTGTCAAGTGCAACCTTGTGCCGGCCCACCTATAGAGTGCTGTATTTTCCGGCCTTGTGTATCTCGTAGGCAAAGGCTATGGCGACTGGCCACCATCCTTAGTGATTGGATATCTTGTGATTCTTGTTCTTGTTGATGGGGGGGGGGGTCTTTTAATGTTACCCAGTCACAAATCAGGAATATAAACTTTACTGTTTTTGTAAGGAATCTCCACATTAGACACACACACAATAATAACGAAGCACTTATTCACAACATACACTATGGCATACACACGTTATTGACCGAAAGCTATATACGATGTTGAACAGATGATGAGATCATATGACAATGGAACGTAAGAGTGCGCGATATTTAAAAAACAAGAGAAGATCAGTTGTTTACAAAAGTAAGAAACACTGTACCAGTTGTTTTAGTAACGTACGTCGCCGAGAAGAATATTCAGGACATTGGAAAAACAGGTGATTACTGTCGCCTTCTGGTACTTATATTGAGGAGTGAGGACATGGTTGAACCGTAAACGTATAAAGTTAATAATATGCCGCCGCGTATATGTACCAAGGTTTCTGTGGAATATATGGTTGTAGCTGATAATAAAATTTTCCTTTCGTTCGAGCGGAGCGTTGCCACACTTCCTGCCAAGATGGAAAGGCTGCGTCTTTAAGGAGAGGATAATAATCTGTGAAAGGGGTAGCTACTGTCAGAGGCTCAAAGGGTGAATTACTCGCTTCGTGAGCAGCAAGATCAGCTTTGCCATTGGCTGGATTTGCGGAATGTCCTGGGATCCATATTACAGTTAAATAGACACCCGAAATTTCAAGTTGATAAAGTAAATATTTTACATTATATAAGTAACCAATTATATGACTGCGTGTGCGAACTGAGAGCTTGTAAAACATTTTGGGCATCAGTATATATGGTTGCTTTTTTAGGGAGTGGTGTTTAATATATAAAAGCGCTTGCCGAATAGCAAAGATTTCTGCTGAAAAGATAGGAAAGTTAGTTGGTAAACCGCGCCTACACCCCGATGAGATTTCGATCCATCGGTATAGAATTCAACACCATAATCGCATGGAGAAATTTTGAATTTCTTGACGCGGTAATAGAGAATGGGCCACCTATTAATTGATCTGGTGAAATGGATGTGGAAGTAATTATAATATGGGGAGTAAAATTTAAACTATCATAAGAAAAGGAATGGATAGGTAGTTGACGGGTACGTAGTAATGAATTGCGGAGATAACTCATCTCAATGTAAGCCTGATATAGGCCGACTGCAGGCGATCGTCCATATTTTCGAGGGCGTAGGCTATAGTATTCGCGTCGAAGTTGTAACTTTGGGATTAACGTAGAACGGGATAGGAGTAGTATAATACAGGGATTCGGGCGCCGCCACCGCCACCGGGCTCCCAGAGGCCACCTCCACCTCAACCACAGCCAGAGGCCTCCCAGATGCCTCCTCCACCACCACCACAGCCAGAGGCCTCCCAGAGGCCTCCTCCACCACCCGCGGGAAATTTGAATTTGTAAACAAAGCCACGTGCTTTTTGACAGCTGTCATCGACAACAACGCATCGCTAACCTCAGTACTGCCATCTTGACGGGCCTAAACCTCAGTAGTACCAACTTAACCTAACTAGCGCGAGGTAAACAAAGCCACGTGTTTTTTGACAGCCACGTGCTTTTTGACAGACAACAACGCATCGCTAACCTCAGTACTGCCATCTTGACGGGCCTAAACCTCAGTAGTACCAACTTAACCTAACTAGCGCGTGGTAAACAAGCCACGTGCTTTTTTGACAGCTGTCATCCGCCATCTTTAAACCACAGAGCACTGTGCTGCCCTCTTTATCGTAGTAGACGTAAAATTCGTCACCTGTCATCGGCAGTGCTGCCATCTTGGCGGGCCTAAACCTTAGTGCTACAAACTTAACCTCACTAGCGTGAGATAAACAAATCCACGTGCAGCTGTCATCCGCCATCTTTAGTCTATAGAACACAGTGCTGCCCTCTTTAGCTACTTACCTTTGAAATGTGGTACGTCACAGCTGTCATCCGCCATCTTGCATCCGAAACCTCAGTGCTGCACTCTTTAGCTAGATACCTTTGAAATGTAGTGGTGGCAAATTCTTTATGCTCTTGTTTGGAAACAAAGCCACGTGCTTTTTTGACAGCTGTCATCCGCCATCTTTAATCCATAGAGCACCGTGCTGCCCTCTTTAGCTACTTACCTTTGAAATGTGGTACGTCACAGCAGTCATCCGCCATCTTGCATCCGAAACCTCAGTGCTGCACTCTTTAGCTAGATACCTTTGAAATGTAGTGGCGGCAAATTCTTTATGCTCTTGTTTGGAAACAAAGCCACGTGCAGCTGTCAACGGCCATCTTTAATCCATAGAGCACCGTGCTGCCCTCTTTAGCTACTTACCTTTGAAATGTGATACGTCACAGCTGCCATCCGCCATCTTGCATCGCAAACCTCAGTGCTGCACTCTTTAGCTAGATACCTTTGAAATGTAGTGGCGGCAAATTCCACGTGCTCTTGTTTGGAAACAAAGCCACGTGCAGCTGTCAACCGCTATCTTTAATCCAGAGAGCACCGTGCTGCCCTCTTTAGCTACTTACCTTTGAAATGTTGTACGTCACAGCTGTCATCCGCTATCTTGCATCGCAAACCTCAGTGCTGCACTCTTTAGCTAGATACCTTTGAAATGTAGTGGCGGCAATTTGAAAAATTCTTTATGCTCCTGTTTGGAAACAAACCTATGCGCTTTTTTGTCAGCTATCATCCGCCATCTTTAATCTAGAGAGCACCGTGCTGCCCTCTATGTGGTGGTGGTAAATTCTACACGCTCTTGTTTGGAAACAAACCCATGTGCTTTTCTGACAGCTGTCAACCGCCAGAGAGCACCGTGCTGCCCTCTTTATGCCGGTGGCAAATTCTACGTGCTTTTTGACAGCTGTCATCCGCCATCTTTAATCAAGAGAGCACCGTGCTGCCATCTTTAGCTAGATACCTTTGAAATGTGGTGGCGGCAAATTCCACGTGCTCTTGTTTAGTAAACAAAGCCACGTGCTTTTTTGACAGCTATCATCCGCCATCTTTAATCAATAGAGCACTGTGCTGCTATCATGCGGGTAATTTCGTCAGCTGTCATCCACCATCTTTAATCTACAGAGCGCCGTGCTGCTCTCTGTAGTAGCGGGCAATTTGAAAAGTTCTGTTACTTGTCATCCGTCATCTTTAATCAACAAAGCTTCGTACTGCTATCTTTAGCTACATACATTTAACATGTGATGGCGGATAATTTGAAAATAAAAAACCTTCCGTTAGCTATCATCCGCCATCTTTATTCAACAGAGCATCGTGCTACTATCTCTAGCTACATACATTTAACATGTGGTGACGGCAATTTGAAATTCTATCTAGATGCCATCTTTAATCAACAGAGCACCGTGCTGCTATCCCTTTGAATTGTGGTGACGGATAATTTGAAATTCCGTTAGCTATCATCATTAAACATTAGTGCATTCGCTAACCTAACCTCTCATCTACTATCTTGAAGGAGATTATACGACACCTCCTCCACCTCCTGCTCTTCCTCCTCCTCCTCCCCTACCACCACCGCCTCCTCCTCCTCCTCTGGCAAGGCATAACTTTATCGAACACGCATCGCGAAGGCGAGAGTGTGCAGCGATATGCATGTTTAGACTTACTATTTACGAAAGAAACATAACAAGACTTGAATCGAACACTGCACTCGATGTCGTTAACTTCAACATGTGATTAAAACATTGTCTGGTGTGTTCAGAACACTACATAAGTAGAATCGAACGCTGTACAACATGTTAGGGGATACCTTTGTTCTAAGAAGATCAGATTGAAACATAACAAGACTAGAATCGAACACTGCACTCGATGTCGTTAACCTTAACATGTGATCATAACATTGATTGATGTGTTCAGATCACTAAACAAGTAGAACCGAACACTGTACAACATGTTAGGGGATACCTTTGTTCTAAGAAAATTAGATTGCAAAATAACAAGACTAGAATCGAACACTATACTCGATGTCGTTAACCTTAACATGTGATCAGAACATTGATTGATGTGTTCAGATCACTAAACAAGTAGAACCGAACACTGTACAACATCTCAGGGGATACCTTTGTTCTAAGAAAATTAGATTGAAACATAACAAGACTAGAACCGAACACTGTACAACATGTTAGGGGATACCTTTGTTCTAAGAAGATCAGATTGAAACATAACAAGACTAGAATTGAACACTGCACTCGATACAACATGTGATCAGAACATTGATTGATGTGTTCAGATCACTAAACAAGTAGAACCGAACACTGTACAACATGTTAGGGGATACCTTTGTTCTAAGAAGATCAGATTGAAACATAACATGACTAGAATCGAACACTGCACTCGATGTCGTTAACCTTAACATGTGATCCGATACAACATGTTAGGGGATACCTTTGTTCTAAGAAAATTAGATTGAAACATAGCAAGACTAGAATCGAACACTGTAAGAACATTGTTTGATGTGTTCAGAGCAAAAGTACAACTTCAATGATTTACCTAGTGTAAAAATCAAAAACACACACTGTGCACATATCGCATAGCTATCTCGCCTATCACTTACCTAGTATGAAAATCAAAAACACACTGTGCACATATCGCATAGCTAACTCGGCAACACTTCAAATGATTTGCTTAGTACGAAAATAAAAAATAAAAATCTATACCGCGTAGCTAACTCGTTCATCACACTGCTAAGACGCTTAGTAATTGCAAATACACTGATACATGTCATACAAAAATCAAGAAAGTACACTGCGTAGCCAACTCGCTCGGGTCACTCGCTTAGTAATTGCAACACGACTAGAACACTGATACACGTTACTCTTTTTTTGTCGAAACACACACACACGGATAAGAATGTTCCGAGATACTACATACTTACATGTTTTTTTAAAAAAAATAGGGGGATGAAAGATCATAAATTATATGTACACATGTTGTCTCCTCCAAGTTGTAAGACGAAATAGACGCAGTACTGCGAGTTTCCGCTCTAGCTGGCGACCGGAAGTAGCATGATATCTCAGCAAAAAAAAATACGCGTGAGCTTGCATACACGCAAGTCAGACACAATGATGGATACCGCGATTCAAATCCTGGCAACTTATGCCGTCAGGAAGGGCATCCGGCTAGATCATGTTATGACGATCGCGCAGGTCCCTCGCATAGCATTTGCTATTTCTTTACGGCTTCCGACAGTAGGAGTTCGAACCTGCTATCTCCCGAAGTAGCGGGAATGATTGCGGGTACAAGAGAGTTGAGGGTGATTCATTTGTCGGATGGAGGCGTTAAGCTGTGTGCAGGCTTCTTCGGTAGGAGTAGGCTATGTGCCGGCACTGGGACATCTAGTTATAAAACCCGCTACAACAAATTTATCGCGTATACTGCGATTTAAAATCCTAGTCAGGAAGGGTAACCGGTCGTAAAACTATGGTGTATGATCTAAGAGGCGGGGTGTGCAAAAAAGCCAGCATTAAGTAAGGGTTGTTGATAGGGGGCGTTAAACCTTGTGCAGACTCCTTCGAAAATGATTTTGAGTACAAGACGTTCATGGTGATTCATCTGTCGGATGGAGGCAATAAGCCTTGTGCAGGCATCTTCGGTAGGAGTAGGCTATGTGCCGGTACCGGGATATCTAGTTATAAAACCCGCTATAACAAATTTATCGCGTATACTGCGATTTAAAATCCTAGTCAGGAAGGGTAACCGGTCGTAAAACTATGGTGTATGATCTAAGAGGCGGGGTGTACAAGAAAGCTAGCATTAAGTAAGGGCTGTTGATGGGGACGTTAAACCTTATGCAGACTCCTTCGAAAATGATTGTGAGTACAAGAGTGTTGAGGGTGATTCATTTGTCGGATGGAGGCGTTAAGCTGTGTGCAGGCTTCTTCGGTAGGAGTAGGCTATGTGCCGGCACCGGGTTTTACCCTCTCTCTACTAATGTATATTACATTCTTAGGTAGTTTCGAGGGCGTGCAAAAAGCCAGCATTAAGTAAGGGCTGTTGATAGAGGGGTGTTAAACCTTGTACAGGCTCCTTCAACAGGAGTAGCCTACATGCCGGCGCCGTGCAGGCTCTTTCGATAGGAGTGGGCTATATGCTAGCACTGTGTTTTAACCTCTCCGTACAATCATGATATTTTATGTTAGGAGCTTACACGGGCTGAATGCTACTCAGCTAAGAAGACGTTCCGTGAGTTACAAGTAGCTTATCACCACGCAGTGTCTTCGTTCAAGGTTACTACAGCCGGAAGATGCGTGTACAATTTCAGCCAACACATGCATTCCACAATTCGCTCTGAATGAACCGATACAACTTCAAAGACTGTGGAACAAAGAAAATGTAACCTATAGCCTACAGTTAGGTTTAGTGTGCATGCCTCTCACCCGGCAGTCTCGGGTTCAATTCTCTTGGGGAAAAATATGTTTTACAGATTTTAAATCGCAAGAATTTGTTTTAAGACTAGTTGCCCTTCCTGACGCAAAACTGGCAGTATCTAGCCTCTTACATCATACACTACTGTTTTCGACCGGTTGCCCTTCCTGACGTCAAAGAACTCGGATTAAGAATCTGTTTTACAACTACTTGCACTTTCTAACACGAGAATCGGGGATTTACAGCTAGATGCACTTCATAGATTTTAAATCGCTGTATCACGAACTATTGTTTTACAGCCGGATGCCCTTCCTGACGCAAAACTAAGATTTTAAATCGCAAGAATTTGTTTTAAGACTAGTTGCCCTTCCTGACGCAAAACTGGCAGTATCTAGCCTCTTACATCATACACTATTGTTTTCGACCGGTTGCCCTTCCTGACGTCAAAGAACTCGGATTAAGAATCTGTTTTACAACTAGATGCTCTTTTTAACACGAGAATCGGGGTTTTACAGCTAGATGCTCTTCTTAGATTTTAAATCGCTGTATCACGAACTATTGTTTTACAGCCGGATGCCCTTCCTGACGCAAAACTAAGATTTTAAATCGCAAGAATTTGTTTTAAGACTAGTTACCCTTCCTGACACAAAACTGGCAGTATCTAGCCTCTTACATCATATACTATTGTTTTCGACCGGTTGCCCTTCCTGACGTCAAAGAACTAGGATTGAGAATCTGTTTTGTTTTAAGACTAGTTGCCCTTCCTGATGCAAAACTGGCAGTATCTAGCCTCTTAAATCATACACTATTGTTTTCGACCGGTTACCCTTCCTGACGTCAAAGAACTCGGATTAAGATTCTGTTTTACAACTACTTGCACTTTCTAACACGAGAATCGGGGATTTACAGCTAGATGCACTTCATAGATTTTAAATCGCTGTATCACGAACTATTGTTTTACAGTCGGATGCCCTTCCTGACGCAAAACTAAGATCTTTAAATCGCAAGAATTTGTTTTAAGACTAGTTGCCCTTCCTGACGCAAAACTGGCAGTATCTAGCCTCTTACGTCATACACTATTGTTTTCGACCGGTTGCCCTTCCTGACGTCAAAGAACTAGGATTAAGAATCTGTGTTACAACTAGATGCTCTTTTTAACACGAGAATCGGGGTTTTATAGCTAGATGCACTTCTTAGATTTTAAATCGCTGTATCACGAACTATTGTTTTACAGCCGGATGCCCTTCCTGACGCAAAACTAAGATTTTAAATCACAAGAATTTGTTTTAAGACTAGTTGCCCTTCCTGACGCAAAACTGGCAGTATCTAGCCTCTTACATCATACACTATTGTTTTCGGCCGGTTGCCCTTCCTGACGTCAAAGAACTCGGATTAAGAATGTGTTTTACAACTCGATGCTCTTTTTAACACGAGAATCGGGGATCTACAGCTAGATGTTCGCCGGATGCTCTTCCTGACGGCATAAGTTGCCAGGATTTGAATCGCGGTATCCATCATTGTGTCTGACTTGCGTGTATGCAAGCTCACGCGTATTTTTTTTTTTTGCTGAGATATCATGCTACTTCCGTTCGCCAGCTAGAGCGGAAACTCGCAGTACTGCGTCTATTTCGTCTTACAACTTGGAGGAGACAACATGTGTACATATAATTTATGATCTTTCATCCCCCTATTTTTTTTAAAAAAACATGTAAGTATGTAGTATCTCGGAACATTCTTATCCGTGTGTGTGTGTTTCGACAAAAAAAGAGTAACGTGTATCAGTGTTCTAGTCGTGTTGCAATTACTAAGCGAGTGACCCGAGCGAGTTGGCTACGCAGTGTACTTTCTTGATTTTCGTATGACATGTATCAGTGTATTTGCAATTACTAAGCGTCTTAGCAGTGTGATGAACGAGTTAGCTACGCGGTATAGATTTTTATTTTTTATTTTCGTACTAAGCAAATCATTTGAAGTGTTGCCGAGTTAGCTATGCGATATGTGCACAGTGTGTTTTTGATTTTCATACTAGGTAAGTGATAGGCGAGATAGCTATGCGATATGTGCACAGTGTGTGTTTTTGATTTTTACACTAGGTAAATCATTGAAGTTGTACTTTTGCTCTGAACACATCAAACAATGTTCTTACAGTGTTCGATTCTAGTCTTGCTATGTTTCAATCTAATTTTCTTAGAACAAAGGTATCCCCTAACATGTTGTATCGGATCACATGTTAAGGTTAGCGACATCGAGTGCAGTGTTCGATTCTAGTCTTGTTATGTTTCAATCTGATCTTCTTAGAACAAAGGTATCCCCTAACATGTTGTACAGTGTTCTGTTCTACTTGTTTAGTGATCTGAACACATCAATCAATGTTCTGATCACATGTTGTATCGAGTGCAGTGTTCAATTCTAGTCTTGTTATGTTTCAATCTGATCTTCTTAGAACAAAGGTATCCCCTAACATGTTGTACAGTGTTCGGTTCTAGTCTTGTTATGTTTCAATCTAATTTTCTTAGAACAAAGGTATCCCCTGACATGTTGTACAGTGTTCGGTTCTACTTGTTTAGTGATCTGAACACATCGATCAATGTTCTGATCACATGTTAAGGTTAACGACATCGAGTGTAGTGTTCGATTCTAGTCATGTTATTTTACAATCTAATTTTCTTAGAACAAAGGTATCCCCTAACATGTTGTACAGTGTTCGGTTCTACTTGTTTAGTGATCTGAACACATCAATCAATGTTCTGATCACATGTTAAGGTTAACGACATCGAGTGCAGTGTTCGATTCTAGTCTTGTTATGTTTCAATCTGATCTTCTTAGAACAAAGGTATCCCCTAACATGTTGAACAGCGTTCGATTCTACTTATGTAGTGTTCTGAACACACCAGACAATGTTTTAATCACATGTTGAAGTTAACGACATCGAGTGCAGTGTTCGATTCAAGTCTTGTTATGTTTCTTTCGTAAATGGCAAGTCTAAACATGCATATCGCTGCACACTCTTGCCTTCGCGATGCGTGTTCGATAAAGTTATGCCTTGCCAGAGGAGGAGGAGGAGGAGGAGGAGGAGGAAGAGTAGGAGGTAGAGGAGGTGTCGTATAATCTCCTTCAAGATAGTAGATGAGAGGTTAGGTTAGCGAATGCACTAATGTTTAATGATGATAGCTACCGGAATTTCAAATTATCCGTCACCACAATTCAAAGGGATAGCAGCACGGTGCTCTGTTGATTAAAGGTGGCATCTAGATAGAATTTCAAATTGCCGTCACCACATGTTAAATGTATGTAGCTAGAGATAGTAGCACGATGCTCTGTTGAATAAAGATGGCGGATGATAGCTAACGGAAGGTTTTTTATTTTCAAATTATCCGCCACCACATGTTAAATGTATGTAGCTAAAGATAGCAGTACGAAGCTTTGTTGATTAAAGATGACGGATGACAAGTAACAGAACTTTTCAAATTGCCCGCTATTACAGAGAGCAGCACGGCGCTTTGTAGATTAAAGATGGTGGATGACAGCTGACGAAATTACCCGCATGATAGCAGCACAGTGCTCTATTGATTAAAGATGGCGGATGATAGCTGTCAAAAAAGCACGTGGCTTTGTTTACTAAACAAGAGCACGTGGAATTTGCCGCCACCACATTTCAAAGGTATCTAGCTAAAGATGGCAGCACGGTGCTCTCTTGATTAAAGATGGCGGATGACAGCTGTCAAAAAGCACGTAGAATTTGCCACCGGCATAAAGAGGGCAGCACGGTGCTCTCTGGCGGTTGACAGCTGTCAGAAAAGCACATGGGTTTGTTTCCAAACAAGAGCGTGTAGAATTTACCACCACCACATAGAGGGCAGCACGGTGCTCTCTAGATTAAAGATGGCGGATGATAGCTGACAAAAAAGCGCATAGGTTTGTTTCCAAACAGGAGCATAAAGAATTTTTCAAATTGCCGCCACTACATTTCAAAGGTATCTAGCTAAAGAGTGCAGCACTGAGGTTTGCGATGCAAGATGGCGGATGTCAGCTGTGACGTACCACATTTCAAAGGTAAGTAGCTGAAGAGGGCAGCACGGTGCTCTCTGGATTAAAGATAGCGGTTGACAGCTGCACGTGGCTTTGTTTCCAAACAAGAGCACGTGGAATTTGCCGCCACTACATTTCAAAGGTATCTAGCTAAAGAGTGCAGCACTGAGGTTTGCGATGCAAGATGGCGGATGGCAGCTGTGACGTACCACATTTCAAAGGTAAGTAGCTAAAGAGGGCAGCACGGTGCTCTATGGATTAAAGACGGCGGTTGACAGCTGCACGTGGCTTTGTTTCCAAACAAGAACATAAAGAATTTGCCGCCACTACATTTCAAAGGTATCTAGCTAAAGAGTGCAGCACTGAGGTTTCGGATGCAAGATGGCGGATGACTGCTGTGACGTACCACATTTCAAAGGTAAGTAGCTAAAGAGGGCAGCACGGTGCTCTATGGATTAAAGATGGCGGATGACAGCTGTCAAAAAAGCACGTGGCTTTGTTTCCAAACAAGAGCATAAAGAATTTGCCACCACTACATTTCAAAGGTATCTAGCTAAAGAGTGCAGCACTGAGGTTTCGGATGCAAGATGGCGGATGACAGCTGTGACGTACCACATTTCAAAGGTAAGTAGCTAAAGAGGGCAGCACTGTGCTCTATAGATTAAAGATGGCGGATGACAGCTGCACGTGGATTTGTTTATCTCACGCTAGTGATTTTAAGTTGGTAGCACTAAGGTTTAGGCCCGCCAAGATGGCAGCACTGCCGATGACAGGTGACGAATTTTACATCTACTACGATAAAGAGGGCAGCACAGTGCTCTGTGGTTTAAAGATGGCGGATGACAGCTGTCAAAAAAGCACGTGGCTTTGTTTACCACGCGCTAGGTAGGTTAAGTTGGTACTACTGAGGTTTAGGCCCGTCAAGATGGCAGTACTGAGGTTAGCGATGCGTTGTTGTCTGTCAAAAAGCACGTGGCTGTCAAAAAACCACGTGGCTTTGTTTACCTCGCGCTAGTTAGGTTAAGTTGGTACTACTGAGGTTTAGGCCCGTCAAGATGGCAGTACTGAGGTTAGCGATGCGTTGTTGTCGATGACAGCTGTCAAAAAGCACGTGGCTTTGTTTACAAATTCAAATTTCCCGCGGGTGGTGGAGGAGGCCTCTGGGAGGCCTCTGGCTGTGGTGGTGGTGGAGGAGGCATCTGGGAGGCCTCTGGCTGTGGTTGAGGTGGAGGTGGCCTCTGGGAGCCCGGTGGTGGTGGCGGCGCCTGAATCCCTGTATTATACTACTGATAGGGCGAGTTGTTTGAGAATATACTTTTTTGCGAGCATTTGGCGTCTAATTAAAAGTTGACTTTCACTTGTTTCTACGAGTAGAACATTAGTGGGAGAAGTTTTAAGAGCGCCAATACAGATTCGTAAAGCTTGATGTTGGATTGTATTAAGTTGAGATAAAGTGGCTTCCAACGCCATATCTATAAAATTGGCACTGTAATCCATACACGAACGGATAGTTGCCCGATATAGCGATAACGCTGTTGAGGGCTCGGCTTCCCATTGTCGACTCGTAACTGTTTTTAGGATTTTAAGGTAGCCGTCTGATTTATGTCGTAATGTATGAATATGTTGTTTCCAGTTAAGGTTACGATCTATAAGTATACCCAAGTAGGTATGTTGAGTAGTGAAAGGAATACTGAATCCATCAAAGTGGATAGGCGTATGATCAAACTAGCATTTGTGGGTAAAAATCATTGCGGCGCACTTTGAGATAGAGAGTTGTAAGCCATGTATGTTGAACCATGTTAGTATAACAGTTGCTATGGACTTTCGGCAGTCGTCTATGCTAGTGTGTGAGGTGTAATTAACGAAATTATCCGCAAATGCTAAAACGCGAGCAAATGGTGTTATGATCTGTTTTAAATCACTTGTATAGAGGGCAAATAATATGCCTCTAAATATCGCTCCCTGTGGGAGCCCATTTGATGCCTGGAGACTAGTAATATGGTGTTGTGCCGATTTAACTTTTCCCACAGGAGGTGCAGAGGAACTGAATCATATGCATTTTTGATGGCTAGAAATATAGCAATAGTGCTGTGTTTTCTCCAGCGGGCTAATAGAATGTCAATAAGTAAATTATTAATCGGATCCTGTGTACTATGACCTATTAAAAAGGCATATTGAAATTTTGGAAAGAGATTGTGATAGTCCAATAACCATACTAGTCGGCGTAGTAAAATCTTACAAAAGATTTTACGTAAGCAAGAACTATTCCACGATAATTCGCGGGGTCGTTGGGAGTTTTATGTGGTTTCAACATTGGTTTTAAATGAAAACCATTCCACTGAGGGGAAATGCGCGCACTTTGCAAAATATTGTTATAATAGTTAAGTAGTACTAAGTTGTGCTTGGACAGGAAGTAACTGAAGCATTGTATACGTTATTGAATCCGGACCTGGGGAAGATCTGTTAGCGGTAGTCAAGACGGCTCGTAATTCAGTGAATTGTATGGGTTGTAGTAAAGTGGAAAATTGAGGATGAGACGTGTAGGAGGGAAATTAGAAATGTGGTACTGTATAATCAGGAGTAAGGGAATTAAGAAAGGCACTAAGTATATCTCTAGATACAGGTTGCTGTTTTTGATTTTGGGAGGCTCTGGTAAGCATGCGTACCGTTTTCCACAAATGGGATACCGGAACATGAGTGGTTAAGGACGATATAAATGTTCTCCAAGCAGCTCTTCTTTTATTATTAAAGATACTTTTAGTTCGAGCAATATGACGCTTTATGTTCAAACAATTCGCTTGCGTTAATGATTGGCGATAAGTTTTAAATAAAAGTTTACGTTGCCTAACTAGATCATGACACTCTTTGTCCCAGCAATGTATGATTTGAAAAGGCCGAGGAAAAGACAAGATTATTGGTTTATATGGCAGGAAAGTAGTAATATAATTATGAAAGATTGTAAGCAGCATCGAATAAGTTATTGTACGCCCATGACGGTTGTTAAAATAATTATTTAGGTATACGACGTAAGTTTCGTTATCAAAGTTTCTAAAAGTACGCATATTACTGGCTTGTTCAGCTACTTGCATAATTGTACGTGGTCTACCAATACCGATAGTGGTCGCTAGAATGTGTCGGACAATGTATTCCAAGTAATCATGGGGGCCATGTAATCACGACACAAAGTTAAATCGACAGCGCTGGGAGGAGATCCTGGAGTGGAGAGTCGCGTAGGGGGTCCATCATTAAGGATAGTAAAATTATGCTGTTGTGAGGTGAAAAGAAGATGAGAACCTTTTGGGGTATCATTTATACCTCCCCATGCAGTATGGTGGCAATTAAGGTCCCTAAACATAATAACATGTGATAAAGAATCGAATTGACTAAAGAAGGACGACCATTGCGTTGTTGAAATATATATATATATATATATATCAGAGGGACAGTATATATTAACTAAATGTAAATAATTATTTGTAATACCAACAACGTAAGTTTGTGGGATTTTACTCAATATGGATAAGGGTTGATATGAAAATGAATTATGTATACATATCGCTACACCAGCACAGCCTGGCCCGTCTTGTCGCTCGATATTATATCCCGGAAGAGAGAAGGTGGTTTGAGCGGTAAAGCATGTTTCCTGAATCATAATAATATGAGCCAAAGTTTCTCTTATAATTAATTGTAGTTTATGTTTTTTAGGAATTACACTCCTAGCATTCCATTGTAGAACGTTTATCATAATACTCAAGGATGTTGGCTGGAAAACGACATGAGTAAGTTGCGGCTCATTGCCAAGTCATTGTAATAATAAAATTAAAATTTGATGAATTTCTTTTTGAAAAGGATCCTTTTTACTTTGTTGCTGATGTTCCTGATGTGCTATCACTATTGTACACATTTAGGGCAGCAAATGTTGAAGGTTGTGGTGTGGCAGGGGCAGATACAGTAGCCGGCGTATAAACGGGTTTTTCCAGAGGAATGTTTTCATTACGAAGGAGAGCCATATACCATTACCTACTAGTAATATTAGTAGGTACTGCATATACCCTGTTATATCGTAACCTGGAGGAGGGGTAGACTTGGAGGAATCCATGATAACTTGTGTGAATTTTCTCTTTCTGGGATTTTCAGGAGGAAGAGAGGTAGTTTCTTGAGACAAAGGGGGAAATGTTGGGGGATTTGTGGAGGATAATAGATGGGAAGTGCTATTTTATACTTTGCTTCGTCGAAAGAGATATATTCCGTACTCATTAGTTTTTCAATTTTACTTGATATTTGCGTTCTGGACACTCTGAAGATCCTGTCAAATGGTCCCGTTTGCAACGCACGCATTTTCTAAAATGCTCGTTACAATCGTTAGTAGCATGTTGAGCACATTTACCACATCTGTAGACCTGTGCCTTGCAATGCCTTTCGGTATGGCGATATCTCTGGCATTTCCCACACATAATAGGAGCAAAAATAACAGGCTCAACATCTAAATAGACTCTGTACAAGGACACTTGTTGCGGTAAGTTCTGCGCACGATAGATCCAGTGGGAAGGTATTCGATTTTATCATTCTGTACTACTTTTCGATTTAGCCTTTGAACTGCTTTAACCGGGACAGTTGATTCGAGGTGTTGTAGTATTTCTACGTTTGTCAAATTCTTATCAACTCCCCGTATTAGACCGACACGTAAGACATTAGAGGATGGAATATACGCCTTCACTTTAAGAGTTTCCAGAATAAGGTTGTGTATCAATGCAATTGCCTGTGCGGCAGATTGAAAAGACACCTGTATACGATTTCTGCCTTTACGTGCTATGGATTTAACGCTTAAGTAATTTTCATAGAAATGTCTGCCTAATGCCATTGACAGATGTTTATGTATGGGCCATATTGTAATACTCCTGCACGTTGGTCGCCTGAGCCACTTCACCAAATCGAGCACTTTGTTGAACTGGTGGAAGATCTTTCTACTGAGGAGTTTCACCAAGTTGTTCACTTTGTTGGACGTGTGATTGATCCTTATTAACATGTTCTAGAGAAGAGTTGTCCATGGATTCCTCGTCCATAGGAACTTCAATCTCTTTACCTACTACTAACTGTGAACCCGTCAGTAGCAAAAAGACTTTAATATTACTTATCTAGACTCACAGAGCGCGCTGATGCTAAGCGGAATATTGAACACTTTCGCGCATCGCCATGTTGCGGGCGCTTCAGCTTCGAATGCATGGCTAGCACGTGGTAATGTTTACAGACCCTTGCATGTTTTCGATTTGAATCATGCCTGTTTTGGATCTGGTTTGGTATTATATGTGACGGAGTGATAATGCAATGTCAAATATTTTCAAGGAATGTGAGAGCTGATACATTACGTTAGTTAAATTGACCGGCTATATTAGGCCTAAAGTTAGGCAATACCTGTGGAATATTCACGAGGGTGAATTATGTGCAGCCTTCATTCGTACAGACTGCTATCAGAAGGAATCGTGTATTTCTTTTCACATGTGAGTAGAAATCGAACTGTTAAAAAATAACTTTCATTATCACAATCTAGAACTAAACAGGTTATAGGGTGGTTGATTCAGAGAACATTTAGGTTTGTTTTTCTTCTTTGCCTTTTTCCAGTTCATCGGGGATAATTGTTTAGAACTAAAAAGCTGTTCTGAAAAAGACTACATATTTTATATACAAACTGTGTAGCGGTATTAGAAATTTGATAAACCTGGGCATAGAATCCGTAAGATATGGTTGACACAACTTGATAAAATCTTCTAATATTAGGGATTTGACATTTTTTTATTAGTATCGTGTGTCTTATTTTCTCCTATTTTCTCACTTGCTTTATAATAAAAGAATACAATTGTTAATACGCTATTCCAGAAAAATCTGACAATATAAAGTCTAAACAAAGCTCATTACAATCTTGTCAATCCTAGTCTGCATTAGAAAACGCTAATCAAATTAACTTTTCACTATGATATTAATCTTTTTTGTTTGCAAGCGCTTTACTTTCAATTTTATTTTCTTTCTGGTTAAATCATGGTGCTCATATTAGAGAAAAATTAGAACGCACTTTCAATTTTTATGTGCTCATATAACGTTAATTCAGAATGAGTTTGTAAAAGCAGTAATATTTAAGAAGATAATATTATGAGGAGGGTTTTACATCTTAAATGGTAACATTCTTTCTTAAGCCTAACCGGGCGAGTTGGCCGTGCGGTAAGGACCACGCAGCTTTGAGCTTGCATCCGGGATATAGTGGGTTCGAACCCCACTCTCGGCAGCCCTGAAGATGGTTTTCCATTTTCACACCAGGCAAATGCTGGGACTGTACGTTTAATTAAGGCCACGGGCTCTTCCTTCCCTTTCCTAGGCCTTTCCTATCCCACCGTCGCCATAAGACCTATCTGTGCCGGTGCGACGAAAAGCAAATTGTAAAAAATAGAACTTAAGCCTAAACCTCGCAGAGAAACTCAAACTAACCCTAGACATTAATTTCATTTTAAGAAATATACAATAGAAGACTAGCATCAGTGTAACGAATGTCAGGCAGCATTTGCCTAAATCCAAATCACACAAACATGATAATTTAACTTCTACTCATCCAATTACGTTATTTCATATCTAAACCAAATCAAACCCCATGGCACAACAGGCCCGAATGGCGACCGCTGCTCAGCTTGATGGCCTGCAGATTACGAGGTGTCATGTGGTCAGCACGGCGAATCCTCTTCGGCCGTTATGTCACCGTCAGATAGCTCCGCAATTGTAATCACGTACGCTGAGTGGACCTCGAACCAGCACTCAGATCCAGGTATAAATCTCTGACCTGGCCGGGGATTGAACCCGGAGCCTCCGGCTAAGAAGTAGACACACTACCCCTACACCACATTTCGTATTCAGAAAATGATAAAACATGTATCTGATTATTTTAGAAAGATTTCTGCATTCATGTACTTTTTAAAAATCTGTTCAGATAATTGAGAAAAATTTGCTGTTTGCCCGAGCGGTTAGGGGCGCGCGGCTGTGAGCTTGCATCCGGGAGATAGTGGGCTCGAATCCCACTGTCGGCAGCCCTGAAGTTGGTTTTCCGTAGTTTCCCATTTTCATACCAGACAAATGCTGGAGCTGTACATTAATTAATGCCACGGTCGCTTCCTTCTAACTCCTAGGCCTTTCCCATCCCATCGTCGCCGTAAGACCTATCTGTGTCGGTGCGACGTAAAGTCACTAGCAAAAATAATATTGCTGTAATGACTTATCTGAGACAAATCATAAGCTATTTACCTTTCATAGAAAGATTTTATTTCACAGGTTTCCTTTTTTTTGTTGATATTGAAGATTATTGTTTTCGGTACAGGAGTTCGTAGATATTTAATTTATGTGTTCTCCAGTCTGTTTTGAGACAGGTTATTTTTATTTCACGATATGTAATCATACTTAAGTTGTAGACCGCTTTTTGAACATGTCTTCATATTTTCAATAAAGCTAAATAATTGTTGATCCTAGGTTTCTCAACGGACAGATTGCCACGTGATTCTCATCCTTTGAGTCTGGCCTTCTTGCCATACGTACAATGTTCAAACACATCAGTTACAAACATGTCACCTATATTAAAGTGAGCGACATTATCATTTTCGAGGTACCGCTAGTGTATTTTTCAGTCTTCTTATTCGTCTGCTAATCTTTTAGGTGCGCCACCTATAGGCTATCCAAAGGATTTGTGTAGATTTTTCAGTTTTTATACAGAAGTATATTTTAATATTACCACAGTCTTGATAATTATGCATATTTATTTCGTGTGTACACGGTAGTCTGTCATTAATTTCATAAGGCGAATGTTTTTATGTGTGCGATATGTAAGTTAAAGCATGAATTCCATACGATCTCTGCGTCAAGCTGAGGAGCGCCCGCAACATGGCGGTATGCGCATGGACATGTCTTCCCCAGTCACAGGCTTCTGCGCAGCCAGTGGTGTGGGGCCTTGCTCAGTAACCCGTCCCCCCCCCCCCCATTGGAGGCGGCCATCCTTCACTCGTATCACCACTGAACACACGAGAGATCACAAGCAAGTAACTCGCTATTCACGACGACTTTCGTGCTTCACGGCGAGCGCGAATGCGCAATACACCTTGTATTCTCTGGATACAGTCTGACTACCGCTGATGCCACTAGATAGCAGCTGTGTACCCTTATTGTTGATTCCAGCTTACCTTCCTTGTCACCAGATCCGTGAATGTTGAGTAATGGCGTATTGTGTTTCTTGATGTGAAACTCTATCCGAATTTTAAGGTATGTCTTAAATATTTGATAAGGATTGAGAAATTTATTCGGCCATCTCATAAGAGAATGAAATTATAATTTTACCTTCCGCAGTCCAGCACTCGCTACATTCAGCTACGCGCTGTATGACTGTTTTTTTTTATTTTACGCTCGGGTAGAATCAAATACAGTAGACACAATACGCGACATTCAGCGAGATATCGAGGGACAGCTATTAGAGCTCTCTCTAGCGGATTGACCTGAGAACTACTGATTCTGTCTTAAGAGCACGTGTATTTGTATGTGTGAAGTTTTTGGTGTTATTTATGCGTTTTAAGTGAGTTGACATAATTAAATAGTAGCGTGTGTCATTCCTTGATATCTCCTCTCAACATTAGGGGAAAGGTGTGTGCTGTGTTTGGCTGCAGTAACTATGAAGTAGAGAAGAATGCGCGGTCTTTCTTCAGTTTCCCTCGTGACAAGAAAATGTAATATTGTGTTTGCATATATATTTTTCCAGCGACAAAGATATTTTCATAGTACTTTATAATCTTCTGACCTGCTCGACCCATATTTTAACTGGCTTAAAATATAATACGCATATTTTATAGTATAGTGCAGCAGTTAACATTCAATACCGATGTGTTTTTGTAGGTGTGATCTGTGGGTTTTATTTAATTAAGGAATTATTATATTGGAATCAGTGCGTAGAAGAAACGTATAATACTTCTGTACTTCAATCACCTCAGAAGTGATGTCCTTTGTGTCTATTAATTGCCTTAATTTAAATAAGGAGCAAGTGGCCAATCACTGAAATGATACTGGCCAATAACTGTCAAAAGTGGCCAATAACTGCATCTTTTAGCATCTTCTTAAACTTATTAAAATTTGGGAATTATATTGTTATATAATCAAATAGAAATTATACTGCACGTTAGCAGGCACTACACAGACGTCAATAAAATTAAAAAAAAATAAACTATATATCTCGTTTAGTTTCTCTGTGTAGAATATCAAAAAATCCTTAAGTGGCCAATCACTACATGGTTTACCCTACATCTCCCTTACTAACAAAGGAGCAGGGACGGCTTTTTAAACGGGTTACAGGTTTGTACAGCCTCTGGCTATTTTCCTGAATCCCAGATACCTACTCTTACCAGATCAGTCTTCAATCATGACCGTACGTCTGAAGAAGGCCAGGATCCTCAACGTTTGTAGCTTGTGTGGGGACAGTAGGGTTCTTCTTCTTCGTGAAAGGTTAATGGACTTGTACTTTTTACACAGTCACAATAAAAATGTAAAGGAACAAAATTGACGCTTCCTCAATAACACACACATTGTGCACGGAACTTTCGATCAGCTAATCTGTTTAGGTCGTGCAAGTTTTGTAGCTTACGTTACACACAATAACGGGGACTAACAAGTGGTATCCTGAATTAATCACTTCTTCTTCTTGTTGTTGAAATATTAGGTTCGTTCCAACACACGAGTTTCTGACGGTCACCGGCGGATTCATGCATCGCCCTGTGCACATGGGCCGGGTTGGGATTGGTCATCGGCTGGTCCCGAACTTGATCGTGCTGGGAAAACTTCCTGGACAGCAATCTGACGTGTAAACAAAGCGTTTGGCGCATATTTAGTACTACCTTGCCCTGTTTAGTTATTTGTAAATTCGTGCGAAAAAGGAAAGGGTAAATTACTGAAATACTGATTAAATTTAATATATAAAGAACACGATACAACAAGTATTTTAAAAATTAATAAAGTATGAAATACACACACATGGTTTATATTCGTTTTGATTGGTTAGGGAGGGATAGCTGCCTCCAAGCTTTAGGCCTGTATTTCAATGTTAAGGAACTATGATTTAAGTATCTTGGATCAAATAAATTTTATAATCTTTGATAAAAGAACTTGGATGAAACATAAATGTTTATACATATCTAAATATTTGCGATTAAGTAAATATAGCGATATAGTGAATGATATTAAAGGATGTTAGGAAGAAAATAATCGTTTTCAGCTCCCAATACTCGGCAGAAGGGAACTGCTGATATTGCCACATTTTTGTTAGGCATAGTAAATCTCAAACAACAAACGTAGGAATAAATTTACAAGCGGCTTTTCGTCGCACCGATACAGATGTCATGGCGACGATGGGATAGGAAAGGGCTACGAGTGGAAAAGAAGCGAACGTGGCCTTAATTAAGGAACAGCCCCAGAATTTTCTTGGTGTAAAAATGGGGAAACCACAGAAAACCATCTTCATGGCTGCCAACAATAGAGTTCGAACCCACTATCTCCTGAATGCGCGCCCAACTCGCTCGGTATAAAAATAAATACACTTGCACGTTCTATTTTCATAGGTCCTTGTCACAACCTTCGGTTCATAGACTCGCGGGTTCAATTCCTGGCCAGGTCTCGTTAATTACACGAACGCGGGAACTGGGTGTTTATGTTCGTCTCAATACGTGCTCGTCATAACCAACCAACCAACCAACCAACCAACCGACCAACCAACCAACCAACCAACCAACCAACCAACCAACCAACCAACCAACCAACCAACCAACCGACCCACCAACCAACCGACCAACCAACCAACCAACCAACCAACCAACCAACCAACCAACCAACCAACCAACCAACCAACCAACCAACCAACCAACCAACCAACCAACCGACCCACCCACCAACCAACCAACCAACCAACCAACCAACCAACCAACCAACCAACCAACCAACCAACCAACCCACCAACCAACCAACCAACCAACCAACCAACCAACCGACCCACCAACCAACCAACCAACCAACCAACCAACCAACCAACCCACCAACCAACCAACCAACCAACCAACCAACCAACCAACCAACCAACCAACCAACCGACCCACCAACCAACCAACCAACCAACCAACCAACTAGCCAACCAACCAACCAACCAACCAACCAACCGACCCACAACCAACCAACCAACCAACCAACCAACCAACCAACCAACCAACCAACCAACCAACCAACCAACCGACCCACCAACCGACCCACCAACCGACCCACCAACCAACCAACCAACCAACCGACCCACCAACCGACCCACCAACCAACCAACCAACCAACCAACCAACCAACCAACCAACCAACCAACCAACCCACAACCAACCAACCAACCAACCAACCAACCAACCAACCAACCAACCAACCAACCGACCCACCAACCGACCCACCAACCAACCAACCAACCAACCAACCAACCAACCAACCAACCAACCAAACAACCAACCAACCAACCAACCAACCAACCAACCAACCAACCAACCAACCGACCCACCAACCAACCAACCAACCAACCAACCAACCAACCAACCAACCAACCAGTGAGCAGAAAGCAGTGGAACAAGTGGTATGTAGGTTTCTTTTTTGATGTACGGTACCAGGATTACCTACAATACAAGTTTTAAATTACTAATTAACTTTTATGTGGCCGTGACCCTGTCATTTTCTACCATTACAAAAGACAACTAGAATAATCACTGCTGAGTTTGGACAGTGAAATCAGAATGACGCGATTAGAAAGAACCTCAGAATTCCACAAGCAACAATAAAACTTAAATGTTCTCGCTTCCTTGGTGCTGCTAACTGCATATCCAACTGATCTTCACTGAATAAAGATTCAACGAAATCCCCTCACCTTTCTATTCTTGTTGCGTATTTATTAATTAGTTATTTACTAATTATTACTAATTTATTATTAACCTTTTTACTTATTATTTCTATTCTTCAATTCACAATGTTTCGATTTTATGTTTTTAGCATAGATCAGTTCTAAAACACAGGAGAGGAGTGTCTCCCTCAATCATATGACAGAGCACAATGCTTACGTGTCAGGCCAAGCAGAGTAACTGTAAACGTGCATGAGGCAGTGCGCAGTTAGTCGCGCAGAACACAAAGTATTCCGTAGTAGGAGCATAGGAATGAAAAGGGGACACGAAACAAATAATAAGCCCAAGGGATCAGGTTTTAAGAATCATGACATATATTGTAACAACATCAAAAGAAAGCTTATAAACACGATACATAGCAATTAAAACTCATAATCTTTGGTATAGGTCAGGTACTGGAATAGTAGACATGTTAGAAGATTAAGTTAAGAAAATAAGGCGTATGTACAAGTGCTTTGTGAGAATTATAAACAGATGACAAGATTCAAATAGTTACAATGGTGACAATAAAAACCAAACCAAACCGCATGGCACTACAGCCCTTGAAGGGCCTTGGTCTACCAAGCGACCGCTGCTCAGCCCGAAGGCCTGCAGATTACGAGGTATCGTGTGGTGAGCACGACAGATCCTCTCGGCCGTTATTCTTGGCTTTCTAGACCAGGGCCGCTATCTCACCGTCAGACAGCTCCTCAATTCTAATCACGTAGGCTGAGTGGACCTCGAACCAGCCGTCAGATCCAGGTAAAAATACCTGACCTGGCCTGGAATCGAACCCGGGGCCTCCGGGTAAGAGGCAGGCACGCTACCCCTACACCACGGGGCCGGCGTACCCTGAATATACTTCAAAAAATATTACTAGTGGAATGATACATTCACTAAACATTGGGATAGCAATGCGAAGAAACCACCACATCGATATTTCACAATATTTAATCCCCCGAAAACGAATTTCATTTAACTAGAAGAACAAGTGAACATTAATTTTAAAACCATTAAATAGAACAACAGTTATGAAAATTCGCAGACCATTACTAATCTTTTAGTGCATTATTAATTTCTCATAGAAGAAGGAGAATAGGAAGCAACAAGGGCATACAGCGGTAGAAGGAGAGGTAGGGAAAATGGATAAAGTAAAAACAAACACAGGTAAAGGCATTAAGGGAACAGGCAGGGATCAGGCTGCAAAACCCCATTGAAGCTTAAGTTCATTTCAACACACGAGGTTCGAGCTCGCTTATTGGCCCGCCAAGGAAAACTCCCCAATCACAGTTGTCAGTGTTCACAGAAATGAAGGAAGTTCTCCATAGTGTAAGTAAAGTCCAAAAGGGACCGACATTTTAAAAGCTTGATATTTGTAACAAAGTCTGTGAGGAGCTAGAAAGAATATCAACATGAATATGTAAAATAAAACATGAGTCTGCTCACCCAGCGAGACGTAGAAGGTTCCCACACAGGTTAAATAAGTCAGCACGGACCAGCCGCGGACGATATAAAACTCCCACTGCTTACAATAGCATAATGCACACACCTTATCCTCGACCAAGTTTTTTTTTCCGTGGGGGGGGCCCCGAAGCCCGCTCCCCCCGCGTGACCATCGACTCAATCTACATGGCCTCCGACATGCTATTAGTTCTAAGAAGAAAGAGATAGCAGGGAGGAGTGGAAGTGTGATACTAAAGGAGTATCTGCCTGTCCCCATGCTCAGCATGCTACCAGGCCAGATGTGGTGGTGGGTATCAATAGTGGTGTAATCAGGTAGTAAGGGTCAGGACAAAACCACATAGGCGGAAATAGAAAGGTGCCTACATGTAAAACCTGACATTTTGTAGATAGCACATGCAAGGATGTGGTTCTGGAGAGGTCCAGGTAATTGTGTTAGTTGGGAATAGGTATCATGCACAGTCATAAGCCTATTCCTCGCCATTCCAGTTATTCAGGAGATCAGTCCTTCTGGGCACTGCTGTGACTAGCGCGGGCCGTGCCGGTTGCCGAGCCATGCGGCAATAGCCACTAGTGCCTGCCGCACCGCCCGACCCCCTTGAGATCCCTCGTACCCAGTCTCCAAACCCGGAGAATGAGGCCAAGCCCGCCGAGGCGGGGACCTGCTGGATGGTTGTGGGACATGGCGCCGGGCCTCCTTCCTCTCCGCCCGCGCCATGGCCCGGTAGACAGGGCAACTGCGATGGGAGGCCGGGTGGCCCCCCGAGCAGTTGGCGCACACCGGCGCCTCCCTAAGTGCTGCGCAGGCCGTGTAGTAGTGATCACCACCACAGCGGTTACACCTCACCTCGAGCCCACAGCTGACCTGACGGTGGCCCCACCTCAGACAGCGGAAACACTGCAAGAGCTGTTGAGGGGGACGTTCTGTTCTCACCTGACCGCCGCTATCTGCTGAGGTCCTCTCCTGATTGGCTCCTCGGCTGACTGCTGTCCTGGGAGCAGTCTTGGGTTGCGGCTGGGCGGCCATCTCCTGATGGGCCGGCGTCGCCTTCTGCCTCCTGGTCCGGCGTCGTCTTCTTCTTCTTCGTCCCGGGCGTGTCTTCTCGGCAGGGGAAGAGGCCTCGTCCTGGTGGCCCTCCTCCCGGCCTGGTGACCCCGCGGTAGCTGGCGGTTCCGCTGCGTCGCCTTCTTCTTCCTTCTCCTGGCTGGCGGCGGCGGCGTCGGTCGGTGTTAACACTCGACTGCATTCCCGGTCCTGGGGGGCGCACATCGAGGTCTGCAGCTCGACAGACACGATAGCAGGCTGGGCTTGGGTGGCAGCCTCCGAACGCCATGGGGTGTCCTTTTCCACTGCTGTGCTGCCATCCGCCATACGGGGCGCCTTCGTGGATTGCGCCCGGGTGACCGGTCCTTCCTGGTGGGCCTGAGTCTGTGACCACTTCGTGGAGGTGGCCCTTGGAGGAGCGGTCTGCGTCCACTTCGCAGTTCCGAGTCGCTCAGCCTGGGTCGCACAGTCGCGGCGCCAGGGGGCGGTATGCTCCACCTACGTAGTGGCGTCGCTGGTCTCCGGCTGGGTGGCTTGGACTAGGTCAGTGTTAACCGCCCTATGCCTTAGCCTCCTCGGCGTCTGGGTGATGGCCTCCCTGGTCTGCGGCTCAGCACTCCTCCTGAGGGCGCCGGCGTTCGTCCCTGGCACGCCGTCCCTCCCTGGTAGACGGACGACCTGAAACAGAGTAGAGAGCTCAATCTCCACGTCGTGCATCCGCTCCTGGTCGTGATGCCTTATGATAAGGCCTCCTGGTAGAAAGCTCTCCACGGACATGGTCGTCGGTAGCCTCCTGCCACCCTGGAGGGGGCGCCGCACTCTGTCCAGGACTAGGGCCCGTTCGGAATGAACAGGGCGACCTGGCCTGTAGTAGACGAGCAGCGCCTCGTACTCCGGATCGGTGTAGCCCTCAGAGAAGAAAAAGCCTTCAGGGGGGTCGCACCCGTCCCTGTGCGGCTCCGTCTCCACCTCGGTCTGCGACTCGTCCTGCTCCCTCGGTGAGGACGGTGTCCTCGGTTCTGGGTGGTCCTCCATCCATTGCCGCGTTGTGCAGAGGCGATCTCCCCTGTAGTAGACTCCTCTCGCCAACGCCATGCCATTGGGACCGTCCCTGAAGTTCGTCGTGGCCATCCTGAAATAGAATCCTGAAAGAGAGAAGCGAGCACTGAGGCGAAACGGCAAGTTTATATAGGCCGGAGAGCCAGGGGTGGAATGTGCGGGAACACTGATGACGTCAGGGGGTGCGGGGAGAGGAAAGCAAGCACACACAGTCGTGAGGCAGACAAAGCAACAGATGGATGGTAAACGTAGCAGTCCAATGTCACTAGCGATGAATATGCACGAGGTAAGAAAACATATATATCGGGAGCAAGTTACAACAAGTATCTTAATATAATTCATTAACAGATTTAGAAATAATTATTACTGCTTAGAGATTATGGCAATGTTAACAAACCACATGTGAGAAGAACAGGAGTGGAAATGCACATGGTCTGTTCAGTGAGTTTCGTCTCTCGCGCATGTCCGTACTACCGGTTCATGCCACAGGCTGCGGACGAGTTCTGGCGGTCAGGAACTGCAGTTTGAGGTGTGTTGGAACGCTTTCTCTCAACTGCACATTCGTCGGATGGTTAGAACGAACCTATTGTTTGTTTGTGAAGAGCGTGTGGGCTTTGTGTTGTTGAAATATTAATGGGCTTATCAATTTCACCCAGTTCCAATACGTATCAGTAATAAACACTATAACACACTATTAATCACAATATACGATGTTGTATATTATCACTAGGGCTCGGATGTTTAGGAAAAGTCATATTTTTCTTTGTCTCTATTTTCTTGCCTGATTGGATGTTGGTGCAATTCAGGTGATTATCGTCACAATTAAGTGATTTTATTTGTCGTATAAATGCATATTTTGACTATTTGTTGTCATGAGGTCATATTTTGAACTATTTTCGTAAAAACGTCACATTTCTGTCATATTTCGGCGGTCTGACGACAGCTGCAGCTGCGCAAAATCTTCTACTTATCGAATGCGAACCAGTGTTCACAAAACTGCTCCTCGGTATCGCATCTGCAGTTAATATAAGTGGAATACCGTTTGTACAGAATGAAGGTCATAGACTTGACTGCACCTTTTACATGATTTAAATATGCACCAATAACCTTGTGACACAGAAAGGAGCTACTCTTCTTACAAGAATGTGTTAAGTGATAATCGGAAGTCTTTCGTGCCTGATGATTTGAAGATGAATCTTGTCATACACTTCAATTCCACCCGCGGAGAAGAACGAAAAAGGTATGTCAGCTTGCACTATAGGCTCTGCCGCCCTACAATAATGTATTCAAAGATATCTACTTAATTCGTTTCGTGCTGCTCAATTTAAACTTTAACGCATTTAATATTATTAATGAAATCTGGGTTTGAAAGTTCCAAAATATTAAAAAAAAAAAAAAGATTGATTTCTAGTTGTCTCGTATTTCAAACTACCACTACAGAGTGAAAACATGTTTTGACTTTTAAAATTTTGTATGATCTGATAATCTTAGTACCGGTGCTTTATAGCTATGTACAGTAGTCACAATTGTTCGATAAGTGAATGAAGAACAATAGCCTGTGAATAACTGCTGAGCATGTATATTCAGAAAATGAGTCCAATGTGAAAGAAAGAATAAAGAATTTAGTTAACAAATATGTATCAAACGAATTGCCCTTTCGATTTATAATTTATTTAAAAATGTCCATATTTAGTCATTTACTGGTCACATTTTGTCATTTTACGTCATATTTCGTCACATTTGAGGTCATATTTGCTTGCTTACTTGAGCTATTTTTAGGTCTTAAACATCCGAGCCCTAATTATCACAGTACAAAATTCCCTTATGTGTCAAATCGTGTGAACTTTTGGATTTAGGATGTGGAAGGGATCCCTCATTAGTGTGTAGGAATTGTGATACTTGTCGTAGTGCTCTATAACACATTAACCTCTAATATTCGCAGGAAGCAACAAATTGTCAGATGGATGATATGCATAGAAAAAAACACAGGGACACAAGCTTCTAATCTTCACGCCGAAGTGATCAATCTTGGTTTCTTATGACGAGGCGAACAGGACCGGATCAACAATTGGGTAGAAACATTTATCAACTACATTATAGGAATACATCGGGGAAATGGAGGACAACATTGGTAGGGATTACCGGGAAGTATTGATCTAGGAATAACTTGTGTGAGGGAATGGCGGAGGTGCAGCCATAATTGGCTGTACTCGGAACTGCTCGGGTAATCTCGGCATTTAGCCCGTCCCACCAAGCATTTCCGCGAGGTGCAGACAGCAGCACTCGCAATGGCCAGTAGCATGAATGCGAACAGCTGTTACTTTTTAGAGTTAGGTACCGGTAATCAGCTTAATGTCCACAGAATCTCTTATGATAGTGTAATTTATATAAGTATATTTCAGTTAATCCAATGTTGGTCTCCTGATTCTCTATACACAAGTGAGAGAGTACATTATATTCAGTGGTTTAGTTTGACCGGAACGGGCCGGAACGCCGTTCCGGAAAATATTTTCCCGCTTTAGAATGACGTAACATTTTTACATTCAGTAAGAAAATCTTATAATCTATACATAGCGCTGAAACGTCATGGGTATACTCTAGCGAACTAATATAACCTTACGGTTTTATGTTCATAAGATACGGTCGCTTTTACACTCCTGTGCGGTTTTCTGGTTCTCTAAAGTTGGCTACACTGCTATTGGATTTGGAGAGCGGGAAGTGAGCACAACAACCTTCTTCCACTCGTTATGTTTGTGTGAGTCCAAGTTTTATTTTATGTTTTGCTCAATGTGTTGCTGTGAAGCAGATATTATGCAATCTCTCTGTAGTTAATGAACATCAGTAGCCCCGTAGTATCTTCCAAGATTTCCAGCGGCTGTGAAAGTGAGTTGTGAGTGTGACCATGAGTTCACTCAAGTGGCTGGGTTCAAAAAATCGTGCTGGGGATGAAGATGAAGAATCAAATAATACTAAAAATGGGCGTGATGGCTCAAGTAAAAACGAAACTGAATGGAGTTCTGAGAACATTAGTTTCATTAAAGACGTAAGTATAAAGACAGATCCTGGGTTAAATGTTGCTGAAACGTGTGATGCAGATTCAAGGGAGAATCTAGATTATGGTTCTACACCTTCTACCATCGACTGTGAAATTTAAGAACGTAGCTACCTCAAACAAGATTTTCCAGACTGTTAGAACGAATCTCAGTACCGTTATTTTTTGTCAGAGAACACGTGGTTATTTGCAGAAAATAAAAATTTAGGCTGCAATATATGTAAAAATTAAGATTAGGAGTTTCTAAAGGGGCAGGACTTCAGCTAATGAATGCCAGATTCATCCCAACGGAAATAATATTAATAAACAAAAAACAAGCCTTCGGAAAAAATATTTGAGCACAAAAATTCGGAATCTCACAAGAAATCTATGTTAGAAGAATCAGAATCTAATAAAAAGATATTTGAAAGTTGCTTAGACACTATGAATGTCAAACACATAGAAAACACCGTTCGTGTCTTTAGAACAGCACACTCAATTGCGAAAAGAAATATACCTTTTGTAGACCTAAAGGCTTATGCTGAACTTCAACAATTAAATGGTTTAGATATGGGGACGATTTCTTCATACAAATTTTAGTTGTGCTAATATTATTGAACATATTTCACAGGAAATGAGAAATAAAGTAGCAAACTCTATAACAGAAAATCAGAGGAGAATCAGTATTATGATTGTCGAATCAACAACAGTTAGTATAAAATCTGTTTTAGTATTATGTTTGAGATGTGTTCCTTCAGATAATTCTGAAGTTGTTTCTTTTTTCTGGGACTTGGTAGAACTTGAATCAACTACAGCAGATGTTATTAATCGAGAGATTTTGAAGAATCTTTCTTCATATGGCAGAATATTTAGTTGGTCTAGCATGTGATGCGGCCTCTGTAATGTTACGAAGAAAAATGGAGTTGGAGCACAGTTTTTAAAATTATTTCCAGATATATCAATCTGGCACTGTTTCTGATACAAGAAATGAAGTTCTATTCTTTCTCTGACAAATTGCATTCTTTATACAGCATGTCTCCCAAAAATCAAAGGCAACTCAACATTTGTGCTGCTTCACTGCAACAAAGAGTTAAGAATGTTGGGAAAATATTTACAATAAGATGGGTAGCATCAAGCCAGAGAACTGTAAAAGCTGTCTTAGAAAACTATAGTGCACTAGTAAAACATTTTAGTGGGGCCAAAAATGACCAACAGAGAGACTCCAAAGAAAGGGAAAAATTCCAAAGTCTAGAAAATATGTTAATATGTGTAGAATTTCTAGAAAATATTGCAATTATTGTATGATGCCTCTGACAGAGGCTCAAAATGCAATCAAGAGCACTATAAAATTGTTTGAATTTATGTGTAACTCAGCTTCTGGAGAATGCTACAGAACAGTTCTTAAAGCAGCAGAAAACAAAAAGTTTAGAAACATAGGATTACATGATTCTAAAAAAGTTGTAAAAATTGACAGAAAGACGTTTTTCAGAAGTCTTGTGAACAATTTAAATAACAGGCTTATGGAAAATGTTTCCACATCATCTCATCTTTGTTTCAGCTCTAGTCAGCAGAGACATGAGGGAATAACAAAAGTTATCAGTGATTCAAAGGTACTATACAAAAATAATTGACCATTCACTTCTACTTTGGATATCTGCTACGGTGATGAGAGTGTTGGCAACCTTTGTAACGTTTTGCACATGTCAGACAAGAGGAAGTACATTTAGAAATTATGTCGAGACCAAGGAAATTTCAGTGGCTCTGATGCCTTTAATCAAGACTGTACACACCATTCCTATCTCTAGAGCGGAAGCTGAAAGAGCTTTCAGTACCGTGAATGAGATCCACACCGAAAAGAGAAATAGGCTGCTGCTTACAAGAACAAGCGGACTTATTCTCATAAACAGCGTTGGACTTCCTGTGCACATATTTAACCCACAACCATATGTCAAGTCATGGCTACGAAAGGGGAGACGTTCAGTTGATGAAAGAACTTGTCGGAAGCATGAGGCCGCTGATTTTGACACCCAATACGAGTCCATTTGTAAATTGGTGAAATTATAAGGTGAGTTCCTGTAAATATTTTGTTCCAACTAAATCACTGATTATATTTCACTTGACAGTTTAGCTCGTGGGTCACTTGGAAATTTGAAAAGCGCTGTTGTTATTAACTTAAATATGAAATCACGCTATATAAGTACTTAATATACAGTAGATCAAATAGAGTGTATGTGATAGTATGAAACTTAACTAAATACAATTCTGGGCCCCTTCAGCTGAACAGAGGTGCTTTTTCGAGAAAGCTTTTTCAAGAAATAAATAGGCCTACATTAAAAAGTGACTCTTACACAAGATACTTTGGTATTTATTTCGAGGCCAATTATAAACAGTCTGATAGGTCTATTGTAAACTTCTCAATGCCGGGCTCAACACTAACGTGCATCTAGAGCGCATGCATGGAGCGATAAAACACATATACGGGCGGGGGGCTGGAGAGGAGAAGCCTAAGAGACTGGATATCGCAATCCATATCCTCATGTCGTGCGATTTGGGAGAGCTAAACTTTATAACCGCCTTATTTACATTAATAAAGGCAAACTTAACAAATAAACCCGCACAAATAAGACTAAGGCATGCCAATTAGTTATTATTACAATGACGAGAAATTACTTGCGGCAAGGATGTATGGACTGTTCCGTCCGCGAAGAAAAATGAACTATATGAGGTCCGAAGAAGGGTGAAACGAATAACAACTGTGACCTGAAGTGTACAGAGTGCAATACCTGCATTCATTCGTATGTTTGTACATGCCACGATTCCTGCATTAAATTCATTATGTGCAAACATATACACCTAGTCTATACTAATCATTATAATTAATATTATAAAGAGGAAAAAATTGTATGTTTGTAACGAATAGACACAAAAACTACTGGACCGATTTTAAAAATTACTTCACCTATAGAAAGCTACGTTGCCAGTGAGTAACATGGCCTGTATTTTATTTTCAAAACAATTCGAGGTGGGGGGCACGGAGGGGGAAATATAAAAACAATAGGCTAATATGGGTAAAATATCCAATTTTTCGTATAAGGACGAGATAAAGCTCAATTTAATCCTCTTGACGCAAAGAACAAAACTCGGTAAGCCCCATGGGCCCGAAAACCATGTTTTAAGATCCTAAAACCAACCCTTACGAAGATATTGGCAGCACACTCCCCCTGCTCTAGGAATCGGATAAAAGAAATGAACATTCGAAACCATGGGACCGTCAGCTCCAGGATTCTAGAGCAGCGAGATTATGCATGCACGTTTGGGCATAGCTGACAACCAAAATTGGTACACATAAGACTTACTATCTGTAAAGAGTATACTGTTGTGTATGGCACTCATAGGACTCCTTTGGGCGGGGATGGAAATAGGGTGAAGTATAAACATCTTACTATATATACAAAATGGATGTATGTGTGTGTGTAAATGACACGTCTCCTCCTAAACTACTGGAGCAATTTCAACCAAACTTGGTACACATATTACCATCGGGAGACGAGCACTGTGGGTGTAAGCCACCCCTAGCGCCCTTAAGAGAGGGGGGTCAGGGGGTTTAGTCATAAAAATAATCGAGAATAGTGTCGAATTCATATTTTTCGGGGCCGCTGAGTTGAAAAATAATACTCCAGAAGTTTTTAAAGTCCAAGTTCAGCCCCCTTTTTAGGTGGGGAGCGAAGGGGGGGGTGATATATTGTACCGGGAACGCCGCTACGGAAGCGAAGTTCGAAGTATGTTTATTGAACTTCGCGCGAGGCGGAAGACATGCAGTCTGCCGAACTCAATGACGTACGCAGCGAGTGACGTAGCCGCCTCGGGTGTCCTCTACATGACCATATATGGTCGTGTTTCAGCCTACCTGCAAAAGTCTATTTTGCGTTAAAATCTTGCTATTATGACACTGCCATCGTAAAGACCATTATAATAGACGCAACCTGTCAACATTTCAGGGAAATCCACCGTATACTTTAAGAGTTATAAGGGTCGATAATACCCATGTTGAAGATACTTCTACGCAATCGGGTATAAAAGGAGGACGACCCGGACTACTCCACCGTCTCGGCAGCACGGGTGACGCGAGGAGCGCTGTGAGTGCAGACCGAACCTATAGTTGGAAAAGTCTTTGAAATCCGAGTGTTGGAACTTTGTTACTTTCTTAAAGTGCCGTGTCGGGACTTTGTTATTTTCTTAATGTATCGCGTTGGAACTTTGTTATTTTCTTAAAGTGCCGTGTCGGGACTTTGTTATTTTCTTAAAGTATCGCGTTGGAACTTTGTTATTTTCTTAAAGTGCCGCGTTGGGACTTTGTTATTTTCTTCAAGTATTGCGTTGGGACTTTGTTATTTTATTCAAGTATCGCGTTGGGACTTTGTTATCCGGTGACTATTGCAGGAACTTAGAATTCTCGTGAGTGTCGTGACTTCTGCAAGCACCACGTTTGAACTTATATTTCGAACTTGTGCTTTCGTGGATCAATTTTAGGAACATAGAAATTCTCCGAGTGTGTAAGTTGGACTTGTGTTCTATGACAAGCTATGTCAACGTAAACTTTCGTGTGAATGGTATGATTTTCTTCCAAGTACCACATTGAACTTATGTCTTATGAAAAACTGTGGAACTTAAGGTATTTTTAAACATTGCGTTCGATTGTGAAAATATGAAATACTTTCAGAGTACTGCATCAGGACTTGTGCTTAGGCTCGTGTCAATATAATAGACCGTGACAACTTAGAATACACATGCCATGTTCCGAGGGAACATAGAACTTTCTAGCGTTATAAGTGAACTCACAATTTACGGAGTTAGACTTTTTCCAAGTACGATTTTTCTTTAATGATTATTTACTTTGTTTATCGAAGGAATAAGACATTTTCAGAGTGCTATTTCATTTACTAAGCTTATTGCAAATGTGCCAATGTGTTCCGAACCTTCATAAACTGTGCATTCAGAACTGTGGTGACTATAAACGGCAATCCTATAGAACATTTTAGTTTACCGTGCCTGTGTTAGTAAGCTCACGTCCCGAACTTAACATTTTACACATTAATTCCACCAGTACAAGGTCAAATTTTTAATGCCATCATCCTGTTTTTCAAGTGACTGTTTAGGAACATTTTCGATTCAATGAAGTGTCTGAATTAAGGATTTAGTAACACTTGTCACATTTCATTGTACGAGTGGATGCAATCATTGAAATGTCATATCTATTTAACAGTGCCACAAATAAATGGAGTGCCGTACAGGGACTTGCACGTGAATCACGTCTTAAAATCGAGCCCCGGAACGTGTGCGTCCAGAACTTCGAGAAATTCCAGAACTTCAAGAAATTCCAGAACTTCACATCCAGGCGGGCGTGATTTCTGCCCAGGCCGTATCCAGCGCCATCCCAGGACCCGGAGTTACCAACCGGCCACGACACTTCAATTCTACTGTATGAAGGTGATATTAACTTGTTTTCAATGATCAATTAACTCAGATTATCCAAAAAATCTCTAAGTTCGATGAACTACACCCCTCTCTGTACCAACTCCAATGTTTTAAGCCACACCCTAAGATATAGTCCATGCTCATCAATTTAGTGTCAAGCGCCTGTAAGATAAACATCTTTTCCTGGTACAATATAGAAATAATTAAAAACAGTTTCGAATCCATAGATTTTAGGGTCTCGGGGATGCATAGTAATACTCTGGATTTTTTACAAGTCCAAGGGGGGGGTGGAAGGGGTGAGATATAAAAATAATCGAAAAACTATACATATAAAAATATCATATTATTATTATTATTATTATTATTATTATTATTATTATTATTATTATTATTATTATTATTATTATTATTATTATTATTATTATTATTATTATTATTATATAACAATGGATGTATGTGTTTGCGTGGGTGTGGGTGTGTGTGTGTGGGCGTGTAAATTACACATCTCCTCCTAAACCACTGGAGCAATTTCACCAAACTTGGTACACTTATCAAATAGTATCAGGAGACAAACCGCGTGGGGGTAAGACACCCCTAGCACCCTTATGGGCAAGGTGGTATAAAATAATCTAGAATAGTATCGAATCCATAATTTTCGTGGTCGCTGAAATGAATAGTGACACTCCGAAATTTTAAAAGTTCATGTTCAGCCCCCTTTGGGGTGAGGGGGGAGTGAGATATAAAAATAATCGAAAATAGTGTCGAATCTACAGTTTTCGGGGTCACCGAGATGAATGGTGACAATCCAGATTGTTTATCTCTTAGGGGTGGGGAGCGAGAAGGGGATAGTCTCATTGACAGTTGAAATCCTCTACATCGTATCTATAATGCGACAGTTAACTACATTTAGTTATCACTTATTAATTTTTGACAGGATCAAATACTTCCCAGTCGATTCGAGCTTCCATAAGGACGAAGTTTTACTTGAAAATTAAATAATCTAAAACTTGAAATCAAACACATCTCAATAATTCTAAAACTAGATAATAGATCGTAACATAGGTATCAATCTGCAAGTCAAAATGGAATTCTATAAAAATTCACTTCACACATAACTAACTGGTAATGCAAATCTTAAAGATAAATATTCAGAAACTATCCGAGCAACGCCGGTTACTACAGCTAGTGGTTAAATATGTTGGTGGTGCTAATGAACAAAATTTAGAATCAGGCACAAATTTAGTCATTCAGGAAGCACCTTCAAACGAAGAAAAGAAAATTATTCTGAAGGAATTGCGTAATCCCCTGAAAAGAAGACTATATAAGTGAGGACTTGTCCGTCCCAGCGGTGTAGGGGGCAACGCGTCCGCCTGTCACTCGGCGACCACGGGTTCGATCTCCGGCTGGGTCAGGGGTTCGTAATTGTAAATGATCAATATCCCTGGCCTGGGGACTGAGTGTTTTTGTCGTCCTTAACGTTCCTTTCCTCACATTCACCGTTCTACACTTCCTCCATTCCAATTACACGCAGGTGCAAGTAGGGGCAAAATATCTTTATAGGTTGACGCCCCGAACAAATAGTATTAAAAAGGTAATAATAATAATAATAATAATAATAATAATAATAATAATAATAATAATAATAATAATAATAATAATAATCGTATGCCAAGCTTCGAGAAAAAATTGAAAGCATCCTCCCAACAATAGAATTACCAGAACATGTAGATATAATTGAGAAACACCTCCAATCAATAATCCCAACTATACAAGCCCATAGCACAAAAGCAATGATCAGAACAGCACAAATACCGTCAACTCCAAAGGGGGATAAAATTTGAAACACAGCGACGATTATTTTCCACGAACAAGCCCCATAAGAAAACTACTTCGTCCTTGCTAAGGCCTGCCGAGAGCGAACAATAGGTAATTGCTGCAAATTTGTTACTTCGCTAAACAAAATATATTTAGGACCTAATTCGGTGCAATAAACTGTTTTATAGGAGCAATCCTAAATACTACAGCTACGGTAACAACTACTGTATGGGTGAATTGTGTAAATATTTTGTGAACTCTATATATACCTTGTGGCAAAACTAAAGTACCGTATTCGTGGAAAGAAATTAAAAGTGATGAGCTAACGATGTTAAACAGCAAGCATTGTTCAGCTGAAGGGGCCCAGAATTGTATTTAGTTAAGTTTCATACTATCACATACACTCTATTTGATCTACTGTATATTATGTACTTATATAGTGTGATTTCTTATTTAAGTTAATAACAACAGGGCTTTTCAAATTTCCAAGTGACCCACGAGCTAAACTGTCAAGTGAAATATAATCAGTGATTTAGTTGGAACAAAATATTTACAGGAACTAACCTTATAAATTCACCAATTTACAAATGGACTCGTATTGGGTGTCAAAATCAGCGGCCTCATGCTTCCGACAAGTTCTTTCATCAACTGAACGTCTCCCCTTTCGTAGAATGTACTCTCTCACTTGTGTCTAGAGAATGACGAGATCAACATAGGATTAACTGAAATATACTTATATAAATTACACTATCATAAGAGATTATGTGGCTATTAAACTGATTACCGGTAGCTAATTCTAAAAAGTAACAGCTGCTCGCATTCATGCTACTGGCATTGTGAGTGCTACTGGCTGTACCTCGCGGAAATGCTTGGTGAGACGGGCTAAATGCCGAGATTACCCGAGCAGTTCAGAGTACAGCCGATTATGGCTGCACCTCCGCCATTCCCTAGAAACAAGTCTAGGAATGTTACAAAGATACCCGAATAGTTTGTTGTTAGTGTCTACGTCATAATGTGAACCAGTAACATGTGATGAAGGGACTGGTTGACAATATAAGCACTCATAAAAACTCTAGTAGGAAGAATAACAAAAGACAGTAGCAGTGCGATTAGAGGCGAAGTAGGTGCCGTAGCCACTGGAAAAAGATAAAGAAATAACCTGACCAATGTCAGAACTTGCGAAGAAACCGACGGAGAATCGGAAAGTGTAAGCGAACTATACAATATGGAAGAACATTATTACATGACAATTCTTAGAGCGTAATTTTTGCCTCATCAAGAAATCTGTTTAAGATTTGGAGTATCTCTGGAGTGGGATTAAAAACAATACACTCAACACTCGTTGGGGGAGGGAGTTTTAAATGGAGTACAAACGATTTCGTGGGGGGTTGTATATCAGGCATTAGTGTCAGCATCAGTTGAACTACATGCCTGTAGGGGGATGGTTAACAATGTTAAAGCGGGATTTATATAGAGGAGTGAGAGCATGGTTGAATCGAAGTCGAATTATATTAATTATATGTCTTCGTGTGTATGAAGTTTTTTATACCAGTGTGAGGTAGGAAGTAAAGGTTGGATTCTATGATAGAATTCCCCTTTCTTACTGGCAGATTCGTTCCAGAATTGTTGCCATGATGATGTTTGCTGTCTCTGTAACACAGGAATTAAGTCAGTTGCTGAAGGCATGAATGTCAAAGGATGGTTAGAAAGCATGGAAGCTTCTTTGGCTGATTTATCTGCTTTTTCGTTGCCAGAAATGTTTTTATGAGCAGGGATCCATACAAGCCTGATTTGTACTCCGGATTGATGTAAGTCATATAATAGATACTTGACATCGTAGACATACTAATTAAGAGTGAATTTAGAGGACTTTAATTATTGCAATGCAGATTATGAATCATCCGTGTAGATATTTGCAGACGGAAGAGATGCGTTTTTAATATACAGCAGCGTTTGTCTTATTGCAAATAGTTCAGCTGAGAATATAGAGAAGTATGAGTTTGTTCATTACAGAACGCAGCACCTACCCCACAGGCATTCTTAGAACCACCTGAGTAAAAATTATGACCAACATCGGAGAAAGAGATACGACATTTTTTAGAGTTTGATCGAAAGTTAGAGATCCGATACGGGAGCAGGTCAAGATTAGCAGATCTAGCTATTGTAATTGATGGAGAGTATTGTATTACATCATATGATACAGCATAGTGTGGAAGGACTTGGCTACATATGAAGTTTGTTTTAAGGGAGGAGACGTGTTCAAATGCACCTATTAATGCTGGGATTCTTTTATTTTGTATGTTAGGAGTGTTGAACCGCTCAGATAGTAGTTGAAGTTTGGGTACAATATTATTAGATACTTTTATAAATCGTTTGAGGAGGTACTTAGAAGCAAGATATTGTCTTCGAATTGGAAGGAGAGGTTCAACCGCTTCAACTTGTAGAGCATTCATCGGGGCAGTTGGCAATGCTCCGAAACAAATACGAAGTGCTAGATATTGAATTCTGTTTAAGGATTGAAGTACCGAAAGATTAGCAAGCTCAATAATATGTGCGCAATAATCTAAGCGAGCACGTAATGTAGAGCAGTAAACTAACTTGGCCATGTTAGGATCTCCCCCCCCCCCCCAAGAACGTCGAGTAATATCTCTTAGCAGTTTGATGTACGTAACAGACGTATTTCGGAGGTAGCTCACGTGACGGAAAAAATTTAATTTGTTATCCAGTATAATACCAAGATGTTTATATTGGGTACTTATCGGAATTTCATATGAGCCAAATGTTAATGGTGCTGAGTTGAAGATACGTTTATGAGTAAAAATTATTGCAGAGCTCTTGGAGGGTGATATGGATAAGCCATGTGCACACAGCCATTGTTGCACTGTGATTATGATTTGAGTAATGGAGCTACGAGCAGTGTCAATATCGCTTTGCGAGGTGTAAAAGACAATGTCATCAGCAAAGAAAAGGATTCTTGCGTTTTGTGCGACTGGTTGTTCTAATTCTGAGAGATATAGTGCAATAATTATACCACTAAATATATGGCCCTGGGGAAGGCAATCGTTAAACTGACGTGTACAGACTAGGGTAGAAAATAGGGGTTTGATAATGAGGGTGCGATATGTTAAGTAGATTGCGTAGCAGAGTGACGAATTCAGTTGGGATTCCTATTGGTGATAAGGAGGCTCATAACATGTTGAAATGTGTTTAAGGATTGAAGTACCGAAAGATTAGCAAGGTCAATAATATGTGCGCAATAATCTAAGCGAGCACGTATTGTAGAGCAGTAAATTAACTTGGCCGTGTAAGAATCTGCCCCCCCCCCTCAAGAACGTCGAGTAACATCTTTTAGCAGTTTGATGTACGTAGCAGACGTATTCCGGAACTGAATCAAACGCCCTTCGGATATCGAGGAAAAGGCAACAGTATGATGTTTTCTTGTTTTCGCAAGTAGTATGTCGGCGATAAGTAAATTAATTGCGTCTTGCGCGCAGCGGCTTTTAAAATATGCATATTGATGGCGGGGGACTAATGCATAATGTTCTAAGTACCAGACAAAACGTTGGATCATTATTTTAAGGAGTATTTTACGTATGCAAGATGCTCATACGATTCCTCGAATGTTATTGGCAGTGGTAAACGGCAGACGATGTTTTGGAACAGGTACTAAGAAAAATATATTCCATTCATCTGGAGGGGTGGAGGTTCGTAGTGCAGTGTTAAAGAGTTTAACAACTTCTTGTAAGGCTTTGAGCATGTTGTATGTAATATAGTCGGGACCCGGGGTGGATGTAAGGTATCTCTGAGCTGACAGTAGATTGTCGTGCGGAAGAGTGGCATTTTGGGATGAAAGGTGGAACCACCGAATCCGGAGTTAATGAGTTGAGGAGGTTTTCTATGATGTCGGGCTCAATGAAAGGACGAGGAATGTGTGCGGAGACCCTTGTCAGAGTTCTGACCGCGTTCCACAAACGTGATACGGAGAGATGTTTATTAAATGAAGTGATGAACGTTTTCTATGCTTGTCATCTTTTTTGATGAAATATACGATGGAGGACAGCAATATGATGTTTCAGACGAAAATAATTGGTGTGATGTAATGTTTTGCTGTATATTTGAAAGAGTCCCTTCCTTTTTAGTATTAATTTATGGCATTCAGCATCCCACCATCGGAAACTAGCGATATGTGGAGGCGATATGTAGAGTATTTTAAAAAATAATACAGTGGCTGCGCTAGTAACAACAGCGTAACGACACAGATATGTAACGATACCTTAAAGCACAGAAGTGCCAAGTCCAAATTTCTTAAATTGTGGGAAATGCAAAAACAAAGTTTCAAACTCGTGTTTCGATATCAAATGATGTATTATTCTTTGTTGGTACTGATTTTTAGGTACAATAATCACTCAGAAGTGTTTTTCTAATCATTTTATGTTAGAAATTTGCATACATTCTTTGTAAATGTGATTATTTGTGCTGATGTCAGGACATGGCACAATTGAGCACTTGTTAACGCAGTTTTATTGGACATAGGATAAATTACTGTCTTTTCTTGTAAAATTATAAACCTGGTCAGAAATTCAATAGAAGATATATTTATTCATCTAAATACATTACGGAACGTAGGATTATTACTAAATTGAATTTTTTCAGTAAAATAAAATTAAAATCAAACTTCTCCTACATTAGAAACAACTGTGTTATGGAACCATTTTTACATAAGGTGAATACAGGTGCTATTTTCATGCATCGCAGCAAGAGAAAAGGAATTTTGCATCGATTCTCAATCCAAAGGGTATTTGCTATCCTCTAGTCCTCTTCATTTACCTCATCCATTCTTACGGCTGCCCAAACAGCTTCGTCATGAAGTGCCTTTCCCGAAGGTAAACTGTTGTAAAACTCTTTATATTCAGCTGGGATGAATCCAGTTTTTAATATAGTCAACAAATCTCTCCTTTTTGAAGTGATATAGGTAGCAGCTGTCTGTATTTTGGTTGAAGAGTGATTCCATCCCATTTAATGCTCTTAGGATTAACCTGCATCTCACGGAATTCGTCCTTCACAGAATACTTAAACTTAACCAAGTGTAAAGCGAAACCACTTTATGTGTAACCAGTTGATATTTTCGTGCTTGGAGTCTTTTTTTCCTGTTGTGTATTACGAAATTTGTCAATGAATGTAATCGTAAACGCTGCTGTAGTCCCGTTGATGTACAATGTAAGGGTGTGGTTTCTTTCAGGCCATTTCCATGACAACTTAGTACTCATGAGGGGTCAGAGCCATCTACAGTTAAAGCCGGAAGGTACGCTTGGCAACGCTGTATCTATCTGTCAAGCGGAGGCCGGGAGAAAACGGGGCGTGTTCGACTTTGAATTGACTTCAATGATATTCAGCGCACTTAGACCAACATGATGGTTATGAAAAATATACACACTGTGAAAAATGACACTAAGAAACACACAAATCAAGAAATGCACTCAGTAAAGTTAGAAATACACATTTTACATGCATAAAAACAAAACCCTTTAAAGAACAGTACTCACAAGCTCAATATTTATGGAGTGTTGACAGCTTCCTTCGTTTACTGATTTTATCATCACTGCTGGCATAACTCTTGTTCTTAATCTGCTTCCTATAATTATTCAATATGACGTTGCAAAATGTGGACAATAAACAGTCTATTAGACGATTATTGTCATGCCCACAGTTACCCTGTTCAAACCAGAACTGTTGATTTTCATCTCTCCCTAAAGCAGCTCTGGATAGAGAGAAGAGAACTTCTTTGTGATTTCCACAATCCAGGTAGTCTTCCTTGTAGTCTTCAGACACCAACAAGGTAAACATTCCTGTCACTGTTACACAGACACACACAACACAATCTGATGGCACCACTAACCCACCTCTCTGAAGTTCTTCAAAATAGGGGTCATCTGTTTCATTGCACTGCAGGAGACCTAAACATGTGTCACAGCTTATCCTTTTGGATATTGCCCTTACTGCATACCCAGAAATGTATATTACACCTGACATCTCAAAATGCCCATCAGAAATGTCACATGATAAAAGTGAGTCGAACTTTTTTATCACTGCCATATTGAGCCTAATATCACCTGTCTTGGTGGAATCAGACATTTCTAACTGGCTACAGTCAAACTGCACTTTTCCATACCTAGATGAGTGCAAGCCCAGAACACTCTTAATCCTAATTTTCTTCTCACTTTCTGTAACTTGAAGTGCAGTAACATTGTAGTTACAACCACTAAGCTGTCTGTACTGACCAAACCTTCTTTCCAGATTGTCACTCTGAAACTTTCCTAACAGTAAATAATTTGGTTTCACAGTTTCAAATGAAAATTGGATAATTTTTAACAGGACAGTTGTGGTATGTATCAAAGCTCTTGAAGTGTCAGTTGTTAAGTGACCATGAACCAAATTTAAATCATCCCAACTGCTTACCCACTCACAGAAATGTTGAAGAAATTGAATGCGGTCATCATCTAGTTCAGTAAAAGGCATTTGATTGTGGTCCCTCTTGCAAATTCCTTTAGTTACACTTTTGACGTTTACAATACGCCACCACTTACTAATAATTTCTATAAAAAAATTGCAGTGGCATTAGAATCTAGTTGACTGGTTTTTAAAGCAGCTATGGTGGTGTCATGGAACAGATTATCAACAAGTAACACTTTCTGCCTATCAAGATTGTTGGGATACACCGTTTTATAATTAAGTTTAAAAGCTGTAGCAATCAGGTTGGATGCATGACTGTGGTACACATAAAGGTTCCTTAAATTATTAAACCACGCCTTACGGATAATCTGATCTACTTCAAAATCAGGGAAAATAAAAGTTTTGCCTCTGTCTTTCTGATTCAGCCAGTTATTCCTGATGTTCTTAAATATATGTACAGGATCAAACATGAGAAATATCTGTAAATTCTTGTGTTGGGGATTTGGTACACAATATGGACTTTCACTTCCTAACAATGAACACATACTGCTAAACATATTCTTATTTATCCTATTGTTGTCACATATTATGCACATAACAATTAGTCCTGTATTCTGAACAAGTGTCAGAGCATTCATTGTCAGGTTAAATAAAATATCTCCGGACTGTGCTTTCACTAGGGTGAGAGAGATAACTTCCTTAAAGGATCCAAATGCAGAATGCACCATGAAAGCTTGTATTGTTCTTGCTTCTTGTAAAGGGCTATTCTTGGCTTGACCAATGAGTACTCCGTTCTTGTACTCAAAACTTAAAACTACATATTTTTCAATGTCTGATAAATTCCTTGTCACTCGGTAAAGAAAGTTTCTGTTTTCCTTTTCCGAATTAGGTGACACTTGTAAATTTGCTGCTAATTTTTCAAGGTACTTAGGGTGTGGTAGTATCAGTGTACCACTCTCACGCAAAGAACAATAAGCAGCATGAGACTGACAGTTCAACATAAAGGCAAGAATCAATGTACTTTTTGAGTAACTCTTTTTCTTTTTAGTACAAAGTTCGAATTGTTCCCTTAAGAAAACAAGGTTAGATGAGAAGTCTGTGCTTTCACTGCTAACCTCACAAAACTCTATGAGCTTGTCAAGCATTTTAAGTACATTACTTTGTACACATTCAACACTAACACTACTAGCAGTGGCTCCTGTATAATTTAAAAAATATTCATTTAGCTGAGACCACTTGGAGATTTTACCATCAGCTAAACATTTAATTTCCTTGAATGACACCTGATAACTATTAACATATACAGTCACATGCATATCCTGGTAAATGTTTAGTAAATTACTTACATTTGGCAAATCATCCAGATTTAATCTGTATATGCAAAGAAATTCATTACAGATACTGATCTGCCATACTGACATGTCAATTTTGGTATGAAGAAGGGATCTTAAATGATTAAAGTCAGCTATTAAGTCATCTTGAAGCTTTGATTCCTCCAAATCTGTTTTCCTCTTGTTTTCCCTACTCTTAATTTCCAGTCTCCTATCTTCAGGATCTTTTCTTTTTACACTCTTTGATGACAAATATTTGGGCAAATTTGGGAAAATAGTTGGACATGCATTAGGAAGAAGTTCATTAGGTTTAGGTGGTTGTACAGTTATATTGCCTTTACTATCACAAAACTTTTCCCCTTTTGAAAAACTATCATCTGTGAAATGTTTTATACACACGACTGAATCTTTCCCAGGTTCCCAATTATCCAGCTTAACTTGACAAATCCATTTTTGTTTTAATTCCTCATCAGAAGGAAACCTAAATGAGGTAACATAACCATCCTTTTTGATGTCATAGTTGCTACGACACATAGCAACACAACATTTTCTGGGCATCTGCAAATACACGAAACGTGTTATTAATAACCCAAATTCGGGCATGCCTTCACGTATTTCGATAATAGGTTCTACGTATGTCACTCAGTCACCTACCTTGTTACATATACTCGAACATATCCATGAAAAATACAAATAAACACAACACGAAGTTCACTACACATCAACATACACAGATAGCTCCCGCGCTTTCGCCTCCGCCTCCGCTGGACGTTGCCAAACTTACATGACTCCGGCTTGTAAAATGTAGACGGCTCTGTGAGGAGTATAAATGCCTTTTATGTTTTCTCACCCTTTCAATTGTGGCATGAATGGAATCGGCCTCTAGGTAACTGTGGCCACTTTCCATAAATTTTAGGTCCAGCATTTTCAGATTGGGGTGTAACTTTGTATTCATGGCGTATAGTAGAGCAGATACCATGTTTTGGTTCCTGTTCTGCCCACCACACGCGTCTGCACACAGGATTAGATGGTCAACTTCTGGAATTATATATGCTATGTAAGTAAGTAGACAGTTCCAGATTTCAGCACTGCCTTTTTCCCGTTGGTCTCATCCCACAAAATGCAAGTTCCATTTTGCAATGAGTCATACACTGTGAAATTATAAAGAGATAGCTTCCTTTTACAATAAATTAGGCAAACACCTGCGAAAGTGATTTGAAGTACGGCCTGAAAATCAGAACTTCCACATACTAATTTTGGGTTATCAACTGCACTTTTAGTGTCTTCATCTTTTATTTCCCGAATTTCAAGTTTACGAGTGATGTGGTCTATAGAGTCCTGATTGGTTGTAGTGGTTTTAGTGCGTTCTGCCTCTTTACACTTAGAGCATTGGTCCTTTTTGGGAATAAAAATTGCTAACGGTGGTTCAAATTGTTTGAAAATAGATCTAAACACACATTCTGACAGTGACTTAAACAACAAGAAGAACAAAACAACACAACCAAATGCGCACTTGAAATCTCAAAGAATTGAAGTAGCTTGGACTTGGAATTTCTGTGCTTTTACAAACAAAGTACGCGTGGAGATGGCATTTTCTAATTTTGCGAATTTATATAGTTTTTGCCATAGATTTGCACAAGGAATTTGAGTGCACTTGAAGCAGCTTCCCACAAGGTTTCCTACAGTACCAATATGTCAAAATCACAAAAAATTGGACTTGGCACAATTGTGCATTAAGGTATCGGTATACTCTCTGGAGAGAACAGCTGTTCTTCTCATTGGAACTTTCATTGTAATGAAGAGTTAAGCAATGCTGTGCAACAAATGCATATCCTAATAAAATAATGTTAAGTACTGGATAAGTATATTTAGTAGAGTGTTCAGAACATAACAGTTGGCGACGATAATGAAAGTATAAATAAGTATTGCTTATATCCTGCACAGTACTATCAATCGACCACCGAAAATATTTACAGTTGTTTTGACACAATTAGGTTACACTCAGAAGAATGGATTCAGAACAATTTGCTAAATTATTAGATGCATTCAACAGACAACAACAAACCCTGCTTACTCATTTTATAACGACATTCCAAAGAGAATCAGGAAAAGAAGTCTCGCATTCCGGTAACTGTTCAAGCATACAGCCATTTGAAAATTTTGATTCTAGGAAGGAAAAATTTGCATGCTATATGGAGAGGTTTGAGAATTACGCAGCAATGAAAAATATCACAGATGAGGAAAAGAAAGCACAGCTACTATGCGTCTCTATAGGTTCTGTGCATTACAAGAGTCTATCTGCATTTCTAGGCCCAGAAAAATCGATCAGAACTCAGTCATTTACAGATCTGGTTAAACTGTTCAGCCAAATGTTTGTTCCCAAGAAAAGTGCCGTTATTTCTCAGCATTATTTTTTAAATGTATATCAGGAAGAGGGACACTTTATAGCCGATTTTGTCGCAACTTTTCAACGCAATTTAGCTGAGTGTGAATTCACAGTCAAATGCCAATGTCAACGTACAGTTTCAGTTTCGGATGTATTTCTAAGAGCCCAGTTCATAAGAGACAATTGGTTATGCGAACAGTTACTGCAATCTAATATCACAACTTTTGATGAAATCCTAGCTAAGGCAACATTATTGGAAACGTCTGGAACCGAAAGTAGGGAATTTACCAGAGAAGCCTCTTCGTCGGCATCTGAATTCGACAACAGCGATACGTATAAGGTTACTGCTGGCTCAGATCACCAATATCGACGGGATCACAGTTTCCGTTATCGTTCTCCGAGCCCCAGTTATAGCAAGAGTAACCATTCATTGAGCCCTGACCATCCATGCAACACACGTTCACCGAGTCAAAGTATCCGATATGGTCAACGTTCTCTCTCTAGTGGAAGAATCAGACATGATTTCAGAAGATTAGGAATTGATAACCTCTGTTTTCGATGTGCTAAGCCGAATCATCGTGTATCAAAATGCCGAGTTAGTAGGTATGATATTAGACGTGAACCTTGTGGAAGAGAAGGTCATCTCGCCAAGGTGTGTATCACCAGTCTAATGCGAAATTCCAAATCAAATGCAGATAGTTCCAGCTCAACTAAATCAATTTCAGTTATCTCATGTGATGCCCAGGATCATTCATATGGTGTGAGTAAAGCAGAACCTACTTTCTCTCCGTCACATGTAGAATTATTTGAAGTTACTCCTGACTCTGATAAATATATAGTTACTGTATCACTAAACAATAAGACACGGTGTTTTGAAGTTGACTCTGGTGCATGTTTTACTCTGCTTCCTGAAGATGCATTTAATGAATTATATCTTACAACAATCTGGAATTGCCTTTCGTTCATATTCAGGCAATATTACCACACCTATGGGAAACGTAACAGTCTCAGCTGTATAAAAAGACAAGGAAATCCAAGATGATATATATATATATATTGTCCCTAAGGGCTATTCGGCATTACTTGGAAGACTGTGGATTAGGAGACTTGGTATTGAATTAAAGGAAATAGATGCTAGCAAGGAAACTTCACTCATGTCATATCCAGTTAACGCTATCTTTTCCGTTGATGACATAATTAATGAATTTCCTGATGTTTTTGAAGAGAGAATTGGACGTGTTCCAAACTTTGAAGGAAAGTTACAGTTACGTGAAGGAGCTAAACCAGTATTTACACGAGAACGGGATGTTCCCTATGCACTTCGTGAACGAAATGAAAGAGAGCTGGACTCACTAGAAGCAGCTGAAGTCATATCTCCTGTATCATCAAGTGATTGGGGGTCACCGTTGGTCGCCATTCCCAAGCCAGATGGAGGAGTTAGATTATGTGTTGATTACAAATGTGGTGTAAATGGGAAACTTGTTGCTGCAAATTACCCCATAAGGCGAATTGATAATATATTGAACAGCCTACGTGATTCCAAATATTTTTGTAAATTGGACTTGTTCAAAGCATTTCTACATTTGGCAGTTGATTATGGAAATGGTACAATCCAGACTATATCTACACATCATGGAACATATAGAATGAATCGTCTAAGTTTAGGAATTAAAACAGCGCCATCCGAATTTAACCGAATCATTTCACAAATCCTCAGGGGACTTCCAAAAACAGAGGTCTATTTTGACGACTTAATCGTATACGGATCAACTCTGGAGGAGTGCACACACAATTTGCGGTTATGTCTGAAGAGATTATCTGATTTTGATCTGCATATCAACCGAGCTAAGTGTTCTTTCTTTGAAGAGGGTATTGAATATTTAGGCCATGTTATCCAGCATAATACCATTAGTAAGTCCCCAGAAAATGTTAGAGCTGTTAATGACATGCCTCATCCTAAAAACGTTGATAACTTCGCAGATTTTTGGGACTAATCATATACTACTCCAGGTTTATACCAGATTTCTCCACCATGCCATATCCATTACGGCACCTGCTCCGCAAAGGCCAACGTTACATATGGACTTCGGAATGTGAAACCCCATTCCTCAAGTTAAAAGCAGAGTTGTGTAGCGATAGGGTCTTAACGCTTTATGATCCAAAATTAGCAATAGTTCTGACGTCAGATGCAAGTCAAACAGGTGTTGCCGCTGTCCTTAGCCATCTACTTGATGGAGAAGAAAGGTCGATTGCGTATGCATCACGATCACGGACTGTATCAGAACATAACTATAGCCAACTAGACAGGGAGACTTTGGCAATTATGTTTGCTGTCAACCACTTTTACGCCTATGTTTTTGACAGGCACTTCACACTAGTGACTGACAATGAGCCGCTAACTCGTATTTTTCAGCAAAACAAGCTCTACCACAGATGGCATCTGCCCGTCTACTACGATATGCTTCGTTCTTGTCGGGATTCGATTACACAGTTCAATTTAAGAAGGATGTAGAGAACCAAAATGTTGACTGTATATCGCGGACTTCCCTACAGCAAGTCCATTCTTCAAGAGATATCTCCATTGGAGATGAAGTTAACCAGTTATTTACGAACCTAATTTTTCAAATTTCAAGCGAACGAATCACATTTTGCATCATCCAGAATGAAAAGATCATGAACTGAGTAAACTTGTTTTTGATTTACAGAATGAACGGATGGTTTCAGAGGGTACTCTGAATGATGGTGTGCTGTTTAGAAAAGATATAGTTGTTATCCATTCCAGACTATGAGATCAGGTTTTAAATTAACTTCACGAAACTCATTTGGGCATCATGAAGATGAAACAGCTGGCCCGTCGCTACGTCTATTGGCCTGGAATTGATCGAGACATTGGACGCCTAGTAAAAGGATGTCAAACATGTGCATTGACAAGAGCAAATCCACCAAAATCACCAGTGCATCATTGGACGAACCAAACGAGAACTGGGAAAGAGTGCATATTGATTATGCAGGACATTTTGAGAACTGCAACTTTCTGATTTTTGTGGACGCCAAATCGAAATGGGCAGAAGTGCAAATTTTACGAAATACACCAACAAGTACCTCCACAATCGTTTTGCTAAACCGTATATTTGCTTCTCATGGATTTCTAGCAACCATTGTCTCAGATAATGAAGCCATTTTAAGAGCAATGAATTACGCACCTATTGTTCAACAAAAGGAATTTTTCAAAAATTCATTGTACCTGGTCACCCAGCCACTAATGGCTTAGCAGAACGACATGTTCAAATATTGAAGAATCGTCTCCGTTCTGTCTCAGATGATAATGTCCCAATATACGAGAAAATAAAAAAAGATTCTCTTCCGATACCGTGTTACACCTCTTGCATGTGGAAAGTCACCAGCAGAGCTATACCTGAACCGAAAAGGAGGATTTGCCTTGATGCTTTCTTCCCTATCCGACCTCAACCTTCGTTATCCGTAGCCAAACCAGGACGATCGTTTCAAGTGAGGGAGAGAGTTCAGGTGCGCTTCTTCTGCAATAACACGCACACTTGGAAAATTGGAAAGGTTGCAAAGAAGTATGGTCAGCGACACTACCTAGTTATTTTGGACGAATCAGGAAGGACACTGAAACGCCATATTAACCAAATGCGTGGGACGGTGATTAAACCTAAATGAGTTACATTTAAGCCAGCCCAGTCGTACGACGTACCTAGATCTCCGGATTGCCATGTCTCGGTTAATTCTGATTTAACAGTATCACCACGCCAAGATCCTGCTGTTCCAGTAGAAAATCCATCAACCCCAAATACGGCAGTGACACCACGATAGAATCCTGATGTTCCAACAAATGTACATGTCCGTAGATCATTAAGACATACTCCACTGCCTGTGCGGTTCCGTGATTTTGTTTTGTGAACCAACTCAGCTCGACTGTTCTGTGAGAAGTGAAGTACCTTTTTCAAAATTCCATAGATTATCTGTTCTCCCCCTTTTTAATTTGTCTATATTCCTTATCTGATAAGTTCACAGCTTCAAAGAGTTTATTTAAAATTCAGTGTATAACACATTTCTAAGTGGGGGAGACTGTAGCACAGTGAGTGCGCTAGTAACAACAGCTTAACTACACAGACTGTATACTCTCTGGAGAGAAGAGCTGTTCTTCTCATTGGAACTTTCATTGTAATGAAGAGTTACGCCATGTTGTGCAACAAATTCATATCCTAATAAAATAATGTTAAGTACTGGATAAGTATATTTAGTGGAGTGTTCAGAACATAAAACGATGTATTAGATGTTATTTTATAAGGGTGGTGACATTCCAAATACTGCTACCAGGGGGCTCATTCCCGACTCCCGCGCTGACGTCACGTCAGCTCTTGCGGTGAACGATGAGTATAGATCTATTTTGCGGTAACATTTCCCGTGTTGTGTTAAAGATGAGTGTGCTATGGCACAATGTACTAATTGGGGATCGAAAACATCTGGTGTTTTGTACCACAGATTTCCAAAACGTGAGGAGATTAGGCGAGTGTGGGTGTTGCGCTGTAAGCGAAGTGACAAATTTAATCCTGATAATGCCAGAGTATGTTCCATACATTTTCGTCAAGAGGACTATGAACGAGATTTGTGAAATGAACTACTGGGATTACCGCAGAGAAAAATCTTGCGGGCAGATGCTGTTCCGTCTCTGCCCATTGCAAATTGGCTTGGCGATAAACCTTCGTGTTCAACCACTAGCACCGTTCCCAGCAAAACAGCAGAGCAGGTATAGAATACTACCGTCCCCCAATTCCGGATCGCCTGGAGCTGGGGAGAGAGCATTCGTTTATTGCAATTCCTTGATTTATGATACATGACTTAAATACCCCGTTACAATTATTGGCTGTTACTATACTGAATATGAATTATTTTGTCCTAGACACTAACAATATTATATAGTCTAGGACAACATGTATCTTCCCTACCTTATCTTACTAATTTTTATTTATTACGTTATAACATTAAAAGAAAAGTTAGAATCGAAATGACAAATTTACATTAAATATATACTACATCTAACCTAGATCTGTCTGGTCGCGACATCCCCCCTGGTGAGGAACTCCTACCACCCTTCCCAGGGATGTCACCACCAGACCCGTCTCATGAGGCTCCGAAATCGAAACCTCGTAGACCCCTTAAGTTGTCAATATTGTTTCCTCACCACTCCTTCGTGTGACAGCCCACATGTGTGCGGATGACCTAGCTCAACATGTAGGCTGTCTCGCCTGTATTCCACTGCCGAGACGGAATCCATAACTCGGCTCATATTTCGCTGACTGATTGACAACTTGTTTCCTCTGGTTTAATACTGTTCACACCTTGCTCTAATCTACACGTGCAGAAGTACTGAGTCAACACTAGGCTTGAGATAGGCTGTACTACAGCAGCCAAAACAAACTAACTAATAATCCCAAAACAAAATAAAACAGGCTAACAAACAGCAAACAACCTCATTGTAAGGAACACATTACTGCTAACATATTAATGAACTAGGTTTAGCAAAATTCATATCGATCGATCGATCATGTTATCGATTCGATTCAGATTTCATTTCCATTCAGTTGGCAGTACTACTGGAACCGGAACTGCTCCCTCCTTACTCCTCAAACCCGTACACAAATCTATCGATAAAAAGTGTGTGCTCAATCAGTCACGCAGTGACCCTTGTACGGTACACTACCTTAGTTGTGCGAGTCAGTGGTGATCACTTGTGTTTTGCTTAAGTGTGGTGAAGGAGTGAGAAGTCATGGAGACCGATAGTGGTGGAACGTTGAAAGTAGCAGGGCATAATCTGCGAGTGGAGCGTGAGATTGTCCTCCCCATGGATGAGGAATCCATAACTGATTCACATAGTCATACGACACAACAGCAAGGTTCTCAGTCATCTGAAACTACTGAACAGAGGCGTAGTACGGAAGTGGCAGACCGTTCTAATCCAGAACAACTTAACAATCAATCCGAGCTGTCCCCAGTAACTTCTCCCCCGGAATATTATAATCGCTTTCATCATGGACCCTTCTTTGTATTCGTTGAATCCATTAACGATCAAAACATAGGCAGCATACACCCTATGGCACTTGGTCGCCGATTCTATGAAACTAAGCTCAACGTCAAATGTTCCAACGTAAGGGACGCAATAGACTACAAGTCACTTTCCATACCGTTCTCAAGCCAACGCCTTTTTTAGTAACCCCATGCTTGAAACCCTCAAAATTAAAGCCTATATTCCATCTTCACAAGTGTTACGAGTAGGAATTATTCGTGGAGTTGAAAAAGGCTTATCGAATGATGAAATTTTACAGTATCTGGAATCTGAAGTACCGGTTAAAAGCGTGCAACGTCTTAATCGACGTGCAATTCAAGATGGAGAAACCCAATACCTTCCTACAGGTTCTATAAAAATAGTTTTCAGGGCTCAAACGCTCCCATCCCATGTAGCCTTATATAAGGTGTATATGGCAGTTGAACCTTACATCTTTTCACCTATTCGCTGTCGTAAATGCCAGCGTTATGGACATACAATTCGGCAATGTCAAGCCAAAAACGCCCGTTGTGGGAAATGTTCGCAGCAGCATGAAACCCAGGCTTGTACTGAGCAATTCACGCAGTGCGCCTACTGTAAGAAAAATCATGTTACGGGTTTCTCAACTTGTCCTGAACACAAGTATCAAGTTAACATCAAAAGGTTAATGAGTACTGAATACCTGTCTTTTCCCGAGGCTAAAGCTCGAATTGCCCTTCCAATTTACCATTCCGAACAACAAGAACATCAGTTCCCTCCACTACCATCGAATCCCTCATCTCCTCCGACACCAAACCCCCGTAAACGTAAGTTTACGCAAGTCATCATGCAATCTCCCCCTCCTACACCCGAGCCAGGCTTTGATTGGCAAGGATACATGACCATCCTGCGAAATGAACCTTCGGTTCCAGTAAATTCATTCCCGTCAACGAGTGCCATGCAACAACCTCTGCACTTATCATACCCATCAAGTTCGTCACCATCTAATGGGCAGCAACCTTCCGCAGCCCCCCAAGACATAAGCTATCCTCCTACCAAGGAACGACTTCAACAAGAAATCCAGCAATTGCTGGTAATGTTAATCCAAAATATGAGCCACGAGCCTCAGATTCACCATGTATTATATAAACTACGAGATTCTATCATGAACATTCTTGCATGATTACAATACTCCAGTGGATTTGTCGAAGTGTCACCTCTAAACGACATGAATTACAAATATTAATAAACGAAACGCAAGCTAATATTATTTGCTTACAAGAAACGTGGTTTCAACCACATTTCATTTTCCGATTAAGAGGTTATCAAGTATTCCGATACGATGGTAACGGTTTTGATGGAGTCGCTACATGTGTACAAACTTCATTACCCTTTACACAATTCCCTTTGCAATATTTCATTCCACACACTTATGCAGTAGGGATAGTACACCATAATACTTGTTTTATAAATATCTATGCCTCCTCCCCCACATATGCATTACTCAGAATCAATGGACGCAATTTTTCCAACAATTTGCAACATTCCAACACCTTTTCATTCTCGGTGATTTCAATTGCCATCACACTGAATGGGGGTGTATCATAGATACAATAAAATGCTCCAATTTACTTGCTACCTCAAATCATCAGAATCTGTTTATTTTAAACGATGGCTCCCCGACCCGTTTAACTCCGCCTGGATCTCCACCCAGCGCCGTTGACCTTACATTATGTCGTCCAACCATGGTCCCTGTCACCACCTGGCACACATTATCTGATACCTACACCAGTGACCACTTCCCCATCATCATAACATATGGTAATCGCCCAATAATTTCCCAGTTTAAGACACCTTCATGTATACGTAATGTCCGATCTTATACAAATTTCAATATTTCAAACTATCAATCATATCTCAATCATACCTTGCAGCAGGAACACGAGTACCCTTTACCTTTCCAGCCTTACTCCCTTATTTAACCCAATATTTAAATATGTTTCATCCGTGTCGACCGCTTAACGTGACGACCCACCCACAGAAATACGAAATAAAATGGTGGGATAAAGAATGTCATGATCTCATTCAACAGCGAAAAAAATTATTTAAACAATACCGCCAATCAATGACTCAGCAGCATTATTTCCAATTGCGAAATCATATTGCAAAAACAACGCTTGTCTTTAATGCAAAAAAACGAAAAGCTTGGCAGTCTTTTATTTCTACATTAACTCCTCAATTACCAGCAGCGAAATTTTGGAACGTGATCCGCATGATAACGCGCACATTCCAAACTTATTATTCCTATCCGCGACAAGTTTTAGAAGATTTTTTATATACCCTCACCCCAGTATCAGTAAACCCGCCATTTCTACCGACCTCACAGGACAATTCTCGTTCTTTTACTTCATTATTAAAGCCAATTACATATAACGAACTACAATCTGTATTATGTACCGTTAATAGCTCGTCCCCAGGACCTGATGCAATTAATTATCTCATGCTCAGGGCCCTACCCCCTCACGCCCAAATGTATTTACTACAACATTATATTAGTATTCTTGAGATATTACACGTACCAACAACATGGAACGATTTTTTCATAACTCCTATATTGAAACCAACAAAACGACCTACCGAACCTGCAAATTTTCGTGGCATAGTTTTGGGATCATGTATACGGAAAGTCTTCTGTAAAATCCTCATGAAACGAATGGCGTGGTTATTGGAATACCACTCGCTATTACCTAAGTATCAGTTCGCTTTTAGACGTGGTAATAGTACACAGGAACCTATCATTATTTTCCTACTCGACATCTTATTGGCAAAATGGCGGAAACAATCTACCGTGGCAGTCTTTTTGGATATTAAAGGTGCCTATGATGCTGTGTTATTGCATATTCTCTGGGAGAAATTATTTATTTATGGATTTCCCATCAAATTCCTTTCTATTTTAAATCAACTATTTACCAATCGCCGGTTAACCATTAAATCAACTCAACACACAATTGAAAGCCGCTATACATCAAAAGGATTACCACAGGGTTCGATACTAAGTGGAATTTTGTTTGCACTTTATATGAAAGATCTCGAATCTATTGTGACTCCACACGCTCGAATTCTAGCTTACGCGGATGATTATGTTATTTATTGTTCTCACTCCAACATTGATCATTGTAGAACCACAATATCTCGCGTTTTAAGTTTAGTCCTTCGGTGGCTAACAACCCATGGACTTTCACTTTCAATCGCTAAATGTGCAACGATTATCTTTACAAATAAACGAACCTTTGATAAAAGCCCTATTAACTTTGATACCTATAGCATCCCCTTTGTCCCACAACACTTATATTTAGGCATATATATCGACCCAAAGACTTACATGGCAACCCCAAATACAGTATTTAATTCGGAAATCTGATCGTTATATTACTATCTTACGAACGGTAACGAAACGTGCATGGAGTGCTGACCCCTTGTCAGCAGTACAACTATATCGTGCAACCATTCGGTCCATACTTGATTATAGCGCCCATATTATTGATTTAACCGCTAAACACAGTTTACTAGCTTTGGATCGTCTTCAATTTTCAGCACTACGTATCAGTGTGGGTGCCCTCCGAACAACACCAACTAACACTTTACTAGTAGAAACTACAGAAGAACCACTGTATATTCCCAGGATAAAAATTTCAAAAAAATTCCTACTTAAACATATTAGCAGATCGAACTCCCTTATCGTACCTAAATTAAAATTATTATATGAATATTATCAACAGCGTCCTCCACCTCATTATCAGTACCCCGCCATATATATGGCGTATGCTGAACTCCACCGTCTTACTGAAACTATACTTCGCACACCACGCGTAAATTTGTATTCATATGACTATGATATTCAAACATTCCATCCTTCTATTATCATTGCCCCTTCTGATTCATTAAAACAATCAATGTATTCACCTCATCCTAAATTATACGCTCTTAAGAAATTTAAAAGTTCAATATCCTTACCAGATTATCACCTTCTTACTGATGGGTCAAAATCGACTACTGGAGTCGGAGCAGCATTTTATGATCCACAAACACAAACTATCTTTAAATATCCGTTGCCTAATAATTTAACTATCTTTACCGCAGAATTATATGCCATATATCAAGCTCTTTTATATGTCCAACCGTTACAATCCAAAAAAATAAATATATTCAGCGATTCTCAAAGTGTATTACAAGCTCTCCAATCCTTCGCCCATAGTCAAAATACATATGTCTACGAAGTTAAACACCTTATTTTACAACGAAACATCCGGTTTTGTTATAACGTTAATATGGATTAAATGGCATAACCGACACGCAGGCAATGATGTGGCCGATATAGCAGCAAAAGAAGCCAGTGCAGATACCGCGAACTTATTACAAATCAAAATCCCGATTTCTGACTTCTTTTCATATATCAAAAATGAAGCTAAACACACATGGTGCACAAAATGGCGTTTATCAGCTAGTACGAAAGGCCATTATTACTATCAAATTCAACCGAATATTCCCACACTTCCGTGGTTTGCAAATGGTACGTATACACGACGTCACATTACTAACATCATCAGACTACATTTTAATCATGCCTTAACCCCGGTATATTTATCTTGATTTCAAATTACGAACGATCCAACTTGTTCCTGTGGAGAACCTCAGGGCGATAGTGATCATTTGTTTTTTCATTGCCCCCAATATGCACGCCGACAGGCCATTTTAATGCAGAAATTAATTAAAGTCCACGTACCTTTCCCTACACGACTTTCAGCTTTGTTGTATCAACCTTCGCCTAAGATCATTGCTATCTTAAACGAATACCTTGATAACACTCACATCAAATTGTAATTACGATCTAGATTTTCAGTTGTTTTTTCCGACATGTTGGTGAAGTGGCATTTCTATATGTTCCGGGTGAGTGGATCTCGCGCCAAGAGTTTTATTACTCTCCAATCTTGTGCAGTGCAACACGTTTTTATTGCTCAAGATTAATAGGTTATCTGTGTATTCGACCAGTGCAGATAGTTTAATACTTTTATGAACTTACATATACACGATATCATAGTGCTTCTTTCAGTTTATCTATCTAAGTGTAATCGTGCTAAAACTGGTTATTAATGATGTAAACGTGGGCTGTTGTGATATAAGTGAAAAATTTCATTGGGCTCGTGACTGGGAAAGAATATATTGGTTCCCAAATAAATATCCGCAAGACAAGACAAGATAAAAAGAGTGCAGATAATAAGGACCGTATCAATCCATTTGCGTGATGAATCATAGGGGGTGTATGATTTGTCCACATCCATATGAGTTTAAAATGGGAAAGGGGCCATAGTTATGTGTGTCACTTAAAGTACGCCATGTGGTTGTTGCGGCGATAGTATAATTGCATAGGGAGATATCAACTGCACTTGGAGGTGCACCGGGTGGAGTGAGTATAGTTGGGGATCCATCATTAAGAATGACTAAGTTACATTGGTGAAGGGCGTTCAAGAATTGAGTTCCCCTTGATCCCAGTTGTGTATGGTGTATGAGCAGGTCTCTGAGAATAAACAGTTGGCAGGTATCTGGAAATTGTTGTAGAAATTGGTGCCATTGTTTGTAGGTGATATAGAGATCTGGTGGGCAATACAGATTTATTACATATACTGGTATATTGTGGTATATAATACCGAGGACATATGTATGTGGTATTTGATGTTGTGGGTGAAAGCGCTGGTAGGATAACGATTGATGTACCAGAAATGCTACTCCGTCTTACCCAATTCTATCCTGTCTCTCAATATGAAAAGAAGGAATAGAAAATTGTTATCTGGTGCTAGCCAAGTTTCTTGCAGTACTACGATTGACGGTGACGTTTCTTTCAGTAAGATTTTCAATTCGTAATATTTATTTCGTATACTCCTAGCATTCCATTGTAGGATTCTCATTGTCATGATTAATAATTAGCTGGAGGCTAACACGTAATTGGCCAATCACAGGTAAGGTATTGGGTTGATCCTTAAATTAGTGAGTGAGTTGAAGCATTAACGTACGAATGCAATGTAGGACTTGTTCCCTTTGTGTAGTAGTGTGGACTGGCAAGTTGGTATGTGTTGGCGAGACGTAGAGGAGAGAGGCTGTGAAGGGGAATAGGGAACATGCACGATATGCAAATCTGATTCAAAATTACATGCAGAATTCAAAAATATGATCAGAATGTACAAATAATAACTCCAAATATGATAAAAATCTAAATTAAAGTACGAAAATGTCACGTGACGCAAACACGCGATCTCATTGATCTGACGTCATCGTACAGGTTGACTGAATTAGCAGACGAAATAACACATAGTGTGCTGTGAGAAGCAGGATACACTTTGCGTATTTCTACTTTATGTTATTGTCTGGTATAGTTAAATTCGAGGTCTATACATTGGATAATAATCTGAGTGGTATATTTTAGACTTAAAATGAATCCTGCGCAGACAGTGAGGCAGAAAACTTATAAATGGTGTACCGGTATAGTTCCGATGCGCAATAGCACATCGCATACCATCCCAAACAAATTGTTTATAACTGTTCCAAAGACGCTAAAACTAGGGAGGAATGTATTTTGGTGAGCCGGAGAAATGCTGGTGATATATCGAAAAAGTCTACAGTTTATGTTTTTGAAGATCATTTTAATGTAAGTTGAATTTGTTTGAATTTTCAATCACGTTTCCATGTCAGCTCTTCTAGTGGTAAAACTTTAAATTTTCATGTATGATACTTTAATTAAATCCTTCTGTTACGGAGTTATCCGTGGAAGGCAGAGGTGAAAGAAGGTGCGGGCTGGAATAGGTCTCAACTACAAAATTAAAGTTAATTTAAAACTTTAACAAAGGTTATATTTTCTTTTCGAAATCAACAAATAACAGAGTATAACAGGTACCAAGTAGCAGATCAACAAATTACGAAATTATAAATTACTGTTCATCACAAGATTTGGGCTTCGAGCCCCAAGTATAATTTCTGAGCTCAAAGCTCACAACCACAATTGCTAAAGGGTAGAAAACCCCTAGATGCATAGAGCACTTGCTCCCAACTTTTAACTCAAGCCTCCCAGAGGCACCTTTCACACACAAGAAAGAGCTGACCCGCTCTCAAAATTTTCAAACCTATTTAAGAGGCCATAAACTGACTTTCCACTAACTGCCCTCAAGGCACACATATAATAGTACAGGGATATAAATATAGAAGAAAAGAGAGGAATAAGGGACGAGCACCAGGAGGGATGATAGTTCTAATTAGGGAAGAAATTAGTGAAAGAGTAGAGGATATAGAGACCGATATGATGGAAACCATATGGCTGAGATTGAATTTGGAAGGGAGAGAGGGATGGAGGAAGAAAATAAATCTAGCTTTTGTTTACTGCCACCCTAGTAATTCAGAATATGCAAATAAATATTTTTTTGAAGAGTTATTGGTGGATATTGGTAGGATAAGGGGAATGTATCCAGGGGAGGAGGATATGTTGTTATTTGGGGATTGGAACGCGAGAATAGGAGAACAAAGCCCAGTTTATAGTAGGGAGGATGGAATGTGTTTGTTGGAAAGCAGAAGGAGTGAGGACAAAATTACAAATAGTTATGGAGAGAAGCTCCTAGAGATGTGTGCTGTGGGAAACTTGTATATTCTGAATGGGTGGATAGAGGGCGACAGGACGGGGAAATTGACATATGTTACGGAGAAAGGGGGTAGTGTGATAGATATGGTTTTGAGCTCGGAAGGGATGATTGAAGAAGTTGTAAGTATGGAAATAGGAGACTGGATTGAGTCACACCATTTCCCGGTGAGGGTTATGCTGAAAAGAGAGGAAGAGAAGTGTACAATGAAGGAAAATGAGACAAAGGATAAACGAGGGAGGGGTTATAATAAGTACAAATGGACAGAGAAGGTGGGCCGGGATTGGAATAGGGTAGTAAAGGAGGAGCTACATCTTCTGAAATATGGGTCGGAAGGGGCGTTAGAAGAGAATGATACTGATAAAGCCTTGGAATTGTTGCTACATCCAATAAAGATGATAGCGCAGAAGGTGAAAGCTAGAAAAGGAAATAAGAAAGAGGGAGAAGAATGGTTTAATAGGGAGTGTGAAGGATTGCGGAGAAAGGTGATGGACGCGTTAGGAGAATATAGAAGGAAAGGTGGGAGCCAAGAAAGGGAGTTTTTCTGTAGATTGAGGAAGGAGTATAAAAAGAAAATCTCTGAGACAAAAAAGACGTGGTTAGAGGAACAAATGGAAGCCATAAATAATGACTGCAAGACTAACAATTTTGAGAGAGTCTGGGATAAGATTAATAGAATTATTAAGGGTGGAAGGAATATGGAGAGAACGAGTATTGAGGAAGTGCAATGGGTCAGGCACTTCGATGAATTACTAGGAAAAAAGGGGGGTGATAGATGGAGAGGTTCGGGAGAAGAAGTAATTTGGAGGAATAGGGGAGTGGCAATTTATGACTTGGATAAAGAAATCACAAGAGAGGAAATCCGGGGAGTGATAAGCAGAGCCAGAGCGAAGTCGGCCGGGGGTGTAATGGTATAAATAATAAGTTTTGGAAGGAAATCAGTAAAAATGAGATAATGATAGAGGGCATGGTGAAACTATTCAATAGGATATTCGAGGGAGGAAATTACCCTAGGGAATGGGAAACAGGAATTATATGCCCTATATACAAGGGAAAGGGTAGTAGGAACAATGTGAACAGTTATAGAGGTATATCTCTGTTGGATTCTTTGAGTAAAATATATACTGGGGTGCTAGCGAACAGAATAAGCGGGTGGGCGGAAGAAAATGAAATTTTGACAGATTACCAAGGGGGATTTAGGAAAAAGAAAAGAACAGTGGATAATATAATGATAGTAAAGACTATTTTAGAAAAGTATAAGAATATGGATAGAAGTACGGTTTATGTAGCAGCAATAGATTTTGAGAAAGCTTTTGATAAGGTAAATAGAGAGGCCCTACTAGAGAAATTAGGTAGGTTAGGGATTTCGGAGAAGATGTTGAGGGCAGTGGAAGGAATATATAGGGACGTCAGGTTTTGTGTAAAATTGGGAGAAGGGAGAATGAGTGGACCATTAGAGTCCAAGGTGGGTTTAAAACAAGGATGCAAGTTATCGCCCATACTGTTTATTTTATTTATCAACGATATTTTAGAGGGGTTTGGGGCAGAAAATTGGGCTGTACCAGTAATTAATGGTTTGGAAGTGCCAGGACTGATATTTGCGGATGATGTGTTATTGATGACGTTAACTTCAGGGGCGATGAATAGGGCATTAGAGTCAGTGATGCTATTTGCGAGGAAATGGGGATTGAAAATTAATGGAAATAAGTCTAAAATATTGGTAGTACAGGTGAACAAAAGAAGAAAGATAGAAGGGAATTGGGTAATTCAGGGAGAAAGATTGGAACAGGTAAGGAAGCTGGAATATCTAGGAGTTATTTTTAATGATAAAGGAACTTGGAGTGACCAGATCAAAAGAATGAAATATAGAGGATTGGCAGCCTTAGCCTCAGTCAGAAATTTGCTACTCAAGTACCCGGGGATCAGTTACAAAACACTGAGACTCGTGTTCAGGTCGGTAATCGTGGGGAGGGTATTATACGGAGCAGAAGTTTGGGGGCTGGATGAGAAAAGAGAGGAACTAAGAAGGATTGTTAGTAGTTTTGCCAAGTTAGTGATGGGCTTACCGAGGTGTACAGCAAATGTAGGGGCGGAATTAATGTGTGGGGAGGATTTGGAATCAGAGGGTGTGAAAAGAATAGTTAGATATTGGATGAATTTAAAAAGACAGGAAGGTGGGAGAGTTTTACAGGCAGCATATGTACAGCAATTTAAGAGCATGTATAAGGGTGGATGGTTAGAAAAAATAAAGGGATATTTGGAGAGGATAGGATTAGGACACCTGTGGGGGGAGGTTTGGTCAAAGACAGAAGTGAGAGGGATGAAAATACTGGAAAGGAGAATTAGAGATATCCATAGGCAGAAATTATTGGGGGAAAGCAGACTAAGAAATTCGCTGACTGTTTTGACGAAAATAGAGGAGATAGCAGGGTTGAATATTAGATACGTCGATAGGTCAAAACGATATGGGATGATGTGGTGGCTTTTAGGTCTGCCAAGGAATAAAGGCTGGTTACAAGGCAGGGATAAGACAAGGTGTGTACTTTGTGGAGATGTAAATGATGAGTTTCACTTGCTAAGAGACTGTGAGGTAACGAGGGGGTTAAGACATGGATTATTGAGTGCCGAGCATCGGGAAATACTGGGGAGAGGAGATGAGAACGCAATACTGAGATGGATTATTAAACAATGGGAAAAAGGGGGTGAATTGAACAGGTATTTTTGTGCGACAAAAAAGGCCTGCGAGAGTAAAATGAAGGAGAGTGAGCTAGAGGGTGGGCAGGGGAATAGGGGGGTGGAATAGTTATCTATATAAGGGAAGGGGATAGTATGTTAAAATTCTAATGGATTAGGGAATATAGGGACGGAGTACTTAGTTAGGTGGAGTTGGGTAAGAGGGCAGGATTGCATGGTCTGTTTGTTTTATGATATGTTAGTAATTGTTATTCATTGTAATTTTATTAGGTTATGATGGTAATTATTTGTGAAGGCTGAAATGTGGCAATGGTGAAGTGGTATATTTATTGTTGATATGTGGAGTTGGAGGAGTGGTGGTATAAATATGGTAATGGAGAAGTGGTATAGGAGGAAGAAATATGTTGAAAAGGTGTTGGTATATGCGTGACTGGTATTGGTTATTCATTGTAATTTCATTAGGTTATGATGGTAAATAATTGGTGAAGGCTGAGATGTGGTAATGGTGAAGTGATATATTTATTGTGATATTTGGAGTTGGAGGAGTGGTGGTAAATGTGGTGTTGGAAAAGTGTTATATCGTTGGAATGTAGTGTGGGAGAAGTGGTGATATAAGTAGAGGTGGTATATAATGTGGAGTTGGTGCTGTATTGCTGAAATGTGGTGTGGGAAGTATTGAAGGTTTAGTATTTAGGTGATGTATGGTTTGGTACTGAGATGGTTTATTTATGGTTGACTTCGTGGGAGTTGGGAGGTGGTATTATTGTAAGTATTTAATTTCTGGAGCTGGATAGAGGTGAGTTTATTGTCATTGTGTAAATTTTGGTTTGTTTGTATGGAGAGGAGGAAGAAATATGATGTTGGAGAGGTGTTGGTATGTGTTGTATTGCTGAGATATGGTGTCGGAAGCATTGGAGGCTTAGTATGTATGATTGGGTGATGTATGGTATGGTATTGAGATGGTTTATTTACGGCCGAATTCGTGGAAGTTGGGAGAGAGTATTATTGTATTGGTGTCTGGTATGAGTATTGAATTTTTGGAGCTGGAGGGAGGTGATTTTATTACAATTTTGTAAATTGTGGTTTGTTTGTATGGAGAGGAGGAAGGAGTATGATGTTGGAGAGGTGTTGGTATAGGCGTGATTGGTATTTGTTATGCATGGTCGAAATTTTTGGGAGATGGAGAGGTAATTTTATTATGGAGTGTTATGGCGGATTGAAATGATATGAAGCAATGTTAACGCTGTTTGGTAAAAGCTGTGGTATGATGGATTGGAATGTTATGACGGAATATTGTTGTTATTATTTAGACTTGTACTATAGGAGGTGGAATCTGAAAGATTGAATGCAATGTTAGTGTCATGGCTGGTTTGGTATGCAATAGTGTAATGTTGCTGGTGTAGCTTATTTTGGAGTAGGTCAGGGAACAATGGAGGTGATGGAATTGTTGAAGCAAGAAGGTCGCGTGATGAGTGGGTACGTGTGAGTGATAACAAGCAGCAAGTTGCAACACCAGCAGCAGATTGTAAACATAGAACAGGCTGATGAGGTGTTCATTTCATTTTATTTTGTATGTGGTGGAGGGTGGTGGCTTGGGTTGGACTGCGTTTATTATTAGTTATTAGTTATTTATTTATTTATTTATTATTATTGTGAACGTGTATTCGGGGCTGAACGCCTGTTTTGTTCATTAATAAATACTAATACTAATAGTACAGGGGTACCTCGTACCCAATCTACAGGGCATTCTTGAGAAGAAAACAAAACATCAGGTTAAGTTACTGGCCCAAAGTACAGAAAGGACTGGAGGCGTGAACTTGCACTCCTAAATACACTTTTAAAACCCAAGTGGCTCTAGGCTGGTACACAGGGGCTAATCCCAAGCTAGGGAGGTGAACCGTATGAGAACTTTAATACATTAAGGAAGAGAAGAGACGGTTATAAAAACGTAGTCACCTCAATTTCCAAATGAAGGGGAGTTCGAGAGGGTAAAGCACTCTCTATCCCCGCTTTACAGTTAAAGAGATTTGTAGTTTTTACATAGACTGAAAGGGAATTTACATTTTAAAAGATGGGTTACATATTAAAGGTTTAGAACCTTCCCCGAGAGTTAGACTGCTGAGCCAGCAAGAAATAAAGATGTTAAAAAGCCATTACCTTGTAGAAGAACTGATGCTTGAAGAAAGAGGCGCTTCCCGCCCACTGCTACATATCCACACATTAAGTTAGATGTTACTGAAGTGTCACCGAGACAAGAAAATCAGCAGTTTTTATACCCTCGTGGAAAATTCGAGACCTTTCAGGAATGAGTAGACACACCCCCTCAATTTTATTGGGTGGCTAAGAGTTATATATCAACATCGAAGAAGAAAGACACTATTGGTCAGAAATTAATTAAAGAAGTTCGGAATTGGCTGAGTTCAAAACTGGCCGACAGAAAGATTAATATTTCCAACCCCAAAAATAGAAGAACAAAATTTAGTAAAGACAAAACTTAAGAAGACAAAATGTCTTCAAGGGAGTTCATTCCATTGCGCCAGAGTGTATTACAATAGTTCTTTTTGGTAGAGACATATATTAGAGAATGTTCACACTTCTTGATCAATGAAAAGCAAAAGCAAACAAAAACACTCAGTGACCTCTTCTGATAACTAGTAGAGTTAGTTCAGTGGTTAAAGTTCCGGGTTTCTCCAGTAAAGAAGTTTCACTTGGCGCAAGATTTGAACTTGCGTCGCGTAGAGGTGTACCGCCCGGTACACCTTCAATTACACATTGGAATATGAAAGTAATAAACAGTGCATTAATTAATGCTGATTATTAAAGTATTCTCCAAACCTAACCTATGTTTTCGGTGATCCACGTCAAGGTAATAAATCAAAGGGATTATAAACCATATTGATAGCTCTAATTATACCAATTTATCTTGGCATGCGACAGTTATTTCTGTCTTTATTGAAGAGCTTATATTTGTAAAGAAATTTAGGCTATAGCTAAATACTCTATAACCGAGCTCGATAGCTGCAGTCGCTTAAGTGCGGCCAGTATCCAGTATTCGGGAGATAGTAGGTTCGAACCCCACTGTCGGCAGCCCTGAAAATGGTTTTCCGTGGTTTCCCATTTTCACACGAGGCAAATGCTGGGGCTGTACCTTAATTAATGCCACGGCCGCTTCCTTCCCACTCCTAGCCCTTTCCTGTCCCATCGTCGCCGTAAGACCTATCTGTGTCGGTGCGACGTAAAACAACTAGCAAGAAAACTCTATAATATAACAAAAAATTGGCGTGTACGTCACGAAAGAAAACAACGTGAATTTAACAAATGTATATCTCTACACAAAACCAATGCTTGTCTGTTGGGGTCTTATAATTTAACAAAGCTCAATTATAATAACTATAAGATTAATGAAATAAATAATATAATTGCACATAGGTGAAAATAGTGATGTTGGTGTTTAAAATATTATCCAACTTAGCCTAAGTTTTAGGTTATACAAGCCAAGTCAATAAACCGAAGGGTGAAAATAACGGGCGAGTTGGCCGTGCGGTTAGGAGTGCGCAGCTGTGAGCTCGCATCCGGGAGATAGTGGGTTCGAACCCCACTGTTGGCAGCCCTGAAGATGGTTTTCCGTGGTTTCCCACTGTCACACCAGGCAAACGCTGGGGCTGTGCCTTATTAAGGCCATGGCCGATTCCTTCCCATTCCTAGGCTTTTCCTGTCCCATCGTCGCCATAAGACCTATCTGTCACGGTGCGACGTAAAGCCAAAAAAAAGTAAAAGCCACAGTACCCAAAGACATTGCTGTATTGAACGACTAAAATGTCACCAAGACACTTTTCTTGCGTGATATGCTCAGCTTGTTAAAAGGCAAATGTAATTAATGTTATTGGCTTTACGCCCCGCCAACTACTTACTTCTACAGTTTTCGGAGACGCCGATATGCAGGAATTTTGTCCTGCTGGAGTTCTTTTTCGTGCCAGTAAATCTACCGACACAGGGGTGACGTATTTTAGCATCTTCAACTACCACCGGACTGAACCAGGATCGAACCTGCCAAGTTGGAGTCAACCGTCTGAACCACTCAGCCCGACTTGTGAAAACTAGATGAAGTCATATTTATCTTTATCTTTATCATGTTTAACTCTTTCCCTCCACCAAGATATTTAATGTTTCTCTTTCATGGGCCCCGGAAGTGGGTAGGCCAGTTGCCCCAACCATAAATGTATATTTTTTCGGGAATGATAGATTATAGACCTATAGTACTATCATCTTTCTTTCCTTCCTTCTTTCTTTCTTTCTTTCCTAATCAGTTTATCCTTCAGGTTTGGTTTTTCCCTCGGACTCAGCGAGGGATTTCACCTCTACCGCTTCAAGGGCAATGTCCTGTAGCGTGAGATTTTGGGTATGATGATACAACTGGTGAGGAGGGCCATTACCTCCCCCTGGCGGTCTCACTTGCTATCCTCAACAAGGGCCTTGTTGGAGGATGGGAAGATCGGAAGGGATAGATAAGGAAGAGGGAAGGAAACGGCCGTGGCCTTAGGTGCCTGGAGTAGAAATGGGAAAATACGAAAAACCACTTCGAGGATGGTTCAGGTGGGATTCGAAACCCCTCTACTCAGTTGACCTCCCGAGGCTGAGTAGACCCCGTTCCAGCCCTCGTACTATTTGTTTTCAACTTTAATGGCAGAGCCGGGAATCGAAACCGGGCCTCCGGGATGGCAGCTAACCACATTAACCACTACACCACAGAGGCAGACTAGTACTATAATGCTACCTATATGTTTATGTTAGTGCTGAAATCCGATTTCTTACTTTACTAATGCTGAAAGCCCGAACATGTAATGTTATTATTTATTATGGGAATCAGCCTAGAAGGAAATGTTAAAAGTGATGTGAGTTCTATCCAGGTTCGTTCTTATCCTAATACTATAAGTTACAGTATATTGCACGTATATAAACTTACAAACTTGCTTTTTATCCGCGAATTTCTGCGGCCACAAAAGCCACTATTTTTCAAGAATGATGACATCTACACGTGATAGATTGTCTGCCTGTGCTGTTTTGAACCTTTCTTCTGTCATTTTGAAGTTATTCGCGATCGCGTATAATAAACAACCGGCTTTTAGTAAAGGCTGATGCACAGTGGCTGGTAGACCTGCATGCGGTACTGGATCGTGACGTCACAGCGCGCCGCTTACGTCAGAGGCCGTTTTTCTCACCTTGCGGAAAGGCACGTTTAAACATTTTTTAAATGGTAGGAAACAAGTCAACTTACCACATCGTAATACGGTTACGTACTATTTCATTGGTGTACTTTTCAAAAAAATATTTTTGAAAATTATGCATGTTCCCTATTGGGTATTGCTGAGTCTTAATCGGCATTTGCTGGCGTACATAAGAGGGCTGAACAATTTGGAAATATTGGGTTCTATCATATCCTTGGGGTGATTTAGGCGGCAAATCCTTGACAATGAATTGAGTAATTTTGCCCTTTCGCGGAGTTTCAACAGGAGATGAAGTTGAATGGGAAGACAGGGGAGGGAAATTCTGAATAGTATTATTTGGATAAAACTCTGATGAATATAAACGGGAAGAAGCTTCACAAAATGAGAAATTTTCTATACACATTCATATCTACCTTTCGCTTATGGGCCTCACACTCTGCAGAAGCCGCGGCATGATTTAGTTTACAGTGTAAACATTAAACAGTCAGGTGTTGCACAGTTACGACATCTGAATGTGGATGATTGACAATTACGAAGAGTGTGGCCTTATCTTTGGCATTTAGAATAAATGATCGGATAAAAACTGAAGGGCGTAAACTCTAATAGCACTCGGTAGATGGAGATATATTTTGGAAGTTTTCGAACAAAATAAAATTTCAACTGATCCTGTAGCTACATAATCTACTTTACCATCTTGCATGGTCTTCCGACTTAATCGATGTACTGATTAAGTAGTGGTAGTTAAAAATAAATGTGATAGAAAGGAAGGTCTTAAAAGTAGGACTATTAGGCAGTACCATATGGCTGATAAAGCAGGCATGAGGCAGTTTCTAAAAAGTAACTATGATCGGTGGAAAACGGTAAATAAAAATGTAAACAGACTCTGGGATGGGTTTAAAGAAATTGTTGAGGAATGCGAAAACAGGTTTGTACCATTAAGGGTGGTAAGGAATGGTAAAGACCCACCTTATTATAATAGAGAAATAAAGAGACTAAGAAGGAGGTGCAGACTGGAAAGAAATAGAGTTAGAAATGGCTGTGGAAGTAAGGAGAAATTGAAGGAACTTACTAGAAAATTGAATCTAGCAAAGAAGGCAGCTAAGGATAACATGATGGCAAGCATAATTGGCAGTCATACGAATTTTAGTGAAAAATGGAAGGGTATGTATAGGTATTTTAAGGCAGAAACAGGTTCCAAGAAGGACATTCCAGGAATAATTAATGAACAAGGGGAGTGTGTATGTGAGAATCTTCAAAAGGCAGAAGTATTCAGTCAGCAGTATGTAAAGATTGTTGGTTACAAGGATAATGTCGAGATAGAGGAGGAGACTAAGGCCAAAGAAGTAATAAAATTTACATATGATAACAATGACATTTACAATAAGATACAAAAGTTGAAAACTAGAAAAGCGGATGGAATTGATCAGATTTCTGGGGATATATTAAAGACAATGTGTTGGGATATAGTACCATATCTGAAGTACTTATTTGATTATTGTTTGGTCGGAGGAGCTATACCAGATGAATGGAGAGGTGCTCTAGTAGCCCCTGTGTATAAAGGAAAGGGTGATAGACATAAAGCTGAAACTTACAGGCCAGTAAGTTTGACATGTATTGTATGTAAGCATTGGGAAGGCATTCTTTCTGATTATATTAGACATGTTTGTGAAATTAATAACTGGTTCGATAGAAGGCAATTCGGTTTTAGGAAAGGTTATTCCACTGAAGCTCAACTTGTAGGATTCCAGCAAGATGTAGCAGATATCTTGGATTCTGGAGGTCAAATGGACTGTATCGCGATTGACCTGTCTAAGGCATTTGATAGGGTGGATCATGGGAGACTACTGGCAAACTGAGTGCAATTGGACTAGACAAAAGAGTGACTAAATGGGTTGCTATATTTCTAGAAAATAGATCTCAGAGAATTAGAGTAGGTGAAGCTTTATCTGACCCTGTAATAATTAAGAGGGGAATTCCTCAAGCTAGTATTATCGGACATTTATGTTTTCTTATATATATAAATGATATGAGTAAAGGGGTGGAATCGGAGGTAAGGCTCTTTGCGGATGATGTAATTCTCTATAGAGTGATAAATAAGTTACAAGATTGTGATCAACTGCAACGTGACCTCGAAAATCTTGTGAGATGGACAGCAGGCAATGGTATGCTGATAAACGGGGTTAAGAGTCAGGTTGTGAGTTTCACAAATAGAAAAAGCCCTCTCAGTTTTAATTACTGCGTTGATGGGGTGAAAGTTCCTTTTGGGGATCATTGTAAGTATCTAGGGGTTAATATAAGGAAAGATCATCATTGGTATAATCACATAAATGGGATTGTAAATAAAGGGTACAGATCTCTGCACATGGTTATGAGGGTGTTTAGGGGTTGTAGTAAGGATGTAAAGGAGAGTGCATATAAGTCTCTGGTAAGACCCCAACTAGAGTATGGTTCCAGTGTATGGGACCCTCACCAGGATTACCTGATTCAAGAACTGGAAAAAATCCAAAGAAAAGCAGCTCGATTTGTTCTGGGTGATTTCCGACAAAAGAGTAGCGTTACAAAAATGTTGCAATGTTTGGGTTGGGAAGAATTGAGAGAAAGAAGAAGAGCTGCTCGACTAAGTGGTATGTTCCGAGCTGTCAGCGGAGAGTTGGCGTGGAATGACATTAGTAGACGAATAAGTTTGAGTGGCGTTTACAAAAGTAGGAAAGATCACAATATGAAGATAAAGTTGGAATTCAAGAGGACAAACTGGGGCAAATATTCATTTATAGGAAGGGGAGTTAGGTATTGGAATAACTTACCAAGGGAGACGTTCAATAAATTTCCAGTTTCTTTGAAATCATTTAGGAAAAGGCTAGGAAAGCAACAGATAGGGAATCTGCCACCTGGGCGACTGCCCTAAATGCAGATCAGTATTGATTGATTGATTATGTTATTAGGACCTGTAGATGAGACAAAGTTTATATACGGACCGGGATGATTAATTGGGTAGTTATATGAGTCAAATTTAGGTTTAGTGTTATTAGGAGGTGTAGCTTTAGAGTCACTAGGGGTTGCATTATTCAACACAGAGTTATTCAGAAGGCTATTAGACGAAAGTACATCCATGTTCCCTTCCCATATTGGAATTAGAGGCAGGATCGGGCTCCTCGGCTCCACCACTGCCAGTATTCATACTGTCACAAACCGATGAACGCTAAGTATCAACAAGAACTCTGTAGCAGGCACTCGACAACTCAGCCTCACTCACTAAGCAACCTCGCTACTGGACGGAGTAAGCGAGGCTGTGACGAGGACCGTCAAACAACTTCTTCTTCTTCTTATGGAAAGGTGTGGTTGGACTCATGTGTTATCGTCCAGGTTATTAAAGTCAACACTTACACATATAGTGTGGTTGTCAGAAAAACACGCCACATAATAAGAGGAGGAAGGACATTTATATCCCACCAAAGAGTATGATAAACTTTTTGAAATGGAAAAGATGACAAAAAAAGTTGTCAGAGGATTATAAAAAACAATACGTGCATCATCAAGAACCTGGTTTAAGCTGTTAACAAGAGTAGGAGTGAGGGGGGATAATACACACGAAATACTTGTAGGAAATGGGATGTTCATTTGAACCAAAGAGGATAGAAAGCGCTGTCGGGGAACAGCATAAGTAGGGCAGTGAAAAATGAGCTGATTACTATCTACATCAGGCAAGCCGCGAACACACGAAGTTGGGGGAGAAAGATGAAATCGATTTTCATATTGGGGAGTAAGAGCATTAGTAAAACGTAGTCGTATAATAGTTGAGATATGGGGCCGAGAGTACGTGCTATAATAAAACCACGGTTTAGGAGGAATAGCATGTTGTAATTGATGATAAAAACGTCCGTTTTCTCGTGACGATTCATTCCAATCGGACTGCCATTGTGGATACGGTATAGAACGGACTTCATGAATGAGATCAGAAGGAGGGATCGCTAGAGAATGAGGGGGAGATTGTTGTGATGCTCGTTTAGCTGCCTGATCAGCAGCCTCATTCCGCATGGTACCAGAGTGACTGGGAACCCAAACCAGAGTTACGTAAACTCTGTTGTGATAAGTAAATAACTGTGGAGTAGTACCGTTGCCTACGTTATAATACAAGGCCTTGAAATAGAGCCCGTAAGACGCTATGGAAGTGGTCACACTGAAGTTCAATGCCGGGCTGCTAGGATCGCTCTCTTGCCCCTTGTCTACTAGGATCGCGCCTTTAAACGTATTTAGGCCTATTAAGTGAGATAGTTGAGAATGCGTTTATTCTTCTGACGTTAAGCATTTACAGTTCCAAGCATGATTTATTGTTGTGTTCCTTATTGTCATTCACGAGAAGTGAAAGGTAGTGGAGTTTCATTTCATTTCCAGTGAATGTACAGTGTTCGAAACATTATGCGGTGGAAGAATTACGCATGAGATACGACACGCAGGTGATGAAACTAAGGCTTTGTTCCTAATCACGTCATAAAATTCGTGTGATCTCAATATTTGTTACTGGACTTTTTTTTGTAAACAATGCTACCGTGAACGGCGATCATTTGAGAGGCCTTTTCAAACTTCAGAAATCTTTAATTATGAAGCCGGTAACAAATTTGAAAGAAATGAATGTAGCAAGAGCTAAAATTGTATTTCCCCCTGAAACAATCTCTGGTTTGAAATGTATGGAGGTAGTTTGTCCCGAGAGAATTAAAGACAGAAACAATTTCAAATAAACCTTTTTATGATATTGTTCGATGCACAACACCTCACATATTCTAGGAACGAGAAAGAACTGTCATTTTTAACTTTTAAGACGAAAGCCTCAATTGGTTAATTAACGATTTCCTGTCATATATTAAGAAAATTCATATGCATTCAGAGAAAGGGAAAAGATTCACGAGGAAAACACATCAGGCATTGGTCTTGGCTACCCAATCCACTGTGGCATGCGTAAAATACATCATAAGTATACATTTACACTATGTCTTGACAACGAACCTCATAAGCGATGATATCGAAGTCTTCTTCAGCCACCTACAACGCAAACAGGGATACAATGACATGATTGACTCAGACGTGATTTAACGCAATTGAAACAACGCTCCATACTGGGATTATTTCGGCATTAAAGCATGGTAATGTTGAGTTGAGGGATGAAGGGAAGACCGGCACTGAACGAACCCGTTTAGTACTATCAAGAGAGTCCCAGATGGATAAAAATGGTAGAAGGCATGAAAGTCGCAAGTATGTGCAAATTCAGCTGCTTCCTGAGCACATAATGTCTATTGTTACAAAACCCTTGCAAGGTAAATGGCATCAAATCTGTTTGAACAATACTTGATTGTATAGTGTTGGCTAGTATATAAATATGATTGATTTGTTTGAGGATCAATAGCTACAGTGCCTAGCATTTCTTTACCTATAGGAGCAGGAAACCTAGTGCGTGTGGCAGAAGAACAAACAGACTGTGAAGGCTGTTTAGGACATGTCTTCTCCACCTACTCAAACTCCAGAATTGCGTCTTATTTGTTTTCAAGATCGAGGAGTCCTCAGATACCCGAAATCATCGTTTATGGCATTTCTATAGTGCACAACGGAATTTGTCACTTCTGCTGTGCAGTACTCACCCTGAAGACAGTTACTAAAAATGTGTATGTTTTTCTGAAAGACATGTTCATCAGTGAAATTAAGTGTAGCAAGTGTAAAGGCGACAAACTACCTCTTTTTTCTTTTTCTATTCCGAAAATTTCTGAGACCTCTATTAGACAACATTGCATCGAGCCACACAAGTGGAAAAGCGAGAGTTTTGAAACTTGATTAGTGCCCCTCAATAGGAAAGATTTAAAACTTCTGTGACCTATCCATGCCAATAAAGCATCGCTCTATAAATACGGCATTGTAAGTATGTACTTGCAAACACATTCAGCTCTTTTTATTTAGGATGTAATTTACTTATTGGCATATATGGCTATGCGATCACAAAGAGGCAAGAACGCGATCCTAGTGGTTGAATGGTGAACTAAGATGCCATGAGTGCATTTCAAGGCCTTGTATTATAGCGTAGGCAACGAGTAGTACTCAGTCACTATACGGGGGAAAGAGACACACACAGAAACGGCAGTGTCACAGTTCACTCAGCCAGAAACGTTGCAAATCAAATATAAACGGGCACATAGACATGTATAGAAGGTAAATCCAAACAAACCTACTAATGACACACACAGGAATAACGCAAGGACACAAGGTGGAAAGCTTCACGCCGGAGTGATCCTTCTCGGCGACTTACTACGACACATACATGACCGGATCAACTTACAAGGGAGATGAGAGGAAATTGTGAAAGAAAATAGTGGTACATAACAGAAAGGAAGCATACTACTACATGATAGGTCGTGGAATTTGTATTCAAAACAGAAAATTGACATGAGGACCGCGAAATGTTTACCGATCACGAAGTGGTTACGAACAACTGCTAAACAAATAAAACAGATAAATGAACCGGCAAGGGAGCACGCCCATTGAAGTGTCTAGATACATGGATTTTTGTGAGAGTAAGCTCAGATAACAACGTAGAAAAAGCGTCAAAGCAGTTGTTGTTGTTTTTATTATTATCACGGAGGAAGGCACGACATAATGAACAACTAATGAAAAAAGGCTAAAATTGTGTGTTTACATCATCCAAATAGGTATTAATCACATTAATGATATCTGAAGTAGGTTTATGTAATCAATAAGACACATTAGTAGGCGACGAGCAGATTTATATATTGGGCATTGGAATATTAAATGATTTGCATCTGCTTCGGAGGAACCACGTACGCACAAGGAATGAGCAAGCAAATTGAATCTGAATTTATACTTTGGAGTTAAAGCATGGTTAAAACGAAGACATATTATATTAATAACGTGACGACGTGTATAGGTAGCGAGTACATACAACGGTTTTGATGGCAGGTCTTAATGGTTTAGGTTATAGTATTAAAGATCCTTTATATACGGTAGATTCATTCCATTCATCTTGCCATTTACAATGCATTTCGTGTGTGAGCAGGGGGTAAAAATCGGAGGCAGGAACAGCAATTGTGAACGGAGATGTGGATGATAGAGTTGCACCCTTAGCTAAGTGATCTGCTTGTTCATTCCATGGTATACCTTTATGTGCAGTAATCCATACTAGAGTGAGAGTAACTCCTAACTGATATAAATTAAATAAAAGGTGTTTGACATTTTAAAAATTTTGTATGATCGTAAAGTTTGTAATACATTAAGGCCCGGTTGTATAAAGACATCTGACTGGAGATCAATTAAGAACTTAGTTCTGAAAATGAACTGAGATTACGACTTCATCGCGTTGTATAAAACTGAACTCGGTTTACACGTGTAGTTCAAATGTAATCGGAGTTCAAAAAAGTGGACGTGGCAACACAGCAAAACAAATGAAATACGAAATAGCTCGGCCCTTTGGATAATACATAAATGGCGGGATTGACCTGGCCGTGACTGTAAACAAATGAAATACGAAACTGCCTTGACTGTCGAAGAAGGAGAAGAAGAAGAAATATTGAAATCTCGCGAAGTAAACATGGAAGGAAATTCAAAGGAGCGCTCTGCGAACTTCACACCGAAATAAAAGAACGATCTGGTGGATATTGTACTATCGAGGTACAAACATATAATAGAAAATAAAAGAACCGATATGGTGACATCACAGTTGAAAGAGAAAGCCGTTGACTTGTCAATTTAAAGAGATCTCCAACAACCATTTGTAAACTTCTTGTAGCATAAAACATACGCATGGGTGACAGGGGATAATTTCTTTGATTAGGTTTTTGTAGTGTGTCCCTTAACTTCAGTTCCAGTCGTTCCTCAACACCTTTCGAGAAACGAAATCTCATTTTGAACATTTGATTACTCATTTCAATCATCGGATTCCGTCTGTACCGAAAGACACGAGGAGCTCATCGTAAAATCAACTCTTCTTCATCAGACGAAAAGTCGGAATAATCTGACATCCCTGCTAAAGAATATATATATTACACAGTTGCTTTGCTTTGTAAACTTGAAACATAATTTAAAACAATTCATTATTGAAGCAGTATCATAAAACTAAGTAGCAACAAGGTGTTGGTATCGCAGTAGGCTATTGTTTATATGATATTCACATAACCTCACTTCTGAAAAAATCGAGCGATCTTTAGCAATATTATTTAACTACTAGCATTCAAGATATTTATAACTCATCTCGATATTATTAAGGCGCGGTATTCTTACGCTGAGACGATTCAAGGAAACACTTCTCAAGTCTTCAGGGCTAGTTCAATGTTTAATATTACACACTTCCGGGTCTCGAATGGAAGACCCGCGCAGAAGAATGCCTCCACATAACCGGGTAAACACCCACGGATGAGACTAGAGTAAGGGGGGGTCGACTAGCCTAACGAGCTTCGAACCGATTCCCTTCCTACTTTCTGTGCTAGCCGCGGCAGCCCGAGCCTTGGGGGTTGGTTACGTTCGAAAGAAAGAAAAAACAACAACAAATATTTAAGATGGAGTCTTATGTAATATGAAAGTAGGATTCTCCGGGTTCAACTATTACTGGATACTGCTTAGCATAACTATAAATGACAAGAATCATATAATGTGGGGTTACGAATACTAATTTATTCAAAATATGACATAATAAAAGAAGGAAAGTACACCACCCTATACAATGAACTCTCCGCATACGGGAGGAAAAGAAAGGTAATTGACACTCTAAATATGACTCGCCTAATGGCGTCGTCGGCACAACGGTATAATTGAGGTTTTGGGACCACTTTCGCCCATCTTTCTCTCCGTTTCATTACATTTTATTCTTCTGTCGATCACATCGTGCAATATGAGATGATGTCCACTTACATAACACATTATATTCTTAGCACGTAATCAACCGGTCCCTACGCTACATAATTGACACATCAAAGAGATATTTACATAATACACAACAAAAACACACATACTATTTAGCTAAACCCCGGACCCCCTGATCTATCACCAAGACCAGACAACGCTGAACGACGGTTCTGTTTGAACTCAAACAGACGCGCCTTACATACCAAACACATACAGATATATACACTTCATGCCGAAAAGAGGCCAGTCCTGTTAGAAAAACATTGTTATCACTATCACCTGCCTCAGCCCATCTGACCTGGGCTCGAACATATGACTCCGACCGAGAGGTGCATTCCTGAAAGAGAATCCTAACTAGCTACGGTCTCATATCACCGGACATTGGGGAGAGATCCACATTCATTTATTAATTACCTTTTAAAATCACCGTGATATTATCATTATATAAGTATTCTTCGCTAAGCCATTTAAAGCAAACAAAAGAGCACGGCGAAAACCCAGGGCCCGAGTCTTGCGATAATAGGACAGCAGGTCCCCTTCTGTCACAAAGGGGGCGAACAGACCCGCACAAAATATAAGGAAAGAAAGGGTGGGTCATTCGCCGTACTGCAGCCAGCACTCATTCATTAGCTACGTCAGCTTCTTGACTCCTCTCAATTATAATGGCCAGGCCTCCTTTTCCCCGGAGAGACACATATCTCTGGCCCATTTGTTTATTCATCTTACCGTAGAATTCCCATGAGATACTCATTTATTCTATACCTTCTCAATCTTTTCATGAGCACCATCACTTCCGAATTATCTCATCAGAAACTATCTGGACATTCGGCCCTCCCATTACGTCTCATATCGCGTAGCAACTTGGGTGATACCAATTTACTAATATCACGGACTCATTTAGGCTGGCATTGTACATAGCCGAACCCGCTACTCGTTTATAAACTCTACTTGCAGCTTATTTACTGACACGCGGCACAAAAACATTCGCCTAGGCTTGCTTGGCTTCCCGTCCGCACTTCACAAAGGCTTCGTATTTCACCGCCGCGAGTGACACAATAGCACTGTTTTAATACGCTGACAATAGGGTTCTGACTGTAAAACTGGGGCACAACGTGACACAATGTCCCCTCTCAACGACCCGCTAAAACTGTCTTCAGCGAGGGTCAGCTCAGCTTTTATGGTATACGCACCGGAAGATAATGGGCGTAAACGATTCACGGTTCATTAAGGACAAGAGCTCCTTTCACCCCAGGAATTCAGACCATTTAAATAGTGGATATTGTAGCCCTCTTTTTCCTCTCCTTATTGATCCAGGTGCGCTTAACCAACGATCGGCAATTATCCCGTAATTCGATTCCCGCCTTTAATTATTTCATTAGCGTCCCTCGGGGGTGGAGTCATCTTTTGAGCGCGACTCTTAGCTTGGGTGACGCTGTTGTATTCACATGTTAAATCTGGACATCTGGTGACCTCCTTTCTTCCCCTGAATAAAGTATTACATATTTTTAGTCTGGGAAACGCAGAAAATTCAGCTCTATTCATTGGTGTGTCTCACATAATTTTCCTATGTCTGAATCAAAATATCATTCCATTTGTACGCGCCAAAATACGACGTTGGCACCCGTAACACGTGCATAAAAACCGGAAGTTCCTTATGTTAGTTTGGAACTCTGGGAAGCTAAGCCACACCTCGGGGCGTATCTGACTACTCCAGCATCGCGTCCTCTTCTAGCTCTCTCTGCAAGATGAGAGGGTCTTTTCGCGGGGCTTGGCTCCTGCTCAGTCTTCCCTTTGTTTTCCAGGCGCTCTTCCGCGGGTTCCATTCTGGCCGGACGCCGCTCGATCCCCATCGCCCATACTACTACCAATGACGCGACATTTAGGAATGATTTTAATGAAGTAGAAAGGCACCTACAATTCCAATGAGCTGTACAGGACACTGTACAGTTTCAATATGAACGATAATGATCTAGGTTAAAGGAGATTAACCGACGAATATTCGCCAGTCAAATCTGAACTTAGATCGAGACGAGATGATCTTAGATTAGCGTTTATACAACGGAAAATCGAAGTTCAACTTGACTGGCAGCCATTTTTCCTCGTTAAACTCAGATCAAATATTTTATACAACAGGGCCTAATGGAATCAGTAAATATGGTGCCAGATTGAACGGTATAGGTTTTTATGTACAAGAAGGTTTGGCGGATAGCAGCAAGTTCGGCAGACAACATTGAAAAATGAGATGATATATGAGACGATTTGGCATGATTAGTATTTTCGAGATAAAAATCTGCTCCAACGCCACAAGCATTTTTCGCTCCATCAGTATAAAATTATATCCTGTAGTAGGAATGGAGATACGGAATTTTTTGAGTAAGAGTTATGGAGTATAAGCCGATAAGGTAACATGTCAAAACAAGGCGCACGTGATATAATGATTGGAGGGACATAATAAAGCACATAATAAGAAACAGTGAAATATGGAGCTACAGGGTTTCGTATAACTGACGACTGAAATAGATAGATATTTATTTCAATAACAGTGGCGGCTCGTTTGGCGCCCCCCACGGGGTTCCATTAAATTCTGGAATTTTAATCTTAAATGTTAACAAACGAAATATTTTACTATAAGATTACTATCAAGGGCGCGAGTTGTACTGTACTGCGGTCCGATGCGCTGCTGGCCCTGCGCTCTCTCATAGCGGACCAAATACTCCGAGTATCGCTTGACTGGCCTTGAGGGAGCCAATCAGGGGTACCGTAGAAATGTGCTGTTCTAACGGAGATTCCATCGCGTTTCTGCCGCGGGCTATCGTTGCAGCCAACCTACCCGAAACATTGGTGATTTGATTTCTATTTAACAGGAGTCAGTTTCTCCTAAAACTAGGAACTATTTTACTGAGGCAATTACCCGAGTTAAATGTGCCGGCATATATTTAAAATAGTCTTGTAATTTTTAGGATTATTGACTAACGAAACGAGTAACGACTGTAACTACTGTCTCCTCGCACTTGACTCATGTTGGCGATACTCACTAGAGAGCGCGATGTTTTGCTTTGTGTTGATGAATGACCTCGTGAGGTGACAGTGACAAGGTAAAATTAGGAGAAAGGTTGTGATTTGTATGTAGGCATAGTGTTATGTTTGCACTTCGTACAGTATGATTACCGTCGAACATACACTGACTGACAGAGCAAATGCAACACCAAGAAGGAGTGGTCAGAACTTTATGCCAATTGCAGGGTAGACTGACGTCACTGAGGTATGCTCATGATGTGAAATGCGCCGCTGTGCTGCGCACGTAGCGAACGATAAATGGGACACGGCGTTGGCGAATGGCCCACTTCGTACCGTGATTTCTCAGCCGACAGTCATTGTAGAACGTGTTGTCGTGTGCCACAGGACACGTGTATAGCTAAGAATGCCAGGCCGCCGTCAACGGAGGCATTTCCAGCAGACAGACGACTTTACGAGGGGTATGGTGATCGGGCTGAGAAGGGCAGGTTGGTCGCTTCGTCAAATCGCAGCCGATACCCATAGGGATGTATCCACGGTGCAGCGCCTGTGGCGAAAATGGTTGGCGCAGGGACATGTGGCACGTGAGAGGGGTCCAGGCGCAGCCCGAGTGACGTCAGCACGCGAGGATCGGCGCATCCGCCGCCAAGCGGTGGCAGCCCCGCACGCCACGTCAACCGCCATTCTTCAACATGTGCAAGACACCCTGGCTGTTCCAATATCGACCAGAACAATTTACCGTCGATTGGTTGAAGGAGGCCTGCACTCCCGGCGTCCGCTCAGAAGACTACCATTGACTCCACAGCATAGACGTGCACGCCTGGCATGGTGCCAGGCTAGAGCGACTTGGATGAGGGAATGGCGGAACGTCGTGTTCTCCGATGAGCCTCGCTTCTGTTCTGTCAGTGATAGACACCGCAGACGAGTGTGGCGTCGGCGTGGAGAAAGGTCAAATCCGGCAGTAACTGTGGAGCGCCCTACCGCTAGACAACGCGGCATCATGGTTTGGGGCGCTATTGCGTATGATTCCACGTCACCTCTACTGCGTATTCAAGGCACGTTAAATGCTCACCGCTACGTGCAGCATGTGCTGCGGCCGGTGGCACTCCCGTACCTTCAGGGGCTGCCCAATGCTCTGTTTCAGCAGGATAATGCCCGCCCACACACTCCTCGCATCTCCCAACAGGCTCTACGAGATGTACAGATGCTTCCGTGGCCAGCGTACTTTCCGAATCTCTCACTAATCGAACACGTGTGGGATCTCATTGGACGCCGTTTGCAAACTCTGCCCCAGCCTCGTACGGACGACCAACTGTGGCAAATGTTGACAGAGAATGGAGAACCATCCCTCAGGACACCATCCGCACTCTTATTGACTCTGTACCTCGACGTGTTTCTGCGTGCATCGCCGCTCGCGGTGGTCCTACATCCTACTGAGTCGATGCCGTGCGCATTGTGTAACCTGCATATCGGTTTGAAATAAACATCAATTATTCGTCCGTGCCGTCTCTGTTTTTTCCCCAACTCTCATCCCTTTCGAACCACTCCTTCTTGGTGCTGCATTTGCTCTGTCAGTCAGTGTATTAAAGAACTAACATTTTCTTCCCTTTCTATCGAGAAGAAAGGCGAACTGAAGAAGTGTGGTAGACGGACACCAGACTTCTCGTTGAAAAACCGGAGACCAAGAAAAATGAAAATAGGCCTTTCCAAAGACAAATTAATTCTCCTGACGTATATAACAAGAACCCGCGGATATTTGGAAGTGATATCTCAGAAACCTTTTACTGCTTTCCTTGCCCTCTATTCTCCCGTTCTAGGAAAGGAGATAAATGGATCACTACAGGGGTGATATCAATAATACCACGGACTTTGAAATGCTTCGTAAGGTCAATGTCGTGTCTTGTTTAAGTGAACACTACAGTGAAACTATTCGTAAACATAATTCGCTCGTGGACAAGAAAAAGCAAATAATAATAATAATAATAATAATAATAATAATAATAATAATAATAATAATAATAATAATAATAATAATAATAATTGCATATGCATTGCTACCGTAAGTGTTCGAAGTGTGTATCTTGATAACATGGTTTGAAGAACTTGAGATATTTGTGGAATTATGAAACTAAGGCGCGCCCCCCATTGCTGATATCCACGAGCTGCCACTGTTCAATAATTAATTCCAACGAGCCAAAGTCTCATACAGAGGAATTGTACAATGAATAATATATTCAATGGCGGATCTACAAACTCTGATACTTAAAATGATATAATCAGGTGACAAACAGTAAAATTGGAAACATCAATACAGACAGTGTAAAAAATAAAATACCATTCTATAGTTCCCTTAATTATACTAAGATACTTAAACGATTTCGTACTAAAAGTGAGTAACAATGCAACAGGATGATTGGCAAAGCGGGGCGGGTGATTGTTTTAAACATTACCTATGATGTATCTATTCCATAGATTTTCCTTTGCCTTTCGTTTGAAAGTCATTAAAGTAGGGGCAATTTTTACTTCAGTAGGAAGTTTGTTGTATGCTTGATTTGCTGAGAATTTACAACTATTCTTCATATTTTGAAGAGTGGATGTGATACAAGGCCAAAGTATCTGCATGTCTAGTTTGATACCTGTGGTTGTCTGAAATTGATTATTAAAGTTGTGTTGTGAAATATTATGTTTCATTTTATTTTATACCTACATTAGTATAATAGAATTAAGCTCTGTAATTATGCTGAGATATAGAATTTTGGTCTGAGTGTACAGGTCTTTTACTGGGGTGTATAATGGTAAGTCAAATATGTTCCTTATTGCCCTGTTTTATATCACCATTAGTTCATTCAAGGAGGACTTTATACAATGTGACCACATTACTCATAAGTACTGCAAGTGGCTATGTACTAGTGAATAAAAATTAGTAGAAGGAGGCGTTTAGGAATTAAATATCTAAGTCTTTTTAGAAACCCAGCAACTGGGGCGATTTTCTTACTTATGTATTCAACGTGGTCATTCCAGGTCAGGTTCTCATCAATAATTAATCCAAGGTATTTCACTTTATTTACTTTTCTATTTTCGTATCATTTATGAGTAATTTATCACTATTTGAGTGAAGGATTTTTTTGTTTTGAAATAAGCATGTATTTAGTTTTCTGCAGATTCATTGTCAATTTGTTGCACTGGTACCAGAGTAAGAGAATGAGTATGTCCTACTGCATGTTTTCTAAAACTGTGTCTTCACATTTGCCCGTAGAGAAGATATTGGTGTCATCAGCGTATAATGTGATATAGCCATTTAGATTACATGAAAATATATCATTTATCATTTATATAAATAAAAATAAAACAGGACCTAGTACAGAACCTTTTGGGACACCATTGGTTACATAATTAGCAGAGCTCGAGTAGTTATTCACGGTAAAATGTTGCTTCCGTCCTGTTAAGTAATTTCGAAACCATTTCAGGGCAAGGCCACGAATTCAAACCTTTTCTAATTTTTTAAAATAATGCTATGATCAACAGTACGGTATCAAAAGCTTAGGTAAAATCAATAAATAAGCCTGTTGCAGGGTTGTTGTTGTTGTTGTCTACGGCGGATTGTCATTGTAATGAGATCAACAGTAGCTACCTCGGTACTAGACCTCTCCCCATACCCATATTGCCCCTTATAGAAGAAATTATGGCGCCTCCGAAAACCGAAAAAGAGCAATTAGTGGGACGTAAAACAAATAGCATTATTATTAGAAGAAATTATTTTTGTTTAGAAAAGCCAAAAGTCTTTTCTTCACAACTGTTTCCATGATTTATTGGGTATTATACCGGTAGTCAGGGACACGTTAATGATCTCTACGAGTAATCTTATTATAGGGTCCTTTTCTCTTGTTAATAATGAGGTAATAATATCACCTATTCCGCAGCTATTCATACTTTTAAGGTTAGATAAGATGGACTTTACGTCTGCTACATCCGTTGGGTACAGGTGAAGGGATTCAAGAATAGTTAATTCACTGAAACACACAGTATTATGTTCAGGAATACTTAGATCATGAGTCACACATAACCTGTTTATCAGTTATTACTTTGCCTTTAATTTCAAGCGTGGCACACGAGACATTCGTAACTTTTTTTATTATGAATGATTTCGTTCTTTAATTTCCATGTCTGTTTTGGATTGTTATTATGAGACTTGAATAGGTTTGAGTAGTAGTCATGTTTGAGTCTTCTTTTTAATTTAGTTACTATATTTCTACATCTGCAGTATTCTTGTCTCAGAAGCATGTTATTCTTGTGAGTAGAATGTTTTAGTTTTACATGCAAGCAGTCTCGTCTCTTTATAATGGTAATAACATTATTAGTAGGTAACCCAAGGAATTTTTCTTTTGTTTATGCCTTTTGAAGTTGTATTGTGTTTATTAGGACAGCTCGTATAATTGTCCTTTTGTCGTATTTGGTTAATGAATGAATTATACAATATATCTATGTGGCAACTGTTCGCATGATATGTATCTGTATTGCGCACAACGGTGTTCATGTAGGTATTGGTCGATTCATTCTCCTTACACCTACTAGGTATTGCAGAAATATTAGAGTGGGGAGATGTTGGGTGAGTGTCTTGGTTTGGCCGTAGCATGTCAAAAACTAAAATATTATGGTCACTTAAGTCATTATTAATATTTGATACTGCATAGCATAATTCAGAACTATTCACTGATATGTGGTCAAGTAAGGTGCTAGCAGAGTCACCTATTCGAGTTGCAGTAGCGGCGATAACGATGGCGAGGGAGGGCAGGCACCTCCGTACTTTTGGGAGAAAATATTGCATTCTTAATCAATTTTAGCCGGCTGAAACTATGAAATATAGGAATTATTAAACACAGCAATTTTTACAAGCACTGTTGTCTTATCAAGTAATTATTACCCTTATTTTCTTTAATTATTAACAAAATTCTTAGCGGAAATAGGCACAAAATATCGTTCGTCCCGTCTAACCGATTTGTATAGCGCTACTAGTGGAGACTTTGCATGTGCTGTGAGAAAGTGTAGCAGGCGTATATATATTTTTTTTGCTAAGGTCATGGACACTGAGGTATGATTCATCCACTTACCGCGTCCATTCGTCAGTCTGGCGATCTCTGTAGTGTGTGTAATCAAATACTAAATGATTTTAACTGTGTAAACAAGCCGTACTTCTTTTTAAATATAATAAATGTTTAATATTGTTCCTTTCGCGAACGTTTTATTGTATGGTATTGAATCAAAATCTCAAAAAAACTATTATTGCCGCACTAAAATTGATAAAATGTCAACATTATCCCCTCAGTCGAAATTCACTCAGAGAGCATTAAAAACTTACCATTTTGTATCTTTTTTCTTCAGTTTAGAATAGCAATAACAATGTTGTTGGCTTTACGTCTCACTAACTACTGTTACGGTTTTCGGAGAGGCCGAGGTGCCAAAATTCAGTGCGGCAGGAGTTATTTTACGTGCCACTGAATCTGCCGACAATTTGATCACCTTCAAAAACCACTGGACTGAGCCGGGAACGAACCTGCCAAGTTCAGGCCAGACACTCAGCCCGTCTTCAGTTTTGATGTATAACCCCACCCCCCACCTCGGCCGCTATATCCCACAAACTCGTACTGTTTGTTGTCTGTATATTGTTTTGCCCCCGTACTCAATCGCCGCTACTGTCCAGTTGGATATGTTCTATTGCACTGAGCAAAACCATAGCAAGTTAGAAAGTTGAGGTACTTTCTTTTTAATTGGTTACTGGATAAAAAAACAATATTGACATCACCTAGGAACAAACACAGCTCGTTAGGCCTATTAGGCTGACTGAGAAATTGTTCAAGAGAACTCAGGAATGGAGCGGCACAATTCCTGTTAGGATTGTATCCGGCAATAATGTTAATGCCATTGCAAACTTTCCTTTTGAACTGATATCTGTAAATCTCAATCCACAACAAGCTATGATTCAACTCGCATTTTGGTATCAAGTTTACTTTCGAACTATGCGATACGTAAATACCCACTCCACCTCCCTCTCTACCATCTCTGTGAGCAAATACACAATAGCAGTAGGGCTATGAGAGTTCAACTCCCGGAACTGAGTCACTATTTTTCTTCTGCGTCAGTAGGTTAACAAACTGTGACGTCAGTACCCAGTAGGGGATCAATGCAGGTTCTAACCCGAGGTCATTGACCCAAGTGTATTAGGTGTGCTATGTTGATTTGCGGATTTTGCATAAGAGAGCAAACCTAACCTCACAGTCGCCATCTTGAGGAGCATAACCTCAGTTTTACGGTCAAATGTCCTTCCCGACTCCATATTGCGCAAAATGGCCGCTATACACAAAGGCTTATGAGACGGCCTAGGGGGGGCTTGCGCAAGATGGTGGCTATACATAGGCACTTATTAGACGGCCTAGGGGCGATTGCATAAAATGGCGGCTATACATACTGTAGGCTCTTATGAGACGACCTAAGGGCGCTTACGCAAGATAGCTGTTATACAAAGACCAACGACTTTAAACATATGGACTGCTATCTGCCGACCTTTGAATCTACTTGAACTTCTGGCAACCATGACACTTCCAGACAAAACACAAGCGTCATGGCAGAATGCAGGCAGAGTGACTTTACTTGTATACATGTACACGTTAAATTCTTTATGTTTCATGCAATAAAACCGGCCTTAGTTATGATAAAAATCTTTTTAAAATGCATGTATTAAATATACTGTAGAAGTTGTATGATGACAGTGTTTAACGAATGTGAATAATTCATATGTGGTTATGTGGCAATAGACTGTTCGTTGTAAGGTAGCTCCAGATTCCTGTAATTAACAATATTTAATTAAATAATGTTGAATGCTCAAAGTAATTAGGGGGTTACGGTACATAAGCTGACCATCTCCAGTTCACTCGTAGGCGCCGTGAAATTCTATTAGATAAGTTAATTAGGGAACAGTTTGCTAGGGTATGTCAGCTGTTAGCCTATAAAAATGTAAACAAACAAAACCTCAAACAAATACAATAGGATGAACTGTCTGTACATAGTTTTATTTATCTGTAAATAAACATTTTAATATTTTACTCTGTAATTTGTGCTCTATTTCTACACACGAACACCCAATATTACACGTCCTGCATAAAATTCTGAAAATCATGGGACCCGCCAATGTGCTCCCTCGCTTTCTGAGATGTACATTGTGTTCAAGAAACAGCCTTACGAAGGCGATTGAGTACTTCCTTTAGATGATCTAGGTGTTCTTCAAATGTCTCAGACAACGGCATCATCGAGGTAGTGATACAGATATTCGAATTTGATGTCTGAGAAGACCCTATCTAGCAGCTTTGTAAGAACAGCTGCTCCCGTGGGAAGCACAAAAGGCACGCTGTTGTACTCATACAGGTTCCAATCCGTGGCGAAAGCTGTTAGATGTTTAGATTCTTCGGTTAGAGGGATCTCGTTATATGCCTGATTGAGATCAAGGATGGTAAAGAACTTGGCTTTTCGAAACCATGGAAAACAAGAGTGAAGATCAGGAAGGGGCACCGATTGTAACACCACCTTACGGGTCTAAGCCCTGTAATCAATCACAGGCCTGAAGGCACCTTGAGGTTTCGGCACAAGGAAAATGGGCGATGAATACGCCGACTTAGAAGGTCGAATTATACCATCCTTTGACATCTGATCGATGATTTCCTTAAGAGCCTTCGTTTTAGGAGGGGACAGTCTATAAGGCGGGAACCTAACTGGAATCGAATCCGTTACCTCAATTTTATATCCGTTAAGCTCAGTAACGCCAAAAGTATCAGAAAATACATCAGGAAAGGACTGACACAACTTTCGAATACTTTCAGCCTGCTCCTCTGGTAGATCTAACATCTCACCCTGGGTAGGCGAAACTGATGTCATGATACAGAATTACACTTCAAAAGGGGAATGTTACAATTACTATCAAATTTGAAGATGCACGACTTGTTCTGAATACCTGTAAACGACATGAAATCGGCCCCCAATATTACCGGGCAAGACAATTGTTTAGCGACCAATAATTTCACTTTCCAGGTAAATTTTGAAATAAGAATTTTAGCCCAAATGAATCCTGAAATTTCTAATGTTGAGTAGTTAGCCGAAGTATATTTAACAGAAGATGAACAAAGGTCTGAACATTTACAAACAGTTTTTAATTTAGAATACCATTCTTCTAAAATAATGGAACTCTCAATACCTGAGGCTAATAGAGCAGCGACGGGTTCGTTGTTGACTTCAACCCTAAGGAATGGCACAAATGCGGGAGTCTCTGCAGCAATTCTGAGGTATTCTCTGTAGCCTTCAAATGATGAATTAGAAGCAACTTCACGCTTACCAGAACTTTTACTGGGTTCAGCAGGGGCTGAACCTCGGGAAGGTGAACATGCTGACTCAGCCGATGACACTAGTCATTTCCTATTATCAGGGTTAGCGGAGGTTGCACCAGAAGTTGAGCAGGAGGGGGTGCTATTGACATTAGTGCAATTCTTGATTTTATCAATGGGCATTTATTGCGAAGATGTTCAGTTGAACCACAAGCATAAGATTTGCGGGTGGTGAACATTCGGCGAGGTGGAGGCCGAGAACTATTAGAAGACGGAGGGGGCTACTTAGCAACTCGTAAAGTATCGGCGTACCATACCCCTTCGGCTGATACAGCCATAGCCTCTAATTCTGAAAAGGTTTGAGGACGAGACGCGAAACATATATAAGACCTATAGGGAGGAGAGATGGCTCCGACAGTAGTTTGCACAATTTGGTCTTCAGAGAAATGAAGACCGAACACCCTGGTGTAAAATTTAATATCTTGGATAAAGTCTGCAAGATTTTCATCCAGTCGCTGTACTCTGAAATAGAACTTTGGTATCAACGATTACATTGCTCTAGTCGGAATAAAGTTAGCCAGTAGGTGGGCGTAGAAGTCTTCTATAGATGATCGATCAGCTATGGCTTTGACTATTTTGTCCAATATGACACCTACAGAATAAGGATACATTATTTGAAGTATTTGAGAATGAGAGATGGAAAACACTAACGTATGATCTTGAAATTCTAATAAGAACCTTAGAAAGGAAATGACTTCGTTAATTGAGTTCACTGAAAATTTTGAAATGCCCTTAAGCAACATAGCCAGTGGGTGAGGCAGACTACTGAAACCGGTGACGGCAGAGGAGGCTGAGAGGTTTCAAACACAGCGTTGTCTAGGATGGCCGGACTCCGTTTGTTTCTTGAGTTGCCACAGATTTCCTACTTTCATTAGATTTACTAGTATCTTCCTCAGTAGCCAAGTTTATCAAAGGGACTAGGTCGGTTTTGGGAGCCTCAGCCCCGGACAACAGGTGACTAACCCCATTAGACATATCTGAGAGATGTTCGCCAGATTGCTAGCCTCCTTAGCATGATCCTCCTTTAACTTTAGAGACTATAGGTCCCTAGCCCTATTGTAAAAATTAAACAGTCTAGCCTGTTCTCTTTGAGTTTGGTTAGAAGAAGGGTCGCTCACTTCAAAGAAACTGACTACAGACGCAAACTCGGTGGTACTGTCCGTAATGGTGGATAGAGCCTCATCAATTTGTTTTTCCCCACATACTGGGATACAAATAGGCAGTTCTAAGTACTCTTTAAGTTTGGCAATATCTGCCAAAACCGTGCCTCCAGACTGGACCTTTCTAATGAGGAGCTCATAAATCAATTCCTCCTTGCGCAAGTACTCGGAAGCGGGGACTTCGCGAGGATCAGACATGTTGACAGAAAAGTTACTAATTTGAAAAATTCCCAGCAACCGAAAAAATTATTAGAGTTCGGAGCTGATCCAACGTTTAGCCGTCAAAAACGGCTTAAACTAGATCCATTCAACCACGCTCTGCCACCACTTGTTACGGAGTTTCCGTGGAACAGATAGAGTCGAAAGAAAGTGTGGGCTTGAATGTGTCTATCTACGATATCAAAAAACAAATTAAATTAAAACTTTAAAATAAAGGTTATATTTCTTTTCAAATCTCAAACTTAACAAAAAAAATTACTTAGTGAAATAATCAGGTCACAGGTACAAAGCAATGTTCATACACGAAAACTAGAGCTTCAAGCTCCAAATTACATGTTTACAACGCCGCAAATGTAGCGTTTAGATAGACAAGGAGATAAATCTCCCAAAACAGAGCACTTTGCTCCAACCGTTACAGTTTACAGCTTTCCAGAGGCACCCCTCAATGTTACAGCAATCTCAGAAAACGGCTTACATGCTCTCCAACTTCAGCCTAGGAGGCTGTGTTTCCAACCTCTCACAGCCTACTCAAGACAACATTACACAAAAAGCTTACACTTCTGGCCCCTCTAGGCCCAACCTACAATTTACAATTTTTGTACACAGGGGTATATATTACCCAAACTCCTTGGCCTTCGTGGAAAAGAAAAATAGGATAAATTACTGGCCCAAACTCAAAGTGTATAGAGGCGAACACTTGCGCTCTACTTGGGCTCGCGGCCCGATCATGCAGACGCTAATCCCAAGCTACCGAGGTGACTAGAAGGAAGGTTAATTAATGTTTTACAGGAAGAGAAACATCATATAGATGTTTGTCCCCAATTAATAAATTTATAATACCAATATAAATGGTCCGTTATTGGACATTATCAATTTTCCAGCTAACTCATTCCTGGTTGCCAACGTTTCGCCCTCATTTGCTAGGTTGGGCTCATCAGTTGGTACCTAGCACACCTACCAAGACGCTCGCTAGTGCATACTCATTTACTCATTCGGGACAAATATTTCAGATTCCCTGTGGGAATCAACATCTATATCATCTGATGGCCAAGCAGGCATCAATTTTTTTGTAAAGAGACAAGGTCTCTCATAGTGCATTGCCACTGCCGGTGGCTCCAAATAGCCTACACAGTGGCCTCCACGGTATACACTAGCCAGCGTCTTGGTAAGTGTGCTAGGTACCAACTGTTGAGCCCAACCTAGCAAATGAAGGCGAAACGCTGGCAACCAGGAATGAGTTAGCTGGGAAATTTACAAGGTCCAAGAACGGACCATTTATATTGACATTATTAGGAAGAGAAACAGTTACAAAATCTCAAGATAAATTGAAGGGGGACTCGAGAGGGTAACGCACTCTCTATCACCGATTTACGGTTTAAATCTGTATGAAATTTTACATTAGCAGGAAGAATGTTTTACATTTTAGAAAACATATAGTTACATAGTTGAAGATTAGGACCTTCCCCCTGGGTAAATTTGCGTAGATAGCTACAGAGATAGAAAACTGGTGGCCATTACCTGAGCTGATATTCTGCCTGCCGAAGAATGAGGCATCCGCCTCCTGTCTTAACACACACACACTCAGAACTTCGACGATCAATAAGACAAGCTTGCTTGAGAAGTCACAGCTTATATTTCGGAGGGAAGGGTTCGAGAAGACTCTGGACTAAATCCGGACACACCCTCACATTTTTATTGGCAGAAAAAAGTTACAAGAAACCTCTGGTTGGCTGAAAAATGATTACGGAAAATTAGTTATTGGCCAGATTCAAAAGGTGGCGGTATGAGAAGGAAGTGTTGCAAACCTTGAAGTACCAAAATAAATGAAAGTCAATTCTGTTGAGAAAACTTCTACACACAAAACGTTAAATCACTCATTCTTCCACCTTGCACTAGAGTGAAGGCCCGCAATTTTTGTAGAGACATCTGTGGAGAAACGTTCAAACTTACAGATGTACACCAAAACAAAAAACAACAAATCCAGTCAGTTTAGGAAAAATTAAAATTAACAAAACTTCTCAGTTATTCAGTAGTGACATCTTCTGATTAATGTCCCAACTTTTATGTATTAGCAGTTTCACGTTTTGTTCGATAGATAGAGTTCCTTAAGGCGCTTCTTATAAATGCGCAGGGTTGAGGTGTACCACCCGGTACAAATATCGTAAACCAGATTTTGAACTGATGGATAAGAAAGTCTCAATCAATCAATCAATCAATCAATCAATCAATCAATCAATCAATCAATCAATCAATCAATCAATCAATCAATCACTACTGATCTGAATTTAGGGCAGTCGCCCAGGTGGCAGATTCCCTATCAATTTCCTAGCCTTTTCTTAAATGATTGCAAAGAAGTAGGAAATGTATTGAACATCTTCCTTGGTAAGTTATTCCAATCCCTAAATCCCCTTCCTCTAAACAATATTTGCCCCAATTTGTCCTCTTGAATTAAAACTTTATCTTCATATTGTTATATTTCCTATTTCTAAAGACACCACTCAAACTTATTCGTCTATTGATGTCCTCCCACGCCTTCTCTCCACTGACAGCTCGGAACATACCACTTAGTCGAGCAGCTCGTCTCCTTTCTCCCAAGTCTACCCAGCCCAAATTTTGTAACATCTTTGTAACCCTTCTCTTTTGTCGGAAATCATCCAGTACAAATCGAGCTGCTTTTCTTTGGATTTTTTCCAGTTCTTGAATCAAGTAACCCTGGTGAGGGTCCGATACACTGGAAGCATACTGTAGTTTGGGTTTTACCAGAGACTTATATGCCCTCTCTTTTACATCCTTATTAGAACCCCTAAATACACTCATAACCATGTGCAGAGATCTGTACCCTTTATTTACAATCCCATTTATGTGATTACCACAATGAAGATCTTTCCTTATATTACCTTGGTACTTATGATCACAAAAGGGAACTTTCAACCTATCAGCGCAGTAATTAAAACTGAGAGTACTTTTCCTATTTGTGAAACTCACAACTTAACTTTTAAACCCGTTTATCTTCATGTCATTGCCTGCTGTCCATCTCACAACATTATCGAGGTCATTTTGTAGTTGCTCAAAATCTTGTAACTTATTTATTACTCTGCACAGAATAACATCATCTGCAAAAAGCCTTATCTCTGATTCCACTTCTTTACACAAATCATTGATATATATAAGAAAACATAAATGTTCAATAATACTGCCTTGAGGAATTCCCCTCTTAATTATTACAGGGTCAGATAAAGCTTCGCCTACTCTAATTCTCTGAGTTCTATTTTCTTTTGTCAAGTCCAATTGCACTTATTTTTTCCACTAGTCTCCGATGATCCACCCTATCAAATGCCTTAGACAGGTCAATCGCGATACAGTCTATTTGACTTCCTGAATCCAGGTATCTGCTATATCTTGCTGGAATTCTACAATTTGAGATTCAGTGGAATAACCTTTCCTAAACCCAAACTGCCTTCCATCAAACCAGTTATTAATTTCACAAACAAGTCTTATGTAATCAGAAATGCAATGCATGCCAAATTGAGTGGCCTGTAATTTTCAGCTTTATGTCTATCTCGCCTTTCTATATACACATGGGCTACTATAGCAACTCTCCATTCATTCGGTATAGTTCCTTCATGCAAACAATAATTAAATAAGTACTTCAGATATGGTACTATATCCCAAGCCATTGCCTTTAATATATCCCCAGAAATCTTATCAATTCCAGCTGCTTTTCTAGTTTTCAACTTTTGTACCTTAGTGTAAATGTCATTGTAACCATAGGTAAATTTTAATACTTCTTTAGTATTCGTCACCTCCTCTATCTGGACATTATCCTTGTAACCAACAATCTTTACATACTGCTGACTGAATACTTCTGCCTTTTGAAGATCCTCACATACACACTCCCCTTGTTCATTAATTATTCCTGGAATGTCCTTCTTGGAACCTGTTTCTGCCTTAAAATACCTATACATACCCTTCCATTTTTCACTAAAATTTGTATGACCGCCAATTATGCTTGGCATCATGTTATCCTTAGCCGCCTTCTTTGCTAGATTCAATTTCCTGGTAAGTTCCTTCCATTTCTCCTTACTTCCACAGCCATTTCTAACTCTATTTCTGTCCAACCTGCACTTTCTTCTTAGTCTGTTTACTTCTCTATTATAATACAGTGGATCTTTACCATTCCTTACCACCTTTAAAGGAACAAACCTATTTTCATATTCCTCAACAATTGCTTTAAACGCATCCCCAGAGTCTGTTTACATTTTTATTTACCGTTTTCCACCGATCATAGTTACTTGTTAAAAACTCCCTCATGCCTGTTTTATCAGCCATATGGTACTGCCTAATAGTCCTAATTTTAATATCTTCCTTTCTTTGACATTTATTTTTAACTACTACAAAAACAGCTTCGTGATCACTAATAATGTTCCATTCTGCGTTGCTGTGGGAACATAGACCTTTTCATGGAAGAGATACATATCGTGTACTGCATATGGCTCGAGTTACGCAATACGTCCACAATGCATGTCTTCTGGCTGAGGGCCATCCGAACATTTGTGAGACCGATGTGACGTAACGTGTGCGTACCGCTATTGATGCTACGGCTACAAGTGAAGGCATCATTAGCTTTTCGCAAAGGGAGCTGTTTATACAGCCATCGAATGGGTAGCTATGATATTCTCACACGCACCGAGCGGGTAGCTGCGTGGTTCGGCTTGCATTCGGGAGAACGTGAATGTGGTTTTCCGTGGTTTCCAATTTTCACACCAGACACATCTTAATCAAGGCCACGAACGCTTCCTTCCTACTCCCAGCCTTTTCCAATCCCATTGTCCCCATAACACCTATCTGTGTCGGTGCGATGTAAAAAGTGCTTCAAAACGGGAATTTTCCTTACATGCTTCGTCTTTGTGGACCGAGCACTTCGCCTGCTGTGGTACACGTAACAGTTCATGTTGTTGTTTCGATGCAGCAAGTGAACATGATGAACAGAAGCTGAGAGAAGGAGATCTCAGTGTCTTATCTCAGAGATATCTTATCCTAGACGCTGTAGATGAAAGTTCAAGAGGTACAGTGTTATTGCTCGGAGCACAGATACACATGTTTCAGTTGTACAAGATGACAAAAGTTAAGTACCACTCGCAACAAACATTATACAATTACTATTAATATTAACAATGTATTCAAAAGTCTGACTCCTTGGCTGAACGGGGATTAATTCTTCTGGCTCGGGGAATGGGTTTGTGTGTTCGCACCAATATTCTCACAACACACCACAGAAACACACAATAATGATTACATCCCTGCACATAAGGTTGGCGTCAGATAGGGCATCCAGCAGTAAAACAGTACCAGATCCACATGTGTGACACAGTACAGCTGTGGGAAAAGCCCTAAGAGAAGAAGAGTAAGATTACATATTTATTCGAAAAATTATTTTGAATAAATATTAATTCTATTATAATAGTAGGCCTAATATCGTATGTACTCGCGTATGTCACGCGCACTATTTTTTATAGAATTAACGGAGAAAAATAATCCTAGGGCAAAAAACAAGGTTTTAAGGAAACGAAGAAATCGCTTCGTAATGTAAATTTGTTTTTTGTGCACGGTAAAACACAAAACATTTTTGTTAATATTTAACACTTGCATTCATTAATCATGATCAGTTTGGGTGCGAGAGTACTTCACTAACGACGAGTTACGAGAGTTTCTTCACGTACCGGGTATTCCAGATTACAACTTGGAATTGTATCAAAAACTCATAATGGATAAAAATGGAGGCATCGTCAAACCAACGACGATGTAGGCCACACACATGCTTGTGCACTAATGGGGACGTTACGGCGTGGCAGCGTGACTTCATTCATCGATCAGCTACGAGGTAATAACAATACACTTTAAACTTTCGGTGATTGAATTCGTGGAGAAACTTCGCAATTTCGCTGCCGGGTGAAAATTTAACGTGCCAGTTTTAACCAAGTTTGATTCCCTAATTCCCCGCGTACATCTCGCACCAAGATTCCTAAACTCGAATTTTCGGGGCGAGAAAGTGCGATAATGTGACGTCTATTTGTTTTGTACCCAGCCGGGCTGAGTAGCTCAGACGACCTTCTGACCCCAACTTGGCAGGTTCGATCGTGGCTCAGTCCGGTGCTCAGCCTCGTGTCAGCACATTTACTGGCACGTAGAAGAACTCCTGCGGGACTAAATGCCGGTATGTCGGCGTCTCCGAAAACCGAAAAGTAGTTAGTGGGACGTAAAGCCAATAACATTATTATTATTATTATTATTATTATTATTATTATTATTATTATTATTATTATTATTATTATTATTATTATTATTATTATTATTATTATTACTTTTAACTGCTGCAGATTTTTAAAGAACTTTAAATGTCAGAATTTTGTCCCGCAGCAGTTCTTAAAAGCAACGATCCCTTAAACATGACAACAGGACAATGACTCTTACTCTGAGCTCGGAGCTTTTATCTTGGTTTAAAGCTAAGAAGACAAACAGTTTAGAAGTTGGCCGGTAGTAGAGACTTGCCGAGTGCGGTTCACGTAAAATGCACCCAAACATTAATTCGTGACGTTTTTCATGAAGACCAACTAGAATCGCCGGTGCGCGCTTCCTTCATGAGAGAGAAGCTTCCTGTTTCCCATTTTCTCTTTCTATTATGTCCGCCTCTGTGGTGTGCTTAGCTGCCACCCACGGAGGCGCAGGTTCGATTCCCGGCTCTGCCACGAAATTTGAAAAGTTGTACGAGGGCTGGAACGGGGTCCACTCAGCCTCGGGAGGTCAACTGAGTAGAGGTGGGTTCGATTCCCACCTCAGCCATCCTGGAAGTAGTTTTCCGTGGTTTCCCACTTCTCCTCCAGGCAAATCCCGGGATGGTACCTAACTTAAGGCTACGGCCGCTTCCTTCCCTTTTCCTTGTCTATCCCTTCCAATCTTCCCATGCCCCGAAAGGCCCCTGTTCAGCATAGCAGGTGAGGCCGCCTGGGCGAGGTACTGGTCATCCTCCCCAGTTGTAGCCCCCGACCCAGAGTCTGAAGCTCCAGGACACTGCCCTTGAGGTGGTAGATGTGGGATTCCTCGCTGAGTCCGAGGGAAAAACCGATCCTGGAGGTTAAGCAGATAGAGAAGGAGAAGAAGAAGAAGAAGGAGGAGAAGAAGAAGAAGAAGAAGAAGGGGGAGAAGAAGAATACTCTATTACCTGTGAACTACGTATCCCCTTTCAGTTTCAACCAATCACTGTCGACTATGAGTGAAATATTATCGCACCTCATGGGCAACTGTTTAAAAATTGTCGAAGGTGATTCGCAATTTCTTCCGACTTTTAACATAAAATAACACTAGTAACGTCCGGCTCCATGGCGTGCTGGCTGGTGGTCACAGGGGTGCCGGGTTCGATTCCCGGCAAGGTTGGGAATTTTAATCAACATTGGTTAATTCCGCTGGCACAGGGGCTGGGTGTATGTGTCATCCTCATCACGAAGCTCAGGTCGCCTAAGGGAGTCAAATCAAAAGACCTGCACCTGGCAAGCCGAAGTCCTCGGACACATCCCGGCACTAAAAGCCATACGGCATTATTATTAGGTTATGCTAGTATTTAGATTGTAGTCATGGCCGAAATGTCTGGCCATGTTGTAGTGAATAAATCAAATATGGCGGCAGTTACGAAGAGTTTTGCAGAAGCGACGTAATCTTGTTAGTCTGCACTAAATTCAAATAAATAATATTTTATAAAATTCCTATATTATTCTCATTGTATTAATATTGTTTATTAAACATTTCATTCAGCAAATAGTCTTACGAAATACAACACGTGCTTTCATCTTGTTCGGGTAATTACCGGTACATTTGTTACATTTCGGTGTTCCATTCTCCAGCCAAAAGCAGAAACAGGAATGGATGAATTTGACCTAAATGGGTTTCTTCGTAAAAATTTGGAATTTTACGACGGAGGGGATGGTTTTTTTTTACAGTTTTTACTGTTTTCCTTTAATTAACGCCTACAAATTGTTAAACGTGTTTTTTTTAGGATGTTCGTTGAAGATGTTAATTTAAAGTTATTCTTTTTATTTCGTAAATTATTATTTTCACTACCATCGGCAAAGATGGGATTGACACGGTCTACTTATAACAAGAGTTATTTTCACATAGTTACAATGCAAAATATAATCGTTAAAGGAGCATCAACAAGCTAGAATAACATAGAGACGAGGAAGCGCTGCCTGGGTGAAGCTAATAGAACGAACGTCCGCCATGTTTCCCGTGGTCAGAGCATGGCTCTTGAATGGAGAAAAGTGTAGAAAATACACATTTTAGAATCACTTGGGCTGAATTACAGACCGTTAGCCGAAAGCTTTAAAGCATTAAAAATCATAGACTGCGAATACCGCCACTTTATCACATTGCGGCACGAGGCCAACATCACGATCAGCTGATTGTAGGGTAGTTCGAAATCGTTGCAGTTTGACATACGAATAGGCCTCGAAATCGGAACAAGAGCGTTACCCTCCTTGGTTGTTGTGGTTAAGCGTAAATTACAATAAAAACCGTGGACATAAATATTTACGACAGAAATCATAAAAATGAAAGGGAACTACAATAGTTTACAACCTCATTCTGATCATATTTTAAAAGGTGCCTGCTTCCCCACGAGTACTGTCTTTATTTATTTATTTATTTATTTATTTATTTATTTATTTATTTATTTATTTATTTATTTATTTATTTACCCTCCAGGGTTGGTTTTTCCCTCTGACTCAGCGAGGGATACCACTTCTACAGTGCCCTGGAGCGTGGGACTTTGGGTCGGGGGATACAACTGGGGGGACGACCCAGTGGCGTGCGGTGGTTTTGAAAAGTGGGTATGCTGTCCAAAGTAGGACGTACTGATTACCGGACGTAGGAAGTACAATTTAACGTGCATCATTATATAGAATAATGTAACCAAGCTGTAACCATATAGACTTATGTGTAATCTCATGAATATTGAAGAACGTCTAACCACGGTATCATGTTAAATCCTTGGCTTTTCAGGAAACACAAAATAACTAGTAGGCCCCTGTATGACATCTATAGATTTTCAAAATCGATATAAATGTTAAAGCTGCAATTAACTTATTGATATGTATAGATATAGTTTATTTATTTATTTATTTATTTATTTATTTATTTATTTATTTATTTATTTATTTATTTATTTATTTATTTATTTATTTATTTATTTATTTATTTATTTATTTATTTATTTATTTATTTATTTATTTATTTATTTATTCCCAATGACAGTGCGTAATCCGTAAAAAAGGGAAGACAAGTGTATCACTGTTGCGTTTTTGTCCGAAAATTGTTATTTTATCGTTTAGAGGATTTGTGAAAAATTGAATCTAATCCCGTTAAGGTCTGAAAATATATTCTACATTCCTTGATACAGGAAACTGACTGTGACAAAATCAGATTAAGCATATGACTAAAGCAACGGATAAATATGGCCTTGGGAAAGAGTTCTTGTACTTTGGTTCTTAGTCCACTTGTGTGCCTGGCCATCACAGCTGCTCCGTCGAACGTTTGTGCAACCAACCTGCAGTCTAGCTCAAACTCAGTAACAATGTCTTTTACGTGTTCAAGCAAACCACTGGCTGTTCGATCTGCACTGACATCAGTGAAATAAATGAACCTTTCGTAAACTTTACCACTTTCAGAATCAACGTATCTCAGAGTGGTTGATAGTTGTGACAAATTCATAATGTCTGAAGTCTCGTCAAGAAGAAGGACAACAAAAATAGCGTGTTTTATTTCTGACTTCACGTTTTCCGAAACTACATCACTGACTGCCCTTATTAAGTCGTTTTGTATCCTGTTTGAAGTTCCGCGAAACACGGTCAATGTTTCTAGGTGTGTGCTTAACGTCGTATCGTAAGTGGTAAGTTCAGTGCACCCAAATAAGCACCCCTGTTCAAAGAATCTTCACACTCAGAATGTCCTTGGAATGGTAATTCGTGAGTAGCTAAAAAACACACAACATCAATCAATCGCTTCAGCACCTCTCTGTTTTTTCGAACGGTCTCATTATGGTGTACAGTGCTTGCTCGCAATTGAGCATCAAGCTGAATATCAATTCTAGATTTTCCAAACGTTCTCAGCTGCAATAGTACAGAAATGTGTGACTGCGATTTCTCATGCTTCTGAATGGGAGTGTCAGACCAAACAGTTTGGTCTCTTGCAAAGAGTAAACATGGACAGCAAAACAGTTGGGTAAATTTGGAACTTCCAGCAATCCATTCTGTTTACTGTACTGTGAAGTTTGGAAATGACGAATGTATTCTTGATTTTTGTTTTTATGCGTCCCTTTAAGGTTGGGCATGTCTGGAGAAGGTTTTCCAGATTGAACAATTTCTAGTTTCTCACACAAGCTCCTAAAACGAAACGGTTTGTCCAACAGTTGTTCAATCACACAAATAGAGTCAGCCATCGCAAATATTACGATAGTTGAGACGAATAAGAAATTATATTTCACTAAATACGTCTACATATATACACAATTGCACACTCATGTCACAGCACTGTCCACGCTGCATGTTATTATTGTGAAAATCATTAGAACGTACCGGTACGCTGCTACAAACCCGCCACATGGTCCACAACAATTCTGGTACCTACTAGTACCTAGGCAAGTTCTTCTCACATTGTTACATTTAAGAAAAAACTAATTTTCAAATCTAAAATGAACTGTACACTCGTACTTTTGTAAACGTTCTTCACTGCTGTCAGTTATCACTCGCAAGAGCTGTTTCAGCAATAAGCCAAATCACAATAAAAAAGCGTATCATAAACCCGCTCAAAGCTGCTTCGCACAGGGGGGTGACACTTCATAGGGAGCGTCCGAAGCAGTTCTGAGATGGGCCAATCGATCTCCGCCAACTAATGAAAACTAAAATTCTCTTTTAGAGGGTTAATTTAGAAGGCAGAGGTTGGCATTACACATTCAGTTGCGTGGTTATCAGGAACAAGTTGGGGAACACAACCACAAACAATTAGAACATCAGCTCTAGCTCTATGCTATTCTGCAGGAGAATATGCCTCCCCGGTTTGGTACAGGTCAGCTCATACGAAGCAGGTCGACATCGCTTTAAACGAAAGCTGCAGGATCATCACTGGATGTTTGAAACCTACACCCATTGAGAAGGTCCAACTTTTAGCTGATATTGCTCCCGGTGAGATTCGTAGGGAGGTAGCAGCTAACAAAGAACGGCTCCAGGCATCTTCTTCAGAAGCACATCCTCTCTATGGATACGAACCAGCCACACATAGGCTAAAATCTAGGAAAAGTTTTCTCCGCACATCAGTTAACCTTGAGGGGAAAGCAGAGAATGCTAGAGTCACAATGTGGAAAGAAAGAATCCACCACCTTTCCAACTGGATAGAGCCAAAGGAAAGTCTTCCATGTGGACACCAGGAGAAGTGGACAGTATGGAAAGCCCTTAACAGATTCCGTACAGAAGTCGGCAGAACCAAAGTAAACTTGCGGAAGTGGGGCTTCTCAAGTGATTCATCACTTTGTGATTGCGGAGAGCAGCAGACGATCCAACATCTATGTCAGTGTGTTTTATGTCCTTCAATGTGCACTATGAAAGACTTGATTGCAGCCTCCCCCAACGCTATTGACGTCGCCCAATACTGGGCAAGCATCATCTAGCTCTCGAATATTCTTGCTCTATCTGTGATTGTATAATAGACTTGTATATTTGTATAGTAGGAATGTAGATATCTTGTTGCTTTTTGTTAAATATCTATAAGTAAAGTTGATACTTCTGACACGAATAAAGAAGAGTTGCGTGGTACAGCAAATTGAAAACAAAACACCGTTATCGTTGCGCGCGAAGGGACCTTGGTCGTACGGTATGTAATAGTGCTTGTTAGACGAAAATTTGTTGAGATTATTTCGCATTGAACGAGATTTTTGATCCAGTTTTTTGAGAGTATGGTGTGAAATTATAATTATGCGCGTTCTTAATGTGAAGAAATAGTATTATGATCATGAACGTACTTCACATTGAACTACCTAGCTGTTGCGAGTAAACGTCTGTGTAATTGTGCTTCTTACCTGCTGTTTGGAATAAATAAATTCAAAATATAAACTGTGTGCATTATGCTGTGTTTTACTTTCATCCTTTCCTTCTCGTGTTTTCCATTCCCATACATAAAAGTCGTGGGAAGGGATCAACGAACGAACGAAAGAATGAGGTTATGTTAGATCGTGATTTAGGCAAGTATGGGCGTTTTGGGGTTTTATATAAATTGCATTAACATTTTCAGTAATCAATGTTGCATTTATCACTTAATAGATGTAAATTTACATTAAAATGCGAACGGTGAAACAACGATACAAGCTAGCGTTATAACAGTATTGCCAACATACAAATACGGTAATTGCAATTTACTTTTCAAGTAAAAGACACGAGAGAAGCTTTAGATACAACTTTCCTACCGAAATACAATCATTATCTCTATCACAATTAAAATTTTAACAAAGTAACAACTATCATCATCGTGTTTACTACGAGGTACTATCGTGGGATTTATTTCCTTATGTTGGCAGAGAGAAAGTGGCCACTGTAGCTTCCATGACCTGTTTTCTTAGTCAACTTTATTATACAGGAGTGACGGATCTATTTCTCTTATATGATCCTTGGCTTCGCACCGCTACACCATGCGATCAAGCCGGGCAGCGCTGAGTTGTCGGCTTACCAAGCTCGCTTACTGGATCAGTTACTACGCATGCGTCACGATGAACTCAACGCTGGGCGAGCCAAGCGGTAGGTGTGTCGCATACCCTCGCTACTACAGAAATTCGTACTGCAGAATAAAATTCGTACATCCTGCAGAAAACCAGACTGCAGAAATTGCTATTATGTAAAGAATAGTATTGCCAAATGACAAGATAAAATTGCACTTACAGTTGCTTTACTGGCTTACTTTACTTCTCAAGTCCAACGGATAAGCCCGGCTTAGCCTGCATACCCACAGTGCACGCTACTGGGACGACCACTAACTCGTCCAGCCGGCCGCACCTGCTATGCTGAACAGGGGCCTTGTGGGGGGATGGGAAGTTTGGAAGGGATAGATAAGGAAGCGGCCGTGGCCTTAAGTTAGGTACCATCCCGGCATTTGCCTGGAGGAGGAGTGGTAAACCACGGAAAACCATTTCGAGGACGGCCTCTACCTCTACTCAGTTGACCTCCCGAAGCTGAGTGGAGCCCGTTCCAGCCTTCGTACCACATTTCAAATTTCGTGGCAGAGCCGGGAATCGAACCCAGGCCTCCGGGGGGTGGCAGCTATACTCACGCTAATCACTACACCACAGAGGCGGTCCATGAGTACTGTACCACTATAATTGTTTTATGTAATTATTTATTACAATATAGGGAACATATCATTTATTCCGATAACCATATCATACTGGGATTACTAGCTGAAAGCTAACCTGGGGCCGATGACCTTCGATGTTAGGCCCCTTAAAACAACAAGCATCATCATCATCATGAAAGCTAACCTTGAAAGTTGTCCATTATGAAGTGAAGCCTAGTTTTAAATACCAATGCAACTGACATCTACAATAAAGGCTGCATAAATTTCACAAATAGCAGTAAAATGCTGTATTTACCATGCTTGGTGTACGTTTGACCGAAATAGATTACGTTTCCTTGGCGGTAGGCGCTCCATTCCCTTTGTTTGTAAATGTCAAGGAAAATTGAATAGGGTTCGAACGCAAGCGACTGTATTTGTTGGAATACCATTTATACCTTTTCGTCCTCACAACGCATTGTTCCGTCGATCCGTTGTTCTTTAAAGGAAATCTGAAATATAATCCGATAAATAGTTACCGTGGCTATCAGTACATCCGCTGTGTAAGCATTAAAATGGATTTAATTACAAACAGAAATGACAAAAAGTGATCTCGGCTATCATTCAGTAATGCTTATTTAAAATACGATATATCCTTGGTTTTATTACTCCGATTAGTACAAGCGTACACTGAGCATACGGCTGACATTCTTGAAAGCGAGAATTTATCTTTTTACTTCTTCAAAACTTACGAAATTAAATTGCCATGCACAATTTCTCTGTCATCTCAACACAAGTTCTCGCGCCAACTTGTTTTGACAACCGTTAAAATGGCTGCCCTTTATCAACTTGCTTCCGCAGGGAGCTCTGATGTCGGGCATACAGCCCCTCTATGTTATTCCAGCTCGTTGAGGAGCATATATACAAAGTACGAGGTAAAATGGTTCGACTGGGTCCTGAGGGCCGTGCGCAACTCTTCCGTCTGTAACCATAGTTCGTTTTTTTTTCGTGTAAGTTCATTTTAGTGGATGAGAAGCAGATGTGAGATTGAAGGCGTGGTCAATTTCTTCTGCACACTCCGGTAAGCTTCGGAACCTGGGGTACCATTAATGCAATCCTTTTTAGGCATTCTCAAGTTAATTCTTTGACTTATTCTTCTTTCTTCACACAATTTAGCTGACTGTTCTTCGGATAAAGAAATGTTTCTACACGAAATTAAGATAGGCATTGCGGAGGTATCTACGGAACGCCATGCTTAAGCACCTGAAACGCCCAATACCAACGCAAAAATCAATCACTCAATCAATCACTACTGATCTGCATTTAGGGCAGTCGCCCAGGTGGCAGATTCCCTATCTGTTGTTTTCCTAGCCTTTTCTTAAATGATCGCAAAGAAATTGGAAATTTATTGAACATCTCACTTGGTAAGTTATTCCAATTCCTAACTCCCCTTCCTATAAACGAATATTTGCCCCAATTTGCCCTCTTGAATTAACTTTATCTTCATATTGTCATCTTTCCTACTTTTAAAGACACCACTCAAACTTATTCGTCTATTGACGTCCTCGCAAGACATCTCTCCACTGACAGCTCGAAACATGCCACTTAGTCGAGCAGCTCGTTTCCTTTCTCCCAAGTCTTCCCAGCCCAAACTTTGCAACATTTTTGTAACGCTACTCTTTTGCCGGAAATCGCCCAGAACAAATCGAGCTGCTTTTCCTTGGATTTTTCCAGATCCTGAATCAAGTAATCCTGGTGAGGGTCCCATACACTGGAACCATACTCTACTTGGGGTTTTACCAGGGACATATATGCTCTCTCCTTTACATCCTTACTACAGCCCCTAAATACCCTCATAACCATGTGCATAGGTCTGTACCCTTTATTTACAATCATATTTATGTGATTACCCCAATTAAGATCTCTCCTTATATTAACACCTAGGTACTTACAATGCTCCCCAAAAGGAACTTTCACCCCATCAACGCAGTAATTAAAACTGAGAGCACTTTTCCTATTTGTGAAGCTCACAACCTGACTTTTAACCCCGTTTATCATCATACCATTGCCTCCTGTCTATCTCACAACATTATTGAGGTCATTTTGCAGTTGCTCACAATCTTGTAACTTTTTTATTACTCTGTACAGAATAACATCATCTGCAAAAAGCCTTATCTCTGATTTTACTTCTTTACACATATAATTGATATATATAAGAAAACATAAAGGTCCTATAATACTGCCTTGAGGAATTCCCCCTCTTAATTATTACAGGGTCAGATAAATCTTCGCCTACTCTAAGGGTACGAGCATACCGAAGATGCATCGCAGCTCGCGGTCGCGGTTTACATCGCGGTCGATGCCTCGATGTCACCTCCTGGTAACACAAACACACAGTTTTAAATGGAACAGTTCATATCAAAGATGCTCGCTTCCATTCACCATCGCGAATTACCAGGAGGTCTACAGCGATGACAAGAAAACTTGTGTTCTCATCGCTGTAGAACGGGAGGCACCGATGTTGCTTGCTCCTGATTGGCTTGTCCGGACTGAGATCACGTGATATATCCCCCCCGTTCTACTGTGCCCTTGATCCAGGTGTCTACAGAGCCCGCGTGTGTATTGTACTTCACAGTATCAATTTTTGGATTCCACCTTGTTGTATATGTATTGGAACGTCCCAAGGGACATTCTCGTGTATGAATGGAATCTGTCCGGGTGGTGTTTCAGTTCTTCAGATAAGTTGTGATATTCCCCCAGCGCCTGCCTTCTTTGATTCATAGGATGAGCATTCCACTGGCGGGCTGACTGATTCGTGTGCTTATGCACAATGAATCACTATCTCCACTGTTACTTGAATATATACTCTATACTTGTAAAAGCTCAGCAATAGAGGATAAATTATCTTTAACTTGAACGCGGAGATCTAAACATTACGTCCACTCACTGTAAACACATCTCAGAACACTGACAGGTAAACTTCCCCGGTATGTTCACCCTCCATCGAACGCGACGTAAACCTCGACCGCGACCGCAAACTGCGACGCATCTTCGGTATGTTCGTACCCTTAGACAGGTCAATCGCGATACAGTCTAATTGACCTCCTGAATCCAGGATATCTGCTATAACTTGCTGGAATCCTACAAGTTGGGCTTCAGTGGAATAACCTTTCCTAAGCACAAGCTGCCTTCTATCAAACCAGTTATTAATTTCACAAACATGTCTTATATAATCAGAAAGAATGCCTTCCCAAAGCTTACATACAATAATGTCAAACTTACTGGCCTGTAATTTTCAGCTTTATGTTTATCACCCTTTCCTTTATACACAGGGGCTACTATAGCAACTCTCCATTCACTTGGTATAGCTCCTTCAACCAAACAATAATCAAACAAGTACTTCAGATATGGTACTATATCCCAACCCATTGTCTTTAGTATATCCCCCAAAACCTTATCAATTCCAGCCGCTTTTCTAGTTTTCAACTTTTGTACCTTATTTTAGATGTCATTGCTGTCATAGGTAAATTTTAATACTTCTTTAGTATTAGTGACCTCCACTATCTGGACATTATCCTTATCACCAACAATGTATGTATGTTTAGTCCTCAGCCCGAAGGCTGGTTGGATCCTCAATAGTTCCGCCATCAGCTGTCATAGATGGCCTAGGCATCACTGAAGAGGCGTACTAGGGAAATGAGGAGTGAGGTAGTTTCCCGTTGCTTTCCTCACCGAACCAGAAGTCGCTATTACATATCAGTCTGCCAAGCCCACTGAAATGCATGCACCAACTGACCCTATGAGCAATATTTTCACACCATTCATAGCAGGGACTGGCTGCAGAAGGAATGGCATTACTAGCATCACTCATACCTCAGTCACTTTCATTTTGTCAAAGCCAAGGATAAAGCTGAGACAGATCAATGAAAGTAACAAAATTGCTCTAGCCCATACCAGAAGACATAGTGCACTGTAAACACTAGGTCCCACCAGCAAAGGCATGATGCAGTATAATTCACAATCAATTTTTTAACCTCAAGATCTACAGCAAGAGTGCTCAAGAACCTCTACATGAACTTCTATTTTTAATTCAAGAAAAGTGTCATAAGTGTTACAATTGTGTTCACTTCTTGCCATTTTTTCTTTTTTTTTGCTAGTTGTTTTTACGTCTCACTGACACAGATAGGTCTTATGGCGACGATGGGATAGGAAAGGGCTAGGAGTGGGAAGGAAGCGGCCGTGGCCTTAATTAAGGTACAGCCCCGGCATTTGCCTGATGTGAAAATGGGAAACCACGGAAAACCATCTACAGGGCTGCCGACAGTGGAGTTCGAACCTACTATCTCCCGAATACTGGATACTGGCCGCACTTATTGCCATTTTTGTGTCGGCTGATGATGACATGGACATACGTCGAAACCGCTCCCATAACATATTAAAAATGTTGCTACATTAATTCGTGCAACAATATTATTGTATTGAATGGGTGGAACATCTTTCTCTTTTTAACATTGTAATTATTAGTTCAATACGGATCAGTGATGAAGTTTTTAACTTTAAATGGTAGGTACTATATCTCAACCCATTGTCTTTAGTATATCCCCGGAAATCTTATCAATTCCAGCTGCTTTTTTAGATTTCAACTTTTGTATCTGACTGTAAATGTCGTTGTTATCATGGGTAAATTTTAATACTTCTTAAGTATTTCTCACATCCCCTATCTGGACATTATCCTTGTAACCAACAATCTTTACATAATACTGACTGAAAACTTCTGCCTTTTGAAAATCCTCGCATACACACTCCCCTCGTCCATTAATTATTCCTGGAATGTCATTCTTGGAACCCTTTCTTTGTTATCTGCTTTACGTCGCACCGACACAGATATGTCTTATGGCGACGATGGGATAGGAAAGGCCTAGGAATTGGAAGGAAGCGGCCGTGGCCTTAATTAAGGTACAGCCCCGGCATTTGCCTGGTGTGAAAATGGGAAACCACAGAAAACCATCTTCAGGGCTGCCGACAGTGGGGCTCGAACCCACTATCTCCCGATTACTGGATACTGGCCGCACTTAAGCGACTGCAGCTATCGAGCTCGGTTGAATCTGTTTCTGCCTTAAAGTACCTATACATACCCTTCCATTTTTCACTAAAATTTAGTATGGCCACTAATTATGCTTGCCATCATGTTATCCTTAGCTAACTTCTTTGCTAGATTCAATTTCCTAGTAAGTTCCTTCAATTTCTCCTTACTTCCACAACCATTTTTAACTCTATTTCGTTCCAACCTGCACCTCCTTCTTAGTCTCTGTACTTCGCTGTTATAATATAGTGGATCTTTACCATTCCTTACCACCTTTAAAGGTACAAACCTATTTTCACATTCCTCAACAATTGCTTTAAACACATCCCAGAGTCTGTTTACATTTTTATTTACCATTTTCCAGCGATCATAGTTACTTTTTTAAACTCCCTCATGCCTGTTTTATCAGCCATATGGTATTGCCTAATCGTCCTAATTGTAATACCTTCCTTTCTTTCACATTTATTTTTAACTACGACAAAAACAGCTTCATGATCACTAATACCATCTATTACTTCGGTTTCTCTATAGAGCTCATCTGGTTTTATCAGCACCACATCCAAAATATTCTTCCCTCTAGTTGGTTCCATCACTTTCTGAATCAGTTGCCCTTCCCATATTAACGTATTTGCCATTTGTCGTTCATGCTTCCTGTCGTTCGCATTACCTTCCTAATTGACATTTGGTAAATTGAGATCACCCGCTACTATCACGTTCCTTTCCTTATAGTTTTCCACATCGCTGATTATCTTATCAAATAATTCTGAATCAGCAACAGCGCTACCCTTTCCCGGTCTGTACACTCCAAGGACATCAAGCTGCCTATTATCTTTAGAAATGAGCCTTACTCCCAGGATTTCATGTTTTTCGTCCTTAAGTCTTTCGTAGCTTACAAATTCTTCTTTCACTAGAATGAATACTCCCCCTCCTACTATTCCTATCCTATCTCTACGATACACACTTCAGTTCCGTGAGAATATTTCTGCATCCATTATATCATTTCTCAGCCATGATTAAACTCCTATTACAATATCTGGTAAGTATATGTCTATTAAATTCCTTAATTCGATTCCCTTGTTTACAATGCTTCTACAATTGAGCACTAACATTTTTATGTTATCCCTAATTTATTTCCAGTTCCCTGTTCGCTTAACACCGCTCCCTAGGCCACCCCGTTTCCCTGAACGTACCTGCCTATAACCCTTCTAAACAAGTTTCCTAACTTATATGTACCACTGCGGTTTAAGCGAAGGCCATCTGGGCGCGGATCCCTATCTCCTACCCACCCATTAGGATTTAGAAATCTCACTCCCAGTTTCCCACATACCCACTCCATAGTCTCGTTGAAATCCCCAATCATCTTCCATCAGAATCCCTCCTACACAGTATTCCACTGATAACAATCTCCGCTTCCTTAAACTTAATCCGTGCTGCATTTACCAGATCCCACACATCCCCAGCCACAATTTCGCGACATGTCTAACGATGGAATTCCCATGACCAGAACCTCAACCCTATCCACCTCATTTGATCCCCTCCCCTCCTGGTCAGTCTTATCTTTCCTGATAGCTGCAGAAGCTACTTCCTCCTCCCTTTTCTCCATCCCATGTCCCTGTTCCACCTGTCTTTTCCTATCCACTACTCTACATTTCCCTTTCCTACCTCTTCCCTTTCTCCTACTTCCACACTTCTCGGCAACACTTCCCTGTTCGTCATCTCCCCTGCATTGACTCGTATCGATTTCTCACCGACACTTGTCCTGAATTCTGATCTTGAATGGATCCCTTAGCCTGCAATCTCCTTCCCCTTAAAACATTAGACCACCTGTCTTCTACAATTCCCTCCTTTCCTTCCCATCCCTCTATTACACTTACTGTATCCTGTACGTTGTTTGAGGGAGGCCTACCTTCCTTCATGTCCTCTGAGATAATCCTAATTATCTCCCTCAAGCTCTCCAACTCCTCCCGCATACTCCTTAATGCCTGGCCACACCTACTGTTCCTACATTCGCACTCCTTAGCCATTCTTTACTAAATGATGAAAAGAAAAGGAAAAATAAGATAACTTATTCTGTGCAAAATAAAAATGAAAGAAAAGAAATATTGTCTAGGTTAGTTCACAAAGAACACACGACAGTAAATTATTTAATATAGGCTACTACTACACTACAATACTGCTTAAGTGTACTATTTTTATTCCTACAACACGCTAACACGATGAAAATTGCTGTTAATTACTGGAAACAGAGAATAATACACAAGCATTACACAATTCTTAACTGCAGTTAAGTCTACCCTAATTACAACAACAGAATTCTAGTAAGAGAGTTACTACAGAAACATTTCACAGTAATAGAATACACTAATAAGATACTGTAATACACTACAATAATGTTTAAACTACGTTCAGACTAAGTACAGATACTACAATACACTACAATAATGTTTAAACTACATTCAGACTAAGTACAGATACTACAATACACTGCAATAATGTTTAAACTACGTTCAGACTAAGTACAGATACTACAATACACTACAATCATTTTAAACTACGTTCAGACTAAGTACAGACACTACAATACACTACAATAATGTTTAAACTACGTTCAGACTAAGTACAGATACTACAATACACTACAATAATGTTTAAACTACGTTCAGACTAAGTTGCCGGCCCCGTGGTGAAGGGGATAGCGTGCCTTCCTCTCACTCGGCGGCCCCGGATTCGATTCCCGGCCAGGTCAGGGATTTTTCCCTGGACCTGAGGACTGGTTCGAGGTCCACTCAGCCTACGTGCTTAGAATTGAGGAGCTATCTGACGGTGAGAGAACGGCCCCGGTCTAGAAAGCCACGAATAACGGCCGAGAGGTTTCGTCGTGCTGACCACACGACACCTCGTAATCTGCAGGCTGAGCAGCGGTCGCTTGGTAGGCCAAGGCCCTTCAAGGGCTGTAGTGCCATGGGGTTTGGTTTGGTTTGGTTTTTCAGACTAAGTACAGATACTACAATACACTACAATAATGTTTAAACTACGTTCAGACGTATCCTAGGTTATTACTAAGCACAAATAGAAATGAAAATTCTAATTAGGCCTAAATTAGATATTCACAAGAACTACCGGTAGGTACTCAAAGATCACCAACAAAATTAAACACGTAGACAGATTAATATTACTATGCTGTAATAGAAATGAAACCTGACATGTTCCACTTGCCCATACAGCAATGGTTTGCAGGGTGTGCAGCAAACCAACGAATGTGCAGAAAAGTTGTGTAAAGAATGAGCAAGTAGTGAGTGACGTAAGAAATCAAGAGACAACTATAACCACAAGTTGGTGGTTTGTCAGAATTTTCCTGTTACGTGTTTACATTGTACCATAAAAGATTATTATGGACCAATATAATAAACAACGTTTTGTCATTTTGTGTCATTATATTAAAAAATATTGAATCATAATACTACATTTTTGATCAGATTTGACATGGCAAGATTAGTCCTTTGAAAATTTATGCAAACAAGAAAGTCAGTCATTAACTGGTTTAATAAGTTGAAGAATATTTACAAGTGTGTTAGCTAAATACATGTGTACATTAATACAATGTAATTATTATTTCTTCTCCTTCTTCTCTTTAATATGTTTACCCTCCAGGATTGGCTTTTCCCTCGGACTCAGCGAAGGATCCCACCTCTACCGCCTCAAGGGCAGTGTCCTAGAGCGTGAGACATTAGTTCGGTGGATACAACTGGGGAGGATGGCCATTGCCTCGCCCAGGCGGCCTCACTTGCTATGCTGAGCAGGGGACTTGGTGGGGGATGGAAAGATTGGAAGGGATAGAAAAGGGAGAGGGAAGGAAGCGGCCGTGGCCTTGAGTTAGGTACCATTCCGGCATTTGCCTGGAGGAGAAGTGAGAAACCACCGAAAACCACTTCGAGGATGGCTGAGGTGGGAATTGAACCCAACTCTACTCAGTTGACCTCCCGAGGCTTAGTGGACCCCGTACCAGCTCTCATACCACTTTTCAAATACCGTGGCAGACCAGGGAATCGGACCCTGGCCACCGGGGTGGGAGCTAATCACACTAACCACTACACCACAGAGGCGGCGCATGTAATTATTTCTTTGGTAATTAAATTCTAAATTTAAACTGGGTCCCAACCCTCCCAGGGACCCTGTCGTACCATTTATGATACAAAAGTGAACCCGTACCAGGTAAGGGTTAAATGGTATCAAAAGGAAGTACCTGTAACCAGAGAACATTGTATAATTCATCCTACACGCGAAATAGTTTACTAAAATTAACAGAACAATAAAAAACAGCGTATAATAATAATGAAATATTATGTTGAATTAATAACTTTTTTTCCGCAGTTCCACCAAGACGATTATTTTTTGCGGATCCATGAGATTGAAGGTTACCGCACGGACAAAGCATAACGAGACAATGTTATGATAAAACATATAGCTATGGTTTCTAAGGAATGAAAATGAAGCTCGTAAAACTAACAATGATATAGTTAGAAATCCTAGAAAGTATAAAAACTGTTTCCAAAAATTGACTATGAACAGAGGGACAGTCCCTCGAGCTGCAAGGAAATGGGCTGTTTTCAAACAGAGATTTGCAAACTAATTTCGTTCATATGTCCGAAGACCTGGATACATGTAACTGTTTAGGTGAGGGCTTGCTTATACACATGTGCTCTAGGGGACTTCCTCGTTAACTTTTTACACTCGATAATGCTTACACACAAAATATGAAGATATCTTCAACGGAATAAACAGCGGTAAGCGGAGTTTCAGGAATGATCTCCCGTAGCTCTATGTCGTTATCTTCGACATCCTAAGTGGAGAAAGTGTTCAAAGTTTTGGGTAGCATTACGCCGAGCCTCAGCAATGCTCTTTTGTTCCCGGGCGTCAATAATAATAATAATAATAATAATAATAATAATAATAATAATAATAATAATAATAATAATAATAATAATAATAATAATAATAATAATAATTTAGCGGGAGGTACACCTCAACACCGTACATTTAAACGAAGCGCCTTGAAAAACGCTATATAACACATGAAGTTTCCAACAACTATTTCAAGAAATTTGGACATTTCTCCATAGATGTCTCTGTTAAAAAACTGATGTCATGCACTCCGGTATAAAGTAGAACTGCTAAAAATTTAAGGAAATTTTGCTTTTATAGGTTTTCTAAACTGAATCGAGTATTCCTTGCTTTTAATATTTCAAAGTTTGCAACACTTCTAACTCATCCCGCCAGCTTTGGAGTCTGGCCAGTCGGAAATTTTGTGTATTTAATTTTCAGCCAATCACATACTTCTTATAACTTTTTGATTGTCCAATTACAAGTAGAGGGTGTGTCTGGACTTAGTCCAGAGCCTTCTCGAATCTTCCTCTCGGGTATAAAAGCTGACGCCTTTTCGAGCTAATTTGTCTCATTGGTCGTCTTCCTACTGAGTGTGAGAGGAGGCGGGGGACTCATCCATCGGCAAGCAGAACATCACCTAAGGTAATGGCCATCATTTTTCTAACTCTGCAAGCTAACTCGAGGAGAAGGTTTCCTATCTTTAATAATGTAACCGTAAATTTCCTAAAATGTAAACTTTTCTTTTTTCTCATGTAAAAGTTCAAGTAAGTGAAGAGTACTTAACTGAAATCCGGGGATAGAGAGTGCGTTATCCTCTCGAACTCCCCTTCAATTTAATTTGGAAGTGACTACGATTTTGTAACTGTTTTGACTATTGTAAATTGTAACTTAACTTGCCCATCTAGTCACCTCTGTATTGTTCGGCCACACGCCCAAGTAGCGCAAGTTTCCGCCTCCATACATTTTTGATTTTGGGGCCAGTAATTGAACCTATTGCTTTCCATAAAGGCCCGGTAGAATACGCCTGTATTATTTTTTCCATGTAAGACAACTGTTACGGTCTTGTAAATTGTAGGCCTGAAAGTGTAAATTTTATTGAGCAAAGACACTCTAATCCCAAATGTAAAAGTTGCCTTGAGTAGGCTGAAAGCGCCGTCTCCAGAGCACAGAGGCTCTTTCTTGTAATGTGTGTAAATATTGAATGGTGCCTTTCTAAGGCCGTACCTTGAACCTGTGGAGCTCTTGAAAATTGTGATTTAAATATCCTGTAAAAGAAATTGGGAGATATGTCTCCGTGCCTGTCTAACTAAACGCAACAGTAGTGATGTTGGGACCTTTTTACATTGGGAGCTTGAAGCTCAAATTGTAATGTTTCTGTTTTTATTTTCTACGTTGTACCAAACTAGCCCTGTACCTGAAATCTTCTTCTGACGCCAAGCGAATTGTTTTGTTAAAATTTAACATCTGAAAAGAAATATACCTAAACTTTATTTTTAAAGTTTTAAATTTATCTTTGACTCTCGTAGAGAGACCCATTCAATCCAGCGCCTTCTTTCGCCTCTCTGTGATCCACATAATAATAATAATAATAATAATAATAATAATAATAATAATAATAATAATAATAATAATAATAATAATAATAATAATAATAATAATAATATAATATATAATATAATATAATTTATTATTATTATTATTATTATTATTATTATTATTATTATTATTATTATTATTATTATTTATTTATTTATCTGAAAGTACACAGGTTTTACACCCAACTAAGTACCTTCTTGACATTCTGTAACATTCTGTACATTGAGTTAGAGTCTAACAAAAACAAAATTTAAAATGAACAAAAACAAAATGGAACAAAATTAACATTATATATGATACCATTTACAGTTGATAATAAATGAAAAATTCACTAAGAAATCACACGGTAATACAAAGGAAAAGACAACGCAAAAACAGTGAAACTTAAAACATGAATGAGTACACTGGGAAATATGAAGAATACCAGAAAGAAGGAATTATCCAAAATTTACAAATTGTAAAGGCAGGCTTCTAGTTTCTTACTGAATTCTTTCTTTATCCGATTTGGTGAATATATCGACTTCTTTTGTTACAGTGTTATAAAGCGTTGTCATTTTTACGAAAGGTGAATTTGACTGATGCAATGTTTTTGACGTTTGAACGTGAAATAATTGGTGCTGACGTGATCTTGTCTGCGGAACATGGAATGAAATGCGTCTTAACAGGTCCAAGGAATCAAATCGTCCTATTACAATTTTTCTTAGTATTTGTATAGAAATTAGGGACCGTCTAGTTTTCAATGAAGTAAATTTAAATATATTCCTTAATAAATGGGTTGATGTGTCGAAAGGGCAAAAAGTATTAACAGTTTTGAAATAAAGGTAACGTAGGAATTTGTTTTGTACCATTTCAATAGCCTTTACTTGTTGCTTTGTGTACGGGCTCCAGATTATTACAGAATATTCCAGTATGCTCCGTACCAATGTAATATATAATTTATTCAGTACAGAGAGCTGAGTAAATGGTCTCGATGTTCTTATCAAAAACCCTAGCATTCGGTTAGCATTCTTTGTTATTGTATTGATATGATTATTGAACGTTAGTTTACTGTCAAAAATTATACCAAGATCCTTGAACGTTAAAACCCTATCCAATTTTTTCCCCCGTATATGATAGGCTGAGACCTGGTAAAGGTCATGTATTTACATTTACTAACATTCAAAGACAACTTATTAACATCACACCAAGAAATGACATTATTAATGTCCTTTTGCAACTCGTCTTGGTCGTGGTGGTCGCTAATGTATTTGTAAAATTTCAAATTCAAATTTCAATAAAATTTCAAATAATAATAATAATAATAATAATAATAATAATAATAATAATAATAATAATAATAATAATAATAATAATAATAATAATAAAGGTCCGCCTCTGTGGTGTAGTGGTTAGTGTGATTAGCTGCCACCCCTGGAGGCCCGGTTTCGATTCCCGGCTCTGCCACGAAATTTGAAAAGTGGTATGAGGGCTGGTACAGCGTCCACTCAGCCTCGGGAGGTCAACTGAGTAGAGTTGGGTTCGATTCCCACCTCAGCCATCCTGGAAGTGGGTTTTCCATGGTTTCCACTTCTCTTCCAGGCAAATGCCGGGATGGTACCTAACTTAAGGCCACGGCCGCTTCCTTCCCTTTTCCTTGTCTATCCCTTCCAATCTTCCCATCCCCCACCAAGGCCCCTGTTCAGCATAGCAGGTGAGGCCGCCTGGGCGAGGTACTGGTCATCCTCCCCAGTTGTATCCCCGACCCAATGTCTGACGCTTCAGGACTCTGCCCTCGAGGCGGTAGAGGTGGGATCCCCCGCGGAGTCCGAGGGAAAAACCAACCGTGGAGGGTAAACAGAGTAAGTAAGTAAGTAAGTAATAATAAAGATATACAACTCAGTTAAAAAACCTGAAGCACTATACGCCTCGGATTGGAGACAGATCACTTAAACGGAAACGGGAGTCTCGGGAGTTTTATCACTGACATGTTCAGTGGCTACACAATGACATTCTCAGCCTTGCTCTCTCAATGAAAGTCATTAACAACTGGCTTAGTGAAATAGAAAAAGACATTCAGGAAATTGGCATCACACAGGAAACAGTTCAAGATCGACTGCAGTTCAAGAAAGCAGTCAACAACCATCATTTTACTGAGAAAATAAATCCCAGGACCAATGGACTGAAGAACGGAGCCCACACATGTGCAGGCGACTCATCGCCCCATTTTACTCTGGCCCTGTCCGGCTCAATGGTTAGCGTACTGGCCTTTGGTCACAAGGGTCCCGGGTTCGATTCCCGGCAGGGTGGGGAATTTTAACCATCATAGATTAATTTCCCTGGCACTGGGGCTGGGTGTATGTGTCGTCTTCATCACGACGCGTAGGTCGCCTAGGGTGTCAAATCAAAAGACCTGCACCTGGCGAGCCGAACATGTCCTCGGACACTCCCGGCACTAAAAGCCATACGCCATTTCACCTCTGGCCCTACTAGGTGGCAGAGTAAAGTAAACATTTTGTGGGCAACAACAAATGCGCCACCGGACATGCAGGACATGGAATGTCCAGTGAACGTTTACGTCTGCCGGGTCTGAACGCGAGACCGAGACTCTACCACTGATCCACAGGGGATAGACAGGAGTTTTGAGTTGACTATTCTTTTTTCCCTTTAGTGACATTTTTTCAGGTAGTGAATTTCATTTAAAAGGCGGGGGTCGTTTGTATTGGAGAGAGTGGCAGGAGGAGTGGCACACATTGCCTATTGCCGATAAGAAGTGCATTCTGGCCTACGTCACCGGAGATAATGATGGGTGTGTTCACAATCCTCTTCAAGTCTTCCTGTCGGACAACTCAGAAAGCGCCATTTTGCTATGGGCAGATCTCGACATCTTTTCACCCACCTCCACGCGGGAGTTTGCTCATTATTGTTCAATTGACTTTGTAGTCTGGTTCGAAACCGCCGTGAACGTTCTATCGCTTCGCATTCTCGAATTCACTGCTTCGTCTGCCGCGCGAGCGCCAATTCGTTCGAGTGGCTTAGACGGCTGACGCGCTGGCCTTCTGACCCCAACTTGGCAGGGTTCGATCCTCGTTCAGTCCGGTGGTATTTAAGGTGCTCTAATACGTCAGCCTCATGTCGGTAGATTTACTGGCACGTAAAATAACTCCTGACTAAACTCCGGCACCTCGGCGTTTCCGAAAATCTTAAAAGTAATCAGCGAGTTGTAAAGCCAATAACGTAATTCGATCGAGCCTCAACTTTCCCCACCCGCTGATGCCACTCGCTCCACCTAAAGGTGACCTTGGGTTCACTGACCCCTCGGCTGCCCATCATGCCCTGTAACGTCGATCGATGGCACCCTGTTACTGTACCGGTATTATATTTATTTATTTGAAAAAATCTTTAATTACATTACATGCTGTGAACATGGGATTTTCCTTAATCTGAATTATGACTCTTTATCCAGTTGTAGGGGTAAGGTGCTTGCCTCTTACCCGGAGGCCCCGGTTTCGACTCCCGGCCAGATCAAGGATTTTTAACTTGATCTGAGGGCTGGTTCGAGATCCAGTCAGCCTACGTGATTACAGTTGAGGAGCTATCTGACGATGAGATGGCGGCCCCGGTCTAGACAGTGAAGAATAACGGTCGAGAGGATTCGTCGTGCTGACCACACGGCACCTCGTAATCTGCAGGCCTCCGGGGCTGTTGCGCCTCTGCAACCTCTGCTTACCGTAATTCACACAAATATAATGGAAACTCACTGCAAACAGTCTGCTTGTCAGATGAGATCCTTACGTCATATTTCTCAATCAGATCGGCCACTTTTATGACTCCGGCTTTAGAACTGCGAGTGAACCAGGTGCAATGCCGGCGATCGAGGTGAAGAATACGCTCCCTTAGAGGAAAATATGTAAGAGCTCCGACGCTTCGAAGAATGAAGTTATCGACGATAAAAACCTCCCCAGCCTCGCATCTTCCGACCTGTTCACGGGAGGTCAAAGCGAGGAGCCTGAAGCTCCTGTTGTCCACTTTAGTCGCTTCTTACAAGCAGGGATTTCTACCGCTCCCAGCCATAAGGGGTGTGGCGAGAAATTTTCCTATCTCATTTTTTATCATCTGTTATTTTATTTTGGAAAATAAAATGAAAATCCACAGCCTGATTCCAGACATTCGACCGGATCAGGAAGGGAATAAATGGAGCACCCATCTGGAGGCGAGGATAGGAATTGTGCCGGCAGCCGAAGCCTGTAGCACTCCTCTGAGGCAATGATTAATGACTGACAGATGAAATGATTTTAGAGAGTGTTGCTGGAATGAAAGATAGTAGGGAAAACCGGAGTACCCGGAGAAAAACCTGTCACACCTCCGATTTGTCCAGCACAAATCTCACGTGGAGTGACCGGAATTTGAACCACGGAGCTCAGCGGTGAGTGGCCTGAGTCATGGAGGCTTCCAGGACATTTTGGAGACCCTCATAAAATCAAAGGGGCAGTGGAAAACGCGATGTTACATCATCTCCTGAGTAGTATTGGACTTCGTCACCCATTTGATAGCTATCAGCAGATGTGCCAGTCATGGTGATCGCCCAAACAAGCCAGGTATAAGAAGACAAGCGTTGCTCAGCTCACCGCTACAGAGGAAGCAGCATGGCTCCTAAGTACGTTCTCAACTACTTCGATGTCTGGGGCACGGCGGAACCCATAAGACTGATCTTGCACTATGCTAAGGTGGAATTCACAGACAACCGAGTGAAGAAAGAAGACTGGCCAGCAATGAAGCCTAGTAAGTAAATTAATGATATTGAAAGTTGCATTTCCTTTAATAGAAGGTGCCTGAGAATCTCGCAGTTGGGCCAGGGGTCTAACAAATGTAACACGGAGCCACTAAAATCTAAAACCTATAAATAACTTACAATGGAATTGTTCGTAAGATTATCAAAAAATGATGTTTAATAGGTTTCTGTGACCACTTACATGTTCGTACTTAATTGATTTCATTTTTCAGTAACTCCAGAACTACACTCTGCAGCCTATACAAAATCACTCAATCACTACTGACCTGTCCGACTCGTTGGCTGAATGGTCAGCGTACTGACCTTCGGTTCAGAGGGTCTCGGGTTCGATTCCCGGCCGGGTCGGGGATTTTAACCTTCATTGGTTAATTCCAATGGCCCGGGGGCTGGGTATTTGTGCTGTCCCCAACATCCCTGCAACTCACACACCACACATAACACTATCCTCCACCACAATAACACGCAGTTACCTACATATGGCAGATGCCGCCCACCCTCATCGGAGGGTCTGCCTTACAAGGGCTGCACTCGGCTAGAAATAGCCACACGAAATTAAAAACTACTGACCTGCATTTAGGGCAGTCGTCCAGGTGGCACATCCGCTATCTGTTGTTTTCCTAGCCTTTTCATGATTTTAAAGAAATTGGAGATTTATTGAACATCTCCCTTGGTAAGCTATTCCAATTCCTAACTCCCCTGCCTATAAACGAAAATTTGCCCCAATTTGTCCTCTTGAGTTACAACTTTATCTTCATATTGTGATCTTTCCTACTTTTAAAGACACCACTGAAACCTATTCGTCTACTGATGTCATTCCACGCCATCTCTCCACTGACAGCTCGGAACATACCACTTAGTCGAGCAGCTCGTCTCCTTTCTCCCAAGTCTTCCAAGCCCAAACTCTGCAACATTTGTGTAACGCTACTCTTTTGTCGGAAATCACCCAGAACAAATCGAGCTGCTTTTCTTTGGATTTTTTCTAGTTCGCTAACAGTGGCGGCTGGTGCAGAAAATCAATTGTGTGCTGTAACCCATCCCCCCTCCCCACAAAAAAAAATATTGAAAAACATACCGGTATGCGGTTTTCAAGAGGCTCTCCACTGAATTCTCCACACTGAACAAACACGCAAACAAGCCCAACACATATACCCATTCCTCATTTAAAAAATCTATAAAAGTATGTAATTAAACACACAATAACACCTGCAATGGCAAAATATTCACGAACTCAAACACTTGATGTGAGCGCGCAAAAATATAACTTCCCAATGTTACCAAAATCATTGAAATAAAACCAGCAACGTCGTAATGCAAAATGTTATGTTTTTATAGTGTAATTTATAAACTAGACATTTTTATTAAAGAAAATCACAATAGGTCTATCTTGTCCTTATTTTGACAACATAAAAGTACTATTATTTTTGTTCATCGATTTACAAAGGTGGCTATGGAATAGGAAAGTTGGGTATTAAAAGACCTGGCGGGAACAGCTCTATAGTATTTTGTTTCCCCGTTTGCTTTGAGCGATCGCCTCTTAAATATTACCGCTGAGTAAAGAGGGTGAAACCTGCCACGTTCTCATTTCGGTCGTAATGTAGTGCTGCCTCTCTGTGGTCGAGCGCAGAATCGCTGTGAAGTGATGTCGCACGCGCAAACGGCAAAATGCTTAGACATAGACACTCTCTCTGAGCTGTGATCGCACGTTACCTGGTTGTGAGGGGAGTTGAATAATTACCTATTCTTTGGATGACGTAGTTTTCAATGAACTCTATTTGATTGCAGATAATATTTTAAAAGTAATTTATTTTTCAAACAGGCAATGTGCTGCAGCACTTCAGCATACGGCCGCCCCTGTTCGCGAATCAAGTAATCCTGGTGAGGGTCCCACATACTGGACACATACTCATATAGCTGGGGTCTATCCAGAGACTTATATGCCCTCTCCTTTACATCCTTACTAAAACCCCTGAACACCCTCATCAATTAAGTAGGACAAAAGAACTATGATAGAAGGTGTTATTGGTATTGTTTACAATCGCTGAAGATTTGAGGATTGTATTTCTAATAGTTTAGGAGAAAATGCTCCTTATATGGCAAACAAGTAAACTTGTGGGAAACAAGGCTCAGAGTCTAATGGAGTCGAGCACCATAAGAGGGATCTCCTCATCTAGCCTTCTTTGTCGGGCTTGCCTCTCACAATCATTTTCTTTCCTTTCAGCATTCATTTTCCTCTCGACATCATAGCAGTGACCATGTATTTTACGCGCATCACTCCCATCTTCTGCAGCAAATCAGACTTTATCATCTTACCTTTGTTCAACACAGCAATAGCATCACATACTCCAAAATAAAGAGTATAAATATCCAAAAACACATGTTTGGAGATTCTGGACCAAATTCCATTATTTACACTCGCATTTTGACTTTGAAGTCCTTTGTGTGTCGCTTGTCATTAACTGACATAGGTCAATTTTCAACATTCATTACACAATACAGTGGACCCTTGATTCTCCGGTTTTGGAGGGAGCATGGAAAAGAAACCACAAACACGGGAAAATGGAAAATCCGGGAACGAATGAAAACCATCAACAATTTGGCTAAACATTAAAAAAAACATGTAATATGTATAATTATAATCTTACAAACACTCCTAAACCAAACCAAACTACAGCCCTAATGGGTCTTCGCCTACCAACCGACCGCCGCTCAGCCCGAAGGCCTGCAGATTACGAGGTGACGCATGGTCAGTGTGACGATTCCCTCGGCCGTTATTCCTGGCTCTCCAAACCGGGGTCACTATCTCACCGTCAGATAGCTCCTCAATTAAAGGTAATCACGTATGCTGAGTGCACCTGGAACCAACCCTCAGGTCCAGGTAAAAATGCCTGACCTGGCCGGGAATCGAAAACGGGTCCTCTAGTGAGAGGCAGGCAAGTTAGACCGCGGGGCCGGCTTCAAACATTATTACTGTTAGGCCAGTTAAAAATCTCGGAACTTTGCATTCAGTCTTCGTCAGTTTCCAGCAAAAAATTATTTCAGTTCAGCATCTAACAACGCCAAGCCAAACAACGATCGACCACAAGCAGTCGTTAATTCTCTAATCTATTCAAATAAAGCGCCGGCCCCGTGGTGTAGGGGTAGCGTGCCTGCCTCATACCCGGAGGGCCCGGGTTCGATTCCCGGCCAGGTCATGGATTTTTACCTGGACCTGAGGGCTGGTTCGAGGTCCACACAGCCTACGTGGTTACAATTGAGGAGCTATCTGACGGTGAGATGGCGGCCCCGGTCTAGAAAGCCAAGAATAACGGCCGAGAGGATTCGTCGTGCTGACCACACGACACCTCGTAATCTGCAGGCCTTCAGACAGAGCAGCGGTCGCTTGGTAGGCCAAGGCCCTTCAAGGGCTGTAGTGCCATGGGGTTGGTGGGTTAAAATAAAGCAGATTAGATACAAAAATGGCCAACATCCCTTCTTTTCCTTAATCTTCAATTGTAATTTGGTCACCGATGGACTGTTCAGTTGTACCGCCCAAAATTAGGCCTACATTGACTTTTAAAGGTTATGTTGAACTGTGAGAATATGGTTTTGAATGTAAGTATCAATTCCCAAAAGTTCTCAAATGCATTATATTCAATTCTGCCCGTCACTAATCACAATCAAATTGGAAAGAGAAAAAATATAATCAAAAGTTAAGAAATGTCGGTTATTCGTGACGTTGAGGTCAGCTCGCTGGGTAAGTCTATACGAGTGGGAAATGATATAAACTTTTTAAATATAATGTTGCGCAGATGAAACGACTGGTTTTTATGGCATTTTAACACAAAAACATACAATTCCCAGTCTTATATTAGGATCAAAACAGTAATAGGCAATCCCAAGACCTCCCATGGCTTTATGTATGTGAATCCCCTTACTCACGACAGTTATAAACTCAGCTACAAGAGAGACCAGTCACCTCCCTTGCATCGCTGAAAAGTAAACTCACAATACAAAATAATCTGAGAGAAAATCTCATATAGCGACCACTCGCGGGTTAAGGCCAATTACTTTTCTGTGTGGTTAGAAATTGACAGTTTACAAAAGGAGTTGACTGAAGTTCAAGAAAGCAGTACCTCGTATATGTGTCAACAAATTCGTACATAGGTGAAAATCGAGTGCGCTGTTGATGGTGAATACTCTCTCCAGAAGCCGGAGAACTTAATGCTTGAACAGTGGAACGGCCTCCTACTAATGTTTTCGGCCATGAAGAAACTTGCTACAGCGCTACTTTTGGGTCACCGTACGCCTGCAAGCAGATGTTTTCTATAATGAACGTTGTGAAGTCAACAGTTAGAAATAGAAACAGTCTTGGTTCAGACCTAAGAGCTTCTTGTGTGTTATTGAAGATAACAAAAATGACATGGCTACTAAGATTCAGCAACAAGTTTCACACTATGGTTGAGAACGATATTGAATATTCTACTTAAAGTCCTTTTGCAATATTAATATTTTGGATTTCTATATCTATTAATATTTAATGACGAAGGGTGTTACAATGGACGCTTATTATTTTTACAAATAATGTTGGGTACCGGTATTCTTAAAACTTACATAGTTAAAAATATATTTTTGCGGATTGGCAAAATACAACCATGGAACTTACAACCAAATGTATTACTGTATTTTACAACATTATATGTAACTATGTTACCTACGGCTTCGCTCGCGAGGATTTCGTAAGTTGATAAAAATTAATTGTTTCTCGGTACTGCACTAAGACATTATCTAAAAATCCCTAAAGTATAAAAACTCGCCGAATAATTCCATTTCATATACAGCAGAACCTCTTTGTAAACCACATTTGTGGCATTGCCTTTTGTGGCTATGATGACGAAGCTACTGGCAGAGCTAAATCTGGAACATGCGACGTGGGACTCTACATGTGAGAAACAGTCAATAAAAGGGGGTTCCTTATTTCTAAAGGAGATTACAAATACCAATTTTCACGCCTGTAACATGAGATATACTGTAGATATACTCATTTTAAAAACTGCCCCACGCCTTGGATGAGAGTTCATCGTTGAGGCCTTCGCTTCACAGAGTTCCGGTTTCGATTGCAGGCTGGCTCGGATATTTTAATCGCGTGTGATTAATTCTTCTGGCTCGAGGACAGGTAGTTTGTGTTTTTCCCAACACACCACATTACCAACCGCAACAGGAATACGCAATAGTAATTACATCCCTACACATAGGGTTGGCGTCAGGAAGAGCATCCAGTCGTAAACCAGCGTCAAATCCACATGTGTGACACAGTTCGCACCTGCGACCCCACAGCTGTAGGAAAACCGGTAGAAGAAAAGAAGATACTCATTTTAAAATATCACCCGCTTTAAAAAAGTTCACCCCCTTAAGTGGAGTTTCCAGAAAAAGTGCGTTAATTTATTTTTAAAAAAAGATACCAAGTACGGCCTACCAATTTTAACGTCTGTAACATCTTCCGTTTCTGAGATATATGTATTCTCATATAAATAATTGAACTCCTTCCTCACTTCTTTTCAACCCTCATCCTTTAAGTGGATTTTCTGAAAACAAAAATTTGTGTTCTTTTATCTTAAAGAAGATTCCAAATACCAAATTTTATGTCTGTAACATATTAGGTTTTTGTGATATACTGTAGATATTCTCGCATACTGGAGATGATGTTGCCATGGTTACGGCAGTTCGCTTCTTTATCCCATTCCTAGAGCAGGGATAGTGTGGTGCCAATATCTCAATAACAGTTGGTTTTAGTGCCTTAAAACATAGTTTTTGTGACTGTATGGCTCTCCGAGTTTTGTTCTGTTGGTCAAGGGGCTTAAAATGAGTTTGTCCCGTCCTTGTACGACAAATTCTATATTTCGCTTATATTAGCCTAGTATTTTTATATCTCCCCACGGCGCCCCCTCTAGTTGTTTTGAAAATAAAATATGCCCTATAACGCTCAGGGATAACGTATCTCTCTCTTAGTAAAATAAAAATTTTTAGAATTGGTGCAGTAGTTCCTGAGATTAGCCATTACATACAAACAAACTCTATCTCCTTATATAATAGTATAGATAGATAACGTATTATGAAGCATAATTCGGAATTAACGATAGAAATCGGGGATGGGGTGGTGGTGGGGGGGTTGGGGGTTTGTAGCCATTCCAAAGAAAACAACAAGTGTCACAGTAGACAGTTGAGAATAATAAACCGTACCGATACTTAAAATGGCACACTAGTTGGAAAAGGTTCAAGATCCCTGGACTATACAGGGCTCTGAGGGAAGTGCCGAAGACCTGTTCGACAATACACTCGAAAAAAGTTAATAAATAAATATCTAACCCTGAACAAGCACGAACATTTGACGATACTCTTTCGTCTTCAAGTACAGCTGTCTCCTTCCAAAGGTCGTGGCTACTCTCTGCTTTATGATTTCCAATAATAATAGGCTACAACTAAAATGGTCGCTGATCGCTTTTCCAGTACAGTAATATTACTTGCTCTAATTATGTCAATGATGGGATGTTAACGCCAAGATCCATAGGTATGCCATAGCCATCCTTTCGTGAGACTGAGTTTATTGAAAAACACTTGCTCGAGAATTTAGTGTTGATGAGACTGAAAATTCTGGATGGTTGATCCGGGAAATCATTTTTTCAAGGAACGGCATTTTTACGTGATTTAATTAAGAAGTTCGCAGGATCACGCAATTTGAACTAATAATCCGAGAAAACGTAGTATACGGGAACAAATAATCAAGATTTCATTGTATTTTGTTGCCACATGGAAGCGCTTCCAACTCCCAATGAAGCTCATCCGGGAAATCGCGACCCTCGTCCTCCAAGGCTCCATCAAGATCCTGAGGCACCACCTCTACATCTAATTTTGAATTTTCTTTAAGTAATAGATATCTACAGAAAAGTGATATGTTTTACCTTTCCTTAGCGGCAGTCTGTAAATACAGGAGGTCTTTCCAAAATAAATGGAAATTATATATATATATTACCTTTTATAGCAATTAAATTTCATTCACTGTTCCAATAAATTGGAGTATTTTTCAGCCGATCCATGCAACGTTTTGCTTGTGCTAGAGAAGCCTCGGTTATAATAATTTATTAGATTACAACAAAGACAAAAGTTTGCGAACAAAATTTAATCACGAACTGTTTAAATAAATTTTGAAAAAATATCAGAACGCACAACTGATAAGCTTTAATTAAGTTCACATTAAGAGAGCTCGTTCAGAACTGGGTTGACTGTTACTGAACCAACTTCTTATTTAAACACTGTTGTGGAATAAATGTGTGACATAACACGATATCAGGTGCACTAAATATCAACTAATTGTAATTTATTGACAATTACAGGTTTTACGCGCAGATACATGTTCACAGTGCCAGCTCACATGACACAGAAAGAACCATTAAAACCAACGAAACTGAACACTTATAAACAGAACTAAAAACTATATCTACTAAGCGGCCCATACATGGGCGGATACCAGTCTCTGTGCAAGACACCACCCCTGAACTAAATCTACTAAGCTGTCACTAACATGGGCGGATACCAGTCTCCGTGCAAGGCACCACCCCTAAACTAAATCTACTAAGCTGTCACTAACAGGGGCGGATGACCGGTCCACACGTAATGGCCAGTCCTACAACCCAATATCTTACCACTAACTAGGTGGCCCCCCACACGGGCGGATACCAGTCTCCGTGCAAGGCACCACCCCTAAACTAAATCTACTAAGCTGCCACTAACAGGGGCGGATGACCGGTCCACACGTAATGGCCAATCCTACAACCCTATATCTTACCACTAACTAGGTGGCCCCCCACACGGGCGGATACCAGTCTCCGTGCAAGGCACCACCCCTAAACTAAATCTACTAAGCTGCCACTAACAGGGGCGGATGACCGGTGCACATGTAATAGCCAACACTACACTAACTAGGTGGCCCCACACGGGTGGGTACCAGTCTCCGTGCAAGGCACCACCCCTAAACTAAATCTACTAAGCTGTCACTAACAGGGGCGGATGACTGGTCCACATGTAATGGCCAACCCTACAACCCTATACCTTACCATAACTAGGTGGCCGCCACACGGGCGGATACCAGTCTCCATGCAAGGCACCACCCGTAAACTAAATCTACTAAGCTGTCACTAACAGGGGCGGACGACCGGTCCTCATGTAATGGCCAATCCTACAACCCTATATCTTACCATAACCATAACTAGGTGGCCCCCCACACGGGCGGATACCAGTCTCCATGCAAGGCACCACCCCTAAACTAAATCTACTAAGCTGCCACTAACAGGGGCGGGTGACCGGTGCACATGTAATGGCCAACACTACACTAACTAGGTGGCCCCACACGGGCGGGTACCAGTCTCCGTGCAAGGCACCACCCCTAAACTAAATCTACTAAGCTGTCACTAACAGGGGCGGATGACTGGTCCACATTTATGCTTGCTTGATGCTTGTTGTTTTAAGGGGCCTAACATCGAAGGTCATCGGCCCAGGTCCACATTTAATGGCCAACCCTACAACCCTATATCTTACCACTAACTAGGTGGCCGCCACACGGGCGGATACCAGTCTCCGTGCAAGGTACCACCTCTAAACTGAACCTACTAAGCTGTCACTAACAGGAGCGGATGACCGGTCCACACGTAATGGCCAATCCTACAACCCTATATCTTACCATAACTAGGTGGCCCCCCACACGGGCGGATACCAGTCTCCGTGCAAGGCACCATCCCTAAACTAAATCTACTAAGCTGCCACTAACAGGAGCGGATGACCGGTGCACATGTAATGGCCAATCCTACAACCCTATATCTTACCATAACTAGGTGGCCCCCCACACGGGCAGATACCAGTCTCCGTGCAAGGTACCACCCCCTAAACTAAATCTACTAAGCTGCCGCTAACATGGGCGGATGACCAGACCACATGTAATGGCTAACCCTACAACCCTATATCTTACCACTAACTAGGTGGCCCCCACACGGGCGGATACCAGTCTCCGTGCAAGGCACCACCCCTAAACTAAATCTACTAAGCTGCCGCTAACATGGGCGGATGACCAGACCACACGTTAGGGCACCCCTCACATGTGCCATTTCCATATTTGAATGATATAAAATACATTTATTTTCGTCATTTTTTCTCTTAAAGCTGTATTTTTATACACTCCCATTAACCACCAGATTATTCCTCTCATTTCCCTTTTGGTTAACATATGTGTCCTTATAGTCATATTTTCACTTATTTTACAAAATTCTATTAGTGTTCTTTTGCTGTTACATTCTGACCTTATTATTTGTCTTTCTGTATCTTTCACACTCTGAACTACTTTCTTATACAATCTCCTGTCATCCCGTGATACATTACTTACCCAGTATGATCCTATTTCTATGTATTCTAGAAGCTTCTTCACCCCATCCACCCAGTAGCCTTCGTTTAGATGTTTCATTTGGTGCTGATAAGCTATGCCTAAAATTTCACCACCTCCCCTCGTCTTTAATCTCAACCAATACTTGACTATTCGTTTCGCAATATCAGACCGTATACTCACCCCTTCACACATCATTCTTACTCCACTATTTGAAGTACGGTTTGGCGATCCCACAATTTTTTGGCAAATTTACTAACGATTAACTCTAATGCTACAATTCCATGATCTATTTCCCAAGTTTCTGATCCATACAATACCTTAGCTTTAAGTACTGAATTAAATACGTTTTTCTGAACTTTGTATTCTATGTTAGGCATCTTTTCATCCAACATTTTGATACTAGCCAAGGCACTTATTCCCCTCATTTTTGCTCTTTTTATTTGATTTGATGTATTTGATCTGACCATCTACCATTGCTTCTTATAATCGTCCCTAAGTATTTGATTTTTTAACCACTTCTAACTTTGTCTTACCCATCCACCACTGTTCACTCTTAGAAAGCTTTACACCCCTTTTACAAACCATTACTCTGGATTTCTGTGGGTTAACCTTTAAATACCACTCTTTACAGTCGTTTCCTATCTCATTAATACTATTTTGCATCTTGTTGGGTGTTAATGATATCGTCCGCAACATCTTGATACTCGAGACATGGATAAGCTCCTTTCTCAAATTCCGAGTGGAAAATATGATTAATAAACAATGAAAATAATATGGGGGACAGTTTACACCCTCGTTTAAGACCCACTTTAGAAGTTATCTATCCCACTACTACACCATTTTTTGACAATACATTTAAATTCCAAATATATGTTATCATTTGCTCTTATAATTTTCGTTGATACTCCGATCTGCTCCAACTTGTGGATGATAGCTCTTCTACTCACCGAATCGAACGCTTTTTCTAAATCGATTACAGTAATGTACATCTTGCCTCTTTTCTTCTTCATATATTTATCTATTATTGTTTTAACTACCATTATATTGTCATTTATCCTCATTCGCTTTCTGAATCCTGCTTGAAATCTCGACAGGATCGAGCACTCCTCCGCCCAATTCATTAACCTTTTTGCCAATATCCCTGTGTAAATCTTACTTAAAGGATCTAGCAACGTCTATAGTTACTTGGGTTAGATCTTTCTCCACGTTTCTTATATACAGGACAGATGATTCCTTCTTGCTATGATTTAGGGAATATTGCTCCCTCAAAAATCTTCTTAAATCTTTTCACTACACTTGTTAGAATAAAGCTGTTTTTGCCTGCTTTCATCCAGAATTCATTGTTTATACCTGAAATTGCTATTGATTTCCTCTTCCTCCCTTTTTCTAACATTTCCTTAACTTCGTCGGCTGAAATTTCCTTATCTAAATCAGGCAGGGTGCACTCCAATCCTCTCGAGACTCCCATCTTCTGTACATCATGTTTCCAACGATCTTCTTCTTCTTCTTCTTTTTTTTTTTTGCTAGTTGCTTTACGTCGCACCGACACAGATAGGTCTTATGGCGACGATATGACAGGGAAGGGTTAGGAGTGAGAAGGAAGCGGCCGTGGCCTTAATTAAGGTACAGCCCCAGCATTTGGCTGGTGTGAAAATGGGAAACCACGGAAAACCATTTTCAGGGCTGCCGACAGTGTCCAACGATCTTCACCACTTAACAGTTTACTAAAGTATTCTATCCATTCTGTATGACTTATATGTACCTGTGTTATATTTTTCTGTCTACAAATTTGATTTATTCTATGCCATACTTTCTTAACATCATTATTCATAGCATCTCTGCTTAAGTTGTCAGTCTGTTTCTTCTGCCACAAATCTTTAGTTATTATAAATAATTCTTTGTACTCTTCTCTTTTACTACAGAATGCAATTCTTGTTTCGTGCCCACCTATTTTTCTGTAAGTGTCTAGTGCTTTCATTACTTCTGCCATTTTTCGTCTGCATTCTTCATTGTAACACCCACTATTTCTTTGTATTCTTACGTCCCGAGCCCGCATCTTATATCCTGCCATCAGTATTGAGTTTTCTGTTAGCTTTATCGCCTCGTCTATTTTATTTTCTTCAATCGCGATCTTAATTCCTGTCTTAATAATTTCAAAAGTCCTCTCGTCGAAATATTCCTTGAATTCTGTGCTAAGGTCTTCTCTCCATATAAACTTGGACACTGATCTCTCTTTAATATTACCTTGATAATTCCCCCCACTATTCTCTTCTTTGCTTACCATATTTATAATTATGGGTAAGTGATGCGATTCCCCCCAAAATTTAATATTTATCCTTTTAATGAGTGGTAATGCCTCCTTAGAACATACTACTAGATCAATAGCACTACCACCCGTTTCTGTTATAAACGTTAAATTACCCCTTTCATCTCCTGGCCACCACCCATTTAAAATATAGGGTTCTTCTGTTCCACATAATTCTAATAGTTTTTCGCCATAGTTATTATAACCTTTTCTCCGTCTGGAATTGAACACCCTGAACAAACAAACGAGAATATTATTGATTAAAATGGGGACTGCCGAACTATGATAAGAGTATATTGTGTTCAAATCTCTTCCTGTAATAAAATAGGATTGTTCTCGCCTATTGCACACGAACCAGTATTAATGGCACTGATAGTCTCCTCCAATGCGATATTACTTGGCTCGAGAGTGTCAACATCCCTGGGACGTGGTTCCTTCCTTTTCTGCCAACCGTTATTATTTAGAATATAATCCAAACGGAACAATAAAGCATATCAGGCACTATCAGTCTTCAAGTGATAATTAGCTCAGGAGCTGATGGCTGTAAGTAGCTGGGATAGGCAGGGAATACGTTCGGGAATGCATCCTCTCTCAGTTTCGGCCCGGAGAAGTACGTATTATTTACTTGATCAGGGCTAAAGTGCTCCCTACAAGTAACACTATGTACACCAGGTGTCCGCGATATTGTAAGCGATCAAACAAAGTGGGCGTTGTGGTGAAGCAAGTGCAGAGGCTGCGGGAATAAATACCGTTTGACAGTTTTCTTAATTACGGAATCACTCAAAGATGCATCATGTCTGTTTAAAAGGACATAAAATACAAGATACAGGTTGCATACTGTACTTACATACTGTGTAAAGACGGAACATTAACGCACTTCCAGTAATTAGAAAAGAAATCACAATACATTGCCATTAAACAAATTTAGCCCTACTTCCAGAGAATGAAAATATAGAACAGAAAACCTTGAACAAAATAATATAACAACATCGAGACATAATTCATATAACTTTAATAATAATAATAATAATAATAATAATAATAATAATTAGAACCAAGATCCTTAAATCGGTTGCAAATTTCGAACCTGTGAATGACAGATTGTCTATACTCACAATTAAATGCGCAAACAAAACCTACGCCCTAGTTAACGCACATGCTCCTACAAATGATAAGAACAAGTCTGATTCAGACGAAGTTGATAATTTCTGGGACCTACTGGATGAAAAATTAAACAAAATCCCCAAACACCATGTCAAGCTTCTTTTGGGTGACTTCAATGCCCAACTAGGTCGTGAACAGAAGTACAAGAAAGTTATAGGAAATTACCCTGCTCACAAAAGAACCAATCCCAACGGCAAAAGACTGGTGTCCATTTGCGAAAATCACAACCTGCAGGTCATGTCGACCCACTTTCGCCATCTACCCAGAAAGCAAATGACTTGGCGTTCTCCCGTCCAAGCTCTCGAAGAGTTCCAAATTGATCATGTTGCAATCTCCGGGAGAAACAGCCCTCAGATTATGAATGTCAAGGTAAAGAAAGGCATCAATGTGGCCTCAGATCATTATATGTCTCTTATCAAATTCAAACCAATTCCCGCAAACACAAGGAAGATAACCAAACAGATCACACGCTTCAACAATGATAAACTTCGGCAAAGGGTCGAGGAGTTCCAGGAGAAGGCTAGACCAAATGACTGTGACTTTAACAACGCCAAAAGTCTCCTTGTTGAGGCTGCCAAAGACGTTGCAGAAATCAAAAGAAGCAAAAAGCATGCCTGGTGGAATGGTACCTGCGAATCAGTCCTCCAAGAAAGACTCAGTGCGTGGAAACAGTACTACTCTACAAAATCAGAAAATGATTGGGAAACCTACAAAACCCAACATGCCCAAGCAGCTAGGGTGTTCAGAACTGAGAAACGTAAATACGAAAAATCTCTCATTGAAAAGATAGAACAAAACTTTAGAAAGAATGAAAGCGGAGAGTACTACAGAGCCTTCAAACGCAAACTCACTGGCTATAAACCACCATCTCTATGCTTTGAGCGAAAAGACGCCACACTGGCGACGTCAAATGAAGAAAATTGCAGCATTCTGGCAGATTACTTCAAGAATTTACTTAATTGCTCTAAACCGCAAAGCGCCATTGAGACCAAGGAACCCTTACTCAGGTACCCAGATTCCAGACCACCCGACAGAGATGAAATCAAGCGCCACATTCCCCGTCTCAAAAATAACAAAGCGCCGAGGGAAGACTCAGTAGTAGCAGAACTATGGAAATATGCCCCAGAGGAATCACTTGATATCTTGCAAAAGCAAATAGAAGAAATTTGGATCAAGGAGACCCTACCCGAAGATTGGAAAATAGCTTTGATCCATTCATTACACAAAAAAGGCAGCATGAAGAACATCAACAACTGCAGAGGAATATCTTTGCTACTCGTGACTTACAAAATTCTATCACTTGCCACCAAGATACGTCACTATGAAACAGTTCTGAAGCCAGTAGTTCTATATGCAGCTGAAACCCTGTCTCTAAATGCCAACAAAGGACTACTTGAAGAACTGGAGAAAAGAGAACGCAAAATTATGAGAGGAATCTTGGGATCAAAGTACAGAAATGGAATCCATCAAAAGAGATCCAACAAGGAAGTCTACAGCAAAATAGAGAAAATTACCGACACAATCAGAAAAAGACGGGCACGATTTTACGGTCATCTGAAAAGATTGGACGGAAGAAATTTAACTAAATAAATCTTTCACTTTTTTAAATTCAAACCCCAAAACCACAATTTCCTGGTTTAGAAATACCAAGGAAGACCTGCAAATGCTACATATCTCAGCTGAAGACGCCCTAAACAGAGATCTCTTCCGCAAGAAAATATTGACGAACGGGCTAAACCGAGACGGGCAACCGAAGAGAAGACACGGTGCCCCTTGGACAGAGGAGCGTAAGCAGGCCCACTCACAAAGAATGAGGGAAATTTGGGCTCTAAAGAAGGCCAAGTTCAGTGTCATATGCAACAAGACTTAACGTGGTCCTTGATGGCCCCATCGAATTATATATATATACATAATAATATTAATATAATTGCTAGTCTCTTTCCACTTACCTGGATTTGGCATTTTGTATGGATTCAGCTCAATTTTACAGCCGGATGCCCTTCGTGATACGAACCCTAGGCGCCCTACTGTTGCGTGTGTTTGTGGTAGTTTGTAGAGTGTTCTGTTGTGTGTAGATGAAGAACATTGTCCAGCCCCGATTGTCGACTAGCCAACCAGCCAAGGAGCCGGATCCTGGCTCAGTCCTGTGGTCAGCCTTTACTGGCATGTAAAAGAACTCCTGTGGGACAACATTCCGGCACCTCAGCGTATTCGAAAAGTACTTATTAGGATGTGAAACTAATAATTTACGAAAAATAAGTATTCTAGAGCCGTGGAGTACAAGGTTCGAAGTGAGCAATGGTGTTATAAAGTATCCAACGATAATAATAATAATAATAATAATAATAATAATAATAATAATAATAAAAGAACAGGAAGTTATAGAAAAAATTTGAAATAATTGTTTAAAAAGAGGACAGTGTTAACGATCTTAGGCTAATTCACTTTTTGGGCGAAGGTTACGGTAATCCCTTGTGTTGCACCACTCAGACACGGTTTATCGCTGTGATTTGATAGGACAAGGCTACAACTGCGAAGGAAGTGGCATTAATTAAGGCACAGCAACCCCCGTATTTGCCTGATATGAAAATGGGAACCACGGAAAACCAGCTATCAGAGCTGTCGGCAGTGGGATTAGAACTCACTATATCCGGAATGCAAGCTGACAGCTATATGCTGCGAGCCACGAAGCCAACTCGCTCAGTAGTAGTAGTGATGTAGGACTGAAAGCCCTAATATTACTCCGTATCGGTGGCAGAGGGGATGACGTGACTAGGAAATTCAGAACACTGTCGGTGAAGCGTTGGACATGGCATCTTGTACCATCGTTGTTCTCTATATATTTATTTTCAAAATGCCGGGGAATTGTGCTCTATATGATACCATTTAATAATAAATAGTGTTATTGCTTTTTCGTCCAACCAACTACTTTTCGGAGAAGCTGAGGTGCCGGAATTTTGTCTCTCCATAGTTCCTTTACAGGCTGGTAAATCTACTGACACAAGGGTAACGTACTTCAACACCTTCAAATGCCAAATAAGTGCTTTAGCGTCTGAGCCACTCAGTCAGGCAGGATACCGTTTATCGTGTTTGGGTGTTTCATCAGTTCCTACAAGAAAATAAAAGTAAGCCTAATGTGCACGTGCTACACAGGCAACGTAATTATGTTAATCGCCCAAAACTGTCTACCTACTTTAGTAAAAAAACTTGCTTGAAAAATGATATATCCTTTGTGTTTCCTATTAAATTTATGCAATTTCATGCCGCACACATCGAGAGCATAATTTATTCGATCGAATCTGTTAAAAGTAATGTTCTATTAGCGGAAGAAATTATATGGATGGCGCTTAATCTATGGTATCGCTATTTCGCGTTGGCACCACTCAGAGCGCTGTATAGTCTTCTTGCTAGCTCGGGCATGCAGCTAGCCATGGTCCCGTTTGGCCTGGCTCTTCTCACCTCCCCGGTTACAGCCTATCACATCTCGAGGACACTGACGACAAAGTGCCATTGCAGCAGGAACATCACCTGGAATATTGAAACCTTAAACTAAAGAACATCCTCTTAAGAGCAACTCAACTAACTAAATACTGCAATAAATGAAAATATGCAATGCATTATAGTAAAAATTACTAAAAATAAAAAATGGGATCACGTAATAAATAATAAGCTTATATGTTTTCCTTATAGCTCTGGACCGTTATTCCGTATCATGCGCGTTCAGCAGGTAGTTTCGGCAGGGGACCTTGACTCTCGATAAAGAAGTACTGAGCTGGCAGGGAATGTCATAATCTGGCGGCATCACCACAAATGATCTATTAATTTTATTTCTGTGCTGCACAGGAACAGAAAGAAGGGGCACGAAAAGATCGAAAGAAATAGTGTTAGCTTAAAAAAGTAATAATTTGAGAAAACTACAAGTTAAATTATTTGAGAAGAGTAAAGGAAAGATCGCCAGTTGCAGACTTAGAGACTGGCTCTTTGTGAGCGGCTCAGAGCACCGGCTGGCGCGTCCTCAGTTCTCTCCTGTAGCATGTCCGACTATTAGCCCTTGGTTTCTGGAATGGCGTGTGGATGTCCGACGCTAAGGAAGCGACCGTGACCTTGCAAAAGTAAGTGGCTGCGTGGTTTGGGTCACGTATTCGGGAGATAGTGCGTTCGAACCCCACTGTCGGAAGCCCTGAAGATGGTATCAGTATATTCTTATTTTCCTCCAGATCTACAGTAATTATTACCTTACTGATCCATGCCTAAAGATGGTTTTCCGTTTCCACACCAGTAACATGCCGGGGCTGTATCGTATTGACGCCACGGATGCTTCATTCCCATTCCCTTTGCAGTGGTCACCATAAGACCTATCACTGCCCGTGTGACGTAAAACCAATATTAAATTAGTAAATAATAACCTTAACAAGGCTCTAACATGGCATTTATCTAGGGTTGAAATGAAAAGCCACGAAAACCAAGTTGAGGATGATCGACGGAGGCTGTGTGTCGAGAACAGAGCTATAACATGTTTGGTTATGTGTATTGACAATCTGGTTATTTCCATTGCAATTTTGATCTCTACAGTCAACATTTAGCAACAGATAAACAAGATTTATTATTTTGTTGGACTCCTCGGCTGAGTGGTCACCGTTGAGACCTTCGTTTCAGATGGTCACCGGTTCGATTCCCGACCGGGTCGAGGATTTTAACGCGTCTCATTAATTCTTCTGACTCAGGAATTGGGTGTTTGTGTTTGTACGAACACTTTCCTCTTCATATTCACACAACACATTACACTACCAAACACGCAATAGTGATTACATCCCTCCATGTAGGGTTAACATCAGAAAGGGCATCCGGCTGTAAAACAGGGCCAGACACAGTTCGCACCCCTGACCCCAAAGGTGGTAGAAGAAGAAGAAGAAGAAACAAGCTTTATATCGTCAGCGTTAAGCAACTGTTGGTAAATGAAGTTTGTTCAATTAAACAAAATAATATTTTCCATTTTGACATTTGAATAAAAATAATTACATTTAAGAAGCAAATAATGAAAAGTACAGCAGCTTATTTTCTGATGCTTATTTAAAGAAACCACAGAACATACCCTAATTCATATTTTTTGTTAACAGAGACACCATTTGGGCAGCTCCCCACTCTTGAAGTTGATGGAAAGGTAATCAACCAGTCATGTACAATTTGCCGGTATTTGGGCAGAGAGTTCGGCCTTGCTGGCAGCGACAACTGGGAGGCAGCTGAGATCGATGCTGTGGTGGACAATGCCAACGACCTCAGACAACGTAAGTTTTCTTGTGACTAAAGATGTAATGATAGTGTAATCCTACGTGCCTCATATACCAAATTCTATGACTATGCAACTTGTCCTTCTGCATGTGAAACTATGCCCAATAATTAACCAGATGCGGCGCCCAATATTCTGCAGAGTATGTACCTGAACTACCTGGTAAATCACGACCATGATTATATAAGACATGTGTGAAAAATTAATAATTGGTTTGACAGAGGGCAGTTTGGGTTTAAAAAAGGTTATTCCACTGAAGCTCAACTTGTAGGATTCCAGCAAGATATAGCAGATATCCTGGATTCAGGAGGTCAATTGGACTGTATTGCGATTGACTTATCTAAGGCATTTGATAGGGTAGATCATGGAAGACTACTAGAAAAAATGAGTGCAATTGGACTTGACAAAAGAGTGACTGAATGGATGGCTCTGTTTCTAGAAAATAGAACTCAGAGAATTAGAGTAGGCGAAGCTTTATCCGACACTGTAAAAATTAAGAGGGGAATTCCTCAAGGCAATATTATAGGACCTTTATGTTTTCTTATTTATATCAATGATATGTGGAAAGAAGTGGAATCAGAGATAAGGCTGTTTGCAGATGATGTTATTCTGTACAGAGTAATAAATAAGTTACAAGATTGTGAGCGGCTGCAGGGTGACCTCGATAATGTTGTGAGATGGATGGTGGGCAATAGTATGATGATAAATGGGGATAAAAGTCAGGTTGTGAGTTTCACAAATAGGAAAAGTTCTCTCACTTATAATTACTCTGTTGATGGGTTGAAAGTTCCTTTTGGAGATCATTGTAAGTGCCTAGGTGTTAATATAAAAAAAGATCTTCATTGGGGTAATCACATAAATATGATTGTAAATAAAGGGTACAGATCTCTGCACATGGTTATGAGGGTATTTAGGGGTTGTAGTTAGAATGTAAAGGAGAGGACATATAAGTCTCTGGTAAAACCCCAACCAGCGTATGGTTCCAGTGTATGGGACCTTTACCAGGATTACTTGATTCAAGAACTGGAAATAATTCAAAGAAAAGCAGATCGATTTGTTCTGTGTGATTTCCGACAAAAGGGTAGCATTACAAAAATGTTGCAAAGTTTGGGCTGGAAAGATTTGGGAGAAACGAGACGTGCTGCTCGATTAAGTGGTATGTTCCAAGCTGTCAGTGGAGAGATGGCGTGGGAGGACATCAATAGACGAATAAGGTTGAGTGGTGTCTTTAAAAGTAGGAAAGATCACAATATGAAGATAAAGTTGAAATTCAAGAGGACAAATTGGGGCAGATATTCAGTTATAGGAAGGGGAGTTAGGGATTGGAATAACTTACGAAGGGAAATGTTCATTAATTTTCAAATTTCTTTGCGATCATTTAAGAAAAGGCTAGGAAAACAACAGATAGGGAACCTGCCACCTGGGCGACTGTCCTAAATGCAGATCAGTATTGACGGATGGACGGACGGATGGATGGATGGATCAGAAATAATTAAATTGGCACTCTGCCTATGGTCATGTTGATGATATTGATGCTTGTTGTTTTAAGGGGCCTAACATCGCAGGTCATCGGCCCCTGTGGTCATGTTTACATTCAAACAAAGCGAATACAACATCATTTTATCTGTGTGAAGGAGAGTTTGTCTTGATTAAGGGCTGCCTTTAATTGTCTTGTTCTTGCGTAATTGGAATCGATACGGATACTCCTGGCAAAACATAGAAATCGTAGATATTGTAGTCAGTTTTGTTCTTTTTATACCTTGTTATTATAGAATAACCCATATCCTTACCAAATAGAGAGTATTGAGGACTGGTAACACCCAGTAACATTCTTGCACTCCATCGCAATGTTTTCTCAGTCTACCAATGGCCGTATCTTTCATTACATAGAGGGTGGTCGGACTGGGTGTATGAGCATTAGAGGGTTGGTCATTCTGATATATAATTTTAAAGATGCAATTTAATATCTTGCACCATTGTCATTTTATCTGCTCCTGAAGTTAGCCAGTCAGATTCGAATGGGCTTTGCCTGGCGCTGCTGTTAAGGGGTTTGAATACAGACCTGTGAGCTGGTGCCAGCAAAAACCAACGGTGTGTTTATGGCTGTTAAGCTGCTGATTTATCAACATCGTCATGCAAAGCCCATGAACGGCTAACTTCAGCAGAATGACAACGGTGCGAGATATCAAATTATGTATCAGTATGACCAACCCTCTAATGCTGATATAGCCTATTCATGTTGTTTCCCACCACCCTCAAAATCAATCAGTCACCATTGATCTGCATTTAGGGCAGTTGCCCAGGTGCCAGATTCCGTATGTGTTGTTTTCCTAGCCTTTTCCTAAATGATTTCAAAGAAATTGGAAAGTTATTGAACATCTCCCTTGGTAAGTTATCCCAATCCCTAACTCCCCTTCCTATAAATGAATATTTGCCCCTATTTGTCCTCTTGAATTCCAACTTTATCTTCATATTGTGATCTTTCCTACTTTTATAAATGCCACTCAAACTTATTCGTCTACTAATGTCATTCCACGCCATCTCTCCAATGACAGCTCGGAACATACCACTTAATTGGAATAATAACATTAAGTTATTTATTAAATAGACCACCTAATCAATACAGAGTCTAGTCTTGGATGATTTACATAGATTTGTTAACTAATAATGGTACATGTCTCGCCTTGTATGAAGGCATCATCAGCCATTGTCTTAACCTTAGATTGAAAATAAGCGTCTAATTAACATGTAATAATAAAATGAATTTTTAAAATCTTGAAGGGATTTGAAGTAAAAAAACATTAAAAATAACAATGATGGTTTAAAAATATACAATGTGATGAGTTACAATGGTGGAAGTATTAACAAAATTAACATTAGGAGGCTGCTATAATAAGTACAATGGATAAAACAACAGACAACAAGTAGTAAGATTGCTATGAAAATAAAGTTGACTGTCTGGTGGTTACAATTAGACGATGGCAAAAAATCGTATATATTCAAAATAAAGAAGAGAGAATAAAAGTCAAAGGTTGGTCGAGAGATCCGAAGTTAATCATAATCTTGAAGATAAAAGACGAAAGTCAGAGGCATGCTCAAATTTGAGATGGTCCATAGAGTTCCAATTTAAAACTGTTCTTCAACTTCTATTCTACAACTTCACCATATGCACCACATCCAGGGTATTTTTCCCTCTGGTTGGTTTCATCACTTTCTGAATCAGCTGCCCTTCCCATATTAACTTATTTGCCATTTGATGGTCATGCTTCCTGTCGTTCGCATTTCCTTCCCAACTGACATCTGGTAAATTCAAATCTCCTGCTACAATCACATTTCTTTCCTTGTCGTTTCCTACATAGCTGATTATCTTATCAAATAATTCTGAATCCATGTCAGCGCTCCCCTTTCCCGGTCTGTACACTCCAAGTATATCAAGTTGCCTGTTATCTTTAGAAATGAGCCTTACACGTAGAATTTCATATTTGTCATCTTTAACTTTTTCGTAGCTTACAAATTTTTCTTTCACCAGAATGAATACTCCCACCATTCCTATCCTGTCTCTATGATACACACTCCAGTTTTTTGAGAAAATTTCTGCATCCATTATATCATTTCTCAGCCATGATTCAACTCCTATTACAATATCTGGTAAATATATATCTATTAAATTACTCAATTCTATTCCTTTCTTTACAATACTTCTACAGTTCAACACTAACAATTTTATGTCATCCCTACAGTTGCTCTATACACAATAATGTCATCCACAAAAAGCCTTGCCACTGATTCCACTCCTTTACTCATATCTTTTACAATATATAAGAAAACATAAAGGTCCAATAATACTGCCTTGAGGAATTCTGCTTGTAATTATTACAGGGTCAGATAAAGCTTCATCTACTTTAATTCTGTGAGTTCTGTTTTCTAAAAATATAGCGACCCATTCTTTATTTTTTTAAAATGATATTTGTTCATCGTGTCGACCTCTACAGATCTTTTGCCACTAATTTCACTATTTGAGAGGAACCTGTGTGTAAGTTTAATTGCGGAAGTGTAGGGTGTTGAATGTGAGGAAAGGAACGTTCAGGACGACACAAACACCGAGTCCCCAGGCCAGGGATATTAATCATTTACTATTAAAAACCTCTGACCCAGGCGGGAATCGAACCCGGGACCTCCGGTTGCCCCCTGCACGACGGGGCCGGACAGCCACCCGTTCAGTCACTCTTTTGTCAAATCCAATTGCACTCATTTTTTTTTCAACAGTCTCCCTGTATATTTCTCTTCCAAATGCTCATAATTGTTGTGTTATTTATTTTTAACATCATTTAATGACTTTCATTTTAGATTTAAGCAATTGCACTTTTATATTTTTATAAAGTTTACCTCCTGCTCAATTAATATGAAAATTGATCATGTGTTGTTACGAGGTATTATGATACTTTCAATTCTGGAGCCTTTGTACATCACAAGAAATGTTTACTTGATAGAGCATGAGAAAATGTTTGAAAGTGATAATCTAATAACTGTTTCTTAAAGAAAATACACCCAAAAAATGCTAACTTGATTGTTAATGTAAGAATATGCATTCTTTTCCTTGTTACAGAGTTTAGAAAAGTATTTGAAATGAAGGACCCAGAAGAGAAGAAGAAAATGAAAGAAACACTTCTGACGGAAACTGTCCCATTTGCTGTCAGCAGATTAGAGAAACGTTTGAAGAACAATAATGGCTACATTGTTAATGGAAAGGTAAATCATGTTTGCTGATTGGTTGTTAACTGCCTTATTTTTGAGTAATTTAATGTTTGGTGTATTTTTTGTCAAGTTATCAAAATTACATGAATTTAGAATCATGGTGAAGTGAGGAAGGGGGTAAAAAGCCAGAAATTTAACAAATTATGTTAATTTTTTAATGTAGGTGCTACAGTGATCATGTTAGATTTATTCAAAGAAATTCATGCTTAGAAGAAATTAAACTGCAGAGGGTTGGGGCACAGTAAATGAGCTACTACAGCCATGGTGCAAGTACTGCCTTATCATGAGTAGGTTATTCTTGACAGATTGCTCTCCTTTCATATGCATTGTGAGAGTCTCCATGAGAGTAATATAAACTAGTGTCAGATAGCATATTTTTATTAGGTACTAGCTGATGTACCCGTGCTTCGCTACGGGATTCTCAGAAAGACTAATTTGGTGGTTTTCCTAACTGAATTCAACATAGGTCATTACAAAAATGTCAGTAGGACTGTAGCGATTGAAAACAATGTTATCATATAAAATACTCGATCAAATGAAAAACCGCACGTTTTCTCACTTTCAACGAACAGTACTACGGTGCCGATCTAACAGTCCAAAGTTCCAGGGCTGGAACAACCAGGTCGCAGACTGCCGTGAACACTCCTCGGTCATTATTCCGTTAAATATTCACACTACTCATTCCAGTCAGTGTCTCAGAGCAGGGATTGAATAGCTCGAATGCTATGATGAACCAGTGTATTACGTACCAGTAATATCAGAAACTGTATGAACCAGAGGAATGGAATCCTAAAGAAGAAAGTTATCTAACTCTCCAGCTACTTCCTCTCAATATACAGGCAGGCTGTTACACTCGGTACGACCAGGCGAGTTGGCCGTGTGGTTAGAGGCGCGCAGCTGTGAGCTTGCATCTGGGTGATAGTGGATTCGAACCCCACTGCCAGCATCCCTGAAGATGGTATTCCATGGTTTCTCATTTTCACACCAGTCACACCAGACTGTACCTTAATTAAAGCCTAGGCCGCTTCCTTCACTCCCCTATTCCTTTCTTATCCCATCGTCGCCATAAGACCTACCTGTGTCGGTGCGACGTAAAGCAAATTAAAAAATCTTCAGTATGCTGCCGTAATCCTATCTATCGGGGATGAGTGGAAACAGAAGACAAAAAGCACATCACAACAAACCATGGTCAATGTAATGTTAATGTTGATAAAGTTTATGAGCTTTCTATATTGCAGGCCTTCACATTAGTTTTCTTTCGACTCTGTGATATTAGAGCGTCTTACAAAATTATTTATATCGTAGACTGTAGTTCCTTATTCTCAGACTTTACATACCTATTTTCACTAAATTCTGTTTACCCATTTTCTTGTGACTCGGCGCTGATATGGACTTAGTAACAAAAATCCAAATTCATGAATATCTCTGTGGTTATATGCGGTACGGTATCAATGTATAAGACATAAGTGATCGGAAATTTAATAACTTCTTATATAACTACTACTAACTTATGACTTAACTAAAGTTATGTAAATTATGTAGTATTTATCGATACGACCACTAATAACATAAATAACTTATTTGAGAATTACATTTCAGGCCTTCCCCTAAACTACCATTTCACTCAGTGTGCAGATCAGGGGAAGGCTTGCCAACGTTAAGATGGAGAAATCCACCAGGATGGAAATAATTTCCCTTTTCCCTGGGGTCATAAAGGGGGAAAAGGACGAAATACATTTTATTAAGGAACAAGGGAAAAAATTATACATACATAAATATAAAATACACACACACAGATCGATCTGGGCACATAAATGAAACTGAAAACGGAAATGAACGGCGAAGGAGCGTACTCATGGTACAGACCTTCCCCCCTAAGTCCACAACCAGGTTGAGAAAGTTTATTTCTTACGCATAAGAGCTCTTGATGAAAAAGTTCAATCAGCGTGAATAAAATAATTTATAGCCTAGATTGGAGCGGTTCATCACCCGACTTTACATACCGATTTTCATTAAATTCTCTTCAGCCGTTTTTTCGTGATGCGTGTACATACATACATACATACATACATACAGACAGACAGACAGACAGACAGACAGACAGACAGACAGACAGACAGACAGAAATTACAGAAAAGTAGAACATGCATTTCCTTGTTACTGTGGACATGACCAATACAGAAATACCATTCTTTTCAAATTCTGAGTAACGTACAGACAAAACTCTTATTTTAGATATAGATTACACATTTCAGGCCTTCCCCTAAACTACCATTTCACTCAGTGTGAATAAAATTATTGAAGGCCTAGATTATAGCGACTTATTCCCCGACTTTGCATACCAATTTTTGTGAAGATACGACCACTAATATAATAAATATTTGAGAATTAAATTTTAGGCATTCCCCTAACCTGCCATTTCACTCAGCGTGAATACAATCATTTATGGGCTACATTAAATCGACTTATTACCCCAACTTTGTATACCGCTTTTCATTAAGACACGACCACTAATAACATAAATATTTGAGAATTAAATTTCAGGCCTTCCCTAAACTACCATTTCACTCAGCGTGAATAAAATAATTTATAGCCTAGATTGTAGTGGTTCATCACCCGACTTTACATTCCAATTGTTATTAAATTCTCTTCAGCCGTTTTTTCGTGATGCGTGTACAGACAGACAGACAGACAGACAGAAATTACGGAAAAGTAAAAAATGCATTTCCTTGTTACTGTGGGTATGACCGACACAGAAATACCATTCTTTTCAAATTCTGAGCAATGTACAGACAAAACTCTTATTTTATATATAGAGATATTTTTTCAAAGTTATCTTGTAAAGTGTAGTTTTACCCTCCAGCAGTTACACCTGTTTCCATCATATTAATAGTCACATGGAGTGTACTGACAACAATCAAATTCTGTACCATGAATAACAATTTTTATCTACTATTAAAAAATTCTTTTATTACATTTAGCAAAGATCTCTTCACTGAAATCCAGCAAGGAGTCCATCAGGGTTGTGTGTTACCTCCCCTGCTTTTTAATGTCTCCTCACCAGCAGTACTGGATGAGGCACTGGACATGGCCACAACAGAAGACATCTAGTTGTACTTCATCTTAAGACAATAATCACCACCACCACGACAGATGGCATTTATATGAATGGAGAGTGCATCAACAACATTCGCTATGCAGAAGATGACGTGCTGCTTGCAGACAGTATGAAAGTTCTTCAAGCATTGTTGTAGACAGTCAACACTGCTTGTAACAACTGGCGGTTCAAGATGAACGTGAAAAAGACCAAGTTCATGATTGACAGCAGGCGGAGACTTGTGTGTGGCACAGAGGAGATCAAGAGTGTTCGACAGTACAAGTACCTTGGTTGTAATCTGACAACAGATTAAGGCAAGAATTGATCATGCCCAAAACACCTTCATTAAAATTAAGGAGCTCCTCATCAATCGCAATCTCAATCTAGATCTGAGGGTACAAATGGTCAGGGGCTATGTATTTCCCACACTAGTGTATTGAGTGGAAGTGTGGGCTCTGGCCTTGTGCAAGAAGATAATGTGAGTCTATTGGCAGATGTTATGTATCTCGAGAACTGAAAGTGTAATGAATACTGAGACTAAACAAGGACACCGAAGTACCCCTTTCCATCATGAAGAGGAAACTTGAATATTTTGGACACATGATGTGCAATGAAAGTACAGGATCCTACAGTTGGTGATGCAGGGGAAGATCTCATGACAACAGAGACCTGGCCAAAAACCTGAGACACTGATTTGAGATGGGTACGCTGTTGCTTTTCCATATTGCAGGCTCAAAGTTTAGAATGGCAATGATGATCATCAACCTTCGATAGAAGGAAGAAGTAGTTGAAGCAGTTCTAGCCAACAGCTGGAAACTGCATATGATGATAATTATTATTAATTTGTGTTTAAAATCTCACCCCTTCGGAACAATTGGTTTGTTGACAGCACACACAAAGCCATTTCATTTCAATTGAATTTTATACTGTAGCTGCTCGACATCATTGCTCACTCCTACTGTACATTGACAATGAAGTCACACACTCATGCCATGTTTTACTGTTGGTTTTACATCACACCGATGATAATGATCAGATAGGAGAGGGAAAGGAAGCTACTGTCACCTTAATTACTGTACGAGGCACCACCAGCGTTTGCCTCGTGTGAAAATGAGACACCACAGAGAACTATACCGAGGGCTGCAAATTAAGGTTTAATTTAATGTTTGTCCATTACAGTAGCTGTAGTTTGAAAAAATATATATAGTGTTGGCATTTCATCCACATTTTAAAAATCTGAAACTTTAAAAGGACTGATTCTCTGGAAAAAAAACATCCATGTCATTGCTGTGAAGTGAGCTAGTTGATGATTGTCACAAGTCTTGCACAGTGAGACATGACTTTAGACTGGAAAATTATGATGAGAAGATCTGGAGGAAAGAAATAGTTGTGGGGTTATATATCCTGAACATGCCATGTCTGACTTCTATACAGTCTTCTCTAATGAGCTCTATGAAATAAAGCAAGCAATGCTTGCACATTTTGTAAACCAACACCTGCAGAAACTCCTTCATGTATTTTTCTGATTCGAAAAAAGGGCATTACAAGCAATAGAGAGTCCATCATCAAAACACACCCTTGTACAAGAAATACAACTGTTGTTTAACAAAATCATTAACATAGGCAAACAAGGATACCCTCACACTGGGGTATTCATGGCAATGAACCGCTAAAGAAGCTACATATCTCCCGTTAAGTGATCTAACAATAGCTACCCCACCCCCACACTGACATTATTACCTATGTTAAAACAAAATTATACCAACTTTGAAGAGTAAATTCTATGAAATAACAATGGAATCTACAATACAACATTGTCGTCACAACCTTCGCAGGCAAGATCAAGTCCTAATATCTAAAATAAGGATCGGCCACTCCAAGATAAGAAACAGCATGCAATAGTGTGTTGACTGCGAAGCACATCATTACAGACTGTTCACTATACGACAAATGGGGACAGTACCACGGTATACCTAAAGATATTAAGGAGGCACTCTCATCTCCTTCAATACGCAATCAAATCAAAGACACTGGTCTGTTTTCAGTAATTAAACTGTTCTGTTTAAAATACCAAAATGTTTTATATTCCTCTTATTCTTCATTCTGTTACCCAATTGTTACAGTAATTTAATGTAAAATTTAGAATTAGAAGCCGTGATAAGATTTTAGGGTTAAAGCGACTTCATAAAAAATATTTAAAATATATCACAATGAGGGTAAGAAAGGAGGATACGCTATGGAGTCTTGTTATAAGAGAGAGTTGAAGAATTCTTTCATAATATACAGTATATACATTATTATGCTGTTTCTAGCTAATATTTAAATAATCACAATGTTTTAAAAGGTGTGGTCAATACTTAGCTCCTCAATAGGTGATATTCCATGTACATTTATATTTGGAAAGAACATAGAATGTTTTTTATATAAAGAAACTGATAAAACAAATTTGTTGAACTTGGTAGTTTTATTACAAATAATTCATACTAACACAGTTCATTTTCTTACAGCTTTCTTGGGGAGACATTTACCTTGTGCATTTAATGGATTTGATGGAAGACATCATTTCTGAAGACTTAAAGAAGACTGCTGTTCATGCGCTTGCTCTTCGGAAGAAAGTCCACGAGCTCCCTGGAATCAAAGAATGGATTGCAAAGAGGGCACCAAATAGCTTCAGCGCCGCCAAGTTGCTTGAGTGAATTGGAGTTGTTATAAGGAAAGATGAAAATTTATTTATTTTTTATAACAGTAACTTTTAAAATAAAATTTATGAAAATTGTGTGTAAGAAAATGATTTTGTATGGTTTGATTAATATTTAGTTCCTTCCAAAGAAATTCTTGTTTACCCATGGTCTCTTATTGCCATAATGTTGCCCATACTGATATCGAACACAATTTGTTTTGAAAATAATTTTCTGTCACCCTTGAATGAAACTGGAAGGACGATGTTATTTTGACTTACTTTCTGCAAGAGAAGGTTCTGAGACAGCTGATAACATTCATGTTCCTAAAATAGAGTTCCAGTTGTAGCATGTTGGCGGGGTAGTGTTGGCCGTGCAGTGAGCTTGCATTCGGGAGACAGTGGCTTTGAACCCCAGCCCTCAAGATGGTTTTCCTGTCCCATCCTTTGTCACTGCGACATAAAGGAAATTGTAAAATACAGAAACTGGTAGCGTCTTCATCCACTAGCAATGACAGTTGCTCTCGTTGCTGCTGTCACAGTCCTCGGTTCACAGCGGCCACACGTTAGTCTCGCAGTTCAGGATGACGTACGCTGGTAAAACCTCCGTTCCCTACATTCGCTACACAGTGGCTGGCCTAAGAGACCCACACGCCGAACGAATACTCCGTTCCTGGACAGTACACTCTCTGCTCAAACTAACTCCCACTGAACCCACAGCAACAACTGACAGTTCTCACGTGCTTTATACACACGGGCAGCCCTACGAGATACATCGGGCGCTAGAAGCCCGCGGAAACCTCTGGACACGCGAGGGTGCCGGTTCGAGGTTCTCGTAGTTTCTGCGCGACTCGAGGCTTCCGATGACGTAGTGGCCAATTACGGTAACGGCAGCAAGGTCCGACCAATGCGAGCCGGCTGTCTCCCGTCAGGTTGATGTGCGGCGAAGGGCAAGGCTACAGCGCGGTGACGTCACTGGTGATGGGGCCATAATGGATCGCTTTGCTTCCAGTCTTGTTCCACAAAATGGTGAACATACTACAGTGATTTCTGACTGTATTTGCATTAGGTATGATAACAGGTTACTGCATTTCCACCAAATTGGGCAACAACTATCTTCATTTAGTTGAACAGCACATTCTAACATATTTGTAATGTAACTTTGCTCAAGGGGCCACGTGGTGTTAACAGGTCATGTCAGTGGTGATACTGTATTCAAATAATTTTTAACAACCAGTTCTTGTAACAGTGTCACACTCACATATCATGTTGTGACACTTAATGTTCTATCCTCAGCCTAGACTTCACTTACTTATTGAAGAGGCTTGCTCTAGCAAGTCACTGCCTCAGGTCAGCCATCAGTACAAGCTCCATGGAAGAATAGTTTGAAGTTTCGGTAATGAGTTGCGAAAAGAGAGTAGAGGGAGACTGGGTCACATATTCAAATGCTAACTGTGGATGGTACAAGGGGGAAGATTAAAATAGCAATAAGTACGAGTAGTTACAAAACGCCAATATCAGATGAACAAAAATAGATGTATTCTCACTTAAACACAACCAGTTAGCAAGTAAAGCACCAGAACAGAATAAAAAGATTATGACCTGTTTCACAACAGATGAGAAAGGAATTTTACAAAGATTGATTGCAACAACTTGATTTGGATATTACGCAAATAAAATTTACAAATACATACATTGAACACCACAAACGGTTCCCAACCAACTGTACAAAGAGTAATAAGGAAAACAATAGAACTGAGAAACAAATCAAGCACAACTTTTTAAATTATGAAGTCCGGGCATAAGAAAAATATACCCATGATATTGTGAAAATACTCAATGCACCACAGATGCATTTAGCCCAAAAGAATGAAGTTACCAGTCCACAATTTGAGTATAAGAGATTTTCAAAGTAGAGAAATATTTACAGCACAGAACTAAAAAAGGTTTTTTGAGCTTATTGACAAAATAATGTTCAACACATAAATTCCAGTAGCGTATAAGTTAAAGCAATTAGAGATCCACTTGTACTCTTATCAATAATGATCAACTGTGACTGTGAAGTTTACACTACCTCATGGCCGAATTATTATTATTATTATTATTATTATTATTATTATTATTATTATTATTATTATTATTATTATTATGATATAATTCGCTGGGGCCATCAAGGACCACGTTAAGTCTTGTTGCATTTGACACTGAACTTGGCCTTCTTTAGAGCCCAAATTTCCCTCATTCTTTGTGAGTGGGCCTGCTTACGCTCCTCTGTCTAAGGGGCACTGTGTTTTCTCTTCGGTTGCCCGTCTCGGTTTAGCCCGTTTGTCAATATTTTCTTGCGGAAGAGATCTCTGTTAAGGGCGTCTTCAGCTGAGATATGTAGCATTTGCAGGTCTTCTTTGGTATTTCTAAACCAGGGAATTATGGTTTTGGGGTTTGAATCAAAAAAGTGAAAGATTTCTTTAGTTAACTTTCTTCCGTCCATTCTTTTCAGATGACCGTAAAATCGTGCCCGTCTTTTTCTGATTGTGTCGGTAATTTTCTCTATTTTGCTGTAGACTTCCTTGTTGGATCTCTTTTGATGCATTCCATTTCTGTACTTTGATCCCAAGATTCCTCTCACAATTTTGCGTTCTCTTTTCTCCAGTTCTTCAAGGAGTCCTTTGTTGGCATTTAGAGACAGGGTTTCGGCTGCATATAGAACTACTGGCTTCAGAACTGTTTCATAGTGACGTATCTTGGTGTTTTGGGAAAGGCATTTTTTGTTGTAGATTGTGCGGGATGTTTGGTAGGCTATTTCCAGTTTGCTTACTCACTCCTGAAGTGCTTCTTTGTCCAGTCCATTTTTCATGATGATCTCACCCAGGTATTTGAATTTGTCTACTCGGGTGATGTCCCCGTATGTTGTATGGAGTTTTGGTGGAGCCTCTTTGATGTTAGTCATTACTTCTGTTTTCTCAAACGATATCTGCAAACCAGTTTGTTCGGCAATTTCCTTTAAAATTTCAACTTGAGCTCTAGCGGTTTCTATGTCGTTTGAGAGAACAGCAATATCATCGGCAAATGCTAAGCAGTCTGTTACGATCCCCTTGGATTTGGTTCCTATTCTCAATGGAGTGTAGTTGGTTTCCTGTAATCTCACCCGCCAGGTTCTGATGATCTTTTCAAGAACACAGTTGAGGAGTATCGGGGATAGCCCATCACCTTGTCGGACTCCTGTTTTGATGTCAAAGGAATGTCAGACACATCCGTGGAACTTCACCTTGGATTTTGTATCGGTCAGGGTGGCTCTAATTAATGCCAGCAGTTTCAAATCAACTCCAAATTCACTTAAGATGTTTAGCAGGACTTCCCGGTCAATGGAGTCGTACGCTTTCTTAAAGTCCACAAAGAAAGGCACGTACTGCTTGGACCTTAGTGTACAATATCTGATGATCGTTTTGAGATTTTGGATCTGTTCAGCTGTTGAGCGACCTTTTCTGAACCCTCCTTGGTATTCACCTATTTGATGTTCGACTTGTGCTTCCAAACGCTCCAGGATGGCAAGTGATAGAATTTTGTAAGTCACAGGTAGCAAAGATATTCCTCTGTAGTTGTTGATGTTCTTCATGCTGCCTTTTTTGTGTAATGAATGGATCAAAGCTATTTTCCAATCTTCGGGTAGGGTCTCCTTGTTCCAAATTTCTCCTATTTGCTTTTGCAAGATATCAAGTGATTCCTCTGGGGCATATTTCCATAGTTCTGCTACTACTGAGTCTTCCCCCGGCGCTTTGTTATTTTTGAGACGGGCAATGTGGCGCTTGATTTCATCTCTGTCGGGTGGTCTGGAATCTGGGTACCTGAGTAAGGGTTCCTTGGTCTCAATGGCGCTTTGTGGTTTAGAGCAATTAAGTAAATTCTTGAAGTAGTCTGCCAGAATGCTGCAATTTTCTTCATTTGACGTCGCCAGTGTGCTGTCCTTTCACTCAAAGCATAGAGATGGTGGTTTATAGCCAGTGAAGGCTCTGTAGTACTCTCTGCTTTCATTCTTCCTAAAGTTTTGTTCTATCTTTTCAGTGAGAGATTTTTCGTATTTATGTTTCTCAGTTCTGAACACCCTAGCTGCTTGGGCACGTTGGGTTTTGTAGGTTTCCCAATCATTTTCTGATTTCGTCGAGTAGTACTGTTTCCACGCATTGAGTCTTTCTTGGAGGACTGATTCGCAGGTACTATTCCAACAGGCATGCTTTTTGCTTCTCTTGATTTCTGCAACATCTTTGGCAGCCTCAACAAGGAGACTTTCGGCGTTGTTAAAGTCACAGACATTTGGTCTAGCCTTCTCCTGGAACTCCTCGACCCTTTGCCGAAGTTTATCATTGTCGAAGCGTGTGATCTGTTTGGTTGTCTTCCTTGTGTTTGCAGGAATTGGTTTGAATTTGATAAGAGACATATAATGATCTGAGGCCACATTGATGCCTTTCTTTACCTTGACATTCATAATCTGAGGGCTGTTTCTCCTGGAGATTGCAACATGATCAATTTAGAACTCTCCGAGAGCTTGGACGAGAAAACGCCAAGTCATTTGCTTTCTGGGTAGATGGCAAAAGTGGGTCGACATGACCTGCAGGTTGTGATTTTCGCAAATGGACACCAGTCTTTTGCCGTTGGGATTGGTTCTTTTGTGAGCAGGGTAATTTCCTATAACTTTCTTGTACTTCTGTTCACGACCTAGTTGGGCATTGAAGTCACCCAAAAGATGCTTGACATGGTGTTTGGGGATTTTGTTTAATTTTTCATCCAGTAGGTCCCAGAAATTATCAACTTTGTCTGGATCAGACTTGTTCTTATCATTTGTAGGAGCATGTGCGTTAACTAGGGCGTAGGTTTTGTTCGCGCATTTAATTGTGAGTATAGACAATCTGTCATTCACAGGTTCGAAATTTGCAACCGATTTAAGGAACTCGGTTCTAACAGCAAACGTGGTTCCAAGCATCACAGCTCCATTGAGGATTCCTCTTTGCGCTTTGCTCTTGAAAAATCAGTAGCCTTCGGATTAAGAAATCTCTTCATCTGGGTACCTTGTTTCCTGTAGGGCCATTATGGATATCTGATTTTCGTGAAGAGCTTTGGTGAGGGTTTTCAGCTTGCCAGTTTGTGTAAGTGAATTTATGTTGAATTATTATTATTATTATTATTATTATTATTATTATTATTATTATTATTATTATTATTATTATTATTATTATTATTCATTATCTAAAGGCTTTGCCTTATTGTGCAACCATTGATCTCTTCTCTCTGTGATCCTTTTCATCTCTCCATAACCTTGGCATCCCATCATCTCAACTACCTCTTCAATGATCTTCTTCCGTGGTTTCCCTCTGCCTTTCTTTCCCATCACCTTGCCTTCGAACAAGTTCTTTATGAAGTTATTATGCCGGAGAATGTGACCGAAAACTGACGCTTTTCTCGTTTTTATCGTTGTTATTAAATGTCTCTGGGTGTTTATTTCTCTAAGCACTGCTTCATTAGTTTTCTTCTCAATCCAGCTAGTTCTTGTCATCTTCCTCCATAGCCACATTTCCACTGCCTCTAGTCGTTTCACGTCCTCCTTCAAGAGAGTCCATCCTTCACAGCCGTATAACAGCACACTCCAAATGAACGTTTTGATAAATAATTTCTTTTGTTCAGTATTTAAGGATTTATTAGTTAAGAGCTGCTTCTTCTCCTCAAAGGCTTTCTTACACAGGGAAATCCTTCTTTTTATTTCCACAGTGCATCTGTTGTCATCAGTAATAACTGATCCTAAGTAGCAGAACTTGTGCACCTGTTTTATTAAAATATTTTCAATTCTGAGCTGTGCCTCTGGCTTCATTTTAGATTTGCTTACAACCATAACATTAGTTTTATTTACATTAACATTAAGTTGGAAATCTTTTAAGATGGATGTTAATTTGTTGAACATGATCTGCATGTTCTTCTCATTGTCAGCCAGAAGTGCAATATCGTCCGCAAATCTAATACAGTGTACAGTTGTTCCATTTATTTTAATGCCAGGTGTTTTGGATTTAAAAATTTTCATGGCCTCTTCAATGTACAGATTAAATAGAAATGGTGATAAGGAACACCCCTGTATTATTATTATTATTATTATTATTATTATTATTATTATTATTATTATTATTATTATTATTATTATTATTATTATTATTATTATTATTAATATCTCACTGGGGTGGAAATTTATTTCTGAAATAAACTATTTAGATTATCTTGAACTGTGCTATACTTAGTATTAATTACGGTAGTTTTAACTTTGATTCTATGTATAATAATTGGCCTAATGGTCTGTATTGGTCTGTATTGAATTGAGAAAACATATAAATTATAAACATAAAAGTTTTCCACCTATTCAATACATAGTTATATTTACAATGCATGTATTTTCATTACATGAGACTAGTTTCAACCCTAGTCGGGGTCATCATCAGCCATATTTAAACAATACATAACATTTGACGAACTCCTAAAACATGTTTCTAATGAGCAGTAAGAACAGTATAAAACAAGTGTATAATTAACACTATGATGTGTGGTTGAATTAGGCGAGTGCTATGGTGTTAAAAATGTTGCATATGAAAGTGACAATAGGTGAGCAATATATAATACAAGTACACAAATACGTTAAAAAGTCTGGGTATAAAAGTACAAATGAGATGCTCTATGTTGTGGATCAACTTGAGTCAAATTTTAGACACATGGTGTTTCAGATAGAATTCAGTAGGTCCTGGCAATACATTACGGTTGTGGACCAAGTGTTATGGTACTAGGACTGAACACAACATAATGTGACACTTATAATAAAAGTATACAAGTATGTACAAACGTGTGAGCAACAAATATGTACATGACACTCTCTAGAAGAATCTGTGAGAAGTTGATTACACACTGTATCAGCTTAAGCAGAAATTTTGATACTTGGTGTATAAGGTAATCAAGCTATGTTGATATGACTGCAGGGTTGATTGTTGGAACTATGCAGACTAAATATGAAGTTTGAGAATTATTCTGGAGTTGTAAGTAGACACTACACATGGTGATATGAATGGGTGGAACTCTCAGTACACAGCGGAACAAAAGGGACCTATTTAAATTGAGGAAAAAAAACAGAAAAACCGCAAAGTTTGCGGAGAGAAGAATAGATGACAACAACACGAATTGACACTCACCTAGCGCAGCAGTGTGTGCAGCTTAGATGGTAGTGTGCGACTGGTGGAGGAAGAAAATATATGGGAGGGAAGGAAGGTGAGGGGCAGCTACATGCAGGTTGGGCAGAGTGGTAGTGGCTCAGGAGGGGGGAGGGGGAATTTAAGGCGGAGCTGAAGGGTGTGGGAGAAAGGGTAATTGTTTCGGAAAAGTACCTTTAATTTGACTTAGGATCGAATTCTGGTTGGATGAATTATTGTTTCTGAGAAAAGTGATGAATAAATCAAAAAGGATGTTGGGTTTCTCTGAGTTCATTAAGATTGTAATTGGCATTAAAATATTGGTCTAGGTGTAGAGTAAAGGACCCTTATTGGCTAATTCAAGAATGTATATGTCTTGTTTGATATTGGTGAAATTATGGTTATAATCTTGCATGTGTTGGCCGATAACTGAAAACTTATTATATTTTATTGCATTAGGGTGCTTGTGGTATGTTATATTGAAGTTTCTTCCAGTATGCCCAATGTACGACTTGTCACAGGTATTGCATTTGATCTTATAAACTCCTTATTTTAAAAAACTGCTGATCTTGTTGATATGTGACGTATTGTGTAAAATGTTCATGTTCTTATTGTTGGTTTTGAAAGCTATTTTAACGCCTTGTTTCTTAAAGATGTTAGTTGTCTTGTAAATATCATTGTTGAACGTGAAGGTCCCGTTATATTGAGTTCAGTCCTAGTACCATAACACTCGGTCCACAGCCATAATGTATTGCCAGGACCCACTGAATTTATCTGAGACACCATGTGTCTAAAAATTTGACTCAAGTTGATCCACAACATACAGCATCTCATTTGTACTTCTATACCGAGACTTTTTAACGTGTTTGTGTACTTGTATTATATATTGCTCACCTATTGTCACTCGTAGTATTTCACTTTCATATGCAACATTTTTAACACCATAGCACTCGCCTAATTCAACCACACATCATAGTGTTAATTATACACTTGTTTTATACTGTTCTTACTGCTCATTAGAAACATGTTTTAGGAGTTCGTCAAATGTTATGTATTGTTTGAATATGGGTGATGATGACCCCGAGTAGGGTTGAAACTAGTCTCATGTAATGAAAATACATGCATTGTAAATATAACTATGTATTGAATAGGTGGAAAACTTTTATGTTTATAATTTATATGTTTTCTCAGTTCAATACAGACCAACAACATGAAATTCATAACCCTTGACAATTGTGATATATTTGTTAATAATAATAATAATAATAATAATAATAATAATAATAATAATAATAATAATAATAATAATAATAATAATAAAGTCCCATACTGAGGTGAAATTTTACATCAGCATAGCACAAAGATGTTCCCCTCTCTCCAACAACAGGTGAAGAACGTCTCACATTAAAAGGCAAACAGAGCCAGTTATATAGACAAGTTGGAGAGGGGAGGTACAGGGGAAGCCATCCGAGAATATCCAAGAAGTAGAGTAGTGTAGAACTGATGACATCATCTGAGTCTGACACAGTATTCCCTTAGCAGTAACGGTGTGTGGAGGTAAAAAAAACAGGCAGAATGTGCCAAACGCTGCGGTGGTGAGTTCATGTCATTAGAAGTTTAATGTCCAAGTGATCAAATGTTGATTTTCGGCTTTCAACAAAACATCACTATCGATTTTCAAGTACCAACATGGGTTATGTAATACCATACTATCTTCTTGTTCTTATTGGGGTGGTACTTTGAGTGGATCTGGCCAAGTTTTACAGCTAGATGCCCCACCTGAAGGATGTGGATTGTGTAGATGAAGATGAAGTCCCATACCTACCTGTCAAAAGCACCTAAAAGTAGCAATGAACATACTCTTGATCTGCAGATTGGTGAATACTACAGCGACCAGATTATCAAAATCAGAGCTCTTCATGTCAAACCACTCGTACTGACTTTCTAGATTTCAAGAAGGCCTATGACTCAATCGACTAATTCAATCTTCTTGATTTTGTCAAGGACATGGGCACGGACAACAAAACTTCTTCCATCATCAAACCAACACTGACCAACACCTGTTCATAAGTGAAATTCGTTGAAGAAATCTCGACATCCTTTGAGATTAAGACTGGTGTATGGGCTCTCACCCATTCTTTTGAACCGTGTTCTTGAAAATCATGCGTGAGTGGAGATATACACTATCCAATAATGGTATTAGGCTGGGGACTGGATCCAAAGTAGTGAGCATCATCCGAAGTAGCTGAAGCTGTATATAACTGAAGTAAGACTGTCAAACATGCAAAAATCAAATGTTCTCTGAAACACCTGGCTAAATGCACAGGAACAGCTTTTCACCTTTGCAAACCCAGCTATCAGCCCAGATCACAGCAGTATGTCATAAAGCCTTGTAGGCAGCTGAATGCTTGGCCATCACTTACCACGGTGAGAGAGAGCAAGATCCTCGGCTGACGACGCATGTGGTCAAATGCAGAGGAGCTCTACTCTACTCACTTGTTTGTGAGGAAGCAACGGACGCTTGTGTCTATCAGGGTACGTGTTTTCTTGAAAAACAGGGACATAAATATGCAGAAAATATACAGGGAATTTATTGTCACTTGAAAATTAAGCTTTCTGTCTAAGACTGAACCCAAACACAATGATGAGCGAGACTGATATGTAGAATAACAGAGTTAAAAATCTAAGTTTGTCTTGTCACTACAATAGAAAGTTACTTAATCTATATCAATAAAATGCTTGGCTGTGAGCATGCATTCTGGAAATAGTCAGTTTGAACCCCACTATTGGCAGCACTGAAGATGGTTTTCTGAGGTTTACCATTTCACATCAGGGAAATGCTGCGGCCATGGCCGCTTCCTTCCCACTGCTAGCCCTTCCCAATCCCATCGTCACCACAAGACCTGTCTCTGTCGGTGCGACATAAAGAAGAATGTAAAAAAAAAATGCTCTTAACTTCTTAACGTTCTTTTTAAATGCCCACTGTTTAAACGGCATGTAATTTACACAACACAGAGGTGCTAATTATAATGAATTTTGCCTCACTATTAACAAAAAATGATTACAGAAAAGTGAAATTCTCATAGAATGTTACAAAGAAAGGAGCTTCTTTCTATGCACAGTAGTCAACATGTTTGAACATTTCCATTTGCTAGAAGACTTGGGATCTTATTCCTGAGTTTCAAAACATGAACCTATATGGTTCTGTTTAGAAACTGGATGCTTACTCCTGCCAATTTCAAGAATAAGGTCCCTGATGAAAACAGTGATTGACTGATGGCTCGCTGTGAGCAACGCAGTTGGTTGTAGTGTTTCTGGGAGTACTTCATGGATGAGGTGTTGAATTATTTCAAGTTCTTTATGCCATTGCAAGTGTTCATACAAAATATGTTTCAAATTCCATCCTCAAGCATTACTCTTGAGTACCATGTCCCACTAAATTTAATGCTGGGAGAAGAAAGACAGCGAAAATAGTTTTAGGTTGCTAGTAGGCCTTCTCATGCCTGGGAAATGTACCACCCTGAGACACTGAAAGAAGTGAGTTAAATACAGTGTGGTGGTAGGAATGGCATTTTCACTTTTATACCTAGAATTTTAGGTATCTATTTCTCATTGCCATTTTTGTTTATTCCAGCTGGATTCTTTGAAATTCTGTAAGCATTACATCACAGGTGGGTATTTAAGCTTCTTTCCTCTTTGTGATGGGTGTATTAGCAATTTGTTCTTGGCTGCTGAGATATAAAGGTGCCTGTATGTTCCTTTGCCCACAAGGAAGCCTTGTTGTGTCATGTTCATTTTGTTGTTTTGTTTTCAATCCCTGGGTGAATCTCGACAATGAAGGAGGACAAGCTGACATGGTCAGTTCTTTGTGCCCCATTGCATCCTACGCATTCCATAATGGAGGAGAAAATTGTGCTTTCTGAGCCCTTCAGTGACCTTCAGTGCGTTCACACAACGGGTTCTTGCTGGGTCTGCCCTGTCAATATTTACTGTATTGTTTTCACTGAAACATAGTTAGTCTGCATTATTTATTATTTGTACATGTTTCAAGAAATTTATACCATTCTCTTCATCAGTAATATCAAATAATATCAAATATCCTGCAAAACATTCTTACCTTCTAGAACCCAACACAAATATTACAATTAGTCAACAAGTGCTGTTACAAATCTAAAAACTTAGTGCTAAAATACATTCTTCTTAATGAACACAGGCACTGAATTTTGTGTAATAGGTTTCTTAATTTATTATAGCTAGCCTATAAGATTCACTGCTTTGTAGTTCCAGCACATTGGTGCAGCGTTACACAAACTTCCAGGTATGTTTTTTGAATATTAATTTCAAGAATAAATGCATCAACATTTAAGGAATTATATCCTGTAAATATCATCATTAAGAAGAATATATTTTTGTACTGAGTTTTTAGATATTTTGTAACAACACATGTTAACTAATTGTAATTTTTGTGTTGGGTCCTAGAAGGTACGGATGGTTAGCACGTTTTTTGATATCACTGATGAAGAGAATGGTATACATTTCTTGAAACATGTAATAATGGATAACGTTGTGGCCATGATCCTTAAGGCGTTGAAGGCTAAACGGTCTGACGCTATGGTTAGCCAGTTCGAGTCCAATTGGTCGAAAAATAATTCACCATCAGAATGTTTTCCAGCAGGGTAGGGGAGGTGGTGGTATACAATTTCTAATCACTAGACTGTGTGTCAAAAGCCTGGATTAAATTCCAAACCTCTCCAGAGTGCTCATATGGAGTGAGGACATATGATGATGTTGATGATGATTCGTCCATCACATGGGGACGTTAAGACTTGAGCAGATGCATTGGTACTATTCAACAGGAGTAGGCTATGTGCCGGCACCGGGCTTCACCCTCTCCCTTCCTACTATCATATACCACATCATTCATTTCATCTCATAAACTCCTCTGATGAGGTTGACGTCAGGAAGGACATACGGTAATAAAAACCCGCCACGACAGATTCATCTCACCTCATATCCTACCTCATAGAGAAACAGGACAAGGGTTAGACAAATGACAAATATTGACAGAGCGGACCCACCAAAGAATCATTTGTGTTATTTGATTGTGACAGTCAAAAAACATAGGACAAAACAATGGTCAAATTTGTTAATGAACAGTAACTCAAACAGCAGGCCTGTGTTCTTACTTGGAGATGGAAGTATCTTCATAAATGTTGCTACACAACAACAACAAAACCAACAATGATGTGGAAGGCTCATCACATAAGATTCAATCCAGTTGAAAGTGAGTGGAAGATTTTGTATGTTTTAACAGAATAGATCAAACTTTCCAGACAAAGAAGTTGGACAAAGTGTCCTGAAATCCTTAAGTGATGAGTGTTGAAGCAGAAACAACCTCATCAGGTGCTGGGGTTGTTGCTCCCTCTTTTCATCCAGTCTTACCCAGATTGATCATACTACAGTAGAACCTCTGTTATGCAAAACACTTCTAATAGAAATACCATTTAACCAAAACAAGCAAAAAAAAAAAAAAAGGAAAATGGTGAAAGTGCCAAAATATGAAAAATGTACTTTTTTGTTTGTAATAAGGGGAAGTATTAGTAACTTGTGAAAGTACCTCAGTCATTAGTTAAGTTGGTAGGAAGTTCAACAGGTAGAGCTACAGGTGAGTTTGAAACTTTCACCCTTTTCTGTCTTTGGTCCTCAATCTTTTTTTTTTTTTTGGTTAAAAATGTGGTTTGGATAACAGAGGTTCTACTGTAGTATGATTTTCAATCAGTGTCAGAATATGGGAAAAAATCAATCTGGGTCAGAAAGAAACACAACAAGTCATCTCACATTCCCATTACAGAAAGACTGGATGAAAAGGAACATATAACAGGACAAGCGAGTGTGCAATTCTTCTATGCCATTGTCCATTGTGTCACTTGCGTATTTTCTAATTTCTGAGCCACTTAATTAAAGGGAGGTATTTTTCAACTTCCACAGTTTTCATCATATAATTACCAAATTTAAACACTGTCTAATATTCTAATTTATGAGTTATTAGCTTTATTAGTTTATGATTTACTGCCCTTTTTGTATTAAAAAAGTGGTGGCATTAAAAAAGTCCCTTGCGACAAAGTTTGTGTTTGATCGAGCTCAGATTTATACAAACAATAATTGTAATGGCTTTTGGTATTGGATGGATGCTGTTCTTTCCAGAAATGTTTATACTCTCATTTTATATAATTTTAAATAAGCAGGATTAAAAGTTTGAATCTACCTATCAAAATTTATAATAAAAATCAAAGCAGTTCGAAACCCGAAACTAGTTTACATAACTATAACCTAACCAAGTTACGACAATATCGGATGAGAATTGCATCACAAGAAGTAAAACAGCAATGTGTGACAGAAAAAGGCAACTCACTCAGAACTGCCCTACTCCATATGTTTCCCCCTCACACCTCCGTGTGGTTTCTTCCTTATATATCTTCTGGAATTTTACATATCTTGCAGTCATTTTCTCCTGATCACGGCCCCTCTTCTGTGCCCGAGCAATACGTCAAACATCTTGTATCTTGCATAGAGAAACTGAGGTCGTAGGGATGGTCGCATTTCTGATAAGAGTGAAGAGTTTCCAGTGTTTTGTAATGCCTCGTATTGAATTCTGAGACAGCCCTGAGGATACCAAGTTCAAGTTTTGTCTTGGAAATAAATGTCTCCCTGGGGCTTCTCCACACTACATTATGGTGGGAGTCGTTAGCATTCTGAGTCTTCCCCGCTGTACAACGCTGCAACATCCGATCAGAGGCCAGTCGTAAATACACAGGCGCTATTTTCTCTGTAACAGAAGGACTCATTCTACAGTGGCTATCAGTTAGATTTCCTTCTGCCATTGTCGGTTGTAGAAACACTAGGAGTCGACAACTTTAGGACAAGTCAAATGTTGAGGTTTGTGGTCAGTTGACAGTGTCTAAGAAGAGTTGCAAAAACTGCCCTCTTCATTTTCCACACATCTTGATTATTATTGATTATGGCATGCCTATAATAATGGGTCAATTTAGTTATAATGCTCTCTTTTCACCCACCCAGTGTCACATCCTTCGCCCTCCCTTCCTTTTTAGTGTTGCGAAGAGCAGCACCATGCGTCTTGGTGGGTGTGCTATTCACCAACGGATGAGCCCGACCTAGCACACTGGGGCGAGAATTGATAGTGTCCAATAACGGACCATTTATATTGGTATTATATTGCCTTATGTCAGCCAGAAAGGCTAGGATATAAAAGACCAAGGTTAGGAACCACCCTTGTAGTGTGATTGCTGCCTGGGAAACTGACTACCTCGGATCGAGTAGGGGTGTTTCAGTCGCCTTGAAAAAGAATGCTGCAATGTATTAAAAATGTCAGCAAATTGTACGTAATGTATAGATAACAACAACATGGTTCAACTCGAAAATAAACTAAAAAATATTATATTGGCATTTAACCCTGCCATTTTGGGCCCAATGTGTGGGAAGCCAGGTTCTGTCTGTCACAAACCAGAACAGAGTGGGGAGTGATAGAGGAATAACACCTCTTTAAAAAACCTCGGTCCAGCTGGCCCGGCGGGTAGTACCTTGTGAGGGGTCCCTACCAGGGTTGCGGTGAAGATAGTCAACAGTTTGGAAGGCAGAAGACGACAACGAAGTCCCAGCGGCGGATAAAGCGGATGAACTATCGTGGCTGCGAAAGACGTCTGACTCCAGAGGAGCAGCCTATTATTGAGCTCCAGGGCTTACAACCTTGGTTCTACTACCAGGAAGGAGTTTTCCGAACCATACTGGTTTGAACAACCAAGCGTCATGGAATGTCATCACAAAAAGGACACTACCCCAGTTAGTACCTCCTTGAGGGAATCTCTAGGAGCGCATTCAGGCCTGTGGATTCTGGGGAGCCTGAACCAAGATGCTCTGAGGATATTACTACACATACAAAATTCAAGACGAAACAGAAATACTACTTTGGGATGCTGAATGTCAATTCACTACTGAAAGTGGGAAAACACAAAGAATTGATGATGATGATGGACAAACACAACAACCATCTTAGCCATCCAAGAATCAAGATACCTAGATAAATACATAATGAATATTGAGGGGTATAGGATTTATAAATGCAAAAGGGCTATGAAAATAGGTAAGAACATGCCTTTACTTGGCACAGCTTTTGTTGTTCATAAGAAGGTTGTCAGTTCAATCGCGGACTTCTTCAGCCCCTCTGAGAGACTTTCCATTCTAACTCTCAGCTGCAGTAACAAAGGACACACACTGATCAATGTGCATGCACAGATCAATGAGAACAACAGACATAATCCTGAGAAAGTCAAACAGTTTTGGGACCTTCTTGAAGAACAGTTGGAGAAAATACCATCTAAGAACATCAAGATCTTATTAGGTGACTTTAATGTGCAGCTGGGAATAGAACCACAATTCAGACCAACAATTGGAAACTATCTTGCCCACAAAACGACTAATAGAAATGGTATTAAGACTCGTCAATCTGTGTCATACATTCAGTCTTCAGATAATGTCAACATTCTACAAACACAAGCCAAGCAAACAAAAAACTTGGTGATCACCAGGTAATGTGTGTGGAGAGAAACAGATTGATCATGCAGCAATATCCAGGAGAGCGATTAAGGAAATAATGAACGTTAAAATGCAGAAAGGTGCCCAGTTTGATTCAGATCATTACCTCTCCAAGATCAAAATTAATTTAATTCCTCTCAATAAGGCCCTGAAACCAGGAAACAGAATTTATAAATATGACCTTGGAAAGTTAAAAATCAATCAAAACATCTTAGAACAATACCACCAACAACTGACACTTGAATCTCATAAATGGACGGACATCGCCTCCAAGATCCAACAAGCAGCTAATACTGCAATCCTGACAGCTAAGAAGAGAAAGCATAGATGGTGGAATGAGGTCTGTGATAAAGTTCTGACCCAATGAACAAATGCCTGGAAAGAAAGTGGAACTCGACCCGAAGGTCTGAAGATTTTGATGTGTTCCGTGAAGCTCAAAAAGAAGCAGCCAGAACTTTCCGAAGGGCCAAGCGACTACATGAGAAACAGCAGTTAGAACAGATCGATCAGGATTTCCAGAAAAAGTTTCTAGAGACTTCTATCAAACATTCAAGACTAATTTGAGAGGGTACCAAGCCCCAGCCTTTGTTTTAGAGATGAAAATGGAAAGCTGGGCTTGACCAACAAAGAAAACTGTACAATCATGTCTCGGTACTTTGAAAACCTTCTTAATTGTAATGAACCAAAAGAAAGATTCCCTGTGTGCGACCCGATCCACAAACTACTCAACTCAACCCCTCCTTGTAAAGAGGACATCAAACAGATTATAAATAGCTTAAAGAATAATAAGGCAGCTGGTGAAGATTCGATAGTGGCAGAACTACTGAAGCTGGCAAATTATGAAACTCTACATGCACTAGTCAAGCCTTTTGAAGATATCCGGAGAACTGGGATGATACCAACTTAATGACTAAAGGAGAACAATAAAACTTTGATTTCCACCTACTCAATACATTAATATATTGAATGTATTGAATGTATTGAATGTATTAATGTATTGAATAGGTAGAAATCAAAGTTTTATTGTTCTCCTTTAACACTTTCAATATGGAAAAATGAGGATAGTCTCTTGCAACTTAATGGCTGTCAGCACTAATCCACCCTCTGAACAAGAAAGGTGATAAAAAGAATGTCAACAACTATAGGGGCATCTCATTAGTATCTTTTCCCAATAAGATTCTCTCCAAAGCAGTTCAGAACAGAATGAAAGCTCACCTTGACTAACAGATTGGGGAATACCAGGCTGGCTTCAGAAAAAGCCATTCATGCCCAGAACAGATCTTTAGCCTGAAGAGCATCATCAGGTACAAGAAGACAGGAGGACACAGCTACGTGGTTGTGTTTGTTGATTTTCAGAAAGCATATGACCCCAATGACTGCGAGTCATTAATGAATATTTTGGAAGAGTTTGGAGTGGATGATACGTCAAGATATTTGATCAAACAAACTCTAACTAACACAGTTTTGAAAGTAAAATTTATGGGTGAGATCTCAGAACCGTTTACAATCAGAACGGGTGTCAGTCAGGGAGATGGACTATCCCCACTCCTCTTCAACTGTGTTTTGGAAAAAGTCATTCAAGAGTGGAGGAAGTTGTTAGACCAAGAAGATAAAAAGGAAGATCAGTTCAGAATTGGCCCTAAGCACAAAGGGGTGTACGTTGACTGCCTGGCCTTTGCGAATGATCTGGCCATTTTTGCTAACAACATAGATTCAGCAGTCAACAAGATCAATAGGCTGTCGGAAGTTGCTGAAAAGGTAGGACTCCAGATTTCTATTCTGAAGACAAAATATAAGACAAACATCTGTGATGGACCTGAATGGATGATCACTAATCTTGGAAAAAACGGTTGTGTCAAGAATTTCAGATATCTTGGTGAAGTCATCCAGCAGAATGGATTAGAAGAGGAAGCAATCAATGTCAGGATGAGGAAGTTAGACCAGGCATACCAAATGACAAAGAATATCTATAATAAAAAGTCTATGAGTATAGGGGCCAAGTTTCGACACTATAACACAGTTGTAAAACCTGAGGGATTATATGCATCTGAAACTTTGACCTTAAGTAGTAAAGGTCAAGCTGACCGGCTGGAAAAAATGAGGGCACAGGATACATAGAAAAATCCTAGGTAATAGGCGGGTTGATGGGCAATGGCGAATGAGACCAAACGAGGATTTGTACAGCAAGACAGAACTTCTCACAGTGTCAATTAAGAAGAGGCGGCTATTATTTTACGGTCATCTCTTGAGGATGACTGATAATCGACTAACAAAAAGAATATGGAATTTTATTCAATCCAAGGCAACAAGGCCAAGATGGTTCCAGGAATGCGAAAAAGATCTGAGGCAGATTGGTATTTCAGACCAAGAAATTCCTAACAGGAACGCATTCAGAAGGTTGGCAAACAACTAACAAGGTTTCAAAATGGCATCAACTTCCAGAAGACGGAGAGGACCTTTGTGTGAAGAGCATAAACAGGCAATCAATCAATCAATCAATCACTACTGATCTGCATTTAGGGCAGTCGACCAGGTGGCAGATTTCCTATCTGTTGTTTTCCTAGCCTTTTCTTAAATGATTGCAAAGAAATTGGAAATTTATTGAACATCTCCCTTGGTAAGTTATTCCAAACCCTAACCCCCCTTCCTATAAACGAATATTTGCCCCAATTAGTCCTCTTGAATTCCAAATTTATCTTCATATTGTGATCTTTCCTACTTTTAAAGACACCATCCAAACTTATTCGTCCACTGATGTCCTCCCACGCCATCTCTCCACTGACAGCTCGGAACATACCACTTACAAGTAACTATTCTCATTTTGGTTCCGTATTGAAGTTGACGTATGTCTCAAATATTATTACAATATTATAAGTCCACCTGTTCAATACAATACAATACAATACAATATGATCCACTATTTCAAATGGTCAAAAAAATTTTAACATAGTACATAAAAGTCAATGGTACATGTTTCACCCTCCTTACGGGCATCATCAGCCTATATCAATCTTAAAAATAATACATATGGTTAAAATGTTGAAAAATGATTTCGTAAAACATTATACAATAACATCTAAAACAACGATAATGCACCAAAGTATGGATTTAAACTACGGGAATTGAAGTAACATCCCCCTTTGATGATTGTGTTTACATTCAACGCCATCACAGTCTTAATGATATTATAAAAAAGGATCCATTTTAGTTTTGAACTCTCAAAATTCATGTTTAACCACGTTTTAATCTTCAGAAACAGTTAATTTACTTTTTTTTTTTTTTTTAACATACTTTGGTGCATTATCGTTGTTTTAGATGTCATTTTTCAACATTTTAACCTATAATTTATAAGATTAGAATGACTCCATATGTATTATTTTTAAGATTGATATAGGCTGATGATGCCCGTAAGGAGGGTGAAACATGTACCATTGACTTTTATGTATTATGTTAAAAAAATTTTGACCATTTGAAATAGTGGATCATATTGTATTGTATTGAACAGGTGGACTTATAATATTGTAATAATATTTGAGACATACCACTTAATCGAGCAGCTCGTCTCCTTTCTCCCAAGTCTTCCCAGCCCAAACTTTGCAACATTTTTGTATCGCTACTCTTTTGTCGGAAATCGCCCAGAACAATTCGAGCTGCTTTTCTTTGGATTTTTTCCAGTTCCTGAATCAAGTAATCCTGGTGAGGATCCCATACACTGGAACCATACTCTAGTTGAGGTCTCACCAGAGACAAATATGCTCTCTCCTTTACATCCTTACTACAACCCCTAAATACTCTCATAACCATGTGCAGAGATCTGTACCCTTTATTTACAATCATATTTGTGTGATTACCCCAATGAAGATCTTTCCTTATGTTAACACCAAGGTATTTACAATGATCCCCAAAGGGAACTTTCACTCCATCAATGCAGTAATTAAAACTGAGAGGAATTTTCCTCTTTGTGAAACTCACAACCTGACTTTTATCCCCGTTTATCATCATACCATTGCCTACTGTCCATCTCAAAACATTATTGAGGTCATTTTGCAGTTGCTCACAATCTTGTAACTTATTTATTACTCTGTACAGAATAACATTATCTGCAAAAAACCTTATCTCTGATTCCACTTCTTTCCACATATCATTGATATATATAAGAAAACATAAAGGTCCAATAATACTGCCTTGAGGATTTCCCCTGTAAATTTTTACAGGGACAGATAAAGCTTAACCTACTCTAATTCTCTGAGTTCTATTTTTTAGAAATAGAGCCACCCATTCAGTCACCATTTTGTCTAGTCCAATTGCACTCATTTTTGCCAGTAGTCTCCCATGATCTACCCTATCAAATGCCTTAGATAAGTCAATCGCAATACAGTCCAATTGACCTCCTGAATCCATGATATCTGCTATATCTTGCTGGAATCCTACAAGTTGGGCTTCAGTGGAATAACCTTTCCTAAACTCAAACTGCCTTCTGTCAAAACATTTACTAATTTTGCAAACATGTCTTATATAATCAGAAAGAATGCCTTCCCACAGCTTACATAAAATGCATCTCAAACTGACTGGCCTGTAATTTTCAGCTTTATGCCTATCACCCTCTCCTTGATATACAGGGGCTACTATAGCAACTCCCCATTCGTTTGGAAAAGTTCCTTCATGCAAACAAAAATCAAACAAGTACTTCAGATATGGTACTATATCCCAACTCATTGTCTTTAGTATATACCCCGAAACCTTATCAATTCCAGCTGCTTTTCTAGTTTTCAACTTTTGTATCTTAATGTAAATGTCATTGCTGCCATAGGTAAATTTTAATACTTCTTTATTATTAGTCACTTCCTCTATCTGGACATTATCCTTGTAACCAACAATCTTTACATACTGCTGACTGAATACTTCTGCCTTTTGAAGATCCTCACATACACACTCCCCTTGTTCATTAATGATTCTTGGAACCTGTTTCTGCCTTAAAGTACCTATACACACTCTTCCATTTTTCACTAAAATTAGTGTGTCCACCAATTATGCTTGCCATCATGTTATCCTTAGCTGACTTCTTTGCTAGATTCAATTTGCTAATAAGTTCCTTCAATTTCTCCTTACTTCCACAGCCATTTCTAACTCTATTTCTTTCCAACCTGCACCTCCTTCTTAGTCTCTTTATTTCTCTATTATAATATAGTGGATCTTTACCATTCCTTACCACCTTTATTTATTTAATTTTTTTTTTTTTTTTTTTTTTTTTTTGCTAGTTGCTTTACGTCGCACCGACACAGATATGTCTTATGGCGACAATGGGATAGGAAAGGCCTAGGAAGTGGAAGGAAGCGGCCATGGCCTTAATTAAGGTACAGCCCCGGCATTTGCCTAGTGTGAAAATGGGAAACCACGGAAAACCATCTTCAGGGCTGCCGATAGTGGGGCTTGAACCCACTATCTCCCGATTACTGGATACTGGCCACACTTAAGCGACTGCAGCTATCGAGCTCGGTTTACCACTACAAACCTATTTTCACATTCCTCAACAATTGCTTTAAACCCATCCCAGAGTCTGTTTACATTTTTATTTACTGTTTTCCACCGATCATAGTTGCTCATTAAAAACTCCCTCATGCCTGTTTTATCAGCCATATGGTACTGCCTAACAGTCCTAATTTTAATCTCTTCCTTTTTTTCACATTTATTTTTAATTACCACAAAAACAGCTTCGTGATCACTAATACCATCTATTACTTCGGTTTCTCTATACAGCTCATGTGGCTTTACCAACATTACATCCAGAATATTCTTCCCTCTAGTTGGTTCCATCACTTTCTGAATCAGGTGCCCTTTCCATATTAACTTATTTGCCATTTGTTGGTCATGCTTCCTGTCGTTCGCATTACCTTGTCAATTGACATTTGGTACCAGCTACGATCACATTCCTTTCCTTATTGTTTCCCACATAGCTGATTATCTTATCAAACAATTCTGAATCAGCATCTGCACTACCCTTTCCCGGTCTGTACACTCCAAAGACATCTAGTTACCTATTATCTTTAGAAATGTGCCTTACCCCTAGAATTTCGTGCTTGTCATCTTTAACTTTTTCGTAGCTTACAAATTCTTCTTTCACGAGAATGAATACTCCCCCTCCTACCTTTCCTATCCTATCTCTACAATACACCCTCCAGTTCCGTGAGAAAATTTCTGCATCCATTATATAATTTCTCAGCCATGATTCAACTCCTATTACAATATCTGGTAAGTATATATCTATTAAATTACTTAATTCTATTCCTTTCTTTACAATACTTCTACAGTTGAGCACTAACAGTTTTATGTCATCCCTACTTGATTTACAGTTCCCTGTTCCCTTAACACCGCTCCCTAGTGCACCCTGTTTCCCTGAATGTACCTCCCTATAACCCTGCTAAACAAATTTCCTAACTTATATGTACCACTGCGGTTTAAGTGAAGGCCATCTGAGTGCAGATCCCTATCTCCTACCCGCCCATTAGGATCTAGAAATTCCACTCCCAGTTTCCCACATACCCACTCCATAGTCTCATTTAAATCCCCAATCACCCTCCAGTCAGTATCCCTCCTACACAGTATTCCACTGATAACAATATCTGCTTCCTTAAACTTCATCCGTGCTGCATTTACCAGATCCCACACATCCCCAACTATGTTGGTACTTATACCTGCTTGTCTTACGTTGTTAGTACCAACGTGAAACACTACCACCTTCTCCTTTCCCTCCTCCTTCTCTTCTACTTTCTTCAACATCTGCCTTAACCTAATTCCTGGATAACACTCTACCCTGGTACCCTTTCCTTCACACACTTTCCCGACATGTCTAACGATGGAATCCCCCATGACCAGAGCCTCAACCCTACCCACCTCATTTGATCCCCTCCCCTCCTGGTCAGCCCTATTTTTCCTGATAGCTGCAGAAGCTACTTCCTCCTCCCTTTTCTCCATCTCATGACCCTGTTCCACCTGTCTTTTCCTATCCACTACTCCACATTTCCCTTTCCTACCTCTTCCCTTTCTCCTACTCCCAAACTTCTCGGCAACAGTTCCCTGTTCCTCATCTTCCCTCGGTTGTTCTACCTGCAGTGACTCGTACAGATTCCTGAATTTTGATCCTGAATGGAGCCCTTAGCCTGCAATCTCCTTCCCCTTAAAACATTACACCACCTGTCTTCCACAGTTCCCCCAGGCTCAGAAGATACTGGCAGGAAGTCAAAGCCGGAACAAGAACAAGACCTAGACACTAAAATGATGTTGGTTGTTACCACGCAGTCCATAGAGGCTCAACTCAATGTATTAAAATATATATATATATATTGGCGTTTACTCGAAAACATGTTTCTGGCACTTTCATTTCCAATCTTTTTGGTTAAAACAAATTAAATAAGCATAGTCTGTTATGTTATGACAAAAAGGGATGAGTAATGAAATGCGTGGACTCTGACCTTGACTACCTCTATTGTCAACTCAAGTTGTGATTGGACAATTCAAAGCTTCGACGTTCTGCGTTCTGTTAATGAAACGGTGTCGTGACATAGCGGCTAGAAAACTATGTAAAAATAAAAACAACCAAAAGAAAATAGAAGACTTTTTCAAAAGTATTAGTACATACTGCATAGTTAAAGTATAGAACATTGGGTTTTTTAAATATGTACAGTATTTGTGTTTCTTCTTCTTCTTTTATGACCACATAGGATCACTTTAGTCAGTCCGTCGTTCAGATCTCTTTGAAGGGATTGTTCGGGCTTTGCGGTCCTCCCAGTACTTCTTCAAACACTCTGATTTTCGTGCCCTTTCCTCAGTTGAAAATATGAGTGTTGTTGGTTTGTTTTGTGTAAGGGTAAAGCAGAAGTTTGTATTCTTGAGTTTTGTATTCAATTTTATCTTATTTGTGGTGTCTTCTGTTGTAAGGCCTATTTTCTTCCTCTCTTACTTCTCTGAGCCATTTACATCCTGTTGTGGTATTTTTTGAGACGAGATTGTGTTGTACTAGTTGTTTCAGAAGTCTCGAATCCTGCATCCTCATGATATGTCCAAAGAATCCCAGTCTCCTCTTACGCATAGTATCTGTAATGGGTTCTAGCTCTTTGTACACGACTCTGTTAGGTATTAACCGCCACTGTCTATCTTTCTGGTATTTTTTGTTGATGCAGGTTCTTCCAATCCTTTGATTGTTTATTCAGGTAAAAGAGTGTTTCTGCTGCATATGTAGCTTCCGGTTTTATAACTGTGTTGTAGTGTTTTATTTTTGCATTTATTGATAGACATTTCTTTTTGTAGATATCGCATGTTAATTTTTGTGCTTTAGCTAATCTATTTGTTCTTGTTTGGATTGAGATTTTTTCATTTAGGTTATGTGTTATTATTTCTCCAAGATATTTAAGATATTTAAATTGAGTTACTATTTTGATTTTATTTCCATTTATGGCAACTTCTTTTAGTTGTGTTGGTTTTTCGGGCATAATTTCTGTTTTTGTTTTACTAAAATAATTTGTAAACATTGTTTTCAATTGTCTTCACCTAAAAGGCTTCTTAACCACTAAAAATTAAATTTTAATTATTATCCAAAACTTTGATTAACCCCTTTCTTCCAGTTAACAGAGGTTCTAGTGTACTTACAAAACTAGCAATTAATGATATCCAAAAGATTTTTGTGAGGGAAAATTCAGATGTAAAAATCTTATTAGGTGAAGATTTATTGTTGGATTATCTTACATTACAATAATACTGGTAGAGCACTTATAATAAGTTAGAATGCAGAGAATGGTCTTGTTTTAATCCAGTTTTCAATCGCAGGTATTCCATGGACATTCTCCTTTAACAGGTGGATGTACGGATAGTCTCTGAATACATCTCGCTGGGCTATTACACCAAAGTTCTCATAGTAGGAGATGAGGAACAGATCTGCCCACGACAGCTAAAAGAAAAATAATAAAGTCTCACTGTACGGCAAAGTATCCTAAACACACAGGCTGCAGAGTCCCTTTTCTTAAAGGATTTTAAAGTAGTTGTACATTCGAAAGACCACTTAAACATCAAAATCATTTTCTGACCCTCTGATTCAAAAAGTTAAATGGGGCATACACATCCCTTCATAAGAGCAAAACACACTGATTTTTCACCGTAACAAGGAAGTTTTAAAATTGATTATTATAGAACCTTCAAACATGCATTAAAGATTACTAGTCAACAACAATCTGAAACATAAAATAAAATAAGCAATGAATAGTATGTACACTCAACTCTCGATTAACTGGGATAATGTAGGGTTAAGGCTTCCCAGATAAATAAAATTGTGGTTAATCCGCAAAAAGTTAAAAATAGAACAGGCGTTACTGTATGAACTTACCCAATACGTAGCACAATTGATAAATAAACAGCACTTTTCGTTGAAACTAATACAGCAGAGAAAAGTCATGGTTTGTACCGAGAAATGCTTTTTCTTTATTTTGCTTCTCAAGTTTCTCAAAACAAGTTTTTCGGTGATGAGAGCATCACCCCGACCCTTTGTAATTCTGTAACTCCTAACACTCGTGCATTTTTAGGGTTTTTGATAGTCTCTGAGATGCAACGCGGTTGATCCGATTACGGTAAATCGAGAGTTGAGTGTACTACGAACTCTTATTTACAAATAGAAAAGAACACCAAAACTGTCCTAACTGCATAATCATATAATATTAAACAAATTTAAAACTTAATATGAACAATGAAACTGACACTTTTAACTTAAAAAATGATTTTACTAAAGTAATGAATCCATTGCAGTCATTCTCTATTATAAATGATGTGAAAATATCTTTCACAGGGTCAGATAGTGCATGCGCTTCAGTGGGCTTGGCAGACTGTTATGTAATAGCGAGGAAAACAACAGGAAACTACCTCACTCGTCATTTCCCTAGTACGCCTCCTCAGTGACAGCTGTTGGCAGAGCTGTGTGGAATCAAACCAGCCTCTGGGCTGAGGACTGAACGTACATACAATGTATCTATGATAGAAGTTGGTTAAAATTCATGAACACTTTTACCAGGTTTTGATGTTTTAAACCTAGATCATTCTTTTTCTTCTGTTGAGCGTTTATTCCACGTAATTGCGGGGTCTGCTTTCCTGCACTTCCTTTCCATTGCTTCCAATCCTTGGCATCAACTGGAGTAATGTCGTCCCATAGTGCGTGAAGCCGGTTCACCTTCGCAGTACCTGACCAGCGGACGAGTCTTCGTCATTTGTCAGTAACTGGAGGCGCCCCAAATGCCGCTCTGACACCCTGGTTCCTTACATGGTCCAATTTACTGAGTCCCAGAGGCCATCAGAGCATCCTCATTTCCATGACATTTGTATCTTTTTGTGACTGGTCCCGTACAGGACGAACGACTGTTCTATAAGAGTGCAGCAGTGTTAACTCCTCTCCTGACTGATTTGTTTTAGGAAGGTCCTGTTCAGTCACAGTCCATGTTCATTCAAATGACTTTTTCAGTGGTGGACTAGCTGTTGTAGTTCTTGCTAAGATTCACAGGGACCATGATGTCAGTCCAAGGATGCTCTGTAGTGATGGTGTCCAGACACAGGATGAACAAAAGCGGAGATGAAGCCAGTCCCTGGTGTTAAATGGTGCAGATGTTCATCGGACATAGTTGCCGACATTCCGATCTAGGAGCCTGATCCATCAAACTTAAATTTCTGGTACATTGTACAATCTGAGTGCATACAAAATATTGTCATATAACATTTTGTCAAATGCTTTTCTAAGATCCAGGAATGCCATGCCGAGTAGTTTCTGTTTCTCTGGGTGGTGTTCCACTAGGAGTTGTGCAGCATGTATGGCTGGATAATGCCTATAAAACAATAGCTTCCCTGATTATCTGGTGGCTTTCTCAAAATGACAAATAATACGTATAATACAATCATGAGAGCACTGCACTACTAATATTTCTACTCATTTTTCAATCTCCTTAGCAGTTTCTTCCCTTTGAGGCATGTAAATGAGTAGCTTGCCAGCTCTCCCTGGAGCTACTCATAGAAATCTGACCCATTTATCATTAGAGCTCTCTTTTGCCTCAGAAAGGTGTTAGTTACATGCACTCTTTGAACACCAAGTCTTTCCTATCGAGAGGCCATATTCAAGAATTTCAAAAATTAACACTGTCTCTCTCTGTTAATGATAATGGTTCAAAGTCAAGCTCTTTGTCAAGGTAGTCAACAACACTCTACAAGTTATCAGCTACTTCCCATCTGAATGTTGTCATGATAATCACTGAGGGACACTGAGATGCCGGAGAACTGTAAAACTGATCTTCCTCAACAGTGTTCCATAATGTCAAACAGATCTGGAGTAAGTGCTTCACAAGATCATGCACTTATTCTTCTTCTTTTGTGTTGCACTGAGACTGACAGGTCTTATGACAACTGCAAAGGAAGCAATTGTGGTCTTAGTTAAGGTAGAATCCAAACATTTGCCTGGTGTGAAAATAGGAAACCATGGAAAATCATCTTCAGGGCTGTTGATTGAGGAGGTTTGAACCTGCTATCTCTTGAATGCAAACTCACAGCTATGTGACCTAAACTGCTTAGCAGCAGTTCTTCTAGTGAGAATTAAAAGTAGACACCGAATTATGTGAAAAATTCTTCTAATGGATACTTAAAAGTAGAGATTAAATTATGTGAAATGTTGTCTATTTTGGGGTCAATAAGGGGTTGTACTTTTTTCCAGAACAATCAGGATACCTGAGTTGCTGCAGACCATACTTTGGGAACCACTGTTAAATTAAATGTAAGGAGATGAATTTGAAATATTGTAGTTTTCTTGTAATGTAGGGAATAGAAACACAATAAGAAAAGTAACATAAATGTCAAGAAAATAACAAAGTAGTTGATGAGGAGAGGCTCAAAGGTGAACAAATATATTTTTTCTGAAAATACAAAATGATAAGAACACCACTAGTATATGCGGGATATTTTCAAGAGGATGTGGTTAGAGGTCTTAGGCATTCCCACAAAATACTTTAATACAAAACATTATATATTATACAACACAGTACCTTAAGACAAAATAATGATCTATTCTCAGATGAAAAGTTGGAGACAGGCAGAAATGGAAATGAAAGTGAAAGAGAAAATACTAGTACAGTACCTGCAAAAAGAATCATTACAGGAATTTATTTACCTTTTAGACACTGCTCTACATTATCGCAGCTCTACAGCAGCTTTTATGAGTCCTGTTATAGATGATGTATTGTTTTCAGAGTTTGTTCATTAGGAACAAAGTAAAAATGGGATACCTGAAGTCTAGTCGATATATTCGATACTATTATATGGTATGTCCTAATCACAGCCTCGAGACATTAAGGTGCAGTGTGCGCTGAGACCACCTGGCGGGTCTTGCCATCCACAAGTAATGCACAGGGTTGGTGCGCAGTCTGTGACATCAATCCATCAATCAATCACTACTGACCTGCATTTAGGGCAGTTGCCCAGTGGCAGATTCCCTATCTGTTGATTTCCTAGCCTTTTCTTAAATGATCACAAAGAAATTGCAAATTTATTGAACATCTCCCTTGTTAAGTTATTCCAATCCCTAACTCCCCTTCCTATAAATGCATATTTGCCCCAATTTGCCCTCTTGAATTCCAGCTTCATCTTCATATTGTGATCTTACCTACTTTTAAAGACATCACTCAAATATATTTGTCTACTGATGTCATTCCACACCATCTCTCCACTGACAGCTCGGAACATACCACTTATGATACAGATGTTGATTCCCATAGGGAACCTGAAATATTTGTCCCGAATGAGTAAATTAATAATACCAATATAAATGGTCTGTTATTGGACGTTATAAATTTTCCACCTAACTCATTCCTGGTTGCCAGCGTTTCGCCCTCATGTGCTAAGTTGGGCTCATCAGTTGGTAAATAGCACAACCCCCAAGAACCTGGCTAGTGCATACCATGGAGGCCACTGTGGAGGCTACTTGGAGCCATTGGCAGTGCCAATGCACTATGAGAGACTTTGTCTTATTACCAAAAATTTATGCCTGCCTGGCCATGCATCTTGGCAGGTGTGCTGGGGCGAAATGCTGGCAACCAGGAATGAGTTAACTGGAACATTTATAATGTCCAATAACAGACCTTTTATATTCGTATTATAAATTTACTCATTGGGGACAAATATTTCAGATTCCCTATGGGAATCAATATCTTTATCATCTGATGGCCAGGCAGGCATCAATTTTTGGTAATGACACAAAGTCTCTCATAGTCCATTGGCACTGCCAGTGGCTCCAAGTAGCCTATGCAGTGGCCTCCACAGTATGCACTAGCCATGCGTCTTGGTGGGTGTGCTATTTACCAACTGATGAGCCCAACTTAGCACTCTGGGCCGAAACGCTGGCAACCAGGAATGAGTTAGCTGGAAATATTATCAGTCTGTCTGTTAGGTCATCAGCCCAGAGGCTGGTTGGATCCTCAAATAGCACCACCAAAGGCTATGCAGCTATAAGGAAACCACAAAAACCAATGGCAGAGCCCAAATGAGGCGTACTAGGCAAGATGAGGAGCGAGGTAGTTTGCCATTGCTTTCCTCACTGGACCAGAAGGTGCCACAGGAGCACGACTGACCCTATGAGCAACACCTTTCATAACACTCAGATGCACTAGTTGTGCTCCAAATGTCATTACTCAGCACCACCCATACACCAGCAGCTTCCATATTGTCACAGCCGTGGGTGAGACTGGGACTTCGGTGGAAGCTACACTTTGCTCTGGCCTGTACCAAGAGACGGATACAAAAATACTGCATCCATCAAGAAATGGCAAAAGGCGGGGAAATGTTATAATGTCCAATAATGGACCATTTACTGTATATAGGTATTACATACAACTAAGTCAAGCAGCTCGTGTTCTTTCTCCCAAGTCTTCCCAGCCCAAACTTTGCAACATCCTTACATCCTTACATCCTTACTACAACCCCTAAACACCTTCATAACTATGTGCATAGATCTGTACCCTTTATTAACAATCATATTTATGTGATCACCCCAATGAGATCTTTCCTAATATTAGAATGTAGGTACCTACTTACAGTGATCCCCAAAAGGAACTTTCACCCCATCAATGCAGTAATTAAAACTGAGAGGACTTTTCCTATTTGTGGAACTCACAACCTGACTTTTAACCCCGTTTATCATTATACCATTGCCTACTATCCATCTCACAACACTATCGAGGTCACCCTGCAGCTGCTCACAATCGTGTAACTTATTTATTACTCTGTACAGAATAACATCATCTGCAAACAGTCTTATCTCTGATTCCACTTCTTTACACATATCATTGATATATACATAAGAAAACATAAAGGTCCAATAATACTGCCTTGAGGAATTCCCCTCTTAATTATTACAGGGTCAGATAAAGCTTTGCCTACTCTAATTCTCTGAGTTCTATTTTCTAGAAACATAGCCACTCATTCAGTCACTCTTTTGTCTAGTCCAATTGTGCTCATTTTTGCCAGTAGTCTCCTATGATCTACTCTATCAATTGCCTTAGATAGGTGAATCGCGATACAGTCCATTTGACCTCCTGAGTCCAGGATATCTGCTATATCTTGTTGGAATCCTACAAGTGGAAACTTTTCCTAAACCCGAACTGCCTTCTTTCAAACCAGTTATTAATTTTGCAAACATCTCTTATATAATCAGAAAGAATGCTTTCCCAAAGCTTACATGCAATGCATGTCAAACTTACTGGCTTGCTGACTTGCCGACGACCTCACTGAAATTGGTGGCATTTTTACAGCATTGTTTGTGTCGATCGAAGGTGGTGTTGTCAAGATATTGAAAGGTTTAATTAGTGAAGAAATAATGAATTTGATGTTGGCAGAAAGAATTCCCAACGGAAGAAACACAAAACCTAATAAACGAACAGATAAAACAGAACCTGAGATGTGGAATGTTTTCGCATTCATTATTAACATGGGACTATTAAGGTACCTTTAACTATCGGACTACTGGTCAAAGTGTCCGGCTCCATGGCTAAATGGTTAGTGTGCTGGCCTTTGCTCACAGGGGTCCCGGGTTCGATTTCCGACAGGGTTGGGAATTTTTAAATCATAATTGCTTAATTTAACTAGTATAGGGACTGGGTATATGTGTCGTCTTCATCACTATTTCATCCCTATCACAATGCCTACGGGCATCAATTCAAAAGACTTGCATCTGGCGAGTCGAACTTACTCCCGACATTCCTGACACTCACGTCACTAAAAGCCATACTCAATTCCATTTTTCTTTTTTCTGGTCAATGTTATTTCATATACTGCTTCTATTCTTATATTTGCATATATTTTTTCATATTAAAGTAACATGCATATTGAATAATTTCTTAATTATCCTATATACTCTGTACCCCTTACTTGTCCCACACCTTAGCTTGCTTTCTGTACAGCTGAACCAGAAAGTACAAACGACATGCAGTGCAGCTCCTTTATATACAATGCATCATCCACCTCAATTATATAAGACCACTAATTGGGAAATGGACGTGCATACAAAAGAAAGAGGGATGTAATGCTGTGGTAGATCAGGAAGGGAATTAAAAATGGCAATAATAGTAATAATAATAACACACTGAATCTGACAGTACTACATCATCATTATCTTTCAAATCCAGAACTATTTTCCACAACAATTATTTCATTTTAATGAAATAAAATCTTGACTACAGTTGAATTACCAATCTCACCTTTCCTCCAACAAGATATCCATTATTCTCCATGATCAATTCATCAAATTTTGAGAGGTAGTATGGCAAGGTTTCATCTAAAATTTGCTGTCTAAGTTTTTCTTTTGAAGTTAAATCTGGAGCCAAATAAATACTCATCAGCTCTAAAAAAAGAAAGATAAGAAAACATCAGAAAGTGCAGATAAGGACTTGTAAGCTATTAGGTGAAACACTATCAGTTACAAGACATTGGGAGATAATACTTGGTACATTTCAGGAGAGATTATCGTATGTCCAGTGCAAGACTCCTCAACAAACAGTATATTAAGAACAGAGTATGATGGCCCATTTGGAATCATCAACTCATGCCAAACAGGTGGATGGCATCTTCAATGAGACCCATAGGTTGGAAATAGGCTGTTTAAAATGCACTCCAGTGGACAAGCTCTTCAGCTTGCAGGAATTCCACCACCACATATTCTAAGAAAACAAGGAGATGACAAGAGTTGAATGAGAAAATACTCAATCACTACATGACCAGCTCAGAGATTCAAGTCCAGGAACAGCATTTTGTACAAACATCTCAGCAAATAACTGGATCAACTGAAAAGGCAAGATTACAACTATGAAAAACAAGGACTCCCAACATCCCTAGATAGGTGGCATTAGCTGAATGGTTACTGCCTGGTCAGAAAGAGAATTGGAAACATGGAAATATCTGAATAGGTTGAGATCTAGGTGTGGGCAGATCCAAAGTCACCTACATAAAATTTGAAAGTAAAGATGACCATACTCTGAAGCACATGGTTCAGTGTGTATTGTGGCCATCTTCCTATACAGAAGGTGAGATCTTTCAAGGTACACAGAATGCACTTGATGTAGCAAAGTCTGTGTAATGTTACTCATGTAATTTGAACTGTAGGTATATACTAGATATTCCTGATATGAGAATACAGTAATAATCACTATAATTCAGTATTATTTGTTAACCCTAGACCAGGCGCGTGGTTGACTTTGTCAACAAGTTACGTTTTCAGAGGCTTCCAATCGCATAAATAATTCATTTAACGGCGTTTTGTCTTTTGTTTCAATGTTATTCTCCAAATACAATTTAAAACTTGTATTAGTGATTAATATTAAAATGGATAATCATGAACACGTGAGCTAATTCGGATAGGGACATGAATATTGCGCCTATTTAAAATGAGTTAAGCAGTAGACAAATAATTAAATTAAAATAATGGTCATATTTTAGTATTTGCACAATTATACAATGAAATGGTGAGCAAAAGAATGACGAGATGGAAAATAAACATTCTTGCCGTGTCCACACCTTATCCCTTGTGTAATGCCGTAATTTCACTGCGGTTCGCAAATTTAGCATTGCGCTCACGGCTGTAATTCACTTCCTCCCACTTCCTAGAAATGTACAATTTAGTCCAGTATAATAGATCATCAAGCCATCTCAGCGTTTATCAACTGCAGAAAACGGTCAATTTCTGTCAATACTTTCCTCGCCTCCCCTTCCGGTCCTGGCAGTATTTTTACAATATTCCTTACTTTTACCCTCGAAGTAAGCTTTGAAAAGTCCGTCATGGACCGCATTTTTCCTCCATCTCTCCTGAAGATAAAGTCCTTTTTCGTTATCGTCTTCATAGATCTCAATGTCCTTGCTCTGTATCACTGTTATGATCCTGATCCGATACGTTTATAATTTCCTCCCTCCCATCTGAATAATCCGATGCAGAGACCTCTATTTCATTGGACAACAGGCTCAAAATGTCAGGTATGTCTTCATCATTTGCAAAACGAGACCTAAAATAGAAAAATACTACATGTCATTACGCCTGACTTTGCCTAATTATCCGAAAAGTGCAGAGGAAAGGAAATTTTAAAGAAATGAATTTTACTTACATGACGAGGTGCGCGGTTGACACTGTCTACCAGCTTCAGGTTCCAACAGTTCGTACACACGTATCGCCTCCACCGTTATCGAAACTCGACTGAACTGAATGTCAAGATTGAGAGCAAAGATATTAGTTGCGACGTGGTGAAAGATGGACAGTTCAAGGAATTACGGCGTAAAATAGCGCGCCTGGTCTAGGGTTAATAAACCACAACTGTATCTTATAAAACATACCAGTTGCAAGGTTTGACCAACCTCTTTGAACAGTAGATTTTGCTACTCACACAATAAACTCAAGCAATATGAATGTACAATACTTACTTGTTCTGAGATCATTGATAGTATCAACAACTGCATCAATTTGTGCTGCCTCAATGTCATCGCGTCCGGCAAGACCAAATTGTTTAGCCAAGTAACGACAAATTGCTACTACTTGATGAGCTTCTTTCCCTTCAACCTCGAGTGTCGGTAACTGGCCAAATGGAATTTCTACGAGAAAGAGCATTTCCATCAATCATTACAGCCTACAAGGAGGGATAAAATCAATGCAATACATTCAAATTCAAATGATCTCCCTTTGTTTCTCAGATATATCCAAACAGAACTTGTTCAAGCATAACATTGAAAAATGCCTTTCTTGGATCTCTTTAAAATATATTTGCAATCCAACGTAAGATATAAAAGCTAAACATATTTCTTTCTTCCATACCTATCATTATGGTGTAATGTGTGTGATGCAGCAATGTTTAATTTTCCTCTCTACTAGTTTACAGTTTTCAGTTCAAAAGTAACCAGAGGCACCTGAGTTTGGTTAGTCCCAATGAAAAATGGAATGGCATATGGCTTTTAGTGCCGGGAGTGTCCGAGGACATGGTGCAGGTCTTTTCATTTGATGCTCGCATGCCACCTGTGGATCCTGATGACGATGAAATTATGATGAAGACGACACATCCACACAGACCCCGTGCCAGAGAAATTAACCAATGATGGTTAAAATTCCCGAACCTATGGGAAATCAAACCTCGCACCCCCGTGACCAAGGAACAGCACGCTAACCACTTACCCATGGCGCCGGACAGCCCCAGTAGAGGTGCTTTTGGGGATATCCTGGCACATGACACTGACTCAGAAATAGCCTCAGAGTTTTGGTTTAATCGCCATCTGGTAGAATAACACAAAATCTCAAAATTAAAATGGTGGCACCTAAATGGCATGAAATTAAAATGTCTGCAGTTCAGGCCGTACGGGCGGTACACCTTCTCTGTCCTGTTAAACTGCATGTCTTCCATAAGGCCATCTGCAGTACAGTAGTTCAGGCCGTACCGGCAGTACACCTTCTCCATCCTGTTAAAGTGCATGCCTTCCATAAGGCCATCTGCAGTACAGTAGTTCAGGCCATACCAGGGGTACACCTTCTCCGCCTTGTTAAACTGCACGTCTTCAATAAGGCCATCTGCAGTACAGTAGTTCAGGCCATACCAGGGGTACACCCTACTCCGTCCTGTTAAACAGCATGTCTCCATAAGGCCATCTGCAGTACAGTAGTTCAGGGCGTACCGGGCCGTCCTGTTAAACTGCACGCCTTCTAAAAGGTGATCTGCAGTACAGTAGTTCAGGCCGTACTGGGGGTACACCTTCTCTGTCCTGTTAAACTGCACGCCTTCCAAAAGGCGATCTGCAGTACAGTAGTTCAGGCTGTACCGGGCGTACACTTCTCCGTCCTGTTAAACTGCACGCCTTCCAAAAGGCGATCTGCAGTACAGTAGTTCAGGCCATACTGGGGGTACACCTTCTCCGTCCTGTTAAACTGCACGCCTTCCAAAAGGCGATCTGCAGTACAGTAGTTCAGGCTGTACGGGGGGTACACTTCTCCGTCCTGTTAAACTGCACGCCTTCCATAAGGCCATCTGCAGTACAGTAGTTCAGGCCGTACTGGGGGTACACCTTCTCCGTCCTGTTAAACTGCACGCCTTCCAAAAGGCGATCTGCAGTACAGTAGTTCAGGCTGTACCGGGGGTACACCTTCTCCGTCCTGTTAAACTGCACGCCTTCCAAAAGGCGATATGCAGTATAGTAGTTCAGGCCATACCAGGGGTACACCTTCTCCGCCTTGTTAAACTGCACGTCTTCAATAAGGCCATCTGCAGTACAGTAGTTCAGGCCATACCGGGGGTACACCCTACTCTGTCCTGTTAAACAGCATGTCTTCCATAAGGCCATCTGCAGTACAGTAGTTCAGGCCGTACCGGGGGTACACCTTCTCTGTCCTGTTAAACTGCACGCCTTCCAAAAGGCGATCTGCAGTACAGTAGGTCAGGCTGTACCGGGCCGTCCTGTTAAACTGCATGCCTTCCGAAAGGCGATCTGTAGTACAGTAGTTCAGGACGTACCAGGGGTACACCTTCTCTGTCCTGTTAAACTGCACGCCTTCCAAAAGGCGATCTGCAGTACAGTAGTTCAGGCAGTACCGGGGGTACACTTCTCCGTCCTGTTAAACTGCACGCCTTCCAAAAGGCGATCTGCAGTACAGTAGGTCAGGCCGCACCGGGGGTACACCTTCTCCGTCCTGTTAAACTGCACGCCTTCCATAAGGCCATCGGCAGTACAGTAGTTCAGGTTGTACCGGGGGTACACCTTCTCCGTCCTGTTAAACTGCACGCCTTTCATAAGGCCATCTGCAGTACAGTAGTTCAGGCCGTACCGGGGGTACACCTTCTCGATCCTGTTAAACTGCACGTCTTCCATAAGGCCATCTGCCGTACAGTCGTTCAGGGCATACCGGGGGTACACCTTCTCCGTCCTGTTAAACTGCACGTCTTCCATAAGGCCATCTGCCGTACAGTCATTCAGGCCGTACCGGGGGTACACCTTCGCCATCCTGTTAACTGCATCTGTGTTATGGAACGTGAACTAATGTAATACAAGATACTTGGATTTTCTACCATTAGATGTCTCTACCATCGGCCTAAGTGCTCGCTCTGGCGGGATTGAGGATAATTAATTCTTAAGGGAAAGTTAATTTTTTAAGGTTGGATAACCTTAGTTTCTGAAGAGTGTTTTGTTCATGGACCAGAGTTGTCAACATTTCTACTGCTTCCTTTTTCTTTAGTTACTAACCAATCAGGAATTTCTGGAATATTTCCTCTAGCCAGTTAAAATGGGGGGGTGCGTACAGGCATTCAGCCATCTGTAAAGAGTTGTGGAAACTTCCCCTTGGAGATGCTACAAAAGCTGGGCATTTTAAGACCATCTTGTCATCTTCTTCGCTGCAGTGGATGTGTGCCGCATGTATTAAGGAGGTAGGGCCATAGAATGGCATTAGGAAGGCCCAGCAAGCAAGGTAATAGCAATATGTGATAGCTCCAGCATGGTTTAAATGTAGATTTTCTGTTTAATTCCCGCTGTGAACAAAGAGTGATCACCCACTGTACTCGGCATGGGAGCCCACTGGAAGGGGTGCAAGTGTTTCTTCATGGTCAATCATATTTCTACAGTAAGGCCATTTAGAGTGGTTTATAGAGCAGTGGGTAACAAACTGTTGCAAGAAGCTTGTGCGTCTGAGAGAGCTCAGTCTCCTAGGACGTGGAGCAAACGTGCTCTTATGAAAGTGTACTGGCGTATTGCTATCCCTTGTAGATTATCGTGTGGATAGTTTTCTCTTGTTCTTGTACTCATAGTCCGCTGTTGTTATCAGAGCTGATGAGCTCACTTCTTGTTGTTTATTCAGATTTTCTATCTATCAGATTTTAAACTCAAAAAAAAAAAAAAAGAAGATAGAAAGAAAATGTCAAAATTTAGTGCTTTAACTTATGCTCTGGTGATACATCCCGGCACCTCTGTGAGCCACGATATTCCCATATTATTACATCAAGTGGAGAAATTCAGATATCTGGAGAGGGTGGGGGAGTGGAAAGAGAGGCACTGTTATCGAGAATCAACAAGATGAACTACGAACACTTTCAACAAGAAGAATATCTCGATCAGCGCAAAACTCAGACACTACCAGAGAGTGATCCGCCCAGAGGCTTTGTATGCAGCTGAATGTCTGAACCTGATACAAACAGGATTGGTCAAGAAGTTGGAACCAGTGGAGAGAAAGATACTGGGACTCCAAAGAGCAGAGGATGGATCATACAGAAAGAAAGGAAATCAAGAATTACATCTCAAGATGGAAAAGATCTCAATACCAACCAGAAGAGGAGAGCCATGTTCTTCAGGCTTATCTACAGGAAGACTGACCAATCAGATAATAAGATTATTTGAGACCAGGAAACCTATGGTGCACTGGTATTAGGAGGTGAAGAAGGATCTGGAAGAAATGGGATTACAAGGAACAGAAATCAGCAACAGGGATGCAACAGTTAGATCCCGTAGCCAAGAAAGGAGGAGATTTCAGAATGAAAGGATGAAAGAGAACTGTGTAATGTTATGTTAGTACCAGTTTCGATGCTGGTGTGCAACAAAAACAATCTATAAAGTAGGCATGACTTAATTAAAAACATGTTCTTGTTCCTATTAGATTCTCGGTTCAATATAGAATTAACATGAAGTTTTTAAACTTCAATGAAGGAGAACTGGAAGAGGATTAAAGATGAATTAACGTGGTCCATAGTTGGCCAAAACTAAATAATAATAATAATAATAATAATAATAATAATAATAATAATAATAATAATAATAATAATAATAATAATAATTACATCATGTTTTTGTAAATAGACCAAGAGGACTGACATAATCACATGGAGCTCTACCCTTATCAATTCCAGTTCTTCTAGATCAATTTCTTCTTAACTCTTGTATAAACCTTCCTTCTTTAATTTATCTAGCTTTTTATCTTCATATCTCAAGTCAATACTTCTAACAATGTGAAGGAGCAGAAAGAAGGTTGGTGGGATCCATATTGCTTCTAGTATCCTAGTGTTTCACTATGCTCTCACCTCACAAGCTGTGTGTCACTATCACTGACTTTCATCTTTCTTGCTTCACATGTATTCAAGAAGATGATCACCATCTTGAGCTCATTCAATCCAACATCTTTCATATTAGTCATTCTCTTCCTCTCTGTTCTCCTTCTCTGTGCAATCCTCACCTGCAGGATCCATGATTCATACTAATATAAGTAATTTCATGTCATATTTAACAATACTATGAATGACTGCACTGTGTAATAACTTTGAAGTTTTTCAGTCTGTTAAACCTAATGCAAGATTAATAGAACTGCAAAAAAAAAACCTTTTAATTAATAACTGAATGGAAAGTTTTTTCTTGAAAGAAAATCATCAGATTCTATTACGTTACACTTCTTTGTAAGATGTACAATATTATAGGTTAGGATCCACCTTTCAATACTCCGTAATAAGATGGTAAAAAGTAGTTACAACCTGTTTAATGGGACCGGTTTCAACACATTTTAAGTGTCATCATCAGCCAATTTGCGAAGATCTTAAAACAATTAGCACATTGAATACAGGCAAAAAATTAACATTGTATCATAACGTAGCAATTCAGTAAATGTGTTGTTATCATCATTTTACTGTAATAATTAATGGATATTATGAACAAGTAAATTCTGTGCTCAACTCCTTAATACTGTGGCTGCACCCACTCCTCTCAGCTGTCCATGTTTCTACACTTGTTCATAATATTATTTTCTTTTAATTAAAATGTGTCATTTAATAGAATCTGATGATATTAAGACCTAAACTTGTCATTCTGTTATTAATCAAAAGTTCAAGTTCTTTTAGTTACATTGAAGTTGTATTAGTTTTGACAGATGGGAAAACTTCAAAGTTATATTATTAATAAGATACAAGATTGTCAGTGACTGACAGTGTTGTGAGATAGCAGGCAATGGTATGATGGTAAATGGGGTGAAAAGTCTGGTCGTCAGCTTCACTAAAGTCCTCTCAGTTTTAATTACTGTGTTAATGGGGTGAAAGTTCCTTATGTTGGTCACTGTAAGTATATACTGTAGGTCTTAATGTAAGGAAACATCTTCATTGGGAATCACATAAATGGGATTGTAAGTAAAGGTTACACATGTCTTCACATAGTTATGAGGGTATTTATGGGTTGGAGTAAGGATGTAAAGGAGAGGGCATATAAGCTAGAGTATGGTTCCTGTGTAAGGGACCCTCACCAGGATTACTTCGATTTGAGAACTGAAGAACAACCAAAGAAAAACAGCAGCAGCACAATTTGTTCTGGATGATTTCCAACAAAAGAGTAGCGTTACAAAAATGTTGCAAAGTTTGGGCTGGGAAGACTTGGGAGTAAGGAGACGAGCTGTTCGACTAAATGGTATGTACCAAAATAGTCGGTCTATTATTGGACATTATGAATTTTCCAGCTAATTCATTGCTGGTTGCCAGTGTTTCGTACCATTGTGCTCATCAGTTGGTAAATAGCACACCTACCAATATTGGTATTATAAATATACTCATTCAAGACAAATATTTGAGGTTCCCTATGAGAATCAACATTTGCATAAGTGGTACCCTCTGAGCAGTCAGTGGAGAGATGGCAAGGAATGACATTAATAGATGCATAAGCTTCAGTGGGGCTTTTAAAGTAGGCAGGATCATAATATGAAGATAAAGTTGGAATTCCAGAGTATAAATTGGGGCATATATTTGTTTATGGAAAGAGAGTTAGGGATTTGAATAATTTATCAAAGGTGATGTCTGATAAATTTCCAAATTCTTTGAAATTATTTAAGAAAAGGTGAGGAAAACAACTGTCCTAATTGCAGATCAGTGGTGAATGATTGATAAGTAACAGACAAGTGCAAAGCATGCTGTGTATACAAGCACTATGACAAGTCGAGGAGAAGGACAATCTCCACATCTTCCTATACATGACCTGATTTGTCATGTGCTTTTGTACCTTGTACCATTTAACTTGTTACCACATTGATGGAACCATATTTCCATGTCTATTATGTTCAGTGTTGATGGGCTTTGCAGAAAATATCTGAATTAGAGAATATGTCTGTTGGCGCAGCCTGTGCGGTAAAAATATTCAATGTGTTAATTGTGAATACCTGCGTTGTTATTATTCATAAATTAGAATATCATAAAACATTTAAGATCAGACATTATATTGTATAAAACTTTATAATGTAGATTATTCTGGAAGAACTAATATTAATGGAGACTTTTGATGTTTCCTGTTTTGGGGTGCTTGCCACTGTGCTTACAGCCTAGTGCCGATATCTCAAAGTTTCAAGGAATTCTCTCAAGCTAGGTTCATATAATATTCACACAAATATTCAGACAAAAATATAATTCAACCCACTTAGGACATTTTGTATCTCTAGTCCAAGATAAAAATGAAGTGTAATGTATAAATAAGAACTGTCAGAGCCCTCCTTAAGTCTATCTGAACCATCTAAATTATGTCAGGGACTGTACTCACGCCGTTTCAGCTGGGGCCATCTTTCCTTCTCTATGCGGTTATCCTCAAATGGTACCTGGCCATAGCTCAGAAGGAATCTGATGGGCTCTCCTTGGCCTCTTGTGTGGAAGTAATTCAGTTTATAATGCTGTGCCATCTTACTTCTAGATACAACTAATATTTATCAGCTTGCTACAGTTGAAAGTCTCATCTCCTAATCTAATCTGTGAGGAGTTATTAACACACCTCATCAGCAGCTACTGCAAATAGCACCTCTCTGACAAATGAATTAGCAACTTTAGATACTGCAATGTTTAGGTGGAGTCAATCTTCTTCTACAGTATAAAATGATGAAACGTGCAATACAAGTATGTCACATGCCTGAATAAATTAAGTTTACTTCTCTTACTATAATATTATTATTATTTACATATTTAATGCCCACATTGGAACATGTAAATCAAACCATATGGCATACAAGTCTTCAAAGAATTAACTGGGAATTTATCTTTCATCATCTTCCTCCTCTTCATTCTTTCCAACCTCAATGGCTATTCTTCATCACAGATGACATATTGTGTTTTTGTTTTAACTCTTATCTTTTTGTTCTTCAGAATCCTTTCCTCTTCTGTACTTGTTGCATTGCTTGTTGCATTGTAATATTCAACTCCTGTAAACCATTTTGGACTTCCTTGAACCAGCAATTATTATTATTATTATTATTATTATTATTATTATTATTATTATTATTATTATTATTATTATTATTATTATTATTATTATTATTATTATTATTATTATTATTATTATTATTATTATTATTATTATTATTATTATTATTATTATTATTATTATTATTATTATTATTATTATTATTATTATTATTATTATTATTATTATTATTATTATTATTATTATTATTATTATTATTATTATTATTATTATTATTATTATTATTATTATTATTATTATTATTATTATTATTATTATTATTATTATTATTATTATTATTATTATTATTATTATTATTATTATTATTATTATTATTATTATTATTATTATTATTATTATTATTATTATTATTATTATTATTATTATTATTATTATTATTATTATTATTATTATTATTATTATTATTATTATTATTATTATTATTATTATTATTATTATTATTATTATTATTATTATTATTATTATTATTATTATTATTATTATTATTATTATTATTATTATTATTATTATTATTATTATTATTATTATTATTATTATTATTATTATTATTATTATTATTATTATTATTATTATTATTATTATTATTATTATTATTATTATTATTATTATTATTATTATTATTATTATTATTATTATTATTATTATTATTATTATTATTATTGTTGTTGTTGTTGTTGTTGTTGTTGTTGTTGTTGTTGTTTCTCAGCGAACAATATCAAGACAGAGAACAACCAGGCTGGTTTTCAGACAATCTAGGGACAGCTGCGATATGGGTACCAGACCTTGGAAAATACTCAGTTACAAATCAAGGATGCGGAGACGGGTTCGTCTGGGTCCAAGTTGAGAAGGTAATTTTTGTCAGCTGTTATTTTACCCCGAACGAGGCTATTTCTGACTTCCAGACAAAACTAGATGGGCTTGAAGATACTCTGCAAGGGATGAACACTAACCTAGTTGTTGCTGGTGATTTTAATGCTCAAGCAGTTGAATGGAACATGCCTCAAACAGATTCTAGAGGGCGGCGTACAATGGAGATGGTCGCGAGATTGGGATTAATGGTTATCAACGTTGGTAATGTGACAACCTTTCGGCGACCAGGGTGTCAGGGAACCATACCAGATGTAACCTTTGCTTCTGAAGACATTGCGTCTAGGATAACTGAATGGCGAGTAATTGAAGAATATACTGGAAGCGATCATCAGTATATCACTTTTCGTGTACTTCAAGAGACTCCGAATCTAAGGATTACCACGCCCAAGTCAGAAAGATGGAACATAGCCACTATGGATAGAGAAAAATTTCATGAAGTAATACAGAATGGAATGGATTGTATGACGGATACATGTCACGGAGGCAAAAGAAGCATTATTGCTAATAAATGCGTGGAACACACCATGAGACTCCTTCAGCAAGCATGGGACGCATCAATGACCAGAATCAAACAATGGAGAGGCAAGCGTCCAGCATACTGGTGGAATGAAGAATTTGCTGAGTTGAGGAAACAATGCCTGCGACTCAGACGAAGGACACAAAGAGCATGACATAACGACGCAGCTCTCTCAGTAGAGTATAAGACTATGAAGAAAAGACTGCGAAATACAATTAAAAAGAGTAAAGCCGACAAGTGGTGGGAAATGTCTAAGGAAGTGGATGAAAATACATGGGGATTAGGGTATAAAATTGTCATGAAGAAATTCGGGATGCTACAAAGCCATATCATGGATCCACGCACCATGGAAGAAATAGTACACATACTATTCCCTGATCATGCAGAGAGGATTGATGATGAGGCTGAGAAAGAACTAGACAACGTACCACCTTTTACAATTGAAGAATTGATAACAGCAATTAATTCCCTTAGAAATAAGAAAGCCCATGGTCCAGATGGTATTCCAGCAGAAGTACTAAAGGTGGCAGTCGAATTATGTCCTCAACTGCTGTTGAGAATGTATAATCATTGTTTGAAAGCGGGAATTTTTAGCTTTCGTTGGAAGATAGCTAGATTGGTTCGGATCGGTAAAGGGAAAACTGCGGGTTACAGACCTCTATGTATGCTGGACAATGCCGGGAAAGGTTTAGAGAAGCTTCTACAACCGAGAATACTAGCAGCAGTCCGATTAGCTGGCGACCTATCCGACCAACAACATGGATTTCGCAGAGGTCACTCAACGCTAGATGCTGTGAAGGAAGTGGTGAAGACAGCAGAACGAGCTCAAACGGGTAATCATTATTCTAGGAAACTGACGCTTCTTGTTACTCTAGATGTTAAAAATGCCTTCAACTCGGCAAGATGGAGTGATATTTTGGAAGCTCTAGAAGAAACTTTCAAGCTACCAGAATATCTCGTGTATATACTGCGAGACTATTTGAAAGACCGTACATTGTTATACGACACGGAAGACGGTCAGAGAAGAAAACGGCTCACAGCTGGTGCAGCGCAAGGCTCAATTCTCGGACCACACCTTTGGAACATCATGTATGATGATTTGTTATGGCTGGAGATGCCAGAAGATGTAAAACTTGTGGGTTATGCTGATGATGTGGCTGCTGTGATAGTAACCCGTAACCTAGAGCTGGCTCAATTTAAATTGAATCAGGTGATGCGACGTGTCAAAGAATGGATGATAAATCACAAGTTAGAACTCGCAGATCACAAAACGGAAATTGTCCTCCTGACGAGGAAAAGGATTAATACTGCTGTACCAATGCAGATCGGACAGATAGCCATTGAAACAACTAGGAGCACAAAATATCTTGGTGTAACGCTTGATACTAAGCTTACATCTTGGGACCACATCCAACGGGTAACAGATAAGGCAGCGAAAACCATGACTGCACTGAGCAGACTCATGGGAAATATCAAGGGACCGATATCTAGTAAAAGGCGGCTTCTCATGTCGATTGTTCAATCGATACTGCTATACAGTTTGGAAAATTGGGCTGAATCGTTAAAAATTGCGAAATATCGGAAAAGAATTGTGGCTGTACAACGGAGAGCAGCTTTACGAATTGCTTGCGCATATCGCACAGTATCAGAACCCGCGATTCTAGTAGTAGCAGCAGTAGCTCCCATTGATTTGTTGGCCTTCGAAAGACAATAAATTTGGCTCACACAAGAAGAGCTAGGAAGGAAAAGGGCAAAGGCTTTGGCTCTTAGTCGCAGAATGCAACGATGGCAAACAAGATGGGAAGATGATTCTAGGGGGAAATGGACGAAAAGACTGATACCTTCTCTGTGCGTATGGGTTGCCCGAAATCATGGTGAAGTGAACTACTATCTCACACAGTTCTTGACAGGTCATGGATACTTCCGAAAATTTCTTCATAGGCTAGGGCTAGCAACTAGTCCGGCGTGCATATACTGCGGTGATATCGATGACGTATTACATACTTTCTTTGTGTGTGTTCATTGGCTGCCACAAAGAAGATGCTTAGAAGTTATGCAGGGAGAATTGACGCCAGAAGGGATCGTGTCAGTAATGCTACGAAGTCAAGAATCTTGGGACCAGGTGGCAGTTTACGTAGAAAATATTCTGCGTCAGAAGAAGAGGGACCTGGATGATTATGACAGACAGTAAAGCAGAAGAAGGAAGATGAAGCACAAGATGCATTAAGCAGGACATCCGTCCTGAAGTAATGCGAGAGCGGTTTGCGGGGCGGAGATAAACGTCGTGGGAAAAGGGAGTGTGGTTTATAGTGGGTAAGAATCTCCACACACTTGTTGAGTGCGGACCCTCACAAGCATCTTATGAAAGATTTTCCACACTCCCTCGCAAAAAATAAATAATATTATTATTATTATTATTATTATTATTATTATTATTATTATTATTATTATTATTATTATTATTATTATTATTATTATTATTTTTATTGTACTGGGAGGTACACATCCGTGCCGCTATTTCAAACATTGCGCCTGTTGAAACTCCTCTACTGGAGGAAGCCTGATTTTTAACCACCATGTTAATTCTAAAGTTTCTCAGAAGATGTCGCTATTGTAAATTTTGAAGAGTTCTGAACTGTGTCTTTTTCGATTAATATTTGTTTTCTCTCTAGTGAAAAGTGTGAACATTCTCTTCTAGATGGCACTACTGAAGAACTACAATTGTGCACCCTGGTGCGAAGTGAAGGAACTGTTTTTTGAGAAATATTGTGTTCATAAGTTTGTTATTTGTTAAATTTCTTTCAGTCATTTTTTCGGGTTGGCAGTATAACTCTTCTCTTTCCGCTTGTTTTGAATTTAGCCAATCCCGAATTTCTCTAATTAATTTTTGACCAATAACGTACGTCTTCTCCGATATGGATATGTTGCTTGATCCTAGCCAATAAAGTTGAGGGGGGTGTGGGTTCTCATTCTTGAAAGGTCTCGAATGTTCCACGAGGGTATTTAAACAGCTGATTTTCTGGTCTCCGAGCCACTTCAGTAACATCTTTCCTAGTGTGATTATGTAGCAGGGGGCGGGAAGCGCCTCTTCCTTCGGGCGGCAGTTCTTCCATAAGATAATGGCCTTCTAATAACTTCATTTCTTGCTAGCTCAGCAGTTTAACCCTCGGGGCAGGTTCGAAACTTTTATCATGTAACCTTCCTTTAAAATGTAAAAGACACTTGGTATAAATTCCGTCTCTTTAACTACAAATCGGGATAGAGAGTGCCTAACCCTCTCGAGCTCCCTCTCATATTGTTTTTGAAGTGACAACGTTTTCATAGCTTCATAATGTAATAAATTTTCCTATCGTGTCACCTCCATAGTATGGGATTAGCCCTTACATAAGCGGCCTAAGAGCCAAATAGGTTTTAAAAAGGTGTATTAGGAGTGCAAGTTACGCCTCCACTCATATTGGTATTTTGGGGCCATGTAATTATCCTGTTTCTTTACTGAATAGGCCTCAGTAGGTAGGGTATTTTTTTTTTTTTCTTTTGCTAGTTGCTTTACGTCGCACCGACACAGATAGGTCTTATGGCGACGATGGGACAAGGAAGGGCTAGGAGTTGGAAGGAAGCGGCCGTGGCCTTAATTAAGGTACAGCCCCAGCATTTGCCTGGTGTGAAAATGGGAAACCACGGAAAACCATTTTCAGGGCTGCCGACAGTGGGGTTCGAACCTACTATCTCCCGAATACTGGATACTGAATAATAATATAAGAGAATTTATTGGACTCCAACCTATTCAATACATTACGGATCTTAACATTTTTAGTTAAACATCGTTAAAATGGAGACATGTTTCGCCCTCATGTGGGGCATCATCAGTCATATCAAAGCACCTCAAAATTAAACCAGACGTCTGGTTGGAAATTATGAACATAATATGTAAGAAAGAATACATTAAAAACACGTACAAAGTCCTATCCAAAACGAAATAACAATAGACTAGTTACACATAGTAAAATACGTTAGTGGTTTCTTAATATTAAAATGAGGCCATCATATACACAGTTTATACTGTGTATAATTTCCAACCAGACGTCTGGTTTAATTTTGAGGTGCTTTGATATGACTGATGATGCCCCACATGAGGGCGAAACATGTCTCCATTTTAACAATGTTTAACTAAAAATGTTAACATCCTGTAATGTATTGAATAGGTTGGAGTCCAATAAATTCTCTTATATTATTATTGAGATTCTTTCAATACGGAAAATAAAATGATTTTCATTACTTGTAATACTGGATACTGCCCGCACTTAAGCGACTGCAGCTATCGAGCTCGGTGGTTGGGTATTTTTACCCCTGTTCTTGTGTGCCTGGAGGGCAGCTTGAAGGTAGAGTTTGGTGTGGCCTTTGAATAGGCTTGAACTTTGAGAGCGGGTTGCTCTTTCTTGAATTGTATTTTCTGCGTGCCTCGAGCAGGCTTAATTGGGAGCAAATACTCCTTGGCATGATTGGGGTTTTCTGCCCCTTTGTTGAACCTTGTGTATAAGTAAAGTTGGGCTCATTGCTCAGGGATTGTGAATCTGGGGCTCGATGCCCAAAATCCATTAATAAACTGTAATTGTACATTCTTAACTTGTTGATATACAACTGAGTTCCTGTTAAACTTGTTATTTCTTGATCTTGAAAAGAAAATATAACCTTTGTTAAAGTTTTAAATTAACTTTAATTTCGTAAGTTGAGACCTATTCATCCCAGCACCTTCTTTCACCTCTAACTACCACGGATAACTCCGTAACAAGTGGTAGCAGAGTGTGGTTGAATGGGTCTCAATTTAGCGCCTTTTGACGGCTAAACATTGCTTTGCTTTCAAACTCTAACAATTTTCTCTGTCGCTGGACTTTTCTTTCTAATTTTTCAAAACTTTTAATTTTTTTTGTCATCATGTCCGGCTCTCGTGAATTCCTCCACCCCGGCTACTTGCGCAAGGAGGAATCAATTTATGAACTATCTCTCAGAAACGTTCAATCTGGAGGCACGGTTGCAGTCGACTCCAATAAGCTAAAAGATTCCCTTGATTTGCGTATTACCATCCCGACTTTGGGAGAGAAAGAGATTGACGACGCTCTCTCCACGATCAATGATAATACTACTGAGCTAGCATCTGTAGTTAGTTTTTTTGAAGTAAGTGATCCATCTCCTAATCAACTCAAAAGAGTACAGGCTAGGTTGTACCATTTTTATAATAGGGTGTGTGATCTATTGTCTCTGAAGTTAAATGACCTCCAGGGTAAGGAAGCTAGTGCCCTTGCCGAAAACTTGTCTAAAATGTCTAGCATAGTTAGCCATTTGCTATCTGGATCTGCTATTCCTAAAGTCGACCAGCCTATGGTAGTAAATATTGTAAGTGGGGAGGATTCCTCTAAAGAGGAAGGAAGTAGTACTGAGGCGACTACACAACGAACATCTACCCCATTAGGAACCGAGTCCGATCGTCGCACGTCCATTCCACCCTTTGTGTTAAATATGGCACCTTCAGAATCTGCTTCTCCGCCACTTAAGCCCCTTTCTACTATGTCACCTGGTTTCAGCAGTTTACCCCATTCATTAGCTATGTTACTTAGAGGTATTTCCAAGTTTTCTGTTAACTCCACTACTGATGTTATTGCTTTCTTAAGGTTTTTAGTTGAATTCCAAGATCATACCCTTGTTTTTTCTCTTTCTCCATGTCAAATCCTTCAGATAATTTAACCTTATTCCATTGGTGTTCTCTCTGACAAGATAGTTAGGGCAGTTACTGAACAGTCATCCATAGAAGACTTCCATGCCCATCTGTTGGCAAATTTTATCCCCGCTCGAGCTAGATCATCGCTCATTCAAAAGTACTACTACTGAGTGCAACGGTTGGATGAGAATTTGGCAGACTTCATCCAAGACATCAAGTTTTACACTAAGGTGATTGCCCTACATTTCCCTGAAGATCAAATTGTTCAGGCCATTGTAGAAGGTATTTCACCACCTTACAGATCATATTTGTGTTTTGCGTCGCGTCCGCAAACTTTCGCTGAGTTAGAGGCTATGGCTGTCTCAGCCGAAGGAGTCAGATATGCCGATACCTTGTGTGTCGCGAAAGAACCCCCTCCATCCTCTAGTAGTTTTCGGCCTCCACCTCGCCGACCCATCACACCCCGTAAATGTTACGCTTGCGGGTCGCCTGACCATCTTCGCAATAAATGTCCATTGATCAAATCTAGTAGGACAAATAATGGAGCAAGTTCATCCCAAGGTTGTTTTAAATGCGGCGCGTTTTCACATATTGCCAAGAACTGCCCTAATGCTAACAGCACTCCCTCCTGCTCAACTTCTGGTGCAACTTCCACCAAAGCCAATAATAATAAGTGACTAGGGGCTTCGGCTGAGTCGGCGAACCCTTCTCCTCGAGGCTCAGCCCCAAGTAATCATGCCGAAATTTCAGGGAAAACTCTGTCTTCAAATTTATCTTTCGAAGGTCCCAAAGAATGTCTTAGGATTGCGGCGGATACCCCCGCACCGGTTCCTTTTCTCAAAATTGAATTAAATAGCGAACCTGTAACAGCTTTATTAGATTCAGGTAGTGTGTGTTCTATTATTTCGGCTGAATGGTACTCCAAATTGAAAACTGTTTGTAGTCTTCCTGACTTTGTTCGACTTCGGTTCAATATGTTTCCGCAAATTCCTCTCCATTAGAAACTTTAGGTTTTCTGTATGACAAAATTCGTATATCTAAATTTACTTGGAAATTTAAACTGTTTGTGGCCAAGCACTTGTCTTGCCCCATTATATTGGGAGCTGATTTCATTTCTCACACCAGTCTAGTGCTCGACCTTCAGAGCAAGTCATGCTCTTTCAAATTCGATAGTAATTCCAAAATCCCTTTGTTAAAATGTAGTTCTGTAACATGTTCATCTGTTTCGCCTACCCAGGATGAGATGTTGTTAGATCTTAGACATCTACCTGAGGAGCAGGCTGATTGTATTCGTAAGTTGTGTCAGTCATTTCCAGAGGTGTTCTCGGATACTCTTGGTGTTACTGACCTTATTGAATACAAGATTGAGGTTACGGATTCGATTCCTGTCCGTTTTCCACCTCATAGGCTATCTCCACCTAAAATGAAGGCGCTGAAAGAAATCATTGATCAGATGCTGAAGGACGGTATTATTCGGCCCTCTAAGTCGGCATATTCTTCGCCTATTTTTCTAACCCGAAACCCCAAGGTGGCTTCAGGCCTGTGATTGACTATAGGGCTCTCAATCGGAAGGTGGTGTTACAATCTGTGCCCCTTCCAGACCTTCACTCTTGTTTTTCATGGTTTCGTAAAGCTAAGTTCTTCACCTCCCGTGTCCATACTATCTGAGGTTAATGCCATCTTAACAGATGCTCCCATGCTTTTTAGGGATATTGAGAAATATCAGCGTGAAGATCCAGTGCTGGCTCCCATTATGGAAACCCTTTCTTCTGGGGAACATGTCGTCCTTTATGTATTGAGGAATGGTGTTTTATGTTGCCCGTCGAGGCATGATCAAAAAATGAAAGTTGTAGTTCCAGCTGTTCTTGTACCAATGATCTTCAAGTACTATCATGAGACCCCATTAGGGGGGCATTTAGGCATCTCCAAAACCCGTGAAAAGATTCGTGAAATGTTCATCTGGAAGGGTATGGACGGAGAAATCCATGAATTGGTAAAATCTTGTAAATCACGCTGGCTTAGTAAACCTACCATGTCAACTAAGCAAGGGCTTTTGTCCTCTCATCAAGCATTGCGCCCCATGGAACGTATCCCCAGTCAAAGAGGAATCCTAACAAGTTCATCCTTGTATGTGTAGATGGTTTTACAAGATTTTCTTGGTTATTTCCAACTAAGCTGGCTACCGCCCAGTGCACCATTACTTGTTTAAATTCCATTTTTGCTTCTTTCGGTCCGTGACAATATATTGTGTCTGATAATGCTAAAGCTTTCACATCCAATCTCTTTTGTAAATTCTGTTTTGACCTGTCCATATCGCATGTAACAACATCTGCTTACTATCCTCAACCATCTCTAGCGGAACAGGTCAACCGTAATCTAAGATCGGCCCTTATTGCCTATCATCACGACGATCATTCTAGGTGGGACACATCCCTGCATTGGTTAGCTTTTGCTTTGAATTCGGCGGTTCATGAATCTCATAAGTTTACTCCAGCTTCCTTGATGTTCAAGTTTGTATACAACACGCCGCTCTCTAACCTTTGGTCTCTTAGTGATATTCTACTTGAGACAATAGATCCAGATAATATTAAAGATCTTTGGAAGAAGGCTAAAGCCAATCTTAAAGTGTCTCATGAAAAGGTTAGGGAAAGATATGATCATGGACGGAGACTCACCAATTTGAAGGTAGGTGACCAGGTGATGGTCAAGAATTTTGTTCCCGCAGGCAAGCTTGCCGCCAGATTTCATGGGCCGTGCATAATTGTAGATTTTCTTACGCCGGTCACGTTGTTATTAAGCAATCCAGCCACCGAGAGGATATTTAGGGTTCACCTGTCCCAGGTGAAACCTGTGTAATTTCCGCACTAACTTAGCTGGTTTTTATTTTTGTTACATTTTGAAAGAAATCTGAAGGTTATATTTTTGGTTTCATTTTGAGGCCTTCTGCCCTTGGAATTATCTTCTTTGTTTCCTAATGTTCATTGTACAACCTCCCCCGACCAGTTAAACTGCTATCCTGTCCTTACCATGGCCATTACCACGCTCCCGTCTCCTGCTCAAACACACAGTGGCTAATTAAAATGAAATAAATATTTCCACGCCGCTGGCCCCTCAGCTCCACCACAAGTACTGTACCCGAAAATCATTATGGTCCAACAAATTCTGCCGCCGAGATCTTAACGTTTCAGTGCCCCCGCAGCCGCGCGGCGCCGTGCCGCTACTGGAGTAGAGCACGGGTCCGATCAACTTCAGTGAGGTCAACCAGTGTACGGCGAACCGGAGCCCTCCTCCCGGCCAAGGCTGATGTGCGGCGCACCACCAGCAACTTGCCCGCGGTCTGTATACGTTCGCCGCGTGTGCGGCGTGCTTCAGCACCACTACCCCTTTCATGGTGCAGGAGAGCGGTATCTCAGGGTACTTGAGGGGTCCGAGCGGCCTCCTGTGGACACAAGTTGCTGCGGCTGGTTTCGCCATCAAGTAATATACTTAATCAGCTACATGGATATTTCATATCAACAATTACTACATTTTTGGATTCAACTGCAACATTTGGTGGACTTAGAAAAAAATGTATTTCCTTTCAAGAATTAAAAGTTTTTCCTTCTGAATTCAACTACTACAAGCATAAATAGTTTCCATCAAAAGCTACTACAAAGAATTTTGAAACTGGATCCAACCTATTTAAGAAAACTTGTTTGTAAATCCTTCTGCAATTAATTTCTATATCAACATCATAACTTGGACCTGGTTTTAAAACAAAATTTGGCATTCTTAGGTGTCTCCCCTTGGAAGGACTTTTGGGGAGGGAGGTCTGTACCGGGCGGTACACCTCTGCGCCGCTATTTCAAACATTGCGCCAGTTGAAACTCCTCTACTGGAGGAAGCCTGAACTTTAACCACCATGTTAATTCTAAAGTTTCTCAGAAGATGTCGCTATTGTAAATTTTGAAGAGTTCTGAACTGTGTCTTTTTCGATTTATATTTGTTTTGTCTGTAGTGAGAAGTGTGAACATTCTCTTCTAGATGGCACTACTGAAGAACTACAATTGTGCACCCTGGTGCGAAGTGAAGGAACTGTTTTTTGAGAAATTTTGTGTTCATAAGTTTGTTCTTTGTTAAATTTCTTTCAGTCATTTTTTCGGGTTGGCAGTATAACCCTTCTCTTTCCGTTTGTTTTGAATTTAGCCAATCCCGAATTTCTCTAATTAATTTTTGACCAATAACGTACGTCTTCTCCGATATGGATATGTTGCTTGATCCTAGCCAATAAAGTTGAGGGGGGTGTGGGTTCTCATTCTTGAAAGGTCTCGAATGTTCCACGAGGGTATTTAAACTGCTGATTTTCTGGTCTCCGGGCCACTTCAGTAACATCTTTCCTAGTGTGATTATGTAGCAGGGGGCGGGAAGCGCCTCTTCCTTCGGGCAGCAGTTCTTCCATAAGATAATGGCCTTCTAATAACTTCATTTCTTGCTAGCTCAGCAGTTTAACCCTCGGGGCAGGTTCGAAACTTTTATCATGTAACCTTCCTTTAAAATGTAAAAGACACTTGGTATAAATTCCGTCTCTTTAACTACAAATCGGGATAGAGAGTGCCTAACCCTCTCGAACTCCCTCTCATAATGTTTTTGAGGTGACTACGTTTTCATAGCTTCATAATGTAATAAATTTTCCTATCGTGTCACCTCCGTAGTATGGGATTAGCCCTTGCATAAGCGGCCTAAGAGCCAAATAGGTTTTAAAAAGGTGTATTAGGAGTGCAAGTTACGCCTCCACTCATATTGGTATTTTGGGGCCATGTAATTGAACTGTTTCTTTATTGAATAGGCTTCAGTAGGTTGGGTATTTTTACCCCTGTTCTTGTGTGCCTGGAGGGCAGCTTGAAGGTAGAGTTTTGTGTGGCCTTTGAATAGGCTTGAACTTTGAGAGCGGGTTGCTCTTTCTTGAATTGTATTTTCTGCGTGCCTCGAGCAGGCATAATTGGGAGCAAATGCTCCTAGGCATGATTGGGGTTTTCTGCCCCTTTGTTGAACCTTGTGTATAAGTAAAGTTGGGCTCATTGCTCAGGGATTGTGAATCTGGGGCTCGATGCCCAAAATCCATTAATAAACTGTAATTGTACATTCTTAACTTGTTGATATACAACTGAGTTCCTGCAATACTTGTTATTTCTTGATCTTGAAAAGAAAATATAACTTTTATTAAAGTTTTAAATTAACTTTAATTTCGTAAGTTGAGACCTATTCATCCCAGCACCTTCTTTCACCTCTAACTACCACGGATAACTCCGTAACAATTATTATTATTATTATTATTATTATTATTATTATTATTATTATTATTATTATTATTATTATTATTATTATTATTATTATTATTTGTTACGGCTGGAGATGCCAGAAGATGTAAAAGTTGTGGGTTATGCTGATGATGTGGCTGCTGTGATAGTAACTCGTAACCTAGAGCTGGCTCAATTTAAATTGAATCAGGTGATGCGACGTGTCAAAGAATGGATGATAAAGCACAAGTTAGAATCACAGATCATAAAACGGAAATTATCCTTCTGACGAGGAAAAGGATTAATACTGTTGTACCGATGCAGATCGGGCAGATAGCCATCGAAACAACTAGGAGCACAAAATATCTTGGTGTAACGCTTGATACTAAGCTTACATCTTGGGACCACATCCAACGGGTAACAGATAAGGCAGCGAAAACCATGACTGCACTGAGTAGACTTATGGGAAATATCAAGGGGCCGAAATCTAGTAAAAGGCGGCTTCTCATGTCGATTGTTCAATCGATACTGTTATACAGTTCGGAAATTTGGGCTGAATCGTTATAAATTGTGAAATATCGGAGAAGAATTGCGGCTGTACAACGGAGAGCAGCTTTACGAATTGCTTGCGCATATCGTACAGTATTAGAACCCACGATTCTAGTAGTAACAGCAGTAGCTCCTATTGATTTGTTGGCCTTCGAAAGACAATAAATTTGGCTCACACAAGAAGAGCTAGGAAGGAAAAGGGCAAAGGCTTTGGCTCTTATTCGCAGAATGCAACGATGGCAAACAAGATGGGAAGATGATTCTAGAGGGAAATGGACTAAAAGACTGATACCTTCTCTGGGCGTATGGGTTGGCCGAAATCATGGTGAAGTGAACTACTATCTCACACAGTTCTTGACAGGTCATGGATACTTCCGAAAATTTCTTCATAACCTAGGGCTAGCAACTAGTCCGGCGTGCATATACTGCGGTGATATCGATGACGTATTACATACTTTCTTTGTGTGTGTTCATTGGCTGCCACAAAGAAGATGCTTAGAAGTTATGCAGGGCGAAATGACGCCAGAAGGGATTGTGTCAGTAATGCTACGAAGTCAAGAATCTTGGGACCAGGTGGCAGTTTACGTAGAAAATATTCTGCGTCAGAAGAAGAAGGACCTGGATGATTATGACAGACAGTAAAGCAGAAGAAGGAAGATGAAGCACAAGATGCATTAAGCAGGACATCCGTCCTGAAGTAATGCGAGAGCGGTTTCCGGGGCGGAGATAAACTTCGTGGGAAAAGGGAGTGTGATTTTTAGTGGGTAATAATCTCCACACACTTGTTGAGTGCGGACCCTCACAAGCATCTTATGAAAGATTTTCCACACTCCCTCGCAAAAAAAAAAAAAAAAAAAAAAAAAATTATTATTATTATTATTATTATTATTATTATTATTGTTGTTGTTGTTGTTGTTATTTCTGCACATGAGCAGTATTTCACCACCTGTATTTATTTTGCTATTTCAGACATTTCTACAGTAAATAAAACAGTTACATTTGACATCTTGAAACAGCATAACAGGCAGGAAGAACGTTCTGCCATGGAAAATGTTCTGACAATGATGATGATGATGATGATGATGATGATGATGATGATGATGATATCAGTCCATCGACTCGTTTGATACATTACAGACTATCCAGTTCATGTCCGTATCGATATGACAATCTAAGATTCAAAGAAATGTTTAACCACCTAATCTATACCTTTATTTGCCTTTGGCAATTTTATAAAATCATTCATAGTACAGACATCATCAGCTACATTCACTTCACCACCATCGTCCTTCCCCCATTAGAGAAACTTATCGTGAGAAGAGAACCTAAGCATAAGCATAACCTAAGCATTGGTTCTATGACCCAATAACAGGTTTTTGAAGACTCATAGGTGCCACAATGTTGTCCTGCAGCAGTTCTTTCACTTACCAGTAATAAACCAACAGGAGCTGACGAACCAAATACAACCAGACTAAGCCTGGATCAAGTTGGACTCTACTGTCTGAGCTACTCAGCCTGGTGCAATAGAAAGAGGAAACAAGAATCTCCTCATCTTCATCCACTTCTCCCTCTCATTTTCATCAACGCTCACCAAGGGACAGAACTGAACTTGTAGACGATACCCCATTTCTTCTGGCTAAATTCCACCAAGGTGTTCTCTCCTCCCGAAGTTTATTCATTTGTTACCCAATCTACCCGACTCACCTTCAACGTTTTCCCATCACACTTCAGAGGCTTTTATTCCATTTCTTTCTGTAACCACTTATTTCACCATCCACTGCTTTGTTCTTCCTTCTAATATGCATATTTGTATTTCAGATACGAAAATTTCTTCCTTTAAGAAAAGTTCTTCGCTTGAGGTAGTCCTGTCATAACCCAAATAACAATAGTCATCAACCTCACTTCATTCCATTATTATTATTCTTTTAGATGTATTTATTTTCATCACGTACTCCTGGTCAACTATTAATAAACCAAACACCTTGGTTGTTGAAAAACAGATAAGGAAGTACACGAGAAACTGGTTCTTTGGAAGAAACTTAAGGAATTTGAATTGAAAATGAGTAAAACAAAGACCATATGAAGAGAAGAGAAACGAATTCAAAAATCTGTTTGGAGAGAATCAAATTAGAATCACTTGAAGACAACACCACCAAGCAGAACTCAGAAAGCATCTAACTCTTACAATCAAGTCAGAATTTTTTTTATTTTTTTATTTATTGGTGACAAAAGGTCCCATGAGCCTTTGGCTCGTGATAGGGCCAATACAGTACATACTTTTTTAAGGCAACACAATAATTACATTTCATATACAATGGCTTTTCTGTAAAGTGACAAGTACATCATAGTTTTTTCAGTACTTTGGGATATTAAGATCTCCCAGAAATCCAATATAATTATGTACCACAACTGTTCTGTAGCAACTCTCATCTATTGTTTGGAAGCATGATGTCCGTTACATAAAGACCTTGGCAGAATTCAAGCAACAGAACTGAGATTCATCAGAACAGTGAAATAAAAGACCAGAAGGTGCAATATCAGAAATTAAGTGAAAAGGAAGCCAAGATCAAGGATTAGATACAATGACTCATTTCAAAATCAAATCAAAATCTCTTTATTTGCAAATGAGGTGTCTACCTTGGTGGCAAATGGTACACTAAAATACATTATCGTCAAGCACTAAATATTAAATTAACAACAGAAGAAAATTTTCCTATAATACAATATTATACAATTTACGCTAACATTTTTTGCTATTAAACAGCTCATCCTTAATAAATTTATATTGTTTACAAAATTCTACTTATAATATCTCCTGTACTACTTACAAATATAGTCAACTGATATACAGTATGTGGAATTACTTCAAAAGATACTGTACAACTGGTATAAGATTAAAATTTACATTGCATTAATTTACTTTTTTTTTTTTACCCATTCTGGAACCTAAGTAGCATAACAACCTGCTGCATCTTAACCAGAGCCCCTTTTGCCACCACTTTTCAGAGTTCCTGAAGGGCCTTCACAGCTACCGTAGCGGTCCCAGGGTCCTCGAAGTCCCCGCTGTACTTCACCCCTACAGGCAGTCCCCTACTTTGGCTGTCCAAACTCCTTAGACCAGGGGATGGAATTAATTTATTCACACATATTTTTTATTTACATTAACCTGCACTGGTCGAATGCCCTCTAACATTTCATTTATTTTCTCTGTTGCTGTTTATTCTCTTCTTGAATATCTGTACAGATTTTGGAAAAGGATCAAACACTACCCCTGGTAAACTGTTCCACTCCTTCACGCCCTTCCCAATGAATGAAAATTTACCCCAATCGCTTCTGCTAAAATTCCTTCTAATTTTATATTTGTGGTCAGTCCTGCCGATATAATTGTTTTCCAACTGAAGCCTCTCATGGATATCTCCCCATGCTTCTTCTCCTGTATAGGCTCTATGTAATCCTACAAGTCTAGTTTTCTCCCTTCTCTCACTTAAAGTTTCCCACCCAAGTTCCTTTAACATTTCTGATACACTACTCTTTCTCTTGAAATCCCCTGTTACAAATCTTGCTGCTTTCCTCTGCACACTATCTATTTCTTTTATTAGGTATTCTTGGTGAGGATCCCAAACACTGTTTGCATATTACAATAATGGACGAACCATACTTAAGTAACTTCTCTCTTTTAATTCTTTGTTGCATCCTTTAAGTAGCCCCATTATGACATGTAATTATCTGTATGCTTTCCCAACAATGTCATCCACATGACCCTTCCAGTGCAAATTACTTTCAAATCTCACACCTAAGTATTTGCACTTGCCATCTTTTGGGATAACTACCTCATCCAAAGTATAATCAAATTCAGTTTTAAAGCTCCTGTTTGTAAATGTTGTAACAGTTGATTTGCCTCCATTAACCTTCATATTATTCTCTTCAACCCATTGTTGGATACTCTCAAGGTCCCTTTGTAATTCTGAAAAATCCTCAATGGTATTTATTTCCCTATAAACAATTATGTCACCTGTATACAATCTTATTTTTGATGTTATATTATTCCCTAAATCATTTACGTATATTAAGAAAAGTAATGGACCGATTATACTACCCTGTGCAATTCCCTTCCAAACTTTCTCTTCCTGTGATACATTACTTCCTACTTTGAATTTCTGAACCCTTGAATTTAGAAATGTTCTTATCCAAAGTATAACCCTTACGTCCAAACCTATTCCCTCCAATTTCTTTAGTAATATTCCATGTTCCACTCTATCAAAGGCTTTGGAAAGATCTATGGCTATGCAATCTAACTGACCTCCTGAATCCTACTGATCTGATATGTCCTGCTGAAATCCCACCAGTTGTGCCTCATAAGAAAATTCCTTTCTAAATCCATACTGGCTCCTCATGAACCAATTTTTATCATCACATATCCCTCTGATGTACTTTGATATTAAACTCTCCAGTATTTTACAAACTATGCTGGTCAGGTTGATTGGTCTGTAGTTCTCTGGTTTCCTTTTATCACCCTTTCCTTTATAAATTGGTATTATTATAGATTCCTTCCATTCCTTTGGTATTACACTATTATTTATGACATAGTCAAAGAGAAATTTTAAATAAGGCACTATGTACCACCCCATTGTCTTTAATACCTCCCCAGTAATTTGATCACTTCCTGCTGCTTTTCCTTGCTGAAGCAGTTGGATTTCTCTGAAAATATCGGCATTTGTGAATGAGAAGCTTCTCGTTTCCCTCTGTGTCTCTCCCTCTCTATCTTCTGTTTCAGTTTCGAACTCCTGACAATCATCTACTGAATCTCTGAATTCCCTACTAAAGAGGCTTGCTTTCTCAGTGTCTGATAAATAGTGTTCACCCCCTTCTCCCACCATTGTAGGAATTTGGATTCCTTTTCTTTTTTTATTCCTAATGTCAGTGTTATTCAGAAACATAAACTTCAGTGGTATGGACAATGAGAGAAATGCAAGGAAATACACCGTTCAAAAAAATTAGGGGAACAAGTTTTTGAACATATGCTATACTCCACTAAACAATACCTCACACCCAGGTATACAGTAATACCAACTAAACATTTAGTCTTTACCGTTAAAGTGTACAGAAGAACATCAATGGATTTCCGTTCATTTTTAGAACACAAATGGAAATGTCCAAATAGGGATAAAAAGAGTGATAACAGTCCTCCAGGGTGGATTTTTATCACAGTTGGAGAGCTTCAGTATGGTATATGTCCTCCACAAGCATTTATCACAGCTTGGCACCTGCATGGCATGCTCCGTATAAGTTGACGGAGGTCACGTTGCGGTATCAAGTCCCATTCTTCAATGAGAGCCTGTTCAAGGTCTTGGAGAGTCTGTGGTGGAACAGGACGCCCACGAACACTTCTGTCAAGCTTATCCCACACATGCTCGATGGAATTAAGGTCAGGACTCACTGCTGGCCATTCCATTCCTTGAATGTCCAGTTCTCGTAAGACAGCTCTCGTGATGCGTGCTGCATGAGTACGATTTCAGGGCCAACACCGTATGCGGCAACCAACACATGCTGTAGCAGTATCTGCTCGATGTATCCCGCAGACGACAACAAGATCCGTACGGCCACTCCACACCATCACAGAACTTTGTCTGAATCAGTCGCCTTCCTGGACAACATTTGGCATGTACTGCTCACCGCAGTGTCTCCATCACGCTGTGTCAGGGGAACATGTGAACAACACAGGTCTCCATTGGTGAAGTTGCCAGTTGACGTGGGTACGAGCTGCGCGATGTTGCTGCGTTAAACGGAGCACTCGAACAGGACGTCTGGGTCGTATGGACACTTCTCTTAACCTGTTCCTTACTGTCTGTTCAAGCACCGTGACGCCAGTGACCCTCCTGAAGTCCTGCTGCAGTTCTATGGCAGTTGTTGAACAACGCTGCAACGCATAGAGGGTCAGGTATCGGTCATCCAGTCGGGTTGTCATGCATCCACGACCTTGTACAACTCTCTTTGTGAAGTGGCCTGCCTCACTGTAGCAATTCCACAAGCGGTGAATAACTGACGGAGATACATTGAAATCGACAGCAACGCGATGAAAAGTCCATCCTTCCTGGATCAAAGTGATGGCCCTTGCGACTGAACCTCGTTAAGATGTCTCATGGAATGTGATGGATGACATACAATGTGCTCAAATAACCACAGTAGTCTGTGTAGCTCACAACGACACGCGGACGCACCGATATTCACTTTGTTTCGAGGGGTCACCTGACATTTTAATGCATGGCTACACATACAGATGGAGTATAACTTCGATTTGACATACCCTGAGTAGCTAAGATCTCAAGGTATACTGTACAACCATTGGAACCCCATCTACCAAATTAACGTTCACATACCAGATGTTACAAAACATGTTCCCCTGATTTTTTTGAATTGTGTACTTCAACCTCAAAGTGGAAGGAAAAAGACTAAAGAAATGTTGGATGAAGAATGAGAAATCGGAGGTGGAGGAAAAGAGATTCACATGGGAAGATGTCAAAGAACAAAAAAAATATATATATAAAGATAGGAAGAACTAATATTATTAAAACCAAAAGTTGAGAATTTGTCTTTAACTAAGTGTTTTACATTGGAAATTATTTTATTCACAAATAATTTACTGTAACCATTACTTCTAACTACTGTATGGATGACTTTTAATTCTTTATTAAGTTTTACAAGAGATAATGAAATATTGAAAGCTCTGTAAACTATACTATAGAATGTAGCTCTCTTTTTTTTTTTTAGAGTTGGGGTGTTTAGAGACCCATTTTATAGCATTTACCGGGTGTAAGTATAAGTTTTTCCCAGTTTTTGTGGTAAAGAAACCACATATCTTTTGCAAGGGATTTTTTTTTTTTTTTAATTCAAAATATTGGTCATTGGCTTCTACACACTTCGCCCAACTTTCAGGTAAGTTATGAATAACATGCCAGAAAAACTGCTTGTCTTTTGCGGCAAACCATTCGTTCAACCATTTTCCAACTTCCTTGAAATTGCTGAAGTGCTGCTCTGCGAACGCGTGCCCCATTGATGCGAAGCGGTGATAGTCAGATGGCACCAGGTTGGGGGAATGTGACGGGTGTGGAAGGATGTTCCACCCACGCGATTTCAAGGTGTCTTTCACTGGTTTTGCTGTGCAAGACGGCGCACTGTCCTGTAACAAAATCACTTATAGTCTTCTGGCCCATTCCGGTCAACTTTTGATCAACGTGTGATTTAAATTAATCATTTGTTGGTGATAGCGTTGTGCATTAATGGTTTTGCCAGGCTTCCAGAGTTCATAATACACAATATCGCTACCAGAGCGCACACTGCCTTTCACATTGAAATCACCATGTTTCAATTGTCGAAACCATGTCTCAGATGTTCTAATCGATGGAGCGTGTTCACCACATGTTTCTACCTGCAAACGATGACTTTCCACAGCCTTTTCCTTTTGAATAAATAATTGATTTAAAATGAAATTACCATTGGTAATTAGTATTGTTAAAACATCGGCCACATATCTACACCCCAAAAAAAAAAATTTATTCATTTTATTAATTTAGGAATTTTCTAAGTTATCTAAATAAATCTCTGCCAAGAGCCACGAAGCCAACAGTCCCATGGGAAGTCAATGTTCATGATAAATATTATCGTTAAAGCAAATGTAATTATTACTGAGGGCAAATTTTAATATACTGTAGTTGGAAATTCTTCTATTTCCATGGAACTTAATTTTCTATGTTGTTTCAAATTAGTTTCTAGTAAGGCTATAGCTTTCATACAGAAATATTTGGATACATATTAGTGATGTCATATGAAATTAATGAATGATAAGGTTGAATTTTTAAGTTCTTAGTAATATTGCAAAATTCTATGGTATTTTTTAGTATCCTTGACAAAAAGACAGCGTGTTTTTCTGGACATCGAGAAAATATGACCATGTACCACGCGGGCATATATGGGAATGTTTGAGACATAACAAAGTGCCTGATGACATCATAGCACGAGTACAACGATTATATGATGAAACCAAGTGTTGTGTCCAGGTCCAGGATGAAGGTCAGGTTGGTTTGAAACAAAGAGTGGAGTCCAGCAAGGAAGTTGTCTTTCACCACTTCTCTTCATAATCATAATGGATGAAGTTTTTAAAAGCGCCTGCTTTTTACTGATGATGTAATGGTATGGGGTGAGACAGAAGCAGAAGTACAAACTTGACTAGATCTCTGGAATGAAGCTTTTACAACCTTAGGTCTCAAAATCAGAAAAACTAAGACAGTTGGCTTGGTGATGAGTAGAAACTCTCCCACTGTTCATCTAAGAATAAGTGGAGATTGGGAGATGGATATTGTAGACAACTTCCAGTATTTAGGTAGTGTTCTGTCATCAGACAATACCATACATCAAGGGATTAGCAACAGAATACAGAAAGCTTCCAAATTCTATCACACTGTACGTCAAATACTTTGGAATGAAACATTTCCGTTAGTTCCCAAGGTCAGCTTGTACAAAATATATCTAGTACCTATATTGATGTATGGCCTGGAAGCAGCAACACTTACTGGACCAACAAAGAGTCCTCTTCAAGCAACAGAAATGAAATTCCTCTGTTCTTGTCTACAGAAAACAAAAATGGATAAAATAAGGAATGTGGATATCTGACAACACCTTGGATTGGAAAGAAGCTTGCTGGAGACTCTAGAAGTGAAGAGATTGCAATGGTATGGTCACATGAAAAGAATGAACCCTCACAGGACTCCTCGAACATACTTTGACCACAATGTTCCTGGGAAGAAACCAAGAGGAAGACCTCGTGATGTTTGGGAAAAACAGATAATGAAGGACCTTGAAATTAGAGATGTGAACTGGTGTCATTTATATGAGCAGCATCTGTGGATGGATAGAACAAACTGGAGGAGGCTTGTACACAACCGCACCCGGCTTGCTGGAGTGAAGAAATGATGATGATGATGAGGGCTAGGTCTCAGGTGTCTCATCAGCCTTAGCTGTGGGAAGTCAGGGATTCATTGTAATTAATTCATTAAGGAGGAATCCGTGTTTTATTCTGAGGTTTCTCTGAATTTTGTTGGTAGGATCATTCTTAATAAATTGGAAAGTATTGTTTGAAAAAAAATTGTTGGGGTCTGTTAAATATTCATGTTTATCCATGATAACAGTTGTATTCCCTTTGTCGGTTTTAGTTATTATGAGGTTATCGTTTCTAATTTTCTTCATAAAATCTACAAGTTATTTATTATTGTTTTCCTTGTCGATTACAATAATGTCCACTCTTCTTGTACTGCCGTTGTCAGCAATGTAGTGGACTTCCTTAAAAACTTCATAATTCTTTACTGAAAAAGAAGTTGCTATGTTGCTCCTATTTGGATGGTGGTGAGTGTTACGGTTCACAGTGCAGACAAGAGCCTAGGATGTGTGTTAAGGTTTCTGTTTCATTACAGTGTCTGCAGTAGGTTCCATCCAGGCTTTGACCGTGGAAGGCCCTTACGGGAGTGACATTGCCTTGTAGTTTGACTGCATCTCTCCATTCAGAACAGCTGACTCCCGTTCTTGTTTCCATCCCTCTGTTAGGAAAGAAGGAAAGATCTTCATTGGGGTAATTGGGGTAATCACATAAATGGGATTGTAAATAAAGGATACAGATCTCTGTGCATGGTTATGAGGGTGTTTAGGGGTTGTAACAAGGATGTAAAGGAGAGGGCCTATAGTCTCTGGTGAGACCCCAACTAGAGTATGGTTCCAGTGTATGGGACCCACACCAGGATTACTTGATTCAAGAACTGGAAAAAATCCAAAGAAAAGCAGCTCGATTTGTTCTGGGAGATTTCCGACAAAAGAGTAGTCTTACAAAACTGTTGCAAAGTTTGGGCTGGGAAGAACTGGGAGAAAGAAGACGAGCTGCTCGATTAAGTGGTATGTGTAGGATGCTAAAGGGTTTATTGTGTCACCTATTCAATACATTTAAATTTATAAAAATTTAGGAATTTATTACCATTTCCATTTGAGACATGTTTCGCCCTTCTTTGAGGGCATCATCAGTCATACTACCACCTCAAGGCATAAATCAGGTACCTGATCAGTAATTAAAATATAAACGCTAAGATACAAACTAAACATATTACAATGGAAAAAAAAAAAGCAATGTTCAGTGATAATACAGATAAACAATATATGTTTCCGAGCTGTCAGTGGAGAAATGGTGTGGAATGACATTAGTGGACGAATACATTTGAGTGGTGTCGTTAAAAGTAGGAAAGATCACAATATGAAGATAAAGTTGGAATTCAAGAGGACAAACTGGGGCAAATAATCATTTATAGGAAGGGGAGTTAGGGATTGGAGTAACTTACCATGGGAGATGTCCAAAAAATTTCCAATGTCATTGAAATCATTTAAGAAAAGTTTAGGAAAATAACAGATAGGGAATCTGCCACCTGGGCGACTGTCCTAAATGCAGATCAGGATTGATTGATTGATTGATTGATTGATTGATTGATTGATTGATTGATTGATTGATTGATTGATTGATTGATTGATTGATTGATTGATTGATTGATTGATTGATTGATTGATTGATTGATTGATTGATTGATTGATTGATTGATTGATTGATTGATTGATTGATTGATTGTTACCAAAGAGGCACCTTTACAATCTGTACGTAGGTGACACCAAGTTTTAAATTTGTCTCTTCTTAAATGTCTCCGTACGTCAGTAGATATTTTAGATGTCATGGAATCTCCATCATCTAAATCTAGTTCTTTCACACATTTTAATCTGTCAGCTTGGAGATGTCCGGTGGCATTAATGTAGTCATTATGGGATTTACCCAGATCATTATATTGCAATTTTCAAAAGCCGTGAGTGTTGTAAAAAAATAGTCTATTCTTATGTATTGACGTTAAAAAGGACTTATTTCGTATGTAAAATAAAACTAATATTAGTTTCATACATAAATACATTATCATTATAGACTGTTATGACTTTCAGTGTTCAGTCTGCAAGCCTCTGTGAATTTACTAAATGTCGCCATATCCTCTATTTACAACTAGTGCTGTGGCCTCATTTAGTTCTACACCTCTTATCTTTAAATCGTTAGAAACTGAGTCTAACCATCGTCGTCTTGGTCTCCCTCTACTTCTCTTACCCTCCATAACAGAGTCCATTATTCTCCTAGGTAAGCTACCCTCCTCCATTCGCCTCACATGACCCCACCACCGAAGCCGGTTTATACGTACAGCTTCATCCATCGAGTTCATTCCTAAATTAGCCTTTATCTCCTCATTCCGAGTACCTTCCTCTCATTGTTCCCACCTGTTTGTACCAGCAATCATTCTCACTACTTTACAGTCTGTTATTTCTAACTTATGAATAAGATATCCTGAGTCCACCCAGCTTTCGCTCCCGTAAAGCAAAGTTGGTCTGAAAACAGACCGATGTAAAGATAGTTTCGTCTGGGAGCCAACTTCCTTCAACTGCGAGCTCACTGCATTAGCTTTACGACACCTTAATTCAATCTCACTTACTATATTACCATCCTGGGAGAACACACAACCTAAATACTTGAAATTATCGACCTATTCTAACTTTGTATCACCAATCTGACATTCAATTCTGTTGAATTTCTTACCTACTAACATCAATTTAGTCTTCGAGAGGCTAATTTTCATACCATACTCATTGCACCTATTTTCAAGTTCCAAAACTAGTATTTCGGCACAATCTGCCATTAAGATCAAGTCGTCAGCATACGCCAGACTGCTTACTACATTTCCACCTAACTGAATCCCTCCCTGCCACTTTATACCTTTCAGCAGATGATCCATGTAAACAACGAACAGCAAAGGTGAAAGATTACAGCCTTGTCTAACCCCTGTAAGTACCCCGAACCAAGAACTCATTCTACTATCAATTCTCACTGAAGCCCAATTGTCAACATAAATGCCTTTGATTGATTTTAATAATCTACCTTTAATTCCATTGTCCCCCAGTATAGTGAACATCTTTTCCCTCTGTACCGTGTCATATGCTTTCTCTAAATCTACGAAACATAAACACAACTTCTTCATTCCTCTCATAGCATTTTTCATTTACCTGACACATACTGAAAATCTGATCCTGACAGCCCCTCTGTGGTCTGAAACCACACTGGTTTTCATCCAACTTCCTCTCAACCACTGATCGCACCCTCCCTTCCAAGATACCAGTGAATACTTTGCCTGGTATATTAATCAATGAGATACCTCGATAGTTGTTTCAATCCTTCCTGTTCGCGTGCTTATAGATAGGTGCAATTACTGTTTTTGACCAATCCGAAGGTACCTCACCAATACTCCATGTTAATACTACTCTATGAAGCCATTTCATCTCTGCCTTCCCATTATACTTCACCATTTCAGGTCTAATTTCATCTATTAATGCTGCTTTATGAAATTGGACTTGATTTACCATCCTTTCCACTTCCTCAAGAGTAATTTCACCATCATTTTCCTCCTCCCCATGAGCTTGGCTGTTTGCAACACCACCAGGATGATTTCCTTTTACATTGAGAAGATGTTCAAAATATTCCCTCCACCTCTCCAGTATTTCCTTGGGATCTATTATGAGTTCACCTGAATTACTCAAAACACTGTTCATTTCCTTTTTCCCTCCCTTCCTAAGATTCTTTATTACTGTCCAGAAAGGTTTTCCTATTGCTTGACCTAACCTTTCCAGGTTATTACCAAAATCTTCCCAAGACTTCTTTTTGGATTCAACGACTATTTGTTTCGCTCTGTTTCTTTAATCTACATACAAATTCCTGTCTACCTCGGCCCTTGTTTGGAGCCATTTCTGATAATCCTTCTTTTTATGTTCACAAGCTGCTCTCACTTCATCATTCCACCAAGATGTTCGCCTTTTCCCATCTTTACACACAGTTGTTCCTAGGCATTCCCTTGCTATTTCTACTACAGCATCCCTGTATGCCACCCATTCACTTTCTATATCCTGAACCTGCTTACTGTCTACTGTTCGGAACTTCTCACTAATCATATCCATGTACTTCTGTCTAATTTCCTCGTCCTGGAGATTGTCTGCCTTTATTCATTTGCAAACAGATTTTACTTTCTCTACCCTAGGCCTAGAGATACTTAGTTCACTACAGATCAGATAGTGGTCTGTATCATCGAAAAATCCCTGGAAAACTCATACATTCCTAACAGATTTCCTGAATTCAAAGTCTGTTAAGATATAGTCCATTATGGATCTGGTACCCCTAGCCTCCCATGTGTAGCGGTGAATAGCCTTATGCTTGAAGAATGTATTCGTAACTGCCAAACCCATATTATCACAGAAGTCCTGCAAATGCTTCCCACTCCCATTAGCTTCCATATTGTGTCCTTCAAATTTGGCCTATAATGAATATTTTATTGAATGTGATAAATGGATGGTATCATTCTTTCAGGAGTGTAATATGTTACAAGTTTATTTATTTTTTTATGCTATTTGCTTTACGTCGCACTGACACAGATAGGTCTTATGGCGACGAGGGGACAGGAAAGGCCTAGGAGTTGGAAAGAAGCAGCCATGGCCTTAATTATGGTACAGCCCCGGCATTTGCCTGGTGTGAAAGTGGGAAACCACGGAAAACCACCTTCAAGGCTGCCGACAGTGGGACTCGAACCCACTATCTCCCGATTACTGGATACTGGCCGCACTTAAGCGACTGCAGCTATCGAGCTCGGTACAAGTTTATTATGACCCAGTTGTGTCTTTGTGCTGAGAACAATTTTGAACAGGTAGGGTGGACAGTGTATTGATTTTTCAATCAACCGGCTCGTCGTAGTCATGTAACCAGTCAGGAGTTTCTCAAGGCCGCTCCAATCGATAACACATGGCGAATGTTCACAAAGTAATACTTTCTTGAATTATGTGAACCTATCAAGTGAAAGTACGATGTCCAATTACGATGTAATGTAAGACCACTCCTCCAAGTGTAAATGCTAAATACTTGTGCTTTAGGGATAAACGCTCTCTGCTACTTCGACGTGCTTGTCTTCTTTTTCTTCTCCTTCTTCGACATGACTTTCTATTGCGATGTTCTCCAAGTGAAGCAGATTTTCGAGGACAAGTTACGTATTATTCTACAATAATTTCCACGCGGTCGTGTGTGTGTGATCACATTCTAAAATTTTTGTGTCAGTTTCAACTCTCATCGAGGCAAGAAAGAAGAGGACCTTTACATACTCAATATCTCCACCAGGATGTCTCATCCATCTTCTGGAAGAGTGATCTACGTGAAATTGGAAATGGACTTTGCTGTCAACATGCAGTGTTAAAAATATAGGCACCATCTGACATGGGGGAGATATCGACTGGACGCAGATTACCATGTAAGCTGATCACCATGTGAGCAGATTCCTTCATTGATGGCAAGATCCAATTTCATCAGAAATTTAAGTACCTTTTTATAATAATTTCTACGTTCATCTTTGTAGAAGTAGTACGATCCTATTCAATGATGGTAGTATTTCTGTTAGATTAGAGCCTTTTGGCAATATTTCCATTCTTCTTTCTTAAGGGGTAATGGTAGTTTTGTTACATTGTGTGTAAATGATTTGTTGGACTCTATTAGCGTAGTTAGTCAGTGAATGTCTTCTAATATTGTTTTAAATGTCCTTCCAAATGCTTAGAATGCTATTTAAAAATCCTAGACTTCTCCGATAAAAGATAATTTTATGTGAGATTAATTTCAAATGTAAGAACTTGTGTGGGACAAAATTACGTCGTATCTGATATGTTGAATTTCAGAGTATATTTCACCTTACGCTTTTCAATGGATTTATGCAAGGTAGTGTCATCAGTTTCAGTGACAAATTCAGATTTTTGGTAGAATAAAAATAATAATAATAATAATAATAATAATAATAATAATAATAATAATAATAATAATAATAATAATAATAATAATAATAATAATAATAATAATAATAATAATAAAGTTGAAGGTCAGGTTAAACTGAAATTTAATGCTCATGAGTGGTAAATGTTATTTGCTATTATTGTGTTATTTTTGATGTGTGCTCTGTTAGTGGATTATGAGCCTGGAATACGGTAGATCCTGAGGGATTAATTGTGTAATTTTATTTGGTGAAGCATGTGTCTAGAGAACCATGCCTTCTGTGAATTTGGAGCACTTGTTAAATAATGTGGATGAGATTTAGGAGTAATAATAGTTTATCGCAACTCATGAACCATATGTTCGATGACATTAAGATTAATATTTATGTGCGTGGTATTTGTCGACCAATTCTCCTGAATATTGAATTGCTGATTTTCTAGATGATCAACGTTGTGATAACTCTGCTATTTTTCTTTCCAAGTGATTGCCCAGATTCAATCACATTTCTATGAGTGTCGAGTGCTACGATTTATCAGATACCGTCATCTGAATATTCCATGGATAGGAAAATAAAAATCAAAACTTAAATTTAAATTCCAGAATCTGATTGTAAGATATGTAAATAATAATCGTGAGTCATTTGTGTGAGTGTGGAATGTGTGCAGTAGTTAGTGATATTTTTCTGTGACTATTCACTGACAGGTTATTTGTTAAGTTTTGTTAAAAGTGACATTCCCCTTTATTTCCGTGACAAATGTGTATTTACTTCATTTTATTTTATTTTTTTTCAATTATAAAACTTAATTCTATATTTTCATTATTATCTATTTACAATACCATTACATTAGGCTAACGTTACATAATATAATAATTTATGTAGATGTATTATTGTAGATAGTATTAAAGATTGAAACTTTCAAATTTAATTATCTCAATGAATATTGAATTTTCACGACCACATTGTAATCGAAAGCGACTTTCAACCTATTAGGTCGTGTTACGTACATTTAGTACGTGATGAAGAGATGTTAAGTACAGAACAAAAATGGCCAACCAGACACCAGTGGGATCCGAACCCACAACCTCCCGATTTCGCGCCGGTTGCTCTACCAATTGAGCTATGGTGGCCTAGGCCATCTTTGTTCTGTTGGAAAGGATCTAAGCTACAGGTCTGGTACTACTACCATCACACTGTAGAGTGCATTCAAGTTGCCCGTTGAGGGCCAAGTCAATGAATATTGAATTTTCACGACCACATTGTAATCGAAAGTGACTTTCAACCTATTAGGTCGTGTTACGTACATTTAGTACGTGATGAAGAGATGTTAAGTACAGAACAAAGATGGCCTAGGCCACCATAGCTCAATTGGTAGAGCAACCGACGCGAAATCGGGAGGTTGTGGGTTCGGATCCCACTGGTGTCTGGTTGGCCATTTTTGTTCTGTACTTAACATCTCTTCATCACGTACTAAATGTACGTAACACGACCTAATAGGTTGAAAGTCGCTTTCGATTAATTATCTCAGTTTGTAGAAGATATGAGATTCCCCCTTTTTCCTGTGTACCCTTCATTTGCAAAGTTAAATGACACCATTATAAATTAATTTTCTGCATTAATTTAAAATTTATGAATTTTCTTGTGTAAAAGTAGATGCTATCACGATAGCATAGGAAAGTTTAATATGGGATAGCTTATTGTTGTTAAAAATTTCTAACTTGCTGATAATTCAACCAGTGATAGGAGGAGGTTCTCCCACAATAACTTTTATTTTTTATTCAAGCCAGATGTGGGCTAATTGTTATTTTATTTCCATTGCAATAAAGCGCAGGCTTCGTTATGATTTGAGAAGGAAGTTGTAAAGATTCAGACAACCTAGGAAGAAGATATTAGAACAAATATCATCAAGATTAAATTGTTAAATTTTGTTATTTTGTGTTATATGAAGTGCTAGTTGTAATAAATGTCAAATCTGTAGTTTTAAGTGTTCGTTTTTTCAATTGTCATCAGTCCTTAAGTCTTACCTGCACTTTTAAAACAAGCAAAGCCTGACAGCGAACGGTCCACAACTGGGACTCTCGCTCTCCGGCTGAGCCGACCAGGAATAAAAGGGACAATATCTTCCCCACATTTACCAATCACCCTTTCGTATCCTTCAGTTCCATTTCCAACTCTCTCATTGAAATCGCCCATTAGCACTATTCTATCCTTGCTGTTAACCCTGACCATGATGTCACTCAATGCTTCATAAAACTTGTCAACTTCATCCTCATCTGCACCATCACATGGTGAATACACTGAGACAATTCTCGTTATAATTCCTCCAATTCCCAAATCAACCCATATCATTTGCTCATTTACGTGCCTAACAGAAACTATGTTGCGTACAATGGTATTCGTGATAAAGAACCCTACCCCAGACTCTGCCCTTGCCTTTCTAACAGTCCTCAAGTACACTTTATAATCTCTCTATAAGTGGAACTTTGTACCATCCCCAGAATGTGACTGTGGAGCCCTCGCCAGACTATTCCCCACATTGTATGCGAGTGTCAACTGCAGGCTTATCCAGGTAGTTTGGAAGACTTCCTATCTCCAACAGTGGAAGCACTACAGTGGATTGAAAAGTTGGACATTCAGATATAAGAGATAACACTAATGCCTGAAGTGAATCAATGTTTTTGTTATTGTGTATATATTGTATATTATGGATATAATTCCCTTGCCATATGCTAATAATAATCTTCCTCGTTATCTACCCTTACCCGAATATCACTTACTCCTAGCACGTCCTGATACATCCTCTTTGCTCAACCAACCAACCGACCAATCAGTCAATCAATCAATCAGTCAATCATAAACTACATTTACGACAGTCGCCCAGGTAGCAGATTCCCTTGTTGTTTTCCTAGCTTTTACTTAAATGATTGCAAAGAAATTGGAAATTTATTGAACATCTCCCTTGCTAAGTTATTCCAATCCCTAACTCCCCTTCCTGAAAATGAATATTTGTCCCAATTTGTTCTCTTAAATTCCAGCTTCATCTTCATATTGTGATCTTTCCTACTTTTAAAGACACCACTCAAACTTATTCGTCTACTAATGTCATTCCATGCCATCTCTCCACTGACAGCTCGGAACATACCGCTTATTGCAAGAAATCAGCTTCACTTCACGTATCAAATCTTATTCACATTGAATCAATAACAGTAAATTTTCACCTTTTTGATACTTATACTTGCTTTAAGCAAATTAATTCATCTTTTACAGCACATGTGTTGTTCCATTTGGAACATCTTCAGCTACGGTATATTACAATGCATAGGTGAAATTACAAAGTATATTTATCTTCTTAAAAAACATCTTCATAAGTACTATGTTATTCTTAAAATCTATGTGAATTTAAAAAGTGAAAATAATTAAAATCAATGTGGATGGTTGAATGGGGCAGTGTGGACGATGATTATGAATTGTAAAAGTCCTCTTTATTCTTTAAGTTCGATGGTAGCTGAAACTGACATAAACAGCTTTAGAAAATTTATCAAGTATGAGCACGTTGAATAAATATCGTGGCGAAGACACTTAACTTGAGCTCATGAAAATCTGTAGCAGTACGGAATGAGAATAGAAGAGAGGGGTCTTATTCACTTGTATCGAGTTTTATATGTTCACAGCCGTGGAGGTGTGGCACTTTCTTGACCATATAATTGGTTATCTTGACGTACTGTGATAGGCTGTAATGATTCTAGAAATTACCGGGTTCTGAACGACTTCGACACGCGGAAGTAACCTTGAAATATTCCTGGTCGGCCACATGACTAACGTGTTATCGATCGCTGAACTGGAAAAATCAATAAACTGCCCTCTTCTGAAACTGGTCAAACCACTTTCTGATGGAGAATACAGCTATTCACAAATAAAACTTTACACTGCACTCCCAATGAAAGAATGTTACAGTGGAACCTCGATTATCCGTTCCCGGAAACTACGTTTTCCTGGATAATGCGTTCAAATTACGTGGTCCCGCGAGCATCGTAATTAAATCACGTTGTAAAAATCCCACATTATCCGTTCCTCGAAGAAACTATTTCCCGGATCAACCATCCAGAAATCTAACTTTATCTCACGAAAAGACGGCTAAGGCATACTTATGGATCTTGGCGTTAACGCCCCGTCATTGCGGTAATTAGAGCAAGTAGTGTACTGGAAAAGCGATCGGCGGTGAACTTGCATAAGTGACCATCTTAGCATCGCATTCGGGTGGTATTGTTTAGAGAATCTCAGAAATCATAAAGCAGAGACTGGCCACAGCAACTGTAAGGAGACACAGCGCATTTCGACAGCTCGACTTGAAGACGGAATGAGTTTCGTCAAATGTTCGCACTTATATCCAGGGTTAGACGTTTATATTTTTACTTTTTTTGATTGTATTGCCGAACAGGTTTTCGGCACTTTCCTCACGGCATTGTATAGTCACTGTGCTTTCAGGCAGGAGTCGAAACTGTTCCTTCTTAACACAAATATAGTATTTTAATATTATCGTATACCGGTACGATTATGTTAGCGAGACCAGAACAGATGTTGAGGTTAACACTTTTAACATGTTGGCGTGTTTTCCGCTCCAGGTGGAAAGCATGTCAAGTCAATTCGTTGTTCGTGAGATGCCGGCACAGCTTCGGCAACCAAAGAGAAAGTGTCGGCAACTTCCCTGCTGTTTCCATGTCAACATATAGCTAGACGACGCAAACGACGTGCTTCTCGTGAAGTAGGATTATAGTTACAACACTCAGCAATATTCATTCTCTTTATTATAAACTCAAATACAGAACGCGCACATGTGTCGTTCTCTCTGCACTACACGGTACGGTACTAAAATGGAGTCGAACAAGGAGATTACTCTGGACTTAACTAATTAATGATATAATAGAAAGGCCTCGTTTGTGCTATGTCTCATCAAAGGAATACAGATATAAAGCGAAGAAAGCCGGCAGTTTCCAGGAATTCAAAAGTATCTATAATTGTTCCCGCGAGTGCATCGAAAAGAAAAAGAAAAAAACCTAGCGTCCTTCTGCTCTCAGTACCGTACCGGTACAGTCAAGAATGTTGTAAACCGTTCAGAAAAGTCGGCGGGCGGGTGCGGACGAACTTTATACTTCAAAGGGGTTTGCTTTTGAAGCAATGAGCAGGATCAGGGAAGGACATGTGCCTAATAAAACTGCATTTCTAAATCATAACAAGAAGCAACAGTGGCAATAAGGAAGGCCAAATCCTTTTCATCTTTTCTTTTTGCTAGTGGCTTTACGTCGCACCGACACAGATAGGTCTTATGGCGACGACGGGATAGAAAAGGCCCAGGATTTGGAAGGAAGCGACCGTGGCCTTAAGGTAAGCCCCAGAATTTGCCTGGTGTGAAAATGGGAAACCACGGAAAACCATCTTCAGGGCTGCCGACTGTGGGATTCGAATCCACTATCTCCCGGATGCAAGCTCACAGTCGCGTGCCCCTGACCACACGGCCAACTCGCCCGGTAATCCTCTTCATCTGAGTCCATTGCCCTTGTTTGAAAATACTAGACACCCCCTAAATGTATTACCACAAATTGATATAATGAATTACCTGTATATAGAAAAAGTTTAACATGTTTATTAAGTGTGGACACAATGTTAAACGAAACAGTACCGTATTCAACATTTAACATTTAACATGTTGATGGTGTCACCAGTTAACATTTAACACTTTAACATTTAACATGTTGTTGCTAAATGTTAATCAGTGGAGACCTTTATGATTTAGAAATGCAGCTTTATTAGACACATTTCCTCCCCTCATCCTGCTCATTTCTTCAAAAGCAAACCTCTTTGAAGTATTAACTTCGTCCGCTCCCGCCCCCCGACTTCCGACTCTTGTGATTTTTTTTTAATACGGTACTCGACTGTACTGGGAGCGGAGGGACGCTAGTTTTTTTTTCGATGCACTCGGGGAATAATTTTAGATAATTTAGAGTTCCTGGAAACTGTCGGTTGTTCGCTTTATCTCTGTATACATTTAGCAACAACATGTTAAATGTTAACTGGTGACACCATCAACATGTCTCATCCCACAAACAAGGCCTTTCTATTATATCATTAATGATGTCAAAAGTAATTTTAGATAATTTTGAGTTCCTGGAAACTGCCGGCTTTCTTCGCTTTATATCTGTATTCCTTTGATGAGACATCCAAAGTAATCTTGCTCCACTCCATTTCTGACATCGCACAAACAAGGCCTTTCTATTATATCATTAATTAGTTAAGTCCAGAGTAATCTCCTTGCTCGACTCCATTTCTGACTAAATTTTAGTACCGTATAGTGCAGAGAGAACGAGACGCGTGCGCGTACCGGTACTGTATTCGTAGCTTATAACAAAGAGACTGAGTGTTGCGGACTGTTGTAACCAAAGAGGATAGAACTATAATCCTACTTCACGAGAAGCACGTCGTTTGCGCAACGGAGTCGGTCTTGAATAGTACCATGTGTGTACGACAGATGGCGGACATCTCGGTGTTGGTCGCCGAAGGTCAAACTTCCTGCCACCTGGGAATCTTTTATCTCCTTGACTGTGATGGTAGTTGTTATTTTTGGGGGCAACAATAAAAATGGCTTCCCTGCACATTGGAGTACCGGTAGCGTTTCTGATTTATCAATGTTTTTAAGCAACTACCTTTCAATTTTCTGTTTGAGTCCTTGATAGCTCCAGGTATTCGTTGACTCCCTGAAAGCTCCTGTGTTTGTAAGTTATCTTATATTTAATATTGGCTTTTTCTTATTTTCGATATGCAGTGTTTACTCCGTTATATGAACGGACTGTGTGCATGTGATCTCGGTACTTGATTGATATGCTTTTTGATTATGAGATGGTCCAGCATATACAGTACGGTATACACTTGCTATGAACCATCGGATTGTGACTGCCTTTCGTGTCATCGTGAGAACACTCTTGCCTTGTACGAATCGCGGTCATGATGGGAATACTTGGATTACACGGTCTTACTTCCGTATTCCTCCAGCACGTTCCTGTGTGGGTGAGTGCGTGGGTGGCGGCTCGTGGCTGTAAAGTATGGTGAAGAGCTATAACCCGTTCAGTTTCGAGCGACAGATTTAGGAACTTCTTTATTTGCTTACTCTCCAGGGTTGGTTTTTCCCTCGGAGGGAAGTGTCTTGGAGCGTGAGACATTGGGTCTGGGATACAACTGGGGAGAATGACCAGGCGGCCTCACCTACTATGCTGAACAGGGATGGAAATTGACAGGCAAGGACGAGGGAAGGAAGCGGCCGTGCATTTGTCTGGAGGAGAAGTGGGAAACCACGGAGGTGGAAATCGAGCCCACTTCTACCCAGTTGACCTCCCGAGGCTGAATGGACCCCGTTTCAGCCCTCGTACCACTTTTCAAATTTCGTGGCAGAGTCGGGAATCGAACCCGGGCCTCCGGGGTGGCAGCTAATCACACTAACCACTACACCACAGAGGCGGACAAGATTTAGGAATTACGTGTTGTTTTTTGTTGTTTTGTACTCGTACCTCGTACTTGTGATTGGCGGAGGGTCCAGCACGTGACCACGATTTATTGAATTTAATGTTTCGTCATGACCACGAAAAGCTAGTTCTTGCTTACTTAAATAGAGCAGCACTGCATCAATTACCAACTGAAGGAAAAGCCTATTTAAATGTACATTTTCACTGAACTGTACAATTACAATATACAGTCTGGCATTTTCCTTCAGGACATCATAGATCGTATTTTGGTTTGTTTCCAATGTCTTCACATCTAGCTGCTGTATTTTATGTTCTGCAGAGTCTGAGTACTTATGTCAAGAACGTATTATGTTCAAAAGGGCTGAAACTCCTTCTTTATTCCAAACGTTATTTTTATTGATAAAAGGCAAGCAGACCCAACAAAACATCTTCTGTAGAGCTGGAGAGGAGCACAACCATGGAAGTTTCTTAAACCACGATCGTTTGAAACTAAGATTGTAAGATTTACCGGAATGTTTCACTTCGTTTGTAGCACAAATCTGCAGTGATTCAGTAGGGTGATCAAAACGTAGAACTTCATTCTGATCTTCGTTTCTCCAACGTGAAAATCTCTCTCTTAATTCTCAATCCTAAGATGGGTTGACAGCAATTCGTCTTCTCCACTCTTCTCTGTAATCCGCTAATCTCTTCATTTCCACATATGAGCCTGCTCCTACGTCATCTCTGATCTGTCTTGCATATTGCAGTCTAGATCTTCCTCTTCCTCTTTTACCTTGAATGATTCCTTCCTTGACATTAACTATGAAATCATTGTGCCTATAGAGATGGCCAATTAATTGGTCTCTTCTCCTTCTTATTGTTGCTTTAAAGGATCTTCTTTTCATCTATTCGTCGAAGAACATCTTCATTTGTGAGTTTTGCTGTCCATGAGATTTTTTCCATCCTCCTCCAGCACCACATCTCAAATGCTTCCAGACGTTTCTTATCACATGCACTAATAGTCCACGTTTCAGAGCCATACAAGGCCACACTCCATACATAGCACTTAATAAATATCTTCTTAGTCTCCACATTTAAATTCTTTGATGTAAGTAGTATCCTTTTCTTGTAATAAGCAATCTTTGCTTGGGCAATTCTGCTCTTTATGTCGACTGAACTTTTGCCATCTGGAGTGATTTTACTTCCTAAATAGGTAGAGACATTTACTTGCCTGCAATATGTTGGCGGTTGCATACCATAATTTCGGTCTTTTGTATTAATTTTCATGTTATATTTATCTCTCAATATCTTATTAATTTTTATTAATGCACTTTGTAGTTTCTCTTCGTTCTCCTCTATCACAGCTATGTCATCAACAAACCTTATCATTTTGATTTCCACTCCATTTACCTTTATCCCTTCCATTTGCTCTTTACATTCCTCAATGCCTTTCTCAGTATACAGGTTGAACAACACTGGTGACAAATTACATCCCTGTCGTACTCCTTTCTTTATATAACCCTCCCATACTTCACCATTTATGTTTATGATGCCTCTTTGGTTGTTATAGAGTTCATATACTATTCGTCTATCTCTAAAATCTAGACCAACACTAGTCATACTCTTCATTAACATATTCCACTTCACATTATCAAAAGCTTTTTCTAAATCGACGAATGCAATAAACAAAGGTTTTCTTACCTCTAGCATTTTGTCTATAACCTGTCGTAATGTTAGAATAGCTTCCCGTGTGCCTCTATTTCGTCTGAATCCAAACTGATCTTCAGCCAAGTGTGGTTCAATTTTATTGCTTATTCGGTTACATATTATTCTTGTCAATATTTTTGACATGTGCAACAAAAGACTCAAGGTGCGATGTTCTTAACATTTTAGAGTTCCAAGTTTATTTGGTAGAGGGATTATGAGAGATGTTTTAAAATCTTCTGGAATTTCTCCGGTTTCATATATTTCCGTGATCAGTTTAAAAATATAGCCGTGTGTTTCATCATCCAGTCTCTGTATCATTTCTCCAGTTAGTTCATCGCATCCTGGCGCTTTATTAGGTTTCACTTCTTTCACAGCCTTAAGGTATTCTTCTACTGTTAAAGAGGGTCCCAGTTGATCACTTGTAATGTTGTCTTCATTTTCAAGGTCGTTTATGTCAGTAGGATCTTCATATAATGTTTCTATATATCGCTTCCATCTTTTTCCCACTTCTTTACTCTCAGACAACAGTTTCCCATTTTAACTTAATATGCTGTTACTACGGCCAGTGACTGTTCTGAATTGTTTCTTAATCAATTCATAAGCAGTTTCCATGTTTCCTTTCTCCATTCTTTCTTCTACTTCTTTACATTGTCTCATTATATATGGTGTTTATAATAAAATACACACTATGTCATAAATAGAATACATGTTTAAATAAAACAGCACAACACTACGAATGAAGCACGAACGTAAGTACTCGTACTTCACACAGGATGACGCACGGAAGACGAAACATTCTGATCCTCCGACAACTTCACTAGCATATTCTGCTATGTGGAAAGTACGCGGGTGACGTCACGGTTGTCATGGCAACCGCCAAGGCCAAGCGCTAGGAGGGAGCACTTGGGAGGTAGAGGCAGCTGCAGAATCTCTCGTCTTCACTCAGTCTCCGTACTGTGGCCGACAGCCGGCGCTTTCGTGAGTTCCCCTGGTTCTCATCAGGTGATGACGTGCTCCAAACGCCGTACAATAAAACATTTTCTTTCCGTAAAACCAACAAATGTCATAAGAAAAATAAATTTAAGTAATTCATTATGGTAAAAATAAGTGGTGAAGTGGCACTTCACCTACTTCACCTGAAAAGCCGCCCCTGGAGTACATGTGTCATATCGATAACCCATTTCGATTATTCATTTCCATTTTATCTTTTTATGCCGATTCTAGGCTTGTAGTTTTGTACCCGTGTTGGCTTCTCACTATATTATTTCTTTTTATTGCCAACTCGTTTAATTTATTTGTTGCCATCGTTTTTCGCAATGTTTTGACCACAGTCATTAATTTTGTTCGGTCTTTGATTAACGAGCTCGTTTACCTTTTCTTAAACTTCCTGGAGCTCTCGGGACATATATTACCTTTGCTTATTCCTTGATACGGGGGCGGACAACGAAGGTGGAGATTGTTAAAAAAGAGAAAATGATAAGATATATGCTGGTGGATGGAATTATATGTTTTCGAAGAATAACATATCCCCAGGAAAGTGTGACCTTCATGGCTCTGTTTTGCAATTACTAAGAAATTGTCTTTGAACAAAAAAGAAAGGTTTTACCCCTCAGTGCGATTGCGTTGAATAATTTCTAATTACGATGTGGAAACATGTTGGGATGTTAGTTTGTGAATGGCCAGGATACTATCCAAACGCCGGCGATAGTACTACGTATGTATTTGCTTCAGTCAATATTATTGTTTTAATTTAATTCACCTTCTTTTAATTTGATTCGCCTTGATTGAATAAACCTTGTTGTTTGACCATTCGCATTTCATTCAAGTAGCATTTGGACTCTTTATAAACACTAAGATAAAAGCCCGATTTCCAGCTCGGGGCCTTAGTTTGTCGGCCTTTCCCAGTCATGGTCCATGGTTTTGTACCCACGTATTATATTCCGCCGATATTATTGTTTTTATTGTTTATCGGGCAGTTTCCGTGCGGTTGGGGTCTGGTTCAGTTTTCACGGGAAAATGACGAATTTTCCCCTGTAAAATTGAACGTATAGTATCGAGATTTTGAACTCGTGTACCGGTAATTAATGTTTGATGCCAATTTCGCGGTTTAACTTGCCTGCCTCTCATCCGGAGGGCCCGGGTTCAATTTCCGGTCAAGTCAGGCATTTTTACCTGGATATAAGGGCTGGTTCCAGGTCCACTCAGCCTACGTGATTACCTTTATGTGAGGAGCTATCTAATGGTGCGATGGCGTCCCCGGTCTAGAGAGCCAGGAATAACGGCCGAGATGATTCGTCACACTGAGCATGCGTCACCTCGTAATCTGCAGGCCTTCGGATTGAGTAGCGATCGCTTGGCAGGCAAAGGCCCACTGGGGCTGTAGTTTGGTTTGGGAGTGTTTGTAAGATTATAATTATACATATTTCATTTTTGAGATGTTTAGCCGAATTGTTGATGATTTTAATTCATTCCCAGATTTTCCGTTTTCCCGTGTTGTATGTTTTATTTTCGTCGTCCCTCCAAAAACGGAGAATCAAGGTTCCACTGCATTAGCCATTAAGAACACATAATAAAATGCTTATTATGAGCCAAATTTGAATGGGACAATATTGATATGAAATAGCTGTTAAACATCAAAAGTTTGACTGGTTATGAAATCATGTCATCCCATAAAAGTTTTCTTACTTGTTGGTAGAAATCTGATCCCTTTAGCACTCTGTTTGTAATTTCCTTTCTGACCAAATTATCACTGGACATTACACTCCCAAGGTAAGGAAAACTATCCTCACACTTTAGCTGGTGATCTCCTAGGTTTACACTTGCTGGACGCCCTTCTCTCTTGACTGCCAATACCACGGTCTTGGTCTCGCTGATGTTGAGGTTATATTCCTGGAACTGGGATTTCCATACGTTGAGTCTGGTCTGTACTTCTTCTGTTTCACCCCAAATCATATCATCAGCAAAGGCCACTGCATTCAGTTCACCTAACATTTCCTTGACGTTCTTCATTATATTGTCCATAACAGTGATGAATAGTAGTGGGAACAGTGCACTTCCTTGCTCAACTCCACTCTTGGTCTCAAATAGTGATGGGCAACGCTCTTGCTCGAGACTAATCCTCCTGTATTGCAAACTATGCGACGTACCAGTAACTACGACTGTAAACTTGATAGTGTATCATTGGCAGTTATTGCGCGGAATAACGTTCTCATATTATGAAAACGTGTGAGCCAATACATTTTGTCAAAAGCCTGGAAAAGTACTGCATGTTCAACTATGAACCCCTTAATACCATTAACTAAAGGGGAAACAGAATGTCAGTATCTTAAACTGTTCACGACTTATTTGGGGTGGACATTTTAGCTGAATAATCCTGCATAATTTGTGAATAACTGTAGACAGGATGTACACCAACTTGGATACTAGAGGCGTGCATTATTCGAACTTGAGACGGGGAAGATGTACTCTGCTACATATGCAAGCCCCATTGCACATGAGTGGAACTTGTAATATAAAATACCCGACTTTGCTCCAATTCTTTCAGCAGAGGTGATGGGCAACGCTCTCGAGACCGATCCTCGTGCGCTGCGAGCTGTGCGACGTCCCAGTTACTACGAGTGTAAGCTTAATAGATTATCAGCAGCAGTTCTCATGTAGAAACGTGTGTAACGATAAATTTTGTCAAAAGTCTAGGAAATCACTGCATGTTGAGAAATGAGCTCCTTAGTAGCATTAACGAATGTGAAGACAGAATGCCAGTATATTAAACTGTTTACGAGTTATTTCAGGTGGACTTCTTAGCTGAATAACTCGGATAATTTGTTAATAACTGTTATTAGGATGAAAACCTACCTGGATGCTTCGCAATCGTTGTCGACATGGTAGCTTTCTGTGATTCAGACCGGGACGGGGGTGTTCTGTGACTATTCTTCTTCATTTATATTATGTGTTTTTAAGTGTCAGATCATCCCAGAAGTATTTCTGCCGACGTATTTTACTTCTTTTGAATAAACAACACAGCGAGCTGTGCTATGTGGCATCTCTTCAAAATAATCGACATCCACGACTTACGTTGCATTTCGGACAGCCTTCAAGTTGTCGCGAACAACTAGATACAACTACACATTGCACTGTCATATACCGAAGCACCTAATTATTATTATTAACAAATACATCGCAAATAGGAAATATCCCGGTGGCAATGGTCACTAACACTATAATAATAACCAGCATACTGATGTGGGCAAGTTTTATTTTGTTAACAGGACCATAAGGGATTGGAATAAATTACCTGCAGCAGTCTTTGATAGATTCTCTTCCGGTATCAAATCGTTTAAGAAAATGATTAGTGCTAGTATAAAGTAAAAGCTGTAAATGACGGACACTGAATTGGTGATTTTCTGCTGGATTAAAGAGTGTTAAACCAGTAGTATTTCTTCTAATATTTTCTCACTATGGAACTGCTTGTTGTACTCGTGTTATTGTAGTTGTTGGGTAGTTATGTTTTAACTTTAACTTGTAGTGTTTAGCTAGTAATAAGTTCCACCTATAGTATTGTAAGCGGTAGTGTTAAGCACTGGAAATACTGAATTTATGTATGATGCTGGATTTAGAATACTAAACTAGTAGTATTTCTTGTAATATTTCCTTCCCATGGAATTGCTTGTTGTACTCTTGTTGTTGCTGGGTAATTATGCTAACTGTACATATGACGTGAATACTCTATAACATTGTAAGGAATTATTTCCTTCGTCACCAAAATATCGGTAAATACAAGCAGTGGTCATAATATGATATTGAATGTGGGATCTGATAACGATGTACAGTACACCTACCTGTCGAAAGAATTGGAGCAGACTCAATCATTTTAGACTACACATTCCACTCATCCGCAATGGTGGTTGCATAGACAGTAGGACTCATCTTGCCTCGTTTCGAGTTCGAATAATGCACGCCTCTAGTATCCAGGTAGGTGTACCTACAGTAGCCGTCAGTTTCTGTACCTAGCCTATTCATTCGTGTACTTACAATACCATTGTAGTCCGACTCGTTGGCTGAATTGTCAGCGTACTGGCCTTCGGTTCAGAGGGTCCCGGGTTCGATTCCCGAGCGGGTCGGGGATTTTAACCTTCATTGGTTAATTCCAATGGCTCGGGGTCTGGGTTTTTGTGCTGTCCCCAACACCCCTGCAACTCACACACCACACGTAACACTATCCTCCACCACAATTACCTACGCACGGCAGATGCCGCCCACCCTCATCGGAGGGTCTGCCTTACAAGGGCTGCACTCGGCTACAAATAGCCACACGATATTAAATTATTAATACCACTGTATACAATGCCAGAATGCATAACCTTTATAATGATGTTATACTGCATCAAAATAGACCTCGCTAGAAACGAACGCGCTAGTCACTTGTTGACACGTATTTACGGAATGGAGAAGGTGCGTGGTTTGCTATTCGCATACTCGGCGAAAACAACATTCAGCTCCGCCTACCTGCAGGCCTACGACACGCTTCTCGCCACACAATGAGGGGACAACGCTCTCGAGATCTCTTGAAATTTCTCGCGAGAAAGTGTCTGCGCTAGTCTTACGAAATATTGTCTCAGACTGCCCATCACTAGTCAACGGGGTAGCGTCTTGTGATGCAGACCGGGCCGTAGGTGTTCTGTGACGATTCCTCTTCATTGATATAATGAGTTTGTAGTGCCGGATCATCCCAGAAGTATTTCTGCCGACGTATTTTACTTCTCTTGAACAAGCAACACAGTGGGCTGTGCTATGTGACATCTCTTCAAAATAACAGACATCCAGCACTTACGTTGCGTTTCGGACATCGTCTTCAAAGTTGTCGCGTACAACTAGACACAATTTCACATTGCACAGTAATATATCGAAGTACCTAATTTTGACGCGAATATTCTATAACATTGTAAAGAATTATTTCCTTCGTCACCAAAATATCGGTAAACATAAGCAGTAGTACTATGTTATTGCATGTGGGGTCTGATAACGATGCACACCTACCTGTCGAAAGAATTGGAGCAAACTCAAGCATTTTAGACTACACATTCCACTCATGCGTAATGGTGGTTGTATATGCAGCAGGGCGCATCCAATGCACGCCTCTAGTATCCAGTTACGTGTACCTACAGTGGCCGTCAAGTTCTCTACTTAAACCACTCATTCGTGTACCTACCAGTGCATACAATGCCAGAATACTGCGTCAAGATAGACCTCGGTCGAAATGAACGCCCTAGTCGCTTGTTGATACGTATTTACGAAATGGAGAAGGATCGTGGTTGGCTATTCGCATACTCGGCAAAAACAACATTCAGCTCCGACTACCTGTAGGCCTCCGATACGCTGCTCGCCGCACAAGGCGGGGACAACGCTCTCGAGAACTCTCGAGTCCTCGTCTCAGACTGCCCATCACTAATCTCAAACCATGATGATCGACCTTCCCCAATTTGTACACAGAATAGTAGTCTGGACAACATCTGAATTTTCCTTACCAGTCCTTCAGGCACTCCCAGATCTTATATCTTATAACACTATCAAAGGCCTTTTCTATATCCAGGAATACAATGACCAGGTTCATTTCTTTCTCCCAATACTTTTCCACCAGCATGCAGGTGCTAAAAATTAGATCCGTTGTTGATCTGTTATTTTGAATCCATATTGCTCCTCTAACTGTGGTTCAATGATGGATCTGAAACTCCTATGATCTTCTATAGAATTTTTAGCCCATGACACAGCAGGGTTATTCCTCCATAGTTGGTGGGTTTCAGTCTGCTGCCTTTCTTAAATAGGGGAATTACAACACCCTTGCTCCAATCTGCAGGTATTTTGTTGTCCGTCCATACAGCATTTAGTACTCTGTCTGTATACCCTGGATGCCTGCTGCCTTTATCATGTCCGCATTCACTTCATCTGCACCCGAAGATTTTTCCTTCAGATATAGATTTTAAGGCTGTCTCAGTTTCTGTCCAGGTGATGGGAGGTTCTTCATTGCAGGCTGGGATTTCCAGTTCTGTATTTTGTTCTTGAACTGGTCTATTCAAGGCTAGGGGGTTTTACGTCGCACCGACACAGATAGGTCTTATGGCGACGATGGGATAGGAAAGGCCTAGGAGTTGGAAGGAAGCGGCCGTGGCCTTAATTAAGGTACAGCCCCAGCATTTGCCTGGTGTGAAAATGGAAAACCACGGAAAACCATCTTCAGGGCTGCCGATAGTGGGATTCGAACCTACTATCTCCCGGATGCAAGCTCACAGCCGCGCGCCTCTACGCGCACGGCGGTCTATTCAATAGGTGGTTGAAATGGTTCATCAGGACTTCTCTAGTGTCACTTTCTGTCTTAATTAGTTACCCCTGTGGGGGGGGGGCGGTAGAATAACACCCACGGTATCCCCTGCCTGTCGTAAGAGGCAACTAAAAGGGGCCCCAGGGGCTCTGAACTTTGGAGCGTGGGTTGGCGACCGCGGGGCCCTTAGCTGAGTCCTGGCATTGCTTCCAGTTACTTGTGCAAGGCTCCTCACTTTCACTTATCCTATCCGACCTCCCTTGGTCAACTCTTGTTCTTTTCCGACCCCGACGCTATTAGGTTTGCGAGGGCTAGGGAGTCTTTCATTTTCATGCCCTTCGTGGCCCTCATCTTCCTTTGGCCGATATCTTCATTTTTCGAAGTGTCGGATCCCTTCTATTTTCCCTCTGATTAGTGTTATATAGAGGATGGTTGCCAAGTTGTACTTCCTCTTAAAACAATAATCACCAGCACCATCTTAATTAGTTTTCCATTTCCATCTTCAAGTGCCTTTATGGTATTCATTAGTTTCCTTTTACCTCTGATAACACTATACAGTAGTTTCTTATTGCCTCTGCTGTCTTCCTCCAGTTTCTTGAGTGAATGTATTCCATGCCTTGGTTTTTTCTTCTGTAACTAATCTTTTAACATTCAGTTTCTTGTTTCGGTATAACTGTTCGAGATTTCTGATTTTTGCCTCGTCTCTAGGGAGATCCAATTTATTTCTCTCCCGATCCCTTTCTTTCTGCAAGAGATTTCTTTCCCTGATTGCTGCTCTCACTCTTTCATTCCACCACGGTGTTTCCTTCTCCCTTGTTTTCATACTTATCTTTCCACAAACTTCAGTTGCTTCCTTAACCAATGTGTCAGTCTGGTCCATTCTGCCTCTCTATTTTTCCTTTCATCTCTTGGTAACAGATTTTAGCTGGTTCTGATACTCAGTTCTCTGATCTGTTTTCTGGAGTTCCCATACTTTGATTTTTGGCATTTTCATGTTCTGTACTTTTGACACATAGAAGTTTCTCATGTCCGCTACTAATAAACGGTGGTCACTGTCGATGCTCTTGCTGGGTATTACTCTGACATCTGTTATCATTCTGCTCCTTTCTTCATCTGAGATGACATAATCAATTAGTCTTTTGTAGTCCATCCCAACTGTATCGTGTTATCTTATGGCTCTGTCCCTTCTTGAACCAACTATTTTTCACTGCCAACCCATTCCTCATAGAGAAGTCAAGGAGATGTTCACCTTCCATATTTTATCCACCAAATCCAAGAGGTGCCACTACGTTCTCGTATCCTGGTCTATCCATCCCAATCTGTGCATTCAGCTCTCCTATAATGATTACTCTTTACTAATAACCTTTTCCAAATCAAGAAACTGGTTCTTATCCTCTTGACAACATCCAGTTTGAGGTGCATACACCTGTAAAAAAGTTAGTTTGCCTTTCTCTATATGCACAGTCACCTTTATTATTCTCTCATTAACATACTGAATGTCAGCAACTCCTCCTAGTTCTTTACTCATGATGAATTCAACACCAATCCTCATCTCTGTCATTTCCATGCCAATACAGTGTATACCGTTTTCTTAATTTTTTCATTCCTTTCCCTCTCCATTGGGTTTGACGCAGCCCCAGGATCATTCATTTCCTCCTTTCCATAAGGTCCACTAGTTCTTCATATTTTCCTGTGAAACCGAGTAAGTTGATGGTCCTAATCCGTGTTAATCTCCTCCGCGATTTTTGCAAATTTTGCAGGACCCTGTCTATCATCAGGCCATAAACCATCCTCCCTGATATGAGTCTGCTCATGCTGGCATCTTAATTGTTAAGTGCGTTCTGAATCTCTTGTGTGTTTTGAAAGCAACTACAAATAACCTCTTTTACTGGCTTGTTAGGCCTAAAGTAATTGAGAATTTTCTTTCGGGGTTTATTCCCTTAGCCTTTGAGGATCTCTCCCCATCCCACAAGGTAGTGGGTTCCATCTGTACAACCCCAGAGGAATGGGTTGCCTCCTCCGCCAGCTCCACTGTACCGAATCATTCTTCGATTTTGCTGCCGTTGAGGTCTTCACTCGTTGCCCTGAGCTGGGACCCTTTACCAGATGTTACACACCGGGTCAGTGTGCTCTAGGACTCACATAGCCCTTTCAGACCGTGTACGCACAATTCTGCGGATTCGTATTTTATTTATGTCCGAGCTTATTTGAAGTTTTCTTGATGCTTGACCAGACTGCAGTGCTTGTGCGGGACACATAGCATGTACTTCAGCTGTTTTTATTTAATACTTGACCACCAGGGGGCAGGAAGAAGAGTTTTAAAATACAGTTCATTAGCAAGATGGCAGGAAGCAGTAATGCCTAAAGTATTTATTTATTGCATTCATATTAATCTAGAAGCTTTACTGAATATCAGAATATAATCAATGAAGTGTGCAAATTGTGAACTTACATCGTACGTAATACCATGAGGTTTTGAATGTTGATACGCACATATGTGCAGGCTAGGTTTCCTTGCAGGCAATGCATGCAGGAGTGTTCGGTGCTGTCACAAAAAGGACTGAATGCAAAAATCGTACTCTACATGAGAAATGTAATGTATAAGATTGTACTGAGTTGAATTTTTTTATTTTTTGCAAGTAGTGAACGAAGTCCTCACACGCACAATTGTGTGGGTTCTGTTTTTCAGCCGATAGTTCTTATTTTGTAAAATAAACTGTAAAAACATCTATTTGAGAGCATTTTTGTAAGTTTTTGACGTTTTGACACCTCCAGATTTCTTTCAGGTCTGACGACAAGTTGCTGCTGCCAAAAGGGCAGTAAAAGCAAAACTCTTCCTCAATGTAGAAAATGTAATGTTTACTTGTGTTTGAACAAAGATTTAATTGTTTTAAATTATTCCCCACTGTAAAATGGAACATTTGATCATGTACATATGTATATTCACATGCACTGAGGTTATTTTTATTTTTTGTAAATAGTGAATTAAGTCCTGACACGTACAACTGTGCGGGTGCTTTTTTTTTCAGATGTTAATTTTTATTTTGTAGAATAAACTAAAAATATATGTATTTAAGAGCATTTTAGTCAGTTTTTGACGTACAAACAAAAATTCACACCGCCAGTTTTCTTTCAGGTCTGAAAGGGATAGGCAGGGGTGCCGATAAAGGCAGGGTACCTGTGTTGTTTATTCAAAAGTAAAATACGTCAGCAGAAATACTTCTGCGATGACCTGGTACTTAAAGGGAAGGGGAATCATCGCAGAGTACACATCAGAAGCTACTCTGTCAACAATAATTGCGAGATATTCTGTCTACAGTTATTCAGCCAAGATGTCCACCTCAAATAAGTTGTGATCAGTTTAAAATAATGACATTCTGTTTTCGTTAATGGCATTAAGGGGTTCGTAGTTCAACATGCAGTACTTTTACAGGATTTTGACAAAATTTATCGGCACACGTTTCCACATAAGAACTTCATTTCACGCAATAACTGCTTTTGATATAGTATCAATCTTACACTCTTAGTTACCAGGACACAGTACAAGAGAATTGGTCTCGTGATCTGTGACGTATTATAATGCAGCCATTTCTTGCACCTGCATGTCTTTTGAAGGAACCAAATTGACCAAGTCTCTTTTATGGAATTGTTCTCATGTAAGTTCTGTATCAGCCAAAAAACATGTTGGAGGATCGAGCAAGTTGGTCATGCAGTTAGAGTCACGCAGCTGTGAGCTTGTATTCAGAAAACATGGTTCGAAGCCCAGTGTTGGTGGCCCTGACAATGGTTTTCACACCAGGCAAATACTGGGGCTGTACTCTAATTAAGGCCACGACTGCTTCCTTCTCACTCCAAGCCCTTTCCTATCTCATCATCATCAGCATAAGAGCTATCTATACCAATGTAAAGCAAATTGTTGAAGACCTGTTGGGGAACATCCATACTTTCAAGTACTTGTCATAATTTATGCCAATTCATATAATAACTTCGTGTGCTTATTTCTAGCCGAGTGGAGCCCTTGTAAGGCAGACCCTCCGATGAGGGTGGGCGGCATCTGACATGTGTAGGTAACTGCGTGTTATTGTGGTGGAGGATAGTGTTATGTGTGGTGTGCAAGTTGCCGGGATGTTGGGGACAGCACAAACACCCAGCTCCCGGGCCACTGGAATTAACCAATGAAGGTTAAAATCCCCGACCCAGCCGGGAATCGAACCCAGAACCCTCTGAACCGAAGGCCAGTACGCTGACCATTCAGCCAACGAGTCTGATGCCAATTTATATAATCAAAGGCTTTAGCATTATCCACAAAACACACGTAAGTTAACAATGAATTCATATATGTTTTTTTTTTTAAAATAGTGATTACTGAACACTTGCTCAAGGATTTCCTAGCTTAGTATACTAGTCTGTTGCATGGACATATTGCATACTACCAAGTTTCATAAAAGCATGGAACAGGAACAAACCTCAATGGTACAAAGGATTGTTCCTTTAATAAATATCAAGGAAACTATCAATATGAAACGAATATGAAAGCCCTGAAAATTATTTATTTATACTATAATGTGAAAATACAAAATATGATACATTTTCAGAGAGAAAATAGCATAGCACAGGATATTCCCCAAAAATTATCATTTTACTTACATATCGCATATTTTGGAATAAGCAGAAAGGGTAATATTTATTTAGTCTTTAACAGTAAATATATATATTTTTAATAAAAATATGCTGGCCAATATCTTTTAATACTCGGGAAATAATGCCAGCTTCACAAATCAACATCTCAAAATTCTGATTGAGGCCGTTTCTCCACCCAAGCCTTGATGGATGGTATAGCAAGTACCTTCTCCTTAAGAGCTTGAAGACCGGGGCAATTCTCAAGCAAATCCTTACCAACCATAGCATTCAGGTAGTCAAGCACTGCGACAAAATATAAGTCTGCCCATGTGAGCTGCAACAGAAAAACTGCTATTAAGCCAATTATCTTCACATTTACTGATAATGCAGAGAAATAAATAATGGAGGATAGTAAAATTTTGACACTTGAGACAATCTTTTAGATTAACTTTTATGACTAAAAATAACGCCTTACAAGAACTATAATTTAAAAATAGTGTTAATAAAAATAAAATTACAAGTATAATAGGGAGACCATTACATGCTCATTAAGACCCCTTGAATAGCTTTTAAAAATTATTGTAATATGAGAAATAATAATAGCTACAACTAGGGGAACAACAGCGATAAAGTACCTGAAGGGGAAGGAGAAGCAGTGTGTCATCGACCTGACCCAGGTGGAAGTTGTGATGTAATGGAGGGTCAGCACACTGGCAACCGGTTGGATTCGAAAGAGCAACAGTTTTTGACATGCCTGGCATTGTGCGGTGGAGTGGAGACGAAGCAGGACTTCATTTTGATAAGTTCCAAATTTTAAAATCCTAGATGTATGGACAGAAATAAACAAGTATTTCCAAATATTGAGCAGACTTGATAGAATCTGATGACTTTCTTTTAAGAATGAAACGTCATTCTTCGTCTAATAGGGTCTTTTTACAGGTATGCTGTTGTGTGTTCGACGGACTGAAAAGGTTTTTTTATATGTATATATAGGTAATAATTTTCATACTAGGCCCGCATTGGTTGGTATGACTTTATAAGAATAAGAGTTTTTATTCCATCTCATCAACACATTTATTATAACTTTCCTTTTTCTACCGCTTTTCCCACACCTGTGGGGTTGTGGGTGTGAACTGTGTCGCACATGTGGATTTGGCCCTATTTTACAGCAGGATGCCCTTACTGACGCAAAGCCTATATAGAGGGATGCAATAACTATTGCGCGTTTCTGTGGTGGTTGGTAGTGTAGTGTGTTGTCTGAATATGAAGAGGAAAGTGTTGGAACAAACGCCTGGTGTCCGGGCCAGAAGAATTAATCAGATGCAATTAAAATCCCCGACCCGGCCAGGAATCGAACCTGGGACCCTCTGAACCGAAGTCCTCAATGCTGACCATTCAGCCAATAAGTCGGACAATTTGATACATCTGTCATTAATTCATTAAAAAAATGTTGGACTGTCTTTTTTTATGATAAAATGTATGAAAATTTCCCCAATGTATTTCCGATTGCAATCAGAAATTACTTGTACTTATTAGGTTTGTTTTGTATTTGAGAATTTTTCACCTGCTGCCTGCCAGACCTTTACCTTCGATTTCTTAGGGCCTGATTTTTTACAAGTGATCATGGGTTTCCAATCTCAATATAGTGATTGAAGTACAGATTTTATGGTAGGCTAGTAATTCGAACACTTCAACTTTATGTTACTTTACTGCATTTATGGTCTTTCACTTAAAATCAGACATCTTTATACCGGGCGAGTTGGCCATGCGCGTAGAGGCACGCGGCTGTGAGCTTGCATCCGGGAGATAGTAGGTTCGAATCCCACTATCGGCAGCCCTGAAAATGGTTTTCCGTGGTTTCCCATTTTTACACCAGGCAAATGCTGGGGCTGTACCTTAATTAAGGCCACGGCCGCTTCCAACTCCTAGTCCTTTCCTATCCCATCGTCGCCATAAGACCTATCTGTGTCGGTGCGACGTAAAGCCCCTAGCAAAAAAAAAAAGACGACATCTTTATCAGTCATTCAACACAAATCACAATTTTTGGCTATTATATATTTTTAAGAGACCTGAATCTCAAAATTCTTGCAGGTGGTGATTTTATACTTGCAACAAATTTGAAGAGAAATTAGGACTACCACGGTATAAATGCTCAAAAATTTCAGATGCAAGTGAAAACTCAATTAACCGATCATAGGATTAAGAAATATAAGACCCTAAGTCACTGTGATGGATATTCATATGGCAGCCCACAACGAACTGGTGATAATTGTACCAGCTGGAATACTTTTCTTCTATTGAATGATATTTAAACTTTTCCATCCCATGTGAGAGTTAACTCAGATGCCAACATGTCTCCCACTGTCCCAAACACGAATTAATAGACTGATTTCAAGCAATATGCTCTCCTGCACTTCAGAGTTCAGTTGTTAATCACATGGACGATTCATAAATCACCTTATTGTATTTTGACGATAATCGTGTTTTTCTTTCATAGCTGTCTTCTAAGATAGTGTGCAGATGTATGAAAAAAGCACGTAAAGAAGATTATGTTTTAGAAATTTTAGGGAATGATGATGAGCCTGACTTATGAGTATAGTAAAGAGAAGTAAAACAAGCTGTTGTCGTTCCATGACTATTCAGTAGCTTTGTGAATTCAAGGGGTAGTGACGTGCCTACCCAAATGCCAACCTTTCCTTCATGCGGTGAACTAACCCGTTTCCACAGACAAGGCTCTGGTGACCAAGTCATGGTGGGATAACCGTTACATCGAGTACAGAGGAAATTCTGTTCTACAGCCAAGCCATGGGCTAGAGATGGAATCCCATCAATGGTCTTACTTCCTTCAGGATAACAACCCGTCAGAAGGACATTTGGTTGCTTTCAAGTTTTTCAAGAGAAAGAAAAACTGGACGTATTATAAAGATGAAAAACTTGGCAAAGAAAAGGACAGAGATAAGAAGAAAATATTTTTAGATGTGTTAGATGACAAGCTCGATGACATTCTCGCAAAAAAAAAAAAAAAAAAAAAACAACAACATTGACATTATAATCGCGCCAATTTCAGGAACAAAAAGAAAGCTTCAGGGATCAAAAGAGACTGTAAATTATTTACAATTTTACAGTGGGGTTGACAGATATACTAGAGCACAGGTAGGTGTACTTCTCATGGTACACAAAAGATCAACAACTGATAGCTATACTTTTTGGAATGAAAGGATAATCCAATTAAGACAAACTATCCAGGGGTTATCTTACAGTTATACGGGTAAACGCTCCAGTGCACGGCAATTCAACAGAAAGTGATGGGTTCTATAATGATCTGCAAAAGATAGTCAATAAAATTAACAAATAAGATAGGCTACTATTACTGTGAGACCTCAATGCTAGAGTTGTTAATGAGAAAATTCAGAATAACATTGGAATTCATGGAGAAACAACCCATAATAACAATGGAACAAAATTAATAGGTTTCACTGTCTTCAGTCAGTTAAAGATCATAAACACAATGTTTCCACACAAGGACAGTCGCAAGTACACGTACTCTGCACGAAATCAGAAATCAATTATTGATTATATAATTCGTAATCTATTAGTAGCACCTATTCGTCTGAGGCCTAGATGGTACAAAAGAAACAAACATCACCAGAAATTAAAACTTCTTACAAGGTTAACCTATCAAGAGACCCTAGTATAAAATGGCTGTACCAGAACAGACTTAATAATCTTACAAAGACGACACCAGTTATTGACGTGGAAATGGCTTTTAGTGTCGGGAGTGTCCGAGGGCATGTTTGGCTCGCCAGGTGCAGGTCTTTTGATTTGACACCCGTAGGTGACCTGCGCGCCGTGATGTGTATGAAATGATGAAGATGACATACACCCTGCCCCCGTGCCAGTGAAATTAACCAATGAGTGAAATTCCTGACCCTGCCAGGAATCGAACCCGGGACCCCTGTGACCAAAGGCCAGTATGCTAACCTTTAGACATGGAGCTGGACTAAATGGCAGAGAAAAAAGGGTTTAGGAATCTGGGATGAACAAAGTGAAAAAGTTATTTCAGACAAAAGAAACGCTTATAAAATTTTTTGTCAACTAGTAAATTAGGAGATAAAATAGAGTATCACCGCAAGAAAGCGATATCAAAAGGGAAGTGCAGAAAAAGCACAGAAAGAGTTGGGAAAACTTTGTTTCACACCTGGGGACTGATATAGCAATACCACAACCACAGACCTTATAAAATACTCAAGAAACTGAATGATGATGGAAAAGAAGACATACACATTACAGTATAACCTTGATCATTCAAAATCCCGCCTTATTCGAAGCAGCTCGTCCCTGGAAACATGAGGTACGGTTTTGCATGTTATTTAAACAGTTTAATTTGAAATACGGATAATTCGTCATTCGAAGAACAGTGTCGGTCCCCATTACCGAAATTCATACTTTTAATTCAAAACTGCCTCAACATTTTAAAAAGTTAGTATTTTTCAGAGTAATTTAAATTCAAAATTAATCCGGGTCATGATAGAATGCGTCTTCCGGAACCTGCTGGGGTAGTTCTCCGTACTTTCACTCACTTAACAGTGTGCTTCATATTTGCTAAGTTCGAGTAAAATCATAATTCTTTTGTATTAAGCGTTTTCAGGAACGCCACTATCACGTAGCAGGCAGTGTGCGGAGAAGTAGAATCCGCGAACACTGGCGATGCCGACAGTTGGCAAAAAAGTGTGCATATAATCCGTTCATATGCACCGAACACAATTGTAAATGCCAATAAAACTGCTTTTAAAAAAAATGCAGAACCCAGAGTGCCAGCCGGGAAATCGAACAAGGGTGGGGGTCATTGTACTGTGTTGCAACACACATGGAGGCAAGAGACTTTCTTTCCTAGTCATAGCAAAGTTCGATAAGCTACGAGGCTTTAACGGCTTCGGGCACTTCCCGTGCTAGTACAAGGCACTAAAGCGCAAACAGTACAGTAAACAAAAAAAATAAAGCATTTGCACAACGGAGCAGGCATAATTTGTCCTCGTCTTTGAATTGTGTGTGTTTCCATTGTGCAAGGTTATGTTTGCCAGTAATTTATCCAAGTGCATTATGTAAATGCACACTGTTGGATACTTTTTGGAAATAGCCTTTTCCATGGCATTTGAAAAGTTTAAACTGTGAATCAAGGTGATCGCATGCATTAATGGGTCTTAGGGCCAAATTCATAGTCAGCACTTATACATAAGTGAAACCCTTAAGTAATAAGGGATCACTTATAATAAGTATTCACTTATATGAGTTAACATTTCATTAATATTATATATTTTTAAATATTGTTAACATTTCATAGTCAGCATAGTCACTCACTGATACAGTACGACTCGAGATGTGGCAATGCTGTATATTATGCCCATGCTTCCTGAATCATGTAGTTGTGGCTAGCGAATAGTGGGATGATCTATTGTGTTTGGTTTATCAAAGGACAATGCACTACCGCGCACAACATTTTTAAGGTTAAAACATCTATATTGTATTTGCTTATCAGAATGGATAACAAAACAGTGAGCTGAGACAGCACCTGCAAGAACTTGTGTCGAAATACGTGCACATAATATAGAATAAGTAGACCGACGAACTTTCTCATCAGAATATCAATGACATGGGAAAAACTTGTGGACAATGCAAACTACAAAAATGCCCAGTCTAATTATCTTCTTAATATAATGTGTTTATAGTTATCCAGGTATTCAAACCTATACAAATATTCATCCAAATGTAGAATATCTAGCCTTACAACGCTTTTAATGATTTGACAAAATATATCTATAGCAGCTACTTTACAATAAGCCTAATTACTTCCCCAATAAAATGTAAATAGTATGTTTTGATGTGCGATGCCATAATTTCAGAAACTTCTGGTATAATCCAGCAAACAATTGGTTCTACCATCTGCTAGTAAAGTGGCTGGCAGCTGCCCGGGAGGTACACTACCTGGGGGTGTAAAGCAGCTGGTACTTTGCGTTGCGTCCAACCACCCCCGCGCAAGCGCTGGGTAGCTACCAGGAGCTAGACACCGATATACGGAGTTGGCTAGACTGATTTTCAGTGACTTCTCGCTTTCAAGTGTGGTGCTATCTATCGTCAGATGGATGAAGCTCATTTCGATTGTCTTATTTTCGTGTGCTTGCATCTGTTGATTATCTTCATAAAGCCTAATAAGGGGAGTCTTAAGAGTTATGGACAACGATTTATGTCAAGCTTTCGTGATTTTAATCTATGAGCTTCAAAATCAATACCTAATTGGGATTAAAATCTCGAGATTACATTTTCTTATGCCAGTTATAACCTGGCATGTAAGGCAGCGTTTTTAGAAAGTATTCTCGTAGTAGATTGGTCAAGTCGCTCGCTACGTAATAGAAGGTACGCAGGTTTTCATCGTCTTTCTAATTTACATTTAAAAAAAATATTTTCGTTCCTTGCCGTTGTTCTTAACTCCTTTTCACGCGCTTCCATATACGCATATACACCCAACATCTTCCTTACGGACTTATTGACTTTGAGCACTATCTGCAGGCTTCTGTGAATTGATTATCTCCACGATGCTCTATTTGCAACTAGCTCTGTGACCTCGTTTAGTTCCACACGCTTCCATTTATTTATAATTTGGAAGGTGCCGTACTGTTAAAGAACTAATCGGGGTAAATATTCATCATAGGAAGAGGAATTCAGGAATGGAATAGTTTCCAATTTCATCGAAATCATTTACAAGAAGACTGTGTAAACAACTGATGAGGAATCTGCTACCTGGGCGACAGTCCTATACGGTATGCTATATTAATCGTAACATCACTTTCTATAAGTAGCACACATATAAAGCATTTTTTAGTAGACATAATATTGTGATTAAACATTTCAATGAAATATATTATTAACAAAAGAATGTATGAATAGAGGCATACAGATGAATACAACGCTAATAATGAAAAAAAAAAAGATTTGTCATAATGAAGACTCGAACCTGCAAACCTCGTATGAACTGCGTGCGTTAGCCATTACGCTACGAAGTAGCTTGGGGTAATATGGATACATAGAAATAAGTTATACCTGGTGTTTGAAAACTGAAAGACTAAAATATTAAATCTCATTTGAAATTATTTCCGAATAGGTTTCGATTTTATATGCTTTTAGAGTTTCTTTGCGAAAGCTTGACGTATAAATTGTGTTCCGTACGCTATCAAAGCGAGAGGCTGGTGTGACCGTTGCAACTCTAGGAAGCATTAATGTTCAAAATCCTGCAATGCAATATCGATCACTGTTACAGTATAATGCTTTTTTCAGTATACTAATCTAATTTGAGTTGTATGTCACCAGAAATACGACTAAGAAAGTTCAGCTCTCAAAACTTGCCCGACAGGTAGTCTTATCGGGTACTCGAAGTGGCCGATAAATTACGCGCCGGGTAACGATGATTTATGCTGCCGATAGCGATACCTGGGAGTGGTCGAACGGAAACATCGTTTTACGCGGAGGGCAAGTTACGCGCTACTTTACCAGTAGGTGGTAGAACCGGCCCTAACCAGATATAATTAGCACAAACCAACAATAAAATAAATGGTAGTAGTGCAACATGTTCATTTTACTTATAACTCAGTATAGTTCTTTACTATTCCATAGGCCTACAGACTTGATAACTTATCAACTTGTAACACGTTTCCAATTAATTAAGCAAAATACCGGTAATGATGATAATAATAATAATAATAATAATAATAATAATAATAATAATAATAATAATAATAATAATAATAATAATAACAACAACAACAACAATAATAACAACAACCTGAAATTAAAAGGTGGCATAAAATCTCAAAACAAAATCTCATTAATAGTGAGATAGTGAGTCACTCTCTCAAAGGAACAAGAATATTCATAACCCTCACTTTACTAAAACGAAACCTTCTTTAAACTGTTGGTCACATTACATTTCACAGGATTTTCCATCTCTACCATGGGGGTGAAGGTGAGATACGACAAAACTACAACAGGCCGTACTTCAGGGCCATACCACTCGGAAGCGCTGCAAGGGGTAGAGTCGCATCTTGATTGGCTGGCTTGCTTCGAGAAGAAGAGGCCTATGCTCGTAATCACAGCCATAAATTGGAAAATGGCGACTCAGTTCTGTACTGTTTAATACTGTTTAACTCTGTATGGTTATGGAAAGAAGGTGTGACGAATAAGGAACCGGTTAAAGCGTTTAGATACGGTATGCTTAATGTCAAGGTGTTGCTGTATGTTTGAGTCCTGTAGTTTTGCAATTTCATTGGAAGCTACATGCAATCAGAACATAAACATTGTTATTTTCTGCCCAATGATGCTAAGTACAGCGAAGGTAAGTTATGGAAATATAATTATAAATAGTGTATTAAATTATACTTTTTCATTCCTTCCATTTCTTTCTTTTCAGTACTTAAACTTTGTTTTCAAACGTCATGTTCTTTATTTCAGAGAGGTACCGGTAACACCGCGAAGCTAAAGTACTCCTGCAAGTTTCCAGCATGTACAAGTGGTTATTATGTCGATATGACTGGCAACCTCAAAATCAAGAACAAGCATTTTTATACATTTCTTAAGGAAACAAAGGACGTTCTGAAGCAGTGGAAGCATGTTTGTCATGTGAGTGATAGCGTAAATTGTTCCAGTTTTTTTGTATGTGAAGATCATTTCCTTGAGAAGGACTTTGTTAACCACACTAGGCACTGATTAAATTATGATGTTCCCAAACACCTGGAACTTATCCCCTATAAATCCTGTAATTTAGAGATACCCATGTCAAGTACCGGTAATAGTATTTCACGAAATAGAAATGAAATTTCAGTAATTTCACAAGCAGGATTTGTGTTCTGTAATCCAGATCTTTCAGTGCTAAGTGATGTTGAAGGGACTGAAACTGGAGAAAAAACACAATCTGATATGGATTTTTTGTCTTCACCCATAACAGACACAGAAGTGTGGTGTTTTAGGGTCAGGTGTAAAAATATCTGATTTGACACCTAAGAAGTCAAGAATATACACTATTCATAGAAACACAATTGCAAAGTTAGCAAAGTTGAGAAAGGTGTTAAAAAGTTAAAGACAGGAAATAAAAGTGCTGAAAGATTTGTATGAAGCCAAGAAATTCCAATATATTGAGGAAAATCTAAATGAGGTCAGCAAATCATTTATCAATGCTCAGTTATGGAACGCTAACAAAGCTCCATCTGCTATAGGGTGGAATATTGAGGATAAAGTTATGGCACTTTCAATTTATAAACATGGGCCTCGCTTATATAGATATTTGGCTACTCACTTTTATCTTCCCTCTGTCAGGCTTTTGAAGTTTTTACTATCTCGAATACCTTTCGACACTGGTATTAATCCATCCATAGTTGAAGTGCTCAAAGTAGAGGTTTCTAAAATGTCTGATAATGACAAATACTGTGCCCTCCTATTTGATGAAATGTCACTAGAAAAGGGGTTATATTATGAGGCTAATAAACAACGCATATGTGGGTATGAAGATCTTGGTCATTTAGGAAGGTCATCTTCTCGAGCAAATCATGCTTTAGTTTTCATGTTAAGAGGTATTCACAGAACTTGGAAACAAATAACTGCCTATTATTTCACCACAAATTCAGTAAGTAGTGTAGCCTTACAACAGCTGATTGTGTTTATTATAACTAAATTACAGGAAGTTGGGTTGAAAGTTGTTTGCACAGTTTGTGACCAAGGTTCAACAAATCAGAGAGCATTGAGAAATCTTTGTCAAGCTAATTTAGATAGACCCAGCCCATTCCATTTTCTTGTGAATAGTGAACCAGTTGTTCCCCATCTTCTAAAAAAATACCAGAAATGTTTTAATAGAAAATAAGATTCAGGTTAATGATCATAAGGAGGTAAAATTTGAATACATTGAGAGGGTATTCAATAAAGACCAAGAGAAAAGATTTAAAACTTTGCCCAAACTGAGAAAACAACATTTCAACTTCCAGGATAGTTATGCAAAAATGAAAGTTAAAGTTGCTGCTACACAGTTAAGCCATACTGTGGCAGCTGTAATTGAAACATATGTAGCTACTAAAGTGTTGCCCTCAGAAGCTATATACACAGCAGAATTTGTAGAAACAATTGACAACCTTCTGGATTCCTTGAACAGTTGTAACCAGAATGCCCATGAAAGTAAGCTGTATAGATGTGCCCTTTCAGGAAATTCTCCACACATTGAATTTTGGAACAACTTTCTGAAAGAGATAGGTACCTGGAAGATAACAGACCTGAAAACTGGTAGAGATAAGACATGCATGTTTAGCTTTATTGATGGGTGGCAGATCACTGTAAGAGCTGTTATATTTTTGTGTAATAGGTTGAAGAAAGTAGGATTCAAATATCTTAATTTGAAAGCTCTCAATCAGGACCCCTTGGAGAATGCATTTTGTTGCATTCGACAGCACAGCATTTCCAACACAAATCCTACATGTTTTCAGTTTATAGCAGCTCTAAAAACCTGTATCGTAAATAATATGGCTTTGCCCTTCAAGACTATGAGTAACTGCGAGAGTGATGATTGTTTTCCGCTTAGCAATTTATGCCAGTTTTTGAAGAGTGCTGATGATGACAATTCAGGAGTAAGCAGCACTGGCTATGTTGATTGTGAAGGTATAAATTACTGTCTAAGTCAGACCAGTGAATCCCACTCTGAACTGTTGGAAGACAATCAAGCTGTGACATATGTAGCAGGATATATTTTGAAAGTTTTAAATGTAAATAATGAGTGTGATGTGTGTAAGGGAAATCTGTATTCACCTAACTTGACTGAAAGCCATTTATTTACATCTTTCAAAGAAAACAGTTCATCAACTAACTTGCAGTATGCCAGTGAACTGAAAGATTTTCTGCTTCAGATTCATGACCAACAAATATGGTCATACAGGAGCATTAGAAGATAGTTTTAAAGGTGTATTCTCTACGCCAGACTATTCCTTTTGTAGAAAAAATTGTCTCGAAAATGTAATTTTGCAGGTGGCTATACCATTTCTCATTTACAAGTATGTAAGAGATTGTAAACATTTGGTCAAGAGGAAGTATTCAGCTGGACATGACAAAAGTTAAAAAAAATTCAAATCCCAGTAAACCATGCAAACCATGTTCTTTTTGCTATAATTTATTATCAAGTTAGCTATATATAGGCCTAGGTAGTTTTGAGACTTGTGTAGTTGTATAGGCTGTATGATTGCTTGTCCTTTTTGCTGCCACTAAAATATTTTCTTCATTGGTCAATTGGGTTTGTTTTGCCATATGCTGGCCCAGGTAATTCAGTTTTAAGACTTGTGTGGTTGTATTTTTTGTATAGACTGAATTGCTTGTCCTTTTTTGCTGGCAAAAAGATATTTTCTTCATTAGGCATTGGGGTTTGCTTTGCTGTATGTTGGCCTAGTTAATTTAGTTTTAAGAGTTGTATAGTTGTAAGCGTTTTTTGTATAGACTGTACTAGTACTTGTCCTTTTTGCTGGCACCAAGATATTTTCTTCCTTGGTCAATTGGGTTTGCTTCGCCATATGTTGGCCTAGGTAATTTCGTTTTAAGAGTTGTGTGGTTGCAAGTACAGTATTATATGTGTATAGCGTATTGTATACTGCTTGCCCTTCATTGATTAGGTTACATATTGTCATATGTAGGCTCAGGTATTTTAAGACTTGAGTGGTTTATATTATCTGTATACAGTAGAACCTCGATAATTCGAAATCGGTTAATTCAAAATCCCACCTAATTCAAAGAAGCTCTCGTTCCCGGAAACATGAGATACAGTTTTGCATGTTATTTAAATTAATTCGAAATACGGATAATTCGTAATTAGAAGTACAATGTTGGCCCTATTACCGAAATTCAGACTTTTAATTCGAAACTGCCTTTACATTTTAAAACAATAGTATGTTACAGAGTAATTTTAACTCGAAATTTATCCGCTCCGCGTCATAATAGAACGCGCGTTCCGAAACGCGGAGGGGTACCTTTCCGCACTTACACTCACTTCGGTGGGTCTACAGTGCGCTTCATGATTGCTTTGAATGAAATCGGAATTATTTTGTATTCAACCTTTAAAGGAACGCCGTAATATCACGCAACAGGCAGTGTGCGGAAAAACAGAACACTGGCGATGCCGACAGTTGGCGAAAAAAAGTGGCTCATATAATACATTCGTAGGCAACGAACAATATTGTCATTGCCGGTGAAACTTCATTGCCTTATTTTAATGCGAGCCCAAACGGTCTTGTGGTTTTAAAGGAGAAAGTGCCAGCCGGAGAATCGTACAAGGGTAGGGGTGAAGGTCATAGTAGTGGGTTGCAAAGCACATGGAAGCGAGAAACTTTATCCCCTCATCATACGAAAGTTCGATAAGCTACAATGTTTCAAGGGCATCGGGCACTTTCCATGCCAGTACAAAGTATCTAAAAATGCAAACAGTACAGAACTCCAAAAAATAATGCATTTGCACAGGGGAACCGGCATAATTTATCCTCGTATTTGAATTGTGTGATTTTTTTTTCTTTCGTTGCGTGAGGTTATGTTTGTCAGTGATTTATCCAAGTGCTTTATTTAAACATTGTAGATGCACCTTGTTTGATACATTTCGGAATGTTTTTTTTCATGGCATCTGAAAGGTTTAAACTGTGAATCGAGATGATTACATGTAGTCTATTAATGGGTCTTAGAATACTTTGTGACGCGGCAAGTATTTACATTTCTGAAGTACGAGAGAAGTGCCATGGCGGGAAAAAGTACAAGGATAGAGTCATAGCAAAATTCTATTTTAACGGCATTGGGTACTTTCTGTGTAAATACAAGGCACCTAAAATGCATACAGTACCTAGTAATCCAATTAATAAAGCACTTGCACATGGGAGCCAGCATAGATTTCTTTGAATCGCGCTCTTTTTTTTTCTTTCCTTCTTTCTTTCTTTCTTTATTTCTTTCGTTGCGTGATGTTATGTTTGCCAGTGAGATACCCGAGTGCATTATTTGAATACTGTAAATGTACATTCTTGGATACATTTTGGAAATAGTTCTTTTTTCATGGCATTTGAAAGGTATAAACTGTGAATGAAGGTTAATTGCATGCAGTAACGGGCCTTAGAAAATTTTGTAACGCGGCAAGGGTTGGTGCTTCTGAACTGCGAATTGGCGGTTAATTCGAAATCACGTAATTCGAAGTCCGATTTTTGAGTCCCAACGACTTTGAATTAACGAGGTTTTACTGTATATATTTATGGTTCATGGTGTGGGTTCCTGTAGTCACGTCCTAGTTCGTGAACCATGTGCAACGGTTGAGTGACCTAGCAAGTGGTCCTGAGAGTTGGGATACCAGTTGCTATGGAGGAGTGGGCATCTCGGACATATTCTGAGTAGTGGCTCTCCTTGCGCTCAGGCGGCTAGGACTATAAAATCCAGCGGTAGTCCCATAACCCTTTAGAGGGAAGTATTTTCACTCACTGGGACTATGTGTTAGTAAGGTTAGGTTAACACCCTTCTTTACATAATTTTATCTAGGATAATGAAAGTGAAGTCCATCTGCAGACGGTTAAGGGTAGAAAAACTAGAACGAACAAATTAGACAGGAGTATATGGATAAGATTTGTGAAAATTTCCAGGGATTAGACAGCCAACAGGTTCAGGACGAAGAAAGAGGATGGATGGGTGGTATACCAGGTACGTAATGGTAGAAACAGCAAAGGAATGTATAGGAACAACTATATGAAAATCAGATCGATCCAATCCAGGACTTTATTCAGAACAAGGAGAGAAGACTAAGTTAGGACTGAACTTTATGTACGATCAGCTTTTCGTTGTGAGGTCATGTAAGACTAATGGATGAGTGGTGATGGTAGGTGTTATTGTTTTAAGAGGGAGTACAACTAGGCAACCACCCTCTATCCACACTAATCAGAGAGAAGAAATGGAAGGATCTGACACTTCGAAAAATAAAGGTTCGTGTCAAAGAAGGAAAAGGGCCGCAAAGGGTGGGAAAATGAGAGACACTCTAAACCTCCATATGCAATACCGTCAGCTGGAAAAGAACAAGAGTTGATAAAGGGAGGTCGGATAGCACGGACAGTGAGGAGCCTGGCACAAGTAAGTGGAAGCAATACTAGGACTCAGCTAAGGGTCCTGTGGTTGCCAACCCACGCTCCCAATTTCACAGCCCCTCTTACAACAGACAAGGGATATCATGGTGTTGTTCCATTGCCCCCAACCATAGGAGGAACTAATGGATGAGGATGATTCCTAGGAGAATGATGGACTTTGTCATGGAGGGTAAGAGAGGTAGGGTGACACCAAGACAATGATGGTTGGACAGAGTTTTAAGGGATTTAAAGATCAGCTCCCTTTGTGGGTCGGGTGATAGAATAACACCCACGGCATCCCCTGCCTGTCATAAAAGGAGACTAAAAGAAATCCCAGGGACTCCGAACTTGGGAGCATGGGTTGGCAACCACACGGGGTCCTTAAGCTGAGCCTGGCATTGCTTCCATTTACTTGTACAAGGCTCCTCACTTTCATCTATTCTCTCCGACCTCCCTTGGTCAACTCTTGTTCTTTTCGACCTTGACGGTATTAGGTTGCGAATCCTAGGGAGTCTTTCATTTCCACGCCCTTCATGGCCCTTGTCTTCCTTTTCTTCCTTGTCTTCATTTTTCAAAGTATCGGATCCCTTCCATTTGTTCTGTCTGATTAGTGTTATATAGAGGATGGTTGCCTAGTCGCACTCCCTCTTAAAACAATAACCCCCACCACCACCACTTAAAGATCGGAGGTGTAGAACTAAACGAAACCACAGAGCTTATTGATATAAGAGGGCTTTCAAGAGACATACAGTAGTTAACTCAGAGGATTGTAGACTAAACGGTAGAAAGTACTCTGAATGAAATGCAACATATTCAGCAAAATCATTATCCTCCATCTTGCTGCAGCATAAGTGAGTCACTTAAGTGTGTGTGGGAGGTCCACTTATAGCAATAAGTGGGACACTTAAGTAGGTAATATGAAATGAAACCTAGCTTATAAGGGGCACTTATGTATAAGTGCTGTCTATGTATTCGGCCCTCAGAATACTTTGTGACACGGCAACTACAAAAAGTATTTCGAGAGAAGTACCATAGCGGGAAATCGTACAAGGATAGAGTCACTGTACTGTGCTGTAAACTTGTAATGCAGACTGAAGCAAGAGACTTTCTCGCCTCGTCATAGAAAAGATCAATAAGCCACGATGTTTTGAGGGCATCGGGTACGTACTTTCGGTGCAAGAACAGGACATCTAAAATGCATACACTAGAGCAGGGATGGCGAACCTATGCCACGCGTGTCACTAGGTGACACGCGAACATGATTTCGGTGGCACACCACATGCACATATTAACGTTTCTATGTACGTCTTGTACTATAGACTATACATATCTCATTCATGGTATAGTTACAGTGTTGCAGGTTTAAGAAATATATACCGAAAATCTAAATTCTAGTTTCATTCGGACGTACATTATGGCAACACTTCAACACTGATAGGTCCGGAAGTCAAGTGAGATAAATGTCAGATGCGTCCGACGAACCATTCCTTCACCTACATCAGCCAATTAGCAAAGTTTGGCTTGTGTGTGGTTGCCAGCATCGCGTAATTATTCGTAGTGTGTAACTGTTTATTATTTCGAATGTAAGACAAATAGTTGCCAAGAGATTATCTCAACTTCGAGATTTGGAGAAACTATCGCACTTTATTTCAAAACCTCACATTGCACAAATGGGTGCTATTAAGGCCAATTCTTGGAGTGGTTAGATATTAATAGTTTAGAAATGGAGTTGACTGAATTTCAAGAAAGCAGTACATCGGTGAACAAATTCCTACAACTTGGTGAAGAATTGGTGAAAATCGAGTGCGCTGTTGATGATGAATGTTCTTTCCAAAAGCCAGAGAACTTAATACTTGAACAGCCTCCCACAGATGTTATCGGATATGAATAAACTTGCTACAGCGTTAGTTACTTTGTTTGGTTCATCATAGGCCTGCGAACAGCTATTTTATGCAATGAACGTGTGAAGTCAACTGTTAGAAACAGTCTTAGTTCAGACCTAAGTGCTTCCTGTGTGTAAAGTTGAGAACGACATTTCACTTAACGTCCTTCGGCAATATTAGTATTTTTGATTTCTATATCCAATAATACTCAATGACAAAGTGTGTTACAATGGGCGCTTATTATATTTAAACAAAAATAATGTTAGGTATTCTTAAAACTTACATATTAAAAAATGTATTTTTGCGGTATTGGCAAAATACGACCACGGAATATGCAATGAATGTATTATTTTACGGTGTATGTGTAATAACATATTATGAAACATAATTTGGAATTAGGGACGGAAGTCGGTGGTGGGTTGGGGGGATGGTTGTAGCTATTCCAAAGGAAAATAACGAGTGGCACAGTATACAGTTGAGAAAAATAAACCAGACGTAAAATGGCACACTAGTTGGAAAAGGTTCGCCATCCCTGCACTAGAGTAATTCAGTGAATAAAGGAGTTGCACAGAGGAGCCAGCATAGATTTCTTTTCGTCTTTGAAGCATTGTTTTTTTCTTTTGTTGTGTGGGGTTATGTTTGTGTGAGTTATCCAAGTGTGTTATTTGAATACTGTAAATGCACCTTGTTGGATACATTTTAAAAATAGTTTATTCCTATGGCATTTGAAAGGTTTCAACTCTGTATCAAGGTTAATTGCATGCAGTGACAGGTCTTAAGAACAGTGACGCGGCGAGGGTTGGCATATCTGAACTATTAGTTGGCGGTTAGTTCGAAACCACATAATTCAAAGTCCGATTTTTGCGTCCCAACGACTACAAATTAACGAGGTTTTACTGTAATGCAATACCTCTAACGGAGTGGCTCATTTATTTTCAGAACCTTTGGAAGCGTTCAAACATCGAGCCATTTATTCTGTCAACATCATTTAACAAATCTTCGGATACCATTACACTCTATGAACTGGAGCTAGTACTAAGAAAACTTAGAAATGAAAAAGCATCTGGAGAAGACTCAATAAATGCAGAACTATTCAAGTACTTCAGTGACATCTTCAAGCAAAGATTTCTCAATTTCATAAATTTAATTTGGAATGGCAACAAACCATCAGAGAATCAGAGAATTCCTCTTCGTAAGAAGGGCAGTGTGAAAGATTGTGGAAATTACAGAGGTATAAGTATACTCAACTCAGGTTACACAATTTACCCTGATATTGTCAAAGAAAAATTATTCAGGCATTATGAAAATGTGATTGAAATGAACAACACAGATTTTGAAAGGGACGCTCATGCGCTGATGCTTACTTTACGATGAAGGTCTTAGTAGAAAAAAAACTTGGAAACTCGCATAGCATTTGTTGATTTTAAGAAAGCCTTTGACCTAGCTAACAGGAACAGACTTCTTAATATCTTAGCAGGAGATAATGTCCCACAACAGTTAACAGATAACATATACAACATATACAGTGACAATCTTATTGCAATAAAATTAGACTGAATGGGAACCGATCAGCAGAGGTATGAGACAAGGTTATGGACTTTCTCGTTTATTGTTCATAATGCATATGAACAGCATAATGCAGGAATGGAGGCATGAATCAATCCCACTTAGCAGATATCTCACACATCTAGATGCCATACTCTTTGCTGATGTTGCATTGGTAGCATTTAATCTTCAGCAGGTCTCTTCAAAATTCAACATGATCATTTCACCAGAAAAGAGCAAAATAATGGCCTTTAAGGGGAATTACCCTATCCCGAGTAAAATCTGTTTAGATAATAAAATTTTGTAAAGAGTCAATGAATTCAATTATCAGGAATACAATGTATCTTACCAAGAGGATCTCTGCAAAAATAACCCAACTTCACAGTAAAAATAGGAATTATAAATCACATTATGAAGCCATCTCTTGTCCAAAAATACACTCGCATCTTTATAACACTTTAGCCACACCAACAGCAGTGAGGCATGGACAATAAGAACGAGAGACATTTCCAGAATTACAGCACGTGAAATTATGTTCATGCGCAGAACAGCAGGCTATACTAAACGGAATCGTAAAAGAAATGAAGATATGCTTAAGGGACTGAATGTGAAACCAGTAATCAATTACATCTATGATTATCAAGAAAATATCACTTTCAAAGGATGGATGCTGGAAGACTGCCAAAGGAGATCCTACGCTACCAACCAAGAGGACACAGATCTATAGGATGTCCAATGAAGTGATGGAAATAAAATGCAAGACCGTAATGGGCCACGTGGCCCAATACTTGGAAGGATGATGATGCTGTGTCTCCCATTAACTGCTTTTACAGTTTTCAGAGACCCCAAGTTGCCGGAATTTAGTCCCGTAGGAGTTCTTTTATGTGCCAGTAAATCTACCGACATGAGGCTGATGTATTTGAGCACCTTCAATTACCACCGGACTGAGCCAGGGGGTGTTCAGTAGCTGTGTAAATACAAGTTATATTTTTAGCCTGAGACTGTCAAAACTAACAGAAAAATCTGGGATGGGACATGCATCAGGCTCAAAAGAACTTGGGAGTGAATAGATTAGCATGTTAGCAGCCCTTCATTTTTTAATTAAACATAGGTCCTTCTTACTTTAATGTGCATGTGTACTGGTAATAAACCATAACAAAAATCAATATTCTGGAGTTCATAACTACCGTCCCGATTAGGTCGGCATTTTTACTTTCAGTCATTACAAGAATTTGAAACAGAACGGCTGGCCCGATTGGACACCAGCCATTGTTTAGCCTTTCGTGGGAGATGTGGCGCAAGAACTTCACGCCACATTGTTAGCGTATTTTCACTATGTCAAAGTCTATTATGTGTTAGTGTCTATGAAAATGAGCGCAACCAAGGAGCTCACTAGCTCGAGAGTCAAATTTGAGCGTCGTAGAAACACCACCGACGAGTGCTCCGTTGGCCGGCTAACTGGCCACCAACTAAAATTCCTTAAGACTTCTGAACACAGGATCTCACCCGACTGGCAGGCCTTCTACAGGAAATTGGGTCCATCATCCATCATCGCATCTCCCTACTGAAATACATTGTAATATCAAATAATTCATTCAAATTCTCAATTTCACCTTTGTCACTACTATGTAAAATCATATGTTGAGCCGATTAGGCCAATCAGTAATGTCACATATTGCATCATTTTAAAGTGTTTTTACTACATGTGATGAAAATCATCTTTTGATCCATACTGACTACCATATTTACATGGATAATCCCCACATTTCCTTTTTTATTTGAGGCATGAAATTTGGGTGCCAATTTTATTTGGGTCAAGGTTGGCAATACACCGCTGGCTAAACTAGTTTTCAATGTTGGGTGTACAGTTATGCTTTGTGTAATCACAGGTGGAAGAAAAATGCCCCTATGTCATATCTAAACGGAAAACAATTCAGCCTTTTAACTTAAAACTGCCCTTGTATTAAAAAAAAAAAAGTATTTGACAGAGTAATATAAATTCAAAATGTCTCCCTGTCACAACAGAATGCGTCTTCTGGAACGTGCTGGGATAGCTTTCCACGCTTTTACTCACTTCGGTGTGTCTACAGTGTGTTTCATAGTTGCCAAGTTCGAGTGATATCATAATAATTTTGTATTCACCGTTTTAGAACAGGGTGTTGCAATGCAGACGGAAGCGATGGACTTCCTCCCCTCGTCACAGGAAAGTTTGATAAGCCACAATGATTTTAGGGCATCTGGTACTTTCAATGCAAATACAAAGCATCTAAAAATGCAAACGGTACAGTAATCCATAAAATAAAGCATTTGCACGGGGGAGCCAGCATAATTTGTCCTCGTCTTTGAATCGAGTTTTCCTTCTTTTCTTTCGCTGTGAAAAGTTGTGTTTGTCAGCGATTTATCCACGTTCCTTATTTGAATACTATAAATGTACCTTCTTGGATACATTTCAGAAATAGTTCTTTCCATGGCATTAGAAAGGTTTAAATTGTGAATCAAGGAGATTACATGCATTAACGGGTCTTAGAATACTTTGTGATGCGGCAAGGGTTGCCATTTCTGAATTATGAGAGAAGTGCCGTGGCGGGAAATCGTACATTTGTACTGTCCTGTGTTGCAATGGCGAGAGACTTCCTACTTCCTCCCCTCGTCAAAGGAATGTTTGATAAGCCACAATGTTTTTAGGGCATCGGGTACTTTCCATGCAAGTACAAGGCATCTAAAAACTGCAAAACGGTACAGTAATCTTAAAAATAAAGCACTGGCACAGGAGGTTCGTTGCGTGAGGTTATGTATGTCAGTGAGTTATCCCCAAGTACATTATTTCATCTCCTTCCACTGCTTTCCCCACGTCTGCAGGGTCACGGCTGTGAACTGTGTCGCACATGTGGATTCGGGCGTTTTACGGCCGGATGCCCTTCCTGACGCCAACCCTACATGGAGGGGTGTAATCACTGTTGCGTGTTTCTGTGGTAGCTGGTAGTGTACTGTCTTGTCTGAATATGAAGAGGAAAGTGTTGGGGCAAACACAAACACCCAGTTCCCGGGCCAGAAGAATGGACACACAATTAAAAACCTTTACCCGGCCAGGAATCGAACACGGGACCCTCTGAACCGAAGGCCTAAACGCTGACGATTCAGCCAATGAATTGGACTCTACCCGAGTACATTGTTTGAATAACGTAAGTGCACGTTGTTGGATATATTTTCGAAATAGTTTTTTCCATGGCTTTTGAAAGGTTTAAACTGTCAATCAATGTTAATTGCATGCAATAGCGGGTCTTAGAATAATTTGTAATGCGGTAAGGATTCGCATTTCTGAATTACGAGTTGACGTTAATTCAAAATCACGTCATTCGAAGTACGATTATTACGCCCTGATGACATCCAATTAATGAAATTTTACTGTACCGCTCAACTAACATCCGAGTTTGACAGTGTGTCTTTCAAAAACAATTATCCACCACTAGTAGTGTTGATACCCAAGTAAAAAGAGACCTCATGGGAGAAGTGTTTTAGACATGGAGTATGACGAATTTGTAAGTAATTTAAGAGAGGATACTAGTGATGCAAGAGACAACGAATCTTCTGATCTACATGGAATCGAGGCTATTGCAAAGTTCAGACTAATGAAATACCTGTCACGTTAAGTAGACCTTCTTGCTAACTTTCATTGCAAGTATATTTTATAGCCACGTTCATATTTGTGTAAAGACCATGTGGACCTCGCAGAGTGATATGAAATGTTTCTTTATGCTTATGATACTCTTTCGATGGAAAGGATTTTAGTTCATTTCATTTTTTTTTTTCAAAATGATCCTTCCTAAAATTGGGGTGCAGAAATTATTCGCATAAATACATACATCCGTATTCCACGTCGCTCCATCTTAAGCGATGGGTCGGCGAACGAGCTTCTCCACCAGTTCCAGTCTCTGACTTCTCTCCTTCCATGCTTTCCAAAGTATGTCCTTGCTGTTCAATGTCAATCTTCACCATGTCCTTGTACCTGAGTCTTGGTTGCCCTCTTGGTCTTTTGTCAAGTTTTAGATCATCCATTTGTTTTGGTAATCTTATCTCCCATGTGTCGCATATGTCTATACCATATCAGTCGCTGTCATTCTGTCCTGCAATCTTACAACTTGAGCCCGCTTGCGGATTTCCACATTACGGACTCTGTCCCTGCGTGTTTTATCGATCATGCTACGGACAAATCTCATTTCTGCTGCCTGGATTCTACTAACATCTTTATTCCTCAGGGTCCATGTTTCGCAACCATAGGTCAGGACTGCTACGTAATAATTTCATACACAACTCTTACATTTTGTTGGTATTTTCTTGTTCCATATTACGTCTATTTTGTGAAAGTTGTTACCTGCCTGAATTCTGTGGGAAATTTCCTTGTCTATAGAACCAGTATCACATAACACTTCCAAGATACCTGAATTAATGGTTCATCTGTAGCTGTTTCCCCTCCATTTCAATGTGTCCTACTGGTTGTCCGTATCTTTTTATGACCACAACCTCGCTTTTCTCTTGGCTTAGGCGAGTCCATATTCTTTAGCAGCTTCTGTTCAGGAGTTTATTTGTTCTTGAAGGTCTTCCCACAAGCATATATCGACAGTGAACAAGATAACTTTCATTTTCTTACCTCCAATGGTTCGGTGAACTTTTTTCTGAATCTCGTTCATCGCAGTGATGAAAAGAAGAGGAGACAAAACACCACCCTGTCTTAACCCAAATTTTACATGAAAGGTTTCAGTCATTCCTAAGGTGTTTTGACTTTACTTCAGGTATATTCATATAAATTCTTGACCCTGTGTATCATGTCATCCTGCATTCCAGTTTTCTTCAGTATTCCCCACACCTTCTCTCTGTTCACAGCATCAAATGCTTTCTTTATATCCAGAAAGGTTAACCACAAATCTCGGTTGTGTTCGCAGTATTTTTCCATTAACTGACGAATGGTAAAGATTAAATCAGTTGTTGATCTCCCCTTCCTGAATCCATACTGTTCTTCGAAGAGGTCTGATTTTCTGCTCCACAATTCTTTCATAAAGTTTACCAACTTGAGATGTTAAAGTGATGCCTCTATAGTTGAAACATTTGTCTCCTTTCTTGAAAATTGGAATTAGGATGCCTGTTTTCCAATCAACTGGTATGTCCCCTTCTTTCCAGATCTTACGAAAGAGTCTGTAGATTCAATGATTTCCAGAAATGCCCACAGACTTGATCATTTCTCCATTAATTTCATCCGCACCAGCTGATATTCCGGTTCTGATGCATTTCCAGGCATAATCTACATCACTCCATATTAAGTCTAACCCGTTGTCAGGAGTCAGACTTGTATGAGATAGTACTGTTTTTTCGTGTAGGATGGATGCAACTCACATTTAGCAATTCATCAAAGTAAGTCCCCCAAGTCTATTTGATCTTATCTTCAGCGATCAGATTTTCGTTATCATCTCTTAGGTATTTGGAGTGTTCTTTATCTCTCTATTTTTCATCATCCCATATAACATTTTCTTATTACCATTAACATCCTCATTCAATTCATCACTCCACTTGTTCAACCACTTCTTTCGTTCTTCTGTAACAACTTATTTTGCTTATTTTTTAGCAACCCTGTATAGTTCCTTATTATGGTCAGTCCAATCCTGGAAATATTTTCTAAACATGTTCTTGTTCAGGACAGCAGTTCTTGTTGCATCATTCCACCATGGAGTTTTCTTCCATCTTCTTGTGCCACTGGTTCGTTTGGGTAAATATGGTAGTTTAATTTTAAAGTTTGTTAACATTGCATATTGAAAAAGATTAATCCTATTTTTAACTCACGTTTTAAGTGTTCTATGCTGCGTAGCCAATTGAATTGGGCGACAGTGTTCCATCATCGGATTATCAAGTTTGTTGAGATTCTTGTACCTTGTATTTTTCCATGCTAGAATGCGTATAATAGTTCCTTTTCACATTACCTACCAACCAGCTGTTGTAGGCCCGGTCAGACCAGCACAGGTATTAATAAATAACTATACTGCTGGTCTGATTGGACCAATCTAACATAGACCGTTGCATTTTATGTTAAGACACTGAATACATCTCATTGTGCTTCAAACGGGACACCAGATCCGTGCTTTGAACAAATCCTCTTTAAAGAACTTCATTTCTTATGATTCAAACAATAAGATGTTCCCTGATGAGATAAATCACAATATTTATTACATTTTCAGCATATTATGGCAAATAGACGTAATAGACACATTGCTGACCGGATGCTTGAGCTTGTCACATACCCTGTGCACCGGTATTTTTCTACTAAGCATACTAGGGTGCACTTGATTATAAAAATGTAAATAAATATTAAACCAGTCAATATTTTATCTTTAAAGTTGATATGGGTACTCTCCAATGCCCCTAGTAATAGTGGATCTGCCTTTACAAAACCATATTCAGTGTCAATTCCTAACACATAATTAATGTTTACATTGTTGTCATCAGAATCACTTGAATAAATAAGTACACTAGGTAAATTACGGCCTGTAGAGGCTTGAATATCACTTCCGCTATCACTATCACATTCAGTTTCCACTAATTCATTAGACTATTTCCATTTGAACAATCATCGGCATATAATTCTTCTAAAATATCGTCGTCAGCTAACACCGTATTCTGCGGGCGCTCCATCTTGTCATTGACTGAACCGGCAGAAAGAAAGTCGACGTTTCGAAACTAAATCAAAGAATAAAAGAGGCCGTGAATAAAAGAAAAGTAGCAGATATACATCTACGATTTATTCTACTCAATGTGCACGTCTGAAACAATTCAAGATATGGTCAAGAGATGTCACAGGAAGACCGAAAACAATGTCGTGAATAAAACCGAGATTTCTCGGGGCCCGTCACCTACCGCTGGCGAGCGTACAACGAGATTTCTCGGGGCCCGTCACCCATGTGTTATTATGAAAGAGTTTAATTTTTACTACCGTTATTAATGGAATAAACCATTATCATACCTGCAAACTTTCAACAAGAGAAATCCGGAAGATCCTAAAGCGGAAATTTTTTAACAACATGTGTATGCGTCGCCAAGTCTTGAGACATAATGAAAAAGGACGGCAAGCAGTAAGATTATAAACAGTACTAATGTAAGCCAAATATATGTTATGATCACCCCTGAAATTAAATACTTACACAAAGTTACAACTTGATGAGTGCTCATCTGTTTCTGCTTAACAATGGGAACACTTTCAGTGATTGTATAAAACAAGGAAATTAAGCAGAATATGCCTCCCTGAAAGACTGATAATATTGATTCTCAGTTGAACTCATTTCTCGTTTCTCAGTTGAACTCATTACGAACACCACTAGAAATACTAAAATCGCTTACAAATTCGTCACACAATTCCACAAGTTTCAGAACTACCACCAATGTTACTCACACCCACACACACACAAAGCCTTTCACAGCTTCTACGAAGCACGACAGTTACTAAAGTTGTTATATTTAAATTCACAGCCTGCTACTTTTAACAGATTTCTTTTCTTCAAAATTACAGCCTGCTACTTGTTTGAGAACATCTCAGTGAATGAAGTAGCAGTCGAGATCGAACAGGCGACAAAAGCATGGTGATAAATGATAATGTGATTATCGATACATTTACCGGTCGAATTTCAAACACTGCATCTCGTATTACCAGCTACTAACGAAAGTCAAACAAATCCGATTTGACCGCAGAAAGCGAAACCAAGAGCGGATATTCAAAATCCGTACAATAACGTTCATCCGTAAAACCGTAAAACAACTCAAATCCCTACATTTTACAGAAAAACCGGAATACTTGGCAGGTATGCATTATGTTTTAATACACCATGTTCGATTACATTTTAAGACTGATTTTCATAATTGTTTTAAGGAACAAAACATGTGAACATAAGTTCACCTTACAAAAAATTAGTCACCAAGTGTGCACGCACAGATGGATCATTAAGCCTGTACTCAACCGCACTCGCACTGCCTCTATATGAGCATAAGGCACTAGCAATCAGCGAGACATTCATGTTTCAAGCGGCCAGTGTATGTCAACATAGGTAGATGTACGGAGGTGACAACATACCTGCCAACTTTTAGAAACCAAAAATAGGAAGATTTTTTAATTATTGTATTTCATCACATATTTCACCACAGTCTACGTGAAAATAGGTCAGGATAAAAAGCATACATATCTACAGTTAAAATGTGAATTGACCATTAAATTTAAAATCTTAAACTAAGAAAACCTAAAAATGGTTACACGAAAATGTACCTAATCACTCATTTATGACACTTACGTACAAATAATATTTGTAATACCGACACACACACAACAAAATGCATAATACCGTATTTTCTCACGTAATTAACACACTTTTTTGACGAAAAATACAGGCGAAAACTTTGGATGCGTAAATTATTCAAGGAATTCAGATCTTTACAAATTATTTACAATTCATTTACATTTAAAAGATACATTAAATGTAATATAAACACAATTGCGGTTATTGTCATATAGCGTACAATTCCGGCGTGAGATTTTTTTTCTGAAAAGTCAGAATAGGGTACATCAGGTAAGTTAGACACGTGGGTTTGAAGTACCGACACCAGAAAATATTCTTCTTATTAAGAGCTGAAAATATGACCTGAATGACATACCGCCAGAAAAAGAAACCTATCCCACACAAGAAGGGCCGGGCATCGAAGTAGGGACCCTGCTACATTACCCCAAACCGTTCGTATCCAATCTTGTAAGAGTGACGTGTCCATCCACCCTTTCTCTTGAATACGGACGTGGATCACTCGCGGAAATTTTGCTTTAGGCATTGTTTTTCGTTTTAGAACAATATAAGGTGCAAGCTTTCTGCCATCAGCTGTTACAGCAAGCATTGCAGTACCGGTACATCGTTTTTTGCTTCCGATAGCGCGTACGATAACACTGTATGTTCCTTTCTTATCAACATTGTGGCATATGGAAACTGATTGGTGTCTGACCTGCGGTTCCTATAAGGGAGATCAAACATTCCTTCACTTCACGCTTCTCAATCACAAAATGATGAAAATGGTTGAAATCATTCATGATTTTTTGACATGATGTTGTTCTTCGTCGAAGAGAAAGTCCATTTCTCTTCATAAAATTAATCAAGCCTCGGCTAACCTTCAAATCCGAGACACTGATTCCGTGTGCCACGGCTATTTCTCATTCTTTAAAATACAGCATTTTGTGAGAAACGCAGTTTCCAACATTGCGTAACAAAATCATATATTTAAGCAGATAATCCTCTACTTGAGGAAACTTGCTGCTTTTTCGTCCGCGAAATGCCTTGTGAGACTTGTTGGCCGCTTGAAGTGCACTTCTGTTACCGTGGTAGAGCATGTTTCATTTGGACACTGAATACTTGCTGCCCGTGTCTCTATTCCCGTATGTTTTGATGTAACTGATCACCGCGAGTTTGTATGATGCAGTATTACTCCAATACTGTGGACTGACAAACAATTTTGAGATCACAGAATGTCCCGTACCCGAAACACTCTTGAAACTAGTGCAATGGGATTTCCTGACGGCTAATAACAACACGTTGCCCTGCGTTTGGAATGCCCGCCTCGCGATAGGAAGCCTGCTACGCGAGTAGTCGATATCTTTATTCCGAAACACATCCGGAGCTGAGATTTGGATGTTCGAAGTTGTGGGTGTATCAAATACGTGAACATTTCTTTTTCTCTATTTGGGACCCAAAATTATTGGGATGCGCAAATTATGCAAGGGTGTTAATTACGCGAGAAAATACGGTAGTTTCCTTTATCAGACAGTAAAATGAACGGAAATTTATAGGTATCTCTGAACACTTGGAGATAACGTTTGTTACATTTTTGGCCATAACGAGAAAAGAAAATGCCAGAAACTGTCACCGACACGAACCCCCTTAAAAACATTCAATTCATTAAAACTATGCACTTAAATACGCAAAACTACCACATACAAAACAATTCAATGTGTCCTGTACATTATTAACATACCGGTACGACTGAGAGGGGGAAAGCATAGAAATGCAAGAAAAAACGCGTGGCCTATAACTGCGACGAAACTACGCACAGAAACGATGTTAACAAAGCATGAACAACACAATAACAAACTCATTCTTTCGACCCGATTAATTGAGTCGTTAGAGCGCGCTAGCCTCTTGCTTACAGGATGATCGCCGCCCCGAATCCCCAGCTGTATCAAGCGCACACGCTGCTGTGGTGAGCAGGAAACACGATGCACGAAGGTGACGGACAAAACACTAACGAAATAAAGTATCAAATAAATACGCTTGAAAATGAGGTTACGTAAATTACACAAGCACGTATCGTAGGAGAAGAGTATTGGCCGTACTAGAGGTTATATTAGTCGAAAATCGGAAGAAGTAAATATAAATCGGAAAATCGGAAGACTTAAAAACCGGAAAGTTTCCGGGTAAATCTTAAAGGTTGGCAGGTATGTAACAAGAGTGCCAAATAGGGGCAATGGTGTTTGGACGTGACCATGGCAATACGGTGCGTGAAATTGCTGGATTTGTTGGTGTTTTGCAGTGGACTGTTGAACATGTCTACAAACAGGGGTGTGCTACACATGACCACAAAACAAGTCAGAACAGTGGTCGGAAAAATATTATGACTAAAAGGGACTGGAGACATGTTTCATGGCTTGTGAATCAAAATCACTTCGAAACCCAACAGGAATTACTGCAGTCAGTGACTGGAGGTTCATCCCAACCTATTAGCGAGAGAACATTGCAATGAACATCTGGAGTTAGTCACCTCGCAAGAGGCCATTGCTCACACAGGCACATAAAGCTGCACATCTTCAATGAGCTAGAAATCACTGAACATGGACAGTAGCTGACTGGCAGAACGTAATGAGGTCTGATGAATCACATTTAGCCTGCGTTCCAATAATGCACGTCATCGAGTGTACCGAAGGCCAAATGAAGCATTTCATCCTGGATGTGTGCAAGGTCAGGTTCAAGCCAGAGGGCCCGCTCACTGAGGTGTTTATTTAAACATTCTGGATGATCAGGGTCAACATCTGCATAATATCCTGATTTTTCAAGATGACAACAGCAAAAAAGTTCCTCAGGTTGGATGCATACGTGACTAGTTTTAGGAACACTCCCACACCCTATTACATTTCAACTGGGCTGCAAAATCACCTGACTTGAACCCCATTGAAAATCTATGGGACAAGTTGAAACAGCGGGTAAACGATGACATCAGCATCCCTGCAATTTCGTGGAATTGTGCGGTGGAATCCTCCTGGATGTGACGTACCTGCACAAGCTTGTGGACTCGCTTCCTAACCGAATCCAGACTGTAATTAAACCCACAAGCACAGTTACACAGTGTTAAATGATGCTTGTAATGATTTCTGGAGAAGCAACTAATTTTTGTCCTGTGAGCTTATTTATAATGTAGATTATGTGGCTGAAAATGGCCTATGTTTCAGGTCGAAACTAGTTACAAAGGACGGCTACAGTATACTTATAGATCTTGGTGTTGACGTCCCCTCGTTGCAGTAATTTGAGGAAGTACTGTAATGGAAAAGCGATCGGTGTTGAACTTGCATAAGGGATCATCTTAGCATCGCATTCAGATACTACTGTTTAGAGAATCCTCAGAAATCATAAAGCAAAGATTGCCCACAACAACTGGAAGGAGACAGAGCGCATTTCGACAGCTCTATTTGAAGACTGAATGAGTTTCGTCAAATGTTCGTACTTGCAAAACGTCTACATTATGTCCAGGGTTAGATGTTTATTTTTATACTTTTTCGAGTGTATCGCCGAACAGGTTTTCGGCACTTCCCTCAGGCACTGTAAAGTCGCTGGGCTTTCAGACAGGAATCGAAACTGCTCCTTCTTAAGTAACACAAATTAGTATTTTAATATTATCGTATACGATTATGCTATCGAGACCAGAACAGATGATGCACCTTACATACCAGTACATAAAGCCACGAGATGTTTTGGGATTGCCTATTACTGTTTTGGTCCTAATATAAGACTGGGAATTCCAAGTTTTTGTGTTAAAATGTCATAAAAACCACAGTCGTTTTATTTGCGCACGTTACATTTTAAAACTTTGTATCATTTCACACACGTACCGACTTGTGCAGCGAGAGCACTTTCCAGCTGAGCTCAAGGTCGCAAATAATGGTAATTTTGGAAGTGTTTATGATATTTTTTCTCTTTCTAATTTGATTGTGATGAGTGACGGGTAGAATTGAATATAATGCATTTGAGAAGATGAGGATTGATACTTAATCGAAACCATATTCTCGACTTCAACATAACATTTAAAAACGGATGTAGGCCTAATCTACGCAGTACACGATTTCCATAAACTGACTAGGAACAGTACACCGGTGAGCAAATTACAATGGAAGAAAAAAAAAAAAAAAGAGAAAGGATTTTGGCATCATGTTGGATGCTTTTGTATCTAATGTGCTTTATTTTATTAGATTAGAGAATTAAAAACTACTTGTGGCCGATTGTTGTTTGGCTTGGCGTTAGGGGTATTGGATTTTTCGAAGAGTTTTGCTATTTTGTTGCTGAAGTGAAAGAATTTTTCAAAGGAATTTGACGAAGTTTCCCTGGTAAAACTGAATGTAAAGTTTTGAGATTTTTAAGTCGTGTACCGGTAATTAATGTTTGAAGCCAGCCCCGCGGTCTAACTTGCCTGCCTCTCACCCGGAGGGCCCGGGTTTGATTACTGGCCAGGTCAGGCATTTTTATTCCAGGTTCAGTCATTCTACGATTACCTTTAATTGAGGAGCTATTGAATGGCGAGATCGCGACCCTGGTCTAGAGAGCCAGGAATAACGGCCGAGAGGATTCATCGCACTGACCACGTGTCGCCCAGTAATCTGCAAGCCTTCGGACTGCGGGCGGTCGCTTGGTGGGTGGAAGGCCTATTGGGGCTGTAGTTTGATTTGGTTTAGGGGTGTCTGTAAGATTATAAGTATACATTTCATTTTTGTGATGTTTAGCCAAATTGTTGATGGTTCATTCGTTCCAGGATTTTCCATTTTCCCCTGTTGTATGGTTTCTTTTCGTGGTCCCTCCCAAAACGGAGAATCGAGGTTCCACTGTATACACCAACGAAGAAAATTAAGGGACTGGTATGATCTGCTAAAGACAAGCGAGATCCTCTTTTCAGAGGAGGTGACTATAAGATCTCGTGTAGCTGCAACCAGGTGTACACAGCAGCTACAAAATGGAGCATTGCCACATGGCTCAAGGAGCACAACGGACACAGTCTGCTGGTTCAAGCAGAAAGGTCATCAAGAGCTGAACACTCGCTGCTAGCAGGCCATGGCATACAGTACTGCAACTTAAAAGTAATCAAATTCCAAGTCTTATCAAGCCCGACTACAAAGGGAAGCCATTGAAATCCTGAAGCATGCCAACAGCTTCAACCATAAGGAGGAATTGGAACCAGTCAACAAAGCACAGTTTCCAGCCCTGAAGGCCTTAAATCCTGATGGCCGTGACAGGCAAAAAAGAAAACAACAGGTTGCCTGTCTCCACCAAGGCAGGTTGACCAACGTTGCGCTCCTTAGTGCTTCCACCATTGGCCGAAGAACAGGCAATCAGAATGCCCCTCTAACAGCAAAGCAGCACACTATTGCCTGCCAAAGGACAACCAATCAGTGACCGCTATCCACCACGGCGGAGCACAGCCTGAAATATATAATGAGATGGAATTGCAACACCACTGCATTCCACCCTGAGCTTCGCAGTGATCCAAATCAGCTGGAACCCTAGAAAATGCCGAACGCAGTCTCCAGTGAAATGTCGGGACTATCATATGCTCCTGGACAACTGCGTATAGATATGATTTATAACGCCTCAATTGCTATGAAAACACCATAAGCGTACCGGAGAAACTGGCTGAATAACATACCGGTACATTGTAACAATGATCTGCATCACCATTTTAGAATTACAAAGAGAACATTTCCAACAAAGAACTAAAACATTTACCTTGCCATTGACAAAATATCCATTGTTGTTCTTGACCACTTCTTCAAATTTTGGCATGTAGTAAGGGATAATCTCTTTCACAAGTGGCTCATATTTCTTCTTTTTTGAGGCCGGATCATCATCATAATGGTAGTTTCCAATTTCTAGGGAAAAGAACACACCAATTTTCTAAAAACACACCTTAAGATTAACATTTACAGCACATGCAACAATACTATGATAGAGGTAATTTCCAGGAATTTTTGCAGGAAATATAAATTCTATAAGTTCCACAACATAAAATCATAACTGACGTGTAGCATATATGAATTCAGGTTGGAGAAAAATAGATCCATAAATTACAAGATGAGATTCTGCAAGGTCTATACACATTCACAATGCATACATAAACACACACTTGCAACATACTGTGAATTGTAATGGTATAGTCCTCTCCGTGTAAGGACGTACCCTAAGGGTGCAACCTTACCCTTTCTCCCCTGTAATATTAAGATATTGATTTATAGTTACTTTTCTTGCTGTTGGGTCTTTTTCAGTGTCGGTAACCATACAGTTTAGGGACCCTACTTGCCGATACGACGTCTTACATTTACCGTTAATCTGGCACGTTGGCAACGTTCAATCACTGCTCTAGCGTGAAGTGCGTGTTGCCACCGCATCGCCGTTAAAGTCACTAGTGATACATTTGCGAGAATATTTAAAGCATATTTTCTTTTTCTGTGGGATTGTAAATCTATTTGGCTAATACCAGGTAAGTAGGATTGTGGCATGTTCGGATAATGCATTTAATAACATAGTTTGTGTGAAATGACGAAAGTGCTCAAATACGTCAGTCTCATGTCTAGATCTACCGGTACATGAAATAACTCTTGCGGGACGAAATTTTGGCAGTAGAACTTATAACATTATTATTTTCAAATCCGCAGTGAACTTGAAAGCTGACCTAAATTCCGTTCACGGAGCTTGGCACATTAGTATTCCTATATGTTTCCTGATAAGCTTGAAGATATAACCAGCCTGCAGGCTGAAAATATGCCCAATAATCTCTCTCCTTACTGGTTACCGGTATTGAAGAGAGAAGGAAATATTCGCGCAAAAGAAAGGGAAGTCATTGGATGTCTGGAATTTTCGAAAATCACACTGCAAAGACTTATTAAATTGCATCGTTTAACACGCCCCTCTTTTCAAGAATATGGTTATAGTACGCCTACTGTATATCAAAATAAAGACAGATAATTTAAGTGAGAAAGTGTGTTTATTTCCTTAATTCCTCACTGAGGAGATATTCATAATTATCTTGATTTATTTCATCTTATCTTTTATCATTTACTAGGGTAGGGAAACATTCATTATCGGTGTTTACATTGAGGTTAGTTTGTTATGGTTATGTCTGATGATTTTAATATGTAACCAGGCAGGTTGGCAGCAGTGATCAGCCATTACAAAAAAGAGAAAAGAAGAGCATCGGGCGGCGATATTTACTTTCTGGGGTATTTCCTTACGTGGCAATTACTATACACGCACGATGATTTAAGACACGATATAAGCTTTAATACCACCTGGTTATCAAGCTCGTACTAATCAGGAATACAATGAAGATCCCTAGCAAAATGAGGAAAGAAAAACACAAAGAAACAAACATTCTAATAATAATAATAATAATAATAAGGGGGCGGGGAAGGAAACATATGGAGGAGGAACACAAAATATGATCAATCAATCAATCACTAGTGATCTACATTTGAAGCTAACACTCCGGTGGCAGATTTCCCATCAACTGTTTTCCTAGTCTTTTCTCAAATGATTTCAAAGAGGTGTCTGCGTATGCTGGAAGGATCCCCCACTCTTAAGCGGTTGAGGGACCTCCATACAGGGTAAGGTTGGTCGGCGCCATGGTGACATGTCTGGGCAGTCTCTGGTGTTCCCTCCAGCGGCAGGAAGCTCTTGCGGGATCTGAGGCGAGACCTTGCAGCCTGGTGACGTCTGTGGGCAGTGAGCTCCTCCAGCGGCAGGAAGCTTTTGCGGGATCTGAGGCGAGACCTTGCAGCAGTGGCCCTCTGGATGTTGGGTGAGGCTACTCCGACAGGCGAGTACAGTTTCTGTGTTGGCTTTAGGCATTCCAAGATTATCCTCGCAATATCGTTGACCGCAGTAACAACCTGCTTAGCATGAACTGAAGCGTACTCAACAGCTGCCAGACACAGCACAACTGCAGAAGGTCTCAGGATATGCGGACTGGCACCCCAGATGCTACCGATCAGCTTCTTAAGTATGCCATTGTGAGAACGACCTTCTGTTTTGTGTTCAGACATTGCTGCCTGTATGCTAGAGCGCGGTGACACCTAGACAAAATGCTGTAGGGCAATGTTTCAATCGTTCCTCTCATCATGTTCAGATGGTCGGCATCACAGTACTTGGAGAGTTCATCCACAGCTGAAGTCATCCTTCCTTCTACTTCCCTGAACAACTACCGCTGTGTCATTGGCATAGATGAAGAGCCTAGTGCTTGCTGGAATTGGCCGATTATTTGTGTAGATTTTGTACAGTGCTGGAGACTGCCCTGAGGGAGACCGTTGTTCTCCTCTTACCCTGTAGCGAGACTTGGAAACTTTTGTTCTGAAGGAAGGTACTGGTACTATGATTCACAGTGTCGTATACAGCTGTTAAATCAACAAAAGCGACTCAAGTTATCTCACCATGGTCAAAACCATCCTCTATGTGTTGGCTGAGATTCAAAATCAGACTACAACATGATTTGCCAGCACAAAAGCCTGCTTGTTGTTGGATGAAGTTCTCTTCGAGGATAATATTGACTCGGTTAAGTTACCAAGCGTTCCAGTATCTTGAAGGTATGGCATAGCAGGGAAATAGATCTAAAATTTTTTGGGTCATCTGGTTCTTTACCAGGCTTGATGATTCAAGATTTTTGCCACATTTTAGGGATGTGTAACTTGGCGAGACAAGTTCATTAGGCTTAGTAACCACTTCAATATTTTACGGCCAAAGTTCTTTATCTGTTCAACTCATAGGTCATCGACACCAGCAGCCTTGAACATCTTCAAGCTGGAAATGGCAGCTTCAAGTTCAACCATGGAGAAGGGATATCTGCTTCCATCACATGATGAAGAGCTTCTTTGGTCACCCTCCCTTTAGTTTTACTATTCAGCAGGAAGCGAGTTGCCACTTGATTAACTGTCACTCTGGTAAAGTTCTCCTGTGGCTTTACAGGGTCTCTGCAAAGATTTTTAAGCAGTTTCCAGGCCTGTCAACTATTCAACTTCATGTCAAGGTTCTCTACCAGGTTGTCCACTTGGCCTTACGAGTTGCTGTGATGGTTTGCAACAGTGCTTCTCCAGCTTAGATAGTTTCTTCAGCAAATGGATGAGTACATTCGTGTTTACAAAAACACTCGCTACATATGCAACATAAAGCAAAACTGAAAACACTGACTTCTGTCCTTCTAGACAATAACAGGATATTGATACCTGCACTACAATGCAGCAGGTACCCACCCTACACATTCAGAATAACTTCCCATAGCACCCTCAACGCCTCTATTCGAACCTTACAATCATCATGTACCCAATACTATCCCAACCAGCTGCTTTATAATAAAGAAAGTTTTAACTGTAGGAGTTTATAAAAACTACCAACTGAATTCTGTTCTTTGGCCACATGGATTAAAATAATGTTACTTGTTTGTATGTTCTTTCAAACACTATGAATTTTAACTGATGTCAGGGTGTGTAAATTTTAATTCCAAAACAGTCCTTTAATGTGCCAAAAGCCAATGACAGAGTTGTAGCATTTTTTAAAATTTAAAGCCTCAAATGTCATCACTAGAGATGAGAATTATACACACTAAAAACAGTTAAAATAGGCAGGCATATAGGCTCTTAAATTAGCCAAAATAGGCATGTAAATAGGCACCTAACGCGTAAAATAGGCAACAAAATAGGCATGAAAAATACTTATAATTTAATAACACACTCAATTACTATAAAAGGAATTTACAATAAGCAAAGCAACTTTTCAATGATTTCCGGTAACAATCTTGTTCTCCTGTCGGGCAGAACGTTTTGTACAGAGAGAAAGATCCCTCAACAGCACAGGACGTGCCTGGACAAAAGTTCATTGAAGCCACTTCATCTGGTTGAAGTTCAACTGCTTTATCTACCTCACCTCGTAGTACCCTGGCTACTTTTACCATCGCTTTCCATCATGGATTCTGCTGCAGGACTCTTATGGAACTTTTGCTGACAGTGGCTACCTTCCGAGAGGTTCAGTCAATACTTTCCCTGACTTCTTCCATAACTCTAAATGACTCCACCATGAGAAAGCCACTCTTCTCCAACTCTGTTGAATTTTGAAGATGCTCCAGTTTATGAAGGGGGGTATTAGCTCCCACCATTGCAGTGCACAGGTCTATCGAAAAATGTTCTTGGTCGCTGTTCACAGTGGACTGGTAGAAAAGCTGTGTTGACACAGCTTTCTGTACTCGTGTCAAATGCATCGCAGTATTTCTATGTTGATCCATAAGGTATCTTTTCACATTTGATCTGAAAAATTATAAAATTGACTTAAATTACTATGTTCCTATATCTTAAATTTCTACAGCTGGGCTAGTTGGCAATAATGCTTAGTATAAACACGCATTTGTTTCATAAAAAAGAAAAAGACCATTAAAGGTGATGTTTCTAAAAGTACAACACTTTAAAGTAGGAACAAGAGAATTCGTCATTTACATGGAAATATGTCCTCAAAAATGTTCAGTTATAATCTGGCAGTTTCCTGTAGAGTTCACGATACCTGACCAGGGTAGAGAAGAGATCCTTCCTATATGCTTGCCAGGGACTCACCAAGCTGCCCCTAGCAGTATTCTTACGAATATAGAAGAATTAAAACAGGGGCACTATAAATCTCAGATTTGTGAAAATTTTATGTTGCAATTTGCTGGCTGTGGTCAGCTGGGTCAGCTGTCATGAAGACTATTTTCTGTTGCCTACAATAGATCCTGCATCATGGGTGCCCACAAGGCTGGCACCCTCGCAGAAAAATTAGAAAACCGCTTGATTTGAAATTGTCGTGTCATGCGCCCATAACATTGCTTTCTGTCACAATTTAGCAAGACTCTACTAGAGGGGATGCTAGAGCTCACGCCCCCCAGACCTTCTTTGCTTGCCGCCACCCACCTTCCCGCCCAGGACAACAGTTACTAACTGGACCTCACCAATCCTGACAAACAGTCTTTTCACTAGCCTCGTCTTGTAAGGATAGTCTCCGCAGCCTTGTAAAACACACTGTGACATCGTCCAAGCTGTGCCATCTTGTATGTCTAGCATCTGTGACACTGTCCTAGCTGCATCACATTGGATCTTCAACCTGTGTTTCGCGAAGACTTACCGAAAGCGTAATAGAATTCATTAGAATCTACACATAGCGCTGGTGAAAGTTACGATTTTAAAAAATTACATTTCGGTTGTAGTCCGCTTCTTTGGTGTAGTAGTTAGCGTGATTAGCTGCTATTCAAGGAGGACCAGATTCGATTCCCCGACTCTGCCACGAAATTTGAAAAGTGGCACGAGGGCTGGAACGGGGTCCACTCAACCCTGGGAGGTCAACTGAGTAGAGGTAGGTTTGATTCCCACTTCAGCCATCCTCGAAGTGATTTTCCATGGTTTCCCCACTTCTCCTCCAGGAAAATGCCGGGATGGTACCTAACTTAAGGACGCGGCCACTTCCTTCCCTCTTCTTTGCCTGTCACTTCCAACCTCCCCATGCCTTCACAAGGCCCTTGTTCAGTACAGAATGTGAGGCTGTTTGGGCGAGGTACTAGTCCTCCTCCCCAATTTTATCCCCGACCCAAAGTATCACGCTCCAGGACACTGCCCTTGAGACGGTAGAGGTGGGAACCTTCGCCGAGTCTGAGGGGAAAAACCTATCCTGGAGGGTAAAGAGACTACGAAAGAAAGAAAGAAAGAAAGAAATATTTCAGTTGTAAATCTCTATTTTCACAAGAAATGAATTACAGTTCAAAATACCGATTTTTAAATTTCATCCACTTTGTGACAAGAGACCACTGGCGTTGTAACTCCTCGTTCAGTAATCAAATGATTATTTACATTTTAGCAATATAAGTTACTGAAAGTTCACGACTAATACAGCATTACAACAAAACTTTCCACAATACGTAAATTAATAGGCCCATACGTGCTACAATGAAATGTGATCGTAGTTCTGTCACAATAAAGATAAAAGGAACAAACGAACCTACCTCCTTACAGCAAGCTTCGCAGAAAACTACCTTTCCATCCGTAGCGAAATTGGGATCCCCTATGATCCACCACTTAAGCCAATAGGACTTCGTCGATTTTTATTTGCAATTACAATTTTTTACGTCACGCCAACACAGACAGGTCTTATGGTGACAATAGAATGGGAAAGGCCTAGGAGCAGAAAGGAAGCGACCGTGGCCTTAAGGTACAGCCCCAGCATTTTCATGGTGTGAAAATGGGAAACCACGGAAAATCATATCGAGGGCTGTCAGCAGTGGAGCTTGAACCCACTATCTCCCGGATGCAAGCTCAGAGCCAACTCGCCCGGTGATTTTTCTTTGGTCATTGCCACAGACACACTTCTTCTTACAAGTAATTAATCTGGACATCAAATTATGAACGTTACAATAAGAAGAAAAGTTTACACCACCTCTCCAATACTTGATTATTACACTACCAGCTCTATGTTGTACCTTAGGTTTTTAACCTCTGGCAACACGATTGCGTGTTTTTCACTTAGCCATGATGTACATACTTATGTTTTCACACTTGTTTTATGTAGGAATATTCTAATTGACTGACTGGTAATAATAATATCCTATATTTCACTACCAGCTATGTATTATACTTCTTGTTTTTAAACCTCTGTTCAACACGAGAGTATGTTTTTTCTCTTAGCCATGATGAACATTCAATGTTTTTTCACACTAGTTTTACGTCTATTTGATTTTCTATATTGTAAACGTTGAATCTTAAGGTGCCATATATTTTAAGGACACTAGGTTCGGGGCCCTGACCTAACTTTAGGCTAAGATTTATTTCGGCTGATGATGCTTACGACAGTTAAGCGAAACATGTCCATCTTACAACGCCTGTTGTAATGTTTATATCCTAAATATAAGGAAAGATAAGTATTGGAAAGGGGGTGTAAACTTTTCTTATTTTAACGTTCACACTTCTTCTTCACAATAAATCACAACACGTTCTGAAGATAAAGCGTACGCATACAACAGTTCACATCAAGAAGGAGGTATAAGGGATGTGGGTTGTGCAACGTAGTTCGAAGTTGATTGGTTATATGTCTTAGAAGTTTGGAGAGGTTGAAGGCTTCAAGGTCAAATTGTTCCTTGTTTCTCCTGATGAAAATTTCCCAAGAACTATTTCTGGTGACTTCCGAGAATTCCCATTTTTGTTCGTGGGATAAACAGATCTTGAGACATGAAAAAATAATTCTGCCGAGCACATCAGTTACAATATAATGCACTGGAAGAAAATTGGCTTCTTCAAAGTAGATTATAAAGGCATCAAATAGGCAGTTATACTCCAAATAGACACAAACCCCTGAAATAGGCATTTATAAGCACAATAACTTACGGAGCAAAAACTTGGACAATGACAAAGAAAGATGAGAGTCGATACAGGCAGCCGGAATGAAATTCTTGAGGAGTATGATACAGAAGAGTAGAAGAGACAAAATAAGGAATGAGAAAATCCGGGAAGAAATTGGAGTGGAAAAAATGAATGATAGAATAGAGAAGAGCCGACTAAGATGGTATGGGCACATAAAGAGAATGAGCGACGAAAGAATGCCAAAAAAGGTGATGCAAATGAAAATCCAAGGAAGGAGAGGCCGTGGACGATCACGATTGAGATGGAAGGATACCATCCAACGCAGCATTATAGAAAGAAACCTGGACTGGGACACAGTGTTGGAGGAGGAGGGGTGGAAAGACCGAAGAAAGTGGAGAGGAGCCATATTTGCCCCTATCCGGCTACAGCTGGATAAAGGGAAATGATGATGAAGCACAATAAAACTAACGAAATCTAGCTTAAAGGACCCTAAAACGGATTTATATCTCAAAAGCCTACGTTTCTGAGCACAGGAATAAAATAGGCAAATTCCCATCTCTAGTCATCACTAATTAATAACACTTTCAGGTAAAATTTTATTACTTCATTAAGTAACAATTTTCTCAGTTTTGAGCTTCTTTCAATTTCTAGTTCAAAATTCAGAATCTTCATTTTTTTAACACGTTCCTTTTCCAAGCACTCCAGTCACCTCTTGTCAGGCAATGATCAGAACTCTTCTCGTTCTCACTGGCCATGTAAATTATTCCTGAAGCTGAAGTCACGTCTTCCGCATCCCTTACATCATTAACGGCTTGTGAATGGAAGTCTACATAATCATACAGCTCACATACAATTGGAAGAAACTGAAGATTAAGCGCCATGAATAATTTCTGCCCGCTTTCATCCCAGCTGGTGGTGCTGATTACTTTTTTTAAGGGGAAGTACATCTAGGGAACCATCCTCTATTAAACACCAATCAGAGAGGAAAAACGGAAGAGGTCTGACACCTAGAAGAATGAAGGTTATCGGCCAAAGAAGGGCAAAGGCCACGAAGTTCGTGAACATAAAGACTCCCTCGGCCTCGAATGCTCTGACACCAGCGGGGTCGGAAAAGAACAAGGGTTGACAACAGGAGGTCAGATAGGATAGATGAAAGCGAGGAGCCTGGCACAAGTAAGTGGAAGCAATGCCAGGACACCATGTTCGCAAACCCTCCTGAGGCCCCTTTTAGTGTTGCCTCTTACGACAGGCAGGTGATACCGTGGGTCTTACTTAACCGCCCCCACCCGCAAGGGAGGGGTTTTCCATCCAAGGAAGGAGACACATACTTACCCCCTCCCATTTTGTACAACTGAACTTTGTCATTAACATTATTGCTTTCTCTACTTGTTTCTTTGTATTTTTGTAACACAATTTAAGACACTTCCAATCTCTTGAAATTAAATTCCTGGAATTAAATTCAGCAGCAATTTCTTTCCAAGCACTGTCTTTCCTTCTGGTCGTGAGGCTATCAGTTTTCTTATTCTCAATTATTGTTTTATGTTTGAGAACAAGATTGATTAACATTTTTCTCACTTCTTTTTCAAACTTTGCTGTGCACCATTCATCACTGCTTCCATTTATGCAACAGTATGTAATCGAGATGTAAGAAGATAAAAGATTATTGTTATTACTGGGAATGCGCACAATTGTGCAAAGAATAAATAAAATCTCTAGGCAAAACTAAGAGTTAATGGATCAAAGAATATAGAGGACCGACAATCAATGCAATATAATTACACTGCTCCCACATTTCACTCCTGCTTGGTGCTGTGATCTTTCTGCGATCTCAGATCAGGACTAAACCTAGTTCACACGATCAAAGTTTAGAGTTATACAACGCCAATAGAAAATAAAACTAAGTTCATTTCTGAACGTCGATCAGAAGTGAACCACAGTAAGCAATTTTTATGCAAGCAACCCTTAGAGTTATAAAAAGATAAATCAATAAATAAATATCCTACAAACCAAATTGAAGGTGGCCATGTGAGGTGAATGGAGAAGAGGTTACATAGGAAAATAACGGACTTGACCCTGCAGAGAAAGGGAGGAAGACCAAGGAGACAATGGGTTCACAGTTTTTAAAGATTTAAGATCAAGAGATGTGAAACTTAATGAGGGCACACAGCTAATTTCAAATAGAGGATTGTGGAGGCACTTTCATAATTTACAGATGCCTGAAGACTGAACAACTGAAAGCTGAAAAGCATAATAGTATATTAAGAAAATGCATATCTGATGTATGAATTGTAATATATCTTTCACGTCACAGCTGGAGTATAAGTAAAAATGAGCAAGATTTCAAGATAGAAGTTTGAAGTTTAAAAAAAAAAGACAGTATTCATTGTAGAGGGTATGAAATGAAGAGAACATATTTCAGCAAATCGATTGATTTTCATTTTTTACTCATTTATTTTCTTCTGTTAACTGTTGAAAATTGAATCAATCACTTTTGCTATGAGGACCCAATATAACATGACGTACTCTTAAGCCCTGGTATGTTAGATATTTCAATTATAATGGAGCAATATTTCAATATTTTTGATGAGAAAGCTTAAATCTGATATATTTTTTAAAGTTAAATATTGGCAGTGGTGGTGATCTTTTAATCCCAAGCATCAGCTTGCAAATTTCCTGAAATGATGCCATTAAAGCAGTCTGCACACCAGCAGCAATGCTTGGCACAAGTACAAAATTCAATATATCTGGAAATATACAACTGTCTTCCTTTGAAACAAAACAAAATGTATTGTAAAACTCACTCAGTCTAAAATCTGTGATCGTGTCAACTATAGCATCAATCTGCAGAGCCTCCCAATCGTCACTTCCAGCCAGACCAACCTGTTTTGCCAAGTAGCGGCTTATAGCAGTGGACTGGTTAATCATCTTCCCGTCGACCTCCAGGACTGGAGTCTGACCAAATGGCATTTCTAAAAAAGAAAGTATTATTATTATTATTATTATTATTATTATTATCATTACATTTCCGAGTACACAAATCATTCTGTACTCACAATATGAGCAGTAGCATTTCTACTGATAACAGGCATAACATGAATGTCGTATAAAAGGAAATCCTTCAATAAATATTTACCCCCAATGACCGTCGAGTCTTGACAGGTTTTGGCTAGTACAATATATGCTTGTTCTTTTAGTATAGCAAGTTATTTTTTGGCAATTAGTGCCATATTATCAACAAAGGCTAGACAGTCAATTTTAATACGATTACCGTCTTACTAATAAACGGTGTGTAACTTTTATACAAGGTTTATACACCGTTTATGTGAAATTTGTTACTAATAAACCGTGTATAAGCCTCCTGTGTATACATCTGTTATAGTTATTCATTGGATTGCTTATACAGACCAGGACCCTTGTATAAGCGTTGTATAGCAGCGAGTAGCGGAAAAAGAAACGAGTGAGCAGTTTATTTTCGTGGTATGTATTGTCTACAGTAATATGATCGAGGTGAAATATTCAACTTATCCATTTAACATTGAAAGAATGGATTTGTGAATAACTATAAAATAAATTATGGTTGGGCGTATTTTTGTGTAATAATGTGTTACTGCTTAATAGACTTTTCATATTGCGAGTTTATTATACATTATCTGCCCCTACAAAGATCTTTCTCAAAATTAAGTACTGGTACCGTACCTATAAAATGGGACATATTCCTCGAGATAAAAAATGGCATAACTTGAAAACCATACGTAATATGATTTCCATACTTTGTAGTTGAATACCCAGAAATATGATGTATAAATGCCTAATAGAAACTTTTTTGATCAAACCTTTCTTTTAAGCTACAAAACAGTTTTTCCTTTCTCCTGAAGAGTAAGGATTTTGGAATGTGTACCCTTTTCAACTCGCCGATTCAATTACAATTGCTTACGTTTTCCGTACTACCCTAGTTAGGAGCTTTTGATCTTAGCTTTTCCATTTCTTTTTTGGCGTTCATTACACAAGCAAGCTGAAGAAATGTTGATACCGTATCAATATAAGTCAATTTCCAGCTGTCTCATGGAATGACTATGAATAATTAAGTTATAAAAGAAATTATGGTTGGGCGTATGTTTGTGTAATAATGTATTACTGCTTAATAGACTTTTGAAATTGCGAGTTTATTATACATTATCTGCCCCTACAAAGATCTTTCTCAAAATTAAGTACTGGTACCGTACCTATAAAATGGGACATATTCCTCGAGATAAAAAATGGCATAACTTGAAAACCATACGTAATATGATTTCCATACTTTGTAGTTGAATACGCAGAAATATGATGTATAAATGCCTAATAGAAACTTTTTGATCAAACCTTTCGTTTAGCTTCAAAACAGGTTTTCCTTTCTCCTGAAAAGTAACGATTTTGGAATGTGTACCCTTTTCAACTCGCCGATTCAATTACAATTGCTTGTGTTTTCCGTACCGAGCTCGATAGCTGCAGTCGCTTAAGTGCGGCCAGTATCTAGTATTCGGGAGATAGTAGGTTCGAACCCCACTGTCGGCAGCCCTGAAAATGGTTTTCCGTGGTTTCCCATTTTCACACCAAGCAAATGCTGGGGCTGTTCCTTAACTCATTGCGGACCGTGGACGGCGTAAGACGTTCAAGCTTGCTTCTATGCTGCGGGCCGTGGACGGCGTAAGACGTTTAATGTTCCGCGCGAAGCAATGCTGTTTATATTCGTCATATATGCATTCTTTCACCTTAGTCAGCGTTACTGGTTGTAGCAGGAAGTTGGTTGACCTTGTTGAGATAACCCTCGCGTTGAGTGGGCTCATATTTATCTCAGCAGTATTAACTGGAAAATCTCAACTTCCTCGCGCGTCAAGACGGTACTTGAGATTCCAGTGCAGTGCGTGTCGTCCTTACCGAGTGTAGTATAATGTCTTATAATACAAAGTTTCTTAAGGAAGATTAAATAGATATTGTTCACAATGATTATTCTGGTGATGAACTTATTCCTGAAATAGACTCAGATAGTGAAAGTGAGAGTGACGAGGAAATTGCGATTCCCGAATCCTATAGGCCTATAGAGAAAAGTGAAGTGCATGATACATATCATTCTAGTTATTGTCCACCCGTTCCACAATTTACAGAGAATTCAGATATAAACGTTCAAATAGAAAATAAACAGGATATTTTGAGTTACCGTACGTATTTTCATGAATGACGAATTTTATCAGTATGTGTGTGAGCAGACCAATCGATACGCGAGTCAAGTGATAAGTGCGGCGCCCCGGCATTTCACAATGAATTCGATCATGCAATCGTGGAAACCGATTAGTCCAAAATCCTGATATAAAAATGTACTGGACCGAAGACCCTGTTATTCATACTACGATATTTTCTAAAACAATGTTCCGAATACGCTTCCTTCATATTCTTTCATTTCTTCACTTCGGTGACAGTAATCGTTATGCCGAAAATACAGATAGGCTGTATAAAATTAGACGTATTTTGAAACCTGTCACACCAGATATCACACCTTAAATATTTACTACAGGTAAGCACAAAGTATTTTTCTAACATTTATAGTTTAGGAGTAATTGTAAATTGTATTAAGTGATGCACGTCTAGAGGGCCGGGCATGAAAATGGCCGGTCCAGGCATTCAAGTGTCCCGCTCAGAAGCAGGTACTGAACGTGTTAATTATAAGGCCACGGCCGCTTCCTTCCCACTCCTAGCCCTTCCCTGTCCCATCGTCGCCATAAGACCTATCTGTGTCGGTGCGACGTAAAGCAACTAGCAAAAAAAAACGTACTATCCCAGTTAGGAGCTATTGATCTTTTCTTAAGCCTTTCCATTTCTTTTTTTTGGCGTTCATTACACAAGCAAGCTGAAGAAATGTTGATATCAGTATAAGCCAATTTCCAGCTGTCTCGCTTAGTGTTGCAACTGCCTTTTCGATATGCCGTGCTACTGTGCGACTTTCCGGAAAGTTTTGCTCGTAGATAACCAGCAGAAGCGATCATAAAGGCGGTGAACGTGCAAAATACGTCAGTGAACTACAGGAACGAGTGTATACGTGCTGTATAGTAATACAATGCGTATACCTCGTTTATTAGTAAGAAAAATGTAAAACGCTTATACAGGGTTTATTCACTGTTTAACTAAACAAGAGTTAAACAACTGTATAAGGACTTTTTATTAGTAAGACGGTTAATCTTTAGTCCCAAATGGTGAGATGCTGCACCTGCTTTTCTGCTTCTCTTCCCATTCACGGCCACCTTTTCAAGAGCACAATTCAAAAGTAATGAAAAGAGTTTATCCCCGGTTATTTGAATTTGTGACTAAATTCACCCACAAACTTTATCTTGGCTATTGTTTCGGAGAGTGTTTCCTTGATAACCTTTCTTGCTTAAAAAAAAAAAAAAAAAAAAAAAAAATGGATATGTTTCAGCTCTTGGAGACAAACAATACAAACACTTGCAACCACTTGTCAAACACATCGGAAAACCAAAACATTTTTTAACAATGATAGTTTTCTAATAGAAAAAAGACACCACTAAAATCAGGAAAACTTAAAAGAAATTCTAAAAAAATTCTACTTTTCTCAAATGTCCAAGAACATTCTAAGTTATTTATCATGAACCCAAGACTCTCCACAGCCAGAGCTACTCCTTAAAATTCATAAAAACTGTATGCCTATTAGACCAATCATCAGTTTCAAGAATAACCCTACATACAAATTATCTCAATATAGACACTTTTTTAATAAACTCTACAAATTTTACAATAAAATAATTAACAAATCACCTGCTAGAAAGGAAACCAAAATAGCAGCTGGAACTTTGACGGGATCGGTAAGAGGCTACCCCTCCGACAACGCCCAAAAGGCCAAGGTCGAGAGATAGTACGCATTCAAGTTCGGCTACAAAACCGCCCGCCAAGAAACAGAAAGAAGAGACGGTCATGTCCTTTTTGGAAAGACTAACTTCAATCAAGGTAGCAATAATAAATAAAACCTTTCCAGACAGGAAACTGAAGGAGGAAGACGTGAGGGAACTTTCAACTGCTCTGATAGCGCAAATGAAACCGCTGTCGGACGGATGCCTTCCAGGCTTCCTTGAGTCTCCAAGGCTGGAAAGTGGAGCAATGGTACTGATCTGTGCAAATCCAGAAACTAAAAGCTGGCTGGAACAGACAGTGGCCAATTGCAACCCTTGGAAAATGGAGAACTTGGAGGTGGCAGAAGCCAAGGAGGTGCTGAATACTACAAAGGTCATCAAGTTTCATCCTCCATTTGACAAGATGAAGGTTGATGATGTGCTTGTCAGGATACATCAGCATGACATGAAACTTCCGACAAAAGAGTGGAGAGTGCTGAACGCAACAACTACTGATGACACAGGAAGGACAATTGTTTTGGCCCTTAAAGAAAGATTTTGAAGAGCTCAAGAAGAGAGGCCTTAAGGCCAAGCTTGGACTTGGGCAGAACAAATTTCAAGTAATTAAGGGAAAAACAAAACCCAGCAATGGCAAATATGGTAATGAAAGTTCTACAGGCCAACCTACAACATAAAAAATTATCTGTAGCTAATTTTGCCAGGAAGTTCAAGTCCGAGGCTATCGATGTGGCTCTTATACAAGGGCCATGGGTACTTAAGGGCAGAGTAGCAGGACTGGCGGAATCTAGAGGTAAGCTAATGTACGATACTACATTGAATATGCCTAGAACATGTTTACTTGTGAGCGGAAAACTAAAATGCCTTCTGCTGCAGGAACATTGTTCAAAGGACTTTGTGGCAGCCAAGATAAAACTTGGAAATTGGGAAGGTCCCAGAGAAATAACCATAAGCTCTACATACCTCCCATATGACTCATAAGACCTGAGAGATCAATCCAGGTGAGCCTGGGCAAACACACTCCAGTCTTTCAAGTGAAAGTGATAGCTATCACAACATGTCTTGAAGAAAATCTGAAAATGAACTATAGGAATAAGAACATTTTCATTTTTACGGACAACCAAGCGGCCATTAAGGCACTAGAGGCAGTCCGGATAATATCCAGAATTGTCTGGTATTGCCACTCATTTCTCCTGAAGCTCTCAAAGTACATTGTCAAAATAACATGGATACCAGGGCAAGCAGGTATAGAAAGAAATGAAAAGGCAGATAAACTGGCCAGAAACACATTTTGTAGGCCCAGAACTTGTATGCGGGATTTCCTATGGACAAGCCCGATACTACATAGGAAAATGGGTACAAAAGAAACAAATGGAAAACTGGAAAAATACTCCAGGATGCAGGCTTCCAAAGGAACTGATGAAAGGACCAAACTAGAAGCATTCTAAAGAACTGTTGAAACTCAGCAGAGAATACATAAGATGGGTAGTAGGACTGTTGACAGGACACTGCCATCTGAAAAAAATACGAACATAGAATTCGAATTATAAGAAACAACATATGTAGGAGTTATAAGAAACAACATATCTAGGAAATGCAATGAAGCAGAGGAATCAGGTGAACACATACTTTTCGAATGTGAGGCGCTGGGTAGAATCAGGCTGTCCACTCTAGGACTACCAAGTGAAGAGAGAGAGAAAATCCAAGACAACCTGCAGCTCTGTGAAGGGAGCAGGTATATCTAAATGGGAAAGAAGGAAAAACAGGGTAGCAAAAGATCTTGGAGGTTGACGCTAATTAGGAACTAATTTTTAGAGGCCCCATGAAGAAAAGGAGAAGAACAAATCACCTGATTTTTGCAATACCGGTGTCACTAAAGATTTAAACATATAAACTACCCCTTCTTTACATTCCTTACTAATAACTTATGAATTTCATTTTTCACCCGTATTGGATACTCTATAACATTTACATCAAAGTTCCACCTTTTCAATACTATATATTGTGTGAAAGTTTTACATTTTTGTTAAAACATCACAATTTTTCGACAGATTCTCTGTCATCATCAGCCAAGGACAATTATATAAAGACAAGTTGCATTGATCATGACTCTTATGTTAAGATTACAATAGTAGTTATATACATGATATGGCTAAAATAATATTTACATATATAAATTGAAGGTTAGTAAGATAAAATAGTCGTATTTCTATAGGTGTACACCTTAATATTTCTAATTAAAAAGGATTAACTTGTTGAAAGAAATTCTGTTCTTGTTATGTAAAATTGTAGTAGAGTGTGATTATTGCCTTAAGTCTATAATATTTTAACTGATGACCGGCCGGTTCATTTTTGAAGGCATGTAGCCATGTTTGACACATTGAAAAAGTGAACAAACATTTAGTCATGTGTTATTCCGCATAAAGTATGTTTTAACAAAAATTTAAAACGTTCACACAATGTATAGTATTGAAAAGGTGGAACTTATCGTCCTTTCTTTGATGTAAATCTTGATTCAATACGGAATCTAAATATGAAATTCTTAACGTTAAAAAATACTCTTAACATGCCAATAAAAAAGACTATTGCTCTTATAAATGTCAATTTACAAAAGCCTTTGTGGGGGGGAGGGGAGGGGGGAAAACAACAGGTTAAAGTTAATGTTCCAAAAATCAAAATGATGTGCAGGCAGACACTTGAACTCCTGAAATTTGCACTTAAAAGATTAAAACCCTATTTGGGCTTCAGGCCCAAAGTTACCGAGGCTAAGCCTATGCTACTGAGGCAACTAGATGAAGGAAAGCTAAGTTACAAATATGAAACGATTACAAAGTCATAGTCACCTCAAAATCAAGTTGAGAGAGAATACAAGAGGGAATCGCACTCTCTATTCCCTAATTTCAGCTCAGTTCTTTTGGGCTAGTTTGAAATTTACATTAGAAGTAGATATTTACATTTTTGGAAATTTAAGGTTACATTATTAAAGATTGGAAACTTTCCCCTCAAGCTAGCTTTCGGAGGCTATCACAGTTATTTAATGGTTGCCATTACCTTTTTTTTTTGCTACGGGCTTTATGTCGCACCGACACAAAGGTCTTATGGCGACGATGGGATAGGAAAGGCCTAGGAGTTGGAAGGAAGCGGCCGTGGCCTTAATTAAGGTACAGCCCCAGCATTTGCCTGGTGTGAAAATGGGAAAACGCGGAAAAACATTTTCAGGGCTGCCGATAGTGGGATTCGAACCTACTATCTCCCGGATGCAAGCTCACAGCCGCGCGCCTCTATGCGCACGGCCTACTCGCCCGGTTGCCATTACCTTAAGCTGATGGAAAACTTGATAATGGACAAGACGCCTCAACCTCCTCTATTAACACACACTCAGTAGACTGGACGATCAATAAGACAACCTGGTCGAAAAATGTGCCAGCTTTTATACCTGAGAGGAAGGATCCCAAAAACTCTGGGCTAAGGCCCTACACACCCCCAATTTCCATTGGTGGAAAAATACATATAAAAAATTTCCTATGGGTCAATATTTGAAGTTGGCAGAAAGAGATCGAAGTATTGGCAACTTCCACATACCAAAAACAAAGAATAATCAACTCAGTATAGTAAACCTTATATTAACAATGCTTTTAAAACAAATAATAATAATTCCAAATTATTTTCCCCCCAATTCTTCAAATAAATGTTCATATGCAGGGACTTACAAACTTACCTGTAAAGACTGTAATGTTAGTTACATAGATCACACAGGTACAAACTTTTCAACAAGATATTTAGAACATTTTACCGCCTCTGCACATAAATATTCAGCCATGACGAGCAAACACATGACTGATTATAGACATTCCTTTTCTACAAGAGATCAAGATATGGAAACTCCTTACTACGATAAAGGCAAATTACTCAATATTTACAAAAACTTATTAACATTGTCCAAAAACAAAACCCAACCCTTAATCTGACCAAGAACAAAACCCAACTGTTAATCTAAATGAAATCTCAGATAAAATCAACACCCTTCTAGAATTTTTTTCCAATACAACTTCAAACCAAAAATATCTAATTCCTATCGAATATTTAACCTCTCGGCTTTCTTTCAATCAAGTTCCAACCCAATCATTTAATATTGATCTGCTATTCCATTTTATAGGAAATATCTTTAAACCTTTTAATATTTTGCATATAAGAAAATGTTAGTATGGAATATATGAACAAGCGAACATTTATTTGACAAGAGGATGCCATATTTTATGCAACAACTTTACACGTACCCGCTGCATTCTTCTCGGCAATATAATTACACAACACCCTGCAGGATCATACAACCTTCAAGTGTGAAGATCTCCTTTATATTGCGCTCTGATGTCTGTGAGCTTTATATATTCGGCCATCTTGTGGTGATTCTACGAACTCCTAAATTTTGTTTTGATTCATCTTAAATATCATTACTGCTTCCACAGATCTTTCTCTCAAATGTATTAACACTAGAACGGCCGAACATTCCTCATACCTATAAAGGCCGCAGGAGGTCATTTGGACCGCTGCTGCTTACTGACATATACCTAGGATCCAGGATCTGGGAAACATGAAAATGTTCAATAATTTATTTTAAAACAACAGTTAACCATTAGAATGTATTGTGTACAGATCAATCCATTGTTAAATAATAATTGTTCATATTCTCTCACTTCTAATAGGTAACAATGAAATATTTCGGACTTGCTATTGAATGCCTTTGTGAAAAATGATAAAAATAACAGTATTTGTTTACAAGCTTATTTAGGCACATGACAAGCAATTTATGCAAGTTATTACCTTACACGAACATTTTCCACCGAGTACTTTGTTGCACAAAGAACATGTGTCAGAGGTTTTTATCTGTTTACAATTGGAGTTCACTTGACATTGTCATCCCTTACGACTTGCACACTGAACCTGAATATGAGGCTCAGGCTGAAATGTAGGGAGTTCAATCAACCGGGATCTTGTCTTCACAAAATCAGATCTTAGTTCTTGTATTACTTCAAGAATATAATCATGTCGAAAAATTCAGTATTACTAGGGAGCTTCTTATCTTCACTGACTTGAACGCTTGGGTGTAGAGTGCTTAGCAGAAGCACATTCTTGCTCAACTTTTCCTTGATATACTGTGAGAGTAGTGTGATCTTCCTTCTGAAGTACGACAGTCTTGTACAGATTCAAAGTATAGATAAGAAAAGTGTTTTTCCACCAATTAATACACAATTTATTGTAAATCGATTAAACTAGTACCGGTTTCGGCTCTTTAACGGCCATCATCAGCTAGTACACGATTTGTTTCAACCATTAGACAATTCACAAGTTGTTATTGTATTAGACATCCAGATGTCTAATGAGGGATGGAAATGTATACAATAGCATGTAATTAAGATATCAGTAGTCAAGGTAAAAAGTTACAATAAGTTAGAACATGAGTATGTAGGACATATTAAAACATATGGGTCGTAATATAAAACACTTAAAAAGTTTTAACACATTAAAATTTGGTAAGTATAGGTAGACACTTGTTAAAAATTTTTAGTTCATGTTACATAGGTTCCATTCTTCTATCTTCTGTGGAGTTCCATTGCTTTTATGTTGTGTTGATTTTAGCTGTGTATGGTAATCTTCGAGAAATTTCTGAAGCTGGTATGCGTCATATTGATAAGGACCTTATTCCAACACAACACAACAAGCCTTCAAACACATCGGCACAAGACTTCCACAACAACTAAAACTACAACCACAAACATAGACAAGAGAGGTGTCGCCACCAACTACTTCTAATTCAAACTCAAGACCTGCTGTTTACTATATTAAAACTTGCCAGAGTGCATCACAAATTGGAATAAGGTCCTTATCAATATGACGCATACCAGCTTCAGAAATTTCTCGAAGATTACCATACACAGCTAAAATCAACACAACATAAAAGCAATGGAACTCCACAGAAGATAGAAGAATGGAACCTATGTAACATGAACTAAAATTTTTTAACAAGTGTCTACCTATACTTACCAAATTTTAATGTGTTAAAACTTTTTAAGTGTTTTATATTATGACCCATATGTTTTAATATGTCCTACATACTCATGTTCTAACTTATTGTAACTTTTTACCTTGACTACTGATATTTTAATTACATGCTATTGTATACATTTCCATCCCCCATTAGACATCCGGATGTCTAATACAATAACAACTTGTGAATTGTCTAATGGTTGAAACAAATCATATACTAGCTGATGATGGCCGTTAAAGAGCCGAAACCAGTACTAGTTTAATCTATATAAAATAAATTGTGTATTGATGGGTGGAAAAACACTTTTCTTATCTATACTTTGAATCTGTCAATACGGAAAATGAAATTTATAAATAATAATACGGAAGCCAACCAGGCAAAACGTAAGGCATTTAAATATCAGAACTTGAAAATTAAACTAATGAACGCAACCAAAAGCATTGCCTTTTTGAAGGAATGCCTTTCAAACAACTTAACACCGAAATTTCTCCAGAAATACAATAATAAACACAGACGAACTGCTCAGACACGCAAAACACAAAACAGGACTAATGAAATTTGGTTAAAAGAAGAAATAAAATTCCTATATCGTAAGAAACAACACCTTAATAATGAACTTTACTCAACACACCTGGAAGCATCCCATGAACTCCCACACAGCTATTGGAATTACTTTCAACGAATTTCCAGAGAAAAAATAGAAGACTTAGCCATAAAGAAACAAAACACACTAAACAAAAAACTGGAAACACTGAAACAACAAAGTAAACCAAAGCCACTAACCATAATCCAAAGCAAGGATCCCTCTCTTTCTAACAAGAATTCCCAACATAAATTCCATCCGCCTATAAAAAATCTTACGCAAACCGTATTTGACGTAGAAACGGATATGTTGAGCAGTGGACCCAAACACAACTGGGGTAATGCATCATCCTACCAGAATATTATAACTACCATTACCGAAACAGAACTTGCTTTACAAAGGATCCCATATGACGTACAAGACGAAGTTAGACACGAAATCAGCAGAAAGATCCCGCAATACATCAACAACATTCACAATAATAACCTAAACATGAATACCACCAATAGATCAAACTTAAACTTAAAAATAAAATAAAACAGAACAATTTACTAGTAACGAAGGCCGACAAAGGCAACACTACGGTTATAATGGATAAAAATGAATACATAACAAAGACTAAAAAATGTTTCCAAGACAATACTTTTTCTATTAAACGCCGAGATCCAACCAATAACATACAAAGGAATTTAAAAATTTTACTTAAAAACACACACTTTCTTCTCACCGAAACTGAATCTGCTAAACTCATAACAATGGACCCCCAATTACCATCCGCGAAAGCCTACCCAAAAATACATAAAGAAGACGTACCTATGAGACCAATTATAAACTACAGAGCCAGTCCAACCTACAAATTATCGCAATTCATCCAAAAAATTTTAAAAAAGCACTATACATTTTTAGCAAACAAAACAATACTAAACTCAATAGATTTCTGCAACAGAACCAAAGAGCTAAAGATCGAACACCACACCCTTGCTTCATTTGACATAATAAAAATGTACCCTAACATTCCTGTTAAACAAACAATCAAAATAATAGAATCTAACCTAAAAAACAATAGCAATTTGAGCACCTTAGAAATAAACGAATTCATAAACTTACTTGAATTCGCCATATACAATAACTATTTCAGATTTCACGATACCATTTATCAGCAACAAGGCCTACCTATGGGGTCTCCTGCCTCCGGAATATTAGCAGAAATATATATAGATTACTTAGAACACATGTCAATCAAAGAAATAGATAATATACATTTTTGGTGCAGATTTGTTGACGATATCTTCGTAATTTTAGATAATAGATCCACTGACGCACAAGCTATACTAGACAAACTTAACACTCTAGATCCCCAAATTAAATTCACCAAAGAAACCGAAAATAATCGTACACTAAATTACCTAGACTTAACAATAACCAGACACGACAACCACTTATCTTACAAGATCTACAGGAAACCCACACACACCTCAAATACCATAAAAAATGACTCCATCCCAATACACAAAAAAGAGCAGCCTATTATAGTACGATTTATAGAGCTTTTAACATCCCAATGACGTCAGAAGACCAAAACAATGAATTGAAGTTAATCCACGACATAGCTAAACATAACGGATACAGCAAAGAAATGGTCAACAAAATCATTCACAAAATAAAATCACAACCTAAAACTAAATTAGCAAAAACAACCAAACCCAAAAAAGACTGCCTTATTTACCTTTAACAACACCCATATATATACTATATTTTCAAGAAGCACAACATGAAAATAGCATTTAAAACCACACACAATAGTACCAACATTATACATAACACTAAAAACAGTCAATAATAACAATAAATACAACCAATCAGGTGTCTACCGTATCAAATGTAACAACTGTGACACAAGTTACATAGGAAGTACAGGCAGAAACTTCACCATCCACTACAATGAACATATAAATGCAGTAAAACATAACCATTTCTCATCAATAGGCCAACATGTAGAAGAATCCAAGCACAGTTTCACAAACATCAATAACGACATGACGATACTAAACATAAACTCCAAGGGCCCACTGCTCAACATAACCGAAGATTTCTACATTTCTTTAGACCAATACGCTAACCCCAATCATAACATTAATGATATTACTGATAAAACCAGCATTATTTTTGACAAAGCCATTCTGGCATTAAAGAATGATTACCTCAAAATAGTAAACACACGCTCCAACAAACCAATGAATCACAAGCCCGACCCCGCCCCTACTTCCCCAACGGCCACTCGTTCTTCCCCTCCACCTACATCCCCCTCCACAGCTAATATGAGCCCCAGACGCAAGGTAGAACACAACAAGCCTTCAAACACATCGGCACAAGACTTCCACAACAACTAAAACTACAACCACAAACATAGACAAGAGAGGTGTTGCCACCAACTACTTCTAATTCAAACTCAAGACCCGCTGTTTACTATATTAAAACTTGCCAGAGTACATCACAAATTGGAATAAGGTCCTTATCAATATGACGCATACCAGCTTCAGAAATTTCTCGAAGATTACCATACACAGCTAAAATCAACACAACATAAAAGCAATGGAACTCCACAGAAGATAGAAGAATGGAACCTATGTAACATGAACTAAAAATTTTTAACAAGTGTCTACCTATACTTACCAAATTTTAATGTGTTAAAACTTTTTAAGTGTTTTATATTATGACCCATATGTTTTAATATGTCCTACATACTCATGTTCTAACTTATTGTAACTTTTTACCTTGACTACTGATATTTTAATTACATGCTATTGTATTCATTTCCATCCCCCATTAGACATCCGGATGTCTAATACAATAACAACTTGTGAATTGTCTAATGGTTGAAACAAATCGTGTACTAGCTGATGATGGCCGTTAAAGAGCCGAAACCGGTACTAGTTTAATCGATTTAAAATAAATTGTGTATTGATTGGTGGAAAAACACTTTTCTTATCTATACTTTGAATCTGTACAAGACTGTCGTACTTCAGAAGGAAGATCACACTACTCTCACAGTATATCAAGGCAGTCTCTCAGCAACTTTACCGATGTAAAGTTGGTCAAGCCTGCTGCTAAGAGATTGTCCTCTGCTGCAAGATTGATCACGGATGGTTGAAGGAGTAACTGCGTCTATCGTAGGTGCGAAGTCCACTGTGTGCATATTTTCATCAGCCGAATCACCATCGCTATCCGACATATTATCACACTGTTGAGGTATAAAATCCTCATAGTCACTCATTGCGTCTATATCTGATAATGTATCTTCGTCATCTAATTCATCTTCTCCTAGCTTTACAAGTTCTGCTAATAATTGAACAGGAGTAAGTTTTTGCTGCCGAGCCATTATTACGCACTGTACGACACAAGGGACGGGCACTAACTCGTCCACTCGCAACCACTGCTAGAGGCATACTATTTAGTTACATCATACGCCCCTATAGCACCACTTGTAAATATATCACAGGAAGCAAGCAGTGAGCAGAATAGAGCTCTCCGTATCAAGGAAGTGAAGCGGTCAAAATGACAGCTTATGGCCTTCCTAGGTATAAGGGACAATATCGGTGTTCCCTTATTATCTACGGATGTAATTTTTGGCGTGAATGTACATAACCCTAAAAGATTAAGTCACAAAAGAACAAACTCGTGCGTAAAAAAATTACGAACGTGGAAATACCTTGAAATTCGCTAACGGTCAAAATGACTGCCCTGGCCGTTCTAGTGTTAATGTTAAAATCATTCCTCACATGTGCATTTTAATGTTCTTATCTTATTTAAGTGTTTGTAGTGTTCATGTGCTGATAAAATATGTCCACTATTTTTTCAGGTTATAGTGCCGTGTGGTGGTTAAAACTACATATCAGCCCTGCCCTATAAGCATTCCTACTTTGTTATAACTACAAAGACGCACATACGAAATGCTGTTTTTATTTACAAATTATATACACATCCTACACGTACACACGACTAATAACTGCCTTCTTGAACAAAACACTATTACGAAGTAGGAGAAGAAGACTGCAACACTTGCATGTCAACCAACTACGAATCCAACAAAGTTCACATACTTCAAACACTCGGCAACGACTTCCACTACAAGCCTCGTTAAACAACTCAACTCCCAAGACAGCCCCTTCATATACACTGCCTGGTCAGGCTTCTAGAAGAATTTGACAAAATGTTTTCGTGTAATTTCGATAGCCTCCAAAAACCTATTTACATGAAAGGAGTTTCCTACACAATTCCAGTGGCAAGTTGCATTGTTCTGAACTATTACAGTGTGTTTTACAACATTATGCTGGATTTATACATTATACTTACAGGAAGGCCTAATAAATCATTTAATCATGTGTTCTTACTTTAAATAAACGTATATTAATACATATACAGCAGATGTTTCATGACATAACCTCACACATAATACGATCACGATTTATACCAAATCAATTTTGTACATAACTACATAATAATACTAATACTAATAGATGTAAATAACTTTATAACCACACCTCCCAAGTCACAACAACAACAACAACAATAATAATAATAATAATAATAATAATAATAATAATAATAATAATAATAATAATAATAATAATAATAATAATACCAATAAGTCAGCTCGAAATTACCATTATTTACCCATGAGTTAGAGAACTGTTTCTAAGTTATACTATTCCATTACATTTGCCTCAACTTATGTAAGAAAATTTTAAAAAAGTACGTAAATCAGCAAAATGCAGTCCTATCAGCTCTAGTAAATAAGTTGATATGGGAAGGACAGCTGGCTCAGAAAGTGATGGAACCAACTAGAGGGAAGAATATTCTGGACGATATATAGAACTTTCAATGGACTATTTGACTGTCAACATCAACATGCAGTGACAAATTAATGCATCTATTTTTGTTTGCATTGAACATTTTAATATAAATCTTCTTTCTCAAGTCCAAGTTCAAGCCCCATTCGAATTTTGTATATAATTTTATTGTGCATATTTTATGCGGAACAACACATGACTAAATGTTTGTTCACTTTTTCAATGTGTCAAACATGGCTACATGCCTTCAAAAATGAATCGGCCGGTCATCAGTTAAAAGCATTATAGACTTAAGCCAATAATCACACTCTACTACAATTTTATATTACAAGAACAGAATTTCTTTCAACAAGTTAATCCTTTTACTTAGAAATATTAAGGTGTACACCTATAGAAACACGACTTTTTTATCTTACTGACCTCCAATCTATATATGTAAATACTATTTTAACCATATCATGTATATAACTACTATTGAAATCTTAACATAAGAGTCATGATCAATGTAACTTGTCTTTGTATCATTGTTCTTGGCTGATGATGACAGAGAATCTGTTGAAACCAGTACCGAATATACATAAATTGTGATGTTTTAACAAAAATGTAAAACTTTCACACAATATATAGTATTGAAAAGGTGGAACTTATCGTCCTTTCTTTGATGTGATTCCTAGTGTCTCCTTGGAAAGTGATCATAGACTCCTCATTGGATACTTAAAGTTTAACAAGTTAAAAGAAGTAAGAACCACACAGGTAAAGAAACTCAAGACCTGGAAGCTGAAGGACAATGATACAGTTCCAAGAAAACATCAAATCAGTGATACCAAAGACAGATGAAAGAACAGTTGAGGAGGAATGGAAGGATCTGAATGAAAATCTAGTAATGATAACTGAGAAGGTTTGTGGACGAACCAGTGGCACAAGAAGATGGAAGGAATCTCCATGGTGGAATGACAGAACAAGAACTGCTGTCCTGAACAAGAACAACATGTTCAGAAAATATTTCAAGAACCGGACTGATCATAATAAGGAACTATACAGGGTTGCTAAAAAAACAAGCAAAGTTGTTACAGAAGAACGAGAGAAGTGGTTGAACAAGTAGAGTGATGAATTGAAAGAGGATGTTAATGGTAATAAGAAAATGTTATATGGGATGAAAAATAGAAAAAGATATAAAGAACACTCCAAATACCTAAGAGATAATGAAAATCTGATCACTTAAGATGAGATCAAAGAGACTTGGAGGACTTACTTTGATGAATTACTAAATGTGAATTGCATGCAGCCTACACAAAAAGACAGTACCGGTACTACCTCCTGCAAGTCTGCCTCTGACAATAGGTTAGAATTAACATGGAATGATGCAGAATATGCCTGGAAATACATCAAAACTGGAAAATCAGCAGCGGCTGATGAAATTAATGGAGAAATGATCAAGGCAATGGGCATTTCTGGAAAAAAAGGGATCTACAGACTCTTTCGTAAGATCTGGAAAGAAGGGGACATACCAGTCGATTAGAAAACAGGCATCATAATTCCAATCTTCAAGAAAGGAGACAGAAAGAAATGTTCCAACTATAGAGGCATCACTTTAACATCTCAAGTTGGTTAACTTTATGAAAGAATTATAGAGCGTAAAATCAGACCCCTTATTGAAGAGAACCTCTTCAAAGAACAGTATGGATTCAGGAAGCGGAGATCAACAACTGGTTTAATCTTTACAGTCCGTCAGTTAATGGAAAAATACTATGAACACAACCGAGATTTGTGGTTAGCCTTTCTGGATATCAAGAAAGCATTTGATGCAGTGAATAGAGAGAAGGTGTGGGAAGCACTGAAAGAAATTGGAATAAAGGATGACATGATACACCGGATCAAGAATTTGTATGAAGATACCCGAAGTAAAGTCAAAACACCTGTAGGAATGACTGAAACCTTTGATATAAAATCTGGGTTAAGACAGGGTGGTGTTCTGTCTCCTCCTCTTTTCATCACTGTGATGAACGAGATCCAGAGAAAAGTTCACCAAACCATTGCAGTGTTCTCCCTAGGACCTTTTTGATGGGCGCACCGCCCTGCCGTTTTTACAGGCCGCCCGGCTAACATAACCTAGGTAATTGCTAATTACATAATATTTATACATATTTGAATCACTGGTTGCTCCAAATTAAATTGTACATACTGTAAAACTGTTTATTTACACGATATATCACTTTTATCAGCATAATTGCTCCAATTACATCGGAGGTTAAATGTTTAGCTTGACTGTCATGTAGTGTAGTACTCTAGCAGTTGTCTAGATTAACGTGGAATCGCATGCGTGCATTCGACTTCGCACGACGTCACAAAACCCGTATGGCACTCCACAGCAACCGAGTGGTAAGCCCCGGTGTTAGGCCTATATGATTATGAACGAGCAGTAGTCGAACCCCACTTTCGGCAGCCCTGAAAATGGTTTTCCGTGGTGTCTCATTTTCACACCAGGCAAATGTTGGGGCTGTACCTTAATTAAGGCCACGGTCACTTCCTTCCCACTCCTAGCTCCTTACTATCCCATTGTCGCCATAAGACGTATCTGAGTCGGTGTGACGTAAAGCAACTTGTAAATCAAATATAAAAAGAGCGAGCAGTAGAACGCTAGAAGTTTGAAGTATTCTTATATCTTGTTCGTGATAATAACACTAAAATAGTTATATTTTGCAGTTAATGTATACCTGTCCGATATTATTGTCAATACCTGGGAGGAATAAACTGAAATGTTAGCATGTTCATTTTTTACGTAGTATTCTCCGCCCGGCTACTCATTCCTGCCACCCAGCTGACAAAAATTTCTGGGTAGAACACTGCATTGGAGGTAAGAAAATGAAAGTTACAGTATATTGTTCGCAGATGATATATGCTTGTGGGGAGACTCTAAAGAAGATCTTATGATGCAAGTTGTAGATACATAAAATGATTTAGAAAGATCCAGAACCAAGCCGGAACCTATAAGAAATGAAACGCGATTTAGAATTATATGAAAATCAATAAAAAAGGGTAATATTAGCGAAATGAAAGACTCACCTCAGGTGCCAAGTTGATAGTAGATATATCGGAGAAGAACTAACAGTCTGAATGTGGAGAGGCGGACATTCGGATGGAGTAAGGTGGGGCGGAGTTACTAAGTAGGGGGAAGGGGAAGAGCGGTGGAGGCAGGACTATGATCGGGTGGGCGCGGACGGCGGTAGGGGTAATATGTAAGCGTGTTATGAGTTGTTTCGAAGATTGATTGATTTTGGGGTATTTTAAGATTATTCAATATTTTAATAAACGTATCAAACAAAATCGTAGGTTTTTCAGAGAGGTCATTGAGATTTAAATTTGGATTATGGTACTGATCGAGTGAAAAGTAAAACTGTTCAGTTAAATCAAGTATAGGGCCTTTGTTTATTACTTCAATGATGTCTATATCGTGGTCTATGCCATAAAATTTGTGTTTATAGTTGTGCATATGTTGACCTACTGCGGAGAATTTTCTGTATTTAATTGCATTTACGTGTTCCGTTGTTATCAGACTCACAATGGAATATTTTCCAAGAAAAAGTATACAGCAAACTATCCACTTTACTTGTCCAAAAACAATCCACCTTAAATAACAAGTTTCAAACCCTTATTAACAAATCTACCACAACCAACAAACTATCGAATAACTCGATCAGCTCGAACACTGCTAGTCACCGCATAACCGAATTTCATTCCCCATTCATCAACTTATCTAACGCAACATTCAATGACTAAGAGATTGCTATTTGGTCTAAGGGCCCTAAACATAACTGGCCTAATTATAACCCATTAAATGTTGCTAAAAAACTAAAAATAGAAACAGAAGCAGCGATCAAAAAGATTCCTTACGATATACAGGATGAACTCAGACACGAAGCTAATAAACAATTAAAGAAAATCTTTATATTACCTACCCCGAATATAACCAAATCACAATTTGAAGATAGAAATAAAATCATTCAACTCAAGCAGGCTCAAGCTGTAAGACTGCAGGAGAAAATAACAGGTCAACCCAAAACAAAAATAAAAAATACTCAAACCATCGTTAAAGGAAATACCGCTGTAATAATGAATCAAACAGAATACGTATCCAAAACAAATTTTTTTTTTTTCACGGACAGTACTTTTACAATAATTAACAAAGATCCAACCCAAGCTATCCAACGACAGCTCAAACAGACACTTAAAAATTCATCCTTTCTCCTAACCGACAGCGAAAAAAAATATTATTAACATGAACCCAGGACTTCCCACCGTCAAAGCACAACCTAAAATACATAAGACTAATGTCCCAATATGCCCTATTGTAAACTTTAGACCTAGTCCTTTGTATAAAGCAGCACAATTCACTCAACAATTCCTTAAAAAACACTACACCTTTCAGTCTAAGAAATCTATAAAGAATACACTACAACTTATTAAACAACTAGATGACTTTACACTTCAACCATATCACTCTACACTTGTTTGCTTTAGCATAGTCTATAAACAATACATGAAGTTTTCCTTTTGGAAGACGGAGAGCTTCAGTAATGTTTCCTATTAGGCAATGGATAGCATGAGTGGTTGAGCGCCCTTTCCAGAAGCCAAACTCTTCATAAGGTATCAGCGAGTCTGTTAGAGCTGTTAGTCGGTTAAGTATTAGAGTGGACAGGAGTTTGAGCCCTGTATTCTCCAAAGCTATACCTCGATAAGAATTTGGATCATCTCTCTTGCCTTTGCTCTTGTATAGGAGTTTTATGATGGAGTATCTCCATTTCTCTGGTATGTTTATTAATAGTAGATAGTGACGTGTCCTTACCGAATGACTGTTCAAACTGTTCCCAGAAACGTGCCCATGTTTCTATATTACCTGAGAAGGGTTCTAGTCTTATTGAGGGGAGTCTTAACGTGGTTGAGGGAACAGCTAAGGCAAGTGTTGGTACCATCTGTGTGTTCGTGAGTCTAAGATTCGACATCGCGCTTTCAAGTTTTTTCTCCATCCCATGTGAAATGCGAATGATAGCGCGCTTGGCGTTCTCTATGTATTCCTCACATGTACTTATGTCATCAGCGTACGCGGTGACATCCAGGAGGTCATGAACCTCATCGTCCAGGGCTCTTAATTTATCCAAAATCCAGGTCGGATAGGATAGATGAAAGTGAGGAGCCTGGCACAAGTAAGTGGAAGCAATGCCAGGACTCAGCTGAGGTCCCCGTGGTCGCCAATCCACGCTCCAAAGTTCGGAGCCCCTGGGGTCCCTTTTAGTCGCCTCTTACGACAGGCAGGGGATACCGTGGGTGTTATTCTACCGCCCCCACCCACAGGGGGAAGGGTGGAGTGGGACACCTACGTCTTTGACCTGGCATGAAAGAGGAGAAAGACTCCAGCAGAACTGAGAAGATTGGCGCTGGACCAGACTTCGTATGGGAAGGACCCGACGCCTGCGAGAGCATAAAGGGAAAAGAGAAGGAAGAAGTAAGCTGCTTCAATTTATATTTGTGGTATATTTGAAGAAAATTAAATAGGTATGTAAGTTATTTGATTTTTTCCCTATTTTGACGTCTCAAATTTAGGGTGCGGGTCTTATTCAGGATTATACGGTAAATAGTTAAAATTTATTTAGTATTAAAAACTTCATTTTTTGTCCGTATTGACTCAAGATTTTACAATGCTTAGTAAAGCTAATAAGGTTCCACCTATTCAATACGTTATCGTAATGGTCTATTTAGAACATCACATATTTATTTTAACTTATCATAAAATACATCTTTGGGACCGGTTTTGGCAATCCACTATGCCATCATCAGCCATTGAGTTTTTTTTAGCAAGGAACATTCAAAAATTTAAAAATATGCAATAGCAAGTCCTATTCTTACATGAAAAACATTAAAAATATAGCTAAATAGCATAGGCCCATTGTACTATACAAAAAACATGTCTTTTTTGAAAAATACAATATTATTTAGTGCATCTAAAATTATTTTTTATATATAATTGGAAAAGTCTATGATTTGGTGTAGCTTATGTACAATAGAATCATGTAAAATTGATAAAAGATTCTATTTTTGCCATTTAAACCACAGTTTTAAAAACAAGAAGTCCTATTTTACATGAAAAATATTTATCTAAAACAGTACAAGTCGTATATTATGAGGAACTAAGAAACTGTGCTTAAAAAATGACAGAGGTTTTTATAGAATCATTCATCAATTTTATAGAAAATTTCCTGTGTATCAACTATGTCAAACCATAGTCTTTTTAAGCACCTAAAAACAATTCTAGATGCACCAAATAATACTATATTTTTTTAAAAAGACATGTTACTTGTATAACATAAAAAAAGGTTAATACTAACTAGCCAATTTTTAATATTTTCCATGTAAAATAGGACTTCTTGTTTTTAAAACTGTGGTTTAAATGGCAAAAATAGAATCTTTTATCAATTTTACATGATTCTATTGTACATAAGCTACACCAAATCATAGACTTTTCCAATTATATATAAAAAATAATTTTAGATGCACTAAATAATATTGTATTTTTCAAAAAAGACATGTTATTTGTATAGTACAATGGGCCTATGCTATTTAGCTATATTTTTAATGTTTTTCATGTAAGAATAGGACTTGCTATTGCATATTTTTAAATTTTTGAATGTTCCTTGCTATAAAAAACTCAATGGCTGATAATGGCATAGTGGATTGCCGAAACCGGTCCCAAAGATGTATTTTATGATAAGTTAAAATAAATATGTGATGTTCTAAATAGACCATTACCATAACGTATTGAATAGGTGGAACCTTTAGCTTTACTAAGCATTGTAAAAACAAATAGTTCAAATTCATTGTGGAGTAAGATTTCAAATTATAATGATAGCAAAACATTCAAGTCTAGCAAAGAGACCACCTGTATTACCATGTCAAACACTGAGGTAGAGTGAACATTTAGCCTGATAAATCCGGATAAAACCTATTCATGTAATATGATATCGTCCCCACTCTGGCAAACTAGCGAAAGTGACAAACTAGGGAATCTGTACTTCTGAAGTTTTGGTGTAGATTTTATTGGTTAAATATTGTCTACCCTCTGACAAAGTCTCACATCTGCAACTTGTTCCTTATGCCTAACACATGAAACCAATAATTAAATATAAAAATTGATATGACATGAGTAATCACAACTTCTTTCAGCTCCTCTAACCTTTTGACAATTTGCAGATTCGCTAGTTTGCCAGAGTAGGAACGATATGACACAATCATCTTCATGTTATTTTTGCTGTTTAAGTGGAACTCAGGAGAGTGGATAAATGCTGTTACAATTATGGGGTTCCTACTGACTTTTAAAAGAAAATAGATACACTTCAATCTTAGGCTACAGTATTTCGACGCCTGGTACATCGACGTCAGACACTGGAATCTCATACTGAGGAACCTGAACTGCATTTATTGTAAGTATCACTTTCAACTTTGGACAAATGAACTTCTTTGACAGTTTTCTAATTTTGGGGCACTCAAACAAAAATTATCTGAACTCAAGATGTTTTTGTTGTAATTTGGCAGTTTTTTAATGCCTTCACAGCAGGATTTTACATAACCATTTGGCAACAATGGACATCAGTTGGTAGCCTTGAATAGCGCACTGTGATGTTGGGAGTCTCTCCACGTCTGATTCTTAACCTTTCTTTTTCATCTTTAGTAGAATTTTACCCCACAAACAACTCCACCACTGTCCGGTCCCAAGTCCAGAATGGGAGAGGAGGAGGGTTAGTTGGCTTGGCAACCAGCTGTAAAAACTTAACGCCAAGTGTCAAGCGGCAGTAAATAACTCTACTCCCACATAGGGGCCAACGGCTTCGGATAGGTGACCCCTTGTGTTGTTTATAAGTTTCATTTCCGTATTGATAGATATTACTTTACAAAAAACAATATGTATATGAGTTTCCACCTTATCAATACAAATTTATTTTACATTAAGCAGGTAAATATAGTCAAGACTAGTTTCGACCCCTAGGGGGTCATCCTCAGTTGACAAGCGTTAAAAATGTATTGTTTACAAAAACATCACATGTAGTGGTAAAAGCTTAAATTAATTTGAACCGATCATTAATGTTGGTATGTCTGGTACATGATTGACTAGTGTGCATCATCCATGAAGACACATATTTTTTATGCTACTACCATCCAATTTTTTAGGTTATACAATGTGGAATATACATGCATTTATGCAACTCAACAGTGGCAAGTTTAATAATGTACATTTAAAGTTGGTTCATAAATTACACATTGGCTATTGATTAGGACATTGGTTTGAACACTTTTGACTAGAATATCAATGTAACACCTTACTGGCATATATCTTAGATGCTAAAATCAGTTTGTAAAGCCTGTTACTCTTGATTGAGTCTTAGTATAAGGTTAAAATTTTAAATGAAAACTATTTGCTTAGCATAGGCATTAAATAATGCTGTCAAAATGGACATATAGCTAAAACAGTGGTATATGTATGTCATATATGCCTGGTTAAAAACACATTACATTAATGTTATTGATATGTGGTGCAACATGTACATTGTTTTGGAACAAATGGGGTTGACGAATTTTTCATAATAGTCTTAGATATAGTGTTCTAATAAAATGGGTCCGTAAAAATATTTATGTGTACAAAACAGTTCAAACCAATGTCCTAATCAATAGCCAATGTGTAATTTATGAACCAACTTTAAATGTACATTGTTAAACTTGCCACTGTTGAGTTGCATAAATGCATGTATATTCCACATTGTATAACCTAAAAAATTGGATGGTAGTAGCATAAAAAATAATATGTGTCTTCATGGATGATGCACACCAGTCAATCATGTACCAGACATACCAACATTAATGATCGGTTCAAATTAATTTAAGCTTTTACCACTACATGTGATGTTTTTGTAAACAATACATTTTTAACGCTTGTCAACTGAGGATGACCCCCTAGGGGTCGAAACTAGTCTTGACTATATTTACCTGCTTAATGTAAAATAAATTTGTATTGATAAGGTGGAAACTCATATACATATTGTTTTTTGTAAAGAAATGGGTGTCCCCTTTGCGTGGAGTGATGGTACCCCAGTATAGGAAATGACACTTGGAACCCATCATCTGTATTTTAAGCCCAACGGCACGGAGGAACCTCCTTTTTGTGGTTCTCAACAGTCGTAGAGGCTGGTTGTGAAGGTGCAACTCAATGGGTTTTTGAATCTGCGGCAGTCTGTTACAGTCGTGATACTAGAACCTGCACGTCGCATTTCATTTGTACCGCAGGTAGAGTTCCAAAATCATAGTGTGTGGGTCAGTTCCTTGCAAGCTGCGATCCATTTTGTGGCAATTTTTCCTGCTGTCATGCCCTTCAACTCAAGTCCAACGGCGATGGGAGGGGATACGGATGGTGGAGGCAGGCTTTTGGGTGAAATTGAAAGCATCTAGTTCGGACCTGCACGTTGGCAGCAGATGTGTGATGGTCGTCTTTCTGAAACCCAGTGACTACTGAGGAATTCGGTCCTGCGTCTGTGTTTGGGCAGGCCTATTTAGGATCACCGCAGCCCATCATGAACGGGGAAGGCCCTAGAAAATGTGGGCTAAACATCAGTAATCACACTCTCAGCCAGCTGGGAAGCCGCACCTGGTGGGGCACCCCTTATGCGGTTGAAAAATGGCGATTACCAAAACTTTGATAAGAACCTGGAATGTTCGAACCCTACATGATTTGAAAGACAATAACAGACCTGACAGAAGAACAGTGCTTGTCACCCATGAGCTTGGACGAATGAACATTGATAATGCTGCCATAAGTGAAACCAGACTGTCCAGCAAAGGTAAATTTACAGAGTTCAACTCAGGCTACACAATCTTCCGGAAGGGAAAAGATGAGCGAGACACCGCATTCATGGTGTTGGATTCGCTGTGAAGACCACATTGGTGAATGATTATAAGCTAACTCAAACTGCTGCCAGCGAAAGAATTAAAACTCTCCGAATCCCACTTTCTGGAGCTAAATCTATGACACTCATCTCTGCATATGCTTCTACCTTGGATGCTGATGTAGAAGCTAAAGATCAATTCTACAACCTGCTGAGCACTACTATCACCAAAGTACCACCAAGAGACAAACTCTTACTACTAGGCAATTTCAAAGCCAGAGTTGGTAAAGATCACCAATTATGGGGCAATGTGATGGGAAAACATGGACTTGGCAACTGTAATGCCAATGGTCTACTGCTCCTTGGTTTATGTGCTGAACATGAACTCTTCATTACTAATACACAGTTCTGCCTGCCTAATCGCTACAAGACCACTTGGATGCATTCTCGCTCAAAGCACTGGCATATCCTTGACTATATCATCACCAGGCAATGTGATGATAATGATATTATTATTATTATTATTGTTAATAATTATTATTTTCTCTTGCAGTCTTACAGCTTGAGCCTGCTTGAGTTGAATGATTTTATTTCTATCTTCAAGTTGTGATTTGGTTATATTCGGGGTAGGTAACAATAATAATAATAATAATAATGTTATTTGCTTTACGTCTCACTAACTACTTTTACGGTCTTCGGAGATGCCAAGGTGCCGGAATTTAGTCTTGCAGGGGTTCTTTTACGTGCCAGAAAATCTACCGACACGAGGCTGTCGTATTTGAGCACCTTCAAATACCACCGGACTGAGCCAGGATCGAACCTGCCAAGTTGGGGTTAGAAGGCCAGCGCCTTAACCGTCTATGCCACTCAGCCCGGCAGGCAATGTGATAAAAAAGATGTCTGTTACAAGGGCCACAAGAAAGATCGATGACTGCTGGACTTTTTTGCTGGTTGAGAATCTCAATCTGTCGCAAAACAAAAAGATCCATCCAGAAACTGCCCAGAAAGAAATTTGATAATTCTTAACTTCAAATTGAATCCATTGCTACAGATTACAGAAATGCAATCTCAAACAAACTGGCTAGTCATCCAGTCAGCAGAGAAAACAACTGGTTTTGTGAGGGAAAAAAGACAAGACTGGTTTGATAAAAATAATGAAGAAATTAAATGTCTGATCAATGCTAAACGGGAAGCCCATTTTCAAGATCCGTCTTCCAATATGAAGCAATCACATTTCTTGGAACTTAAAGGACAATATCGAGCACAAATTAGGGGAATCAAAAATAACTGGTAGCAACAAAAAAGCTGAAAAACTGCAAAGACTATCTGATGCCCATGACCTGCAAAACTTCTATGGTGGCATAAAGGACATACATGGTCCAATTCGATCTTCATCAGGGTCACTGCTGACAACTCCATCATTTTAACTGATAATGGAGAAATTTTAAAGCGATTGAAGGAACATTTCTCTGTGCTTCTAAATCGTGCCTCCAATGTCGCTGAGGACTTTCTCCGTAATGTCCCTTAGAAGTTCCACCCATATACAGAGACTCCACCAACGCATTCAATCAACTGAAACCAAGAAAGGTTCCTGGTTGTGATAACATCCCTCTGGAACCGATACAAAATGGAGGTATACCCTTGAAGACTAAACTTTTCACACTCAACCTCTTGATTTAGGATACTCGAGAAGTACCTGACAACTTGAAGAATGCTACCATCATCACTATCTTCAAGACAGGCGATCGTAGCGTATGTGGGAACTATTGTGGTATATCGCTTTTGTCGATTGCAGGTAATATTCTCGCAAGAATTCAACTAAACTGGCTCCAAGTTATCTCAGAGAGGATTTTACTAGAGTCTCAATGTGGTTTCCGAACCTCCAGAGGCACAACAGATATGATCATCTGTGCTAGACAACTCCAGGAAAAATGCGGAGAGCAAGAGCAGCCTCTGTATTTAGTTTTCCATGATCTGGAAAAAGACTAATTCGGTATCACGACCCGCTTTGCAGAAAGGACATTTTGGATGTCCTGAATGTTAAGTGGAATTTGTTCAAGCTCTTCATGACGACATGTCTGGACAGGTTCTTCATGAGAGTTACAATAATTGAAAATCTTCCACGTTTTTGATAGTTTTTATTTGCTTTTTAGCAAATTTTTATTTGTAAACAGTACATGTTTCATTCTCACTTGGAAACATCTTCAGCTGTTGTTAAGCGTAGGTGAATCGCTAAGTTTCTGAACACGTTATTTGCAAGTACATTGATTCTCTTAAAGACTACTAGAATACAACTTAAATTAAAATGATGTTAAAACAATGTGGGGGTTTATGGGTTAATGAAATGAGATTGGATGATTACATAGTTGGTCAGCTTAAAATCTATCTCTATTCACTGGAATAGTTGTTAAAAGTTTCACTTTGTTACATTAAAAATGTCTGTCTTCCAGTTAAAAGGTTTTAAAAATGATTGGCTTCATGACACTGTTCAAATTGTTGTTGAATGCTTTTTCTTTCACTCCTTCCAAGTAAGCTGTTATTTATTATGAGCTTGCTTAAAGTGCCCTAAATCGAGTCTAAATAGAGCAGCATCAAACATTCCCCCTCCAGGGTCACAGTAGAACTGGAGTCTAACAGCAAGAAATTGAGACGAAGCTCCCTTCCCAAAAATTGACCAGCAATCAGCTTCAAAGTTCCGCATTAGACTCAATTTAGGGCACTTAGTTTTCGGATATTAATTCCCTGTCTCTCTCTTACACCCTGTGACGTCAGGTATGACGTCATCACCCCTCCGTCACCAAGTAAACATGGTCGCCATGTGCTCTACCAGTCCTATATAGTGTCTTCTTCAGTGTTCTATATGGCAGGTAATAATACAAAAACCTCGTATTTTCGCACCTCTACTCCTTCCTTGTACCCTAATGAACATATTTAACAGCATATGACGGCGCCTACGAGTGAACTGGCGATAGCCGGCTGTAAGGCTAGGAAAACAACATAGGGAATCTGCCACCTGGACGACTGCCCTAAATGCAGATCAGTAGTGATTGACTGACAGAACTGCAGTATGCCGATGACACCTCATCTCCTGCTCTAACACCTGCAGAACTACAACAGTCAGTCAACTGCTTTAAAACTGCATGGGACCACTTTGGTCTTGCAATTAATGCGAAAAAACAAAGTTACTTGCACAACCTGCTCCAAGATTAACTCTTCCCAAGTTCAGTATCTCCATCTTAGACATAACACTGGAGCAGGCTGATCACTTTTCATATCCTGGAAGCATTTTGTCTAAATGGTGTACCTGCGAACAAGATGATAAAGGAATTGGGGCTGCTCGTGCAGCATTCAAATGGTTAATGCACAGAGTCTTCATGAATAATGACCTAAAACTGCATACCAAAATCATGGTGTACAAAGCTGTTGTCATTTCCACGCTGCTGTATGGCTGTGAAACATGGACACTATTGCCGTGATATCAAAAACCTTGAGCACTTCCACCAACAAACAATGAGATAAATCTTAAATATTAAGTGGGAGGCCTATCTGACCAACATGCCAGTTCTCGACAAAGCGCAGCTAAAAAACATTGAGGCAACAATCATCGCTCATCAACTGAAATAGTTAGGCCATGTTCTCCGCATGGGTGATACCAGGCTTCCCTGCCAAATTCTTTATGATGAACTCTGCTCCGGCAGTAGACCTCATAAAGCCCCTCTTCAGCATTTTAAGGACCAGCTGAAACACATCATGAAGGCAACTGGTAAAAATATACAGACATGGGAAGAATGTGCTGTGGACCGTTCACTGTGGCGGAACACTACATCCACCGATCAACTTGTTCGAAAGAGAATGCTGCAGACATCAAGAGGTCAAGCGACAAGTAAAAAAACTCTTGTCAATTACAACCCTGCCCTCCTTCCTTCATTCATTCAGTGTGATTTGTATGGGCGTATGTTTTATGCCAGGATTGGTCTGTTTAGTCATGGCAAACACATCCATAAACTGAGTCGAACTGCTCAATGTATGCAGGAAAAGTTATATATACCCAGATCGAGTTACAGCCGCCGACGACCCCAGAAACATTAAACAAACTTTTTCAAGATAAACCGGATCCAGTGAGTTACTCACATGTGGAAAAAATATGCAGAGGAAAGACTGATAATGCTGTTGTTTTTCCTTCATAAAATCGACAGTTGGAAATGGATTTCAGGTACAAATTCAATATGTGCAGCATAAGTTTAATTGCATCATAATGGATATGAAATAGTATAAATCTTACGTAGAATACTTTGTAGAGAATAGATGTGTTCACTGTGATAGCCAGGGACACACCTGCCATACCCTTAGATTAGATAACTAAAATCACAATTACACTTACTGGGTTTCAATTCTGGCCAGCGCTCTACTTCAAAACGATAATCTTCAAATTCCATTCCTCCATAGGACAACAGGAATCGAATGGGTTCACCCAGTGCCTTCACAGGGAAATAAGTTAACTTGTATTTAGGAGCCATTGTCTGAAAAAAAAAAAGAGAACAATTCAATACAGACGTATATATTCTACGGGACTGAAATTACTGATACTGGCATTACTTATGACGGTGCCGAAATCGTTTACTAAACTTACTTCTTGGTATACAGGAATATTAAACACCCGTAGCAGGCAGTCAAGCCCTAACCATAATGCGGCTGATCGGAGCTGAAACTAAATTGACCAGTCCCCGCTCGTCCTATGAACTACGTCGGCAAATTTGTGTGGCAAATTGCCGGGAACACATCTACATCAAATGACTGCCAGAACGAAAATTTTAAATCTTTACCTGCTACTCACCGACTAGGTACCCAAATCTGTATCGTACAACGCTTCAAGTTTAGTTCAAACGAATACCTTCGGCTTGAACAAATGTCACTATAACAGAAATCAAAGAGAATAACAGCAACGAAACAAGCGATAAACGGGCAGTGTAACAGGACACCGGAAGTGCTGAAACGAAAGACCAAGGTTCTTGGGTACCGGTACAAAATGTTACCCCACGGCCAACTGGATCCCTCGCTGCGCTCCTTAAATACCGGCCTTGACAATCGCTTGTGAAGCCCAGCATAAGGCCCCATTCACAATGCAAACGTAACCGTAAACTTAACGTAAAATTTGTGGTATTCACAATGGAGGAACATAACATTAACGTAAAGCGTACACAGCAGCCAATCAAAACACTGCCATGTTATTTAGTACGGAAGTCAGGTTTTGGGCTATCTCGCAGTTTTATATTTCAATACCTCGATGGAATCAAACAACGTGGTAGCGGAATTCCTATTACTTCAAACATCTATTGCTTTGCTCCTGGGAGCTGTGTAGGCCTACGGTACCTGAAAAAGCGATCTAAACAACGGTGCAGAAAATGGGTTCATCCCTTGAAGCAAAAAAGGTTATCTCAGGGCGATTTCGGTAATCTACTGTAAGAAATGACCCTCATCAGTTCGTTTTGGACATGCGGATGAAACTTGAACTGTTTGCCTTTCTTACGATTTGCTTCCCCTTTTGTAATAAAAAAGAAATGTAAGGTATCCTTTACCGACATCTATGACCCTATCTATCACACCCCGATAAGATGTTTGGATCTAGTTGTTTATATGATATCGTTTTCGTAAACTAGTAGTCCGTCATAATGTTAAGAAATATACAGGGACACTGTTTTATTTATGACAGGGATTGTCTCTCGTCCGTTTGCCAGCGTTGCGAGCTTGTCCCCCGCCTTTTATTGTCAGATTTCATTACTACAGGATATTCATTTCCACCTATTATTTTTCGGTACAGCGTATTTGTAATTCTTTTTCCTTCTATCATACATAGCGTATACACAAAGACTATTTTGAAAGAGAATTACAAGTGTTTCGCCGAAAGAAGTCATTATATCGTGCACAACACACAATGTTTACCTCTGCTCTGATTGGCTGGTTCTTATAGTTAACGTAAAATTAACCGCAAGAGCTTGGAGTTTGCAATCCATTAATTTTACGGACTCGCAGTTAAGTTTACGTCGGCGCATTGTGAATGGATCCATTAGATAAGATGGCCGCTAACTTCTAAGTTAACGTTAATTTTAAGTTTACGTTACGTTACGTTACGTTTGCATTGTGAATGGGGCTTAAGGCTGTAATTGGAAAGTTTCACCGTAATGCCGCTGGACCGCTGGCCTACTACCCACTGACAGGAAGCTGTATATCACAAATTGCCGCATTTCCAATTTTATTTATATGGTTTTGCTGTCGTAAATGTTGGCAATGTTTTTGCAATGAGGTGCTTGTTGGCTTGATATTGAGATCTGTTAGTTATGCGCTAGTAAATTTATTTTTTTATTGTGTAGTGTGATGATTATATATTTAAATTGTGTTTACAAATCTTGGAATTTGTGACATTCTTGTGCACCTTTTCGTACTTCGAGCAGAAATTTAATGGAAACAAGAACAAAGTTATTTCTCGCTGTAACTTCGTCCTGAACAAGCATTTTAATTTATGCGCTAATTCGTTTTTTAATGGTGTGGTGATTTGCTTGTCATTAACTGTGTTAGGAAATATTCGAATATATATTGCTGTGTGCCTTTTTTGTATTCCGAACAGGAAAAAAAGAGCAAAGGGACACTACCATTTCACGAATTCTCTGTAGACCAGGACAAAACTACGGAGTGGCTAAAAGCAGGTAGCACTCTCATCTTAGTTTTCCGTTTCTATTTCGGGCATTTACCTTCTTTCTTTCTTTCTTTCTTTCTTTCTTTCTTGCTCTGTTTACCCCTCCAGGGTTGGCTTTTCTCTCGGACTCAGTGAGGGATTCCACCTCTACACCCTCAAGGGTAGTGAGCTGGAGCGTGAAACTGCGGGTCGGGGATACAACCGGGAAGGATGACCAGTACCTCGCCCAGGCGGCCGCAACGTCTATGCTGAACAGGGGCCTTGTATTGGGGATGGGAAGATTGGAAGGCATAGACAAGGAAGAGGGAAGGAAGCAGCCGTGGCCTTAAATTAGTTACCATCCCGGCATTTGCTTGGAGGAGAAGTGGGAAGCTATGGAAAACCACTTCGAGGATATCTGAGGTGGGAATCGATACACCTCTCTACACAGTTGACCTCCCAAGGCTGAGTGGACCCCGTTCCAGCCGTCGTACCACTTTTGAAATTTCGTGGCAGGGCCAGGAATCGATCCCGGGACCCCGGGAGTGGTAGCTAATCCCGCTAATCAGGTATTTTTACCCATGGATTTTCTTTCATAGAATAATCCTTTAGGCGGTGTCGTATTTTCCATATGACAGCAACAAACACTTTTTTATCCAAGATAATCTGAACTTTAACATTTAAACATTGACAAGTAAGAATCACTATTGGGTTCGAACCCACTATCTCCCGGATGCAAGTTCACAGCTCACAGCTGTACGCCGCGCGGCCAACTTGTTCCACCCTACTGCATTTCAAGTAAAAATTATTGTCTGAATTTAGCACGGCCAACTTGCCCGGTATTTAATATTCGAGTGAAAGGTATGAATGAAATGTCATCTGAAACTATGTATATTTAAATTAAAATATAAACATGTTTGAGTCAAAATATTTATGTTATGCATACAACGAATATGGAAAATGAAGACTTTTATGTTTTGTCCAGCCCCCTTCCTGAGAGGAGCGCTTGAAGAATTTTAAAACTCTAATTGAACACTGACTCTTAATCTCAATATTAACATCAGAGGACAAAAGTATTGTGGTAAGTTCTGCTATGTATCTTAATGCCATGATAATAAAAACGATTACTATTATTCCTCACAATTAAGGAACGTCAGTTGGTCTACTCCATCCTCCGCAGTTTCATTTCACGACGTTATTTTGGCACATATCAATGAAAGTAGCCTTCAGGATTAATCATTTTAACAATATTAGTCAATATAACATACTATTTTATTCCCTAAATTAAGATACATCGGCAATCAGAGACAATATCAGAACGTCAGCTGGACTAAGTCACCTCCCCGCAGTTTCATTTCACGACATCATTTTGGCAAATATCAACGAAAGTAACCTTTAGGATTAATCATTTTAACAGTATTAACCTATGTAACATTCTCCATAACTCTAAATTACGATAAATTGGCAATCAAAGTCAATATATTTCCCATAAAGAAGTATGCATTTCTACCGCAAATAGGTCACTTGGTTCTACGGGCTGACAAAGAGCAGCCACTCGGGTTTGCTCGGGAGAGCAGTCAGCCCAGTCACTCGGGTCAGCTCGGGTCCTTCCGTGTATGCCCGGACCACCGCCGTCTCGATCCTCCTATAAGAGGATTAGGAGGATCGAGACGGCGGTGGCCCGGACACATGCTTCGCATCTCCCTCATCAGGAGCGTAAGAGTTAATTCTTTGGTGATTTGTGATGTCTCAGTTTTAAAACGTGGTAATTGTTGGACTCCTTTTTGAATAGTTGGCATGCGTCTCTCGTATGTTTTCAGTACTGTTGTTGAATAATATGCGTTTAAGTTCTACTGCAAAGAGATAGTACTTAAAGTGGCTCATTAATTAACAAGCATTTGGCCTGTTCTTTTGTGTTCGTCTGGACTCACATATACGGACACTCACTGTCCCTAGTCAGTCATCTTCCTCATGAGAAGCGTGATAGATATTTCTTTTGGTGATATGTGCTGGACGTCTCAGTTTTAAAGCGTGACAATTGTCGGATTCTTTTTGCAATATTTGTTATGCATCTCTAATTCTGTGATGTTTTCAGTACTGTTATTGATTGTATTCTATTGCAAAGAGATAGCAGTTAAAGTGGCCTAACCTGTCATATCTATATTTCAGCTAGTAACTTTCACAATGGATAAGTTTACCTGCAGTGTATGCAACGCGTCATTTAATTACAGGAAAAATTTAAATAAAAATGTACAGTAAAAGTTAAACATTCAAATACTTATTCACAATTTGTATGTGATTTGTGCACTTTCAGCACTAACAAGAAGTTCAATTTAATGCGTCATAAAAGTGCGAAACACAGGCCCACTACAAGACCTTCCAGTGAAGTGTATTCGGAGGTGAAGTGCCCGCTTTGTTTAGAGAAACGAGCAACAAAATCTGATATGGTTAAACATTTTGAAAATGAGCATGGAATTCGAATCAAAAATGAAACTTTAGAATTTTCGAGTGGTGAGGAATTCTATAACTGGAAGCGCACAATAGAAAAGAACCAGGTTTGTGAATTCGTTACATGGCGTTCGAAATATGTACGAAAAGTGGACGATGCCACTAAAATGACCTTCAGATGCCACAGGGATGGGGAATTTAAGCCAAGAGGAGAACACATGCGACACCAAAAGGTACTTGGTTCGAACAAAATAAGTGGACACTGCCCAGCCAAGATTGACGTTACTTTCCATTCATCTGGAGAAGTCACTGTAAACTTCTGTTCTTCACATGTTGGTCACCGTGAAGAATTAGGTCGTCTGAGACTAACGCAATCGGAAAGAGATGACATTGCTAGAAAAATCGCCATGAAAATTCCTTTCGATTGCATCTTGGATGACGTAAGATTTTCTCTCGGCGAATCAGACATAGAGCGTCTACATCTTCTTACAAGGAAGGATCTTCTGAATATAGAACACACGTACAATTTAAAATCTGAAGCTGTACGGCACAATAATGACTATACCAGCGTCGAATCATGGGTTCGTGAAATGCAAGATCGTGGCGATTTAGTGCGTTTTTATAAAGCTCAAGGTATATCTTCGGTGACATGTCCGCAACTGAATGAAGAAGATTTCGTCCTCGTTATCATGAATGAGGCGCAAAAGGAAACACTCGAACGATACGGAATTAATTACATTTGTCTCGATAGTACACATGGTCTAAATAAGTATGGTTTTGAGCTGACGACCCTCCTAAATGTTGACGATAAATACCAAGGTTTTCCATGTGCGTTCATGTTTACAAATAGGTCTGATACAACAGTTATGGAAGTATTCTTGTCCCAAATTAGGGACGCTCTGTCAGTAGCACTGCAACCCATGGTATTCATGTCGGACATGGCAGACACATTTTACAATGCCTGGTTAAGAATAATGATGCCAGCTAAATTCCGGCTGTTTTGCACATGGCATGTCGATCGGGCATGGAGGAAAAACCTCTGTAAAATCAAAGGTAGCGAAAAACAAGCGGAAGTATATAAACAGTTAAGAGTCTTGTTGGAAGAAAGGGACGAAACTGCTTTTTCAAGAATGTTGGATCAAGAAGTCGTCCATGACCTAAAAAGTGACCCTGACACACGGGAATTCGGAGTGTATTTTGAAGCCAATTACAAACACTGTACTGCTAGTTGGGCCTATTGCTATCGCCTGCATACTGGTTTAAACACGAACATGCATCTTGAGCGGATGCATGGGGTCATAAAGCATATATATATGGGAGGCAAAAAACCCAACAGATTAGACATAGCCATTCATACTCTGATGCGGTTCGTCCGAGACAAATTGTACGATCGCCTGATTTTCCTAAATAAAGGAAAACTGACAAACAAGCTGTCATTCATTAGACAGAGACACGCGAAATCATTGTCTCTGACATCAGACGGAATCACTAATGAAGGAGACGTGTGGAGAGTTCCTTCAGAGAAGAGGACTGAATTCTATGATGTAAGAAAAACGGACGAAAAAGACTGCAATTGCGAGTTACGGTGCACAGAATGCAAAATCTGCATTCATGCTTACACTTGCACCTGCCACGATTCCTCTATCAAATTCAATATGTGCAAACATATTCATTTAATAGGGATGAGTTCAAATAGATATACAGATAATTACAGGAACGATGGCACAGAAAATGTTCTTCTAATTCAAGAAGACCCAACATGCGAAGAAAAAGAAACTATCCTAAATCAATTAAGGAATCCACTGAAAAGAAAAACAAACGAGAACATTGAACAATACAGGTCAGTGCTTAGGGGAAAGTTTGAAAAAATTCTTGCAGCAATAGAATCGACAGAAGACGCTGAAATAGTTGAAGAACATCTTAAACCCATTATTCCAACTATTCAGGCTCGAAAAACTACAATTTTTGAGACACCTAATCCACCTAAAAACTTAAAAACAAAGTTCGAGCTTCAAAAAAGATTGTTTTGCACTAAGAAGCCACATGTTAAGACATCCATGTCCTTGTCGAGGCCAACCGATAATGAGCAAGAAGTAATTGCTGCGAATTTGCTGTTGCGCTAAGGACTTGTAAATTTGTGTAAACTATGTGTACATACAGTTGATTGGCTTAAGTTAACATTCACCATTATAGTAATCGTAAAGCGTGTGTAACTCTAGCACCAGTGAATATGTGTAAATTCTGTATAGTATCATTTACCGATAGACCTATTTAAAAATATGGCATTTTGTGAAAAACACGAGTGTTGAAAACCATGTGTATAAACAGTTATACTGTTTCATCATGTAACTGTGAAAGAGCCTGAAGTCTCTGCTGGAGATGAAAATATTAGGTTTGGTAAGTTTTACGCTGTATAAAGTGCATGCTTTAATATAACATATATATCTACGTACCGTACCGATAAGTTGTCCGGCTCCATGGCTAAATGGTTAGCGTGCTGGCCTTTAGTCACAGGAGTCTCGGGTTCGATTCCCGGCAGGGTCGGAAATTTTAACCATAATTGGTTAATTTCTCTGGCACGGGGACTGAATGCATGCGTCGTCTTTATCATCATTTCATCATCATCACAACACGTAGGTCACCTACGGGAGTCAAATCGAAAGACCTGCATCTGGCGAGCCGAACTTGTCCTCGGACACTCCCGGCACTAAAAGCTACACGCCATTTAATTTTAACCGATGCCTACTTTATATGTAAAAAGACTGAAGTCTCTACCGGCAGAAATATTTTATTGTTTCATATAAAGTGCCTGCTTTATTATAATATACTGTATTTTATTATGCTCCTGTATTATTATGTAAGCATGTTGGGTATGAAAACAAGAATACTTCCTTTATTGTCGCGGTCGAGAGAATGTTTCGGGAGGGAGCCGCTAGCAGCTGAAAAAGCGAACCGAGTGAGAACGAACATAGCCGGGCGAGCTGACCCGAGTGACTGGGCTGACTGCTCTCCCGAGCAGACCCGAATGGCTGCTCTTTGTCAGCCTCTATGTAGAACCAAGTAAATAGGTCGGCCGCCAGCGCCACGTGTCGAGCTGTGTACCTACTCCGATTACAGTGCGTGGACCCGATTGTCAACGCCGGTAAGGAGCTAGCTAGAGCGACGCATCAAGTCGGCCGTGGTTACCCATTCGCAATAACTATGAAAGTTAATTAGCAGAGCACTATCTCAGTCCACATACAAAGTTATACACGAAAAAAGAGCTCAGCATTTTCTTATAATATCAAATACAGTAGAGACAATACGCGACACTTCCGGATTTAGCCTTGTTAAAATGGGAGACCAAGGTCTGTCTAGGGAGGTCTGGTCACGCTACCACAATCCTTTGCGGTGGCGGCCATATTGGGTCTCAAATATCGTTGTTATGTGGGCGTGCACGATGTAATGATGTGAGTTATTACTTGTATTTTGAAATAAAATGGGGTACTGTGCCGCTCCAAATTGTCAAAATAAGACAACTAACGGAATTAGAGTGTTTCGCTTCCCGAAAGTTAAGCAAAGGAGAGCTTAGTGGGTACAAAACCGTAGGCATGACAAATAGTAATCTACAGATAATTCCGTCTTGTGCGCGGTTTTGTGAACTTATACACTCGTATTATTCCTGAATAATACAGTAATATGTTTGTATGAACGATGTTTTATATTAATAGGTCTTATTATGTATTTTCTGCTAGCAAAATTTTGAAGAATCGCTATTTGAACGAAAGAGGGCAGATGCACGGAAACTACTCAAGTGGAATTCCATCCCACCCAAGTCTTTGACATGTGATAGGAAACCTCCCAAAGAAAGGGAACTGTCTTTCAAAACAAGCAAGGAAAGTAAATGGAAATGTGTAATAGTAGTATTGTTGTTTATGAAAATTTCATTTTCATGCGTTCGGCTCCATGGCTAAATTATTAGCGTGCTTGCCTTTTGGTCATAGCGGTCCCGGGTTCGATTCCCGGCAAGGTCAGAAATTTTAACCGTAATTGGTTAATTTCGCTGGCCTATCTTTTCAAACCAACAATTTGTGTCCAGTTTGTCATCATTACAACAATAATTGTTAACAGCAGTCTTTTACGGTACTGTAGTTATTATTTACAGCTATATTTCATTCACCGTAAATGCTCTATGGAGTACACTAGCTGGCTGGACAAATACTTAAAGATCACAACACTCGCACTAACCAACTACTGTAATTTAACGTACCGTAGCCTAACATAATATCCTAATGTAATCCCTAAAATAGCCTAACCTAGGTTAACTCAACTTAATAGTGACTGAATTTCTATTTATTATTATTATTATTATTATTATTATTATTATTATTATTATTATTATTATTATTATTATTATTATTATAATTATTATTATTATTATTATTATATGCATGAACGTTAGGACTCAGTTGAGAGCCCCGTGGTCGCCAACCCACGCTCCCTAGTTAGGAGCTCCTGACGCCCCTTTCAGTCACCTCTTATGACGGGCAGGGGATACCGTGGGTGTTATTCTATTGCCCCCGCCCACAAGGGGAAATCAATCTGGGTTGTGACTACGAGGGCCTTAGCTGAGTCTTGACATTGCTTTCACTTGTGTTTGGCTCTCACCTATTCTATCCTATCCGACTTCCCCTGGTCAACACTTGTTCTTTTCCGACCGCGACGGCATTAGCGCATTCGAGGCCTAGGAAGTTTTTCATTTCCATGCACTTTGTGGCCTTCATCTTACTTTTGCCGATACCTTCATTTTTCGAAGTGTTGGACCCCTTCCATTTGTTTTCTTCTGATTAGTGTTTATAGATAACAACAGTTACCATACATCATTTAATGCACTCAACTCAAGAGGCATTCAGTGTTCGTCAACACACTGGGGTAACCCCTTAGAAACGCAGTATCGGTAATTACTTTCTTAATAAAGAAAACGGTGAAGGTAATAATAAATTATTTATTAGAACTGTCTCTTAGTAGTTTAAGTATAGTACTTCAAGTTCAGTATTTCATGTACCGTTAATAATAATATGACACATGTACTGTACAGATTTCTATGTTTCTGTCAATAAGATTACGTATTTGACAGATTATATTAATAGGAAACACAGTAAGACCAAGTTGTAAGGAAGTAAAAGAGTAGGACATGAGCTTTCCTGTTGATTCTTGTTTCTAAAAAAAAAAATAATAATTAAAAAAAAATCAGGCTCTGCTAATTATCTTCCTATTCAAATAGCTGTGAATGTATTAATATCATTTAAGTGTTATACAGTTATATATACATGAACAGTACATGCCCAGTTAAATTCTTTACGAAAAATAGTTGATGTTCTGTTATTATTTCAATGTACGGCACCGAAATCCTCTAAATTGCCTTTGGTTACGCTCGCTTAAAGACCCAATATGGCGGCTCCATAAGAAGCATTCGTGACTTGACCTCCCTAGACAGACCTTGTGGGAGACAAGTCAAAAGTGGCGCTCCTAGTGGCTTGACCCGAAAATTCAAATATCAATGGAAATGTATAAAAAATATATATATACGGAAATGGATAAATAATTTACGTCTAGAAAGAAAGTGTTACTAAGATATTACCTTCAAAGTTGCTAAAGCAATTCTGGATAAATGAATGAAGAATTATTTAACAGGTTATTATTTAAAGACTGAAATTAGACATATAATCAAGATGTGAAATGGACTGCTGTGAAAGGGCTTGATCTTTAATTTATGCATTACTTTTTTAGCTTTAGAATTTCTGCCTGAACGTTCACAGCTAGATTTTTCTCTTTTCTCATTTAAAAACATTGTATCATCATATTAAAACAATTGTCAACCAAAATATCAGCACATTCCTTACACAGATGATTCAATGGATATACATTTGAGAGCTAGACAATTTTCCTTTTAACTTGAAGCCTACTAACAGAAAGAAAATCTATAAATTTAGCCTCAAAAACATTCACACTTTCCCTGTAAGCAATACTTGCCATAATGCCATTACATTAGGGTAAAGTAAATTTGCATCATCATATTGTTTCAACAAAATATGTACATTTCTTAAATCACCCATATTTTCTTCAGTGCTTGACAACGCATTACGGCATTCCAAATGGGGTAACTTGGAACACAACCAGCCACACTCATATGCATACCGGTATGTACTTTACTGAATTAAATCAAACCCACAGATCACACCTACAACAACACATCGGTAGGCTATTGGTAATTAACTGCTGCACTATACAATAAAATATGCATATTATATTTTAAGCCAGTTAAAATATGGGTCGAGCAGGTCAGAAGATTATGAAGTACTATAAAAATCTCTTTGTCACTGGAAGAATATATATGCAAACACAATAGTACTTACATTTTCTTGTAATGAGGGAAACAGAAGAAAGACCGCACATTCTTCTCTACTTCATAGTTACTGCAGCCAAACACAGCACATACCCAAGGTAACTAGAATAAAAGGTAGGCTACTCTGGCAGTTCAAGCTTCTATTGGCTGGAGCGCTATGACGTCATGTGATATGAACGGTAGCAAGTAAGGTACACAGTCGCAGTATAGCAAGCCTGTGAGTTCTCGTGTCTGTGAAACATACTCTCAATCTTTCATCAAATAATAGTCTGGTTTAGTCCGATTCGATAAGTAACGGCACTTCCAATATATTTTAAAATGAGTTAAAGTTCGTCACATGCTGAGCAGGTAGAACATCAACTATCAAATACATGACATATAATACGATAAGAAATAAAATATTGCCATGCAATTCAAAATAATTAATTTATTTCCTGATGAAGTAAATATTTATATCAAATGGCATAGGAAAATATACATCATATCGATATCTTTATGGAATTATATTAAATTATTAAAACGTACGTGTCAGGAGACTTAATTACTTGATGAACCAGCCCAAAGCTTAACCTTCTTATTAGCATATTTTCTCAGTGCTAGCTCCTTACTCTTTGCATTAAAATGCCACATCCTAATAAATATCCTGGTCCTTACGTAGACAAATTATTTTGTCATGGAATACTGGAAATTTTGACTTAATAATAGAAATAAGAGTTTTCATTATGTTTTTGCATGTGGACACAGTCTTAACCGTAAAACACACCAAATGAAATTTCGAACTGGGCCATGTTTATAACCACTCATGACTGGGATGTGTGACGCCCCCTTCTGATATAACCGAGATCCAGTAACAGGTCTCTTCTCGCACAACATTTTTTCTCTTTCTTCATATTTACTGTTCATCGGATTACGGTACTGTATTATTTCACAAACTTCGAAATATATTCAGAAATATAAGTTATTAGCACATAATAATGTTAATGTTATTGGATTTTACGTCCCACTAACTATGTATTTGAGCACCTTCACCACCGGACTGAGACAGGATCAAGCCTGCCAAGTTGGGCTAAGAAGGCTGGCGCTCTACCATTTAAGTTGCTACTCAGCCTGGCTATTAGCACATAATAATAATGATAGAAAATTTGATTTTCATTCACTCATTTATATCTGACACCTTTTTACCGTACGAGCTGTAATAATGGAGATATTCAAGAGTTTATTACAAAGTGTTTCAACAACCAAGCATTGCTGACGAGGAAGTATTGTTATGGCATCACAGTAACAAACTAACTGGTTATGATGGTTGTTGTCGTTATTGTTGTTATATGCAAAATAATAATAATGTTATTAGTGTTATGTCTCACTAACAACATTTACGGTTTTCTGGGACTCGACGTGCCGTCATTTTGTCCCACGGGAGTTCTTTTACGTGCCAACAATTTATAGCGCCACACACGTTTCCATAATATGTTGACTGCATTTTAATCAGTACAGTGGTTCTACTTCAGATACTGACAACACGAACACTGTTCACATAGTGAATCACTATAAAATTATTATGTATTCGTGATCCGATATACAGTAAATACGTAGAAAGAGACAAAAATGTTGGTAGGTCGGTCACTTGCTTTCTTGGCTTATGCTGTGTGAACCATCAACGATAGACCCCAAGTGTAAGCGTACGAATCGTAGAGCATAGAAACCTCTCCAAAAAAGTCTGCAATGGCACATACCTATTTCCAACCGGCTGCCCTCTAGAAGCGATTTTATTCTATAGGCCGCGGTAAAAAGTATAACTCCTTAAAATTAAATAAATATTTCAATACTATCCTCGAGTTCCTCATCAAAATAAATTGTTTGACCTCCTCCAGTTTTTATAAGGATTACAATAACCTTGTCAGGACATTATTTGCATGAATGGTTCAGAAGTTATGACCATTTTAGACTGTAGTGGTAATACGTGTCAGCAGGATGGGTGAGTGCTGTCTCATATCACACGACGTCACGCAGAAGGCGGCCAGGGAGAGAAACAAGTGAGTGCGATGCGGGAAGCAGTAGCGTAGCCAGGATCGGCCACTGGGGGGGGGGGGGTTACAGTTACAAAATTAAGATATAACATAATGAAAGTGCTTGTGCTTGTGCGTGTCTGGTACGCGCATGCATGTCTGTCATAAGGATACTGATACAAGAGTGAATTACTGTATGTGATATTCAGATTGCAATACACTACAAAATTCTTACTTTAAAATACAGAACAAGAACAATATGATCGAGGTCAGCAGTTTTATCTCAAACGGTATGTTCAGTTTACAATCTAAAATCTAATTTTCGAGGCTTACTAGAAAATAAATTTAACACATCTGTTGGTTTTACAACTATGTCTCTGTGAATGTTCAAGGGAGCCAACCCGTTGAGTCGACTTTCACTTGTGGTATTTCTGAGGTAGGTTTTAAGGCGTCTTAATGTTGAAAATGATCTCTCACTGGCTGCAGTGGTGACAGGTAGGGTGGCAAACACTCTCAACAAGCAGTAGATTGCAGGGAGTTTATCTTGATCACATAAAAGAAGTTTATTGTTTACTGTCAGTTTCTATTTATTTTCTTTTTGTGAAATTTCAGTGGGGGGGGGTTCTAACCCCCAGTAACCCCCCCCCCCCTGGCTACGCCCCTGGCGGGAAGAGACCCTCCTGGCACATACCTTTCCCCTCTTGTTAAGAGGAGATATCAAGGAATGACACACACTACTATTTAATTATGTCAACTCACTGAAAAAGCATAAATAACACCAAAAACTTCACTCACAAATACACATGCTCTTATGACAGAATCAGTAGTTCTCAGGTCAATCCGCTAAAGAGAGCTCAAATAGCTGTCCCTCTATATCTCGCTGAGTGTCGCGTATTGTCTCTACTGTATTTGATAGAATATTTAGAATGTTCTCCCAGCTGAATGCCATTTCCATCCCTTCCACATCATCCGCCACTATTGAAATTACAATAGGATCAAGTACAAAACCATCTACATCCTCCGCAAATGTATCATGCAGCAATCCTAGATTTCTAATTTCACTACTAACGGAACTTCAGGAAGGAATACGAAATACATTTACGAAAAACTCCTTCAGATATTCCTAAAGGATTATCAACCTTTTACTCTGGTAGAAGATGAAGGGTTCAGACAATCTGTTAAGTCACTGAAAATCAATCAATCAATTAATGAATCAATCAACACTCATCTGCATTTAGTGCAGTCACTGAGGGGGCAGATTCCCTATCTATTTTTTACCTAGTCTTTACTTAAATAATTGCAAAGAATTTGGAAATTTATTGAACATCTCCCTTGGTAAATCATTCCAATCTCAAACTCCTCCTCATATAAATGAATATTTATCCCAATTTGTCCTCTTGAACTCCAACTTTATCTTCGTAATGTCCCCTTCTCCGGGGTCGCTCAGTCGGCGGAGCGAGAGTCCCAAAAGGGTGGACTGTTCGCAGGGCTGATTTGCTATTATGGGACCGACCTTCAGAAAATTTCTATTTACAGGGCCATTGGTGACTGGATAGGAGACATAATGTGAAATAAAAATCAGAACAAAATAACCACTTCATTTATTAAAATATAAAAACAAAACTCAGTCTGGACAAAGCACCAAAAGGAAAAAAAAATTTGTTTTAACATCTCTTCAACATAATTCAACTGCTTGATCTTCTCATTTACAAATAACTATAAGTCCTTGACATGCTTTGTCGCTTCATGGGATTCAGTAATATCTCCAATGAACTCCAACCGAAGCAATTCTCTGTAACATTGATTGATCGTGCAATTAGTGATACCGTCGTACTAACATCAACGAAACAATGCCACATTGAACATGAAAAAAACTATTTCTCATTACTGTTTTAATCTTCACAAATTCTCATTAAATAATTTTTACTTTAACACATCTGCGACAAATTTTCTATTTAAATTATATTGGCATACTTGGAGAAAATTCTCTTGAGAGATTACTTTGACATATCTGGAAAATCCTTCCTAACTTTTTATTCCACACCACTGAGAAATTCTTTACAACTTTTTCTCGAGGAATTCTATTCAAATTATTTTTGTGAAATATTTTACAATTTGAGAAATTTTATACAATTTTGAGAAATTCCTTTGAGAAATTCTTTGAAAAATTCTTTGGCGCATTTCTCCCCTCTCGCAGACTTCGCTCGATTGTATTCCTTTATAAATTATATCAACAATTTCTATCTGACTAGTATTCTATGGATGGATAGAGCATCACGTAATACCACGTGTAATCAACAACAACAACAACAACATCGTTGACCAATAAATCACATAAAAATATGAAAAGAATAAGCATTCCTGAAAGACATGAAAAATATTCACGAATAACTCAATCACGCCAACTGTTTATAGGCAAATTTATCATACAGCTGAAATTATCATATTTTATTATTATCATCATTTATTATTATATTCTCCTCTTAAATTTTATTGAAGACCCTTATAGCACGAATCGATCCTAATCAGAATTCACTAAGACTGTTGTTACAAGACGACATAGAATGACTAAGTTAATCTCGAAGAAATAATTATCACCACCATCATCAGAAGGATGCGTCTGTGAGCCCCAGGAAAGGCTAATAATAAGCAAGTTGTACGTTATACAATATCGGTTGTTGAGCGAAGGAATGAACTATTATTAGTCCCTAAATATTATCAAATCACTATAAATCACTATCATTCACCATAATTCACCATAATCATTATGACTGATATGCACCCTAATGGTCCCATATAGTCAATTTCATCGTAAAATCTACCATCATAATGCCGTACATTTTTATTCTCAACAACCAGTCAAATACCCGACTTTCATTATTATTATAATGAATTATTTTTATTCCTCCTATTATGGCTCCTAGAAACATCTTCTCGATGAGCTGCTCCTAGTACACATCAGTGACCATCCCTTTCGATATCAATTATATCACATGAACTAATAGTTCATTAAGACTTCGACTTACTGGTATTTACTCTTACTTTTAATTTTATCCTCCTCATCGTGATTATTATAACCATATTTTAATCTTCTTCTTCTTCTTCTTCTTCTTCTTCTTCTTCTTCTTCTTCTTATTATTATTATTATTATTATTATTAGGTCTTAATCTCCCATAATTCCTTTTGAGGATCGTAATTGTACATGACCTCATGTAACTCATTGACAACTGGGATTACTTATCTTCGAATCAAAAACACAAACATTGTTCTAAGGAAATGCAAAGATTGAAAATGTAGAAACCATAAATTAAAGAATACATGAATACTCCACCATCACCATTTAAATACAACATTTTCAGAAGAAACTACACTCATCTAAGCAAGAATACAATCTACTATTCATCTACCGAAAGAGAAGAAATTTTACAATGGTACTTAAGGTTCCGATGGAAATCCTTGGCGTCGGGTTGCAACTATGGGCGCCGGCGTCCTCTTCTTGCTCTACGGAGGCTCATAGATATACAAGGTCATCGAGCTGGCGTGCACACTTTGGCTTAACCCATGATGACTACGGCTATGAACAGCAGCGTTATATCACTCCCACAACGTTCCAGAAAATTCCAGGATTTTCCTCGCATTCGTTGCATGCTGTTGGTTCCTCTTCACAATGGTAGCTGAAACTAAAATTTTGTATAAGAAAAGTGGTTCCACACTAGTTGTATTCTATTAAATTATTTATGACACTTAACTGGCACAATGATGTACGATCAGGTTCAGTTGTACCCCAAGCTTCAAATTCCGAGCACATTCACAAGATTACAGTGAGTCTTGAAACTGACGGAACATTATTACTAGTATTTTGACGTTCTATAGGCCAGGTTTCCTTTCGAATATTCGCTTTATATAGTTCAATTCCCTTACAATATCCAAAGAGACACTCTATGAATTTCCACTGCAACACTCAGCTTAAGCGAGCGCACGAACTGTCTGTGGTTTCTCAAGTTCCACCCGGTGAATCGTGCAGCTATAACACTTCGCTCTACACCGAAGTAGGCTGAAGAAAAGTTGAATTAGCACTCAAATTACATAGTGGCTGTGCCATACAATAAATAGGCAGAAAGTAACCATATCTGCGAACGTTTATCTTCTTGCTAGATGGTTGAAATTATACGATGTTCCTCCTGAAGACTGTCTTACTTAACTTCTCCTCAGAGACTCTTCCGTTCGATTCTCTCGTAGAATCTATACTGTTCTCTTCAGATTTTCCTTAGAGACTTCTCCTCGAATTCTTTCTAGAATAATCTCAAGACCTTCCAGCACCTTCCTCGATGTTCATTGGCTGTCGCCCTCCTTGTGACGTAATTCGTCCTTCACACTGGCAAGCAGATGTATCCAGAGTATCCTTCCCGTCTCGGCGGTCGGCTCGCTAAATGACGTAATGCGTGACGTGGCGACCTTCACCAGCCTGGTGACATAACACGTCTGCCTGCAGCGGCATGGCACGGTAACAGCTGATGTAAGCTTGCTTGTAACCCAATGTTCCGTACCAAAAATTACTCCAGCTTCCCCAAATTCAATCAGGCACCATTTAGACGGGTACAATATTGTGATCTTTCCTACTTTTGAAAACACCACTCAAACTTATTCGCACGTAGATTTACTGTCTACCGACACAAGGCTGATGTATTTGAGCACCTTCAAATACCACCGGACTGAGACAGAACTGAACCTGCCAAGTTGGAGCAGAAGGGCAGCGTTGTACCGACCAAGCTACTCCGCCCGGCACAATTTTATTTCAAGAAGTAAATTACAAGTAAGAATTACTTTTTTTGTAACACGTAAAGATTAGAAGTAAAATTTGCTATGAATGTAATCGTTACAAGTAATCCGAACACATTTACCCAATTACTTCACAACTCATAAAATGAAAGCATTTTGTGTGCAATTCTTCCCTAATATTCTGACATGTGAATGACCTATAATATTGCTTAGAGATCGCCGATAATCATTTTGAAACATCTGGCATTTTAAAAAGTATTCAGTGTTCCGAATTTAAAATGTTCATTGACCACATTCACCAGATTGAATGTTTAGTTACCGGTAGAGTACCAAAAATTATGTTTGACTATATTTTAACTAATTTAAAATAATATACTATTATTATTTGTAGAAACGTTTTAGTGTTGAAGTAGATTACTGTGGATTTCTTTTGTTCACATGAAATAATAAACACCGTACCGGTATGTGTCCGTCCTCTTCGCTCACAACCTCCCTAACGGTACGGGACGATGCGACGATGGCTGTATCACTGGACCGTTTGCGGATAGCAGTATTAACACTTCCTGGTACAGCAAACTGCGAGTCGCAGCGCAAGACTGTCACAGTAGCAGTGGACCGGCACTTACTAGGCCACTCAGCCGTTCTACATCAAGACCCACAAATATGTTTATATAAGGACAGCTAAAGTCAGTAATCATTATTTAAAGTCCAGTTTCCTGTCGTATTGATTATTATACCAATACCTACATTATCTAGACCCATAAACATGTATGGGTATGTAAAATTGGTACAATAGGCATTCATTATAGCTGAACTTTCCATCGTACTTGATTTTATACAATTATTAGTCTGGCAGTGAGTCTCCGTGGCTCAGGCGGCAGCACGCCGGCCTCACACCGCTGGGTTCCATGGTTCAAATTCCGGTCACTCCATGTGAGATTTGTGCTGGACAAAGCGGAGGCGGGACAGGTTTTTCTCCAGGTACTCGGGTTTTCCCGGTCATCTTTCATTCCAGCAACATTCTCCAGTATCATTTCATTTAATCTGTCAGTCATTAATCATTGCCCCAGAGGAGTGCGACAGGCTTCGGCAGCCAGCACAATTCCTATCCTTGCTGCAAGATGGGGGCTTCATTAATCGCATTCCTGACCAAATCGAATGACTGGAAACAAAACTTCTGCGACAATATTCTAGCACCTTGGCATCTCTGAAAACCATAAAAATAGTTATTGGACGTAAAACGAATAACATTACACATCTGAGATTTTGATAGAATACCTTCATGTACAGTACTTATCATTGTTGCCTGGCTGAGTGGCTGAGTGACCCCAGCTTGGCAGGTCCAGTGTAATCCCCTTGTGGACGGGCGGGGTATTCCCTGCCTGTCATAAGAGGTGACCAAAAGGGGCTCAGGAGCGTGGGTTGGCGACCATGGTGCCCTTAGCTGGGTCCTGTCATTGCTTCCACTTACTTGTGCCAGGCTCCGCACTTTCATCTATTCTATCCGACCTCTCTTGGTCAACTCTTGTTTTTTGTGACCCTGACAGTATCAGAGCACTTGAGGCCTAGGGAGTCTTTCAATTTCATGTCCTTTGTGACCCTTGTTTTCCTTTTGGCTGATACCTTCACTTTTTGAAGTGTCGGATCCCTTCCAAATTTTATGTCTGATTAGTGTTATATAGAGGATGGTTGCCTACTTGTACTTCCTCTTAAAGCAATAATCACCAGCACCACTCAGTCCAGTGTTCCCGTCAGCCTCCTGTCGGTAGACTTACTGGTACGTAAAAGAACTCCTGGGGGACAAACTTCTAGCACCTTGGTGTCTCCGAAAACCGTCAAAAGTACTTAGTGGGATAATCTGTGTGAGAATAGAAAGTGTGCTGTATTTCAAACACCTTTTTACTTTTGGCAGTTAAAGGAAAAAATCCTAATTTGATATTAAACACTTTGATAAATCTACATTGAAGACCAAGCATTCTAATGGCTTTGAGTGGTGGTGGACAACCGTTGTCTCTTAGCACTAACCAGAAGAGGTTTGATACTTAGAAGAAAGTGAAAGACCCCTAGGCCTCACAAAGCGAGGAAGTGGAAGCAGTGTCAGACTCAGATTGCTCTCCTGGGTCTCTACTCTGCTAATTTCTTAAAAATACCCCCCTGTGGGTGGGGGCGGTAGAATAACACCCACGGTATCCCCTGCCTGTCGTAAGAGGCTACTAAAAGGGGCCCCAGGGGCTCTGACCTATGGAGCGTGGGTTAGCGACCACGGGGCTCTCAGCTGAGTCCTGGCATTGCTTCCACTTACTTGTGCCAGGCTCCTACTTTCATCTATCCTATCCGACCTCCCTTGGTCAACTCTTGTTCTTTTCCGACCCCGACGCTATTAGGTTTGCGAGGGCTAGGGAGTCTTTCATTTTCACGCCCTTCGTGGCCCTTGTCTTACTTTAGCCGATATCTTCATTTTTCGAAGTGTCGGATCCCTTCCACTTTTCCCTCTGATTAGTGTTATATAGAGGATGGTTGCCTAGTTGTACTTCCTCTTAAAACAATAATCACCACCACCACCACTCTTAAAAATACCTGGGTATTTTGGTTATCCCTAGAAAGGGATTCTTAATTTAAGACAATTAGTAGTTAGCCGGCCCAATGTCCTTCAAGTCTGATACCGTGGTTAGCCGGTTTGAGTCCATCGGTCGCCATCGGAATGCTGGCCGGCACGGTAGCGGAAGTCAATAGATTGCATGCCAAAAGCCTGGATTCAATTCCAAACCTCTCCGCAGTGCTCATATGGAGTGAGGGCATGTGGCACCGTGGATGTGCCGGTCCGGCCCCGCAGTGTAGGGGGCAACGCGTCCGCTTGTCACCCAGCGGCCCCGGATTCGATTCCCGGCTGGGTCAGGGTTTTTTAATTGTAATGATTAATATCCCTGACCTGGGGACTGGGTGTTTGTGACGTCCTTAATCTTCCTTTCCTCATACACAACATTCTATACTACCATCATCATCATCTGTTTACCCTCCAGGTTCGGCTTTTCCCTCAGACCTCTACCGCCTCAAGGGCAGTGTCCTGGAGCTTCAGACTCTTGGTCGGGGGATACAACTGGGGAGTATGACCAGTACCTCGCCCAGGCGGCCTCACCTGCTATGGCGAACAGGGGCCTTGTAGGGGGATGGGAAGATTGGAAGGGATAGGCAAGGATGAGGGAAGGAAGCGGCCGTGGCCTTAAGTTAGGTACCATCCCGGCATTCGCCTGGAGGTGAAGTGGGAAACCACGGAAAACCACTTCGAGGATGGCTGAGGTGGGAATCGAACCCACCTCTACTCAGTTGACCTCCCGAGGCTGAGTGGACCCCGTTCCAGCCCTCGTACCACTTTTCAAATTTCGTGGCAGAGCCGGGAATCGAACCCGGACCTCCGGGGGTGGCAGCTAATCACGCTAACCACTACACCACAGAGGCGGCACATTCTATACTACCACCATTCGAATTACATGCAGGTTCATACAATATGGTGCCAATAGGGGCAAAAGATCCACATGGGTTGACGCCCCAAACAAATAGAATTTCTTTTAAAGGAAAAGAAGTCTATGTTCTGGCACTGGGTTTCACCTCTTCCCTTCTTGCTATCATGTATCACGTCATTCATTTCATCTCATTAACTCCTCTGATAAGGTTGACGTCAGGAAAGGCGTAAACTCTCCCTACAAAGATTCATCTCACTCGGCACCTGAGCCCATAGAGAAAAGGGATGAGGGTTGCCCTAATTTTGGGCAGTGATTTTTAATGAAAACAGAAGACAGCATTCAAGTCATAGAATTAAACATATATTCTCCGTATAAATCCCAGCTTGAGGTATCTTTGAAGAACATCAACAAAATGATGAATTCTGTATCTGTCTCAACAAAAACAAAATTATTTGCTTCGTGAAAGAATGCAGGGCAAAGTGCTCTGAAATGCACCTCTAATTTGCAGAGAAAATTGTTCCCAAAACAATCATATGAGAAATGGATTCAAAATATTCATTCTAATTTTGATGACTTTCTTTGAGCCAGTTCTAGGTTCAAATGATGATCAAGACAGTACAGATAAGAAATGTCTGTACTCTTGTCAGCCAAATTTTCAAGACCAATGTGGAGAGGTGCATGAGGAGTGTGAGTTGGGAGTACAGGTCTTGCGCAGCAATGGGGAGTGGACATGTACTACCTGTTTTCATGAATCATTACCGGTGGAGACTTGCGGGTTGCTCTCAGTAGGAGGAGGTTAGCATGTGCAAGCTGTAGAGCAGAGGGAGCTCCGTGTGTGTTTCAGTCTATACCACTACGTTAATGATGAGTGTGATCTAAAGTGCCCTGCTCATGACTTCCGCCTTTCGGTACTGGATTGGATAGTTTCACAGAGTTATGATTCACTGCATAGTGAACAATGGAGACACCGATCATATTGAATGACACTACACATTTTTCAAGCAAGAACGTTATTTATAACATGCTAAAATGTTGTCAAGAAGATAAGAAAAAGTGGGGTTTACTTCTTCCTCTCAATGAAGAAAGTCCACAGGCAGCAAAAGCTATGAATATGAGGGAGAAGACTCCGAAATATTGCTCGAGAGTATGAAGAATGGAACGCAAGTTAAAAGCTTTGGGTAGCAACCACCTCGTCCTACGAAAATCACTCTTGATGAATTTGACAAGTCACTGATTCACAGATCAATCTTGGAATTTTATGAAAACAAAAAAAGAAAACACAGTAAAAGAGAAAATTAATTTCCATAAAACAAAATTTACATTTTGGAAATGAGGAAGAATTATAGCTATTTCTGTTTAAATACTTATGAACACGATATCTGGAACTTACCTTAATGAAGCCTTCTTTCGTCTCCAACCAAGCATCAAATGTCTCGTCTTTTAGCGTCGTAATTTGCTTGAAGCCATCTCTTATCGCTTTCTACTCAGTTAATTTTTAACTGTTACATCCTGCCTGCAAAAGAAAACAGACATGTTTCATTCTTGGAAGAACATCATCAAATCACACCAGCAACATCGAGAACAAGTAAAATGTTCATAACATAGGCAATTATCAACTCTAGAAAATTGTCAATATAGTTAACGAAGTTTCAACGACAATCATACAAGTCAAGCAACATTGAATCAATACAGTTAGCCAGAACTCAAAAGGTTTTTTAAAATAATTTTAAAGGATGTTCACCAGATGAGTTTCGTCAATAAAATGTTAGACTACGATAGATTTTAGACAAATATGTTTTAACTTAAAGACATAATTTTATTGTTATATGACTTGTAAAATATTATAAGATATGTCAATCAGGTTTACAAGCATAACGTTAATCCAATAGAATAGATTCATGATCTTATATAACCTTAAGTAAATTATAATTGGCTGATGATGCTCATGAAAAAGGAGTGAAACATGTACCGGTACCATATCAACAACTTAATAAATATGAAAGTTTTTATTACATTTTTATTGTATTGAATAGGTGGTAATTAACAAAATTATAAGAATTTGTATCACAAGTAGATCTTCAATACGGACAAAAAATGAAATTTATAACCTGCAATAAGTGGTATGTTCCGAGCTGTCGATTGAGAGATGGCGTGGAATGACATTAGTAGATGGTGTCTTTCAAAGTAGGAAAGATCACAATATGAAGATAAAGTTGGAATTCAAGAGGAACAATTTGGGGCCAATATTCATTTATAGGAAGGTGAATATAGATTGGAATGACTTACCAAGGGAGATGTTCAATAAATTTCCCATTTCTTTGTATTCATTTAAGAAAAGGCTAGGAAAACAACAGATAGGGAATCTGTCACCTGGGTGACTGCCCTAAATGCAGATTAGTAGTGATTAACTTTCTAAAAACATTTCAAAAATTTAAATAGTGTTCAATTACACCAGAAGTAGCATACTGTCACTGAGTGGTGCATGAGTACTTCCTGTTGGAGTTTTAAAATAAAGAGACTGTATTTTTTTAAAAAATTTGCAGCATTTTACTGACTTTAAATTAACTTGATAGGATCCATATCAGTATGGTATGATGGAAATACTGGTACATGGAAATTCAATGGATGGCTTGCTCAAATGTCTTTTTTCCTAGAAACCAATCCTGTAGTCTCCATTTAACGATGCATTTGTTGGGGCCTTATTTTCCTCTTTGCTGCAGTATGGAGCATTTTCTAACACAGTTGTAGAGTCTGCTAGTAATCCTGGTGAATTAATTCACTTCATGAAAACGATCACTTTCGTTTCTTGATATTACATGACTTAGTTTTGCCATATACACAAGTATTGTTTTCAGTATAAAATCCATTTCATCACCTGTATGACCCACTTACCAGCATGGATAAACAGTGTAGTACACCATTTGATATCTGCCTACAGTATTTGAGTAAGTGAGTGAACGCCAAGTGTCTAACTCAACTCCCTAAAGGGACCAATGGCTATGGGCAGATGCTCTCAGTGGAGGAAATAACATTGGAAGCCATCACACATTAGGCCCAACGGCAAAGCAGGCGGAGGAGGAACTTACTACCACTATGGTTCCCAGCGGTCATGGAGGCAGAAGATGTCATGCCAGATGGACTGGCTGTGAAGTTGCAGTTTTAACTTTTTTGAGCCGGCAACAATTTGTTGCAGTTCTGACATTCTGAAATCGTATGATTCATGTACCGTGATGAATGGCTTCAGAATCATAGTGACCGAGCTCGATAGCTGCAGTCGCTTAAATGCGGCCAGTGTCCAGTATTCGGGAGATAGTAGGTTCGAACCCCACTGTCGGCAGCCCTGAAAATGGTTTTCCGTGGTTTCCCATTTTCACACCAGGCAAATGCTGGGGCTGTACCTTAATTAAGGCCACGGCCGCTTCCTTCCCACTCCTAGCTCTTTCCTGTCCCATCGTCGCCATATGACTTATCTGTGTCGGTGCGACGTAAAACAACTAGCAACTAGCAAGAATCATAGTGTGTGGGGTCACTTCCTGGCAAGCTGCGATCCAGATATTAATTGCAATCTCTCCAACAGTGATGGGATAAGGATGGTGGTAGCAGGTTTTGAGTGAAACTAGGAGCTACTACGTTGGCAGCAGCTGTGTGATGGTCGCCTTCCTGAGACATGTGACTTCTCCTGCATAACAAGTTATCAGGTGAAGGACAAATCAGTGAGACCAGTTCAGGCTACACCATCTCTTGGAAAGGAAAGGATGCTGGAGAACTATGCATCTATGGTGGCCGGTTTCCAGTGAAAATGAAAATGGTGAAAGAACAGCGACTCACCTTTATTGCAAAAATGAAAGACTCGTGACCTTTCGAATTCCTCTTGCTGGAGATAGTTTTGTCAAACAGTGTTCTCACCAAGATAGCTACTACACATATTTTTGCTTGGCAATTTTAATGTCAAGGTGGGAAGAGATTATCAATTGTGTGGGATTGTCATGGGTAATCAAGATGCTGGAAATTACAATGAAAATGGACCACTGCTTCTCGGTCTCTGTACTGAGCATGGTCTTTTCATCACAAATACCAGGTGGATGTATCCAGTGTCAGAGAAGATGTTCTGATTATGAGGACTGCACTGCTTGGACTTACCACAGTCTTCTAGTTAGCCAACTAAGAATCTTCATACTTCATACATCGTGATCTTATTTCTTGAACCCTTCAAAGAGGAAATTCAACATCACCAAACTTTGGACTACAGCACTGAGTACTGTTTTCCAAGACACACTTTTAGAGCAACTAAAAAAATCCAGTCAATAGAAAAGATGTGGTATTAGGGTGGATCACATTAAAAAACACCATCAAGAAAGCAGCAGAGGTCATTGATCATGATGTAAGGAAGAGAATTTTTTGGTTCGACATTAATAATGAAGATCCTTCTTCCATGGAGAAGAAAGCATGCTTTCAAGTGTTCAAACGAAAATGCCACACTGAAATCAAAGCTGGTGCCCACCCTCCTTACTGACTGCTGGAACACTCTCAGTCCTCCACAACCTTGGATGTCAGTAAGGCTCTTGATAGAAAGGTGCCTGGATCTGATACCATTAGCTCATTCAAAGTGGAGGCTTACCTTTGAAAACCAAGTTCTTCTCCTGAGTTTTCTAATATAGTAAACTCAAGAGATTGCTGCTGGCAAGAAGAAGTCCCAACATCTTCAAAAAAGGCATGGAATTACTCTTTTGGGAATGTATTGGCCCACCTTTCAAACACTAATCAATTATCAACTAATTTATATGGAATTCATAGTCATACTATTTATTGTAAGACACATTCCATTCCCCTTTGAACTACTAAATATCAGTATATTACAAGTCAAGAAAACATAATCCAAAAGGATATACCTTAATAAACTAAGAAAATTTTAAAAGAACATATTAACCCTGGACAGGTGGCGCTTGTTGGTGTAACGTGAGAAGTGGTGTGGGGTAATTTCTGACCACTATGATTAAAACAGCTTTAATAACAAAATTACATATATTGATGTATTATATTTGTTAATGCAATAGCATAATGTTTTATCAAAAATACTAATTATCTTTACAGCATATAAAAGTAAAAACTTGTCACACTTGGGAATAATTTTTATTAAACACATTATCTTGCATAATTCAGCTAATGAAATGAAATGGCGTATGGCTTTTAGTGCCGGGAGTGTCCGAGGACATGCTCGGCTCGCCAGGTGCAGGTCTTTTGACTTGACTCCCGTAGGCAACCTGCGCGTCATGATGAGGATGAAATAATATGAAGACGTCACATACACCCAGCCCCAGTGCCTGCGAAATTAACCAATTATGGTTAAAATTCCCGACCCTGCCGCGAATCGAACCCGGGACCCCTGTGACCAAAGGCCAGCACGCTAACCATTTAGCCATGGAGCCGGACATAATTCAGCTGACAGGCTTAGATTCTGCTAACTACGTAATGGTATCCCTGGCTGAAGGGGAGGGTTTCTTCCAAAATAATTGTTCTACTGGAAATAATTGTCCACTTCATGACAATCCATATCTTGTTAAGTTATTTGTTTGTGAGTATAATTTCCCCTGACTTTCAATTTCCAAGTTCATATAGTTCACAATGAGTTGCAACATATTATCATTTGTGAAAAAATGCTTGAAGCTTCTTCAGGCAATAAGGCACTTCTTGCTACGAGTTTCTCTCACAGTAAATGAGTGACAATGTTGTGGGTTCGAGTTCGTGAATTTTTAGCACGAGGAATTTTTGTCCAGTTTGTAACATCATTCTTTCCTGTTGTCCAAAACCATTGAGAAAGAGGTAAATCATCATCACTAATATTTAATTCATCTGTCACGTGTTGCTGTTCCTCCTCCACAGACTGTAAACGACATAACACCCTTATAAGATGATTACACACTCAACACGCTTCCGACGAACGGGACTGGTGGTGCGAGGTCTAACAAGGCACTTTATTGCAGCGCTTGACAGTAATCCCTCTTTCTAAGAATCTGCACCCTTCACCACAATGCTACTGACCTCAGACAAAAGGCAAGGAATGTGGGGAGAGGTATGTGACAGCCAAGGTCTCTTAAGTTTTCAAATAAGCAGAATTGAAAAATCTAAATTTGTGTCAGGTCACAAAATACCCCGCGCCACCACTCCCGGATTAACACTTAAAATTGACACCCAACATGCCAAAGTCCTTTGTTGTCATGTCACTTGCTTGTTTTCTTGATGTGAATAATTTATTGAAGTAATAACAGTGTTTAGGTAAAAATTCTTACTGTTGTCATGAAACAAACAACAAAGTGTTGAAGTGAAAGTGAAACTATATGACAGCTTAAAATGTTTCTACTTTGGAAAAACAATGGTAAAAATGAATGATTGCAGTTAACAGTCCTGTGTGTTATTTAGTGACAAAATACTGTTGGACTGGAGAACACCTCTTAAGTAATGTATTGGTATTGCTAGTGCCAGCCAGTTTGGCTGAACTTGAGATGAATATGAACATGTTGGAGTCGTCTAAAAGAATCTAACAGTGTACTAAAAGTGCAACGGCTATTTTTTTTCAACCTCCAGTAGGCTATTAAAAAAGACACATTGACATAACAAAATGATTTTATCACTAAAGGTTTAGTAGATTCCTACTTATTTTTCCACATAATCACCAAAACGATTTAGGCATTTGTTGTATGGTGACACCTCAGCAAAGAAGTTTGCCGCCAGTGAGGTAAATTGCGTCTCGACAGCCTCCTGCTCCATAAAGTCCACCAACAAGACACCTTTATGGTCCCAAAAATGGGCAGCCATTGTTTTACTTTTTTGGCTTGTTTGGAGAAGAAGAATGAATCCACTGCTTAGAGTGTTCTTTGTTTTCTGGAGTGTCATACAGGATCCAAGTTTCATCACCAGTAACGATAGACTGTAAAAACTCTTTTCCCCTCACTATGGTAACACGTCAGAAACTTTAAGGCTGACATCATTTGCTGAGTTTTGTGATCATCAGTCAACATCGTTAGGACCCAACGTGAACAAAGTTTCCGGCATCCTAAGTGTTGAGTCACAATTGGGCACAGCGAAGACCTTGAAATGTCTGGGATTGCTGTAGAAAGTTCACCGATCGTAAACCTCCATTTGTGGCGTACAAACGAAGAATTTCAGGAGGCTGTCGAGACCCACATTACCTCACTGGTGGCAGACTTCTTTGCAGAGGGTGTGGGAAAGCTAGTGTCACGATACGACAATTGCCTAAATTGTTTTAGTGATTATGTGGAAAAATAAGTATGAAACTACTAAAGTTCTAGAGAAAAAAATAATTTTGTTTTCTCAATGTGTCTTTATTTTATAGCCCTTCAGAATTTGGTAAAAAACAGCCCCTGTAGAATGATGTCAAGTTGGGTCTGCTTAGTGAACAACCTTACACTGGAACGATTGCTGCTCTATGGCTGTTGAGGGAGCCGGTGTTTCAGTTGGAAGGAGTGGGACTGGAGGGGAGAGACAAGCTTGCGTATTATGTACCAAAGCTGAATGTTTGTCTTGCTGCTTACAATATATTTTGATTATTTTATTAAAAAGAATATTCATTTTTTCTGAAATTTCATAGTTTTTACCATTGTGACTGTTTCTTTGCTCAAGACGAATACATATTTTTGTATGTGTTGAGTAGGATGCCTTTATTTTCTCTATGCATAATGACAAGATCTTGGTTTAGAGAGGAAAATAAATGGCCATAATCCAGCGTGTGATCACTCATAGCATAGCCTCCTTGCCTCACCCCTGTCTTCTACTTTGGAAGTGGTGTTGTGCAGTGTGGCTTGCACCAATCTATTGACAGAGGAAGATTTGGAAAGTGAAGGTAAGGTTGCAGGATTCAAAACAATTCTCTCACCTGTCCACGAGAAAAGTAACTTTTGCAACATTTCAGGAGTGAACTGTCAAAGAGTTAAAGATGTAATCACTCCATATCTTGTGTCACGGAACAACATCGTGAAGAAACTGCATGATTTATCCAGTGACTGAATAAGAAAGGATCGATGTCCTTCTGACTGACTGTATAAGATTCATAACAGACACACTAAAATCCAACCCAATCCTGTGGTTACATACCATCAGTAACAAACCACCTCCAGACCTGAGATGACAGGAAGCAACTATATGTGAGTGGAGAAAGTTGCTCCATCCTAATCATCTAAAGGATCTCTCAATCCATGAGGTGCCCCCTTTTGTCTTAAATCAAGGAACCCAATATGGCATGACATAACTTGTTTCAATATCCAGAACAATGACGTCAAAGCTGGAATTCAGCCTCTGTCAAACAACATCCATAACCCCACAACTGGACTCCCAGGATTTCACCTGAAAAGACACTAATGGACTAAACTTAACCATTTGAGAACAGGCCATGCTAGATGTAATACTATGCTACATAAGTGGGGACTTCAAGAATCCCCTGCTTGTGACTGCAGAGTCCCTTCCCAGTCAGTGAAGCACATTGTTGAGGACTGCCCTCTGAGGATGTCCAATGGACCAGCCTGAGATGAGATATCATCAGTGTTACATCTCTCTTCTTAGACTGCCTACAACAACTGGACATCGATTTGTAACTGTGAATATATTGTATATTTTCTTTTCCTTTTATATACTGTACTTGCCATACAATAAATAATAAATAACCTATTGATTTTGCATTGAATCCTAGTTCCCTTGGGGTTTGAAGAGAGTGGTTCTATCCACGGACTCGACGATAGACGACGAAAATTTTTCCCCCTGCCTGGCTCACTTTAGGATGGTCTTGAAGTTTTGTATCTGCTCAGTACAGGATGTCAGTGCTCTGAACCCTGCTTGGTATTCTCGTAACTTGTTGCCCAACTGCTATGTTATGTGCCATTCTAGACTCTTGGAAAGGATTTTAGAGGCAACTGCAAGGAGTGAAATTCCTCTGTAGTTGTCGGGGTCTGTTTTGTTTCCCTTCTTGCGGATCGGGTGGATAACGGCTGAAGTCCAATCATCTGGGCACGTCTCATTAGCCAATATATTGAGGATTACTTTGTGTATGGGCCTAAAGGTGAGTTCTTCGGCTTGTTTCAACATTTCTGTTACTATCCCATCTTCCCCAGAGGCTTTGTTTTTTGACAGGCTTTATGATGACTCTGACTGCCTGATTAGTGGTTTCTCAAACTGAGTGTCGCTGGGCAGGTTCTTCTGCATTTAGGATTGCTTGGAAGTAGTCAGCATTCATTATCATAGAGGCACAGTGATCCGTCTGCTCGTTCGAGATGTAGGGTAGTGAGAGTGAACTTACGGCTCTTGTGTAGGTCTCTAGGGTTGTTCCTTCCAAAGTCGCCCTGTGCTTGCCTGATCAGTTCTTTGTTGTACTTCGTCTTTGTCCCTCTTATTATACCGGACGTGATCTTCCTTTGTGTAATTAAGGCTTGTAAGTTGGCTTTGTTTTTATGTTGGTTCCATTTGATCCATGCTAGTCCAGTGTTGCCAATTTAGCGGATTTTCCGCTAAATTTGGCGGAATTGGAAAACTGTTGGTGGAGAAATATATAATTTAGTGGACAGCGGATTTTTTGGCAGAATTCTAGATTTATTATAGTGGAATATAGTGTTTTATCTATTTTACGGTTTTTTAATTTGTACCCCAGTCTGTCTCCGAGCTATTCCGTATTTCTTGTCAGGAGCTAGCAGTCACATGAGGAAAACATGTTATTTGAATCTGATGTTATGAGATCATGGTGTCATAAATTTGTAATGCGTGGGGAAAAGGATACTTATCTCTTCCTTGACAAATGACGACAGATAATGAAACTGTGAGAGAGTAGCATTTATTTTATGCTATGAAGGAAGACCGTTTAATGAACTGGTCTGTTTTGTGTGTGGCCCTTGAGGTAGGGGATTTACCAAGTTTTCACCTGGCACTAAAACGCTTACAAGTTTTAGCTCGCCGGCTTGCAGGCAGGGGGTTAATCCCAGTGAAACTCACAGATCAGGTGAGTGCAGACATTTACTTTTATTTTTATTTTTTAAAATTTTTTATTATTATAGCCTCCGTGGCTCAGACAGCAGCACGTCGGCCTTTCACCGCTGGATACCGTGGTTCAAATCCCGGTCATTCCATGTGAGATTTGTGCTGGACAAAGCGGAGGTGGGACAGGTTTTTCTCCGGGTACTCCGGTTTTCCCTGTCATCTTTCATTCCAGCAACACTCTCCCTTCTCATTTCATAGCATCTATCATTTATTAATAAATCACTGTGGGAGTGGTGACCCCATCTTACTAACAGCCTATATCTGCTTCATTCATCACATCCCTGACCCGGTCAGTGACTGGAAAACAGGTTGTAGGTTTTCATTTTTCATTATTTTTTATTATTAATGCTCATTATTTGAGATCGGATTTCTTGGTGAAATTTTAGCAGATTTTTAATAGTATTTAGCGGATCTTGAAAATATAAGTTGGCAACACTGGTCGTCTGGCCTCTATAGCCTTGTCGCATTGCTGGACTGCCATGAGTGCTTATTTCCTTTAGGTCTATAGAGGATCGTCTCCTGAGCTGGTATCTGTAAGCAAGTTCCACTTTGTAGAGATATTAACCCGCGAGTGGTCGCTATATGAGATTTTCTCTCACATTTTTATTGTGCAATTACTTCACTGTGATGAAAGGGAGGTGACTGTTCCCTCTTCTAGCTGAGTTTATAACTGTCGTGAGTAGAGCGATTCACATTTGAAGGGTAGGCACCCCCTCCCCTAGTCAGAACAAAGGTTCCTATGTGTCCGTGCACGGTGCATGAGAGTTTCTCTCATCGCGCGACTAATGGCGTTGGTGTTATTTTCAAGTGGAGCGGGAAACTTACTCCTATTGTACGCATTAGTATTTGTATTATGAGCACTTCTTGTTTTTAAAAATGTTATTGTGTTCAGAAACCTTGCTTTGTAAGTAAATATTACTAGATATAATGCATGTGTGAAATTTTATTTTTTACAACTTCAGGACGGAAGTTATTTTTATGTACATTGCATATATTATTTTAAATAGTAATTTGTGTCTTTAATAAACAGCTAATCATGTCATTTTTTATGTCTGGCTCCATGATAAATGGTTAGCGTGCTGGCCTGGTCACAGGGGTCCCGGGTTCGATTCCCGGAAGGGTCGGAAATTTTAACTATAAATGGTTAATTTCGCTGGCACAGGGGCATGGTGTATGTGTCGTTTTCATCATCATCTCATCCTCATCACGATGCACAGGTCGCCTACGGGAGTCAAATCGAAAGACCTACACCTGGTGAGCCGAACTTGTCCTCGGACACTCCCGGCACTAAAAGCCATACGCCATTTCATTTTTCTTATTTCATTTTTATAGAAAATATATAAGGTAGAACTTGCGTTTCATTTCAACAGTAAAATTCAGCCTTACGCCCCTCAAAACTGTGAAAAATGTCATACTACTGTAATGTGAGAGAAAGTCTCACGCGCGACCACTCACATTACATTTCGGCTAGTGACCACTCGCGGGGTAATCCTGTTGTTATTTTGGTTCAGTTTCTCATGGTAGCTTGTGTCGTCTTTTTCAAATTTGATGATATCAAATCTAGGGATCTTGTTGTTCTTCACTTCTGGTCTCTTTTAGTGGCTTCATATTCACCAAGGACAAGTAATGGATCCTCTTATACCTTGCCATTCATAGTGCCTCAGCAGTCACCCATCAAGTGTCATGTCAAGCTGTTTGAAGGCTGGGGTCATACTTAGTGCATAGGCTAATTAAGCTTTCCCATTCTTGTTGGTTCTCTCTAATATTCCCTTTTTCCTGATCTGGACGCTGAAATCAGCTAGCAGTATAGTCATATGGTGACGTGGGACTTTATCTAGGGTTTTCTTCAGGGTGTCCCATTTTTATTATTAATATTAATATCATCATCATCTCAAGTAGGTGACGATCAATACTTTGAAAACTTTATCATAGATATCTGGTGAAGAGGAGAACCTCCATGTGAATGTCATGGGAAAAGGTTAATGTTGCCTATTATATAGTAATAACAAAAGGATTAATATTGCAAATTTCTAATTCATTGTATATACCAGTACATAATAATTTGCAATTTTAAGATATTCATTGGATAAAGAAACATTAATCTTTAAAGTAAATTGATGATTTGTTTATAAATATAGGAGCTGCCTGGGCGAGGCGGTAAAAGCGTGCTCCGTTCACCCAGAAGGATGTGGGTTCCGATCCCTGTCAGCAAGTCGTAAAATTTAAGAAACGAGATTTCCACTTCCGAAGGTGCACATGGACTGAGGTTCACTCTGCCTACACCAAAAATGAGTACGAGGTTAATTCCTGGGGGCAAAGGCGGCCGGGCGTAGAGCTGACCACTCTACCCCATCAAGTGCCGAGGTTGTGGATAGTTGAAGCCTTTACCTTCCACCACTCCAAGCGCCTTCATAGCCTGTACGGATATGACTTTGCTTTTTTGTTTATAAATAACCACAGCACCCATCACTTATACTTCACAGGAACTGTACTTTAATTTTCACATTTTTCAAGAAACTCATATAAAATCGAGGACACCAGTATGTGTAATTAAATATCAAAGACTACTTTAAGTTTCAGAACAGCAGAAAAATATGTATGGTATATTAGTTCAGAAAAATTAGATAGTGCTGATACAGAGCTCTTCACACATATCAGTATGTATCATTATCCAAAACTGTTAATACATACTTAAAAAATATTATCCACTTACACACAATTTTTATTAGTATCTTGATGGATGCAGTACTTTAGCAAGTCCCAGTATAGAATCTGCTGAGTAATGATATTCGGAGCATAAATAGTGTCTGAGTGTTATGAAAGGTGTTGCACTGTCTGGCCCAGTGAAGAAAGCAATAACAAACTACCTCACTCCTCATATTGCCTAGTACGCATCATTTTGGTGCTGCCATTGGTTTTTGTGGTTAACCTATAGCTGCATAGCCTATTTGAGGCTCCAACCAGTCTCTGAGCTGATCACCTAACAGACATTTAAAATTGTGTAATTCAGAATTATTGACTTTTGGAAGAAATCCTTTAGATTTTGGAGATTTGCAAATATGAAAGCAACCTTTCAGGAAATGGATTTGGGAAAAGTACGGTACCACTAATCATAAGAGGGTCGAACCAAATACTTTAGTACACCAATACCGGAAGCTCTATTTCAACAGTATTGAGTGAAGTGCGAACAGCGATTGTGGTGACATCTAGCGTGTAGGTGTGACAAGCCCAGGAAGTGCATACTTCTCTATGCTACAGTTAAGAGACATGCGTCTCCACTCATTGGAAATATTTTTATTAAAGTAACTGAAAGATCTAGCCGGCCCCGTGGTGTAGGGGTAGCATACCTGCCTCTTACCCGGAGGCCTCAGGTTCGATTTCTGGCCAGGTCAGGGATTTTTACCTGGACCTGAGGGCTGGTTCAAGGTCCACTCAGCCTACGTTATTAGAATTGAGGAGCTATCTGACAGTGAGATGGTGGCCCCGGTTTAGAAAGCCAAGAATAAGGGCCGAGAGGACTCGTCGTGCTGACTACACGACACCTCATAATCTGCAGGCCTTCGGGCTGAGCAGCGGTCGCTTGGTAGGCCAAGGTCCTTCAAGGGCTGTAGTGCCATGGGGTTTGGTGTGGTTTTTAATTGAAAGATCTTAATCATTAAGAATGAAATTTGAAAATATGGAATACCTCCTGTATGAGCATTATACTAGCAGCGCCTTTCGCTAGGTCTTTTCCCTGTTACTTGGGACCAGCGCTTTAAATGAAATTAGCCTCGTCTTCCGGCAGATGCCATTCCTCTCGTCAAACTTATATGTTTTCACAACTGCGTGTTTCTGTGGTGGTTTGTCGTGTGATGTGTGTATTAAGACAAACACAAATACACAGTCCCCGAGATACATGGATTAAGAGATGCGATTAAAATCCTCGCTCAGCCAGCAATGAGTACTACTAGTTACAATCTGCTTTACGTCGCACCGACACAGATAGGTCTTAAGGCGATGATGGGATAGGAAAGGCCTAGGAATGGGAAGGAAGCAGTCGTGGCCTTAATTATGGTACAGCCCCAACGATTGCCTGATGTGAAAATGGGAAACAACAGAAAAACCATCTTCAGGGCTGCCGACTGTAGGGTTCGAACCCACTATCTCCTGGATGCAAGCTCACAGCTGCGCACCCCTAATCACACGGCCAACTTGCCCAGTACTACTGCTACTCCTACTCCTCCTCCTCCTACTACTACTACTACTACTACTACTACTACTACTTATAATAATAATAATTATAATAATAATAATAATAATAATTGTTTTACGTCCCTCTTCCTGAAATGAGGGTGAGTGTGCTGACCATTCAGCCAAAGCAATGCAAGAATTTATAAGAACTATATGTTTATATAACTTGTGGCCATTGATGTTTTGTATTATGTTTTATATATTTACTACATAGAACCCCCTGCGGGTGCAAGCGGTAAGAGGAAGTATAACTGAGCAATCATCTTCTGTTATCTCTAATAAGAGTTAACCGAGGAAGGTCGGATATTAAAGGTGAAGGGCAAGACTCGGTAAGGGTCGCCAACCCACGCTCCCAAGTTGAGAGTCCGTGGTCCCTTTAACGACAGGCTTGGATACGATGGATGCTTCCCCCCTGTAGAATAACATCCACGGCATCTCCTGCCTGTCGTAAAAGGGACCAGGGACTCTCAACTTGGGAGCGTGGATTGTTTCCAATTAATAGTGTCAGTCTCTTCACTTTCATCTTACTCGTCCTACCCTGAGGATTGCCAGGCCTGGGGAGTATTTCATCTTCACGGCCTTGGTGGGCCTTCCTCTCTTTCGCTGACAACTTCATTCTCATCCATTTTCTTTCTGATTACTGTGAGGATGGTTCTAACCATGTATTTTGTACAAGGTCACTTAGTGCATTAAATATTTGCCTTTATTGCTCGTATTTTTTCCCCTTCTGTCTTCCACATAGGTACGTCATTCGTTTCTTTAAAGAATAAATCATTACACAGAAATAAAACAATTCTGACATATATAAAGCACATTTGGCTTGTCAACCATGTGACTTTGAACAGTTTGCAGAGCCGTAATTGCTACAGTTATTAACTGCACAAATAGCGGCAGCAGTAATACTTGCATTAGTAAACTGCAATTTAAAATAATTTAGTGAAACACTCTAATAAATGATAAACACACCAGTGCGCCAAGAATCATACAAGTGGCAATATGCTACTGAATTTTACTTCTCACCAAGCCACGCAGGTAGCAGCACTATCGACTTTCTCGCTGAAAACCGCAAGCTGTCCGGTATTGGTTGAACTCTGCCTTCAGAACACAGTAAAACAGTTTGAGCATCTACTGTAACTGTGGAGAGATGTAATAATTTTTCACTGATTATTTTAATTTTTGTCATCATCATTATGTTATTTTCATTGTCATTGATTTTGTATTTAATTGTTATTTAACTCATAATTATGTCTTCAGCACTGTTGTTCAGCTAATATATGAGGATGATGCACTCTCATCAATTTGGAGGAACTTCTCTCATGCACTGTAGTTCAAGATATGATATGATATGATATCAAATATGGAACTTGCTTGAGTAAGTATTGTATTCAAATAATTCAATCCATGTGCTTGTAAAGAGTTTATTTGTTTATAATTTACAATGTATGATTATGAATTAAACATTTTTTCAGAAATAGAAAAGGATGACAGTGAATAGCGCACATAATTTCCTACAGGAAAAAAATGTCATGCCTTACTTCCACAGATCTAAAATTATGTTCAGCATTACAATGTCACATTTCAAGCATCTGAGTAAGGACGTTTAGCTACCCATTCCTTGATGCTTGGCAATGCAAGAATTTTTGCTTTCAGAGCTTGTAGATTTGGACGATTTTCAAGTAAATCTTTCCCGGCCATCACGTCCAAGTAGTCGAGAATAGCTACAAAGTATAGGTCTGCCCATGTGAGCTACAAGAGAAACAAAGATTCATGAAGCAATTTACAACTACCAGAGAAGTAGGAACAGAAGTGTTCAAATTAAGGAAACATATACACAGAATATATACTGTACATATAGCATTTTACAATAAGCCATATCAGTTATTTTTCTCAAAGACTAAATTATGATATATCAGCGAACAGTAAAATATGGAATAAATGTATAAATCTAAATGAATGAACAAATTGTTTAGACATTCCAATGAGTAACAAAAATCTTGATTACTATTTAGATTCTTAACTATTAAATGTAAACATTTCTCTTTAGCTAACCCTTGTTCTGTTTCTCTTCAGGGTTGGGTATGAATTGAGGTGAATATTCATAGTGAGATTTTACAACTGGATGCCCTTCCTGCATCAACCTCATGAGAAAAGTTAATAACATGAAATGGATGACATGATAGGATAGTAGGAAGGGAGAGGGTGAAACCTGCACATAGCCTATACCAAGCCGTCTACTCAAGGTTTTACGTCTCCATCTGACGGACGAATTGTCATCAACTGCATCAAATGCTCTCACTCCTCATGGGCAGGGTGGAGAGGTATTTAAGTGCACGCAGTCTACTGATTAAGAATTGTATACCACCACGTTGTCGAGATCAGTGGGTACTTTAAACAGCGCCAATTCCAGACTATGCAACCGCAACAGCATAGCTGGTAGCAAATTAATTAGGAACATCTTTCCCATACCGCAAGCAGCATTGAAGAAAAATATTTTGCTACTGTTAATGCTTCTCAGTAAATTGATCAGAGCTCAGTTTTGGCTCATTATGGAGAATGGTGTTTGCCATGTTGTTCCTGCATTAGCTTGTTTCTCTGAGATATTCTAAATTCAAGCAAATCCCATTACCAGGATCAGGAAGTTTGCTGACGTCCAATCAATAAAGTAATTTCTTCCAATGACTGAAGACATTGCCATAGTGTCTGTGGCTGTCTTTGTTAGTCCTCAGCCATGCTGGAGAACAGTGTACTCCATAGCTTTAGCGGACTGTGAGAAACAGAGGAGTCCCGGTGAAGGTCATTTTCCAGGAGACCAAGATCTTTGCTGGCAGTTTCGTAGGAGGACAAAGGGTCCCATTCTTTGGGTGCACTGCATTCTCTCTACCAATGACATGTTTCTTCTTACTCCCTGGGAAGCCCTCTGTGGCTTTTGCCCATTTCCTTATGTGAAAGGTGCCTCATCTGTTGTCTATTCAAGGAATAGAATGATGGAACTTCATCACATAATAGCCCCTGGTAAAATTATCAGTTAGGCAAAATATAAAAATTACCATTAAACTTTTCACACAACTGCAATAGTCATCATCGATGTCTTCATAGACTGCCATATTTTAATAGATAGGCTGTCGGCATCCATCTCTTCTCAACCCCCGACAAGCTCAGACACTTGCTTGTTCCTTTCCAGAACTTACACTAACACCAGTCTGTAATGATCCCCAGCCCAGACTGTCTCAAAATGCTTTATTTTACGATGGTTTTTCCATACATTAGATCTAAATATTTTTATAGCAAGTTCCTAGACCATTGCAGGTACTGTTTGATGGAGAACTGATTATTAGTTTTGTAATAAATTGTTGCACCAACAGTGAAAATGGTACACTTGTACATAAGACCGGCTTTGACAGTCAAAATTACTATCTAAGAAGTAATTGGAAATTTTAAATGGACTTTTAATATAATGGTATCTTATGAATAAAAGTTGCACTTTCCAGGTTTTATAAAGCATTTGAATGAAATCAGAACAGGTAGAGTGTAGTTGTCTATGGATCTGTATACTTGAGAAAGATACATACAGCTGTCCAAAACATTTTAAAGTTTGTCCTAGTGACAGAAAAGGATAATGCTGGGCTAGCATGCAATAGGGTGTTCTACCTGTTGTGACATTAAAATAATTTTATTTCATGGCGATGGATTTTTAAGCCTTTTTACAAGACTTCTGTAAATTACATTTGCAGTTCTTTTTTGGTTTTCATTTTTGTGGTTTCTCTTTGATGGAGAATTGATGTATGTTAATTAAGGCGCTAGCTCACCTTTCTCATCCACATGTCACTGAAAACCTTTGAAGTGTCAGTGTGACATTAAACCACCAGCAAGAAAAGAAATCGCCCCCATTTAAGAACGAATGGTATATCGGGATTAACAAGTGTTAAATCTATTCCTTCCTGAAGCTGAGACCGTCGTTCTATCTTCAGTACAGCCAATCTTGTTCTGTTGCAGCTTTATTAACTTCCTAATGTACCTTATATACAGTACTATTCAGGACCTGTTCATTTATGACATTAACTTTTTCCTTTCTTGGCTACAAAATTGCTGCTTCGGAAAAAACTGGACTCTCACTTGAATGGAAACAAGAACCAAGTGACTTTCGTACAGAATTTTTGAAACCTAGTTTTGTTGAATCTCGATAATGCCATTCGGCCTACTTCTTCGTTGCCATGTTTTAGAAACCATAAGTAGAATATTTTAAACTTGACTGGACAGCAGTGAGGAATTACTGCCAGGCAGTGAAGTCTGCACCAAGTAAGATCACTTTTCTAATGAAAGTAGCTGATCTACTGCTGAAAGAGCAATGCTTGCCTCCTCCCACACAATTAACTTCGCTTGTCTCATTTCCTCTGCATCTTCTGAAATCATTCTTATGTTAGATGTAGAGGTGTTTTGTTTTAGTTTCTGTTGTTTGACTGTATATTTTATCTTTGTCACTCTTACCTTTGTTTGCTCTGCTTTTGCCTCCCTAATGGGGTTTTAGTATGTTGGATGGTCAGCTTATTTACAGTTTCTTGATTTAACACAGCAAATTCATACAACCTTTGACAATCGAAGATTCCTTGGGCTTTCATGTATGTAATATTCTGCCGATGTATTTCTGCCAAAGATGACAGATGTGGCAAAAGTGATGACATAAACTCCACAGTCAATCACGTTAGGCTAATGATCTACACACTGATAACATTGTGACAGGAGCTGGTATTTATTTATTTATTCATTTATTTATTATATAATTCATTCATTTATTCATTCTTCATTTAGGCCTGCAACGGAGGAGGAGCTATACCAGATGAATGGAGAGTTGCTATAGTAGCCCCTGTGCATAAAGGAAAGGGTGATAGACATAAAGCTGAAAATTACAGGCCAATAAGTTTGACATGCATTGTATGTAAGCTTTGGGAAGGCATTCTTTCTGATTATATTAGACATGTTTGTGAAATTAATAACTGGTTCGATAGAAGGCAATTCGGTTTTAGGAAAGGTTATTCTACTGAAGCTCAACTTGTAGGATTCCAGCAAGATATAGCAGATATCTTGGATTCAAGAGGTCAAATGGACTGTATCGCGATTGACCTGTCTAAAGCATTTGATAGGGTGGATCATGGGAGACTACTGGCAAAAATGAGTGCAATTGGACTAGACAAAAAAGTGACTGAATGGGTTGCTATATTTCTAGAAAATAGACCTCAGAGAATTAGAGTAGGTGAAGCTTTATCTGACCCTGTAATAATTAACAGGAGAATTCCTCAAGGCAGTATTATTGAACCTTTATGTTTTATATATATAAATGATATGACTAAAGGAGTGAAATCAGAGGTAAGGCTTTTTGCAGATGATGTTATTCTCTATAGAGTAATAAATAAGTTACAAGATTGTGGGCAACTGCAACGTGACCTCGATAATGTTGTGAGATGGACAGCAGTCAATGGTATGTTGATAAACTGGGTTAAAAATCAGGTTGTGAGTTTCACAAATAGAAAAAGTCCTCTCAGTTTTAATTACTGTGTTGATGGGGTCTAGTAAATAATAAAACATCATACAGTTATGCCACAGCAATGTGCCAGAATATAGAAAAATGTCATGAGTTGGACAGTACACAGATAAATCTTCCAACAGACAGCCTTCAACCTCAGGAAACAATAATCATGACGGGAAGAAGGGAAAGTACAAACGAACAAGTTAAACCTACTCTAATACAAACGAATAAGACGCAAGACCATCAATTTGTAAACACTAGAGTACAAAGAAATGGAGTAACCGTCATAAGAGGAACAAAGACTGTCGGAACTGAAGAACTCCAGTCAGGGTCAGCCTGGCTATACGTTGGAGGCCTGTACCACAACACTGAAGCAGTGAAGCTAACGAAATACCTAAAGGACAACGGAATAGTGGGTAACACACAAGTAGAACAGCTGCCGTCAAGAGCGCCTTCAAGGTTGGCATACCACTCGCAGAACTGGAAAAGGTGAAACAGTCAGATTTCTGGCCACAAGGGGTAACGGTCAGAAGATTCAATCTAAATTTTCGTCGCCAGAGGAACACGGGCGTGGAACTCTAGGATCCCGATCACAAGAAACCCACATGAAATCAAATTATCTGAACCAGACAATAAACAACCCATAAATAACAAGGTTAGTGTACTCCTATGGAATGTGGAAGGTCTAAGAGGTGTGATAAATAATTCCCCAAACGATTTATTTAGAGATTTTGATATATGCCTTTTGACAGAGACATTTGCTACTCCAGAAAACAGAACCGATGTCCCGGGATACTATAACATACATGCTTTAGCAAAGAAAGATGTCAGAGGAAGACCATCTGGGGGGGTGGCCTGTCTGATTAAACCAAATTTGGCCCCATTCCAAGTATTGATGACAGAAGAAGACTTACTAGTGGTCCGTGCAAATATTGGTATAATCATATGTGTATATTTCCGCCCTGACTGCAGTCCAATAGACATACTTGACAGCCTGAAAAGTGCCTTCAATATAATCCCGCAAGGGGAAAGCATTATCCTTGCAGGAGATCTAAACTGCCCAATCGATAGAGCGAGTAGGAAAACAGAATTAATATTGAACTACCTAAATGAAGAGGGTATGACCCTAGTGAGTAATCGAAATATGCAGACATACCTATGTCACAATGGTGGAAGTGCAATTGATTTAGTGCTAATACAAGGATTTGAAGTAAAGGCACAATACTTACTAACGTATACAGACGGCTCGGTAATGCGGAAACATATACCAGTGATTACAGAATTAAGATGTAAAAACTTAAAGACGATACAGAATGAACAAAAAGGGGCTAAGAGAACAATAGACGCCAATATCTTGGAGGATAACATAGGAGTAATACAAGATATACTGAGGGAAATCAGAGAAGGAGAAATAGATGCGGCGTTATCCCTAATAGAGAACTACATCAAAGGAGCGACAGTGAATGCAACAATCACAGGTAGTGCGAAAAAATGGTTTGACAGAGATTGTTACCAAACAAGACAGCTAACTTTGGAGAAACTAAGAAAAGCAAGGCAGACTAAGGAGCAATAGCTGAAGTAAAGAAGGTTATTGAGGCCACGAGGAACCATAGAGCTGCAGGTCCGGATGGGATTTTCAATGAACATCTGAAAGCCTCAGCACCATACCTATTGCTAGTATGGACAGAGCTGCTGAACAAATGTCTAGAGACAGGGAAGATTCCATCATCTTGGAGGAAGTCAACCATAAAAATGCTCTATAAAGGAAAAGGAGAGGTGAATAGACCTGAGTCCTACAGAGGAATTGCACTGGAACAAGTAGGTTTTAAACTGCTTACGAGATTGCTGACCCAACGCATAGGCACAACAGTAGATCCGCTTTTGCCGGAAGAACAGTATGGCTTTAGATCAGGCAGATCAATTTTGATGGCAGCTGGAAATCTACCTCAAGACATCCACCGAGCAATTGCCGAACATCGAGGGAAGATGTATGTAGTTTTCATGGACTATACCAAGGCCTTTGACAGAGTAAACAGGACAAAGATGCTGAAGAAGCTGGAAGCTTTAATTGGAAGAACATGGCTGACAAGACTAGCAGTAAATATATTAACAGAAAATTTCGTACAAATAAATGACAACCTTTGCACATCCAAATGGATCAGCCAAACGATTGGAGTGCTTCAGGGCGACCCATTGAGTCCATTACTATTCAATGTCCTAACGCATGATGTGACAGCTAAGATCAAGAGATGCACTAAGAGTGTAAACGCATACATATATGCCGATGACATGGCATTGGCCTCAGAGAATAGAGATGAATTACAGAGTGCGATGGATCTCATCACAGAATGGGCAGATGAGAATGAAATGGTGCTAAATATAAACAAAACTGAGTTAGTAGTATTCAGAAAAGGTGGTAAATTAGCAAAACAGGATTTTATACAATGCAAAGGACAGAGGCTCAGGAATAGCAATGCCTACAAATACCTCGGAATCACAATTCAAGTAACTGAAACGTCTTTCTTGATACACCTGAGGGAAAGAATAGCTGCAGCAATTGGGAACATCAACGACATCAAGCAACTACCACACCTGTCCCTGGAGACAGCCATGCGACTTTTCGTAATCAAGGTTATGCCTGTAGCTACATATGGTCTGGAGTTAATATGGGAGTTCCTCTCGAAGAAACAACTACAAGAATTGGAAAGTCTGAAAGCGAGGTTCCTCAAGTGAGTTCTAAGCGTCTCGAAATACACTCCATGTCGACTAGTCTATGTATTGGTGAGGGAAACGTTTTTAGTGGAGGATGTAAGACTTCACCTACTGCTACCATCCACAACAAGTTATCGAGAACTCTTACAAGAACTAAAAGAAAAAAGAGCAGATATTGGGATGGATTTCTACGGGACAGACGCCATGATCAACCGTGAATGGACACGTACAGGATATGACTTACGGCATACAGTTACGAGGTTTGCCATACATGGGTTTCATCATAAAGTATGCCAGACGTTGAATTATCATGAACCAGGCCCGGATTGCATGTATAGACTCTGTGACCAACACTGTGAGAAGTATCACGCTTTACAGTGCAAGCGTAGGCAACAAACGATCACCCAACTTGCTAATGAATAGTGGAAATGACAATTAGAAGTGCAAAAAAAAAACATTGTGACAATAAGTGGAAAGATATTTTTATTTTATTTATTTCTTAAAATGGCCATTGGCTGAAATAAAATTCTTATTAATATAAAGAAAGATCTTCATTGGGGTAATCACATAAATGGGATTGTAAATAAAGGGTACAGATCTCTGCACATGGTTATGATGGTATTTAGGGGTTGTAGTAAGGATGTAAAGGAGAGGGCATACAAGTCTCTGGTAAGACCCCAAATAGAGTATGGTTCCAGTGTACTCTCACCAAGATTACCTGATTCAAGAACTGGAAAAAATCCAAAGAAAAGCAGCTTGATTTGTTGTGAGTGATTTCTGACAAAAGAGTAGCGTTACAAAAATGTTGCAATGTTTGGGTTGGGAAGAATTGAGAGAAAGAAGGAGAGCTGCTTGACTAAGTGGTATGTTCTGAGTTGTCAGCGGAGAGATGGCGTGGAATGACATTAGTAGATGAATAAGTTTGAGTGGCGTCTTTAAAAGTAGGAAAGATCACAATATGAAGATAAAGTTGGAATTCAAGAGGACAAACTGGGGCAAATATTCATTTATAGGAAGGGAGTTAGGGATTGGAATAACTTACCAAGGGAGACGTTCAATAAATTTCCAATTTCTTTGAAATCATTTAGTAAAAGGCTAGGAAAGCAACAGATAGGGAATCTGCCACCTGGGCGACTGCCCTAAATGCAGATCAGTATTGATTGATTGATTGATTGATTGATTGATTGATTGATTGATTGATTGATTGATTGATTGATTGATTGATTGATTGAACATGGTTCTTAACTCTGGTAAGCTTTTTTCTTCTTCTCAGCCCAGTATTCCTTCATTCTAGTGCTATGGATGTCTTTTCTTTCTTGAGTCCATTTCACTCCTACTCCTGGACGCAGTGGTTTAGCTGTTAGTGACTGGAGAGAGTCAAATGTCTTGATTAACTTTCTTAACTTATCTCGGTTGTAAATGTCAATGTGACCAATGTTTAGGTATTACAGGTCTTTCTGAAATAAATTCATCCATTTGGCATTTGTTGCTTTCTCTCTAGATACAGTGTTGAAGATCCTTGAAGTGAGTCTCTGGTTGTCCATTCTGACTACGTGACCATAGAACATTAGTCTTCTCTTCCTCATTGCTGTTGCAATGCTCTCTATTTTACTGTACAGTTCCTTGTTGTGCCTGATTCTGTACCCATCTCCCTCTTTAATGTGGCCCATAATCCTTTCTGGGGACTTTCACTCCTTCAGTTCCAGTTTTTCTGAGTTGTCCTTTCCAGGTTATATTTAGGCATTCTGAGGTGTACAGTAAAGATGGTCTTTTTTTGTTTGTTTTAATGCAATTTGTTCGGGGCGTCAACTTCTAGAGATCTTTTGCCACTACTTGCACCATATGATATGAACCTCCGTGTAACTGGAATTGTGGAAGTGTAGAGTGTTGAATGTGAGGAAAGGAACATTAAGGACGACACAAACACCCAGTCCCCAGGCCAGGGATATTAATAATTTACAATTAAAAACCCCTGATGTGGCCGGAAATCGAACCCGGGACCACCAGGTGACAGGCGGACGCATTGCCCGTTACACCGCGGGGCCGGACACAGATGTTCTTACTACGGTGCTGTTGTAGTGTCTAAGTTTAAGATTCAAGGAGAGGGATTTAGACTTGTATATGTTCTTACAAAGATGATAGCTCTTTCTAATTTAGTGTATCTACTCTTCATTGCATGGTCCTCATTAACATTTGGGGTTATCCATTCTCCAAGATATTTAAATGAGTTGGCCTTTCATATTATTTTGTCCCCCAAAGAAATGAAGTTGGGTGCTTCTCTGATGTTGGTCAGAAATTCTGTTTTGTTGACAGCAATCTTCAGCCCTACTTTAGCTGCTATGCATTCTAGGGAGGATAGCTGGTATGTAGCTTCTTCTATACTTGAAGCTAGGAGTGAAGGCTAAGCAAGTGACTGTTAACTTGTCTTTTTTGTAGCCGATTTTTAATCCAGAGTTGTCAGCTAGTGTATTCGTCCATTCCCGAATGACCTTCTCCAGGAGACAGTTAAACAGGATGGGGGTCAAACCATCTCCTTGTCTAACACCTGTTTATATCTCAAAGCTTTTTGATAATACCCCCTCTGAATTTAACTTTGGACATTGTGTTCGTTAGAGTAGCCTTCACAAGGTTCAAAGTCTTCTTATCCAGTCCCATTTCAGTTAACGTCTCAATAAGGGGCTGTCTGTCTACTGAGTCATAGGCCTTTTGGGAGTCAATGAAAATTGCTACATAGGGTGAAGCGCTGAGGATTTTGTAGGTAAAGAGAGTTTTGAGGTTCAGAATCTGCTCTTTGTATGACCTTGACTTCCTAAATCCAGCTTGGTACTCTCCTATGGAGGAGTCTAATTGTGCCTCCACCCCCTGTGGGTGGGGGATTCAGACGAAGAATACACCCACGGTATCGCCTGCCTATTGTAAGAGACAACTAAAAGGGGCGACCAAGGGATGATTGTATTAGAACCATGAAACTACTTGTGATTAGTACCACCATGCAGGGAACACCATGGGTCGCTTTTACTTGCGCATAGTACCACTATGTTAGGTACCAAATAGGTTTGTGATTAGTAGCACGCAGGAGCACAGTGCGGTAGTCCCCCCATGTAGAGTGCACTGTCGGCTTTTACAGTACCTGTGATTAGTACCACTATATGAGTGACACCATGGGTGAGCAACACCATGGTTCTGGCTTGCCTATGATTAGTATCCACTATATGAGGTACACCATGGGATAGTACGAGTCCCTGTGATTAGTACACTTATGTGATGAACACCATAGGTTTGCGTTGCCTGTAAATGGCTCCGCAATGTGCGAAACACAGTAGGTCTGTAATACATGTGTGAATTTCATTACCTGTGAGTAGTACCATAATGTGGGGAATACCGCGAGTCTACGCTACTCGTGATTAGTACCGCAACATGACAAATACCATGGTTCTACTCTCCTAGCAAAAAGTACCATTATGAGGGGCTGATGACTTGGATTTTGAACCCCTTTAGACTGCAAGCATCATTGATTCAGTATTGTGCTTTAGAAGCAGTCCCTTGTTCAGTAATACTCTTATTTTACGTCAGTTTCTGTAAATGTGAGGCACTGCGAGTCGGATCCACTGATTGTTTTAAATTCATATCCAACCATTCATTCTTCATCCTCATGTTTTGCATTCTGGTCAGTGGAGGATTTTGGACTTTTAATTTGCCATTACATTTCATCTCATTTCGTACCATTAGGGGCTGATGACCTAGATGTTAGGCCCCTTTAAACAACAAGCATCATCATCATCATCATTATCATCATCATTATCATCATCATCATCATCATCATCAATTGTGCCTCCACTTTTTTAAGCAATGCTTTGGAGAAGATTTTGTAAGTCACTGATAGGAAAGAGATTCCTCTATAGTTGTTAGGGTCTAACTTGTCTCCTTTCTTGTGCAGCGGGTGGATGACAGCTGAAGTCTAGTTCCTTGGTAGTGTTTCCATTGTCCATATGTCAGTAATGACCCTGTGAATATTGTCAGTTGACTCTTTATCTGCATGTTTCCATAATTCTGCAATGATGCAGAATTCATCTCCTGCTCTGTTAGATTTCAGTTCAGAGATGGTCTGTTTGATTTCTTCTTTGGTAGGAGGAAGGGAGTCAGGGTTAATAACATCCTTGGGCTGAAATTGTAGTTTTTTCTCAGGTTATTCTGCATTGAGGTGGTCATCAAAATATTTTGCAAGGGCTGCAATACAATCTTCATTGTTCATTTTCAGTTCTCCGTCAGGTTCTCAAAGGTGAAGTGTTGGGGCTGAGTAAGCGTTTGTCTGAGATCTTAGAGTTTTGTGTAAGTTACTGGTGTTGTTCCTTTGAAAATTTTTCTCTGCCAGATCTATGATATTGTTGTTAAATTGCTTCTTAGCATTTCTGATGGTTTTGGCCGTGTTCTTTCTGATTGTTAGGAAGGCTGTATGATTTGCCATGGTTTTGTTGCAGTTCCATTTCACCCATGCCTGTCTTCTCTCCTTTATTGCCTTATCTTCCACCATGGGTACTTACTCCTTTGGGTTCCAAGGACGGTTTCTGTTGCTGCATCTCTCAGTGCCTTCTGTAGATTAGATTATTGCTTAGGACCTTAGTAAAGTTGTTGTTGTTGTCTTTCAAATGGGCTGGATTAAATTTTGGGGTTCTGGACCTGGTGTAGTTGTTCTCTGTACTTTGTGAGTGGAATGAAATTTGCTTTGACCAAAGATAGGTAGTGGTCTGAATTGATATTGGCACCTCTCAATACGTTGACGTTGCTTATTTCCTTGCTATTCCTTCTACTGATGGCAACGTGATCTAGCGGGTACTCTCCTAGCAAGGGCTTTTTGGGAGAGGTGTCTGAATGCTGTAGATTTAAGAATAAGGTTTTGATTCTTACACAGATTGATCAGCCTCTCACCATTACAATTGGTTCTCTTGTGGGCTGGGTATTTTCCGACTATGTTCTTGAACCTGCGCTCCTTACCAATCTGGGCATTGAAGTCCCCCATCAAGATGATCACGTGATGTTCTGGAATCTTATCGATTGTCTCTTCCAGTTTTCTAAAAGTATTCAACACTTTCAATATCACTCCTATTAGTATCATTGGTATTTATTTATTTATTTATTTATTTATTTATTTATTCATTCATTCATTCATTCATTCATTCATTCATTCTTTTCCTGGTATATTGATTTATTGTCTGGCTTTCAGTGCCGGGAGTTTGCGAGGATATGCTCGGCTCGCCTGGTGCAGGTCTTTCTATTTGACGCCCATAGGCAACCTACACGTCTCGATGTGGGATGATGATGATGTAGGGTGAGAGAAACCTGTTGTCGGCACATAGCCTACTCCTATTGAATAGCACCAAGGGGTCTGCGAAAGGCTTAACGTCTCCATCCGACGGACGAATCACAATCAACAGCGTCATATACCCTCACTCCATATGAGCACTGCGGAGAGGTTTGGAATTTAATCCAGGCTTTTAGCACAAAATGTAGTGATTAAAAATTGTATATCAGCATCTCACTTACCCTGCTGGCAACAAAGTATTAGTGTTTAAATTATTGTAAATATTAATGTTGAAGCCATCATCATAAACACATGCACATTTCCTGTGATTATCTCTATGAGTGCCGGGCTGAGTGGCTCAGACGGTTAAGGCACTGGCCTTCTAACCCCAACTTGGCACGTTCGATCCTGGCTCAGTCCGGTGGTATTTGAAGGTGGTCAAATACGACAGCCTCGTGTCGGTAGATTTACTGGCACATAAAAAAACTCCTGCGGGACTAAATTCCGGCACCTCGGCGTCTCCGAAGACCTTAAAAAGTAGTTAGTGGGATGTAAAATAAATAACATATTTATTATTATTATCTCTATGAGTGGACATAGCCAGAGCTCCAAGCTCGAATGAAAAGAAAAAGCATTTTGTGGCTTAAAATGTGTTTCTCCTGATAAACAATCACCAGATTCTAATTCACTCACTAAATCTGTCATTATAATACGTGCAAATGGAGATGGCAACTGCTACCCAAACATTTAAATGCAGAGAACAGAAATATATTGAATTATTGTCCTTTGCTAATTCCGCTCTCTGTAATCTGAACACATGAAAGTAACCAGCCAGAAGGACTTGGTTCAGTCTGATGCCAGTAGATGATGCTAATGTTGCCACTTGCTCCAAATGACTGCGCTGAACAAGAAGCAGTTATCGTTTTCAGTACATGAAAACTTCAAAGCAGACTGTAGGACTCAGGTCAAAGTTATGCCAACAGATGATGTTAATGTTATTACGTGTAACAAAATGACAATCTCACCTTGTTGAATGAGAGGGATTTTTTTTTTTTTTTTTTTTTTTTTGCTAGGGGCTTTACGTCGCACCGACACAGATAGGTCTTATGGCGACGATGGGATAGGAAAGGCCTAGGAGTTGGAAGGAATCGGCCGTGGCCTTAATTAAGGTACAGCCCCAGCATTTGCCTGGTGTGAAAATGGGAAACCACGGAAAACCATCTTCAGGGCTGCCGATAGTGGGATTCGAACCTACTATCTCCCGGATGCAAGCTCACAGCCGCGCGCCTCTACGCGCACGGCCAACTCGCCCGGTGAGAGGGATTTTATCGAGAAAGAACCAAACATATGAAATTCATCTTACTCAAATCATATCTCTACCATGGAAACACCTTCAACGAAGCATCCATGATCAACATTAGTTAAGATGTCATTCCTCAAACTCAGTGGAAGGGATTCTATATTATGCTTATCGATGGAGATAATGTCATGTCATACTCCAGAATGGAAAAATAAAATGCATTCCCTTCACTGAAAGATAGTATTTTTTTCACTAAACAGTTCAAGTATGATGAGGTTCTTATAACCTCTACCTGGTACCATTTTTTCATTATATCTAGGTCGAGTCATAAGTCATGGCAACTATTTTTTTCTCGCGAACAGAAAATCTAAGATATGCATTTGGACACTATGGTTTGTACTTGCGTACGATGCCATTAGATGGTGTATGTAAACAACAGTGTGGGTCTAAGCATGCCCCCAAGATCAGTGTGTGAGTGAGAGCATCACAACGGTGAGGATGGGAGGTTCTTCCACACCCGCCTTATTCACCTGATCTGAGCCCATGTGACTATGATCTAATCCCCAAAGTCAAGAAGCCATTACGTGGACAATGGTTTGCTAACAAAGAGGAAATCGTAACAGCACTTTGGAGAGAGGTGTCAGACGTTAGCGATACACGTGCTGCGAATGGTATTCAACGCCTGCCCCACCACTGGACACCTTGGGTGATTATTTCAAAGGTCTGTAACCAATGGAGACCTGTCCTTTGTACATAGTCTTGTGTACCATAACAAAACAATGTTTACTGTGTTCTGTCACTTTCATACGAGAATCTCCTGCAGTCAGAATTTGTCTTCAGGCGCTATGCACATGTACATGCCGTATATTTCCAAATGCATATCTTAGATTTTCCGTGTTGTCTCCTGTTCGCGAGTAAAAAAATTGTTGCCACGACTTATGACTTGACCCTCGTATCTGTGAAAGGTGACAGGAGTTCAAACTCAAGCCGATAGACATCGTCATGGTGAATATGAGACAATGACATATTACAAAAGTTGAGGTCATGGGAGGTCCGTTGTAACTGGTATCAATTTCAGCTGTCAAAATATTCTTGTTTTCTCAGTATCACTCTGAATGACAGAATACCGGTACTAAATGTATAAAGAAATTATAAATGCTTAAGTGGGAGAACGCTAATTAAGGAAACAAGTGGAGAGCAGTGACTAGTAAGAACAGGGCTGATAGTAGATATACTATCCTGTTTGCATGCACTCCTGTACCAGTGTTTCACTGTGCAGGGTTTAAGATTTGTTTATTTCCACCTCAGCTCATTCTAGAAAGCACAGGCTGTTTCTTTCCACCTGTCACTTCACCACTAACCTCAAAATACTAACTTCTCCTTTTTTCAGAGGGCTTATCTCCCCAAAGAATATGTGTTTGTCTTATTGGATATGTGCTCATGGTTTTGGCTTGGATTCTATTTATTCTGAAGAGCATTGTACGTAAGATAATACAGTTTAAAGTCATTTAGAATCAAGTTTTCATGCTGAATGCTGAAGCCTCACCTTTCCATTGACAAAGTAACCATTGTTGCTTTTGACCTCATCTTCAAATCTTGACATGAAGAATGGAACAGTTTCCTTCATGAGAGGTTCCCTATTCCTCTCCTTGGAGACTGGATCTTCGTCATAATGGACATTTGCCAGCCCTAGAAAGGAAAATGATTGTTTCTTTTAATTGCAGAGAATTTTCATACAGTGCTTCCAACTCCCAATGAAGCTCATCCCCGAAATCGCGACCCTCGTCCTCCGAGGAAGATCCTGAGACACCACCTGTACAGCTAATTTTGAATTTTCTTTTATTAATAGAACTGTACAGAAAATTTGACATGTTTTACCTTGTTCTTAGTGGCAGCCTGTAAATACAGGAGGTCTTTGCAAAAATAAATGGAAATTGTCAAGTGAGTACAAGTACAACAAACTTCTGGGTGCAGATTATGTGGTTTGCAGATTTTATGTGTATGTAGTTCAGCGGTATTTTACAAAAATAAAAAACAAAGCCTTTGCAAAACCATTTCCCTAGGAGCTACACGTAGATCATTTCCAACACCCTTACAGCTGATAGTAAAAGAAAAAGATTCAACTTTTCTTCTGGGATGGTTCACTTCAGAGATGTGTTGATATGAAGTAAAAGATCAGCAGCAGCTGCCAACAGATCTCAGTAATAGCCTCTAAAATGAAATGAGTGTTAACCTGTATCAGATTTCTTGTTGCTGCTGAAGTTTTGGACGGTTTACAGGAGCTAGGAAGATGACAGATAAACAAAAACTTGTTGTTTTAACTATCAAAAAGAAATTAGAAGTTAGAAAAGAGTTGATCTGCAGTAAAGCTTTCTTGAGATGATGGGATAGGAATGCAAACAGCCAAGCAGTGCCTGAAAACTTCAATTTATGCCAAAATAAATGAAACACTGCACTTTCGTTTCCGGCAGAAAAGAACAGAAGGAGTTCCCGTATCAGATCCCATGTTATTAGAGAAAGCAGGAGAGTTCCACAAAACTTCGAAAATTGAAAGAAAAGTTTAACGTTTCGTCAGCATTGCTGACTCAATTTAAACAGAGGCATCATTGTTCAGGGTGGTAAACTTAGTGCTAACAAGGATGCTTTTTGCAATGAATTCTACAGTAACATAGAACAGCATAATTGTCTCCCAGAAAAGATTTACACAAACTTGAGCCTCTGGAACCAAAGCACATGCTACCGGACATAAGGCTACTGAAGACAGAGTGAACAGAAACTGAAGCGGCTCACTACTGGCAAATCAAAAAAACCATGCGCATTCAAAGGAATAACAAACTTACCACTTCAGTACATGCATGAGAAGAGAGCCTGGACCGACAGTATTATCTTCAGAAACTGGTTCTGTTCTGTGTTTGTTCTTGCAGAGCTGTCCTTTTACTGGACAATGCACCGCATCATCCTGCAGAAGGTGTGCTTGTTTCAGGTGACGGAACGTGTTACGCCACTCTCACAGCGAATGGACCAAGGTGCGATCGCAGCTGTGAAACATTACTGGTGGAATCTCATGAAACAGCTTGTGCAAGAAGGTTCAAGACATCCTCAGTTTCTGGACTCCTTGCAATCCACGGCATTTATAAGGCTTGAAACAACCATAGCTTGCTCGTGGAACAAAATTGCAAAACCCTCCACTGAGGAATGGCATACTGCTAAGTGATCTTGTGAAACAAATTTCTGGTTGTGAAGAGGTTGATGACAAAACCGTCCGCAATTGCTTAAATAGCAATTCATTTGAACAAAGTATGTTTGGCAGAGGAGGAGAGCACAGAGGGCACTGTTACTAGAGTACCGAGCTCGATAGCTGCAGTCGCTTAAGTGGGGCCAGCATCCAGTATTCGGGAGATAGTAGGTTCGAACCCCACTGTCGGCAGCCCTGAAAATGGTTTTCCGTGGTTTCCCATTTTAACACCAGGCAAATGCTGGGGCTGTACCTTCATTAAGGCCACGGCCGCTTCCTTCCCACCCCTAGCCCTTCCTTGTCCCATCGTCGCCATAAGACCTATCTGTGTCGGTGCGACGTAAAGCGACTAGCACAAAAACAAAAAAAGTTACTAGAGTAAGTAGGAGAAAATTCGTTTGACTATACTGATGTTTTGATGCTCCGCAAAATGAGGACTGTTGTCAGGAAAAATGTGAATGAAACACAGAAATAGAAAAACAATTGGACAATTATTTTCCAGAAGGGAACGGAAAACCAAAAGTGAAGTGAAAACAAGTCGTACAAAATCCAGTGTGTTTTGTAAACCAGTTGTTAGTTTCCGGTGAGCTGCATGTAAGTAATGCAGTGGGATATGTAGCACGTTTTGTAAATACAGTAAATGTGCAGTTGCGTTATCCGTGCCATCTTGGGTCTGCATTAACCCGGATAATTGAGAGTCTGCTGTATATGAAAAATAGAGTGCATGGAAGTATAATCTTCCTAATATTGTCAGAGAACACAAAATCTCCATGAATAGAATCTATGCCAATGATATTTATAAGTTGCACAGTGAGTTTCTCTCATCACATCACTTTACGACAGAAGATGTTGGAAATGTTCTCCTCCTGCATCCACACATTTCTGGCTTCTTTCCGTGATCATTTACTTTTCCTCATTAAGTACATGTTCGAGTTCCTCTCGGTTTGTTTTCTACACGGTCTCACTCCATGTGGAGGTTATGTTACAGATGACCTAATGACTTCCCTGCAAGACTCTGTTTTCACATACTTATCGCACATAAATACCCTTTTCTCTACTGTGTGCACATTATGAGAAGTAACACTTCACACTTCCTACACGTTGTAAACTGCTGCACTGTGTAGCGGGAAGTGCTGAGTCAACGGCAAGCAGACAAGCTGTCGGTGGACCAATGAGAGACAGACACGTGTCTGAGTGAGGATTTGCACTGCCGGTCTAGTAGTCAGCGCCTCCGACTTCCTCATGGCCATCTCGGATTCAAGGTGTGCTAGCTCCTCATTTTTTACTTCTCTCTTCATTTCCCTTTCTTTAACTGACTTTAAAAACCTTGGTATTGAATGATAAGTCTTCATTTTTTGTTAAATGTGGTATTCCACTTATGTGTCCACATTCTAATACATAACATACAGTGTTAGCCTGTACTCACATATTCTATAACAAACGAAAGTGGTTTATGAAATTGCCAAGAAAAGATATATACATTTAACTTTGCAAATAAAGCTTTCTCAAAACAATTCATAGCACGAATGTTCTTTTTCACCCCTTTCAATAATGTTTTGAATAATTTCACTTTCCCCCATCTCTTACTGTAACTACACAAGTAGTTGGAGAACACATCACAACTACTGCATGTTCTTCAAAGCTGTAATCTAAAACACTTAATTTTTACACCCTCCTGGGTCACTACCACCTCAGCTACAATGATAGAAAACATTTGTATTAATTTCCATTGTTCTAAAATGCAAGTGTCCAATATAAATTATGGATTATCAGATCATCATGCTCAAATTTTACAACTAGAATTTGAGAATGCTAGCAAGCATTCAACCAAAATGAAGCAAGCACAATTAACTCGTTTTTTCTCTGCAGTGCATGTGGCAGTTTCATTGAAAGCCTTAAACTTCAGACCTGGACTCCAATAACATTCGGTCATAGCATTGACCAAAAGTATAGAACCTTTTTAAGCATTTTTTAATGCAATTTGAATTACATTTTCAAAAAAAAACTTGCAGTAATTAATGAATCTTCAAAAAAGCCATGGATCATGAAGGGTATATGGATTTCAAGTCAAAAATGTAAATCACTAAGTAGATTAGCACAGCAGAGTTGTGACTGGGTTTTTTGTAAGTATGTTAAAAACTACAAATCAGTCTATCAAAGAGTTCTTAGGGTGGCTAAGATAATGCACAATAACAAGAAAGTTAAAGAGTCGTGCAAATCACGAACCATATGGAAGGTAATCAAGGGAGAAACCAACAGACACGCAGTTGGAAATAAAGTTGCTGCCATAAAAAATGATAAGGGAATACAAATGAATGACCCTTATCATTTGGCTAATTATATAAATGATTTCTTTCTATCACTACCATACAAACTTGAAAATGCAAATAAAACAGATGTATTACCAGAACTCCCAACCTTTGTGCAAAACTGTATGCAGTTAACTCCAGTAACAGAACTGGAAGTTTTCAAAATCATACAATCTTTGAAGAACAAAACTTCCATAGGTGTAGATGAAGTTCCAACAAAACTCATTAAAAAATGTGCTCCCTATCTGGTACAGCTTTTAACTTATCATATCAATGAATCATTTTCTAGTGGTCAGTTTCCTAATCTCCTAAAAATAGCTAAAGTTATCCCAGTCTTTAAAAGTGGAAACTTACACGATTTACATAACTACAGACCAATATCAATACTTACTGTTATTTCAAAAATATTTGAATGTGCTATGAAAGATCGGCTTACTAAATTTTTAATCAAATATAACTTGTTAAATAATGCACAACACGGGTTCAGAGCTGGCAGAAGTACTTTGTCTGCTTTATCACATTTTACACAGTTGGTCGTAAATGCTCTTGATAATGATGAAACTGTGATAGGACTATTTCTTGACCTTTCAAAGGCATTTGATACTGTTGATCATGAAATATTGTTGCACAAATTATATCAGATTGCAGTTAGAGGAATTGTTAATGATTGGTTTAGATCATACCTGGATAAACGATCCCAGTTTGTTGAAATTACACATTGTAACAGTAAAGGGCATAATGAAACATATCACTCTCAGGTAAAAAGCATAGACTTAGGTATTCCGCAGGGTAGTATTTTGGGGCCTGTTCTTTTCTTGATCTATGTGAATGAACTTCCTCACAATAATCAAGTAGAAACAGCAGTTCTGTATGCTGATGATACAAACATAATTATTAATAATCCTGACCCTACGTCTATAGAAACTACAGCAAATACAGTCCTGTCTAGGTTAGAATCATGGTTCAGGAAAAACAAATTAACATTGAACTTTAGAAAGACTCAATACATGGAATTCAAGGCATCTAACTACCATGACAAAACTGCAGAAAAACACAACCTTATATTAAATACAAATGCAATTGAAAATACGTTGACCACAAAATTTTTAGGTGTCCATATAGATGAAAAATTAAGATGGGATTGTCATATTAAAAAAATTGGGAAGTCTCTGAATTCTGTTTGTTTTGCCTTAAGGATTTTGTCTAATAGTTGTAGTGAAGAATATGTTAGAATAGCATATTTTGGATATTTCCATTCAGTCATCACTTATGCTATTCGTCTCTGGGTCTGCTACAAATCAAATCTTGATGTTATTTTTCGAATACAGAAATGAGCTATCAGAATTATATTGAGAAGTAACAGGTTAGATCATTGCAGACCATTATTTAAGAGACTAAGGATACTCCCAGTACCAAGCATATACATCATGCAATGCATTCTACACATGAAAAAAAATATTGATCACTTCAGAAAGAGTTTTGACAATCACAGTTACCAGACCCGAACAAGGAATAATATTTTTATTGAGCACAAGAGTAAAACCATTGCCTTGAGACATGTAGGCTCTGTTCGAATCAGATTGTATAATAAGCTTCCAAATAAGATTAAAGACATTAGTCCCATCAGTTTATTTACCACAGCTTTAAAAAATCTCCTGCTGAGTAGCTGCTTCTACAGTACAGAAGAAGACATGATGAAGTGCTGGTAATGATGCTATTACTTATTAACTTGTAATCTAGTATATAGCCTTAAAAATATGTTAATGTGACATTGACTATGTTCATATTATTAACAAGACACCAATATATTTTTATTTTGTCTTGTAAATATTGGTTATTAATATTATTTTAAAAAATTAAGATGTGTTGTCCTAACATTGAGGAATTTGGTGTTTCTGTTTTTCTTCTTTTTCAAAATGTTCATTGTTGTGCATATATTATTGTTAGTATTAGGAAATCACTTGACAACTCCTATACTGTTCGCATATTTCAAAATATGTAATTGTACAGTCTATGGAAGCTAAATAAATGAATGAATGAATGAATGAATAAGCAACTCTCTGGGTAACGCATTTATTTGATTGAAGTTTTCATGTCACAGGTTCAAGTCTGCGATATGATGGTACATTAATAACTACTGTGTCATACAGATGCCTGTTGCACTTGGTCAGTCAAATCAATGTTGGTATTGGATGACGCCAGATTTGTCGGGTGAGAGGTCGGGCAAGTGGTCGACGGTCTGTTAGAAAACACCCCCAGCACAACCAGTCTGACATACAAATCCACTGTTAAGGGACAACAACGAGAGTGTTCCTGCAGCAGTCAGACCATAAGAAGCGCTCACCAACCTACAGCCAACACTGGCTATCGTCTGAGAACACAACAGATCTGCACTCCGCCCTCCAATGGGCTCTAGCTTGACCCCCTGAACTCGTTAATGCCACGAACGTTACAGGGAGTCTGGCTCTACTTGTTACGGTTCGCTGTGTCACTGTGGTGCCAACTGCTGCAGTACGTTCCACCACAGAGAGCCAGGTCGTGAATACAGCCGTCTTCCCTCTCTGTGGTAGCCCGGTGTGCAGCCTGACTCAGGTCTTCTTGAGACGGTGCTTTTCCGTGACCACTGTTTCCAACACCGATGCACTGTGGATACGTCCCTGCTAAGTCTTTGTGCAATATCACAGAAAGTACATCCACCTTTGTGCATTACCTGGCCTCATTCAAATTCACTACGCTGCAGATACTGCCTTCTTAGTGTCCTTAAAGGCATGTTTGACTCACACCTACCAGATGACAACTAACGCTCACAAAGTGTATAGCGTGCAATGAAAGCTACTGGCACCACTCTTTGTCGACTAGCATGCAAATTTGAATAGACGCCATCTTCCAGACGTACAATCACGTCTCCTGAATTTGTTTTAACTAGCAGGACTCTTCCTTCGTGTTGCGATTTCATTTTCCGCCAGTGTAAAAATAACAGAAAAGTAAAGTGAGTGGTACGAGCAGCTAATAGCAAACTAGTTTATATTTAATATGTGCATTTCCTAGTTCACATGGACAAAGAAAAAAGTAAACTTAAAAATAAGGGACTGACGTGTCTTCAACCAGAAATGCCTGCATGGTTTTAGGGGATACTGACCACTAGATCAGTGGTGCTACAGATACGCACATACAAACTGTCAACATGTATCCAGGTCCATTTTCTCATTGAATAACAGCCACTGACAGAGGTCCTCAGACACAACTTTGTTTATTTTTGACGTAGATCAACCTCCTGAAGTTTGAACTAAGACCACAAAACTGTGACTTCCCTTTGTCAGATGGTACAAAAGCTGGCAGGTTCAATCCTGACCCAGTCCGGTGTATTTGATGCTGCTCAAATATGTATTGGTAGATTTATTGGCACATAAAAAAATTGATGGGACAAGATTCAGGTATCTCCGAAAACTGCAAATGTAGTTAGTGAGCAAGACCAATAACATAATCATTATTAAGGTACAGGGGCAAATTTATAACAATTTTTGCACTATTAAAAGCACTGTGTTAAGTATTTATTTGATTTATTTTATGTAAAATTAACATTTTCACTGAATGCATACCACTACAGGTGTACAAGTCTGAATAAGAGACCTGTGAAGAACTGAAGACAATGAGGGAATGAAAGGATATGGGAAAAATATGTAAATTCAGCACAAGACAAAATAACCCCTCAAACCAAATGTCATTGCAAGGATGGCACATTTTAAGTAGGCCCTACCAGGATATAGAAATCAAAACCAGAAGTTAAAACTTCTTGTGTGCAAGTGCAACTTCTGATTGGAAACTCATCTACGGTGTGGATGCCTGGACAAAGAAAGGTTTTGAAATGCAAATGTCTTGCACAACTACCAGGGAGTACAATTAGGTTAAACTCACCATTTTATGCAACATCTAGCAAATACTGTAGTCCTAATAACATTCTTCATATAACATTAGGTGTTCTTCTACAGCTACAGTGAGATGTTATATCCTAGTTTAGTTTTCTCTACTGCTGAATACTGTTCTCCAGTATGATATGAAAACCTTCTGGACACTGAGCACAGGATTATTTCAGTTGTAGTAAGATCCACACCTGCCCTCAAGCTACCTGTACCATGCAACACCATGTACTTTTAGAGTACAAGCACAATTAATTGAGAGAACATTCCAGTCATATGAAATTAATTTCATTATTTTCCGTATTGATAATGTGTCTCTATTAACAAAGATGGGTAGGTCCACCTATTGTTATTAATTCATTATAGAACGGCCAAAACTAGTCCTAGTATATTATAATAAGATATAATTTAAGGCAGTGGTGTGCACTGAACCCCAACTACTTGTATTTACATTTCCTTATTTCTTAGAATGTTTTTTTAAAAATGAAGAACTGGAAACAGCTAAGTTGACTCAACAATCTGTTGGCTCTACCGCAGTCCAGGTCTCTCCAGTGAAATGACTTTTGTTGCCGGCATGAAAGAGAGTTACCCCAGCAAAATTCAGGTCGCTTGGTTGATGGATGCGCTTTAAGCATCCTACTCCTGGGGAGGCGGGGTGAGCTAGGATTCGCAGCATCTCATGGCGATGCGGCAGCCAGCTTGGGTAGGGTGGGAGTCACGTCACATGTCTGTTGTAGTGTTCAGTGCCCCATCCACTTCAGTATTCCAGATTACAGAAATTTTGGAATGAAGATTAGTACTGCAAAAAGTAAGACTTTGATCATGACAAGAGGTAACAGAAAATCCAGGGGAGCGATAAAAATAGGAAATGAACCTCTTGAAGTAGTGAAAAATTTTAAGTATTTGGGCAGTGTGATATCACAAGGTGGAAATTTGGATGGAGAAATTGATTTAAGAATACAGCAGTCTGCAAGTTTCTACCAGTGTGTGAGAGACGTGCCAATGAAGTGCAAGAAGGTTTTATACTCGTCCTATTATAAACCTCTACTGACCTATGCTTCAGCAGCCTGGGCGCTGACTAAGCGGAACCAAAGTAAGATACAAGCAGCTGAAATGAGGCATACAGGGAAAGACAAGATGAGATAGAATACAAAATGAAATAAGAAGAAGCATAGGAGTGTGCAAACTTCAAGAAGAGAGTGATATAGCAAAGCTATAATTGTTTGGACACATGATGAGACTGGTAAGAGGCCTAGAATGAGATGGAGGAGCTCGTTGTGGACTGTATTGCAAATAGAGGAGTCGATAGCTATAAAGTACTCGAAGAGGGTGGAGGACCCTACCCAGAGAGAATCTGGAAAAGGGAATGGATGATGAAGAAGAAGAGGGAAACTATCTTGTCATCCATTAATTATGCATGCCCAGAAGCCCAGAGAGCTGGGCTGAGTGGCCTTCTGACTCCAACTTGGCACATTCGATCCTTCCTCAGTCTGGGGGTGTTTGAGGGTGCACAAATATGTCAGCAGCTTAGCCCCTGTGGGCGATTAGAATAACACCCACGGTATCCCCTGCCTGTCGTAAGAGGTGACCAAAAGAGACTCCAGGGGCTCTTAACTTGGGAGCGTGGGTTGGCGACTAAGGGACTCTCAGCTGAGTCCTGTCATTGCTTCCACTTACTTGTGTCAGACTCCTTACTTTCATCTATGTATCCTATCCGGTCTCCCTTGGTCAACTCTTGTTCTTTTCCAAGCATGATGGTATTAGAGTACTCGAGGCCTAGCGAATCTTTTCATTTTCATGCCCTTCGCGGCCCTTGTCTTTCTTTAGCTGATACCTTCATTTTTTAAGTGTTGGATCCGTTCCATTTTTTCTCTCTGATTACTGAGAGTTATATAGAAGATGGCTGCCTAGTTGGACTCACTCTTAAAACAATAATCACCACCACCAACAATCAGTTAGTGTCGGTAGATTTACTGGCAAGTAAAAGGAGTCCTGCGGGACTAAATTCAGGCACATCCGCGTCTCCAAAAACCATAAAAGTAGTTAATGGGAAATAAAGCCAATAACATTATTATTTATTATCACGAAAGAAAGAATAGATATCAAACACGCACCAACATTCCTGGCCTTTACTCCATTCTAATTCAGGGCTAGACCATCCACAGTGAGATCCACTGTGATCATGGAATATGTGCTGCAGCTCTGTTGAAGTGGAGAAAGATGGAACTGCTGCCTCTCTTCAAAACATCGAGCAAAAGAGTGATTTTTACTGGAAAAATCAGAGACTCTAGAATGGAAACTGTTGAAGGTGATTAGCAGAATATTCTAGGCAAGAACAATGTTGTAAGAAATGGAGAGAAATTGATAAGACAAGACTAATTCAGTTAGGGAAGAGTTGGTTATAATATCGGAAGAGGCAAAAGAAAATGAGTAAATACATCAATCAATCAATCAATCAATCAATCTTGATCTGCATTTCTTAGGTACACCGACTACAAACTGACCATTATACTAAATAGAAAACAAAAGACACTAAACCACAAGCTAACTTGTTTACAAAAAGCCAAACCCATAGCCATCAACCAGAACAGGAACACCAGGTTTTCTACCCCTTCGTTGACAAACATTCCCACTACAATTAACTTATCAGATAGAGTTTTCTCAGATAATGAAATGATTCTCCTCAATAAAGGCATAAAATACAGCACAAAAGGTTGATGATGTAATCACACTATCGCTGAGACCGAATCTAATATTAACGAACAGATTCCCATAGAGAAACAAAACGATATTAAATACGAAACAAAAAAGAAAGTACCTACTCTCGTTAATGACATAATAACTAACAATAATTCTAACCTTTCAAAACAAAACCTAAAACTAAAATTAACAACAATAACATCATAGTAACAAAGGCTGATAAGAGCAATAAACAAGACTACATTTAAAAAAAACAGAAGAGTTTTTCTCCGATAAAACCTACACATTAATCAATAAAGATCCCATTGTAAAAACACAACGCAATCTAAAATCACTCCTTAAAAATTCAACATTCCTACTAAATGAACAAGACTACAAAAAATGATCACTATGAATCCAAAATTACCCACAGCAAGATCATTACCTAAAATACACAAAAAAGACATCCCCATCAGACCAATAATCAATAAAAGAAACAGTCCCGCTTATAAAACTTCTCAGTTTCTCCACAAGTTCTTACAAAAACATTTTAAATTTCACAATGCAAATCCCATCAAAATTCTATCAAACTTTGCAAAACTTTTAACAAATTCAATTTACAACCAAATCACGTTTTATGTTCCTTTGATATCACGAATATGTACTCAAATATACCCGTCAACGAAACTATCACCATAATGAAAAACAACCTCTCCAAACACAGCGCATTAAGCAAAATTGAAATAGACGAATTCATAAAGTTACTAAGTTTTGTTTTACACAATAATTACTTTACTTTCAACAACAAAATATATAAGCAAGAAGGCTTAGCTATGGGAGACCCAATCTCCGGCATTTTAGCGGACATCTACACGGACAATCTAGTACACAATAAAATAGTAAAAAACATTAACGGACTCAGTTTTTGGCTCCGTTTTTGTTGACGATACATTAGCAATTATCGATAAACAACTTAACAATAGTGATAACTAGGGAGCGGATTTTTATGTGCTAAAAAAATGAAAAATATTTATTTTTTATGTGCTGAAAAACTTTAAAATATGTGATAAAAAATTGAAATTATTTTCCTTTAAATATCACATAACTAGTCGCGCTCAAGAAGTAAATAAGTATAATGTTTTGTATTAGAATATGGTGGTACCAAACGTGCTCCTTAAGGCAAAATGATGACTGTGTATGGAAACGTGCTGTGTGGTATATTAATTTTTGATATGCCAGAGTAGATATTATGAATGGTTATTTTTTTAAAGGTAATATTTTGTTTAAATATGGCAAAAGCAACTTATCATCTTTGAAAAAATAGTACCAGTTCGTACTCACCCATCACACGCTGGAATATTAGTTGCTAGAAGTAGTCTCAGAATTGCAGTGAACAACAAAGGTCATCTCCAAATTGTCCATCACAAATGCATGCCGATTATCTCTAAAGAATGCCTTATACTGCGAAAACGATCGCTCCACATCACAGGAAGTCAGACGAGCATAGTTAAAGAGAGGAATGTCACCAACAATAACGCCATCAATTTCGCCAACATGAGCACCCTCTAATACATTAGAAATTTGGCACATTGTTTGAAATCCGCTGTTTTTCCTGAACAAATTTTGATATTTGACCTTTAACAGTCCCTGTACCTGCGAAGCCGGGAGTGAATCTAATTTATTTTCAACAGCGCGCACTTCCTTCACTGTTTCGGACAACAGGTTAGTGGATTTTTCAAGTATGTCTATAGCTTTACACAAGAAACTTAGATTGGCAGATATAAACGCCAAATCATTTTCCAAGGAGCTGACTTTCAGTATCTCTTGAAGAATCTCAATTGACAACACATCGTTTTTATCTAGCACGTTCACAACGGATGAAAAACTTTCAAAATTGTCTGCGTAGTATACCACAGCGCTAAGCCAGGTACCCCACCGCGTAACAATAGGCAGAGGAGGAAGCGCAAGATCCGGGTTTTTCTCTTTAAAGAGATCGATTCTTGAGGGTGCTTTTACGAAGACTTTTTTTCCATTAGACACTAATTTATCCACTTGAGGATACTGAGCCCCGCACAGTTTCACATAACCTGTGTAGAGCATGAACAACGCAAGTTACGTGTATCATTTTCGGAAAGCTCACAGAAAGGCCTTCGCCTGTCTTTTTCATGTAAGCTGCACTGTCAGTAAGGAAAAGCAATACATGGTCGTATTTTATACCTTTTGGCCAAAGTAAGTGCATGGCTTCATTGAATAACCTAGCTACAGTGACATGGTTTGCAGCAAGCATTTCTTTACATGCTAGCAAATAAGAATGTTCGCAAGCAGTTTTGTCATTCTTCAACACCCCAACTACAACATTTCCTACTTTTCTGCCACTTGAATCAGTGGTTTCGTCAATGCTCACCCACAGTTTTTCGCTATCACATACTGCCCGAATTCTCTGTAAAGTTTCTTCGTAACATTTTGGGAGATAGTTTTCCCTTAATGTGGATTCGTCTGGAGGCTCAAAATTAATGTACTTTGTTAGGAAATTTCTCAGTCCCGGATTATTTATTTTACCAAGAGGAATGTCGGTGCAAACAAATGCTCTGCACACATCTAAATAATACTGGGAATATTTAGATGGGCCTGCATTTGAAGTAGCTGGTTCAGCTATTGGTAATTGTCGCGAACGCCCACGCGAAGCAGCCGCAGTATGCTTATTTCCAGACAAATGCTGGATTACTTGAGAACGTTGATCTTCACGTACTGTTTTACCACACGGTTGGCAAAATAAATACTTTTCCATCGGTAGTGAAAATGCTTTTAAATTCCACTACATATTGTTGAAGATGCGACCTTGTACTCGACTTCTCTTTTGGCATTATTTTGCAGGTTATGACACACGCATTTACGGTGAATCACTGTTTCAATAAAAAGAATAGCAGCGGACACTGAAGGAAATATTTCTTATAAATCCATACAAAATCACACGACCACGGGAATGATATATGAACCTGAACAGCTAACCTTACTCTTAGGAGTGATGAAATTCCACTACCTAATGGTGGGGCAATATTCTTCCGAGTCTCCCATGTCATAACGGAATTATGTCACCTTATCTCTCCGTGATTGCCTTTCGCTGATATTCTATAAACAAAACCTGAGAGGGCTGACTCATCAAGAGTTGGAATGACATCATGCAAAGAAACATCTTGTGCAGCAAATCAAATCGCTGTCTAAATGTAACGACGTAGCCAGTGACCAGCAAGTTTTAGAACTTATGGAGGGAAGTCCATAAATAGCCGAAACATTCAGATACATTATGTTAAACACACTGTTAAAAACAATACCGTAATCGTAAAATGAAAATATGAGCATTGTTTTATAACACAGAAGCATTTTAAATTTTATTGATCAACAAATATTGCCGATTTATGTGCTTATTATAGATTTTCTTAAAATATGTATTTACATTTTAAAAATGTGAAAATATGTGTTTTTATGTGAAATAAGATTCAGTTTTTACACTTGGGGATGCACAATAGGAATAATGAACTTCGTAACTTGCGTTAAAACTTACGCAAAAAAAATATGTAATTACATAAAAATCCGCTCCCTAGTGATAACATCCTAACGTTTCTAAATGATTTAGACAATAATATAAAGTTCACAAAGGAAAACGAAAACAACAATTCAATCAATTTTCTAGACACTAAAATCACGCGAGTTATGAACAAATTTGATTTCCAAATTTACCGCAAGCCTTCATTTACTCCAGTAACTATAAAAAATGAATCTTTGCACCCAAATTCCCATAAACAAGCCACTTATTACAGTTTAGTATACAGAGCATTAAAAATCCCTCTTTCACCGAATAATCTAAAAAATGAATTAGATTTCATAAAAGAAATAGCCAGATTCAACAGGTTCAATTCAGATATGATCAACAAAATCATTAATAAAGTCAGACTAAAATTAACCACAAACCTTTCTCCAATAAAACCCAACAAACCAAAATTCGTGAAATTCACATATACCAACCCAAAAATCCATCAGATCACCAATCCTTTAAGAAAACATGAGGTAAAAATCGCTTACACAACGCAGAATACAAATCGAAATTTATTTTTTAATCATAACTCTGTCAATTCAACCAATAATAACTATTCAAGCTCAGGTATATATATACTCAAATGCTCAGTATGTAATTTTTCTTATGTTGGTCAAACTGGCCGCTGTTTTTCAACTAGATATGCACAACATTATAACGCCCAAAAACATAATAAGTTCTCTGAGATGAGTAACCATATGAAAGAAACAGGTCATAAATTTACTACAATAGATCAGGATTTACACATTTTAAAAAGAATTGAAAAAGGTAAGCTCATGACAGAATACGAAAACTTATACATCTTCTTAGATCAACACTTTAACAAAGACAAGAACTTAAATGACGTAGTAGACAACAAAAGTCCCCTTTACGAACAGATTTCAATTCTATTACAGAAACCATTCCTTTTGAATAATAAATTTTACAAAATATTTAGCATCAAATCAGTAAACACACCCACCAATCCAACACACACACCACCCTCTCCCCTCCTCCCACTGCTGACAACTCCTCCTCACGCGCATCGAATAGGCCCTTAGCCACGTCTTCTCAACCCCAACCCCCTCCACCAAGACTTCACAAATACAACACGCGTAGTAAGAGCTCGGCGACTGCCAGTTACTCTAAAAACTCTCAACGTAAGCTAACATCTCAGCGGTCGAAGGGGTGTCAACACTCTTCATTTAAATTCCACTATTCAGCTTCTTAATTCCAATTATAGTTGTTCATTAAATTTTCAAATTATCTCTTTAATTACAGAACTCATCATTGGCTAACCACTGTTCCCTTCCAATTAATACGCTCGCCTCAACACGCCCAACAGCAAAGAGCCATACCCATCACAAATTCTTACCACATCAAAGATGGTCTAATGATGCCTACAAAGACTTCAATATAGCCTACGGCACCAACATTTCCAACTACTTTTATCTCAAAAGGAACCAGACCATATAAAAATTCTCCAATATTTAAAAGCAAATAAATGTAAATCAATATTTATTAACTTCAAGAACCAACGACCATTACCACTGCTCAACTTTCCATAAGTTTTTAACAATACGCCATCTGACAACTAAATGGAATGTGTTTTCTGATTTTTATCTTTATTGTAATATCCTTCAATATGTCATCATCCTCAAATAATTGTCATGTTTTTAGACTCCAATATTATCAGAAATATTGTCAAGTAACAGCATACTACATTTTATATTGTAATAGTTATTTAACAATCCCCAATACATTTTAAACGACATATTTAACAGCATTCATGAATTATTTCCAATCAGGTACCTGATCTATCCTAAGGTAAAAATATGGCTGATGATGCCTACTATTGTACCATCTAATATATTAATTTCATGTCAACAATTTTGATAAGGACAATGTCCTAATTTTTAAAATTGTATTGTATTGAATAGGTGGATTAGTAATAAAACATACAAGTGTTATTCAATACAAATATTTTCAATACGGATCCAAAAATGAATTTTATCACATGTAATATACGGTACCAATTAGTCGAGCAGCTGGTCTTCTTTCTCCCAAGTCTTCCCAGCACAAACTTTGCAACATTTTTGTAATGCTACTCTTTTGTCGGAAATCACCCAGAATAAATCGAGCTGCTTTTCTTTGAATTTTTTTCCGATTCTTGAATCAAGTAATCCTGGTGAGGGTTCCATACACTGGAACTATACTCTAGTTGGGGTCTTACCAGAGACTTATATGCCCTCTCCTTTACATCCTTACTACAACTTCTAAATACCCTCATAACCATGTGCAGAGATCTGTACCCTTTATTTACAATCCTATTGATGTGATTACCCCAATGAAGATCTTTCCTTATATTAACATCTAGGTACATACAATGATCCCCAGAAGGAACTTTCACCCCATCAACTCAGTAATTAAAACTGAGAGGATTTTTCCTATTTGTGAAACTCACAACATGACTTTTAATCCCGTTTATCATCATACCATTGCCTGCTGTCCACCTCACAACATTATCGAGGTCATTTCGTAGTTGCTCACAATCTTGTAACTTATTTAATACTCTGTAGAGAATAACATCATCTGCAAGAAGCCTTATCTCTGATTCAACTTCTTTACTCATATATCTATATATATAAAATAGCATGTCCTGACTGACTGACTCATCATCGCCGAGCCAAAACTACTGGACATAAAAAAATGAAATTTTGGGGATACATTTATATTAGAGGGAGAATTTTTGGATATTCCTTCACTAAGGGGGTGAAAAGGGGGATGAACTGTTTATATGAGTAAAACTATATCTCAAAAACTGAAAACTTCATAGACATAAATTTTGGTATTTATTTAGTACCTTTTATGAGGTTACTTATATATCAAAAACTGAAGGTGTTACAGACATGAAAATTGGTATTTGGAGAATCTCCTTTAAAAATAAATAAACACTTATTTTTTTTTGTTTTTGGTAATTCCAATTATGGGGGATGAACAAAAGTGACAAAAGGAGTGAACTTTTAAAAATACTATATCTAAAGTACATCTCAGAAACGTAAATTGTTACAGACGTGATAATTAGTATTTAAAATGCAGGAACATGTTTTATGGTTTTCAGAAAAGGTACTTAACGGGAGTGAAAAAGAAGTGAACAAATAGTTGAATTTTTTATGAGGGCATTTATATCTCAAAAACTGAAAATGTTACAGACGTGGAAATAGGTATTTGTAATCTCTTTTAAAAATAAAGAAACATGCTCTTTTTTTTTTTTACTTGAGAGAAGACTCTTTCTCACATGTGCAGTTCTAAGTCGCTTGGTCATCTTAGCGCCAAAAGACAATACCACAAACGTGGTTTACAAAGAGTTTCTGGGGTAAATGAAATTCTTTTTTTTTGGTGTGTTTTTATACTTTATGGATTTTCATATAATGTCTTAGTACAGTACTGAGGAATGATTACTTTTAACAAATTACGAAATCCACGTGAGCGAAGCCGCATGTAACTGCTACTTTATATATATAAGAAAACATAAAGGTCCAATAATACTGCCCTGAGGAATTCCCCTCTTAATTATTACAGGGTCAGATAAAGCTTCACCTACTCTAATTCTCTGAGATCTATTTTCTAGAAATATAGCAACCCATTCAGTCACTCTTTTGTCTAGTCCAGTTGCACTCATTTTTGCCAGTAGTCTCCCATGATCCACCCTATCAAATGCTTTAGACAGGTCAATCGCCATAAGTCCATTTGACCTCCTGAATCCAAATTATCTGCTATATCTTGCTGGAATCCTATAAGTTGAGCTTCAATGGAGTAACCTTTCCTAAAAACGAACTGCCTTCTATCGAACCAGATATTAATTTCACAAACATGTCTAATATAATCAGAAAGAATGCCTTCCCAAAGCTTACATACAATGCATGTCAAAGTGACTGGCTTGTAATTTTCTGCTGTGTGTCTATCACCCTTTCCTTTATACACCGGGGCTACTATAGGCTTTGAAGGTAAATTCGATAAGTGGTGTCAATCCCCATTCTGTATTTCTATTACACCTTCAAAGTGAATAAAAATCAAACAAAATGGTTAGAATTTGTTTAGTTCATTGGATGTACCCACCCCTCACCTTTCTCTTCTTGTTGCTTTCAAATGTGGGATACTGAGAAGACTAGCTAATGTATTGACTTAGGAGGATAATAAATACTGTTAACTATCAATATGGAGTTTTAAATCTGTAACTGAAAAGAACTGATACTATCAAGTACACAAGAGTACCTGTACTTACTGATAATCCAGATAATGCGGTATACTCACTTGTTCGGAGGTCTGTGATGGTGTCGATAATGGCATCAATTTGCATGGCTTCCCAGTCATCTTTGCCAGCTAGACCAAACTGTTTCGCCAAGTAGCGTGAAATAGCCACTGACTGGTGGATTCTCTTGTTCTCTACCTCCAAAATAGGAACTTGACCATACGGCATTTCTAATGAAAAGTGAGCAAAATAACAGACATCTACAAGGCAAGGATTGTATTCACTATTTATTATATTGGAAAGGAACAAACAAATGTAAATCAAGAGATATCAACACTTCATTCTTACCACAAAAATGAGATTAAACTAGTTTCAAAATCAGCCAGAAATACTTCACAATTACTAGAACAGATTAAGAGAAATTATCGCCATAGGTTTAGCTTGAATTAGGGAGGATAGAATAGCAGTAGTTTGACGTCTGGACAGCCTCTCTTCTTCTCAGCACCAACAAGCTTGCTTCTGCTTCCCAGCATTTTTTCATTCATCTGGACAAATCTTGACTCCCTTTGTGTTTATCCTCTGTTCCTAATCTTTTACCACTTGTATTTAGGTTTATCTTATATTTATCGGACCGTGATGCCTAAACAATTACGGCCACCAGGCGGACTATTATCAGTACCACCAATCAAGAGTACCGGCCCCATGGTGTAGGGGTAGTGTGCCTGCCTCTTAACTGTAGGCCCCGAGTTCGATTCCCGGCCAGCTCAGGGATTTTTACGGGAATTTGAGGGCTGGTTCGAGGTCCACTCAGCCTATGTGACTAGAACTGAGGAGCTATCTGATGGTAAGATAGCGGCCCCGGTCTAGAAAGGCAAGAATAACGGCCGAGAGGATTTGTCGTGCTGACCACATGACAACTCGTAACCTGCAGGCATTCAGGCTGAGCACTGTTGCTTGGTAGGCCATCGCCCTTCAGGGCTGTAGTGCCATGGGGTTAGTTTTCCAATCAGGAGTCAAAATGACTTCCTTGGGCTTTGAAGGTAAATTCAAAAAGTGGTGCCTTAATTTTTTTTGTCAGGATCAGTGTCTATCCCGTATTTCTATTAAACCTTTAAAGTCAAACAAAGTGGTTAGAAATTCTTCAGTTCATTGGATGAACCCACCCTCGTCTTTCTCTACGTGTTGTTTTCAAACACTAGCTAATATAAAAAATCAGATCAAAATTAAATGTATGGTTTTTCAGGAGTTTGCTCTATTAACCAGCGTTTTGTCTTAGGTCTGACACCAGACTCATCAGAGTGGGATGTGTCAGACCCTACCCACTGACGCTGGGGTGTATGCAGGTGAACATCATCATCATCATTTATCGTTTTCATTCCCCACCCAAAGGGCAGGACGGGCCCCTTAGATCGTAATGCGATCGCTCGGGCCTAGAGAGGTGAAGATAACTTAGAGATGGGATAAATGAAAAAAGTGGGTAAGCGATTTGACAGATTGGAGGAGGATGAGCTACGCTGCTGGTAATGAAAAAGGATGGGCATTAGGCGTGAAGTTTAAGGAAGATGGGAAAAGTGAAGATGTGAGGATTTATACAGGAGTACAGAGATGAGAGTTGCGAGAGGGGATAAGGTTGTGTAGGGTAGAAGCTATGTGGGTAAGGACAGTCATGAGTTGTCGTAGATGGTCTAGTATAGGCGGGGGGGAATGAGATATGAACAAAGGGGGTAAGTGGACGGACGTGTTGTGTACAGTGAAAAGGAGGATGATCGAGCCGAGTGCGACAACGAGATGTGGAGTGAGGATTTCGAGCGTGGGGAAGGGAACGAGAAGGTTCGACAGTATGGCGACGTTAGGCATAGATATCAAGGATAATTAAATAAAAAACCACCTATTCAATACTTTCCACGTTTAATGTGGTTATTATCTACATGATTTTATGTAGACTCATTTGGTCAGGTACATGTTTCACCCATTATTTTGGGCATCTTCAGCCTGTAAACAACCTTTAGGTCAAGGTTTGGGACCTTTTTAACTAATATAAACATACTAATATATATGGTATAGGGGTCACATAAACCCCGATTTGCAATCCTCTTCACCGAAAAGAAGATCCATTTTAGTTTTGGACATTTTCCATATTAAATAGATTAGGACCAAAAAACTTTACTGTATTGACTTATGTTTGTATATATTGTATATAAAGTATATGTTGTATATAGTGTATATATTAGTATGTTTATATTAGTTAAAAAGGTCCCAAACCTTGACCTAAAGGTTGTTTACAGGCTGAAGATGCCCAAAATAATGGGTGAAACATGTACCTGACCAAATGAGTCTACATAAAATCATGTAGATAATAACCACATTAAACGTGGAAAGTATTGAATAGGTGGTTTTTTATTTAATTATCCTTGATATCTATGCCTAACGTCATCTTCAATACGGAACAATAATGAGAGTTGTTACTTGTAAAGTATGGCGACGGCCGTAGAGATTGACACCATGGGAGACGAAGTGGTCAACTGCTGCTGCGCTGGTGAGCTAGAGACGTATTAGATAGGTGGGGCCATGGGTGTTAAAGATGCGAAACGCCCTCCAGATGGGTATGCCATGACGACGAAGTTGATGGTGAACTTCTGCTGGCGAGATGAGGGGGTCAACGCCACGAACGACACAACTGAACAGTGCGGGTGGAGTCGATGTCAATGGCATTGGGCGGTCGGCGGCTGCTGCAGGTGCGGTTGAAGATGGGGTTGGCGTAGACAGGCGGTAGATGCAATGGGGGTCGGGGAGGAAAGGAAGGTTGACATAACAAGCAATGGATGGGACGATGTAGTAGCAGTAAGAGAATGGGAAGAGGACGCTATAGTGGTGGTGACAATGGTTGTAGGCATGGTGGGCAGAGGTATGAGGACGGCTAACGTCCAACGAGGAGTCGGCCTATATGCTTGTTGGTTCGGCGCGAGCGGATAATAAAGGTGTGTAGCCACCCGGCCGATCAAAAAGAACAGGAGAGTCTTCGGCGATGAGTTGTGTATAGTCCACTTGAGAGACGTCGATGTGTGTGCAGGTGAACTTATCAGAAATCTATTTAAGAGGCACAGTCTGATAACTGCATACAGGAGTATACAGTATATGATCGGACCAGAATCTCTACCCGTCGACAGTCTTACATCTACATATCAGGAAGTTTCTGGAAGTTACGCTATGACTCCTTCACTGCCGCCATCACCTGCACGATCACGTTCGCCCAGGTCGCCACCAAAGGACATGGAAGCTACTCAAATAAAACAACCTCGTCATTTATCGGAGTCTGGTTCGGGAAGTCCTGATGGAGAAAGGAAAATAATTTGTCCGACGCAATCCCTGATACAACGTTCTCCAGGCTCTGTCGAAACCTCAACGGGATCTGATGCTCTTCCGGAACGGACCTTGGGATCCATTTGCTGGGCCCTGGACCATCGACCGCCCACCAACTGCCCCACCTGTTGGACCAACCTACACCGTACATGCCTACACATGTACGTAGTTATGCTCAGGTGACACAAAACCCAGCAATACCACCTAATATTCGCCAGCTCAGTATTGTTACTCCATCACTTCAGCCTACTGTTCAACCGCCTTTCTATCTGATAAAGCTTACAAATCTGGACATCACCAAGGCCAACGTCAGGTGCATCTATCAACTAATTGCAAAATTCACGCCAAATCTTCAGGATTATAAACTGGAAATCCAACGGACAAGAGATGGTTATAATCTTAAAACCTGCCAACCATTTTACCATCACTTCACGAGTAACATCGGAGCTCATCAACTGGGGCCACATGCACGGGCCACTAATGTCACCACACAGCGTCCAGCACACCAACGATGAGGTGGCTACTCAACTCCAACTCAAGGGCCGCCACATCTACCGAGTCATCCGTATTCGGAATGCTCAAGGACCCACTTCATTGTTTCGCATTCTATCGCGCGACATCTCGACACCCTGCTCCGTGACGGCGCCATGATCTACGTCCGGTGCCATCGGGTGGAACCCTCCAGAACATCACCACCTCAGAAGATCCGCTGCGGGACATGCCAGAGGTTCCACCACGCCAAGTGTTCATCCGGAGGTACGTGCCATCTGTTCACGTGAGGAGCATCCTACTAATGCTTGTTCCAATAAGTCGAATGCAAAGTGTGTTAGTTGTAATCAAAATCATCCTGCTTTCAGTTATAAGTGTCGTTCCAAACCTGCTCCTGAACCTGATCACCCTGAAACCGTTGTCCCTGTTCAATCTCAAGACCCCTGCCTCTTCCTCCTCCCTCCCCTCCCCGAGTTCTGAGAACATAATTCGTTTTATTATGATGGTGTTACAGAACGTCCTCCCCTTCCATCAGCCACACATCCTAAATCAGATCCAGCTAGTGGCTCGATTGGCTCATGTCGACATGGCGTACTCGGGGAATAAAATGCATTTTGCATTTTTTTTCCCCTAAGTACTGTTCACTTTATGCGTTAGCGTATTGAAGCTCTACTATGCCAACATAAGATCTCGTAAGTCCAATCAGCCGCTGCTGAACACCTCCCTTTCATTGCATGCCCCAGATATTTTTGTTCTGAATGAGACATTTCTGACGCTGGCCCAAATCCCTCAACTTCCCCGGTTTACTTTCTATCGCGCTGATTGTCCGACTCAAGGGCGTGGTGGCGTGGCTATCAGCATCAGACGGGATTTTACTGTTATTCAGCATTACTTTTACTTCCCTACTAATTTCTCTGAATATCTAATACTAGATGTAATTACTCCTCAGAAAACTATTACGGTAGCTACTATCTACGTACCGTCTAAACCTTTCATTCCCTCTGATTTTATTAAATACATAGACGCTAAATTTTCTGAATATATTATAGTTGCAGATCTTAATGTTACTTCTTATACCCCTACTCAAATCTCCGAGTTCACTAATTTATGTACGTCCCTCCGGGGCATGCGCTTCCACTTCCCTTTCCACACCCTCCCAGCCAATAATTCCACCCCTGATGCCCTCCTCCTTTCTCCCTCCCTTGCCACATCCATCACCATCCAGCAGCTCGTTTCTATAAGTAGCGATCACGCCCCAGCCCTTCTCACCTTTCCTGATATTCTTCCCCGTCAGACCTTACCACCTCCTCGGCCTCCCCCTACTCATCGTTTCAATCACACTAATTGGAATGCTTATCGCACTACTCTCACTAACTTACTCAGTGATGCTGTACCGCCTACTAATATTCCCACTCTATTCGCCCTAATTTCTAAAATAGAGCGAGCTATCCTTACCGCAGATTCTCTTCATATTCCTCGTCACTCCTATCACCCCTCCAAACCTCCTATACCCGCCAAAGCTCTCCGTTTATTGCAGCTAGCTCATGACTACTTTACTGCATATACTCGAACCAAGGACCCTACTACGCTTCAACAACACCGCCGAACTTTACGCCACGTGCGCTCATGTATTAAAGCTATTAAACGTAAAATGTGGATGGACAAGTGTACTGAGCTAGCTGATTATCACGACCCTCGACGTTTTTGGACGACTTTTCGACAACTAACCAAAACTACCAACCCTCTTCCTTGCTACCTTATTACACATCCCCCCAATCATCCACAAACTGACCAAGACAAGGCTAATCTTTTAGCTGACTATTATCAAACTGTGTTTTCCCCCTCCCACGCCCCTAATTTCCATCATCCTCACGAACCCACGATCATTGCTTACTCTGATCCTAACCTCCCTGAACTTCAACCTTCATTCTTTCATTTTTCCCATGTTGATTATACTCATCCATTAAATGCTCCCATTACACCCACTGATATCCGGCTTTTCTTGAAACATCGGAAAAACACCTCCCCTGGCTCAGATACCATCTCATATCGTCATATTCAAGAAGCCCCTCCTATTCTTTTTGATCTTCTTAGCATTATTTACACCTACATTCTCTATACTGGCGCGTACCCCGATCATTGGGGTAACGCCAATCTTCTCTTATTCCTAAAACCTCATAAAATCCCATCTGACATTCGGTCTTATCACCCAATCTCCTTACTCCCTATCCTCAGCAAGATCCTAGAAGGGATTCTGAGTAGGAGACTTTCCTCCTATCTCGACTTTCTAGGTCTTATTCCCATCCTCTCAAGCCGGTTTTCAATCCCATCATTCCCCTCAAGATCACCTCTTTCACATCTCCTCTTCTCTCGATGCCTATCTTCGCCGCCGTAAAACTGCCGCTTTAGTTTGCCTCGATGTGATTAAGGCTCTTGATTCAGTCTGGCATGCTGGGTTGCTTTTTAAGTTATGCCATCTTCCCATTCCTATCACTATCATTCGATTTATTTTCAACTATCTTCAACATCGATCAGCACAGATCCTCATCCGTGGTACCCGTATGACTGCGGACATAGCCCAAGATTCCCCCCTTTAAGACTCTGGCTATCCTTGCACTTACACCTACTACTGTTATTCTTACCCGTTATTTACAGACCTACCTCTCCCTTCTTGAATCCTGGTTCGACGCCTGGCATATTGCTGTAAATCCCACCAAGACCCAATTTATTGTGTTTTGGAAAAAATCCCGCCTCTCTAGACCTCGTCACCGAGTCCTTTTAACGTTCTCTGTTTCAATCTGTATTTGACTATGTTTTGTTTTCAGCATGTACGAGACATACTTCTATGTATGTGTTCCAAAATTCTACTTTTATGTACTCACTCACCGGGCAGAGCTACATGTTTAGCTGGTGGCCCGCCTGCCACTTACCAAGCAGGAATGAAATAACTATTTGAGTAAGAATAAGTTCACCTGCATACACCCCAGCGTCAGTGGGTAGGGTCTGACACATCCCACTCTGATGAGTCTGGTGTCAGACCTAAGACGAAACGCTGGTTAATAGAGCAAATGCCTGAAAAGATATACATCTAATTTTGATCTGATTTTTTATATGCTCTATTGGTGGAAAAATATCTAATTTCCTCCATGGGAACTTAGAACTTCCACTAGCTAATATATTCAATTGAAACACAAAGTGCACTGTTATATCATTATTTGTAGAAGCGTTAATTTTTATCCAGTCCTATTGTTTTGATGTCAGTGGTTGTTGTTGGGAATGATTAGGTTTATGTCTTTCCATTGATAAAGTGAATGAGCCAGCAGAAGTACTTTGCCTGCTTCATCACAATTTACACAGTAGTGTTGTAAGCAGACCTACTCTCTGAGGTATCAGACTGTTGATCAAGATAAATTACTTCAGAGGAGTGGCACTGTCACCAAGGGAACAGCAGTTCGTATCTTGAACAATGTATCTGGGATTTGTAAAATGAAAAATGGAAGTCCCATGGCTATGATCACAATATCAACAATCACAGATTGCTTGCTCCTTTTGGTTTAGGGGTATTGTTAATGACTGGTTTAGATGATACCTGGATAAACAAAACAGAGTTTGTTGAAATACCACATAGGAACAGTAAATGGTATAATGAGGTAGACCACTCTCAGGTTAAGAAAAGTAGGTTGGGGCCTATTCTTTTCTTAATTTATGTAAATTATCTCCTTCACAATATTCAGTACAAACATAATAGTAAATTACTCTGAGCCTACGAGTACAGAAATTACAACAAAGTGAATTCTATGTGAATTAGAAACAAGATTCAATAAATTATTAACTGTGAACTGAAGAAAGATTCAATTTATGGATATTAGGACATCTAATATTCACAGTGAAATGGTTGAAAATGATAACCTTGTAAAGCAAATGCAATTGAAAACATGTAGTCCATAAAATGTTAGGTGCCTATGTAGATAGGGACGCTCACAATGGTTGGGAGTGTTGTGGTACTCCGGTATCTGCAAGCCATTAGGCTCGGCAGTACAAGCTGAGGGCCTTAATGGGCTGTATGTGCTTCAGGGTTGTTTCTTACTTAGATAGAATTGTCACATTGAAAACTCAGAGCTCGTCTTATTTTAAGGGTCTGTCTAAAAGTTGAAAAGAAGTGTAGCGTTTTCTTATATTTTTATTCAGTCATCACTCTCTGCAATAGCTACACATCATATCTGGGCATTTTAAAAGAAGTAAGAATTACAATGAGACGCGTCTCTTACTGTGAGTGTGAAAGAAACTTACTTCCTTGCAGTTGTGGCCACTGTTCATCTTCAAAGCGGTAATCTTCATAGTCAACTCCTCCATATGCAAATAGAAATCTAATAGGTTCACCCAGACCCTTCACAGGGAAGTATGTCATCTTGTATTTTGGAGCCATATCTGTAACAAAAAACAAAGATGAATCAAACTGAATAATATGATGATTTAAGATTCAAACAATAGGTCTCTTTTTAATTCACAAATGTGACATTTAGCTAATCGTAGTGGTTATAAAATTACAGAAGTTAAAAATATTAATTTGAAATAAAATTAAAATTAAAGTCAACCAATATTGTCTATAACTGGTATTCCAAATATCCTTTGTGTGAGCCTGATTGTGATGTGTTTGGATTACACAGGTGCTAGTTCATCTCTTACTGATGCAAACAATATAGAGAAATTCCATGATGAATTAGATGATGTGGTGAACAACATACCAAGCAGGGAAATAACAGTACTCCTTGGCAATTTCAATACAACCACTGATGATGAATTCAGAAATATCATCGGCAAATACAGTATCTCTTTCAAGATTAAATACAGTATCGGCGAAAGAAATGACAGAGGAGAAAGACTTCTCCATTTTTGTATGCAACATCAGTTATATGTGACAAATACTCCTTTTCAACATCATATTCCAAGGTTGAACACATAGCTTTCACCTGGTGATCAAATAGACTTCATATTGGTGAAAACCCACTGGAGATCTCCTGTCATTAATGCTAAAACCCATCCAGGAGCTGACTGTGGAACAGATCACCAACTGCTATTCTCAATCTTTAAACTATGATTCAGGAAAATATATTTTGTGCAGTCCCAGAGAAAGATACTGTATGAAGACAATCTTAAGAAATTTAGAATGGAAATTCCACATGTCCTTCACAGAGTTGTAGAGTCCACAGGAATAACCAAGATGAAGTCTCCTTCCACAACACTGAATACTGGATCAGTGATCATACATGGCAGAAACAGCTCATACTGTCGGTGAAGGTAGACTGACATGTGCCATGAAGACAAACATAACTAACGTTTGTGAAGAAACTGAGACAGACCTTCACCACAAAGATAGGCTGTGGTCAATAGAAGATGCCTATGGGAACAAAATAATAATAATAATAATAATAAAGTATCATTTTAAAACATCTAAAAATTCTGCTGGTTTCTTTAGTTCTGATAGTGTGCATGGCACTCAAATATAAACTCAGGCAAAGGAGTTTGAGGAAGTTGAACAAGTTCTTACAAGAGTACTAACAACTTTCACTGAATATTATAGTAAGAACCATCTGAAACCAAATCCCCAGAAAACTCAGGTCTGTGCTTTCCACATCTGAAACGAACAGGCAAATAAGAACCTGAAAGTTACCTGGGAGGGCACCGAGTTGGATGACAGCTTCCTTGGCGTCACTTTAGACAGGTCTCTAACAAACACTGTCTCAAACAAAGCAAAAACTGTCAGCCCAAAATAACATAATTGGGAAACTGACTGCCGCCATGGCGTATGGAAAGCAAGTGGATGTTGCGCTCAATGATACTGTCGGACTGATCACTGGGTGTCTGAAACCAACACCTATAGACAAGGTGTTTTTCTTTCAAGTAGCTTTACGTTGGACCAACACAGATAGCACTTATGACGATGATGGGACAGGAAGAGGCTAGGCATGGGAAGGAAGTGGCCGTGGCCTTAATTAAGGTACAATCCAGCATTCACCTGTTGTGAAAATGGGAGACCATAGAAACCCATCTTCAGGGCGGCCAACAGTGGGGTTTAAACCCACTATCTCCCAAATACTGGATACTGGCCGCACTTAAGCAACTGCAGTTATCGAGCTCGGTAGACAAGGTTTATTGCTTGGCAGGTATTGCATTATCTGATATTGGGCAGAAAGTAGCTGCAGATGCCGAGAGAAAGAAGGCTGAAATAAATCAGCTACACCCACTCGATGGCCATCTAGGTTGAAATCCAGGAAAAGTTTCCTCAGTTCAACTTGAGCGCTAACTGAACAATTGTGGGAGATCATTGAACATGCGATGATGGAGAGTTAACGAAGGCCGATTCTAGGCAAAAATTATTTAATTTTTTCCCTTTAGTCATGGAATTACTCAGTTGTTCTTTTATAATACATATTCCATTATTTTACACAATTATGTCATATTAAAATTTGAATAACTTCTGACTCAAGTAAATAAATAAATACTCAAATATCAAGCTATCGCAAGTGCCAATACATGTCTCTGTCCATCGGCCGTAACTTGTGGCGCAGTACAGCAACAACTACTGCTATAATATGTACCATTACTAGGGCCCGGATTTTAAAAAAATGCATAATTGCATATGCAAATGCATATTTTGAATGTTGGTGCATATACAGATATACTTTTCTCTTATGTATGTTCGATTATCTAAGATTTCTGAACAAAATTAAAAATCTAATGAATTCTATATATTGTACATCCCCTGGCAACACGAGAAGCCTTCCCTGGTCAAGGAAAGTGCTTTCAGTGTTGCAATACAGGCAGGTAAACAGATAATGATACTTTTTACAACAGCTGTTTCTTTCTTTCTGACATTCCTTTCTCCTTTCAGTAGCCTCCCAAGGTTTGCTTAAACAATTGCGTGCATCTGTTAACTATTGCATTATTTTACCAGATTAAACTGTAAAAGTACCTAAATATAAGAGTTCTAGGATTTTAAAATTAAACAGTGGATATCATGCAACAGTGACGGTGATGTACTGTACTGCCAAGTGTGCGACAAGACAGCATTCGAAAACAATTTCACATCTCAAATCAAAAGAATCAAGTAAGAATATGCAACATCTACTTTTAACCAATGTGAAAACACAGTGTGCAGTTAGTATTGTACATTTTCCACTGATATTTGTAAAGCTTTTGTATGCAGCAACATCCACATCTACGCTTGTTTCTTGTAAAGCATTGTGCTAGTCAAAGGATGACCTTAGGAAAAACTATTTATTTTTACTGCACGCTTCTGTCGTGCATTCGATACAATCTGACATAGAAGGGAACTGTGTCTGGATATCGGTAGATGAAACAACCAATTCGTGTGGTCAATACATTGCGAACTTCATAGACGGTAAATTATGTCCAGAAGAACCTGGCAAACCTCATTTACTTTCATGCAAATTGTTAGAAAAAACCAGCCACGCTACAGTTGCAAGATTTGTTAACGATTCCTTGCGACTTCTGTGGCCTAGTAAACCGGAGAGTGATTGTCACAAAGTGTGCCTGTTAGTCACAGATGCAGCTTCGTATATGTTGAAAGCTGGTCAGTCCCTTCGAGTGTTTTCTCCAAGTCTTATCCATGTCACTTGTTTGGCCCATGAATTGCATCGTATTGCAGAAGAGATACATATCCTCTTTTCATCTGTCAACGAAATAATTTCAAGTGGGAAAAAATTGTTCCTAAAAGCACCGGCTCGTGTACAGTTGTACGAAACTCAGCTGTCTCAGGCTTCTCTTCCACCGGAAACTTCTCGCAAGATGGGGAACTTGGTTAACCGCAGTATCGTTTTACCAGCAGACATTTAATCAAGTGAAAGATGTAGTTAAAAGTGTTAATGATAGTCATACTGCGTGTGTTCGTTATGCAAAGTGCGCATTTGAATCTGAAACCGTATACAAAGATCCGTTTCATCCATGTGCATTATTCATCTTTTGAAGGCGATTAAGGGCCTAGAAACATGTGGTGCACCCCTGCGTGAATCCCTTCAGTTAATTCAAAACACCATTAGTTTTCTAAATGGCGTTCCTGTTGAAACTGGAGGAAAAGTTGGAAGGAAACTCAGTGCGGTGTTGGACTCAAACCCAGGATTCAATCCATAAGCAACTACATAAGTGGAATCAGGCAGTCAGTGCCACTGTACATGTATTGCCCAGTTACGTCCATCGACACTAAATAATCATTTTCAGCGTATACATTAATTCTGTCCGACAACAGGAAAACATTGAAAAACTGTTGATAACCTACTGCCATTCATCATTTTGCAAGGAATGAAATATTTTTATCAATTTAACACTGAGTTGAAATTTAATAATGAGTATGGTAAAAGAATTTTTTTTTATTTTTAGTGCATATTTTCAACACTTAGTGCATATGTGAACCCCACTGTCAGCAGCCCTGAAGATGGTTTTCAGTGCTTTCCCAATTCACACCAAGCAAATGCTTGGGCTGTTCCTTAGTTAACGCCACGGTCGCTTTCTTCCTAGTCTTGTCATATCCTATCGTCGCCATAAGGCCAGTCTTTGTCTGTGCAACGTAAAAAAGAGTACAGGATTAAACTCTGCTTAAGTTTTGCCCTCATTCCGGCAGCACACGACATATTTTATAATTACAAGTAACAACTCTCATTACAGCAGTTACGACACTTATTATATCATATGGGTCATTGCAAAAATTGTCTAGGAACAGTTAAGAAAGCGAGATGAAGATATATTACTGCTATGTATGTACTTATTAAGGTGAGATTAGCAGCAACTTGTATTTGTCCCGGATACTGGAAAGTAACCATTTGTCCCATCCCTACCGTATACTATCATCTGTGCTATAGTGAGTGGTATTCCCTAGCTGTTGTAAGATGCTGCTAAAAGGTGCCCCAGGGGCTCTTAACTCGGGAGTGTGGGTTAGCGACTCTTAGCTGAGTCCTGGCATTGCTTTCATTTACTTGTGCCAGGCTCCTTACTTTCATCAAATAGCTTAACATAATAATATTGGAAACTTGTGCGAGAAATTGGTGACATTGCTTCTGCGTGCCATCTAGTGGTTCCTTGCTATTGCAGTCAGTTGACATGATACACTCAGTAGTCCCAAAGCATACAGGAGACTCAAGGCATATGCAAAAGCTTGATGAAATTTGCAATTGTCTCAAATAGCTTCACATTCAAGGTTGAGTAGACAATATTTCTGCTTCAAAACTATTGTGGTCAAAGTTACACAAAGATTATGATTCCTGTTATTTGTTAACAAGGAGGATCTCATAGGATTGCGCTGAAAACATTTTTCAATCATTGGAGCAAAAGGAGGTAACACTGTAACCTTAAAAGGTGTGCTTCTGATGAATCTAATGCAACAAACTTTCTGTTGACTCATTAATTTTGAAGCAAATGTCAGTAAACAGTGTGAACTAAGTGATAAGAACTGATTATTGCCATGGACTGGACGTGTAGCAAGTTTTCCGTGCTGAATGTAGAATCGTATTGTCATTTTATGATAATGATTGTAGTATGAAAGTAGTCATACTGTAGTTGTAAAATGCTGTTTCCAGATGTGTGTGGGGAAAAGCTGCATCTTCAAGTAGGTTCTAATCACAACGGCAAAAGAAACTAACAGACTTTGTAAAGATAAACGACGAGTGATTGATGGTTTATGATGTGTAATTATGTTTACATTAAGTTATTCTAGTAAAATATGACTAATAAAATGCAAGTAAATCTTCATTCTATAATATGTTCTTTCATTTCAATAAGGAGAATTTACTTTTTAAAGTGAATACTTCAGTTCGGATTAACTGGACTTTCGGATTAATAGGGTTTGGATTAATGGGACTCTAGTGTACTTTAAAACTCTACTGAACATTGTGCATATGAGCTCCAATTATTTGTGACTTAAACTCTAAGGAAGTTCTTTAAAATTCAACGTGTTTTATGACATACGAGTACAGCTCATGTCAACCATTTTGAGTGTATTTTTAAGACAAATTTTAAGTAAAATGTGTGTTAATCCATATACCTTTCTTGTTTCCAAATGATGATGATTCCAAGAGTATCGAAACTGCTCTTCATTTAATAAATGTTACACATTATATAAAGTGTTCAATGGTGGAACATCCCTCGAATGATTCCTATTATATAAGTCAAACATCAACATGGGAATGAAAGTTATAAATTATGACAAAAATGTAATGACGAATTTGTCCCATTTATGGAAGGATTGCTCTTTCTTGTTACCACTGAAAATTATAGTACTATACAGTCTCCCCTATGGAGCTGAGATGTGGACTATTTGTACTACAGGTCTGAAGAAAATTGATTATTTTGAAATGTGGTGCTGGCGAAGAATGTTACACATACTTTGGACAGCATTTCGGACCAATGATTCAATTATAAACCAGCTCAACCTGAGAATCAGATTATAATCAATATGGGAACAGAGAGTTCTACAATTCTTTGGACACACTGAGTGACGTGGGAATGACAGCATAAAAAACTGATCATTCTTGGAAATATTCCTGGCAACAGAGATCGTGGAGAAGTTCCCACTCGATGGTCAAGAACATATCAGTTACTCTGCCATCTAGTAGGCCTAGAGTAATACAGCACATTGATAATAATGTTATTTGCTTTATGTCCCACTAACTACTTTTACAGTTTTTGGAGACGCCGAGGTGCCGGAATTTAGTTCCGCAGGAGTTCTTTTACATGCCAGTAAATCTACTGACACAAGACTGGCGTATATGAGCACCTCCAAATACCACTGGACTGAGCCAGGATTGAACCTGCCAAGTTGGGATCAGAAGGCCAGCGCCTCAACCGTCTGAGCCACTCAGCCCATAGAAATTGACGAACTGGCAGCCAGATGCCATCAAATTAAAATACCGGTGTGCGGTAGCTGAGGCCATATTATTATGAAATGGAATGGCGTTTGGCCTTTAGTACCTGGATTTTCCGACGACATGTTCGGCTCGACAGGTAGGCGACCTGCGCATCGTGATGAGAATGAAATGATGAAGACGACACATACACCCTGCCCCCGTGCCAGGGAAATTAACCAATGATGGTTATGGAGCATTATTATTATAATCATCATCTTCATCAAGAATACAACTTGGTTAAGCCTCTTTGGTGAAGCACGTCTGCCCGAGGACTGCAAAAGTTGGAGACAACAGACCAACAGCCTCTTCAAAGATCACAATCCTCAGAATTAAGGGAACCAGGGCGAGTAAATTATCGAGTGTTGGAACTTCCGTAAGGTTCTGTTGTCCAGAGAATGTACTTCCATTTTTCAACACCATGCACCACACACCTCGTTTGGCCTGTACGAGTAGCTGTTGAGCGCACTGTTGTGTAGGCGCGACACACTGTATTAGAGGGTGAAATATTGTTTATGTGTGAATTGAGTGGTGTTATTAACACGTCATCACACGCCCCCTTATTTTTACATGACAGCACGCCCCACGGCAATTTGCTCACACATGTTATGTATTGTTGTTCTGATTTTGAAACGAAGAAACCAATCCTCAAACGTTAACAACATTATAAGAAAGAGAATTTACTTACCAAAACATCATATTTAGGATTGTAAATCATTATTAGTAATTTAAAATATTTTACAACACGAGAACACGCTATGTTAGCAAACTGCCGCAATTCCAAGGCTGTGACCTGACATCAAAGCACGCCCCGTTAGCAAATTGCCGCATACTATATTTTAGGCATTTTCACATAAGTTGCATTAATACAAGTCCAGTTGAATTAGTAAAATATGAAATATAAACAAATATGATTGATTTAAGAAACATCGTAAGCATATTACTTCTGTCCAACAATCAGCCAGTCTAGTCATTTTCAGCTGGATCCTCCTGTTGGGTTGAGCATCTCGAACACGTTGGCACTGTATGTTCTCGGCAGATGGGAATATCACATGCGCAACAAATAACCATTGTTCTGCTATTTTTCCTTGTAGGGCAGATACCACAGATAGCATATTGACCTGGTTGCAGGGGCCTCTCATGTGGTTGTTGCTGTCTCACTTTAAGAACAGGCTCACGACGTTCAGGTTCTTCCTGAGCGCCTACCGAAATGTTCAGTGCCTCTTCGTTGGGCGGTGGAGTGTGTTGTTTGTTACCAACCTCACACGGTTGTATTATTTCTTCTGCAACACTCTCTTCTGAGTCACTATTAACATGCTCTAAAATATCTGTTTCATCAACGTCACTATAACAAGAAGTATCTTCACCTAATTTACTTGAATGACATTCTGGAACACTGTCCACTAAATCTCTCACTGTAGCTTGTTGTACGTCGTACGGATCCATTTCCAGGTAATGGCGCAAACAATAAAACAGAAATATTGCAACTGTATCATATTAAATATACGCGAGAACTCGCCCGTTAGCAATATGCTAACTAATTGTTGTACGCGATAGCACGCACGTTAGCAATCTGCTCACACAAAGTGACACCACCAACACAAATGTGAACTGACGTAGGGAGGAGACAGCGACGAACTGGATTAGGTTACGGTCGTTATACATAGATGTGGGGGGAGGAATACCTGACTGCCCGCACATTCTTGGAGACAATAAAGGAAGATATTAGGATTATTGTTCAAACGCGGCAAACTGCCGCGGGAGCGTGTGATGACGTGTTAAGTGTAATCATCATTGTGAACATGCCAGGCTGTCAGTCTGGGGTAGTAAAGGAGATGGTAGGCACTGGTTTAGATGTAAGGAAAATTGTGTGAGTGAATGGAACAGGAAAAATCCAAGGAGTGGTAGAATGTTAACTTTTAACAATCATGTGTGTAACATACATTTTAGTGACGACATCCTGATCAAAGTGGGTATCTTCATTATAGATGGAAAAACAGTGGAATTGGTTCGTACAGGTGGAAGTTAACAGAGAACGCTGCGCCATATAATTTTCCAGAAGTACCAAGCTACTTCAGTCTATTTATGTTCCATTGAAAGGAATTCTTTCCTCTACAGCCAACTGTAAGGATGTTGTTGACGACAAGCTGTCATCCTTTGTGCAACAGATAAGATCAGTGGTACGAGATAAAAGACGTAGAAGCAGGGAGGTGAAGGAAAATATTCATGAACAAATAAGGGACACTGTTACACTGACAGATATTGAACAGGGCCTCAGTCCCACAGATCTGTCAGTTAATGATAACAGTTCAGCTAGAGTAGGTGATAATCTCATATATTATTTATGTGGCTACTTGATTCACACAGCGGCAAGGAAACTTGTGCCTTGCAGTGAGTGGCTGAAACCATTAGAATGTGTTTCTGAAACTCAATGTGCCCTTAGTGATGCGAGCGTTCTTTCCAAATTTAGGGACTTTGGCGGTAGTGACTCTAAATGCTCTAAATGCCTCAAATATCCTTCGTTACCCTTCTATGACGTGATGAAACGTGTAGATGCTACAATGCAAGATATGGTGAAAGGAGAAGACATGTTGAGGGGTGATATATTTTCAGACTGTGTGGAGATTATATACGAACTTCCAGTGTTTCAGAATTTATGCTGTTCAGAGGATCATCTGCTATATATTTGCCCAAAATTCTATCCCATTACATTAAGTGCAGATTTATTTTTCGGGCAAAGGAAATATCAAGGAAGGCGCAGTCCAGGTCATTTTTTAAAGCAGGAAGGAAAGTATTGAAAGTTTCTTCCAATTAGAGGTAAGCATTTTTAATTGTGTGTGTCCTGAATTACATGTTTTACAATTTTTTTCTTTAAACAGTACTTTAGTGTGTTACATAGCGCTCCCAATAATAATTGCAATAACCCATTAGTGATAAAGTTATTATTTGTCCTTTATTTGAATTTATCTACATATTTCTACACTTAATAATTAGAGAAACGTGTTCCAACCATCAGAATGTTCATACAAGTATTAGTTTTATTTACACAGGCCGTCCAATATATTGGATGCTATGCACTCAGGTCAGTACAACAATCCATCAATCAATCAATCAATCAATCAATCAATCAATCAATCAATCAATCAATCAATACTGATCTGCATTTAGGGCAGTCGCCCAGGTGGCAGATTCCCTATCTGTTGTTTTTCCTAGCCTTTTCCTAAATGATTTCAAAGAAATTGGAAATTTATTGAACATCTGCCTTGGTAAGTTATTCCAATCCCTAACTCCCCTTCCTATAAATGAATATTTGCCCCAGTTTGTCCTCTTGAATTCCAACTTTATCTTCATATTGTGATCTTTCCTACTTTTATAAACGCCATTCAAACTTATTCGTCTACTAATGTCATTCCACGCCATCTCTCCACTGACAGCTCGGAACATACCACTTAGTCGAGCAGCTCTTCTTCTTTCTCTCAATTCTTCCCAACCCAAACATTCCAACATTTTTGTAACGCTACTCTTTTGTCGGAAATCACCCAGAACAAATCGAAATGCTTTTCTTTGGATTTTTTCCAGTTCTTGAATCAGGTAATCCTGGTGAGGGTCCCATACACTGGAACCATACTCTAGTTGGGGTCATACCAGAGACTTATATGCCCTCTCCTTTACATCCTTACTGCAACCCCTAAACACCCTCATAACCATGTGCAGAGATCTGTACCCTTTATTTACAATCCCATTTATGTGATTACCCCAATGAAGATCTTTCCTTATATTAACCCCTAGATACTTACAATGATCCCCAAAAGGAACTTTCACCCCATCAACGCAGTAATTAAAACTGAGAGGACTTTTCCTATTTGTGAAACTCACAACCTGACTTTTAACCCCGTTTATCAACATACCATTGCCTGCTGTCCATCTCACAACATTTTCGAGGTCACGTTGCAGTTGCTCACAATCTTGTAACTTATTTATCACTCTATAGAGAATAACATCATCCGCAAAAATCCTTACCTCCGATTCCACTCCTTTACTCATATCATTTATATATATAAGAAAATATAAAGGTCCGATAATAATGCCTTGAGGAATTCCCCTCTTAATTATTACAGGGTCAGATAAAGCTTCACCTACTCTAATTCTCTAAGATCTATTTTCTAGAAATATAGCAACCCATTCAGTCACTCTTTTGTCTAGTCCAATTGCACTCATTTTTGCCAGTAATCTCCCATGATCCACCCTATCAAATGCTTTAGACAGGACAATTGCGATACAGTCCATTTGACCTCCAGAATCCAAGATATCTGCTATACCTTGCTGGAATCCTACAAGTTGAGCTTCAGTGGAATAACCTTTCCTAAAACCGAATTGCCTTTTATCGAACCAGTTATTAATTTCACAAACATGTCTAACATAATCAGAAAGAATGCCTTCCCAAAGCTTACATACAATAATGTCAAACTTACTGGCCTGTAATTTTCAGCTTTATGTCTATCACCCTTTCCTTTATACACAGGGGCTACTATAGCAACTCTCCATTCATCTGGTATAGCTCCTCCGACCAAACAATAATCAAATAAGTACTTCAGATATGGTACTATATCCCAACTCATTGTCTTTAGTATATCCCCAGAAATCTGATCAATTCCAGCTGCTTTTCTAGTTTTCAACTTTTGTAAATGTCAGTGTTATCAAATGTAAATTTTATTACTTCTTTGGCCTTAGTCTCCTCCTCTATCTCGACATTATCCTTGTAACCAACAATCTTTACATACTGCTGACTGAATACTTCTGCCTTTTGAAGATCCTCACATACACACTCCCCTTGTTCATTAATTATTCCTGGAATGTCCTTCTTGGAGCCTGTTTCTGCCTTAAAATACCTATATATACCCTTCCATTTTTCACTAAAATTCGTATGACTGCCAATTATGCTTGCCATCATGTTATCCTTAGCTGCCTTCTTTGCTAGATTCAATTTTCTAGTAAGTTCCTTCAATTTCTCCTTACTTCCACAGCCATTTCTAACTCCATTTCTTTCCAGTCTGCACCTCCTTCTTAGTCTCTTCATTTCTCTATTATAATAAGGTGGGTCTTTACCATTCCTTACCACCCTAAATGGTACAAACCTGTTTTTGCATTCTTCAACAATTTCTTTAAACCCACCCCAGAGTCTGTTTACATTTTTATTTACCGTTTTCCTATAGTTACTTTTTAGAAACTGCCTCATGCCTGCTTTATCAGCCATACGTTACTGTCAAATAGTCGTACTGTTAAGACCTTCCTTTCTATCACATTTATTTTTAACTACGACAAAATCAGCTTCATGATCACTAATACCATCTATTACTTCAGTTTCCCTATTGAGCTCATCTGGTTTTATCAGCACCACGTCCAGGATATTTTTCCCTCTGGTTGGTTCCATCACTTTCTGAATCAGCTGTCCTTCCCATATTAACTTATTTGCCATTTGTTGGTCATGCTTCCTGTCGTTCACATTTCCTTCCCAATTGACATCTGGCAAATTCAGATCTCCCGCTACAATCACATTTCTTTCCATGTCGTTTCCCACATAGCTGACTATCCTATCAAATAATTCGGAATCCGCGTCAGTGCTACCCTTTCCTGATCTGTACACTCCAAATATATCAAGTTGCCTATTATCTTTACTTACACCTAGAATTTCATGTGTCTCATCTTTAACTTTTTCATAGCTTACAAATTCTTCTTTCACCAGAATGAACACTCCCTCTCCCACCCTTCCTATCCTATCTCTACGATACACCCTCCAGTGCCGTGATAAAATTTCTGCATCCCTTATATCATTTCTCAGCCATGATTCAACTCCTATTACAATATCTGGTAAATATATATCTATTAAATTACTTAATTCTATTCCTTACCTTACAATACTTATACAGTTCAACACTAACAATTTTATGTCATCCCTACTTGATTTTCAGTTCACTGTTCCCTTATCACCGCTCCCTAGGCCATCCCGTTTCCCTGTTATGTACCTCCCTATTATCCTTCCAAACAAATTTCCTAACTTATACGTACCACTGCGGTTTAAGTGAAGGCCATCTGAGCGCAGATCCCTATCTCCTACCCACCCATTAGGATCTAGAAATTTCACTCCCAGTTTCCCACATACCCACTCCATAGTCTCATTTAAATCCCCAATCACCCTCCAGTCAGTATCCCTTCTACACAGTATTCCACTAATAACAATCTCCGCTTTCTTAAACTTCACCCGTGCTGCATTTACCAGATCCCACACATCTCCAACTATGTTGGTACTTATATCAGCTTGCCTTACGTTGTTGGTACCAACGTGAAACACTACCACCTTCTCCTTCCCCTCCTCCCTCTCTTCTACTTTCCTCAACATCTGCTAACCTAATTCCTGGATAACACTACCCTGGTACCCTTTCTTCCACACACTTTCCCCACGTGTCTAACGATGGAATCCCCCATGACCAGAGCCTCAACCCTACCCACCTCATTCAAGTCAGCCCTATCTTTCCTGACAGCTGCAGAAGCTACTTCCTCCTCCCTTTTCTCCTTTCCAAGACCCTGTTCCACCTGTCTTTTCCTATCCTCTACTCTACATTTTCCTTTCCTACCTTTTCCCTTCCTCCTACTTCCACACATCTCAGCAACAGTTCCCTGTCCCTCATCTTCCCTCTGTTGTTCTACCTGGAGTGACTCGTACCGATTTCGCACAGACACCTGTCCTGAATTCTGATCCTGAATAGAGCCCTAAGCCTGCAATCTCCTTCCCCTTAGAACATTAGACCACCTGTCTTCTACAACTCCTCCCTTTCCTTCCCCTCCCTCTTGTACACCTACTGTAACCTGTACAACAGCAGTTAGTCACCGTTACATTGTACAATAATGTTGCAAGCTAGGCAGCATTACCTTATCCAAACTACACTGTAAAGTGGACCTACAATTTCCACTACAGACTTATCACAATACTGTTTATGCTATTTACATTTATGTATCCACAGAAGCATTTTGGGTGAAGTTCAAACTGGTCAAGCTGATCCACTCTTCGGATGCCACTAGAGGAATTGAACAGCTTTCATTGCAGTACAGACACTTTGTGTATTTTTTTTTACACTGGACCACCTTGATGCACCACTTTATCTCCATCTGTTTGTAATTCGTACCAGCAGTGACAACACCGCTGTCATTCCGGCGCACCAGCGACGCACCACCAAAACTCCTGCAGTCATATGATCTCTTTTTTTTCCTGTCTGCCTTTCTCTGTCTGGTTTTCTTGAAATGTCCCTGTTGCACTCATTCCCTTTGAAGCCAGATGTCTTACCGGTTTCAGGGATATAAAGTAGTTGACAAAGAATATTGCGTGCTCCCTGTTTGAACCAGTTCCTTCCACCTGCATCAGTGTACACTTGCGAGTCCAAATTCTTTCAGCCTTTCATTTTATACTTCACTTGGAAAGGTGAAAGGTATCCGATAGCCACTAGCGGAGGGAGAATTCTAGCGGATCATCTGATGTGTGAGACAGTCAGACCAACTAATGCCAGGGATATTGGAAACAGAGGTCTTATGTACGACTGTATTTTCATATGACAGCTTCCTTTTGAATGGTTTTCTGGTTTTTCAGTTCCATCTGTAGAACTTTCAGTAATATTTCAACTACCACAGGATCTAGCCTATGAAAAACATATTCTCTTGAAGCAATTTTCCCTTCACATTCACTTAGAAGTAGGTTTCTACCAATTTAGATTACCATCTGTCATTATCATCAACCGTTTCACATCCATCATCAAGAAGTTTGATGTGCTACTCCTCTCCAAATGTCGGTTCTTCCTCTAAAATTTCCAATATTTCACTCACCATCAAACAAGTAAGGGAATACAGTAGGAGTAGGAGACAGTAGGACTCCCTGTGCATAGCGTCCGATTTTCAGGACAGCTATACTTACAAAACTCTGTCACATCAACAATGACATAATTGTCACATTTGTGTGTTAGTAGATTCATAGGAGTGTCAATATTATGATGTGTCCCAAAGTATACAATTATTGGAAATATTTGTTAATTCATAAATAAAAATCTTGCCTGTTGCTCAGAAGTACACGTACTATCTTGCCGCCATGCTTGCAATAAGTGTGATTCAACAATGAACGAAGAGGGCCGAACTTGGACATTAAAAACTTCCGGATTGTTGCTATTCATTTCAGCGAGCCCGAAAATTATTGATTCGAAGCTACTTTCGAAGATATATATGACTCACCCCCTCGCCCACCCCCACCCCTAAGCATTCCTGGGGTGTCCTACCCCCACGTGGTTTATCTCCTGATACTAAAAATCCGAAGAGTACAATTCACCTCGCCGACCCCGAAAACTATGTATTCGACACTATTTTTGATTAATTTTATATATCACTCCCTCCTCGCCCCCCCCCCACCCCAAAGGGGGATGAACTTAGACATAAAATATCCGGAATCTCAATCTTCATCTCAGCGACCCCGACAACTATGGATTCGACACTCATTTAGATTATTTTTATATATCACTCTCCCATCGCCCCCTACCATGAAGGGGGGCTAACTTTGGACGTAAAAAAATTCCAGAGTGTGACTATTCATCCTAGCGACCACGAAAAGTATGGGTTCAACACTACTTTTGATGATTTTTGTATCTGTGTCCCCTTGCCCCCCCGCCCCTAAGGTTTCCTGGGCTGTCTTACCCCCACGTGGTTTGTCTCCTGATACTAAAAATCTGGACTTACAATTCACCTCGGCGACGCCGAAAACTATGTATTCGACACTATTTTCCTTTAATTTTATATATTACTCCCCGCTCGCCCCCACCCGAAAGGGGACTGAACTTGGAATTAAAAAAATCCAGTGTCACTATTCATCCCAGCGACCCCAAAAAAGTATGGATTCAACACTATTTTCGTTAATTTGTATATCTGACCCCCCTCACACCCCGCCCGTAAGGGTTCCTGTGCTGTCTTACTCCCACGTGGTTTATCTCCTGATACTAAAAGTCCGTAGTGCACAATTCACCTCGGCGACCCCGAAAACTATGTATTCGACACTATTTTCGTTTATTTTTATACATGCCCCTCACCCCCACCCCAAAAGGGGGCTGAACTTGGACTTTAAAAAACCTGGAGTGTCACTATTCATCTTAGCAACCCCAAAAAGTATGGATTCGACACTATTTTCGTTAATTTGTATATCTGACCCCCTTGTCCCCCCCGCCCCTAAGATTTCCTGGGCTGTCTTATCCCCACGTGGTTTGTCTCCTGATACTAAACATCTTGAGTGTACAATTCACCTCGACGACCCCGAAAACTATGTATTCGACATTATTTTCGTTTAATTTTATATATCACTCCCCCCTCGCCCCGATCCCAAAGGGGGATAAACCTGGACTTATAAAATAACCGGAGTCCCACCATTCATCTCAGCGACCCCGACAACTATGGATTCAACACTATTTTTGATTTTTTTACCTGACCCCTCACCCCCGCCCCTAAGGGGGTAATGGGGCTTACCCCCACAGTGCTCGTCTCCAGATAGCAAAGAATAAGTTTCAAAATTTGATTGAAATTTTTCCAGTGGTTTAGGAGGTGTGTCATTTACACACATACGTCCATCATCAGTCCCCCCCTCGCCCCCCACCCAAATGGGAGCAGAATTTTGACTTTTAAAAAATCGGGAGTGTCACTATTCACCTCAGCGACCCCCAAAACTATGGATTCGACACTATTTTCGATTATTTTTTTGCCTGACCCCCCTAACCCCCACCCCTAAGGGGGTAGTGGTGGCTTACCCCCACAGTGCTCGTCTCCAGATAGCAAATAATATGTGTTCAAAATTTGATTGAAGCTGCTCCAGTGGTTTAGGAGGAGATGTGTCATTTACACATACACACACACATCCGTTTTTATATATAGTAATAAAATAAGATTTGCTCCTGTAGCACCAACACACACCCCAAAAGAAGTCCTTTGTAGAGCCTTGACCCCAATTAGGACTTCTTATCTTCTCCACCCTTCTCACAGTGTCGACGTCCTCTTCCAGTCCTGTGTTTTATTTTTCTATACACTATAACATCATCCACATAAAGCTTTACCGCCTTGCATCACTCACTCTAATTCTCTCTTTCTAGAAATGTAGCCACTCGTTCAAGACCCTTTTTCTATTCCGTTTTCCCTCATGTTCCCCACGATCTACCCTATCAAAAGCCAATAGCGATACAGTCCCTTCGACCTTCTGAATCTAAAATACCTGTTGTGTCTTGCTGGAATCCTACAAGTAGAGCCTCACTGGAATAGCTAATGTTTCCAAAACAGGAACTGCCTTCTAAACCAGTAGTAATTATGCAAATTTGTTTAATATAATCAGAATGAATGCTTTTCCGGAGCTTACAAGCAACACTGGCCTGCAATTATCAGTTTTATGTTTGTCATTCCTTCCTTTGTACACTGGGGCTACTATAGCAATTCTCTAAGCTCTTAAGCAAATCTTATGCTTTTTTTTGGCTTCCGAGTTGCAATTTTGTATCCCCGTCCTCTTAGGAATGTTTGTTCAGAGATCTAGGTAGCATGAGATTCTGCCTGGAAGTGCCTCGCATTTACTCGTTTCAACATGGCGGCCAGCGCTGGGTTTGGCCATCTTGTAAGGAGAACACAATACAGGAATGTCAGTGAAGTGATAAAAATGGTGCATTGCTGTATTCTGAGATGCACTTCAGACACTGCAAAGAAAGAAGAAAATGTAATGTTCGATCTGTTTCCCACCGATCCAAGTTTACTAGAGAACTGGAAAATTTCCGTGTCGAGGCAAGGTCAAAAACTCGGTTCTTTGTGCAGCATCGAAAGTACAAGCATTTCCTGAAATCTGATTTTATTGTTAGCACCACAAAGAAGAGGCTTCTTCCGGATGAAGTACCATCCGTGTTTAGTGATTACCCCACTCAGAAACAAAAATGTGCCAAACGCAGAAGTTATCCTACCCCCAGACCAGTCTCATGTAATATCAGAAATATTTCAAACAATGGCAGCATCACCTACGAAGAAAACTCCTCAATCTTCTAAGAAAGAGTAGGAATTCAAGTATATACTCCACCTCCAAAAGCATCCCGAAGAGCTAAATACAATAGAAGCAGACGGAACATTATTTTGTTAAGGAAGTCAGTTTATAGGTATTAAAAAAATTGTAAGCTAAGACAGAAATTGGAAAAATTAAAGTCTGAGAAGAAGATGAAACTGACAAACTTACAGAAGAAAGTACATGAAATTGAAAAAAGAAGGCCGGTAATGGTAATTTAAAATAACTATTTCTTGCAGAGCAGCTAGAAGCGTACGGAAAAAACATTAAATTTGGTGAGACTACTTTGAAAATATCTATTTTGTGGAACAGAAATGCACCTAATAGTTACGATTTCATTAGATCAATTGGTTGTCTAAAACTTCCTCACAGGAAGACGTTACACTTTGGAGAGACAGAATAACTTCTCTGATTAAACGACGACTGCACTATGAAGTAAGGAATTTGGAAAATCCCGAAGAAAAGATTGGTTCGATCATAGTTGACGAGATACCATTAACGCGAAAGTGTTGTACGATCGTAATATCGACCAGTGCCTTGGCTATTCCGAAGGTTAGCTCGAAGAGACTGGTACCAGCGATTAAGTTGCCAACAGGCTTCTATGTTTCTTGTCCGAGAGCTGTCAACTGCTTTTCGCATACATGTTGCCTTTTGTTTCACGCGCCAACTAACGGGCGCCCAACTACACACTTTGACGAAGTTTGATGAGAACAGACCGCTTTTTCTCAATTTTGACTCGAGCCATATCTTTAAAAAATTGCTCTCACTATTTCTGAACAAGGACTTCACCCATGAGGGGAAAAATAATTTCAAGTAGGCACTTAAAGAAGATGTGTGAAGCACAGAAGGAATTCATTCTGACTCCTGCACGGGGTCTCACCAGAAATGTTCTTTATCCTTCCAATCTGGAGAAAATGAATGTAAGACCGTGCAAATACGTGTTTAAGACACCTGTAATAGCTGCGCTGAAATCTTTACCAGTAGTTGCTCCCGAAATTGTGACGGACCATCAAAATCTTTATAAGACAATTGTATTTCTGGACGGTGTAAGAAAATGACGTGTGCAACACCAAACAATCCTACACCTCTAGAAATACGGACAAAGAAGTATTTACACAAAATGACGATGAGCGATTGATCTGGCTTTCAGAACCCTTTTTGACTTCTATGGAGGAAATTCAAAGACCCGATAAAAAGGAAGAGAGGATTATCCAAGGGACATATGAACCTCTCAGTCTGCTGTGAAGTGTATCAAACATTTACTCTCAGTAGCATTCCATTATGTTCTAAGTAGAAATCTTAGCAGTGACGACATTGAACTCCTGTTTAGCCACCTGCGCAGGAGAGGAGGTTTCAATGATATGTTGGATGCCAGATCTTGCCTTTATACGATCGAAAGCATGCTGAAAACAGGAATGATAAATGCGTCAGTTACTTCCAACATCGAACATCAAGTTTTCCAGAGCTTGTCATAAGCTCATAAGGAATGCGCTTATCCAGAAGGATGTGGAATCTGCCAACCCTGGAGGTTTTGCACGTGTTAGATGAACCCATTGAATGTATTGTTTTATATTTTCATCAATATATAGTACTGACAAATTATGCACTTATGCTATTGGTTTTATCTCAGCTGTTATGTGATTATATTTCAAATTTGACCCATTGTGTGCATTTTGTTATTTTTGTTATTTTTAGAGGTTCCCGTCAGCATGGAACTGTCTTCATTAGCAATGGTTGCCGGCTATTTAGTAAGAATTGCTGAGGAAATCACAAAATATAACTTTTGTTTGTAACAGCTTTCTTCACAAGTACCAGACAGTTCACAAGGTCGAGGAGGACTAGGGTACCCGTCCAGGAAATTAGTTATGTTTTTGAGAATTGTTTTGAAATTCACACAGAATTGCATGAAGTATTTAGGACGCGCAAACCTTGTTAAAAAAGCTCAAATGCCTGATTGTGCCTAAATTTATTGAAGTCTTTAAGCTGCGAGCAAGAAAAACTGTGTGATGTTATTGTATTAGATAATCAGGCATCGAAAGTTACCAATAATCTGCACGAAATTTATAACAGGGCCGAAGACCTTCGATGTTAGGCCCCTTAAAACAACAAGCAAATTTATAAGAAAACCGCTGAACTGGAAAGACTTGAAAATCAAATCGCTAGAGCTGGGTCGGTTCTTCATAATATTATAGACTGACAGGAACGTAATATATTAAGTATTGTGTGATTTAAAAACGTTCATTTTGTGTAATTTTACCCCTTCTTTACAGTATTTTCACGAGTTTATCTGGCAGGGTGCGAAATCGCGGGGGGGGGGAAGGGAGGGATTTCCCCCACCGACAATTTTATTTCAAAGGCCCCCCCCCACTAAAATTGCCCGGGGGATTCTTTCATTATAAAATTATGAGGAAAATGTAGAACACATATAATTTATGACTGAAATTAATGATTTTTACTCTACATATTTTTATGAACACATCAGCAATAATTCAAGTGACAGCCAGACCTTCAGCAATAAAACAACGCAGCAGTGGCAATCCGGACCTGAAACCTATTATTCATGTTTCACTCCGACAAGTCCATCTGAAACCCGGAATATATAAATGACTTGAAGCTCTACTTCTTTGTAAATTTCTCTAAGTACCTAGCTCGAGCTTACACCACTCCTGTACTTCTTGGAGAGGGTGTGTTTCCGATAAGTAGCCAATAGGACAATATTCACTTAAGCAGTGTACAAACCGACAAAATTTTTCAGTCAAAACTTAGCCCTGATAGAGGAAGGTTCCACTAATAAAGCAACAAGTCAGGACAAATCGCGCTTCGTCTGGCCTTTCGTAAGAAAGCGACAGTCTCTCAATACTTCTCAGCTGATTGGAATATGTTCTATTGTTTATCATTCTCGTTATAACAACAAAATTCAAAAGAAAGAGCTACAATCTACATTTGCCTGGGGGGAGGGAGTAATTAAATTACAAGAGAAATTTAAACCCCCTCGTGAAATACTGCCTGAATAAACACTAGTAGTTAAGCCCTATGTCCCTACCTCCCCCCTCCCACCATTTATTTCTGATTTCGCACCGTTATCTGGTGAATATCAACATAATTGTGTTTTTTTTCCAATTAAGAGCATTGTGTTGGTCAGCCCATAAATCTGACATCTAGCAGCGTATTCTGTAACACACCGTGACCCCCATCAGCTGGCCAGCATTTCCAGGCCTTGTATATTACGTAGACTACGGTTTGGCTCACTGCTGACCAAAGGAGCCGCCCTAAGTTTTCAAGTCTGCACATTTATGCGTGCTTCTCGTTATAAATAGTTATCAGCGCATTGAACGGCGACAAGACTGGTTTGAATTTCAGAAGACATGTATAAATAAAAAGTCTTGGATTTGTGAATTTTAATTCAAACTGATACCTATATGCATTTATTTATCAGAAGACCTTCAGCAATATTCTGTAGATGAGGGAACATGTCGGTCGTGCGTATCTAGTCTGTTTTGCCACGTGGAACGATCCTTCACAGAATTTTTGTTAATGTACTTATTTGTAGTGAGCAGTCGGTATGTTGTCACTGCAATAACTAATTTTAACTCCGTAACTAAATGCCGTTAAATATTTGTTGCCTAGAATGCAATGTTCAGAACCAAACATGAGGAATACTTACTGAAACAACGGCGCTGTGATAGAAGTAAGAGCACCAACACAGACTGTTCTCACACCGTAGGGGAAGTGCTGGTTGATAACGCTGGCACGCCCGTGTAAATATCTTTCTGTTATCAGGGCATGATCCGTTTTATTGGTTGCTGAGAGAGGGCTAGTCGAGGCAAATTACGTAAATCCAGTTGGGCCCCTTATGTAAGTTTTGTTACGTAAGATATGATGCCGTAGCACATACAGTATTACATTTGACAACATATTGCGAAACATAAAGAAAACGAGCCTCTCCAATTAACACTGCATCTTGATCACTCAACTTCGCACCTACAAAAAACATTACGACACGGATTTATTTTACAACAAATGAAACCATTTTTATTCTGTTGAAGTGAAACATAAGGGAGGTGTTCGATACAATTCCAACTACTGAGAAATACCTAATTTAAGAAAAGACTAGGTAAACAACGGATAGGGCGAGAGCCCCAAATGCAGAGATAGATTGATTGATTGATTGATTGATTGATTGATTGATTGATTGATTGATTGATTGATTGATTGATTGATTGATTGATTGATTGATTGCGTTAATGCAATGGTTGTTCAAAACAACTATTATTCGTAGAATACTCCTTCTGTCGCGACATAGTATTTTACAGTCCGTTAAAGTGCCCATTCCAATGTAAGATTTCATTTATAAAAGCAGACATCTTGATTTTTGTTATGAAAGGAATTAGAATCATGTAAGCTGTCATTTATTATTATTATTTTAAAAAGCAAAGTCACCTCCGTACAGGCCATAAAGGCCCTTGGAGGAGTGGAAGGTAAAGGCTACCATTGTTCATCTCGGCACGTGATGGGGTAAAGTGGTTAGCTCTATGCCCGGCCGCATTTGCCCCCAGGAATTAACCTGGTACTCATTTTTGGTGTAGGCTGAGTGAATCTCAGGGCCATATGCACCTCCGGAAGTGGAAATCTCGTTTCTTAAATTTTACGACTTCCTGACGGGGATTCGAACCCACGCCCTTCCAGGCGAACCGAGCGCGCCTTTACCGCCTCGGCCAAGCAGCCCCTACTTATTATTATTATTATTATTATTATTATTATTATTATTATTATTATTATTATTATTATTATTATTATTAATATTATTATTGGTTCATGGTATGGGTTGCTGTAGTCGCATCGTAGTTCGTGAACCATGGGCAACGGCTAAGTGGCCTAGTAAGTGGTCCTGAGAGTCGGGACACCAACTGCTACGGAATGGGAGTGGGCTTCTCGGACATATTCTGAGTCATGGCCCTCTTTGTGCTCAGGCGGCTAAGACTATACAATCCACCGGTGGTCCCTAATCCGTTACAGGATATATCCGCAATTGGACTATATGTAAGTAGGGTAGCATCCTGCTTCACAGAATTTACCGAGCTCAGAACATTTTAAGCAAGTGTCGAACCTATGGAAGTAATGGAGCCCCACAATCATTTGACAGGCGAGGGACTCTTTGGAAACAACTTGGCGAATGAAATGGAATTTAATGCGGAGCTATCTATATTAATGTGGATTATGGAAGAAAGAAAGTAGAACTGAGTCAGCAAAGAGGATGCATCTGGATGTGCTAGGAGTAAATGATATTTGTGTAAGGGGAAATAACGAGGAAGAAGTAGGAGATTATAAAAGTGTACTTGACGGGTGTTAAAAAGGGTAGGGCAGAGTATGGGGTAGGACTATTTATCAAGAATACCACTGAACGCAACATAATTTCTGTTAGGCACGTAAATGAGCGAATGATGTTGCTAGAGTTCGCAGTTGGAGGAAATAGGACTACAATTGTCTCAGTGTATTCATCATATGCGGGTGCAGATCAGGAGGAAGTTGACAAGTTTTATGAAGCATTGAGTGACACCGTAGTCAATGCCAGCAGCAAGGATAGGAAAGTGCTAATGGACGATAAGAATGAGAAGCGCTTGCTGGACTTCAGTAGTAGTATGGGTTTAGCAATTACGGATACATTCTTCAAGCATTAGGACCATAAATCAGCTGGAAGGGTTACTTGATATTTTTACCACCCTTCCACTGCTATTCGAAAACTTCTTCTCAAGGGTGAAACGTGATAATTTTGTAAATTTTGTAAATAATCTGTAGAAAACATGTGAAGATTTATATATGTTTGTAGATATATGTACCGTATATTTGTATATATTATTTAATTTAATTATTTAAAATTTAATTTAATTTTCTATTACATAATCTGTAATTGGGACATCCTGTAGGTGATAAATAAATATATTATATTATATTATATTATATTATATTATATTATATTATATTATATTATATTATATTATATTATATTATATTATATTATATTATATTATATTATATTATATTATATAAGGCTATTCACCGCTACACATGGAAGGCTAGGGGTGCCAGAACCATAGTAGACTATAGCTTAACCGACTTCGAATTCAGGAAATCTGTAGGGGTTTTCCGGGTATTTTTCGATGATACAGACAACTATCTGATCTGTAGTGAACTAAGTATCTCTAGCCTTAGGATAGAAAAAGTGAAATCTGTCTGCAAACGAACAAGGGTAGAAAATTTCCAGAACGAGGAAATTAGATAGAGGCACATGGATATGATTAGTGAGAAGTTTCGAACGGTGGACAGTAAGCAGGTTCAGGATATAGAAAGATAATGGGTGTCATACAGGGCTGCTGTAGTAGAAACAGCAAGGGAATGCCTAGGAACAACTGTATGTAAAGATGGGAGAAATGATGGAATGGTGGAATGATGAAGTGAGAGCAACTTGTAAACGTAAAAACAAGGCTTATCAGAAATGGCTCCAAAAAGGACCGATACAGACAGGGGTACGTAGATGAAAGGAACAGAGCGAAACAAATAGTTGTTGAATCCAAAAAGAAGTCGTGGGAAGATTTTGGTAATAACCTGGAAAGACCAGACCAAGCAGCAAGGAAACCTTTCTGGACAGTAATAAAGAATCTTAGGAAGGGAGGGAAAAAGGAAATGAACAGTGTTTTGGGTAATTCAGGTAAACCCATAATAGATCCCAGGGAGTCACTGGACAAGTTGAAGGAATATTTTGAAAATCTTCTCAACGTAGAAGGAAATCTTCCTGGTGGTGTCGCGAACAACCGAGCTCATGGGGATGAGGGAAATGATGTTGGTGAAATTACGCTTGTGGAAGCGGGAAGGATGATAAATAAATTCCAATTTCGTAAAGCAGCAGGAATATATGAAATTAGACCTGAAATGGTGAAGTACAGTAGGAAGGCAGGGATGAAAGAGCTTCATAGAGTAGTAAAATTATCGTGGAGTGTTGGTAAGGCACCTTCAGATTAAACAAAAGCAGTAATTGCACCTATCTAAAAGCAAGGGAACAGGAAGGATTGCAACAACTATCGTGATATCTCATTGATTATTACACCAGGCGAAGTATTCACTGGCATCTTGGAAGGGAGGGTACAATCAGTGGTTGAGAGGGAGTTGGGTGAAAACCAATGTGGTTTCAGACCACAGAGGGGCTGTCAGGGTCAGATTTTCAGTATGCGCCTGTCAATTGAAAAAATGTTACGAGAGGAATGGACAGTTGTGTTTATGTTTCATAGATCTATAGAAAGCATATGACAGGGTACCGAGGGAAAAGATGTTCGCCATACTCGGGGACTATGGAATTAAATGTAGATTATTAAAATCAATCAAAGACATTTATGTTGACAATTGGGCTGCCGTGAGAATTGATGGTAGAATGAGTTCTTGGTTCAGGGTACTTACAGGGGTTAGACAAGGCTGTAATCTCTCACCGTTCTTGTTCGTAGTTTACTTGGATCATCTACTGAAAGGTATAAAGTGACAGGGAGGGATTCAGTTAGGTGGAAATGTAGTAGGCAGTCTGGTTTATGCTGACGACTTGGTCTTAATGGCAGATTGTGCCGAAAGCCTGCGGTCTAATATCTTGGAACTTTGAAATAGGTGCAATGGGTATGGTATGAAAATTAGCCTCTCGAAGACTAAATTGATGTCAGTAGATAAGAAATTCAACAGAATTGAATGTCAGATTGGTGATACAAAACTAGAACAGGTAGATAATTTCAAGTATTTAGGTTGTGTGTTCTCCCAGGATAGTAATAGTGTGCCCTATAATGCCTTCGTCAACGTCAAGCAAATGCTGAGATCTGACCAAGTACATTATAGTGAACAATACGCTCACCACCTGGTGAATCCTTTTGGCACATAGCTTACCTTGCTCGAGAATCCTCTTCATCAGCTCCGGCAGTAACAACAGAAACAAGGGTTTTCGGTTACAAAAGGGGTCAACGTAACAAAATAAATAATTGAAGAGGAATAAAATGAGCAGGGTGTGAACTAACTCGAGCAAAAAAGAAACTAAAACTGAGCTGCACGTTCGCTATACTATACCAATTTATTATAATAATATTTAAACTTCTGTTATAAACCAAATCATCAATGAAATTTACATAATGGAAAATGATGTCATAAAAATATAAATAAGTTCTTGAAGTAAAGAGGCATCTCTTCTGGAGTTAATGGCCTTGTGGAGGAGATTTCTAGCCTCGTGGAAACGGCCGATACTGCAACAGCCAGCATAATGGCTCCGTCAAAGAAAATAAATTAAACCTTAATTCAGTGAATACCCAAATCATATTTACAAAGAAGAGAACATGAATCTATGCCACAGAGTAGTATAATACAGGGATTCGGCCGCCACCGCCACCTCCGGCTCCCAGTGGCCACCTCCACCTCAGCCAGTGGCCTCTTCCAGTACTGCCAACTTAACCTAACTAGCGCGACAGTACTGCCAACTTAACCTAACTAGCGCGAAATTTGAATTTGTAAACAAAGCCACGTGCTTTTTGACAGCTGTCATCGACAACAACGCATCGCTAACCTCAGTTCTGCCATCTTGACGGGCCTAAACCTCAGTAGTGCCAACTTAACCTAACTAGCTCGAGATAAACAAAGCCACGTGCTTTTTGACAACCACGTGCTTTTTGACAGATTTGTAAACAAAGCCACGTGCTTTTTGACAGACAACAACGCATCGCAAACCTCAGTACTGCCATCATGACGGGCCTAAACCTCAGTAGTGCCAACTTAACCTAACTAGCATGAGGTAAACAAAGCCACGTGTTTTTTGACAGCCACGTGCTTTTTGACAGATTTGTAAACAAAGCCACGTGCTTTTTGACAGACAACAACGCATCGCTAACCTCAGTACTGCCATCTTGACGGGAATAAACCTCGGTGGTACCAACTTAACCTAACTAGCGAGAGGTAAACAAAGCCACGTGCTTTTTGACAGCCACATGCTTTTTGACAGCTGCCATCCGCCATCTTTGAGCACCGTGCTGCCCTCTTTCGTCACCTGTCATCGGCAGTGCTGCCATCTTGACGGGTCTAAACCTTAGTGCTACCAACTTAACCTAACTAGCGCGAGGTAAACAAAGCCACGTGTTTTTTGACAGCCGTCATCCGCCATCTTTAATCCATAGAGCACAGTGCTGCCCTCTTTAGCTACTTACCTTTGAAATGTGGTGGCGGATAATTTGAAAAATGCTTTTTGACAGCAGCCATATTGCATCGCAAACCTCAGTGCTGCCCTCTTTAGCTAGATACCTGTGGTAGCAGACAATTCCACGTGACAGCAGCCATCTTTAATCAAGAGAGCACCGTGCTGCCCTCTATGTGGTGGCGGCAAATTGAAAAATTCCACGTGCTCTTGTTTGGAAACAAACTCACGTGCTTTTTTGACAGCTACCATCCACCATCTTTAATCAACAGAGCACAGTGCTGTACTCTTTAGCTAGATACCTTTGAAATGTGGTGGCGGCAATTTGAAAAATTCTATGTGCTCTTGTTGGGAAACAAAGCTACGTGCTTTTTTTGACAGCTGTCATCCGCCATCTTTAATCAATAGAGCACTGTGCTGCTATCATGCGGGCAATTTCGTTAGCTGTCATCCGCCATCTTTAATCCAGAGAGAACAGTGCTGCCCTCTATGTGGTGGCGGCAAATTGAAAAATTCCACGTGCTCTTGTTTGAAAACATACTCACGTGCTTTTTTGACAGCTGTCATCCGCCATCTTTAATCCAGAGAGAACAGTGCTGCCCTCTATGTGGTGGCGGCAAATTGAAAAATTCCACGTGCTCTTGTTTGAAAACATACTCACGTGCTTTTTTGACAGCTGTCATCCGCCATCTTTAATCCAGAGAGAACAGTGCTGCCCTCTATGTGGTGGCGGCAAATTGAAAAATTCCACGTGCTCTTGTTTGAAAACATACTCACATGCTTTTTTGACAGCTGTCATCCGCCATCTTTAATCCAGAGAGAACAGTGCTGCCATCTATGTGGTGGCGGCAAATTGAAAAATTCCACGTGCTCTTGTTTGAAAACATACTCACGTGCTTTTTTGACAGCTGTCATCCGCCATCTTTAATCCAGAGAGAACAGTGCTGCCCTCTATGTGGTGACGGCAAATTCCACGTAGAAACAAAGCCATGTGCAGCTGTCATCCGCCATCTTTAATCACCGTGCTGCCCTGTGACGGCAAATTCCACGTGGAAGCAAAGCCATGTGCAGCTGTCATCCGCCATCTTTAATCACCGTGCTGCCCGGTGACGGCAAATTCCACGTGCTCTTATTTGGAAACAAAGCCATGTGCTTTTTTGACAGCTGTCATCCGCCATCTTTAATCACCGTGCTACACTCTATGTGGTGGCGACAAATTCTAAATGCTTTACAAACCCATGTGCTTTTCTGACAGAGCTGTCATCCACCATCTTTAATCACCGTGCTACCCCGGTGACGGCAAATTCTACGTGCTCTTGTTTAGAAACAAAGCTTTTAATCCAGAGAGAACAGTGCTGCCCTGGTGGCGGCAAATTCCACGTGCTCTTGTTTGGAAACAAAGCTTTTAATCCAGAGAGAACAGTGCTACCCTGGTGGCGGTAAATTCCACGTGCTCTTGTTAGTTCGTGATTTAAAATCTAAGCTAGCTGTAAATCCCCGATTCTCGACAGATTCTTAATCCGAGTTGTCAGGAAGGGCAACCAAGAGCTTAGATACTACTAGTTTTGCATCAGGGAGGACGACTAGTCTTAAAACAAATTCTTGCGATTTAAAATCTTAGTTTTGCGTCAGGAAGGACATCCGGCCGTAAAACAATAGTTCGTGATTTAAAATCTAAGAAGTGCATCTAGCTGTAAATCCCCGATTCCCCGTGTTAGACGTTGTAAAACAGATTCTTAATCCGAGTTGTCAGGAAGGGCAACCGGTCGTAAAACTATGGTGTATGAGGTTAGATACTGCTAGTTTTGCATCAGGAAGGACAACTCAACACATCCATGTGATTTAAACACATTTTTATCCCCAAGAGAATCGAACCCGAGACTACCGGGTGAGAGGCATGCATACTGTAGGCTATAGATTTGTTCTACAGTCCTCGAAGTATCGGCACAGTCATTCTGAGCGAGTTGTGTGGAATGCGCGTGTTAGCTGAAATTGTACACGTATCTTCCGGCTCGACCTTGAGCGAGGACACTGATAAGCGGCTTGTAACTCGCGAACGTCTTCTTAGCTGAGTACCATTCAAGCTCTTAAAACACAGTACTAATTAAGGTTGTAAAATATTCTGAAATAGTCCTCCTCTGTAGTGCAGTAGTTAGCTGCTACCCTCGGAGGTCCGAGTTCGATTCCTGGCTCTGCCACGGAATGTGTAGCATTTAGCCTATGTAAGTTCCTAACGTAAACTATCATGATTGTACGGAGAGGTTAAAACACACACAGTGCCTACTCCTATCGAAAGAACCTGCACGGTACCGGCATGTAGGCTTCTCCTGGTGAAGGAGCTTGCACATGGTTTAACGCCTCCTATCAACAGCCCTTACTTAATGCTGGCTTTTTTGCACACCCCGCCTCACACCATAGTTTTATACGACCGGCTGCCCTTCCTGACTAGGATTTTAAATCGCAGTATACGTGATAAATTTGTTGTAGCGGGTTTTATAACTAGATATCCCGGTACCGATACATAGCCTACTCCACTGAAGAAGCCTGCACAAGGCTTATTGCCTCCATCCGACAAATGAATCAGCATCAACACTCTTGTACTCAAAAAATCATTTTCGAAGGAGTCTGCACAAGGTTTAACGTCCCCATCAACAGCCCTTACTTATTGCTAGCTTTTTTGCACACCCCGCCTCACACCATAGTTTTATACGACCGGCTGCCCTTCCTGACTAGGATTTTAAATCGCAGTATACGTGATAAATTTGTTGTAGCGGGTTTTATAACTAGATATCCCGGTACCGATACATAGCCTACTCCACTGAAGAAGCCTGCACAAGGCTTATTGCCTCCATCCGACAAATGAATCAGCATCAACACACTTGTACTCAAAAAAATCATTTTCGAAGGAGTCTGCACAAGGTTTAACGTCCCCATCAACAGCCCTTACTTATTGCTAGCTTTTTTTGCACACCCCGCCTCACACCATAGTTTTATACGACCGGCTGCCCTTCCCGACTAGGATTTTAAATCGATATCCCGACATAGCCTACTCCTACCGAAGAAGGCAGCTTAACGCCTCCATCCAACAAATGAATCACACTCAAACACTCTTCAATCATTCTCGCTACTTCGGAAGATAGCGGGTTCGAACTGGAAGCCGTAAATGCTAGGCGAGGGGCCTGCGCGATCGTCATTACATGATCTAGCTTTAGCTCAATACCTACAGGTAAGGAATACCGCGTATGTACCCTCGAGAAGTCGAGGATCACACGCTAACTTTCCAAGGATCGAACTCTTAAATTCTGACACCTCGGCGTCAACAGGAGGTTCGATTCCGGCTTAAATACGTCAGCCTGCGGGACTATAGGTGGGAGCTCTTGTTGCATTCGTTCCGACTGTACCGCAGTTGTCACCTCAGCGATTTTTCCACATCCGCTTGGTAACAAGCAGAATATTTAGCCGCAGCAGTCTGCGTGAAGTGCTCACAGTTCTCTGTATGCGTTTATCACGTACACACACATCTCCCGTCTGCTGTGAATATTATTCTTCAGCCTTTATCTTAAGGTAAGCTAGAACTGTTAGTTACTGTCTGCAAAGCAACTTCTACGCTGGACATCTACATTCATATATGTTTGTTCTTTTCTTTTTTAGGTACCGTTCGAGTTACAGGCTTGAAAGTACGCATTTTATTCATCCGAGTAACAGTCTGCAGCACGTGCATTTTTTTAAAAGGTATGTTTTCGAACTTTGAGTTTTAAAGATAACTAGGCTAGCTGATACACCCTACACTGCATTCATATATGTTTGTTCTTTTCTTTTTTAGGTACCGTTCGAGTTTCAGGCTTGAACGCACGCATTTTATTCATCCGAGTAACAGTTTGCAGCGCGAAGATTTTAAGGTATGTCTGACCTCTATTCGTTGAAACTTGGTTTCTTCTAAAACATCGTAACTTTAGTCTATTGATAAATAGTTGTTCTCTTTAATCCTCACGCTATAGACGAGGTGCGTACATAGCTATGTCTGCCCTCAACAGGCTGAAACTTGGTTTCTTCCGTAACTTTAAGCTATTCATAAATAATTGTTCTCTTCAACCTACATACTATAGACGTGGTATAATTTCAAACACGCACACATAGCTATGTCTGCCCTCAACAGGTTGAAAGTTGGTTTCTTCCGAACATCGTAACTTTAAGCTAATCATAAATAGTTGTTCTCTTTAATCAACATACTATAGACGTGGTATGATTTCAAACACGTACACATAGCTATGTCTGCCCTCAACGGGCTGAAACTTGGTTTCTTCTGTAACTTTAAGCTATTCATAAATAGTTGTTCTCTTTAATCTACATACTATAGACGTGGTATAATTTCAAACACGCACACATAGCTATGTCTGCCCTCAACAGGTTGAAAGTTGGTTTCTTCCGAACATCGTAACTTTAAGCTAATCATAAATAGTTGTTCTCTTTAATCTACATACTATAGACGTGGTATAATTTCAAACACGCACACATAGCTATGTCCGTCCTCAACAGGCTTAAACTTGGTTTCTTCCGTAACTTTAAGCTATTCATAAATAATTGTTCTCTTCAACCTACATACTATAGACGAGGTGCGTACATAGCTATGTCCGTCCTCAACAGGCTGAAACTTGGTTTCTTCCGTAACTTTAGTCTATTGATAAATAGTTGTTCTCTTTAATCTACATACTATAGACGTAGTATAATTTCAAACACGCACACATAGCTATGTCTGCCCTCAACAGGTTGAAAGTTGGTTTCTTCCGAACATCGTAACTTTAAGCTAATCATAAATAGTTGTTCTCTTTAATCAACATACTATAGACGTGGTATGATTTCAAACACGTACACATAGCTATGTCTGCCCTCAACGGGTTGAAACTTGGTTTCTTCCGAACATCGTAACTTTAGTCTATTGATAAATAGTTGTTCTCTTTAATCTACATACTATAGACGAGGTGCGTACATAGCTATGTCCGTCCTCAACAGGCTTATACTTGGTTTCTTCCGTAACTTTAGTCTATTGATAAATAGCTGTTCTCTTTAATCTACATACTATAGACGTGGTATAATTTCAAACACGCACACATAGCTATGTCTGCCCTCAACAGGTTGAAAGTTGGTTTCTTCCGAACATCGTAACTTTAAGCTAATCATAAATAGTTGTTCTCTTTAATCAACATACTATAGACGTGGTATAATTTCAAACACGCACACGTAGCTATGTCTGTCCTCAACAGGTTGAAACTTGGTTTCTTCCGAACATCGTAACTTTAGTCGTTCTCTTCAATCCTCATGCTATAGGCCTAACTCACAGCCATGTCCAACCTCTATAGGTTGAACATCGCAACTTTAGGCTAATCTCTATTGGTGGTTCTCTTTTCAGAACTTGTTGCATACGCTGTTCACCTAAACACTTTATTCGAAGAAAGAGAAGACACTATGTTCCCATGCGAGCTGTGTAAGGCAATGTTCACAAGACGTGACAGCCTTGCACGCCATGTAAAAACAAAACATCATCAGCTATCTGCTTGCGACTATAACCCTACTATGTTCCCCTGCGAACAGTGTAAGGCAACGTTCGCAAGACAGGATAACCTCGCACATCATATAAAATCAAAACACCCTAGCATAACATCTGATTTATGTGATGTTTGCGGGCTGTACTTCGCTAATGTAGAGCAATACCAGGCTCACTTAGCAGAGGTACATCAAATATCTACTTGCCCTCAGGTAGTAGTAGGGAAAAAGCGTGCAGCTACTGATGTAGCTGTAGAAAGTACTAGTAGTAAAAAACCTAGGAAAAATGAACTTCAAACTATTCACTGCGAGCACTGTAACACTGATGTACCATCTTCGCATTTTCAGGGACACTTACGGAGTAATGCGCATAAAAATAATGCGTGTAGAAGTGGTAGTAACGCAAACATCGAGGAAATTAATACAGCATTTAAAAGTAGGATTGCTAGTTACCGAATTCGCACCAGTCAAAAGTTTCAGAGCACTTCAAACTTTTTAAATTGCGTTCAACCGGATGTACAACAGCTTCTTGCTAAATCTTTGTCCAATCATAGTTTATTTAAAGTTAATTTTGAACTTTTCGCCTTGTTCATTAAAAGCACGGATGAATCCGAAATAACGGACATTAAATCATTTAATACGAAGAATTTTGTCATAAATGAGTCGACTAATTTTGGTGATGTACTTAGGAATGTCTCTAACATTATTTCAACTAAGAGCGAGGAATTTCAGGAAAAGGAATCAGGGTGGGCTTTAGTTGAGATAATGTATCTAGAAGTTAACATCAATAAGTACAATCCTATGCGTGGATCTTCGCACATCGAGCTGCCGACATGGATTCAGCAAAGAAAAGCTGTTGTAAACATCCAAAACAATGACGAAGCATGTTTTGCATGGGCGGTGATGTCAGCTTTAAATCCTGTGAAACGGAATGTAGCGAATAGAACATCATCCTATCCACACTATTCAACGCAGCTAAATTTCGATAGTATAGAATTTCCTGTGCAGATAAAGGATATTAAGCGCTTTGAGGAACTAAATAACATTAGTATTAATGTGTATGGTGTAGAGAAAAAGTCTGTAGTAGGTCCTCTGTATTATACATGTCATAAGAAGAGTACTCACGTTAATTTACTCTATATTGAAAACAGTGAGAATAGCCACTTTTGCTGGATTAAAAATCTGAGTAGACTTGTTGGCAGTCAGTTGTCAAACAGGTGTAACAAAAAGTGGCTATGTGATGGATGCTGGCAGTATTTCAGAAATGAAGATCAGTTAACGAAGCATTCCAAGAATGACTGCAATCATGTACGTACAGAGATACCTACTACAGGCAATAATGTTTTAAAATTTACAAATTTTCACAAGCAGATGTGGGTACCGTTCGTGATTTATGCAGACTTTGAAGCCATCCTCACGCCATGCAACACATGCTCACCTAATCCTGACAACTCTTTCACTAATACTACGCACATGCATGTCCCGTATAGCTTCGCGTATTACATCAAGTGTAGTTACGATAGTACGCTTAACAAGTTAGAGCTGTATCGAGGACATGATGCTGCTAAAGTATTTTTAGAAAGAATTGAAAGTGATGCAGTTCGTCTCGGTCGTATTCTGAATAGTAATATTCCTATGAAGCCACTCACCGAAATTCAGTTAAATGATCATGAACGTGCTACAAAGTGTAGCATTTGTGATGGGGAATTTTCCGAAAATGACCCTAAAGTTTTTGATCATGATCATTTAACTGGTTTCTACAGATGTGCCGCTCATTATAGCTGTAATCTTAAGTATAGAGTTCCTAAATTTATCCCTGTAATTTTTCATAACTTATCTGGTTACGACTCTCATTTCATCATTTCACAATTTGGAGCTTCGGATGAAAAAGTAGATATAATCCCTCAGAATAAAGAGCGGTACATTGCGTTTGCAAAGTCTGTAAAAGTAGATGCTGAGCATTCTATAAAACTGAGATTCCTTGACTCGTTTCGCTTTATGGCGAGTAGCCTCGATAAACTTTCTAGTCATTTACAGCCTGAACAATTTACGGAAATTCGACGCGTTTTCCCTGAAGAAGCGCAGTTTAATTTACTTCGGCGTAAGGGTGTTTTTTGTTACGAATATCTCGACTGCTTAGACCGCCTCGAAGAACGTGCCTTACCATCGAAACAATCCTTTTACAGCTCGCTGAATTCAGCAGATATTAGTGATGATGACTATTTACATGCACAACATATCTGGGAGCAGTTCCACATTCAAACGCTGGGTGAATACTCCGATTTATATTTAAAGACAGATGTACTTTTGTTAGCTGATGTTTTTGAAAATTTTCGCTGTGTTTGCATGAACACCTACAGCCTTGACCCATGTCAGTATTTTACTGCACCTGGGTTAAGTTGGGACGCGATGTTGAAACACACGCGTGTGAATTTGGAGCTGCTAACCGATATTGATATGGTGCACTTTATAAAAGCATCCATTCGAGGCGGTCTGAGTCAGTGCAGCGGCCGGTATTCGAGGGCTAATAATAAGTACATGCCGAGTTTCGATTCCAGTCAGGAATCTCGGTATATCGTTTACCTCGATGCTAATAATCAGTATGGGTGGGCGATGAGTCAGCATCTACCGGTGAGTGGTTTCCGCTGGCTGACGCAGTGCGAAATTGATGCTTTACAGCTACACGTCCTAGGTGATGAAGCTGATAAAGATTATTTCCTCGAAGTTGACTTACAGTATCCTAAAGAGTTACACACTTCTCATAATGACCTACCGTTCTGCCCTGAAAATATGAAGTCCCCGTACATTGCATCAACGACGAAAATGCTCATTGCTAATTTATGCGATAAATCTAAGTATATCATTCATTACCGAAATTTAAAACAGTGTTTGCAGCATGGTTTGAAGTTATCCAAAATTCATCGCGTACTAGAATTTAATCAGTCACCGTGGCTAAAGCCATATATCGATCTGAACAATAATTTAAGAACGAATGCGGTTAACGAGTTTGAAAAAGATTTCTACAAGCTCATGAATAATAGTGTGTTTGGTAAGACTATGGAGAATGTTGACAAACGCGTTGATGTAAAATTGATTACAAACTGGGATAATATTAAGAAAAGGTATGGTGCTAACTATTTAATAAGTAAACCAAATTTCCACAGCTGCACCATCATACACGAGAATTTAGTTATTATACAGATGAATCGTGTCAAGGTTAAGTATGACAAACCTACCTACGTCGGCTTCACAGTACTTGAATTGGCTAAAACACTCATGTATGAATTCCATTACGATTATATGATGAAGAAGTACGCGCATAATGCGCAATTGCTCTACACAGATACCGATTCGTTTATTTATCAAATCAAAACTGATGACTATTACAATGATATAAAGCCTGACTTGGGTAGGTTTGATACGAGTAACTATCCTGCAGATAATCAAGATCATCTACCGCTAGTGAACAAAAAGGTTCTAGGTAAAATGAAAGATGAATGTGCTGGGAATATTATCGATTCATTTGTAGGTACTAAATCCAAGTCATATTGCATAAAACTCTTAAATGAATTACAAATAAAGAGATTGAAGGGGGTTAAAAAGAATGTCGTTCAGAATCAGCTAAGTTTTGAAAACTATAACAATTGCATTAAAAGTAATCCACCTGTTTTGCATAAGCAAATGTCTGTCATTAGAAGCAAGAAGCACCAGTTGTACACTCATTTAATTAGTAAGGTAGCCCTTAATAGCGATGATTGTAAACGGTTTGTCATTCCAAATTCTACCAACACGCTAGCCTGGGGGCATAGTAGTATTGATAAGTACTACTTTACATAAACATTATGCTAGAGGTGTGTGTACTTACGTTACGCTGTCTTACATCACAATTCGGGAGAGGAACGCTGGTACGGCAAGTCTAAACTTGTACATTCAAGAATTGCATCGAGAAGTACGCTAGGGTGAAATGATTCGAGATAAAACTTGTACATACAAGATGTAAATAAATAATGTAGAATTGGCATATTCTTTTATTTTAGGTTAGGTATCACCTTCCTCCCGCTCCTTATTTGCAGGATAGAGTTTTTGTTTATTACTCATAGAAGAAAGAAGGTGATGAGCAGTTTCGTGAGTATAGTTCGGTAAGTATCTCGAGAGCAGAATTTTTTTTTTGTCAAAAAAGCACATAGCTTTGTAAAGCACGTAGAATTTGCCACCACCGGGGCAGCACGGTGATTAAAGATAGTGGATGACAGCTCTGTCAGAAAAGCACATGGGTTTGTAAAGCATTTAGAATTTGTCGCCACCACATAGAGTGTAGCACGGTGATTAAAGATGGCGGATGACAGCTGTCAAAAAAGCACATGGCTTTGTTTCCACGTGGAATTTGCCGTCACCGGGCAGCATGGTGATTAAAGATGGCGGATGACAGCTGCACATGGCTTTGTTTCTACGTGGAATTTGCCGTCACCGGGCAGCACGGTGATTAAAGATGGTGGATGACAGCTGTCAAAAAAGCACATGAGTATGTTTTCAAACAAGAGCACGTAGAATTTTTCAATTTGCCGCCACCACATAGAGGGCAGCACTGTTCTCAAAGATGGCGGATGACAGCTGTCAAAAAAGCACGTGAGTATGTTTTCAAACAAGAGCACGTGGAATTTTTCAATTTGCCGCCACCACATAGAGGGCAGCACTGTTCTCAAAGATGGTGGATGACAGCTGTCAAAAAAGCACGTGAGTATGTTTTCAAACAAGAGCACGTGGAATTTGCCGCCACCACATAGAGGGCAGCACGGTGTTTAAAGATGGCGGATGACAGCTGTCAAAAAAGCACATGGCTTTGTTTCCAAATAAGAGCACGTGGAATTTTTCAATTTGCCGCCACCGGGCAGCACGGTGATTAAAGATGGCGGATGACAGCTGCACATGGCTTTGTTTCCACGTGGAATTTGCCGTCACCATATAGAGGGCAGCACTGTTCTCTCTGGATTAAAGATGGCGGATGACAGCTGTCAGAAAAGCACATAGGTTTGTAAAGCACATGGAATTTACCGCCACCACAGAGTGCAGCACTGTTCTCTCTGGATTAAAGATGGCGGATGACAGCTAACGAAATTGCCCGCAGCACAGTGCTCTATTGATTAAAGATGGCGGATGACAGCTGTCAAAAAAGCACGTGGCTTTGTTTCCCAACAAGAGCACATAGAATTTTTCAAATTGCCGCCACCACATTTCAAAGGTATCTAGCTAAAGAGTGCAGCACTGTGCTCTGTTGATTAAAGATGGCAGATGACAGCTGTCAAAAAAAAAAGCATGTGAGTTTGTTTCCAAACAAGAGCACGTGGAATTTGCCGCCACCACATAGAGGGCAGCACGGTGCTCTCTTGATTAAAGATGGTTGCTGTCACGTGGAATTGTCTGCTACCACAGGTATCTAGCTAAAGAGGGCAGCACTGAGGTTTGCGATGCAATATGGCTGCTGTCAAAAAAGCATTTTTCAAATTATCCGCCACCACATTTCAAAGGTAAGTAGCTAAAGAGGGCAGCACTGTGCTCAAAGATGGCGGATGACAGCTGCACGTGGCTTTGTTTACCTCGCGCTAGTTAGGTTAAGTTGGTAGCACTAAGGTTTAGACCCGTCAAGATGGCAGCACTGTCGATGACAGGTGACGAATTTTGCAGCTACTGCGATATAGAGGGCAGCACAGTGCTTTGTGGTTTAAAGATGGCGGATGACAGCTGTCAAAACAGCACGTGGCTGTCAAAAAGCACGTGGCTTTGTTTACCTCGCGCTAGTGAGGTTAAGTTGGTACCACTAAGGTTTAGGTCCATCAAGAGAGCAGTACTGAGGTTTGCGATGCGTTGTTGTCTGTCAAAAAGCACGTGGCTTTGTTTACAAATCTGTCAAAAAGCACGTGGCTGTCAAAAAACACGTGGCTTTGTTTACCTCACGCTAGTGAGGTTAAGTTGGCACTAGTGAGGTTTAGGCCCGTCAAGATGGCAGCAGTGAGGTTAGCGATGCGTTGTTGTCGATGACAGCTGTCAAAAAGCACGTGGCTTTGTTTACAAATTCAAATTTCGCGCTAGTTAGGTTAAGTTGGCAGTACTGTCGCGCTAGTTAGGTTAAGTTGGCAGTACTGGAAGAGGCCACTGGCTGAGGTGGAGGTGGCCACTGGGAGCCGGAGGTGGCGGTGGCGCCAGAACCATCCAATTATACTACTCCACAGTACTCACGATTAATATGAGCTCAAAACTAAGCATGCAATACACCTTCTACCGTCTGGAAATCGAGCACAGGACTATCCCCAAATCCAACGACAACATGACTTCAAGTACGATAAAAAAAACATTATTGACATTATGCCGACATATATGAATAGTTACATACATCTTTAAATGATACACGTAAACGTGTATAGAATTTTATCTTCCAGACCACAGTATTAAAAGGTCACTGCTCTCCTTTTCCCTTGACAGACACTGCATTGTTCCTCCCTGCATACTTTCGTGTCGTGACGTCAGAACGACCTACTTTTTGTACTTCAACACACCCCCTTTCCTTTGTATAAACTGAGCGGCCATGTCCTACAACCATAAATCTCTCTCACGGTCGACAACTTGTAATCAGAGCTGAGGGACGACTCTCCCTCGTTTCGGCCCATTGATCTACCCTTCATTTTGCCCTCTTATTATATAATAATTACTACATGCCAATTTATTCCTTAGAGTTCACAATTCAACACTCTATTCCATTTATGACTTAAATACAACTGGCCCATATATTAACTTACAATGGTGCACTAACTGGCACATTCATACTAATACATACTGGCGCTCTTGCTGGCACACGAATTATCACATTACCACTTAAGCCTTTATTACTCATGCTATTTATGGGCCTTATCTCTATACTCTGGGCATAACAAACATATTCCTCATCTCTTGTGGGCTTCTCAAGACATGACCCGCTCACTTCGATACGCCAGTCCGAGTATTTTAAAGAAATATAGAAGATCTTATGCTTTTCTTCGTCTCACAAATTAACACTACAGTCTACCATGCTAGTACCTGACAACTTGTTCTGGTTAGACTCATATGCGACTGCGTAAGTCATGGATAAATGAAGTACACGAGCTTAATTTCCCTATATTGAAACATTGTATCTATTCAATACTGACACTAACGAAAATAAATGAGAACAAAAACATGCAAACATTAAATATCCAACTAAGCCTGAGTCCCGGGCATAAATTATATTTTCATGTGTCCTTAGACACCTACTTATTTACATTTTGGTGGAAGGTCTAATTTATCTGCTGCTGACCTAACCATTCTCTGATTGCTGCATGCTAATAACTAGAATTGTCTGACCTGTGTCATTGATAGCATCTGAACAGTTCCCCAATGGACATTGCTAACTTAAGCCATCATGTTAACAATGTGGGCAGGCGACAGCAATCGTAGTTGGATGACTGATGACATCCTGGTCTGCTGTGACGTTCAACTGCAACTCGTTCAGGTGACTCGATCGCCGCCTCCTCGATATGGTCGATGTGCTGATTGGACGTCGCTGATGGTCCACGGTCGTACCTCAATGCCGTGAAGGATGTTCTATAGCTTCGCTCCAAATTACTGCCTCAACGTGATGGATGACCATCGTCCGGTCCACACATGATGTAAGGGAAACTGTAAGGAAAACCATATTAGAATGTGTTCTTACTTCGATGCCTAGGTCTCCCCTCCAGCCTTTAGTTTAATCCCGTAATATCAGGACTCATTCTTAGCATTATCCTTCTAGACACTTGCCAGCAGAACTTTACTTTACTCTTGACCGATATTTATACTGACTGAATTGAATTAACATCCACCCTCCGAGCCTACATTAGCATGTAACATTAGTTTAGAACAATGTTAGCCTCAGATTATGCTAGGCGACTTTGCGTGAACAAATTACTAGCAGAGAAATGATCTCATAGAAAATCAGGTCAATACTTGCTGCTCAAAGTTCTTATCTATATTACAAATGGTTGTTACAAGTCCATAGGACAAAGTAGACTTTGACTGCGATGCTCGTAGACAAAGGTAATCTTTTTGCTTCGCTGCGTCGCTACGTGACAGACACTTTCTTGACAGCGATACACACAGTAAATGACGCTCGCACCCTCGGCGGCCGTATATATTAGCGATCGCGCACCCACGCTACAGAGCTCTACGTGTGTGGGCCCTTGGGAGCGTACCCGCGAAGAGGAAAATTCTCCCATGGTATGCCGCGTGATTACTCATTCCCTTACTGTGATTGCAATTAGTGTCATGTGGCATATCAAAATTTTCAGAAAAATATGCTCATTGCCATTATTACATCCAATACTCTATATTCCTCTTGTGGGCGGAGATATTGAATAAATTCATTTCTCTCCAAAATAAACTTCCCCGCGGCTCTCACGGAGTAGTTCGCGTCCCCAGGCTGAAAGTGAAGAGGTTCGCTTAGGATAATAAATTTTAATAAGCATCTTGGGAACTTCAGCTCACTTCTGATACTAAGTTCTCTTGAAAATCTCGCAATGTAAGACACTACTGCACATTAAAATGCCATCTAATATCCATTCTTTGTGGTATCATATGATTACCATAATTATCATTACATCAACGTTCTTTGACCATGAACAGAATGGTTCAATATAGTAAGTGAGATTGAATCAAGGTGCAGTAAAGCTAATGCAGTGAGCTCGCAGTTGCGATCAGCAGTATTCTGTTAGAAGGAAGTTAGCTCCCGGACGAAACTATTTTTACATCGGTCTGTTTTCAGACCAACTTTGCTTTACGGGAGCGAAAGCTGGGTGGTCTCAGGATATCTTGTTCATAAGTTAGAAGTAACAGACGTGAAAGTAGCGAGAATTAATGCTGGTACAAACAGGTTAGAACAATGGCAGGAGGGTAGTCGGAATGAGTGAAGATAAAGGCTAATTTAGGAATAAACTCGACGGATGAAACTGTACGCATGAACCGCCTTCGATGGTGGGGTCATGTGAGGCGAATGGAGGAGGATAGGTTGCCTAGAAGAATAATGGACTCTTAAGGAGGGTAAGAGAAGTAAAGACGACGGTTAGACTCAGTTTCCAAGGATTTAAAGATAAGAGGTGTAGAACTAAATGAGGTCACTCCTTTCGTTGCAAATAGAGGATTGTGGTGACGTTTGGTTGTTTCAGCACTACCAAGTAGTTCCAGTGTTCCTCAATTCGTATATAGCATCCAGCCATTAGAGTAGTAGTAGCAGCGAATTCTCTCAATATTGGAAGACGTTCAACAAATAACTCAATCAATTCTTCTTGTTCCAATAGGCTTGTCCGACCACTCTGCTCTGTACTGTGGTTGAAGCTTCCCAGTTGTTTGCTTTGTCTCTGTTGAACTTACGTTTGCGTTTTTGAGATCCTTTCAAAGTTCGTTAAGCCACGGCGTTGAGTTCTTAAGTGGGGTTACATAATCTATTATCCTTTTGTCAATCAATTTTCTGGTAATATAGTGAGATGACCGAAGAATTTCATTCGTCTTTTTCTAATGCCACTTCCGTTGTTTGAGAACTTTTCGGGTTATTGTAACCGTAACCGTCTTGCTTCTATTGATGTACCTCTCTTCTGTTTTCTGGTGTGTGTCAGTGTTTTACTTACGTAAAGGACTGTTGATTTTATGACTTGCTGTAATGTCGAATTTTTGTATGTCTTGACATGGATTCTTTTGTTGTACATGTTTTGGACTAGGCGCAATGCTTTATTTAATTTTTTGGAGACGAGTTTGTTGTAAGATCTTTTCAAGGCCTCCGGTTCGATAAATTCTCCGAGGTATTTAAAGTAAGGGACCCTCTCAATTTTACCATATTTTGTTCTCAGGCTCTTGATATATGAACATGAGAATTTAGTTTTCTTAGAACGATATCTGTAGTCCCACCTTTTCTGCACTTTCTTTAAGTACCTCGAGCTGTTTAATGGCATCCTCCTCATCCTCTGTTAATATCGCCAGATCATCTGCGAAAGCGAGGTACGGTATGCAGATGTCAACTTTGGGAAAGCCCGGTCGGAGGGGCTTCCAAAACTCACATTTCTTGAGTTCTTTCCCCCATTCTTCCCTAACCATTTCTAGGAGGACGATGACAGAATAGGAGAGAGTCCATCACCTTGTCTCACGCCTCTTTGAATGTCGAAAGATTCTTATTACTAGCTGCAGTACCTGTCGTTGATGTGCAGAGTTACCTAGCACTCCACGTACTTTCCGTCAGTATTCAGGCAGGCAGGGACAGAGTGGCAGCAGACATCACAGCAATGTTGTCATCTAATGTCCCACTTCTTTCATGACTCCCTCTATCAAGTGACCGTTCTTTTCGATTTATTCTCATCTTTTATAACCATCTTCACAGTTTTCCTTCTCGATATGGGACGATAAGCACGCGCTTTACATGTTAAGACCACCGTGACAAAAATCGTCGTCAGTTAACACGAGTGAACAATATTTGCATATCAGCAATGCTCGGCGTTGAAATGGACCAAGTCGGTACGGTAAAACTGTATAACAGATAAAAACTCTATTCTCTATAACATTTGTTATGTAATACTTTTCTATAGGACCAGTAACATAAATATTTTAAGAATACAGTTTAGCGTCTTAACCTAACCTTCCATTTCATCCAGGTGAATAAAATTATGTATAGCCTAAACCGTAGTGCCTTATTTCCTGACTTTGCATATCGATTTTCATTAAACTATGTTCAGCCATTCTCTCGTCGTTAGGCGTGTATATGGACTTAGGAACAACAATCGAAATTCACGAATATCTCTGCTACCATAGCCGATACGGCACAAATGCATAAGATATAAATGACAGGAAATTTAATTATACGTAACTTTAGTTATGCAGTATTTATCGGTAGGACTACTAATAGCGTAGATACTTGGATGTCCAGACTCCGTTTCCAATGGGACAGATGATTGTTGAGTAGCAACAGATTTTCTGCTTTCGATAGTTTTACTAGGATTTTCCTCAGTAGCCAAATTCATCAAAGGGACCTGGTCAGTTTTGGGAGCAGCTCCCCAGTCAACAATTGACTAACTCTATTTGACATTTCCGACAGATGTTCGACCAAATTGCTAGCCTCCTTAGCATGGTCCTCTTTTAATTTGAGAGACAATAGGTCCCTAGCCCTGTTGAAAAAAGGAAACAATCTAGCCTGTACTCTTTTGAGTTGGTTGGCAGATGGATCGCTCACTTCAAGAAAGCAGTTAACACTCGGTGGTATTGTCAGTGATGGTGGATAGAGCCTCATCAATTTCTTTTTTCCCCAAAACTGGGATGGAAATAGGAAATTCCAATGACTCTTTGAGCTTGGCAATATCTGCCACGACCGTGCCTCCAGATTGGACCTTTCAAATGAGTAACTCATAAATCTACTCATCCTTGCGCAAGTACCCGGGAGCGAGGACCAGACATGTTGACAGAAAAGTTGATCATTTAGGCAAATTTCGTCTTTCTTTTCGAATAATGTTGTGTTTGAGGCTTCACAACGTTCTATGCCGTCACAATTATGTCACCCGGCTTCAGTAGTTTGGCTCATCCATTGGCTATGTTGCTGAAGGGCATTTCTAAATTTTCAGTCAACTCAGCTAATGAAGTCATTTCTTTCCTAAGGTTCTTGGTAGAATTTCAAGACCATGCCGTAGAGTTCTCCCTATCGCATTCTCAAAAACTTCAAATTATGTATCCATATTCCGTAGGCGTCCTTTCGGACAAAATAGTTAAAGCCATAGCTGATTGCTCATCCATAGAAGACTTCCACGCCCACCTCTTGGCAAACTTTATTCCGGCTAGAGCGATGTCATCCTTGATACAAAAGTTTTATTTCAGAGTACAGGGATTGGATGAAAATCTTGTAGACTTTATCAAAGACATTAAATTTTACACCAGGGTGTTCGCCCTTCATTCCTCTGAAGACCAAATAGTGCAAACTATTGTCGAAGGTATCTCTCCGCCCTATAGGTCTTATCTACGTTTCGCATCTCGTCTCGAAGCTTTTCAGAGTTACAGGCTATGGCTGTATCAGCCGAAGGGGTATGGTACGCCGATACCTTACTAGTTGCTAAGGAGCCCCCTCCGTCTTCTAACAGTTCTCGGCCTCCACCTCACCGAACTTTCACCACCCGCCAATGTTATGCTTGTGGTTCAACAGAACATATGCGCAATAAATGCCCATTGATAAAATCAATTGGGACTAAGAACGGAGTTGGTACATCTCAAGGTTGTTTTAAATGCGGCACATTTGCTCACCTCGCCAAGAATTGCACTAATGTCAATAGCACCCCCTCCTGCTCAACTTCTGGTGCAACCTCCGCTAACCCTGATAATAGGAAATGACTAGTGTCATCGGCTGAGTCAGCATGTTCACCTTCCCGAGACTCAGCCCCTGTTAAGCCCAGTAAAGGTTCTGGTAATGCGGAACGTTATTCTAATTTATAATTTGAAGGCCCCAGAGAATGCCTCAGAATTGCGGCAGAGACCCCTGCGTTAGTGCCATTCATTAGAATTGAAGTAAATAATGAACCCGTCACTGCTCCATTAGACTCAGGGAGTGTGTGTTCCATAATTTCCGAAGAATGTTACTTAAATTAAAAACTCTTTGCAAGTTTCCAGACAATAATTTGTCTTCTGTTAAATGTGTTTCAACTAACGCATTTCCATGATAAATTTTAGGTTTCTTTTTCGCTAAAATTCGTATTTCGGAATTTACCTGGAAAGTGAAGTTATTTGTTGCTAAACACCTGTCTTGCCCTATAATATTGGGGGCCGATTTCATGTCTTCTACTAGTCTTGTACTCGACATTCAGAGCAAGTCGTGCACCTTCAAATTTGCTAGTAACCGTAACATTCCTCTTTTAAATTGTAATTCTGCATCATGTTCATCTGTTTCGCCTACCCAGGGTGATGTTGTTAGATCTTAGACATCTACCTGAGGAGCAGGCTGAAAATATTCGTAACTTGTGTCAGTCCTTTCCTGGTTTATTTTCTCATACTCTTCGTGTTAATGACCTTATCGAATATAAGATTGAGTTAACAAATTCCATCCCAGTGAGGTTTCCGCCTTATAAGCTATCGCCACCTAAAATCAAGGCTCTTAAGGATCAAATGTTGAAGGATGGTATTATTCGCTCTTCTAAGTCGGCATATTCATTATCTTGTACCGAAACCTCGAGGTAGCTTCAGGTCTGTTATTGATTACAGGGCTTTGAACCGCAAGGTGGTGTTACAATCTGTGCCCCTTCCTGATCTTCACTCTTGTTTTTCATGGTTTCGGAAAGCCAAGTTGTTTACCATCCTTGATCTTAATCAGGCATACAACCATATCCCTCTAGCTGAAGAATCGAAACATCTAACAGCTTTTGCCACGGATTGGAACTTGTATGAGTACAACCGCGTGCCTTTCGTGCTCCCCACGGGGGCAGCTGTTCTTACTAGACTGCTAAATAGGGTCCTCTCGGACATCAAATTTGAATACATGTATCACTACCTCGATCATGTCGTCGTATTTTCTGAGACCTTTGAAGAACACGTACATCATCTAAATGAAGTTCTCAATCGTCTTCGTAAAGCTGGCTTGGCTGTGAAGTAATCTAAGGTAGCTTTTGCTAAACCATCCATATCGTTCTTAGGGCATAATGTGTCGCCCGATGCTGTTTCCATCTATCATTCCAGAACACAGGCTATCTGTAATTTCAAACCCCCTAAGGACATCAAATGCATTGCCAGGTTTATAGGCATGGTGAATTTCTTCAGGAAATGTATTCCTAACTTCGCTAAGAGAGTGGCGCCCTTGAACTTATTCCGTGGGAAAGGCGTCTGGACCATGTCAAATTTGACCTAGAAACGGATAACCAAGCCTTAAGTTGGGTATTAGCTAGACCTCGTCGTACTGGTCGTATAGCCCGCTGGGCCATCAGGATATCTGCATTCCAATTTGATATGAGGCACATTATAAGATCTGAAAATGTAGTTGCGGATGGACTAAGCCGCAAGTTTTCTCATGAAGTGGACACCACCGAACAGGAAGATAGTTCTTCTCTTTCCACGCCCATACCTTCGGGCATTAATGCTATTCTAACTGATGCCCCTATATTATTTCGGGATATTGAAAAATATCAACGTGAAGAGCCTGTGATGGCTCCTATAATGGAAACCCTTTCTTCTGGGGAACATGTCGTTCCTTATGTGTTGAGAAACGGGGTTTTGTCTCTCCCTTCGAGGCACGATCAAAAGATGAAAGTAGTGGTTCCAGCTGTGCTTGTGCCTATGATCTTCAAGTACTATCATGAGACTCCATTAGGCGGGCATTTAAGCATCTTCAAAACTCGGAAAAAGTTCCAAGAGATGTTCATTTGGAAAGGTATAGACGGTGAAATTTGAGAAATGGTGAAAGATTGTAAAGCTTACTTACTTAGTAAGCCCACCTTGTCCACTAAGCTACGACTATTCTCATCTCATCAAGCGTCTCGCCCCATGGAACGCCTATATATTGTACCGGGAACACCGCTACGACAGAAGTCCGAAGTATGTTTGTTGAACTTCGCGCGAGGTGGAAGGTAGGCAGCCCGCCGAACGCAGTGACGTACCCAGCGAGTGACGTGGCCGCCGTAAGCCAGCTATCCGCTACCATATATGGTAATGATCCAGCCCGTCCTCAAAAGTACATTTTGAGCTAATTTATCGCTATTTTGACATTGCCAACTTAAAAGCCTTTACAATGGACATCATATCTCAAGATTTTAAGAAAATCCGCCGAGTATTATAGAAGTTATAAGGGTAGATAGTACCCGAGTTCTAGACACTTCCTTGCGAACGTGTATAAAAGGAAGACCACCCGACCTACGAATTCAGTGTCTGTCACTCCGCCGTCTCTGTGACACGGGTGACAAGAGAAGTCTTGTGTGTGTCGAACTTCTAGTCGACAGTCCGCGATATCCAAGTTCGGTATTTCTCTAAGTGTTGTATCAGGACTTTGCCATATTCTTGAAGTGCCTGAATGGGACTTTGCTTTTGAGAGCATCGTATTGGAACTTTGTCATATTGACACATTGGGACTTTGTTTTCCTTCGTGTGTCGTGATTAGACTTTGATATTTTCTTAAAGTGCCATATAAGAACTTTGTTTTTTTTTCCTGAAGCGTCTCGTTGGAACTTAGTTATTTTCGCCAAGTGTCGCGATAAGACTTTATTATTTTCTTAAGGTGACGTACTGGAACATTGTCATCGGAACTTTATTTTCTTCGAGTGTCGTGTTGGGACTTTAACATTTCGACCCGTTGGAACTTTATTTTCTTCGAGTGTCGTGTTGGGACTTTAACATTTTGGCACATTGTAACTTTGTTATTTTCTATACATTGGAACTTTTTTTTGAAGTGCCACATAAGGACTTACTTATTCGACGACGATTCAATTTCACGCGTGTTGTGTATCGCATTGAACTTACGTTTCGAACTTATTCGAGCTTATATTTTTGAATCGATTTCTGGAACATTGAACTTAGGGGACATTAAACATTACGTTTAATTGTGAAATATGCAATGCTTTCCAAGTGCTGCACAGGGACTTATGTTTTGATTCTTAAAGACTGTGACAATTCGGAATACGCATATCGCATTTCCCTAAAGCCTAGAACTTCCCAGTATTTTGAGTGATCCATAATTTATGAAGTCAGACTTTTTCTTTCAAATATTATTTTCTTTAATGGCTATTCACTTCGTTTATTAATGCAACAGGACAGTTTCCGAGTGCTACTTATTCAGTTCATTGCCAATATGTTTTAAACCTTCAGAACTGTGCATTTAGGACTGCAGTAACAGTAATCCTCTAGAACATCCTGACTTACAGTGAGCTTGCCTTATGAACTTGCATTTCTACCAGTACTTGTTCTTCGAGTGATTATTCTAGAACGTTTTTGCAGTAATCATAATTAAAAGGTCATATCTGTTCAGACAGTGCCCTGAATGTGTGGAGTGCCGTACAGGAAATTCAGGTGTGAATTACGTCTCGAATCGAACCCAGGAACGCGTACCAATCTTCGAGACTTCCAGAACGTCGAGACACTTCCAGAACCTCCAGACGTTCCAGAACTCCTCATCCGAGCAGGTGTGGTCCCTGCCCAGTCAATGTCCAGCACCATCCCAGGACTTGGAGGTACCAACCAGCCACGACATTTCCACGCTGCTGTATGAAGGTGATATGAACTTGCTTTTGATGATCAATAAACTCAATTTATCAAAATAATCTCTCAATTTGATAACTATACCTCTCTCTGTACCAGCTCCAATGATAAAGCCACAACCGAGATTAAGAATCATGCTCGTTCATTTAATATCAAGCGCCTTAAAGATATGAACACATTTTTACGGGTACAATATAGACTACGTCGGACCTTTCCCACAATGCAAGGTGAACGGAAATAAATGTATTCTGGTGTGTGTAGACGGTTTCAGGAGATTTTTTGGTTATTTCCGACGAAGCGGGCAACCGCTCAGTCTACTATCTCTTGTTTGAATACTATATTTGCTTCCTTTGGTCCCTGCCAATACATAGTTTCTGATAATGCTAAGGCATTCACATCTAATTTATTCCGCAAATTCTGTTTTGACCTCTCTATCTCACACGTAACCATTTCAGCTTATTACCCTCAAACGTCTCTGGATGAGCGGGTCAATCGTAATCTCTGATCGGCTTTAATTGCATTTCATCATGAAGATCATTCCAGGTGGGATACGTCCACGTATTGATTAGCATTTGCTTTAAATTCGGCGGTTCATGAGTCACACAAGTTCACTCCAGCATCTCTCATGTTTAAGTTTATTCCTAACACGCCGCACTCTAATCTTTAGTCACTTAATGACATATTACCAGAGACAATAGATCCCGATAATATTAGGGATCGACGAAAGAAGGATAAACGCAACCTAAAAGCTTTCCGTGAAAAGGACCAGTGACCCTACAGTTTATCCTTGATTATTAACAAGACCAAGCTGATTGTATTCTCGAAAACACCAAAACAGGCCTCCCTTTACATCAACAACAACATCGTCCAACAAATATCTTCCATCAAATACCTTGGAACTCTAGTGAACCAGCATTGCGATTCAAAATGTGAAATCTTATTCAGGATTGGACAAGCAAAAATTATGTTCAATACCATGAGGACCTTATTCACCAGCCGAGAACTCAACCTCCAGCTTAGAGTTCGAATGCTACGTTGTTATGTCTTTCCTGTCCTTCTGTCCAAATTGGATACATACATGATGGAGAATGACAACGTTTTTGATAATATTTTGTTTTGGGCTAGATTTGTAGACGTTACTTTAGTAATTTTGGACGAAAGTGTAGGAGATGCAAGGGCTACTCTTGATTTACTTAATAATATTGACCCACAGATTAAGTTTACGTTGGAGTCAGAAAGTAATAAATCAATTAATTTCCTCGACCTAAAAATCAACAGATCGGATTCTGCTTTTGAGTATAGTATTTTTAGAAAGCCTACACAAACGACAGTCACTATTAGAGAGGACTCAGAACACCCACAGTGTCAAAAAAGATCTACATACAATAGTTTAGTAGAACGGGCCTTTAAGATCCCTATGACAAAAGCTAATTTGAAAAAAAGAACTTAATATAATATGTTCAATAGCTAAGGCTAATGGTTTTAGTGATTGCTTTATTGAGCGTATTATTAACAAGTTTAGATTCCGTTTTCATACTACTTTGGTCAAGGACAAACCCATCATGAGGCATTTGCAACTTTTACTTATAACAAAGATATTTACAAAATTACTAATATTTTCAAAAAGCATAACATGAAAATTTCATTTCGTACTGATAATAATAATACTGTAGTTTTGCACAATGCAACTTCGGTTAATAAGTCGAACCCATATACCAAATCGGGAGTATATAGATTTGAATGCAATGACTGTAATCACACATATCTAGGCCAAACAGGACGTAGTTTCAAAATTAGATACACAGAACATGTCAATGCAATAAAGTGTAACAGATTTTCAGCGGTAGGCCAGCATGTACATGACCTAAAACATAAATTTACATCTATAGAACAAGACATGGAAATTTTGGAGAGCTTAGGGAAATGTAATTTGATGGATGTTACGGAGAGCTGTTATAAACATTTAGATCAGTATTTTAATCCAAATTTTAATTTAAACGAAATTTCCGAAAAATTTTATCTTTGATTTTCTTATTGAGTTTTTGTAATGTAGGCCTACATATACCGGACAATAGGACAGTATTTCATATTATGCGCAGTAGCCTTACATACAGATTTCCACGATCACGCCCTCCGGAGCTCCAACAGGTTGCCGCCCCTCAGTTGCTCCTCCCTCCTTCCCCTAGTTCCTCTAGTTCCCCTCTTTGACTCAAACCAACCTTGGACACTGGATTGCCAACACTACAAGGTTCGCTTAGTTACTCGGTGCTTTGCAAGGACAGCGATCTCATGAGGTGAGTCACATAAATGTTTATGTTATAAGACGTAAAAAATTTCACTTTACCAGTTAAATGCGATGGATTACTAGTTTCATATTATTTCAGGTCCGCATTGAACTGGGAATGAGATAATTAACTACCTTAAGCACCGGCTTCTCAATCCGCCTCTTAATGATCGCTACATTACAACAATTTGAAGATTTTTATGGAATAGTTTCAATATGGTTTTACAAACATTTAAAAGTGTCAAACAGAGACAATGTTTTTAAGAAGATTGTGCCTTTAATCTTTGTTGTTTAACCTTATTCCGATTCTTTATGATCACTACATTACACAGCCTGAAGACTTTATTGAATAGTTTTAATACGGTTCTACAAAAACAATTTTGAAATGTGTCAAACAGAGCTTATGTTTTTATGTAGATTGTGTTTTCAGTTTATTTTGTTTAACTTATGATTATTTAAACCAAATTACATCTGATTTTATCAACTCAAAGTTTAATACTTGCAAGTCTTGGACAATATGGACTTGGAAATAGTATTATTATAACATAGTTTTAAATCTTCATTATGATTTTTATAATTTGTGTGACGTAGATAAACTTACATATGTTTGCCAATATTTCCAATGCATATCAGCTGATGATGACGCAGTATAAAGCGTCGAAACTAGTTCTGATAAAATAAATATACATGTAATTTCATCTTAACAACATTTTAATGTATCGAATAAGGTGGATACGAATTTTTTATAAATTGTACCCCTCTTATAGTAGCAGGAGAGGTGTATCTGAGGGTACTTGGGGGGTCCGGGTGACCTCACCTGGGTATCAGCAACGGCGGATGGTCTTGCCGTCAGTCTGAATTGGCATGTCCTAAATTTCTACGAGCACAAGAAGACTTCGGATCTTTTTTTCCGAACACATTTTCTAAAAAAAAAAACTTTCAGCAAGATATTTCTCATCTATAAAATTTGAATGTGAAAATTTTCTTCCTTCATATTTCTTCTGTGGCACTCCAAGGAAGGACCTTTGGGGGGGGGGAGATGTATACCGAGAGGTACACCTCAACCCCGCACATTTAAAAGAAGCGCCTTAAGGGTCTATCTATCAAACAAAACGTGAAACAGCTACTGCATGAGGTTTGGACATTAATCAGAAGATGTTACTCGTAAATAACACAGTAATGTGTTATTTTGAAGTTGCTTAAACTGACTGGATTGATATGTTTTGTTTTGGTTTACGTCAAGAAGTTAGAACTTTTCTCCATAGATGTCATTACAAAAACTCTGGTGTAAAGTGGAAGAATTTATGATTTAAAGAAGGTTTGTGTTTCTAGGTTTTCATAACTAAATCAATGTTCATTTATTTTGTTATTTCAAGGTTTGCAACACTTCCTTCTCATCCCGCCAGATTTTGAATCTGGCCAATTAGAAATGTTGCATTTATTTTTCAGCTTATCACAGGCTTCTTGTAGATTTTTATTCGGCCAATAAAAATGAGAGGATATGTCAGGATTTAGTCCAGAGCCTTCTCGAACCGTCCCCTCAGGTATATAAGCTGCAGCTTTTCAAGCTACCTTGTCTTATTGATCGCCGAATTTCTGAGTGTGTGTGTGTGTTAAGACAGGAGGCGAGGCGTCTCATTCTTCGACAGGCAGTACACCAGCCCAGGTAATGGCCACCAGTTTTCTATCTCTGCAGCTATCTCCGCCAACTTATCCGAGGGGAAGTTTCTAAACTTTAACTATGTAACCGTTTGATCTCTAAATTGTAAACTCCTTCTTTTTCATGTAAAATTTCATAAACTCTTAAACTGTAAATCGGGGATAGAATGTGCGTTACCCTCCCGAGTTCCCCTTCAATTTATCTTGAGTGACTACGATTTTGTAACCGTTTCTTTTCCTGTAATGCATTAAATGTACCTTTCATTCTAGTCACCTCAGTAGCTTGGGATTAGCCTCTGTATCATCGGGCCGCGAGCCCAATTAGGGCTTTATACTTGGTTTTCTAGGAGTGCAAGTGTACGCCTCCATACATTTTGTGTTCGGGCCAGTAATTTAACCTGTGATAGATTTTTGTACTCTTTGGAGAAGTAAGAAAGGTTCCGGTAATACTGCCAACTGAATGGAAATGAAATCTGAATTGAATCGATAATATGATCGATCGATATGAATTTTATAAACCTTTATTATTTTAAGCAAACAACTGTGTCACACACACAATATATAATACTATATAACATTTCCCGTTGCGAAACGTGTTCCTAGCATGAATTCTATAGTTTGGCTTTGCTGTGTAAACAACAACAGTACGAGTACTTAAAGTGTACGCCAGATGTCGCACAGCGATGATAAGCAATTCTTAGTTTGTGTTTCAAAGGTTGCCAATACGAATCTCGACCACTTGAGCACTAGGGTGTAAGTGCGCAGAGAGGCCAGAGACTGTTCGGAGAGCTTGTAAACTCTTTTTGGTTTTTGTGTAGTTTTGAGTGGGGCCTTTGGAAGGCCGTATTTGTAACCTTTGGAGCAAAGTGCTCTTGAATTGACCGAGCTCGATAGCTGAAGTCGCTTTAGTGCGGCCATTATCCAGTAATCGGGAGATAGTGGGTTCGAGCCCCACTGTCGGCAGACCTGAAGATGGTTTTTCGTGGTTTCCCATTTTCACACCAGGCAAATGCCGGGGCTGTACCTTAATTAAGGCCACGGCCGCTTCCTTCCAATTCCTTAGTCCTTTCCTATCCCATCGTCGCCATAAGACATATCTGTTTCGGTCCGACGTAAAGCAAATAGCCAAAAAAAGAAAAAAAAGAAAAGAAAGCTCTTGAATTGGGAGATTCTCTCCTCGTCCAACTAAACGCAATATTTGCGATGTTGTAAATTTGGAGCTGGGAGCTCAGCTCTTGTCATTTCCAAACTGCTATTTGTACCTGTAACCTTTTTATTTCACTAAGGCCCGGTTTCATCAACACATGTTAGTACTTAACAAGGTGTTAAATCATTTTAACATACGATTTAAGAAAATTTGCGTTTCATCAACAAATGTTAACATTAACAAATGTTAAACTGCGTATTAAAGTTAACATCAGCCTTTTCCAATGTTAAATGGCTAACATTAGCATTTAGCAACCTGTTCCAAAATGGCTGCTGTGAATCTCGCTTTCGAGGCGGAATTGCTCTATTTAGATCTTTTACAAAACAGTCCTGATCGAAGAAGAGTTCAGCGACGTAATGGCTTTGAAAATTTGACGGATCCGACATTTCTTCATAGATACAGGTTATCGAAAACAGTCGTTGCTAAGGTTGTTGACGAAATTCAAGTGAGGTTAGAATATCCTACGAAGAGAAACTTACCTCTTTCTCCAATGTTGCAGGTACTGATAATATTACGAGTTTTTGCTACTGGTTATTTTCACATAATGGCCGGAGACAATGCTGGAATTTCTAAAGCCACTGTTAACAGAGTTGTTTGTCGTGTGTCTGCAGCCATAGGCCCGGTTTCATCAACACATGTTAAATATATACTAACAAGTAGTTAGTTAATACGGAGTTAGAAATTTAACATCTTGTTAGGTTTCTTGCGTTTCATCAAACTTTTCTTGTGAAATGTTAACTAATCGACTGTTAACTCTCCCAATATTGCGAACTGGTGCGAATCAAGGAGGCAGTGGTACGAACATGCTGCTTTACAACGCGCTCCGATGCGCTTTTGTTTGAGCACAGCTGTAAAATATGGCGCGTGAAGTGAAACAGAGTCATAGTTCTAATTTTTCCTCCTTCGAAAAAGAGTTGTTAATTGAATTAGTTAGTAAATATATATATATAAGTTATTGAGTGCAAGCGCACAGATGGCTTGACGATAAAAGAAAAGGGCGAGGCGCGGGAAAAGTCCGCGAGGGTTTCAATGGGGGTAAACAGATACTTTTTTTTAGCGGGAATTCGCTGTCATTTAACAAAATCACTTCGTTAATTGTCCCACTTCAAACTGTGCTCCGATATGGGAGTTATTAAATACTGTATTGTCGTGTGCAGAACCAGACCACCTAGCAAGTATATCCTTGATTTGGAGGTTAGGCTCACTAATCACCTGAACATTAACATTAACAGAGAAATATCCCTTTCGATTACGATATATTTCGACCCAGTTGCCTCCAACACATGTTAAATATATACTAACAAGTAGTTAGTTAATACGGAGTTAGAAATTTAACATCTTGTTAGGTTTCTTGCGTTTCATCAAACTTTTCTTGTGAAATGTTAACTAATCGACTGTTAACTCTCCCAATATTGCGAACTGGTGCGAATCAAGGAGGCAGTGGTACGAACATGCTGCTTTACAACGCGCTCCGATGCGCTTTTGTTTGAGCACAGCTGTAAAATATGGCGCGTGAAGTGAAACAGAGTCATAGTTCTAATTTTTCCTCCTTCGAAAAAGAGTTGTTAATTGAATTAGTTAGTAAATATATATATATATAAGTTATTGAGTGCAAGCGCACAGATGGCTTGACGATAAAAGAAAAGGACGAGGCGCGGGAAAAGTCCGCGAGGGTTTCAATGGGGGTAAACAGATACTTTTTTTTAGCGGGAATCCGCTGTCATTTAACAAAATCACTTCGTTAATTGTCCCACTTCAAACTGTGCTCCGATATGGGAGTTATTAAATACTGTATTGTCGTGTGCAGAACCAGACCACCTAGCAAGTATATCCTTGATTTGGAGGTTAGGCTCACTAATCACCTGAACATTAACATTAACAGAGAAATATCCCTTTCGATTACGATATATTTCGACCCAGTTGCCTCCAGGTGATTGGATTCTTACATGTGTGCAATCTATTGCACGTAGAACAAACACCAGGAAAACGGCTTATTTCATAGAAGTCGCGGATAATTTGCTGACGCTCTTGTACTGAAGGGAATGTTATATACCTCCTCCTCATGGATGCTATTGCTGCAGACACTCGACAAACAACTTTATTAACAGTGGCTTTAGAAATTCCAGCATTGTCTCCGGCCATTATGTGAAAATAACCAGTAGCAAAAACTCGTAATATTATCAGTGCCTGCAACATTGGAGAAAGAGGTAAGTTTCTCTTCGTATGATATTCTAACCTCACTTGAATTTCGTCAACAACCTTAGCAACGACTGTTTTCGATAACCTGTATCTATGAAGAAATTTCGTATCCGTCAAATTTTCAAAGTCATTACGTCGCTGAACTCTTCTTCGATCAGGATTGTTTTGTAAAAGATCTAAATAGAGCAATTCCGCCTCGAAAGCGAGATTCACAGCAGCCATTTTGGAACAGGTTGCTAAATGCTAATGTTAGCCATTTAACATTGGAAATGGCTGATGTTAACTTTAATACGCAGTTTAACATTTGTTAATGTTAACATTTGTTGATGAAACGCAAATTTTCTTAAATCGTATGTTAAAATGATTTAACACCTTGTTAAGTACTAACATGTGTTGATGAAACCGGGCCATAGCATCCATGAGAAGGAGGTATATAACATTCCCTTCAGTAGAAGAGCGTCTGTAAATTATCCGCGACTTCTATGAAATAAGCCGTTTTACTGGTGTTTGTTCTACGTGCAATAGATTGCACACATGTAAGAATCCAATCACCTGGAGGCAATTGGGCCGAAATATATCGTAATCGAAAGGGATATTTCTCTGTTAATGTTCAGGTGATTAGTGAGCCTAACCTCCAAATCAGGGATATACTTGCTAGGTAGTCTGGTTCTGCACACGACAATACAATATTTAATAACTCCCATATCGGAGCACAGTTTGAAGTGGGACAATTAACGAAGTGATTTTGTTAGGTGACAGCGGATACCCGCTAAAAGAAAGTATCTGTTTGCCCCATTGAAAACCTCGCGGACTTTTCCCCCGCCTCGTCCTTTTCTTTTATCGTCAAGCCATCTGTGCGCTTGCACTCAATAACTTATATATATATATTTACTAACTAATTCAATTAACAACTCTTCTTCGAAGGAGGAAAAATTAGAACTACGATTACGTTTCACTTCACGCGCCATATTTTACAGCTGTGCTCAAACAAAAGCGCAGCGGAGCGCGCTGTAAAACAGCATGTTCGTACCACTGCCTCCTTGATTCGCACCAGTTCGCAATACTGGGAGAGTTAACAGTAGATTAGTTAACATTTCACAAGAAAAGTTTGATGAAACGCAAGAAACCTAACAAGATGTTAAATTTCTAACTCCGTATTAACTAACTACTTGTTAGTATATATTTAACATGTGTTGATGAAACCGGGCCTAAGTGAAAAATTTGTTAAGTTTGAGATTTGAAAAGAAATATAAACTTTATTTTTTTAAGTTTTAAGTTAATCTTGATATCGTAGATAGACCCATTCCAACCAGCACCTTCTTTCATCTCTCTCTGAACCACGGAAATTCCGTATGAATTATTATTATTATTATTATTATTATTATTATTATTATTATTATTATTATTATTATTATTATTATTATTATTATTATTATTATTATTATTATTATTAAACTAATCACTCACCCTTCACAATACAAAATAACTTTGTATTTACAGAAAAGTCACTTCAGTATTAAAACTAGTCTAGCTTTGATTCCGTGAGGAGTTGTGTATATCAGTGAGGTCAGAGATGTGTGCTGCCATCTCTGTTCTCGCAGTTCGGAGTTTGGACTTCAGAGCTTCCTAGCTTCAACGATTTCTTTGTCGAGAAAGCATACTGTACTGTATCTAGACTGTTAAGGTGACCGATGACTGAAATTTCATTATTTCCTTACAAAAAACAACTATTTTACGAATTATTGTTAAAATTTACACCAATCATTTTATTATCAGAAAGTGGCAGATTGTTTGCCACGCCCACCTCACACTTTATCGCATATTTTGCCGTTTCTGTTCGAATTTGGCTCCAAGGTTTGAAAAAATGACAGTGGTATGGTGTCAGCTGTTTACCTCATAATCTTCAAAAAATAACAGGTTCATTCAAAACTTCAGATGTCTTTTTCTCATTTTTCATTTCTTCAGTGCTTTGCTTCAGTTCTTGTCTGATTGTTAAGAAACGTTCTGGAGTTACAACTAACAAACATACGAAATTGTATTTGTTCACTGGAAGCTTTTTTTATCTTTGCTTTACGTCGCACCGACACAGATATGTCTTATAGCGACGATGGGACAGGAAAGACCTAGGAATGAAAAGGAAGCGGCCGTGGCCTTAATTAAGGTACAGCCCCGGTATTTGCCTGGTGTAAAAATGGGAAACCGCGGAAAACCATCTTCAGGGCTGCCGACAGTGGGGCTCGAACCCACTATCTCCCGATTACTGGATATTGGTTGATTGGAAGCAACGTTACATGCGTTTGATTACGACAGTATATTATTTTGCTGTAGAAATTAGCAAATCAGAAATTCAAACATTTCTATTCTGATACATATTTAAGGTAAATTGTATGTAAACACTATTATCAAATTTTGAAGTCATAGAAACCAAAGTCGTGTATCAGGGAACTTTTTCAGGAACTCATAACCAAATATCAGCAGATAATAACTGAAGAAGATTGAATCAACGCACTGCTTTGAAACTTGGTATAATACGGTATGTAATATTTACTTCATGAATGTGCTGATATCTGCAAAATTGTAGGAATTGAATCTTTCAGTCAGAGATCCCCTTAAGGCACTTAGGGTACTTGTTTAGGCATCACAAGTTTTCAGAATTCTTCACTTTTCAAACTTGTATTTCAAGTCCGCCCGGTCTAGAAAGCCTAGAATTACGGCCGGGAGGATTCGTCGTGCCGACCACACCACACCTCTGCAGGCCTTCGGGATGAGCAGCGGTCGCTTGGTAAGCCCAGGCCCTTCCGGGCTGTAGTACCATGGGGTTAGGTTTTATTTGAAGTCGGTAAGAAGTCACTTTGAAGCTCATACACTTCCATCAAGCTGGAGAATGATTTTCAAATTATCGATGTCAGAAAATCGACCTTCAAATTTTTTCCTCAGTTCATTAATATGTCGTCCAAATTGTGCGAAATCGGCACAAGAGATTTCATTTTTAATTTCAATGCATGATTTGAAGAATTTTAAGATATATTTTTAGGTCTTCTTCAAAACTTATCACTTTTTTCCTGAAAGATTGAGTGTGCCATACGAGTTGTCAAATATTTTGTTTCCTTTCTTGAAATTTTAAATTGAGGATGCTCATGTGTTTTGTGCTGAGCCATTCTTCGTTCTTAACTTTCATTGCATTCTAGGAACTGATAGCCTCCATTTCTTATGGAGAAAAATGCTTTAAAGTTATTTCCAGCATTTAGCCAAATAATTTTTGAAGTACAGGGAAATGTCAGAAAATCCGTAGATATATCTGTGGCCTTGTGCACGGTTTCTGCCTCTAAACAAATACACAATTCTTGTGACAACGTAATCACTTCATTCAGCCTAACAAATTTTTTGCACGGCTCCTTTTGATGAATAATGCAGTGCAAAAAAAGATACATTAACGCCAACAACACTAGTAAGCCGCTGTACTTGCCAGTCATACATTTCGCAATGCGGAATATCCACTATACTTACCTACAACTGAGACGAGAGTTCAGAGCCTTTCGCATTACAATCTGTCTCACCATGTTTGAGAACAGAATAAAGCAATCGCAAGCACGTGTATTCTGAAGTACTACTTATTCCAAAACATTTATCTTTCCTCCATTAGACTGTCTCGCCTGAGCAAACCGTTTCAATTTCCTATGTGGAGAATAATAAGCCGTTTACCCTTGCCGGAGGAAGATTTCAACCCACTCGATAATCCCCTAAGAAATCCATCTTTACTAGATTTTATAGGTTCATCTTTCCCGATTTTCGTAGTAGTGTGCCCTACATTTATCCATGTTTCAACAGGGAAATAAAATAGTGCTACCCTCTTCGCGAAATTTCTTAATCTGACGTAAATACATTCTTCTCCACAACACTATTTCATTATTTTCAATAAGCGCCGACTGGCGATTTCGAGACATTTAACTGAAGTTCGTAATTTTCAAAAGTCTGTGGAGAGTTGCACGAGAAAATATAGGCAATGTATTGCACCCATCATGTGAGCCTGATTGGGAAATGTAATTAATTATAATTGAAATCGGAAGGGAGGTATTCATATATGACATCAAAATTATAAAATTATGGGACACTCAGGAGGCCACTGTATGTGAACAAAGAATTAGAAGAAGCCCAAGCTTCCTTTCTTTTCTGGAATAGAATGCTATCATTGTAAGATAAACAGTCAACATCCGGTCTGTTGCATCAGAATAGAAATTGCGTAGTAGTAGCGGAAAATTCCACTGGATGAGTCAGACAAAACAATGAACATTGCTACCTGAAATCCCTTGATCTGAAATGGACTCGTCCATACAAGTGACTGGCGAATATATCTGGTCCAATCAGGTTTCACCATTCAAACAATTTCAAAATTAGCGGGACGGAATATTAAATCTATCTGCAATAAAGGCAAATAATTAAGATGGACTTTATAACAGCAGGATATTGGTACTGATCAAATAATTCTAGGACCAAGCAAATGCATTAATGGTAATGGAAAATATTAATTGCGCACTGAATTCTCAATTGGTAGTGTGGAGTTCCGTGACTATGAAGTTGGTACGATAGCGTAAGGTGAGAATTAATCCGACTAACGCTATCAAGATTATAAAAAATATTACGAACAATGTTTGGATCACGCTATACCTGTATATTGGCACGCATTTTATATAATTAATTGAGTAATGCATTTCATCTCTTGAACATTTTATTAGGAGACGCACTCCAACGGGATTTTTTGTGTGACAAAGGTATATATCCTTCCGCCTAGAAGTAACTCCACCATGGCAGAGCCCGCAATTCGCAACAGTCAGTTCTTCAGTAGGGGTCGTAATGACAATACGCGTATTGACTATAGCTCCGTATTCGTAATTATTTACAGTGAACAGAGTGCATCTGTCTATGTATACATACAAAGTTAAGTCATAGAAACACCAAGTGCCAATAACAGTGTTTTTCAGAACATCAGGGAGCGAAAATGATGGAAAAACATATTCTATGAGTCAATATAAATATTGCCGACACGAGATTTTGAGTTGCGTAATAATTACTACACAATTGTAATACAAGTTTGTTATGATCACTAGTGACGGAACTTTGACATTCTAAAGTGCAAGGAGATCACTGGAGTCTTGAGAACACTTTCCTAGTTCTGCAGTAGTAAGTCAGCTGACGAACAGCTATTTGGGGTAATCTGCACTTTCACCAGCGGGCTCTCTCAAGGCTAAATGCCACCCTCACGTCTTAAACTTTTGTCAAGACCGCAGAGAAGGCCGACAACACCAGGTATTTGATGGCGTGTGTATGAAACGAAAAGACGTCTAAGACGAAGAACGTTATTAACAGTCTTTCGCGGTTGAGCACGAGATAGGATGTGTACATATTAACTGATTAGTGTTCTGATATTTTATACAAGAAGTCCAGTGAAAATATCGTGTGAAAGTGTAAATCATCAAATATAATATTTTCTGTGTTAAATAATAAGTAGTGGTTAAGCAATATGGATACATAAAGAAAAATGAAGAATAATAATAACGGAAGTAACATGGAATACTAACTTCTTATGGCGGGGTTCTCTGACGGGTGGAGAAATTGCTATATGTGAGTATTATTCTCATATTATTATGTAGAGTCTAAAACATATCTTTCTTGTGATTTAGATGAAGGTACGCAAGTCGTAGATTTAGACACGAGGGCACAGTCAAATTATTTAGGGCATTTTTCTCGTCGTGTTAATATGCTTAGATATAATAATAATAATAATAATAATAATAATAATAATAATAATAATAATAATAATAATAATATGGGGCTACTTCAGGTTATTTGTAATGATTTGTATGATTGTGTGAAGCACAATTTCAGTTTAATATGGTGTCGTAAACATATCTATTTTAAGATATGTATAGGACCGTCGTTGGAAAATAATTTTTAATTAATTAATTAATTAATTAATTAATAGTGTCATTTTATTTGTGTGATCCAGCATATCGGGTTAGGATGTGGTAACTTAATTCAATATTGACCAGGAGTTATTTGAGTTACTATCATAATCTCAGTAAAGATGATAGTAATCGTTACTTTTTTTTGTGGAATCTCAGTAAATAATTGGGTGATTATTATCACTATAAAATTTACAGCCTCGAGTAAGAACTATTTGTCATTGATATGAAATGCGATGTTGAGTGACTATAGAGGTCAGAGATTTGTTGAAGTCTATATTTAACAGAATAGTGTGATATGTGATGTCATTCTCAAAGGCAAATTGAGAGATTATGCATTAGCTGTTGACTGGAAAATGTAGAGAAATCAGCGATGCACCTGATGTGAATTGAATGCCGGCTTTATGAAGCCGAAGTAACATAGTATTGCAAGGCAGATATGCTAATGAACCAGTTGAAAATATTAAGGAGTTGAAAGGATCTAATAACGCTTTTGTAGGCTACTTGTGACGAAACATCGATTATTGATAGGTAAAACTTTAGTGAATATTTAGATTGCCACTGAAATATCGTGGTGATACGTGGAACACCCAATAGATTTATTAAGATTGTTAGATTATTGCATACCTCCAGGAACTACTTTTTGCGTGGCACTACGTATTATTATTATTATTATTATTATTATTATTATTATTATTATTATTATTATTATTATTATTATTATTATTATTATTATTAATTTGGAAAATATATTCTGTAGGCAGTTGACTTTTCTTTATTTTACACAGTGAGCAGTCTCTTTCTTTTGAATTGAAACATGTCATGCAACTGTCATTAAAAACAAGTGTCTAATAAAAATATGTAAATGAGAGTAAATTGTAATCACCAGTGGTATGATCTATTGGAATGTGAATGTTCTGAATCATAAATCTCATATACACAGGGGTAATGAATTATAGTGGACACCAGTGGCTAATTATGACTCTAATGATGATGATGATGATGATTATTATTATATTATTATTATTATTATTATTATTATTATTATTATTATTATTATTATTATTATTATTATTATTATTATTATTGTTTTCAGTATGTTATCACTATGATTTACCTAGTAATTTGGAACATACATACATTATCATTATAGACTGTTAAGCCTTTCAGCGTTCAGTCTGTAAGCCTCTGAGAATTTACTAAACGTCGCCACAATCCTCGATTTGCAACTACTGTAGTGTTGTGGTCTCATTTAGTTCTATACCTCTTATCTTTAAATCGTTAGCAACCGAGTCTAACCATCGTCGTCTTGGTCTACCTCTACTTCTCTTACCTTCCATAGCAGAGCCAATTATTCTCCTAGGTAACCTATCCTCCTCCATTCGCCTCACATGACCCCACCACCGAAGCCGGTTTATGCGTACAGTTTCATCCATCGAGTTTATTCCTAAATTAGCCTTTATCTCCTCGTTCCAAGTACCCTCCTGCCATTGTTCCCACCTGTTTGTACCAGAAATCATTCTTGATACTTTCATGTCTGTTGTTTCTAACTTGTGAATAAGATATCCTGAGTCCACCCAGCTTTCGCTACCCGTAAAGCAAAGTTGGTCTGAAAACAGACCGATCTAAAGATAGTTTCGTCTGTGAGCTGACTTCCTTCTTACAGAATACAGTTGATCGCAACAGCGAGCTCACTGCATTAGCTTTACTACACCTTGATTCAATCTCACTTACTATACCACCATCCTGCGAGAACACACAACCTAAATACTTGAAATTATCGACCTGTTCTAGCTTTGTATCACCGATCTGACATTCAGTTCTGTTGAATTACTTACCTACTGACAAGGCCTAATATAATGATGGAGGCATGTTATCAGTCTTTTGAAGCGGTTAATTATGCATTTTTTGAAATTAATTATATTCTTAAATAATTAGAATATTAACATATTTATTTTTAGGTAATTTCTGAGAAATTTTATTATCGTTTTTATTTGAGTTTGGTGATGATTATTAGCACTTCTGATGCTTGACTTTGGTTAGCCACTGGAAAGTCGTTTTGATAAAATTATTATTATTATTATTATTATTATTATTATTATTATTATTATTATTATTATTATTATTATTATTATTATTATTATTATTATTATTATTATTATTGTCCAATTATGTCTATTACATTTATACATGGTTACTATTACCATATTACCGTGCAAGTGTGTACAATTACACAAGTATTTAATGAATTTAAGTAACAGATTTGGTAATTAAATATAAAAATATTTCGATTTAATTATCAAATTATTTATCTTAAGAATTAATCAGTGATGTGATAACATATTTTGTTTTATAAAAAATACTCTTTGATATTGTGTCAACGTAACATTAAAGGTTTGAGCCTAAATTTACATCACTTTCACTAATTATGGATTTATTACATTTCTTCATTTTTCTTAATTATGATTATTAAAATTTATTTACAATTTTCAAAATCAGTCTGTGTCATGATTTTTATTTAGTTAGATAACTATCCTTAGTTGAGTTATACCTTATGCATCCCTAAATCGATGACAGGAACTGATCGCGACTGAGATGGATCTCACAGCTTCGGTAAGTATATTCTATTCAGGGGCAGCCGTGGCAATAGTGATCTTCAAGTCAACACCGAAGCAGCTCTAGAAGGGTGCAGTGTCATCACTATAAACTGAAGCTAATATTTTATTAAGAGTTGGTATTTCATTTCTTAAAAGGAAGTCGTGATTTTGTTTACGGATGTCTTTCGTAAAACTGACGTATTTTTCACTTAGCTTCATCGCTTCACCAATTTCCTGTCAACCTTAAATCCCTTCCTAGTAAGGTAAATTCTTACCTTAGAAATACCTCTCACATCGGCCATCCAGTGTACTTACACATATCTTCTCGCAACTCGTTAGTGGTTTTCCTTTTTTAAATGTTTAATCACAGACTGGTCTAATTCACAATTACGGCTTTCTCTCTCACACACTCAGCCGGGAAAGAAATTAGTACCTACATCCTCCTTGAGTTTTCCAATTCACTCAAGATTTATTGTTGAAGCAGTGCATATGGAGTACATGAAATAATTACATTTGTAAATCAATAGCTCAAGCGGTACTGAGGTAACAGGTGTCGACCCATGCTGAAACATTCATATAAGTACTGGTATATCCTCCACGGGCGACAATGCAGGCGCTGATGATGGCATCCATTCGATCACACAGATGGCGAATTGGGATACATTATTCCACGCCTGTTCGACCTGTTCACGTAGTTCTGCAAGAGTTATGGGTTGACAGGTCGGACGTGTCAGTTGTCGTCCCATCATATCCACTGCTCGATGGGAGACAAGCCCGGAGATCGTGCAGACCAGGGAAGTTGCAGCACGTTTTGCAGAGCACGCTTAGTTTCACGCCCAGTGTGTGGGCGAACATTATCCTGTTGGAACAACACATCACCTTCCTGTTGCAAAAATGGCAAAAGAACGGGTCTTACAACATTCTGCACGTACCGAGCGCTGGACAGCGTTCTCTCCGCAAACACCAACGGTGAACGAGAGCTTAAGGCCTGGGGTGGGGCCAGTGTGTCTTGGACGAATGCACTCTACGGGACAGCACTCGCCAAGTCTACGTCGTACGCGCAAACGTGTGCAGGCAGAATCTGCTTTCATCGCTGAAGATCACGGCCGCCTTCCATCTTCCAAGTGATCTTCTGACGGCACCAGTCGATGATGTGGCGTGAGTGGAAGACGGACTACAGGTATGCGTTACCGTAGTCCCACTGCTAGGAAATAGTTGGTGCTCGAATCCCACTGCCGGCAGCCCTGGAGATGTTTTTCCGTGCTTCCCATTTTCACACCAGGCAAATGCTGAGGCTATACCTCAATTAAGAACACGGCCGCTTCCTTCCAACTTCTAGGTCTTTCCTATCCCATCGTCGCCATAAGACCTATCTGTGTCGGTGCGACGTAAAGCTACTAGTAAAAAAAACAGTTCGTGTTGACACTTCTGGGCTCACAAACCCTCTTATGGGTGCTGTGGTAGCTGTACCGATCTGCCACTGCTGCCCTTACAATACGACAATCTTGGCGGACGTCTGTGCTGCATGGAACTTGCCCACGGGTGTGATAATGTTCACGTGACCATTGCAACCAGTATCCTTGCACAACTGTCGCAGCACGTCCAACGTCAATCAATCAATACTGATCTGCATTTAGGGCAGACGCCCAGGTGGCAGATTCCCTATCTGTTGCTTTCCTAGCCTTTTCCTAAATGATTTCAAAGAAATTGGAAATTTATTGAACATCTGCCTTGGTAAGTTATTCCAATCCCTAACTCCCCTTCCTATAAATGAATATTTGCCCCAGTTTGTCCTCTTGAATTCCAACTTTATCTTCATATTGTGATATTTCCTACTTTTATAAACGCCATTCAAACTTATTCGTCTACTAATGTCATTCCACGCCATCTCTCCGCTGACAGCTCGGAACATACCACTTAGTCGAGCAGCTCTCCTTCTTTCTCTCAATTCTTCCCAGCCCAAACATAGCAACATTTTTGTAACGCTACTCTTTTGTCGGAAATCACCCAGAACAAATCGAGCTGCTTTTCTTTGGATTTTTTCCAGTTCTTGAATCAGGTAATCCTGGTGAGGGTCCCATACACTGGAACCATACTCTAGTTGGGGTCTTACCAGAGACTTATATGCACTCTCCTTTACATCCTTACTACAACCCCTAAACACCCTCATAACCATGTGCAGAGATCTGTACCCTTTATTTACAATCCCATTTATGTGATTAGCAGAATGAAGATCTTTCCTTATATTAACACCTAGATACTTACAATGGTCCCCAAAAGGAACTTTCCCCCATCAACGCAGTAATTAAAACTGAGAGGACTTTTCCTATTTGTGAAACTCACAACCTGACTTTTAACCCCGTTTATCAACATACCATTGCCTGCTGTCCATCTCACAACATTTTCGAGGTCACGTTGCAGTTGCTCACAATCTTGTAACTTATTTATCACTTTATAGAGAATAACATCATCCGCAAAAAGCCTTACCTCCGATTCCACTCCTTTACTCATATCATTTATATATATATATATGAAAACATAAAGGTCCGATAATACTGCCTTGAGGAATTCATTCATTCATTCATTCATTCATTCATTCATTCATTCATTCATTCATTCATTCATTCATTTATTTCAATTAACTCCAACGAGCCTGCAGGCTCATACATAGGAATTGTACAGGACATTACATACTGGCGGGCACTTACACATCAAAATATAGTTTGTGTATATAAGATAACTAGCAAGATACCCGTGCTTCGCTACGGTATTATACTGAAATTTATAATTGAATGTTGTTTTAGATATATAATCAGCCGAAATTCGCGATCTGAATCGTTTTCTGCAAGAATCCGCCAAAATTCGCGATCTGACTCGTTTTCTAATAGATTATGGCAAGTTTCCTCCCATTTTTCAATCTTTATTTCCAGCAATCGATTTCGTACTTCCCAGGCTAGGTCCAGGTATTCCACCCTGTCAGTTGGGTCCCTAAATCTTTGCCATCTTTTCTTATAAGCATTTTTAATATGGAACAAATCCTTCAGGAGATCCGGCGTGGTGTCGTCTTGGGTGCCTTGGCGGTACTGAACCCGCGGCCAGACTGCATTCTTAGTCATTACCCGTCCAGGACCCGTTTCCACCGCGGTCCGCACATTTGACGACGGTCCAGAACATTATTATTATTATTATTATTATTATTATTATTATTATTATTATTATTATTATTATTATTATTATTATTATAGATGTTCTGGACCCCACAGCAAGATGCAAGACCGCTACTTGGCGGTAAATTACATCTGCTGCCATTGTTATTGTTGAGAATGTGACCAGCACCAATGTCGCGCGTAGGCAAGTGTGCGGGATTTCTGGCGATACGAATGACATACTTCCGTGCATTATTGACCTTATTATAGAGGTGAACAATTGGACGGTCAACCTCATTCCTATCGTTTATTTCAAATGAGTTTAAATTTTTATTCATATGCCAGGAGAATCTACTGTAATATAAGAACGTTCTCCGAAGGAAAAGCTGGCTGTTGAAAACGAACCCAGGAAAGATTAAAAAGATCGGTTTATGATCAGAATAAGTACATCGAAAATATACAGCCTGTTTCCAGTCATTCGACAGGGTCAGGAATGGAATGAATAAAGCCCCATCTAGCGGCGACAGTAGGAATTGTGTCGGCTGCCGAAGCACTCCTCTGGGGCAATGATCGATGAATGACAAATGAAATGAAATATTGGACAGTGTTGCTAGAATGAATGATGACAGGGAAAAGCGAAGTATCCAGAGAAAAACCTGTCCCGCCTCCGTTTTGTCCAGCACGAATGTCACATGGAGTGACCGGGATTTGAACCACGGAACCCAGCTGTGAGAGGCCGGCGCGCTGCCGCCTGAGCAACGGAGGCTCCTTATAAGTACATTATGAACAGCAAAATCAATTGGTCTCACCTCCCTTTACACCCCACCGCCGTTAAGTTTATTTACCCCCCCCAAAAATTAAAAGAAGGAGTGTTTCTTTATGTTCAAAGGAGATTCCAAACCCCAATGTTCACGTCTATTACCTTGAGTTTTGAGATATAAGTATCCCCATAAAAATAATTCGCTTTTTTTACTTCCTTTCACACTTCTCCCCCCCCCCCCCGCTTAAGTGAATTTTCCGGCAAAAAATACTTGTTTCTTTAATAGTAAAGGATCTTCTAAATAGCAATTATCACGACTCTAACTTCTTCAGTTTTTGATTTATGTGTCCTCATGAAAGGAATTCAACTCCTTTCCACTCCCGCCCCCCAAGATGGTTTCCCCCACAAAACGCGTACTTCTTTGTTTTTAAAGGAGATCAAAATACCAATTTTCACGTCCGTAACAACTTTAGTTTTTATTAGATGTATGTATTCTCATACAATTAAGTCAATTAATTTTAGAATTCTTCCCCCCCCCCCCCTTTCATTGGATTTTCCGAGAATACGCGTTTCTTTATTTTTAAAGGAGATCACATATACAAATGTTTAGTTCTGTAATATATTCAGTTTCTGAGATATATGTATCCTCATTAAAGGCATTCAACCCACTATTCACCCTTTTACACCCCTCCTATTGGGATTTACAGAAAACGAAAAAATACTTATTCCTTTACTTTTAAAGGAGATTCTAAATACCAATTTTTACATCTGTAAACTTTTAAAGTTTTAAGATATAGACACAATCATTTTAAAAATTCACCCCCCATTATCCGGATTTTTCAAAAACGAAAATATACGTGTTTCCTTATTTTTAAAGTGGATCCCCAATACCAATTTTCAGGTCTGTAATATCTTCAGGTTCTGAAATATAAGTAGCCTCGTTAAAGGGCTTTTTCACCCTTTTCCACCCTTCCTATCGGGATTTTCCGAAAACAAAAAAAACATGTTTCTTTATTTTTAAAGGAGATTCTAAATACCATATTTTACATCTATAAACTTTAAAAGTTTTTAGATATAGATACACTCATTTTAAGAATTCACCCACCTTTTCACCCCCATTATTTGGATTTTCCAAAAACAAAAAATACGTGTTTCTTTATTTTTAAAAGAGATCAAAGGTATCAATTTTCAGGTCTGTAATATCTTCAGTTTCTGAGATATAAGTATCCTCATTAAAGGCATTCAATCCATTTTCACCCCTTTTCACCCCTCCTATTGGGATTTTCCGAAAACAAAAAAATACGTGTCTCTTTATTTTTAATGAAGATTCTAAATATCTATTTTTACATCTGTATACTTTAAAAGTTTTGAGATATAGATGCACTGTTTTTAAAAATTCACCCCCCCCCCTTTTCACCCTCCCATTAATTGGATTTTTCAAAAACAAAAAAGTACGTGTTTCTTTATTTTTAAAAGATCAAAAGTACCAATTTTCAGCTCTGTTAATATCTTCAGTTTCTGAGATATAAGTACCGGTATTCTGATTAAAGTCATCCAACCCCCGTTTTTACCGTTTTTCACCCCTCCTATTGGGATTTTCTGAAAACAAAAAAATACGTATTTCCTTATTTTTAAAGGAGATTCTAAATACCAATTTTTACATCTGTAAACTTTCAAAGTTTTGAGATATAGATACACTCATTTTAAAATTCCAACCCCCTTTTCACCCCCTTAACGAAGGAATATCCAAAAATCCTTTCTTAGCGAGCACCTACATCTTAATATAAATCTATGCCCAAAATTTCATTTCTTTATGTCCAGTAGTTTTGGCGCGGCGATGATGAATCAGTCAGCCAGTCAGGACAAGCTATTTTATATAATGGATTAGTAAACGGTTGAACATATAAACACATACAATATATAAAATATGTACATCTTCAATATGAGGATTACAGAGAATTATTTCTGACTGTATTTACCTTTGCCGGCCCCATGGTGGAGGGGTAGCGTGCCTGCCTCTTACCCGGAGGCCCCGGGTTCGATTCCCGGCCAGGTCAGGGATTTTTACCTGGACCTGAGGGCTGGTTCGAGGTCCACTCAGCCTACGTGATTAGAATTGAGGAGCTATCTGACGGTGAGATGGCGGCCCCGGTCTAGAAAGCCAAGAATAACGGCCGAGAGGATTCGTCGTGCTGATCACACGACACCTCGTAATCTGCAGGCCTTCAGGCTGAGCAGCGGTCGCTTGGTAGGCCAAGGCCCTTCAAGGGCTGTAGTGCCATGGGGTTTGGTTTGGTTTGGTTTGGTATTTACCTTTACATAACATGAAAGTTGCAAAGGTACAAGAATGGATTATGGAGTATTTTCATTTACATAAGAGTTGCTGAATTACAAGAATAGATTTCAGATTATTTACAATTACATAACATAAAAGTTGCAGACGTACAGGAATTGATTACAGAGTATTTACAGTATATATACATAACACAGAGTTGCAGAGGTACAAGAACAGATTACAGAGTATTTACATTTACATAACATAAAAGTTGTAGAAGTACAAGAATAGTTCCGGACTGTTTGCAAGATTGTTTGGGAGAATGCCTTAAATGACAACTGATATTTTGATTTAAACAGCACTGTACCTTTCCCAAAAATAGTGCTTGACTCTTTGTTTGAATTTTACTAAAGTTGGTGCTGTTTTTATGTCCACAGGGATGTTATTAAATAATTGGATTGCAGAGAACTTCAAGCTGTTTATACCATATTTATAAGAGCAAACATTGTATAAGGCAAAGTCATTTGCATGCCTAGTACTATATGGATGGTTGCCAGAATTCAGAGTATATGTAGTGTTGTGTTGTATAAATTTATGTTTTATTTTATACATGAGTACAGCTGTATTGAATTCTGCGCTCATGCTTAGGGGTGGTATTTTAGCACTTAGGTATAGATATTTTATTGGTGTTGAGTAGGGAAGATTAAGTATATTTCTAACAGCTCTATTTTGTACTACCATTAGCTCATTCAAGTCTGACTTCTTACAGCGCATCCAGATTACATTCAAATATTGTAGGTGACTATGAATTAAAGAGTAGTAGATCTGTTTTAGAAGATGTTGTGGGATAAGATAACTAAGTTGATTTAACATTCCTGCAACAGGCGTGATCTTTTAGTAATGTACTCAACATGGTCTGTCCAGTTCAAGTTCCTATCAATCACCAACTCAAGATATTTGACAGTTCTAACTAGTTTTATTTCAATATTCTGCATATATATTTTACTGTGTGGGATTTCATTCTGACCTTGTTTTGTCATTATCATATAATTAGTCTTTTGCACATTAATAGTTAATTTATTTGCTTGAAAGCAAAAGCACAGAGTATTGAGGTCTTCCTGCATATCCTTAACAATGGAGTCTACATTACAACCAGTATAGAACAAGTTTGTGTCGTCGGCATACAGTGTGATACGTCCTTTCAAGCGGCAAATTGCAATATCATTGATGTAGACTAGCAAGAGAATCGGCCCTAATACTGACCCCTGTGGAACGCCGTGGGTTACCCTAATTGCTGAGCTCCTACAGTTATTCAGCACTACATACTGTTTTCTATCGGACAGATAATTATCAAACCACTTCAATGAAACACCACGAACTCCTGCTCTCTCTAATTTAGCTAACAGTCTTTCATGGTCCACTGTATCAAAGGCCTTCTTTAGATCTATAAACAACCCACCAGCAAAACTATTAAAATCTATTGACTCCTGCAGCATATTTATGAGATCTACGGTTGCTATTTCAGTGTTAGAGTTCTCACGAAAACCATATTGTGCATTGTAAAAGAAATTATTTTTGTTTAAAAAAGTGAGAAGTCTCTTTTTAACAATATTTTCTAATATTTTGGAGATTATGGAAAGAATACAGATAGGCTGTAGTTACTAGGATTCCTCCCATCCCCACCCTTGAAGACAGGAACTACTTTAGCTATTTTTAGCTCACTAGGTAATGTACCAGATGCCAAGGATTCGTTAATGATATCTGTTAGCATCCCACTTAAAGAATCCTGGAATTCTTTTAAAAAGTTGGCAGTTATACCATCCTGCCCACAGCTACTCTTGTTTTTTAGATTTGATATTGTAGATCTTACTTCTGTTTCATCAGTTGGATATAGGAAAAATGAGTTCAAGTAACTAGGAACCGCAAGTGTTTCAGTGCTCTGGGGAGGGATTGCTGAAGCCAGGATTTTAGCAATATTTGTAAAATATAAATTTAATGATTCACATATTTCCTGACTGTCTGTAATTATCTTGTTATCTATTTCTAGAGATGTGCAATTGTCGCCTTTTGTTGTTTTTCTGTTATGTATGATTTCATTGATTATTTTCCACGTTTCCTTTGGGCTCTTGTTATGAATTCTAAATTTTTCAGAGTAATATTTGTTTTTTAAGCTCCTTTTTAGATTTGTCACATTGTTTCTACAAGTGCGATATTCCTGATTGAGATTGATGTTATTCTTTAAGGTGGGATTTTTAAGTTTTGCATGTAAAATGTCACGTCGGTTAATAAGGCTGAGAAGTTCAGAAGATATCCATGGCAAGCTACCAGTTCTTTGTTTTCGATGACTTTGTGCTTTCTGTTTTTGTGTACTAAGCGGTAGCTGGTCAATAAAGGAATTATACATTATGTGAATTCTACTAGCAGTGTTGTTTATGACTTTTGTGTTATGTTCAGTGATATTACTACTTTCAGCTCCATCATCATTTTGGTCTACATTAGTTGCTTTCAGCCTTTTCAGTTCAAGCGATTGTGATGGAGATTTAGAATTTGGCAAAAGAATATCAAATATTAATATCCCTCTTAATTATTACAGGGTCAGATAAAGCTTCACCTACTCTAATTCTCTGAGATCTATTTTCTAGAAATATAGCAACCCATTCAGTCACTCTTTTTTCTAGTCCAATTGCCCTCATTTTTGCCAGTAGTCTCCCATGATCCACCCTATCAAATGCTTTAGACATGTCAATCGCGATACAGTCCATTTGACCTCCAGAATCCAAGATATCTGCTATATCTTGCTGGAATCCTACAAGTTGAGCTTCAGTGGAATATCCTTTCCTAAAACCGAATTGCCTTCTATCGAACCAGTTATTAATTTCACAAACATGTCTAATATAATCAGAAAGAATGCCTTCCCAAAGCTTACATACATTGCATGTCAAACTTACTGGCCTGTAATTTTCAGCTTTATGTCTATCACCCTTTCCTTGTGTGGACCATCCCACGTCTCGGTGCCTGTTTGCTTCACATCGCATTTCTGAGTGCAAAGCATCGGAGACAGATATTGCAGTCCAGCACTGCGCCCTTCTCACCTCGCACGGCTTGCTGCTGTATGTCCGAGAGGTGCGGGGATAGGAGTTCTAAGCTTGTGTCCGTCAGATCTCCACTGCTAGTTCAAAGACTCGAAGTTCTCCGGAAGTTTCCGAATTGACACTTCCGTTCCTCATCGTATGTACTTCCTCGCCTCATACTTCTGACTTAATTGTACAGATAACAGAGTGTAGGTATGTCATTCCCTTTTGCTACTGCATCTTTGTAGAAAGACAGCAGGCTACTGTTATAAGAATATAGTTTTCATTTTATACGTTGATCTGCTAAAATGAACTGCAATCTTTCAGGTTTAGTGTCATCTTTGGTAGGTTGGAATCGAACCTATGATCATGCGTCAGACACCACCACTGATCACACCAGTGAACAATGGGTACAACTGCTGGTAATGCTATAAAATTCAAAATATTACTTTAATAATAATAATAATAATAATAATAATAATAATAATAATAATAATAATAATAATAATAATAATAATAATAATAATAATAATAATAATAATAATAATAATAATAATAAAAATGCATGGCATCTGTATGGGCTTGTTGTGACCTAGAGGGTGTTGATTCTGAGAATTGAACCGGGCCCATAGGACAAAGGAAGCATTCTATCCATTTCGCCACAGAGCCAGACTTTAATTTGCTAAGCTTCAGGCTACCATCTCAATCAATCAATCAATCAATCAATCAATACTGATCTGCATTTAGGGCAGACGCCTAGGTGGCAGATTCCCTATCTGTTGTTTTCCTAGCCTTTTCCTAAATGATTTCCAAGAAATTGGAAATTTATTGAACATCTCCCTTGGTAAGTTATTCTAATCCTTAACTCCCCTTCCTATAAACGAATATTTGCCCCAGTTTGTCCCCTTGAATTCCAACTTTACCTTCATATTGTGATATTTCATACTTTTATAAACGCCACTCAAACTTATTCGTCTACTAATGTCATTCCACGCCATCTCTCCACTGACAGCTCGGAACATACCACTTAGTCGAGCAGCTCTCCTTCTTTCTCTCAATTCTTCCCAGCCCAAACGTCGCAACATTTTTGTAACGATACTCTTTTGTCGGAAATCACTCAGAACAAATCGAGCTGCTTTTCTTTGGAATTTTTCCAGTTCTTGAATCAGGTGATCCTGGTGAGCGTCCCATACACTGGAACCATACTCTACTTGGGGTCCTACCAGATACTTATATGCCCTCTCCTTTACATCCTTACTACAACCCCTAAACACCCTCATAACCATGTGCAGAGATCTGTACCCTTTATTTACAATCCCATTTATGTGATTACCCCAATGAAGATCTTTCCTTATATTAACACCTAGATACTTATAATGATCCCCAGAAGGAACTATCACCCCATCAACGCAGTAATTAAAACTGACAGAACTTTTCTTATTGTGAAACTCACAATCTGACTTTTAACCCGGTTTATCAACATACCATTGCCTGCTGTCCATCTCACAACATTTTCGAGGTCACGTTGCAGTTGCTCACAATCCTGTAACTTATTTATTACTCTATAGAGAATAACATCATCCGCAAAAAGCCTTACCTCTGATTCCACTCCTTTACTCATATCATTTATATATATAAGAAAATATAAAGGTCCGATATAACTACCATGAGGAACTCCACTGTAAATTATTACAGGGTCAGATAAAGCTTCACCTACTCTAATTAATTCATTCATTCATTCATTCAAGTTTCATTCATTCATTTATTTCAATTAATTCCAACGAGCCTGCAGGCTCATACATAGGAATTGTACAGGATATTACATACTGGCGGGCACTTACACATCAAAATATAGTTTGTGTATATAAGATTATTAGAAAATGGTTGAGCATATAAACACATACAATGTATAAAATATATACCTCATCAATATGAGGATTACAGAGAATTATTTCTGACTGTATTTACATTTACATAACATGAAAGTTGCAAAGGTATAAGAATAGATTACAGAGTATTTTCATTTACATATGAGTTGCAGAAGTACAAGAATAGATTTCAGATAATTTACAATTACATAACTTAAAGTTGCAGACGTACAAGAATTGATTACAGAGTATTTACAGTACATATACATAACACAGAGTTGCAGAGGTACAAGAACAGATTACAGAGTATGGTGTTTACATTTATATAACATAAAAGTTGCAGAGGTACAAGAATAGTTCCGGACAGTTTGCAAGATTGTTTGGGAGAATGACTTAAATGACAACTGATATTTCGATTTAAAGAGCACTGTACCTTTCCCAAATATAATGCTTGCCTCTTTGTTCGAATTTTGCCAAAGTTGGTGCTGTTTTTACCTCCACAGGGATGTTATTAAATAACTGGATCTATATTCTAGAAATATAGCAACCCCTTCAGTCACACTTTTGTCTAGTCCAATTGCACTCATTTTTGCCAGTAGTCTCCCGTGATCCACCCTATCAAATGCTTTAGACAGGTCAATCGCGATACAGTCCATTTGACTTCCTGAATCCAAGATATCTGCTACATCTTGCTGTAATTTAAAACTTCAGATTCAGTGGATAACATTTCCTAAAACCGAATTGCCTTCTATCGAACCAATTATTCATTTCACAAACATGTCTAATATAATCGTAAATAATGCCTTCCCAAAGCTTACATACAATAATGTCAAACTTACTGGCCTGTAATTTTCAGCTTTATGTCTAGCACCCTTTCCTTTATACACAGGGCCTACTATAGCAACTCCCCATGCATCTGGTAAAGCTCCTCCGACCAAACAATAATCAAATAAGTACTTCAGATATGGTAATATATCCCAACCCATTGTCTTTAGTATATCCCCAGAAATCTTATCAATTCCAGCCGCTTTTCTAGTTTTCAACTTTTGTGTCTTATTGTAAATGTCGTTGTTATCATATGTAAATTGTAATACTTCTTTAGCCTTAGTCTCCTCCTCTATCAGGACATTATCCTTGTAACGAACAATCTTTACATACTGCTGACTGAATACTTATGCCTTTTGAAGATCCTAACACACACACTCCCCTTGTTCATTAATTATTCCTGGAATTTCCTTCTTGGAAACTGCTTCTGCCTTAAAATACCTATACACACCCTTCCATTTTTCACTAAAATTTGTATGACTGCCAATTATGCCTGCCATCATGTTATCCTTAGCTGCCTTCTTTGCTAGATTCAATTTTATAGTAAGTTCCTTCAATTTCTCCTTACTTCCACAGACATTTCTATCTCTCTTTCCACTCTGCACCTCCTTCTTAGTCTCTTTATTTCTCTATTGTAATAAGGTGGGTCTTTACCATTCCTTACCACCCTTAAAGGTACAAACCTGTTTTCGTATTCCTCAACAATTTCTTTAAACCCATCCCAGAGTCTGTTTACATTTTTATTTACCGTTTTCCACCCATCATATTTACTTTTTAGAAACTGCCTCATGGCTACTTTATCAGCCATATGGTACTGCCTACTAGTCCTACTTTTAAGATCTTCCTTTCTATCATATTTATTTTTAACTACGACAAAAACAGCTTCATGATCACTAATACCATCTATTACTTTAGTTTCTCTATAGAGCTCATCTGGTTTCATCAGCACCACATCCAGGATATTTTACCCTCTGGTTGGTTCCATCACTTTCTGAATCGGCTGTCCTTCCCATATTAACTTATTTGCCATTTTTTGGTCATGGTTCCTGTCGTTCGCATTTCCTTCCCAATTGACATCTGGTAAATTCAGATCTCCTGCTACAATCATATTTCTTTCCTTGTCGTTTCCTACATAGCTGATTATCTTATCAAATAATTCTGAATCCGTGTCAGTGCTACCGTTTCCCGGTCTGTACACTCCAAATATATCAAGTTGCCTATTATCTTTAGAAATGAGCCTTACACCTAGAATTTCATGTTTCCCATCTTTAACTTTTTCGTAACTTCCAATTTCTTCTTTCACCAGAATGAATACTCCCCCTCTCACCATTCCTATCCTATCTCTACGATACACACTCCAGTTCCGTGAGAAAATTTCTGCATCCATTATATCATTTCTCAGCCATGATTCAACTCCTATTACAGTATCTGGTAAATATATATCTATTAAATTACTCAATTCTATTCCTTTCTTTACAATACTTCTACAGTTCAACACTAACAATTTTTTTGTCATTTCTACTTATTTCCAGTTCCCTGTTCCCTTATCACCGCTCCCTAAGCCACCCCGTTTCCCTGTTATGTACCTCCCTATTACCCTTCCAAACAAATTTCCTAACTTATACGTACCACTGCGGTTTAAGTGAAGGCCATCTGAGCCCAGATCCCTATCTCCTACCCACCCATTAGGATCTAGAAATTTCACTCCCAGTTTCCCACATACCCACTCCATAGTCTCATTTAAATCCCCAATCACCCTCCAGTCAGTATCCCTTCTACACAGTATTCCACTAATAACAATCTCCGCTTTCTTAAACTTCACCTGTGCTGCATTTACCAGATCCCACACATCTCCAACTATGTTGGTACTTATATCAGCTTGCCTTACATTGTTGGTACCAACGTGAAACACTACCACCTTCTCCTTCCCCTTCTCCCTCTCTTCTACTTTCCTCAACATCTGCCTCAACCTAATTCCTGGATAACACTCTACCCTGGTACCCTTTCCTCCACACACTTTCCCCATGTGTCTAACGATGGAATCCCCCATGACCAGAGCCTCAACCCTACCCACCTCATTTGATCCCCTCCCCTCCTGGTCAGACCTATCTTTCCTGATAGCTGCAGAAGCTACTTCCTCCTCCCTTTTCTCCTTCCCATGACCCTGTTCCACCTGTCTTTTCCTATCCTCTACTCTACATTTTCCTTTCCTACCGTTTCCCTTCCTCCTACTTCCACACATCTCAGCAACAGTTCCCTGTCCCTCATCTTCCCTCTGTTGTTCTACCTGGAGTGACTCGTACCGATTTCGCACAGACACCTGTCCTGAATTCTGATCCTGAATAGAGCCCTTAGACTGCAATCTCTTTCCCCTTAGAACATTAGACCACCTGTCTTCTACAACTCCTCCCTTTCCTTCCCCTCCCTCTTGTACACCTACTGAAACCTGTACATTGTTTGAAGGAGTCCTATCTTCCTTCCTGTCTTCTGTGAGAATCCTAATTATCTCTCTCAAACTCTCCAACTCCTCCCTCATACCACTCAATACCTCGCCATACCCACAGTTCGTATACTCGCGCTCCTTAGCCATTCTTTGCGGAAAAAATGAAAATAAATATAAAATAACTTATTTGCAAAAAATAAATGAACGGAGCGATATATTGTCTTGGATAGTACTCAAAGATCACACAACAATAAGGTAATTAATATACGACTACACTACAATACTACTTAGTCGTACTCTATTTTTATCCTACAATCCCTAACAGGATAAAAACTGCTGTTAATTACTGAATATCTAAAGGAATACACAAGAATTACACAATTCCAAACTGCAATTAAGCCTACCCTAATTACAACAACAGAATTTTAGTAAGAGTTTCTACGGATACCTCTACTACACCAGTACTACACAAATATTTTACAATAAAATAAGCACACTAAATTCTGATAGGCTACTCGTATCCTACTGTACAGTACACTACAGTAATTTTTGAACTACTTTCAGACGTATCCTAGTTACAATACCGGTACCATATGTCATTACTAAACACAAACAGAAATGAAATTTGCAAGAACTACTGTACTCAAAGATTACCAACAAAGCTAAATATTAGACAAATTATTATTAGAACCAATGAGAACTACGCTCTAATAGATACACACGAAAGATAACACAGGAATATAGCAGTCAAGATACGGCACTATCTAAACATACTGTATCTACACTACAATGTATCTACACTACAATTTTCTGCTGCCGTGTGGTTATATGAACTGATTGGGTGTTGATTATTGACAGTAGCAGAGTAGTGTTGACTACTGATTGTATAATTCGAAGCAGTGCATCGATTCATTGAAGTGTCCGAGTGAATCGATTCACATGAACGGCAAGCTCATGGCACACGATTCAGTTGACTGGCAGCAGACAGTGCTGAGTGGCTCACTCGCGGATCAGTGAGACACAACACACAGTCTCGTTCGCTCTGTTGAGTAGTGCGGTTGTATCGAGTCGGTTCTAGATTTTTCTAGATAGTGCTTGAAGAGTGGTAGAGTGCAAAGCGTAGGACAACATGGATAGAGACAGTGGCGGAGGTGAACAACCTGATCCTTTAGCTCACGACAATGTAGATCATGAAGAAACAGTGAAGACGAATCAAAATTCAGCAAATAACTCTAAGGGTACCTCGGTGACTAATAATCATAAACCTACTAATGCTCCTAATTCAACTACTGAAACCACTAACAATAAGTTTGCTGCATATAGCTATCCTACTAATCATCAAGGACCATATATCGTATTTGTGTCCGGCAAAAGTACGAATAACATTGGCAACCTACACCCAGTGGCACTCAGATGACTTCTACATGAAAATAATTTCCATGTTCACTCCATTCAACCAAAAGGGAGAAATAGGATTCAGACCGCTTTTCTATCTGCCTTACATGCTAACTCATTTTTACAGAGTAATTTTCTTGCCTCACATAATTTACATGCATTTATTCCACACTCAAACCTATTTCGGATTGGTATAATTAGAGGAGTAGACAAAAATCTTACAGAAGCTGACATATTAGACCTAATCAAAAGTGATATAAAGGTCCATTCTGCACAACGGTTAAATAGTAAGACGATGGAAGACGGGAAGGTCGTATACGTGCCGACTGGCTCAGTCAAAGTTGTCTTTTGTGCGAAACATCTTCCAAAATATGTACCTATTTTTCCAGTTGTGTTAGAAGTTACTCCATTTATTTTTTATCGAATTCTTTGTGCGAAATGCCACAGATATGGTCACACTCTAAGAAATTGTCAATCGTCCACTTTTAGATCCAAGAATTGCACCTTAAATCACGCGACAGCAACATGTATCGGGAGCGACTGACAAACGCCAAATTGAAATAAAAAACTAATGTGCCTAGAGAATGTGTCTTTTTCTGAGGCTGCTTCGCGTCTATACCCACAGACAATAGCTCCCCCCCACCCCCTTGCATACTCCTGCGACTACAACTGTAGTTGAAGTTCCGCGTGAGCGGGAGTTTACATGGGTTATTGTTCAAAGCAACTCCCGGATATGATCTATTGGGACACATGCAAATTCTGCAACACTATCAATTCCTCGGCACGCATCAGTGCCAGCTCAGCAGCAACCCCCTTCACATCTTCAGCAGATCCCATCTACATCAAGACAACACTTATCACAGCAAGCGGTAAACCCAGCAGCTTTGCCCTCTCAACATGATACGCAAAAAGATCAAGTCATTACAATGCCTACGTACGCTCATGTTGCTACTACCCCCATTACTTAAGGGGACCCGGACTTTCCTATTGAAACGGGAATGCCCTGCGAGCATTCACGTTCATTCATTTCTTGAGAGGAACTCACTAACACCCGGCTGTATGCATTCAAAACGAGCGCCGAACGCGCAGGTATTGTGGGAGACAACATGCAAGCTAGCACTGCTCCAGAACGCCGGCCAAGGCCAAGTGACGTCACACCGAAGGTTCTCTCGTGTTCCATAACATTTCTTCACGAACGGAATGTAATATCATAATTTCGAGGACGTCACCTTGTAGGCCTGAACAATAAATGCTGCTAACCGAAATTTCACGTAAATCGGCGGAAGGATGGCCGAGACATAATTTTTTCTAGATGCCCACATGTGCAACCACGCCTTCCGACCTTCGCCAACAAAAGGCAGTCGCTAGCCTTGAGTAAAGCAGTGTTCAGTATGCAAGCAAGCAAGCAAGCACATCGCTATACGGTTCGTCACTCTGTCCGGATGGGTACTTGCGTTCGAAAGTGTTAGTGTTGAAAGCCTTCTCCGTTGACTTGGACTTTGCGCGTGAACGAAAGCTTAATTTCGTATCTATCAGTCTGTAGAGCTGTGCATTTGTATTTCGTTTGTGGACTGTGAATTTAAAGAGACTGTACGTTTGAAACTATGCTGTAGTTGTTTCCTCTACCGTGTTAAGCTACCTCGTAAAATTGTGTCCTAGTGACTGAGCAGTTCTTTTACGAATAGTGTTACGTTATTTTATAAAGAACAGTGCCTACTTTTTCTTCTCCCTCAAAGACTGTGCCTATCGCTCCGCGTGAAAAGTGTTAATATTTCCTAACATAAACTGTGCCAACCTTCACTTCATTCGAAGACTGTGTCAAATTCCCTCATGAAACTGTCAAAAATTGCGGCTCAGTGATGACCTTGTCTCTGCAAAATTACGACGTAACAGAACTTGGACTGTCATAAACTATTTCTTTATATTTTCGTCGAAGCTCTAGTTTATTTCATCGAGAATGTGCGTGCTGTACTTATGTATACAGTGCAAAGACTGTATCCAAGGAGTTTATTTTTTTGAGATTGTGCGAAGTGTTTAATCATTGCATCTCGGAAGGTTCCAGATCGCTTTCATTGTTTATTTCAAATACGAGAGTGTCTACTGTGACTTTGATTTCATCTTCGAAAGTGCGTCCAACACTATTACTGGGGAAACTATTCAAACGTGCTTCGCCTTAATTCGCGGTGCGGTAGAAAAAGGTCGCACCAGATCCCCTTGGCATTCTGTGCGGGAGTTCTTCACTTCTCCGCTCCTTAACAACTGGTTCACGCTGCACGATTTGCCTCAGGTCCGAGTCGTCGTCAACGTCCAGTGCTGAGACAACACCAACAACGCGGAACGACGCCGACACCGGCGACGAAGGACGACGCCGACGTCGCAGAATAACGTCTCCTCCGCACCTTCAAGGACAATCTCACAATACATCTGTAAAAGGTGATATAATTCCTTTGCTTATCTCTTGAATAAACAGCAAGTTCCCCATTAATCATAAATAAGTACGGGCGTTCCTGTTTCACTATACCGCCAATGTTAAATGTAAGGAGCATTTCCTTCTAAACTATTAACACCAGAATGATTAAACTTTTACAGCAGCACAATACACTTATTTAACATCATGTATCATAGGGATTTTAATTTATTTCTATTTTCTGGAAAGTTACTAATTATTTTGTTACTGAAAATAATCGGCACATTTTTTGACATAGTTTCTTTGACATAAAATGCATAATCAATTAAGTAGAACAATAAGGCTATGATAAAAGGTGTATATTGTTATTGTTTATAATCCCTGAAAATTTGAGGTTTGTATCTCCAATAGTTTAGGAGAAAATGTTCCTTATGTGGCAAAAAAGTAAACTTGTGGGAAACGAGGTTCAAAGTTTCAATTAGCTTTCTAGTGGAGTCCAGCACCATAAGAGGGGGTTTCACTGTCACTAGACATTTCGTCATCTAGCCTTCTTTTAACAGCTTTCATTGTTTGTCTGGCTTGCCTCTCACACTCCTTTTCTTTCCTTTCAGCATTCCGTTTCCTTTCATTGTCCATCGACATCATAGCACGGACCATGTACTTCCCGGGCGTCACTCTCAACTTCTGCAGTACATCACACTTTACAATGTTACCTTTGTTATATGTAGCAATGGCATCATATGCACCAAAATGAAGAGTAAATATTTCCACAAACACATTTTTGGGGATTTTGATCCAAATGACATTATTCACACTTTCATTTTGATTTTGCGTACGTCCATGGAGACATTTCTTCAAGAGTTCCGTTTTGGAAAGATCGCGGAAAATTGGCTTTATAGTCTTCATGACAGCTTCTGGTAGACTATGATGATGTGTGTATACACGTTCAGATCCCTGATATTTGTTGTACTTGCACCAGGAATTGGGTCCCTTTGGGCATAGTCCATGTAGTGGTTTCTCGTCAGTCGATAGGGTGTGGTAGAACAATGCCATTACAGCTTTCTTCATTGCCTCAACACAGTGGATATTTTGCCTTATCGCCAGTCCATAGTCTCTCTGCAGTCTGTTGATTGTCTCATCTGTCAATCTTTTAGCTCCACCCAAAGGTTTTCCATCACTTAGTATCTGGCCCTTCATTGTGGTCTTCAGTCGACGCAATCTTGCTCCCATACGTTTCTGAACGTGCCCTATGCACTCCTGTTTAGTAATGGTGACATCATTTCCATAAGGTTTCAACGCAGATACAGCAGCAAATGACTTAGAATCACCATCACCCAGGAACTGTACGTATCTGACATTGTACCACTGGAGAGAGCGACTGAAAATATCTTTCATACCAGCAACTTCCATGCCTCCACTAGATCCACTGTAATTCTTTCGGCACATGTCTTCATGCTCATCCTTTAGTCTTTTAGGACACCTTTAATTATAACATCTATAGCCTTTCCAGTATCAACACTTGTCGCCGTAATCACCCCATTTTGTGAAGTGTAACCGCGTTTCTGCCAAGTACCGTCTAGTGCGACAGTCAGGTCCCGAGGATTCTGAGCATAAGGGTTTTCTTTATTTAGTTCCACAGCCTCTTCCAATGCTTCTTTCAAGGATTCTTGGGCAATATCTTCAACACAGGATCCAACAACAAAGTTATATTTTGAGAATTTCCTTGGTGGTGGTGGTAGATTCATTACACCGCAAAACATTTCACCTGCAGTTGAGCCCTTACCGATTGACTTCAGAGCATAAACACATCTAATATTTACATCATAGTACGTGCTTTTCTCACTACCAGTTTCATTTTGGCCTATTTGTACATGTTCTGAACTCCAAAATGAAACACTGTGATGACAGTCAGTACAATGGAGACAGATTTCTGCAGCAAGTCCTTTGTGACGCTTGACAGTCAGTGACATACTCATTTTGAAACATTCCTTACATAGTACTGAATTCTCTATCGCCTTTGAGAGTAATGAAATGTTTATTATTTCATTCACATTATCCTCACTGCACTGTTCCAATAAACTGGAATATTTTTCAGTTGATCCATATAACTTCTTGCTTGTGCTAGGCACCGGAGTCGATAACACTTCATGCATAACCTCACTATTTTCAGAATTATTACCTACGGTATGAGAAATTGTCACAGTTCCACTAGTGTACCTCCCAGGAGGCTTCTTTTTCTTATAAACTCTATTACTAAATCGAGGTATGTTTGATAAGTTCCAGTTACACAACAGAAAAGTAGCACAATACTTGCAATAACCACCAAATTACTCAATGTAAACAAGAATATCCAAGGAATAAAGCAATGCTATAAAACAATTGCCTGTCAAATCATGTAGCCAACACAAGAAACATGTCCTACATACATAATACAATCACTTTGGAAAGACAGAGGTATGAATAAGAATCTTTTCACTTAATACGTATCAATGGAAATTATGTGTGGTGACACGCCCACTACATCACATTATTAAAAAATATTTTTTAATACTTGGAACTGAGCTACTGGGAAGATTGATATGTCATTTTAAAGAGGAAAAGCTGTAGTATTTTTGTCCACAATAAACTGAAAATCGAAAATTTCATCATTTCTAGGGTCCCCTTAAGGACCAACCAAGTATGTTATCCATGATTGGACAATTCTGCGACAGGCTCCAGTTCCTATTCAATAAAGACAATGAAGATAATTCAATGGAATGCTAGAAGTATTCGGAATAAATACCATGAACTGCGAATATTGATAAAAGAAACATCACCGGATATAGTACTCCTACAAGAAACATGGCTTGCGCCCGATAATTTTTTTTCTATACCTTCTTACCAAATTGAACGCATAGACGGCCCAGGGTATGATGGAGTAGCGTTTTTAATACATCAGTCATTCACATATCAGCTATTTCATCCCCAATATCAAATACCTAACATATACGTACTTGGTATAATAATTAACAATATACATGTCATAAATATATATTGCCCACCTGATCAATATATATCATATATGCAATGGCAGCAATTTTTTCAACAATTCCACGACACCAACCAGCTGCTTATTTTAGGGGACATGAATATTCACCATACCCAATGGGGTTCCCAAGTAGACACACCTAGGAGAACTAACTTCTTAAAAGCAATACAGCAAAGTAACCTAGTCATTCTCAATGATGGGTCGCCGACCAGACTAACCCCACCCCCTGGAGCACCTCCCAGTGCAGTGGATATTTAATTATGCAGTTATAATATAGCATCCACAACTACCTGGCGTACATCGTGTGATACCCATAGCAGTGATCATTATCCAATATTTATCGCTCATGGTTTCGGATCAATAATGAAACCCCCATGGTCCAATAAAGTAATGAATACAACACGCTCTTTACATAACTTTGATCCCGAGACGTTCAAGATATTTATACTCAAACAGGTTGAAAAACATACAGTCGATGAGTTTAATTACAATAAGCTCTATCAAATTATATATGAATATCTCGAATGTTACCACCCATTTAAACCAACACCCAATGCACACTCCCACAATACTGGTGGCCTCAGATGGTGGGATGATGAATGCCACCGCCTAATTCTTAAACGGAAACACCTTTTTTAAAATCTATCGGAAAACATTAAACTTAGCGAATTATATTCGCCTGAAACACCATACTGCTACAATACGTTGCATATTCCACCAAAAAGACGCAAAGCTTGGAAAGCATTTATCAATTCTTTCCATAAATATATATCCGTAACGAGATTATGGAACGCGGTCAGAGCACTGTCGCGTGTCTCCACACAAATTATTTGACCTTTAATTCAGCCAGATATATTGGAACAATTCCTTTACTCATTAACTCCCAATACGGTGGTCCCACAGTTTGTCCCTACAAGCAACGATTCTACACGATCATCTTCAGTTTTGCTACAGAACACCACCCTACGTGAACTTACAGCAATGTTACATTGTAACACATCCACACCTGGTCCGGATTACATTAATTACACGATGATAAAAGCACTTCCCAACCAGGCCTTACAAGCACTTGTTAATCACTACAATCAAATCCTACAAACCTCTACCCCTCCGGACGACTGGAATAAATTTTTATTAATACGTATTCCCAAACCACGTCTACCGTTGAATAATCACAAGAATATTCGTGGAATAGTATTAGCATCTTGTATACGCAAAGCATTTTAAAAAATAATACTACAACGTTTTTTATGGTACTTAAAATACCATGAATTAGTTCCCAAATGCCAATATGCCTATTTTAAAGGTCGCAGTTCACAAGATGTCATTAATATCCCTCTAACTGACATATTGCTTGCTAAAACACGCAAATATCACACAATTGCAATCTTTCTGGATATACAGGGGGCGTTTGACTCCATCCCATTGCATATCCCATCCTTAATACTAGATCCTTTAGTTGTTGAGTTATATTCTCTGTCCTTCCTAATTGTAGACCCGTTCTCGTATGTCAAAGTAGCAAGACGCCAAGATGGGTTACTTCGGCGTGAAGATATAGTACCTTGTGTCCACGTGCTTAATCCTAAGAGGTAGATTTTCACCCATACCAGTGATCATTGTTCTAAAGTGCATTACTTCCACTTACTAGGTCCAATCCATACATGATAATAGCCAAGAAGTTTACAGTTTTACCAGCTTTAACAAAGTGTTTATTAGTGTTTCTGAGTGTTCGGAAGTGTTTCATTCATACAGTATTGGAACTGGGTGTTAGTTAAATACCGAGCCCAATCAAATATCAAGAAGAAAGAAAAGAAAAAGAAGACACAACACACACACGGTTCATATCGGCACAGTGCACATTGGCGGGGAACCGAACTTCCGCTGCAGCGAGACCTACAGAGTAGTGATGAGATATTCGGTTCATTTTATTGAATCGATCCATTTGATTTCATTCACGTTACTGAATCGATACAGTGATCGGATTCACGACACATACATCTGTGTAGTGTCTACTGATAAGACAGCAGCAAAATATTCAAAGCTTGCTGCTGCCATCTGGTCTTCATTCTATGAACTGCTTTCCCACGCGTCCATTAAATCAGCATACACAGAATTAGATGAAAAAATATCTGTACGCACAATCATCAGAGCTGTCGTCCAGGTGGGAGATTCTCTATCAATGTTTTGCCCAGTCTTTTCTTAAATGATTTCAATGAACATGGAAATTTCATTGCATTCACGGTAAGTACACAATACGAAACAAATAAGTTTAAAACGAAATGCAGGAAAAAATAGACACGCGGTACTAAACATGCTCGTTATATTACAGTACAAAACTTACGTACTTAATAAGCAGAAAAAGAAGAAGTTGAAGAACTGACATAACTCAAATTTTATAAACTAACGTAGGTTAGCGTGCTGGCCTTTGGTCGCAGGGGTCCCGGTTTCGATTCCCGGCAGGAGCGGGAATTTTAATCATCATTGGTTAATTTCGCTGGCACGGTGACTGGATGTATATGTCGTCTTCATCATCATTCCATCCTCATCACGACGCGCAGGTCGCCTACGGGAGTCAAATCTGGTGAGCCGAACTTGTCCTCGGACACTCCCGGCACTAAAAATCATACGCTATTTCATTTTTTACAGAATTGTTCGCAATAAGTAGCCTACAAATTAACTATAAATCAAATAAGTTGCTTAACCTCGCACCGACACAGACAGGCCTTATGGCGACGATGGGCTTGGAGTGGCCTTAATTAAGGTACACTGACTTAGCAAATGTCATGAGATAGTCACCTAATAGCGTGTGGGGCCTCCTCTGGCCCTGCGAACTGCAGTGAGACGCCGTGGAAGTGCGTCGACAAGTCCCTGGTAGTCCTCTGGATGCAGCTGACACCAAATCGTTTGCAGAGCGGCCGCCAATGTTGGTCTGTTCGTGGGTGCAGGATCCATGGCACGGAGCCTGCGTTCCAGGACATTCCAGATATGCTCGATAGGGTTCATTTTGGGGCTCTTGGGTGGCCATGGCAGTCGTTGGACCTCCGCTGCATGTTCCTGGAACCATTCCCGGGCGACGTGGGAGCGATGTGGCGGCGCGTTATCATCTTGAAACACCGCAGAACCGTCTGGGCGGTGAAAGGCCAAAAATGGTTGGAGATGGTCACCGAGCAGCTCAACATACCGCGTACCATACAAAGTATCTTCCAGAACAGCTAGGGGGCCCATTCCATACAAAGAAAATGCACCCCAAACTATAACAGAGACACCAGCGCCCTGGACCACACCTTCGAGGCAGGCGGGATCCATCGCTTCATGTGGTCTGCGCCATACACGGTGCCTCCCATCGGCATGGTGCAGTTGAAATCGTGATTCGTCCGACCATATCACGTTACGCCATTGTTCCAGTGTCCATCCCTTGTGACTGGCGACAAATGCGCGTCGTTGTGCCCGATGACGTTGGGTTAACAGTGGCAGCCGTGTGCTGCGCCGGCTCCCATACCCCATAGAACCCATGCTCCTACGGATTGTGCACTGGGAGACGTGTCTAGCACGGCCTGTGTTGAATTGAGCCGTGATTTGTTGCACGGTTGCAAGTCTGTCACTATTGACAATCCGTCTCCGATGTCGCCGGTCACGATCATCGAGGGTGGCTGGACGGCCGGTCGTTCGTCTGTTGTGGACGGTGACACCCGCATTCAACCATTCACGATACAGCCTGGACGCGGTTGATCGTGTGAAGCCGAATTCCCGCACCACTTCCGAAATCGCACTTCCCAGCCGTCGGGCTCCGACCACCATACCTCGTTCGAACGGTGTCAGTTCACGACGACGTTCCATGTTTCACCTGTCACATGCACAGCCACTGCTCACAAGGTCTCCTATACAACTGCCGCTGGCACCGGGGGCGTGTGGTGCGCAGACAACACAGCTGCGCATCAGTGCTCCGCTATCCCATGACATTTGCTCAGTCAGTGTACAACACCCTCGTCTGCCTGGTGTGAAAATAGGAAACCGCGGAAAACCATCTTAACGGCTGCCGACGGTAGTATTCGAACCCACCATCCCCCGTATGCAAGCTCATAGCTAACCGCATGGCCAACTCGGTCGGTCAACTTTGAAAATACGACTCTTTCTATCAGTAGATGATTTTCAAAACGTCGTATTTTGTATAGGCTACCCGAGATGCAGACTAGCCCTGTGGTTTTCTGATTCAGCATCAAGTCATTGCGTCAGTCGGCTCAGCTGAGAGCGAGAGCCCGTCGTGGCGTGCGATTCTTTCAGTGTGCTGTGGCTCTGTACTATGTGGATGGCGCCTTTGCGCTGGTTATGTGATAGAGCGATCGCCTTCGAGAACACGTTCCAACATTTAATGGCACGGCACGAGAGAGAGATTGGCTTACAACTTTACATACGAGTTTTATTCACTCCACTACTCGCTTCAGAGACGTCGCTCCATCGTCAGATGTTACATGTAAGAGTGGGAGCCGTGAGCACGGTCCACTGGTCGCTGCTTGTGTAAACGATCTGTTAATTGATTACTATAAAATAAATAAACATGGTTATGTTTAAGCTTGCCGCCTCTGTGGTGTAGTGGTTAGCGTGATTCGCTGCCATCCCCGGAGGTCCGGGTTCGATTCCCGGCTCTGCCACGAAATTTGAAAAGTGGTACGAGGGCTGGAACGGGGTCCACTCAGCCTCGGGAGGTCAACTAAGTAGAGGTGGGTTCGATTCCCACCTCAGCCATCCTGGAAGTGGTTTTCCGTGGTTTCCCACTTCACCTCCAGGCGAATGCCGGGATGGTACCTAACTTAAGGCCACGGCCGCTTCCTTCCCTCATCCTTGCCTATCCCTTCCAATCTTCCCATCCCCCTACAAGGCCCCTGTTCACCATAGCAGGTGAGGCCGCCTGGGCGAGGTACTGGTCATACTCCCCTGTTGTATCCCCCGACCAAGAGTCTGAAGCTCCAGGACACTGCCCTTGAGGCGGTAGAGGTGGGATCCCTCGCTGAGTCCGAGGGAAAAGCCGAACCTGGAGGGTAAACAGATGATGATGCTGATGATGATGTTTAAGCTTACATATGATTTTAAAATCACAGAATGTACTTGTCTTAACAGAAATACCGGAACAATGAGTTAACGTTTTACTTTTTCGCGATTGGCGTTGTTTTGGGGTGAACTGCACACGGTTAAATTTAAACAAAATATCATCGAATCGGTCCATGGAGAAAGGAACTACGTCACCTTTTGTCACTTTTGAGGGGAAGAAAAAAACTGTAATTCGTGGAAGTTCACCTGGAGATACGTCATTAGTTCGTGGGATTCGAACCCACCATCTGCCGAATACAAGCTCACAGCTACGCGACTTTAACCGCACGGCCATCTCCTTCGGAGAGTTAGGAACTGCTTTTATTTTATTTTTCGCGTCGTACTGACACAGATAGCTCTTATGGCGACGATGGGACAGGAAAGGCCTAAGAGTGGGAAGGAAGCGGCCGTGGCCTGAATTAAGGTACAGTCCCACCATTTGTTGGTGTTAAAAGTGAGAAACCACGAAAAACCATCTTTATGGCAGCCGACAGTGGGGCTCGAACCCACTACCTCACGGATGCAAGCTCAGAGCTGCGCGCCCCTAACCGCGCGGCCAACTCGCCCGATGGGAGGGAAGGAACTGCTTTCAGCAAAACAAATTAATGACCACCATTTCTTAGCACATAAAAAACTCCACTCCAATCAACCAAAGGTATAACATTGACTTTAGTAATGGTTACCTACAAATATCACAGTAGTGTGTCAACTTACAGTGAAGTTCCCGCGTAAAGAACAGGCGGACATGATCGCGCCTTGTTCGATTTAATATACCCAGGTCAAAGAACAGAAATGGGCGTGGGTCATTTCTGCACCGAACGATTCACGTAAATAGGAACTGTATTCGGGAAATGATGGTTTCGAACCCGACCGTGGGCAGCCCTGTAGATGGTTTTTTGTGGTTTTCCATTTTCACCCCCAGGGAGTTAACTAAGACCACGAGCGCTTTCCCAATCTTTCATCGCCAAAAACCTTTGATGTGTTAAACCACTAGGGAGTGTCTTATTTGGCTGGCAATGACGAGCACATTCTGCTGTTCATACTTAGAAGATAGGCGCTAATTGACCGCTCTTCACTCCTCAGCCTTCCAGCGCGTGACTAGAGTGAGGTGAAGCACCTGTAAACGTTATTATCAGGTAGTCTTCACAAGAATATTGCTGTCTGAGACGGAAGACAACAAAGAGTCGCCCAAGTCAGCTCGTAGGAATGATGAAACATGGAAGATACGCTTTAGATCTACCTTTCAGGAGTAACCATTATTTCTAGATATGCGGATCAGAGAGACCCTGATAAAGTAAACTGATTATTTCTAAGAGTAATCTCTGTATAATTACCGTCATGTTTAATGGAGGAAACGGATGAATGGTTAGCACTGTCGGTCCCGGATTCGATTCCCGACCGTGTCAGGGGTTTTGTGTTCCTCTTAACCCACACGCTGTTAACCACCACAGAAACACACAATAATGACGGTTGGATCCCAAACGGCCGCCGTTTTCCCCACTCAGATCCGAGATTTTAAGTTTTATAACATCACAGCCTGCTTCCATCCATTACCAACATAAATTCTTCTCCATGTTTTTGGAGACTTACTGTAGGTTTGCCTACCGGAAATCGGCAGGAATGGTTAAAAATGATCGTCATATGTATGAACTAGTCATGATTCGTAACTGGCTATACAGGCATGGTTTTAACTCTTTGTAGGTTTTAGGGAGATTATCTTCCCACCTCGCATATACGTAACGGTTTTAGGGCGATTATCTTCTCAGCCGTTTCAGAATATACAGTTCCACTTGCTAGTGCAAGAAGGCTGCACAGTTTCGTTTCAGACTTATAGTTCCGTTTTACGAGTTTCGACTTGACAATTAACCGGAAGTCAGACGGTGGTGCCAAACTGCTACGAATACAAACAGCTGATTTACGATACATAACACGAACGGAAATGTATATATAGCAATAGGTCCATAATCAATTATTCTTTGTAGCAACATACATCATTCACGTAAGATGAACAAAAATACACAGCACGTTTAGGATAAGGCTACAAGATAAAAATCTGTCTATGCTCGAACAGATAAAACGTGAGAAAATTAAATTAAATTTCTACACACCATGTAGAAGATTGCTTTTAGATTCAATTTTCCCTAAGGAAGGAAAAAATCCTAGAAAGGGAACACACTACTCATTTCTGAGTCACGATCGGCATTGTAATCGTCTGTGAGACTTTCTTTCTCCCAAGCTTTAATAATCTCGGATTTCGTGTGTCTCACAGCGTTGCTCCAGCCCTCCACACTTATGCGGCCTACGGCTTCGAAAATAAGTCTTTCAACTTCCGAAACTCTGAAGAGTCGGTTATTCTCAGCTACACAATCCTTCACTTGGGCCCAAATCAGTTCTATGGCGTTAGAATGGCAATTGCAAACAATTTCCCGGCCCTGGCTCCTTAGTGGAGTACCGAGTCCGGACGGCTTTCTTATCTTGGGAGCTTCATCCTTAGACGTAGGCGTCGACATGACAGAATATGAAATTCACACACGGGCCTGAAATTAACCTACTATATAACTACTGAACGAAATATTAAACTACTGGTAAGCTACTACATAAACTAGATCACTATTGTACCTTGTTACACACTATTCACTACAATATAACGCGCTATACTATTAAAAAATACTAAACAATAAATCTACAAACTCTACACTACAAAATATAAACGAACAACCGAGCACAAAGACCGCCAAAAGAACTGAGCACAATAAAACCCACTGCTAATAGCACGTGGTTACAGTAAACAACAGATCGACAACACTGCTAACCGGAACTGGAATCTAACGCGCAATGCTGGATAAACGAATAAAGAATTATTTAACAGAATTGTTTTACCAACTTTGAAGTTAATATCTTAATAACATTTTCTTTCTAGACGTAATTTATTTATCCATTTCCGTACATGCATTTCCATTGATATTTGAATTTAGCGCGAATTTCCAGGTCACGCCACTAGGAGCGCCACTTGCGAAAAGTCTCCCATTTTAATAAGGCAAAATCCGGAAGTGTCAAGTATTGTCTCTACTGTATTTGGGAATACTGAAGACAGAAGATTTCTAAATGTTAGTATATACTTCAGAGATACAGTTTATCATGTTTTATTCAATGAGAAAATCTATTTGTGCCACGTATATAATAATGATCCATTCGTTGTGTCATACAGAATACTAAAAACAGAATCAATTATTCATTCATTCATTTTAATTAATTCCAACGAGCCTGCAGGCTCATACATAGGAATTGTGCACATTACATATAATTTTATAGTTTCTCTGTAACTTAGTAATCAATCAATCAATCAATACTGATCTGCATTTAGGGCAGTCGCCCAGGTGGCATATTCCCTATCTGTTGTTTTCCTAGCCTTTTCCTAAATGATTTCAAAGAAATTGGAAATTTATTGAACATCTCCCTTGGTAAGTTATTCAAATCCCTAACTCCCCTTCCTATAAATGAATATTTGCCCCAATTTGTCCTCTTGAATTCCAACTTTATCTTCATATTGTGATCTTTCCTACTTTTATAAACGCCACTCAAACTTATTCGTCTACTAATGTCATTCCACGCCATCTCTCCGCTGACAGCTCGGAACATACCACTTAGTCGAGCAGCTCTCCTTCTTTCTCTCAATTCTTCCCAGCCCAAACTTTGCAACATTTTTGTAACGCTACTCTTTTGTCGGAAATCACCCACAACAAATCAAGCTGCTTTTCTTTGGATTTTTTTCCAGTTCTTGAATCAGGTAATCCTGGTGAGGGTCCCATACAATGGAACCATACTCTAGTTAGGGTCTTACCAGAGACTTATATGCCCTCTCCTTTACATCCTTACTACAACCCCTAAACACCCTCATAACCATGTGCAGAGATCTGTACCCTTTATTTACAATCCCATTTATGTGATTACCCCAATGAAGATATTTCCTTATATTAACACCTAGATACCTACAATGATCCCCAAAGGGAACTTTCACCCCACCAACGCAGTAATTAAAACTGAGAGGACTTTTCCTATTTGTGAAACTCACAACATGACTTTTAACCCCGTTTAACAACATACCACTGCCTACTGTCCATCTCACAACATTATCGAGGTCACGTTGCAGTTGCTCACAATCTTGTAACTTATTTATCACTCTATAGAGAATAACATCATCTGCAAAAGCCTTACCTCTGATTACACTTGTTTACTCGTATCATTTATATATATAAGAAAACATAAAGGTCCGATAATACTGCCTTGAGGTATTCCCCTGTAAATTATTACAGGGTCAGATAAAGTTTCAGCTACTCTAATTCTCTGAGATTATTTTCTAGAAATATAGCAAGCCATTCAGTGACTCTTTTGTCTAGTCCAATAGCACTCATTTTTGCCAGTAGTCTCCCATGACCCACCCTATCAAATGCTTTAGACAGGTCAATCGCGATACAGTCCATTTGACCTCCTGAATCCAAGATATCTGCTACACCTTGCTGGAATTTTACAAGTTGAGATTCAGTGGAATAACATTTCCTGAAACCGAACTGCCTTCTATCGAACCAGTTATTAATTTCACAAACATGTCTAACATAATCAGAAAGAATGCCTTCCCAAAGATTACATACAATAATGTCAAACTTACTGGCCTGTAATTTTCAGCTTTATGTCCATCACCCTTTCCTTTATACACAGGGGCTACTATAGCAACTCTCCATTCATCTGGTATAGCTCCTCCGACCAAACAATAATCAAATAAGTACTTCAGATATGGTACTATATCCCAACCCATTGTCTTTAGTATATCCCCAGAAATCTGATCAATTCCAGCCGCTTTTCTAGTTTTCAACTTTTGTATCTTATTGTAAATGCCATTGTTATCATATGTAAATTTTATTACTTCTTTGGCCTTAGTCTCCTCCTCTACCTGGACATTTTCCTTGTAACCAACAATCTTTACATACTGCTGACTGAATACTTCTGCCTTTTGAAGATCCTCACATACACACTCCCCTTGTTCATTAATTATTCCTGGAATGTCCTTCTTGGAACCTGTTTCTGCCTTAAAATACCTATACATACCCTTCCATTTTTCACTAAAATTCGTATGACTGCCAATTATGCTTGCCATCATGTTATCCTTAGCTGTCTTCTTTGCTAGATTCAATTTTCTAGTAAGTTCCTTCAATTTCTCCTTACTTCCACAGCCATTTCTAACTCTATTTCTTTCCAGTCTGCACCTCCTTCTTAGTCTCTTTATTTCTCTATTATAATAAGGTGGGTCTTTACCATTCCTTACCACCCTTAAAGGTACAAACCTGTTTTTGCATTCCTCAACAATTTCTTTAAACACATCCCAGAGTCAGTTTACATTTTTATTTACCGTTTTCCACCGATCATAGTTACGTTTTAGAAACTGCCTCATGCCTGCTTTATCAACCATATGGTACTGACTAACAGTCCTACTTTTAAGATCTTCCTTTCTATCACATTTATTTTTAACTACGACAAAAACAGCTTCATGATCACTAATACCATATATATATATTACTTCAGTTTCTTCATCCATCGCTTGACACAGGCCAGAGCAAAGTGTAACTTCCACCGAGGTCCCAGTCTCATCCAGGGCTGTGACTATATGAAAGCTGCTGGGGTATGGGTGGTGCTGAGTAATGACATTCAGAGCACGACTAGTGTGTTTGAGTGTTATGAAAGGTGTTGCTCATAGGGTTAGTCGTGCTGCAGTAGCACTTTCTGACCCAGTGAGGAAAGCAATGGCAAACTACCTCACTCCTCATCTTGCCTAGTACGCCTCATGTTGGTGTTCCCATTGGTTTTTGCGGTTTCCTTATAACCACATAACTATTGGTGGTGCTATTTGAGGATCCAACCAGCCTCTGGGCTGATGACTTAACAGACTTCAGTTTCTCTATAGAGCTCATCTGGTTTTATCAGCACCACGTCCAGGATATTTTTCCCTCTGGTTGGTTCCATCACTTTCTGAATCAGCTGTCCTTCCCATATTAACTTATTTGCCATTTGTTGGTCATGCTTCCTGTCGTTCTCACCTTCTTCCAATTGACATCTGGTAAATTCAGATCTCCCGCCACAATCGCATTTCTTTCCTTGTCGTTTGTTGCATAGCTGATTATCTTATCAAATCTTATCAAGATGCTATTTCAAAATTACATATTTTTGAAATTTACCACAGTTCATTATTCTAGAACTGTTTTAAGTTTCCCCTTATGACGACAGGCATATGTTATAGTCATCTGCACTTAAGTCAGTACGATACTTGGAGTTTATGTAAGATCTAGGCCTAATTTTCGTTGAACAGTATTTGTGCTACTTAGTCCTCCTAATAAATGGTTTCAAATCCTAAATATAGGTAAACCATGTTTCCTCTAATAGTAGCGTAATAATAATAATAATAATAATAATAATAATAATAATAATAATAATAATAATAATAATAATAATAATAATAATTGTAATACATTACTATTTTGGAACTAATTGTAGGCTGGTTACTACTGCTCTGAATATTGAAGTAGAGATTGAAGTCTGGCTGGATGAAATATCGGAAGAACAACTTGTGGCTGTGGACTCGGAAGAAGGTGGCGACTCTGGTGCAGAAGGCCATGTCCAGTAATCTGGTAAGCAAAAACAATGTCCAACACACACAACCTATTATGTTTGGAATACCTATACATAGTATCTTATAGGATCGTGTTATTGGCAGGTCAATAAGTCAAGAAGACCCGACCAAGGCGAGTGGAGTCCTGCAGAGCACAGCGCCACTATGACGTAGTACAGTCAGCCAAGGAGAACAACTGGAGCACAATACTTGGACCTTACTGCAGGTTTCGATTGGCGGCAATATGTGATCGCGGTTTCGAGTCTGCCTATGTTTGATCGTACGTCGTGATAAACGGGTATTTGAAGTACTTGAGTCGCTGGCTGCTTTTACGTGGAGGCTCAAAATACTTGGAGTGTCGTATAGGTTAGTGCTTGAGTAGTGATGTTACAGAACCTCTCCGTAAGTCAAAACTTGTTCGGGTATTTCCGTCCTAATGGAAGGATGCGGTTTTCGAGAGAAATAGATTCGATGCATTCATCGCAAGAATTTTACTGTAGATAATGAAACAGTTGTGTGCATCAAACATTTGATTCTTAAGTTAATTGTCCGCAAATATATTTTTCCCTTTGAGAATATTGAATCAATTCACATTCCTAGAAAATATCTGAAATTGTCACCTGATACTTATAAAACTGCATTCGACAATCAGCTTTTGCATAACAACATTAATTTACCTCAAGAAAGAAAGTACCCTAACGAGCGTGAAGAGCAATTGCCACAAAGAGTTTAAACGTTGGTGTGAAGACTTTCACGATAACTATGTGAGCCCATTCTGCGTGATTGTGAAAGATGTTAAGTGTTCTCAATACCTAGTGAGAAGATGCTAGCATAAGAGCCGAGGAAAAAGGAACATGCCCAGAGGGGAAGCGAGGTGGACCGAGGTTAGGGAGTTTTCCATCTGTAAATTCATCTGTCATTTATACAAAGGTAACATTAAAGAAAGCCATATTACGAAAATGAAACGGCCTTCAACTGGCCCAAGGCCCCTGGGCTACGAACCAGGCACATCCACACAGCATACACAGAAGCACAAATCTGATCCAATTACACACTCATTCGCTGCCACAAGTATTAACCTTTCACTCAATATACACGCGCAACATTCACCCGCGAGTTACTCTCCGATGTTCGCAGCCCAGCAGCCTCGGGTTCGAAAGGAACAGACTCGTAGATACTCAGATCGAGCGACAAATGAATAATGAGTGAAAACTCCGGACACAACCAGCTACCAAGGCTACGCTTGAGAAGGAAAGGAACAGGAGGGGGAACAATCAATGTAGAAACAGCAAATCACACTCAAATCATAGCGCAGGTGCACATCAAGCGTCTGCAAACGTCTTTTGAGTCTGAGAGAGTAATACGAAGTTTCTTGTTATACATTTTTTTATAAATGAAAAACATCTGTGAGACTAGTGTAGATATTCAGTCGATATTGGTGTGTTTTAAGGTGACGAGTGACGTAGAAATTCAAGAGTATTTTTAGAAAATCGTTTTACTAGGATGTGAAGACCGAGATCTCCTGTTTCACTTCCAGGCAAACGCCGGTCACAGCCGATTCCTTGCACGAATTAGAAGTTCTGCTTTAGTCGTTTCGTGATCAGATGGTACATGCTTATCTGATGTTCAGTTGTTCTCTTGTCTGTTGTGGTAGCGAGCATGCTTCTCTGGGGTAATCCAGGTATCAGTTGGGTTTGAACCCATTTACAATAGTTCTCACAGTTCATTTCTTTCTGGTAGTCAGATATGCTCGATTAGACAAGCACCCGGAATAAATCGCATTTCCCCACCTGCATGAACGACAATAAGCCGCTGTCCGTCACACACACACAACACTTGGAGACAGTATAATGCGTATGAATCCACGTTTTATCCATGTATAAAACCGGTTTATTTCATCTTTTTTCATTTATTTTTAGTGTTCTAAGAAAAAATGCTCTTTGAGCCACTATATCAGTGCGGTCACACAGTAAATGACTTTTATTCTTACACTTTTTAAACCTAAATCCAATTGCCTTCACTATATTTCTAAGCGTCTCTTTGCATCCAGTGAAACTGATGTCTTGCTTGCAGAAATTTAGTAGTTTCCGTAATGTTGGAATTTGTTTTTCTGTTTTAATCTCAAGACATTCCTAAAATTTCCTGCGAATAATAAATACACTTACCCATATCGTCCAGTATAATTTTATTTGCAGGTGGTTTGCCCTTTGTACGAGGTGAACTGATTTTGCTCGTTCCACTTTTTTTCAAGTTGGCCCTATTTTCGTATGTTACATATTGTTACCTTACTACAGCCGGCAGAGGCAACAGCACGTTCAGTAGCATTTGCAACCGGTATTTTCATACGTGCCTTCTCTCGATCACAGAACTTGTACAACACGCCGAGTCTGTTCGTGTATTACCGGTACTTCATATAGTTTACGCTCCATTACTAGCCGATGTCCGGCTCCATGGCTAAATGGTTAGCATGCTGGCCTTTGGTCACAGGGGTCCCGGGTTCGATTCCCGGCAGGGTCGGGAATTTTAACCTTAATTGGTTAATTTCACTGGCACGGGGGCTGGGTGTATGTGTCGTCTTCATCATCATTCCATCCTCATCACGACGTGTAGGTCGCCTACGGGCGTCAAATCAAAAGACCTGCATGTGGCGAGCCGAACTTGTCCTCGGGCACTCCCGGCACTAAAAGCCATACGCCATTTCATTTTACTAGCCGATAACTGAACTTAACCGGACTATTAGGATAGAAACAAAACTATCCGTTTTATTCTTCTTCTTGGTTATTTATTCAAATTCAGCATATGCCTGCTCTTTCAATTAAACGGATACACAGAGATTTAGCTAAATCAGTCTCATAGCTCACAAGTTCTCCGAACAAACACAACATGTCAAAGAACATGGCGGACGGGCTTCAGCCAGGCAGCGCTTCCACCCTCTTGTAGCCAACAGCTCGTTGAACCTGACTAGACGGTACTTCCGTGCGCTGTGCGTACGTCACAGCACGAGTTGATATTCCTTCCGCGGAACCACTCACCTTGGTCAGGTAAGACTTCCTGGACTGTATGATTGTCAATTCATACATAGTGTACAAAGCGGAAATTAAAGAAAAGAAGACAAAAGGTACGTCACGCCTAAAGTTTAGGTCACAACTAGTAAATGAACTGATACAGTCATTTTCGAGCAAGAAACGCCCTGGCTATTTCGCAGTGAACGGGTGTGGAAGGAAGAGAAACAGGTCTGATGGACAAACAACGATCGAAAATACGGTAATTTTTTTTTTTTTTTTTTTTTTTGCTAGTTGCTTTACGTCGCTCCGACACAGATATGTCTTATGGCGACGATGGGATAGGAAAGGCCTAGGAGTTGGAAGGAAGCGGCCGTGGCCTTAATTAAGGTACAGCTCCAGCATTTGCCTGGTGTGAAAATGGGAAACCACGGAAAACCATTTTCAGGGCTGCCGATAGTGGGATTCGAACCTACTATCTCCCGGATGCAAGCTCACAGCCGCGCGCCTCTACGCAGATATGTCTTATGGCGACGATGGGACAGGAAAGGGCCATGAGTGGGAAGGAAGCGGCCGTGGCCTTAATTAAGGCACAGCCCCAGCATTTGCCTGGTGTGAAAATAGTAAACCTCGGAAAACCATTTTCAGGGCTGCCGACAGTGGGATTCGAACCTCTTGTCTCCCGAATACTGGATACTGGCTGCACTTAAGCGACTGCAACTATCGAGTTCGGTACGGTGAGATTATCAGATATCGGCAGCCATCTACCTGAGCTAATAAAACATGTCGTCACTGTGCACAGAGTAGTACCAAGCAGAAGGAGAAACGCAGTAACATGATATGCATGAAATGTAATGTTGCGTTATGTAAATCATGCTTTGAACCATTTCACAAATCATAGCCAGTATTTTCAAATGTTTCTACAACCAAAATAAATTAGGTTTGAGAGATTTCAATATCATTTTGTATTCCATAGGCTATGTAGTATGTTATATTATTGTATTATATTGATGTCAATAAAGTCATGAGCGCATTATCATAAATATTTTAAAGTGGGAAATTATTATCCCACTGACCGTTCCAGATAGGTAATGTTTGTGTGTGGGCTGTGGGATAATAATTTCCCATCCTACAGTGTCTTACATACAGAATGAACCGATTTCATCAAGCTATATTTTCCCAACAGTCAGTAGTACAAGATTAAACCTAAGATACATGTGTTTGACTGATGTTCAAGTTTAGTCCTACAAGAGTTCAATATGACCACCAACAGTGCACGGACCACATCAAGGCGATAAGACAATTCGTCCCAAACGCGTCGCAGCATATCACGATCCACTGAGTTGATCACACGTGTTATCCGCTCTTGAAGGTCATTCAGTGTAGTGGATAGTAGCGGAACATAAACTTTGTCCTTGACGTATCCTCACAGGAAGAAGTCGCAAGGAGTGAGGTTTGGGGATCTGGGAGGCCATGCAAATAGAGCACGATCCGTAGCAGTGTGTCGACCAATCCACCGTTGAGGCACTGTTTCATTCAGAAATGCTCGCGCTGGTAAGCTCCAAAGGGGCGGAAAAATGAAGTTGCATGAGTGTGTTTGCAGCAAAGGGAAGAGCCAGCTCCGTAACATTGTGAGATAGCTTTGTCCTGTGACAGCGTTGGTGTTGAAGAAGGAAGGGCCCTAAATCCTGATATTATTGACTGCAAAGAAAACCTTTACCTTGGGAGAATTCTGTTCGTGCTCGATTGTAGCATGTGGGTGCTCGGTTCCCCAAATCCGAACGTTGTGACAATTGACACAGCCATTGATATGGAAAGTTGCTTCGTCACTAAAAATGAGTTGCGAAAAGGTGTCTTCATGATCATTTTCCATGTTCAGCATCGTAATACAGAATTCCATCCGTTGTCCCTTGCCAACATGTCTCAGTGCCTGAACCAGCTGAAGTCTGTACGGTTTCATGTGTAGGCGTCTTTTCAGGACACGCCAGATACTGGTACTGCTCACCTGAAGCTGACGGCGACTTTGATATATGGATTTCCAGGGGCTCCGAGTAAACGCCTCTTGGATTTTCCTCACATTTTTCTGACCGTGCAGCTCGCGGTCGACCAGGACTTTTTCCTTTACACAAACATCCTGTATCCTGGAACAGTTGGAACCACCGTCGGATGTTCTTGGGAGAGGGCCTGTATGCGTCGTCGTTAAATCTCCTACGGAACTCGCGTTGCACCGTGACCGGTCCGTGTGAACGCAACAACACAGAACGCTGAGGTGTTGCCATTGTTAGACTAAAGGCTTGGTTTCTCAGAACTGACGCATGCGAGGTGCGAGGTGCGAGGCCGACGTTGCGTACTTTCATCCCAATGACGCTGCGAGGCTCGTGGTTTCCCAGGCTGCGAAGTGGATCAGTTGCCGAGCACATGGCTTGCAGCCTGTGCGCTACTGTTGGAAGAGGAAGCGGATTATGTGTCAGTACTGGAGGGTTTTCTTCACCCCTATAGCAGTATCAATGGAAACTGTTGATGATCTTGTGATGTCAGCCTGTATCGTCCACAACCTTCTCCGGAATGAGCGAATTCCTTGCCCAAATTAACACTTTATTGGCTATTTGGAATTAACAGAAAACATGATTCCTCTGGCAGCTGACAACGGAGGTAATTCTATACATGATGCTTTCATGATAAGAGATAGCTTCAAGAAATATTTTTTGTAGCAGGGAGAGAGAATCGGTATGACAAAGAGAATATGCTAACAGGGTGGAGTGAAAGTTTTTTTTTCTAACGGACAAACATGTATTTGTGTTTACCTATAGTTTACTTTTTCTGTGACCCAATTAGCATAATAACGGAATGAACACCATTATTAAAATAAAACACGTGATTTTATTAAATGAACAATACTGAACTCAAATTTTGTAAAATTATATATACTGGCATATTTGATATTAAAGTAATGGATTTATTGGTTGATATATCATTTCTAAATCTGTTAATTATTTAATCCTTTGAAACTGAACTCATTATATTTGTTACAAGTAACATCAATAATAATAATAATAATAATAATAATAATAATAATAGTAGACACCCTACCACCAATCCACAGAGGCAGCTACCACATCAATGAAAAAGCAAAGAATCCCAAGAACGGAGGTTCCAAATGACAGTAAATTAACATTAATCGTCTGGTACCTCCGTTTTTGGAGTTTCTATTTTTACGAACTCTTTCCTTCTCAAGACCATCGCATAATACATAAAACTAGCAACATTTATTAGCTGTTCTATCCATCTTCAGTGATATCATTTTCCGTAAGTTGTTTTTGTAGCTCTTGTGTTGTAAGTTATACAACACTGGGTGTATTCGAACTTCTTTAATCAGTTCCTCGTCCACTTCGTCCGTAAAGCTCATCATGTTGCTTAAAACAGTAAAAACAAGAACAGAAACAATGTCGCCTCGCACTGCTGTCGCCTCGCACAAATCTGGCCGGACGAATCAGTGCGCGGTGACGCTGCGAGGTCTCACTGCGAGGTTGCGCAAACTGCGCACCGCGCAGCTTGAGAAACCACTTGCATAAGCTCGTGTAGTTTGGATTTGTGCGAGGCGGGCCTCGCACCTCGCACCTCGCATGCGTCGGTTCTGAGAAACCAAGCCTTTATACAACACTGGGTGTATTCGAACTTCTTTAATCAGTTCCTCGTCCACTTCGTCCGTAAAGCTCATCGTGTTGCTTAAAACAGTAAAAACAAGAACAGAAACAATGTCGCCTCGCACTGCTGTCGCCTCGCACAAATCTGGCCGGACGAATCAGTGCGCGGTGACGCTGCGAGGTCTCACTGCGAGGTTGCGCAAACTGCGCACCGCGCAGCTTGAGAAACCACTTGCATAAGCTCGTGTAGTTTGGATTTGTGCGAGGCGGGCCTCGCACCTCGCACCTCGCATGCGTCGGTTCTGAGAAACCAAGCCTTAAAGCGGCAATTGAGTGAGCTCTCTGTACTGTGCAGGTTGAATGGGGTCGAGGCAGGGGTGGGGTGGAGAGGGGAGGAAGGCGCGGAGCACTCTACTGACTACTAATAGAAATGTGAGGCCACGCCAACGAGCTAGATAACATAGAGGGGTTGTAAGCCTGTCATCAGCGCTCCCTGTTTGAAGCAAGTTGGTAAGGGGCAGTCATGTTAACGGTTGTCAAACATAGCGAATTGGCGCGAGAGCATGTGTTGAGGTGAAAGGGAGATCGTGCGTGCCAATTTAATTCCCTAAGTTTTAAGAAGTGAAAACATAGATTCTCGCTTTCAAGAATTCCAGCCGTAAGCTCAGCGTATGGTTGTTCTAATCGGAGTAATAAAACCAAGGATATATCGTACTTTAAGTAAGTATTACTGAATTATAGCCGAGATTCCTTTTTGTAATTTCTGTTTGTAATTAAATCCATTTTATTGTTTACTTAGCGAAAGTACGGATAGCCACGGTTATTATTTGTCGAATTTTGTTTCAGATTTCGTTTAAAGAACAAGGAATTAACGGAACAATGCGTTGTGAGGGCGAAAAGAGATAAATGGTATCCCACTAAATTCAGTTGCTTATGCTCTGTACATTTCCAGCCCTATTTAATTTTCATTCACATGTACAAATAAAGGAAATGGAGCGCCCACAACCGAGAAAACGTACCCACAAAAAAAAAAACCCACTTATTTCGTTCAAACGTACACCAAGTATGGTAAATACAGTATTTTACTGCTATTTTTGAAATGTATACAGCCTTTATTGTAGATGTCTGTTGCCTTGGTTTTTAAAACTATGCCACACTTCATAATGGACAACTTTCAAGCTTACCTTTCAGCTAGTAATCCCAGTATGATATGGTAATGGGAGAAACATGATACCCCCCACCCCTCTATATTATAATAAATAATTACACTAAACGAATATTATGATAAAGTATTCATGGGCCGCCTCTGTGGTGTACTGGTTAGCATGAGCAGCTGCCACCCCTGGAAGCCCGGGTTCGATTCCCGGCTCCGTCACGAAATTTGAAAAGGGGCACGAGGGCTGGAACGGGATTCTATCAGCCTGGGGAGGTCAACTGAGTAGAAGTGGGTTCGACTCCCACCTCAGCCATCCTCGAAGTGATTTTCCGTGGTTTCCCACTTCTCATCCAGACAAATGCCGGGATGGTACTAACTTAAGGCCACGGCCGCTTCCTTCTCCCCCCCCCCCCCCACAAGGCCCCTGTTCAGCATAGCAGGTGCAGCCCTCCCTCACATTTGTACCCCCGACCCAATGTCTCACGCTCTAGAACACTGTCCTTGAGGTGGTAGAGGTGGGATCCGTCGCTGAGTCCGTGGGAAAAACCAACCCGGGAGGGTAAACAGATTAATAAAGGAACACAGTACTCATGAGGATGCAATAATTTTAAAAATATGAACAGAATGAGGTTGTAACCTATTGAAGGTCCCTATGATTTTAAGGCTTCCTGTCATAAATATTTATGTCCATCGTTTTTATTCTAATTTACGCTTAATCACAACAGCCAAGCAGGGTAACGCTCTTGTTCCTATTTCGAGGCCTATTCGTATGTCACAGTGTTCTGATTTCGAACTACCCTACAATCAACTGATCGTGATGTTGGCCTCGTGCCGCAATATGATGAAGTGGCGGTATTCGCTTTAATGCTTCAAGCTATCGGCAACGGTCTTTAATTCTCCCCCAGTGATTCTAAAATGCGTATTTTCTACACTTTTCGTCATTTAAAGGCCATGCCCCCTTGCTTGTGTGACAACAGGAAACATGGCGGACTTTCGTTCTATTAGCTTCACCCAGGCAGCGCTTCCGCCTCTCTATGTTATTCTAGCTCGTTGGGCCACGCCCTTTGTAACGATATGCAACTCGTTCCACTGCGTGGCTTGAGTACGGCACAATAAGCCTTCGAAATAGGTTCATTCTTTATGAAAGACCCTGTGTAGTTTATGAAATAAGGTGTAAATCCATAAACTAGTTGTACATCCCTAGTCATACATATCATAAACCCCCGCTAGAGTCACGTGCCGAACGACGTAGACGATAATTCTAGATCTCACCGCTATCGTTACTGAACAACGTACATTTCAATCGAGTTAAGAATTAAATGAAATGAATCTGTTTAATTGTAAACTAATTTTTTCTATAGAACACTTCAATTTGCGTCTATTATTATAAAATAATCCATGCCGCAACAGCCCTGAAGGGGAAGGTCAGAGCGAAGAATTCTCTCGGTCGTTAATCGTGCTTTTTTTTTGGACGGCGGCCGCTATGTCAGTCATATAGGTCCTCAGTTGTAATTACGTAGGCTGAGTGGACCTGGCTGGGAATCGAACGCGGGGCCTCCTGGTCAGAGGAAGGCATGCTACCCCTAGACTACTGTGGTTAATACATTTACTGAAAACAAATATCGATTGTTTGTTTTTTACAGTTTGAAATAAATTGCACCGTCATTCAGCTATTTAGACTCCAGACCGGGTTACTCATTTCTAGGCTGTTTTGTCGGGGCCTTTTATTAGTTTCGTAAAAATACGGAAAATGCAAAGCCTATCAGAATATAAATTTCGAACCTCATCCCTATCCACCTCCATGTAGGGTACCAGCATATAAGCTCTGAGAATAAATTCTTTTTGATTTTATTAGATATGCTTGCGAAATTATTAACTGGTTTGATACAAGACAGTTCGGGTTTAGGAAAGGTTATTCCACTGAAGCTCAACTTGTAGGATTCCAGCAAGCTATAGCAGATATTTTAGATTCACGAGGTCAAATGACTTTTTCGATATTAAGTTATCCAAGGCATTTAATAGGGTAAAAGTAGTGGCACCTCTCGAAAGTAGAATCAGAGAATGAGAGTAGGTGAATCAATCAATCAATCAATCAATCAATCAATCAATCAATCAATCAATCAATGAATCAATCAATCAATCAATCAATCAATCAATCAATCAATCAATCAATCCTGATGTCCATTTAGGACAGTCAGCCAGGTGTCAGATTCCCTATCTGTTGTTTTCCTAACCTTTTCTTAAATGGCTGAAAAGAAATTGGAAATTTATTGAACATCTCCCTTGGTAAGTTATTCCAATCCATAACTTCCCTTCATATAAACGTATATTTGCTCCAATTTGCCCTCCTAGTGAGGGTCCCATACACTGGAACCATACTCTAGTTGGGGTCTTACCAGAGACTTATATGCCATCCCCTTTATCCTGTGATCATTAAGAGGAGAATTCCTCAAGGCAGTTACTGGACTGTTATGTTTTCATATATGCATATACAAATAATATGAGTAGAGAAATAGAATCAGAGATAAGGTTTTTGCGGATGATGTTACTGTATGGTGTAAGTTAATGAGCGACTACAAGAAGATGAGACAATGTTGTGAGATGGACAGCAGGCAATAGTATGAGGTGACAAGTCAGTTTTACAAAGACGAAAAGTCATCTCAGTTTGAATAATAATAATAATAATAATAATAATAATAATAATAATAATAATAATAATAATAATAATAATAATAATAATAATAATAATGTTATTGACTTTACTTCCCAGCGCCGGAATTAGGAGATTTTTACGTGTCAGTAAATCTACCGACAGGAGGCTGACGTATTTGAGCACCTTCAAATACTACCGGACTGAGCCTGGATCGAACCTGCCAAGCTGGGGTGAGAAGACCAGTGTCTCGACTGCCTGAGCCTCTCAGTTTTAATTACTGTATTGATGGGGGTGATGGCGATAACTGTAAGCACCTATTATAAGGAAAGTATTTCACTGGGGAGTAGTATAATTGGATGGTTCTGCGGCCACCTCCACCTCAGGCTCCCAGAGGCCACCTCCACCTCCACCTCAGCCAGAGGCCTCCCAGATGCCTCCTCCACCTCCACCTCAGCCAGAGGCCTCCCAGAGGTCTCCGCCACCTCCCGCGGGAAATTTGAATTTGTAAACAAAGCCACGTGCTTTTTGACAGCTCTCATCGACAACAACGCATCGCAAACCTCAGTACTACCATCTTGACGGGCCTAAACCTTAGTGGTACCAACTTAACCTAACTAGCATGAGGTAAACAAAGCCACGTGTTTTTTTTGACAGCCACGTGCTTTTTGACAGATTTGTAAACAAAGCCACGTGCTTTTTGACAGCTCTCATCAACAACAACGCATCGCAAACCTCAGTACTACCATCTTGACGGGCCTAAACCTTAGTGGTACCAACTTAACCTAACTAGCATGAGGTAAACAAAGCCACGTGTTTTTTTGACAGCCACGTGCTTTTCGACAGATTTGTAAACAAAGCCACGTGCTTTTTGACAGCTGTCATCGACAACAACGCATCGCTAACCCCAGTACTGCCATCTTGACGGGCCTAAACCTCAGTAGTACCAACTTAACCTCACTAGCGCGAGATAAACAAAGCCACGTGCTTTTTGACAGCCACGTGCTTTTTTGACAGCTGTCATCCGCCATCTTTAAACTACAGAGCACCGTGCTGCCCTCTTTCGTCACCTGTCATCGGCAGTGCTGCCATCTTGACGGGCCTAAACCTTAGTGCTACCAACTTAACCTCACTAGCTCGAGATAAACAAATCCACGTGCTTTTTGACAGCTACGTGCTTTTTTGATAGCTGTCATCCGCCATCTTTAATCTATAGAGCACAGTGCTGCCCTCTTTAGCTACTTACCTTTGAAATGTGGTGGCGGATAATTTGAAAAATGCTTTTCGACAAGCAGCCATCTTTAATCCAGAGAGAACAGTGCTGCCCTCTATGTGGTGGCGGCAAATTGAAAAATTCCACATGCTCTTGTTTGAAAACAAACTCACGTGCTTTTTTGACAGCTGTCATCTGCCATCTTTAATCTATAGAGCACAGTGCTGCCCTCTTTAGTTTGAAATGTGGTGGTGGTAAATTCCACGTGCTCTTGTTTGGAAACAAAGCCACGTGCAGCTGTCATCCGCCATCTTTAATCAACAGAGCACTGTGCTACTATCATGCGGGCAATTTCATCACCTGTCATCCGCCATCTTTAATCCACAGAACACCGTGCTGCCCTCTTTATGGCTACTACCTTAAGCACGTAGTAGCGGACAATTTGAAAAGTTCTGTTAGCTATCATCCGCCATCTTTAATCAAGAGAGCACCGTGCTGCCATCTTTAGCTAGATACCTTTGAAATGTGGTGGCGGCAAATTGAAAAATTCCACGTGCTCTTGTTTGGAAACAAACTCAAGTGCTTTTTCGACAGCTACCATCCGCCATCTTTAATCAACAGAGCATAGTGCTGCCCTCTTTAGTTTGAAATGTGATGGCGGCAAATTCCACGTGCTCTTGTTTGGTAAACATAGCCATGTGCTTTTTTGACAGCTGTCATCCACCATCTTTAATACAGAGAGCACCGTGCTGCCCTCTTTATCGTAGTAGATGTAAATTCGTCACCTGTCATCCGCGGTGCTGCCATCTTTAGCTAGATACCTTTGAAAAGTGGTGGCGGATAATTTAAAAAGAAAAATTCTACAGCAGCCCTCTCTCGACGCTAATTGCATAAGATGGTGGCTATACATGACTCCTTAAGGGTGCTTACGCAAGATGGCTGCTATACACAGGTTCTTATGAGACGCCCTTGGGATGCTTGCGCAAGATGACAGTTATACATGGCTCCTTATGAGATACCCTAGGGATGCTTGCGCAAGATAGCGGCTGATCTTATGGGACGGCTTAAGGGTCCTTGGACAAGATGGCTTGAGACGCCCTAAGGATGCTTGCGCAAGATGGCGGACACAAGATGGCAGCTATACATAACTCCTTATGAGACGCTTTAAGGGTGCTTGCGCAAGATAGTTGCTACTCTTATGAAGAATGCTAGCTTAGAGGCTAACGTGTCGTGATAGTTCGATTCATTAAATTTAGGGCTTAAATGCAAAATGTTAAATATATCGAAAATGGTGTACCGTAGAGCAAAACGGACAAAATTTTTCTGCCTAATACCTAGGTTCGCAGTATGAGGAACAAGAAAATCATAGTCTAATGATGGGATCAACGGTTCGGTTCCTACTTAGGCCCTTTGGCATTTGCTCTGTTTTAGCTTGTATTGAAGCGAGTCTTCGTAACATGATCAGGTCTAGCTATGGTAGAGAGTATAACGTACCGTGCAGGTTCGATTCATTAAATTTGGAGGCTTAAATGCAAAATGTTAAATATCTCGAAAACGATGCATCGTAGAGCAAAACGGACAAAATTTTTCCGCCTAATACGTAGGTTCGTAGTATCAGGAACAAGAAAAAACATAGTCTAATGATGAGATCAACGGTTCGATTCCTACTTAAGCCCTTTGGCATTCGCAGCTATCTATTTCTACAAGATGGTGGCTGCTCTTATGAGAAACAAGATGCCTTGAGACGTCCTAGGGATGCTTACGCAAGATGGCAGACACACAATGGTGACTATACATAGCTCCTTATGAGACGGCCTAGGGGTGCTCGCACAAGATGGCGGCTACTCTTATGAAGAAAGCTAGCTTAGAGGCTACTGCGCAAGATAACAGCTGCTGTTATGCATGTGGTGGAGGGCAATTTGAAATTCTATGTGCTTAATCAACAGAGCACCCTGCTGCCCTCTTTAGCTGAAATGTGGTGGTGGATAATTTGAAAAATTCTTTTGACAGCTATCATCTTTAAAAACAATGGCGACTATACATAGGCTGTTAAGGTCTTATCATTCTCCTCCTCCTCCTCCTCCTCCCCCTCCTCCTTCTCTACCTCCTCCTCCGCCTCTTATGTCAAGGCATAGCTTTATATCGAACAAGTTTAAACCTGCATCGCGAAGGCAAGCGTGTGCAGCGATAACATTATTGTGCATGTTTAGACTTTCGAAACATAAGAAGAGTAGAATCAAACGCTGTACTCGATACGACATGTGATCAGAACATTGATTGATGCGTTCAGAAAAACAAAATAAGTGATCAAGACTAGAATCGAACAATGTACTCAATACATCATGTGTTTAGAATATGTCAGGGGATACGCTTGTTCTAAGAAGATCAGATTGAAACATAACAAGACTAGAATAGAACACTGTAATCGATGTTGTTAACTTCAACATGTGATCAGAACATTGATTGATGTGTTCAGAACACAAAATAAGTGATCATGACTAGAATCGAACACTGTACTCGATACAACATGTGATCAGAACATTGATCGATGTGTTCAGAACACGAAATAAGTGATCAAGACTAGAATCGAACACTGTACTCAATACAACATGTGTTTAGAACATGTTAGGGGGTACCCTTGTTCTAAGAAGATCAGAATGAAACATAACAAGACTAGAATCGAACACTGTAATCGATGTTGTTAACCTCAACATATGATCAGAACATTGTTTGATGTGTTCAGAGCAAAAGTACAATTTTGATGATTTGCTTAGTGTAAAATCAAAAACTATGGAAACACACTGTGCACATATCGCGTAGCTAACTCGCTCAGTAAGCAATATTGCAAAACTACAACTTCAATGATTTGCATAGTGTAAAAATCAAAAACACACTGTACCCATACTGCGCAGCTAACTCGCTCGGTAAACGATATAGCCAAAGTATAACTTCAAATTATTTACCTTCCATCATTCGTCTTGTGTGTAAAAATCAGTCGAACAAGTTATCGCATAAACATGGCTGAAAAAAAATCGTGATAGGGTATGGAACCCAGGGGTTACATCTTATCAGAAGGGCAAAAAGGATGAAAGGACTCTTCCTCCTCCTTACCGCACATTCCTTGAAGGGCTAATTGGCTGAAGGGCTAATGGGCTAAAGGGCTAAAGGGCTAATGGGCTAAAGGGCTAAAGGAGCAACAACCTCGTCGATCGCTATCAGCAAGAACGCTTGTACTTTGTTAAGTGTAGAAAATTAATCTTTATTTGTAAATGGTTTCATGTTCAGAACAAGGAATGGAAAATCCCCGAGGTGCGATGAGTTACGTTTTTCGAACTAGTGTTTGGAACACTGAACTTTTCAAGATGATAGCAGAGAGTTTAGCAATGTTCTGTTGTTGGATTTTAAATTCCGCGCTACAACATGCATAAGGTGGTAGCCTTGAGGTTTACCGCCGTAAAGATGGCAAGAGTGAGGTTAACAATGTTCTGTTGTTGGATTTTAAATTCCGCGCTACAACATGCATAAGGTGGTAGCCTTGAGGTTTACCGCCGTAAAGATGGCAAGAGTGAGGTTAACAATGTTCTGCTGTTGGATTTTAAATTCCGCGCTATAACATGCATAAGGTGGCAGCCTTGAGGTTTACCGCCGTAAAGATGGCAGCAGTGAGGTTAGCGACGCTCTATTGTCCTTCAAAGTGAGGTTAGGGTTCGTCAAGAAGACAGCTGTCAAAAAAGCACGTGGCTATGTTTACCAAACAAGAGCACGTGGTCGTGACGTCACGGTCACGTAGTATGTTGCCTCAGCATGTAAAGTTCAATGTCTACACCTACGTAGTTAACACTCTGCTATGTTCACAAGATTTTTTACACATAACTATTATTTATGCTTTAAGTTCATGCACATAGGCTATGCTAAGATAGCAGTACAAACACATACGAACTTTGTACATTCTAATGGAATAAGTTTAGTACTGTGTTCATCATGGATACATGATGTGTGCACGCATTTAATCTTGACTATACGTAATGCTGCTGCTTTGTTTACAAGATTTTTATACATTGCTATTCTTTATGCTTTAAGTTCGTGCACGCACAAGCGATACTCGTACGCTCTAGCAGGAGAAGTTTAGTACGATATTCGATACATACATTATCGATAGGTGATGTGTACACGCTTTAGAACATAGCTCATCTTTATGCTTTAAGTTCGTGCACAGGGGTTTGGGATACACAAAAGCGATTGCTACATGCTCTAGCGGAAGAAGTCTAGTACGATAGTCGATGCATGTAAAATCGATAGGTAATGTGTACACGCTTTGAAACAAGGCTATTCTTTGTACTTTAAGTTCATGTGTATGAGTTATGCTAAGATAGCAGCACAACCTAGCGGAAGAAGTTTTGTACGAGAGTCGATACATGCAAAGTCGATAGGTAATGTGTACACGCTTTGAAACATGGCTATTCTTTGTACCTTAAAGTCATACGTATAGGTTATGCTAAGATAGCAGCACAATCTGGCGGAAGAAGTTCAGGGTGATCTGTACACGCTTTGAAACAAGGCTATTCTTTGTACTTTAAGTTCATGCGTCTTAGTTATGCTTGCGATAGTCGATGCATGTAAAATCGATAGGTTATGCTAAGATAGCAGCACACTTACACGATTTTAGCACAATCTAGTGGAAGAAGTTTAGTACGAGAGTCGATGCTTGCAAAATCATTAGGTAATGTGTACACGCTTTGAAACAAGGCTATTCTTTGTACTTTAAGTTCATGCGTCTTAGTTATGCTAAGATAGCAGCACAATCTACCTGAAGAAGTTTTGCACGAGAGTCGATACATGCAAAATCGATAGTTGATGCGTACACGCTTTAAAACATGACTATTCATTGTACTTTAAGTTCATGGGTATAGGTTATGCTAAGATAGCAGCACAATCTAGCGGAAGAAATTTAGTACGAGATTCGATGAATGCAAAATCAATAAGTAATGTGTACACGCTTTGAAACATGGCTATTCTTCGTACTTTAAGTTCATGTGTATAAGTTATGCTAAGATAGCAGCACAACCTAGCGGAAGAAGTTTAGTACGATATTTGTTGCATGCAAAGTCGATAGGTAATGTGTACACGCTTTGAAACATGGCTATTCTTTGTACCTTAAGGTCATGCGTATAGGTTACGCTAAGATAGCAGCACAATCTAGCGGAAGAAGTTTAGTACGAGAGTCGATGCTTGCAAAATCGATAGGTAATGTGTACACGTTTTGAGACATAGCTCTTCTTTGTTCTTTAAGTTCATGCGTCTTAGTTATGCTGAGATAGCAGCACAATCTACCTGCAGAAGTTTAGTACGAGAGTCGATACATGCAAATTCGATAGTTGATGTGTACACGCTTTGAAACATGACTATTCATTATACTTTAAGTTCATGGGTATAGGTTATGCTAAGATAGCAGCACAATCTAGCGGAAGAAATTTAGTACGATATTTGATGCATGCAAAATCAATAAGTAATGTGTACACGCTTTGAAACATGGCTATTCTTTGTACTTTAAGTTCATGTGTATAAGTTATGCTAAGATAGCACAACCTAGCGGAAGAAGTTTAGTACGATATTTGTTGCATGCAAAGTCGATAGGTAATGTGTACACGCTTTGAAACATGGCTATTCTTTGTACCTTAAGGTCACGCGTATAGGTTATGCTAAGATAGCAGCACAATCTAGCGGAAGAAGTTTAGTACGAGAGTCGATGTGTGCAAAATCGATAGGTGATGTGTACACGCTTTGAAACATGGCTATTCATTGTACTTTAATTTTATGGGTATAGGTTATGCTAAGATAGCAGCACGATCTAGCGGATGAAGTTTAGTTCGATGATCGATGCATGTAAAATCGATAGGTCATGTGTACACGCTTTGAAACATAGCAATTCATACTGCTGCTCTGTTCCCAAGACTTTTAAGCATAGCTAACCCTAATACTGCTCTTAACGACGTCGAGCTAAGGATTGATTACGTGACCGTGACGTCACGACCACGTGCTCCTGTTTGGTAAACATAGCCACGTGCTTTTTTGACAGCTGTCTTCTTGACGAACCCTAACCTCACTTTGAAGGACAATAGAGCGTCGCTAACCTCACTGCTGCCATCTTTACGGCGGTAAACCTCAAGGCTGCCACCTTATGCATGTTATAGCGCGGAATTTAAAATCCAACAGCAGAACATTGTTAACCTCACTCTTGCCATCTTTACGGCGGTAAACCTCAAGGCTACCACCTTATGCATGATGTAGCGCGGAATTTAAAATCCAACAACAGAACATTGTTAACCTCACTCTTGCCATCTTTACGGCGGTAAACCTCAAGGCTACCACCTTATGCATGTTGTAGCGCGGAATTTAAAATCCAACAACAGAACATTGCTAAACTCTCTGCTATCTTCTTGAAAAGTTCAGTGTTCCAAACACTAGTTCGAAAAACGTAACTCATCGCACCTCGGGGATTTTCCATTCCTTGTTCTGAACATGAAACCATTTACAAATAAAGATTAATTTTCTACACTTAACAAAGTACAAGCGTTCTTGCTGATAGCGATCGACGAGGTTGTTGCTCCTTTAGCCCTATAGCTCATTAGCCCTTTAGCCCTTTAGCCCATTAGCCCTTCAGCCAATTAGCCCTTCAAGGAATGTGCGGTAAGGAGGAGGAAGAGTCCTTTCATCCTTTTTGCCCTTCTGATAAGATGTAACCCCTGGGTTCCATACCCTATCACGATTTTTTTTCAGCCATGTTTATGCGATAACTTGTTCGACTGATTTTTACACACAAGACGAATGATGGAAGGTAAATAATTTGAAGTTATACTTTGGCTATATCGTTTACCGAGCGAGTTAGCTGCGCAGTATGGGTACAGTGTGTTTTTGATTTTTACACTATGCAAATCATTGAAGTTGTAGTTTTGCAATATTGCTTACTGAGCGAGTTAGCTACGCGATATGTGCACAGTGTGTTTCCATAGTTTTTGATTTTACACTAAGCAAATCATCAAAATTGTACTTTTGCTCTGAACACATCAAACAATGTTCTGATCATATGTTGAGGTTAACAACATCGATTACAGTGTTCGATTCTAGTCTTGTTATGTTTCATTCTGATCTTCTTAGAACAAGGGTACCCCCTAACATGTTCTAAACACATGTTGTATTGAGTACAGTGTTCGATTCTAGTCTTGATCACTTATTTCGTGTTCTGAACACATCGATCAATGTTCTGATCACATGTTGTATCGAGTACAGTGTTCGATTCTAGTCATGATCACTTATTTTGTGTTCTGAACACATCAATCAATGTTCTGATCACATGTTGAAGTTAACAACATCGATTACAGTGTTCTATTCTAGTCTTGTTATGTTTCAATCTGATCTTCTTAGAACAAGCGTATCCCCTGACATATTCTAAACACATGATGTATTGAGTACATTGTTCGATTCTAGTCTTGATCACTTATTTTGTTTTTCTGAACGCATCAATCAATGTTCTGATCACATGTCGTATCGAGTACAGCGTTTGATTCTACTCTTCTTATGTTTCGAAAGTCTAAACATGCACAATAATGTTATCGCTGCACACGCTTGCCTTCGCGATGCAGGTTTAAACTTGTTCGATATAAAGCTATGCCTTGACATAAGAGGCGGAGGAGGAGGTAGAGAAGGAGGAGGGGGAGGAGGAGGAGGAGGAGGAGAATGATAAGACCTTAACAGCCTATGTATAGTCGCCATTGTTTTTAAAGATGATAGCTGTCAAAAGAATTTTTCAAATTATCCACCACCACATTTCAGCTAAAGAGGGCAGCAGGGTGCTCTGTTGATTAGGCACATAGAATTTCAAATTGCCCTCCACCACATGCATAACAGCAGCTGTTATCTTGCGCAGTAGCCTCTAAGCTAGCTTTCTTCATAAGAGTAGCCGCCATCTTGTGCGAGCACCCCTAGGCCGTCTCATAAGGAGCTATGTATAGTCACCATTGTGTGTCTGCCATCTTGCGTAAGCATCCCTAGGACGTCTCAAGGCATCTTGTTTCTCATAAGAGCAGCCACCATCTTGTAGAAATAGATAGCTGCGAATGCCAAAGGGCTTAAGTAGGAATCGAACCGTTGATCTCATCATTAGACTATGTTTTTTCTTGTTCCTGATACTACGAACCTACGTATTAGGCGGAAAAATTTTGTCCGTTTTGCTCTACGATGCATCGTTTTCGAGATATTTAACATTTTGCATTTAAGCCTCCAAATTTAATGAATCGAACCTGCACGGTACGTTATACTCTCTACCATAGCTAGACCTGATCATGTTACGAAGACTCGCTTCAATACAAGCTAAAACAGAGCAAATGCCAAAGGGCCTAAGTAGGAACCGAACCGTTGATCCCATCATTAGACTATGATTTTCTTGTTCCTCATACTGCGAACCTAGGTATTAGGCAGAAAAATTTTGTCCGTTTTGCTCTACGGTGCACCGTTTTCGATATATTTAACATTTTGCATTTAAGCCCTAAATTTAATGAATCGAACTATCACGACACGTTAGCCTCTAAGCTAGCATTCTTCATAAGAGTAGCAACTATCTTGCGCAAGCACCCTTAAAGCGTCTCATAAGGAGTTATGTATAGCTGCCATCTTGTGTCCGCCATCTTGCGCAAGCATCCTTAGGGCGTCTCAAGCCATCTTGTCCAAGGACCCTTAAGCCGTCCCATAAGATCAGCCGCTATCTTGCGCAAGCATACCTAGGGTATCTCATAAGGAGCCATGTATAACTGTCATCTTGCGCAAGCATCCCAAGGGCGTCTCATAAGAACCTGTGTATAGCAGCCATCTTGCGTAAGCACCCTTAAGGAGTCATGTATAGCCACCATCTTATGCAATTAGCGTCGAGAGAGGGCTGCTGTAGAATTTTTCTTTTTAAATTATCCGCCACCACTTTTCAAAGGTATCTAGCTAAAGATGGCAGCACCGCGGATGACAGGTGACGAATTTACATCTACTACGATAAAGAGGGCAGCACGGTGCTCTCTGTATTAAAGATGGCGGATGACAGCTGTCAAAAAAGCACATGGCTATGTTTACCAAACAAGAGCACGTGGAATTTGCCGCCATCACATTTCAAACTAAAGAGGGCAGCACTATGCTCTGTTGATTAAAGATGGCGGATGGTAGCTGTCGAAAAAGCACGTGAGTTTGTTTCCAAACAAGAGCACGTGGAATTTTTCAATTTGCCGCCACCACATTTCAAAGGTATCTAGCTAAAGATGGCAGCACGGTGCTCTCTTGATTAAAGATGGCGGATGATAGCTAACAGAACTTTTCAAATTGTCCGCTACTACGTGCTTAAGGTAGTAGCCATAAAGAGGGCAGCACGGTGTTCTGTGGATTAAAGATGGCGGATGACAGGTGATGAAATTGCCCGCATGATAGTAGCACAGTGCTCTGTTGATTAAAGATGGCGGATGACAGCTGCACGTGGCTTTGTTTCCAAACAAGAGCACGTGGAATTTACCACCACCACATTTCAAACTAAAGAGGGCAGCACTGTGCTCTATAGATTAAAGATGGCAGATGACAGCTGTCAAAAAAGCACGTGAGTTTGTTTTCAAACAAGAGCATGTGGAATTTTTCAATTTGCCGCCACCACATAGAGGGCAGCACTGTTCTCTCTGGATTAAAGATGGCTGCTTGTCGAAAAGCATTTTTCAAATTATCCGCCACCACATTTCAAAGGTAAGTAGCTAAAGAGGGCAGCACTGTGCTCTATAGATTAAAGATGGCGGATGACAGCTATCAAAAAAGCACGTAGCTGTCAAAAAGCACGTGGATTTGTTTATCTCGAGCTAGTGAGGTTAAGTTGGTAGCACTAAGGTTTAGGCCCGTCAAGATGGCAGCACTGCCGATGACAGGTGACGAAAGAGGGCAGCACGGTGCTCTGTAGTTTAAAGATGGCGGATGACAGCTGTCAAAAAAGCACGTGGCTGTCAAAAAGCACGTGGCTTTGTTTATCTCGCGCTAGTGAGGTTAAGTTGGTACTACTGAGGTTTAGGCCCGTCAAGATGGCAGTACTGGGGTTAGCGATGCGTTGTTGTCGATGACAGCTGTCAAAAAGCACGTGGCTTTGTTTACAAATCTGTCGAAAAGCACGTGGCTGTCAAAAAAACACGTGGCTTTGTTTACCTCATGCTAGTTAGGTTAAGTTGGTACCACTAAGGTTTAGGCCCGTCAAGATGGTAGTACTGAGGTTTGCGATGCGTTGTTGTTGATGAGAGCTGTCAAAAAGCACGTGGCTTTGTTTACAAATCTGTCAAAAAGCACGTGGCTGTCAAAAAAAACACGTGGCTTTGTTTACCTCATGCTAATTAGGTTAAGTTGGTACCACTAAGGTTTAGGCCCGTCAAGATGGTAGTACTGAGGTTTGCGATGCGTTGTTGTTGATGAGAGCTGTCAAAAAGCACGTGGCTTTGTTTACAAATCTGTCAAAAAGCACGTGGCTGTCAAAAAAAACACGTGGCTTTGTTTACCTCATGCTAGTTAGGTTAAGTTGGTACCACTAAGGTTTAGGCCCGTCAAGATGGTAGTACTGAGGTTTGCGATGCGTTGTTGTCGATGAGAGCTGTCAAAAAGCACGTGGCTTTGTTTACAAATTCAAATTTCCCGCGGGAGGTGGAGGAGACCTCTGGGAGGCCTCTGGCTGAGGTGGAGGTGGAGGAGGCATCTGGGAGGCCTCTGGCTGAGGTAGAGGTGGAGGTGGCCTCTGGGAGCCTGAGGTGGAGGTGGCCGCAGAACCATCCAATTATACTACTCTGGGGTAATCACATTAAGGTTCACATGGTTATGAGCCGGAGGATATTTAGGAGTTATAATCTATAATCTATAACAATATTATAAAAGGAAGTGTTTGTCTGTCTGTCTGTCTGTCTGTCTGTCTGTCTGTCTGTCTGTCTGTCTGTCTGTCTGTCTGTCTGTCTGTCTGTCTGTCTGTCTGTCTGTCTGTCTGTCTGTCTGTCTGTCTGTGCGCGATGCCCAGCAAAATCTACAGCACGTAGAGATCTGAAATTTCGAACTTAGGTAGATGGAAAGGGGTCCGAATGCACCTCGAAGCCGGAATTTTCATTTTCGCTTTCGTTGGTAAGTTATGAACGAAAAACCATCGGAAAACGTGCATTGGGATATGACAATCCAACGTGCTGTCACCAAGATTAAATGCATAGAGTCGCTGTCGCTAGGCAACGTACATAAGATAGGTAGAGAACACTATATTCAAGGAGCCATTTTACGTCCAGGACGTAGGAAGCTGTTTTTGGTCTTATATGGTGTGAGGGCACATGACGGTGTTGATGATGATTCGTCCGTCGGATCGGGACGTTAAGTCTTGAGCTATTCGAGAGGACTGGCATATGTGCCGACGCCGGGTTTCATCTTCTTCATTCTTGCTATCATATATCATGTCATTCATTTCTTTCAACAAGCAACTTTTATAAGAATTACCCGATGTTCTACACAGTTACAAGTCTATCGACTACACGGCACAGCTTCGAAAGACTTGGAGTCACCTGGTGTACCCTCGAACATCTTAGAGCGGACGATTGTGGCTCCAATTATCCTTCTTAAGAATAAGAATCCTGCCCTCTGCAATGAACACGACTTTGAAACTGATGATTAATATTATTGAAGCCATACTCATGATTGGGCATGCCGCGAGCGAAGTAATATTCATTCCTCGGATTCGAATAATTTCTTCGGATAAACAGTTTAAGTTTAGATCTCTGCAGTGTTCAAAATAACATATCTCTGTGTAATAATAAAGCAAGCATAAACTTCTTCTTCTTCTTACTAAATATAAAAATGGATGTATGCATGTGTGTGTGTGTGTGTGTGTGTGTGTGTGTGTGTGTGTGTGTGTGTGTGTGTGTGTGTGTGTGTAAATGACACATCTCCTCCTAAACCACTGGAGCAATTTCATCCAAACACTCATGACTTTTTATCTGGAGACGAGCACTGTGGGGGTAAGCCATCCGTAGCTCCCTTAGGGGTGGGGTGTCAGGGGGGGGCAAGGTATAAAAATAATCGAAAAAAGTGCCGAATCCACAGTTTTCGGGGTCGCTGAGATGAACAATGACACTCCCCATTTTTCAAATGTCAAAGTTCAGCTCCCTTTCGCATGGGGGCGGGGAGGGGCGAGTGATATATAAAATTAAACGAAAATAGTGTCGAATACATAGTTTTCGGGGTCGCCGAGGTGAATTGTACACTCCGGATTTTTAGTATTAGGAGACAAACCACGTGGGGGTAAGACAGCCCAGGAACCCTTAGGGGCAGGGGGGGTCGAGGGGCTGAGATATAAAAATCATCGAAAATAGTGTCGAATCCATACTTTTCGGGGTCGCTGAGATGAACAGTGACACTCCGGAATTTTTTAAAGTCCAAGTTCAGCCCCCTTAGTGGTGGGGGGCGTTGGGAGAGTTATATATAGGAATAATGATGATATATAGAAATAATAGTGTCGAATACATAGTCGCTGAGATGAATAGTAACATTCCGATTTTTTAAAACTCGAAGTTTAGCCCCCTTTAGGGTAGGGGAAGGGGGAGTGAGATATAATAGTAATCGAATATACTGCCGAATCCATAGTTTTCCGGGTCGTTGAGATGAATAGTAACATTCCGGATGTTTAAAGTCTAACTTCAGCCCCCATTGGCATAGGGGGTGAGAAAGGGCGAAAAAATAAATTGTTAGAAATGACCGAGATAATGGACGTGTGTATGTTCCAGTATGACTTTCAAGTATGACTTACTACCTGGAAAACGTACTGTGGGAGTAAGACGCCCCTAGAAGCACTAGGGAAGCGGGTAAAATATTATCCACACTAATAAATGGAAGTCTGTTTGGCGCGATCTATATATACTGTACTATATATTTACATAAATTAAGGCATAAACATGAAACCAGGCGTAAATTAGTGAGACCATTCTAGGCATCTTAGAAATTTAAAACTTGGTACCAGACAACCTGATGACTTCAGGATCCCTAGAAAAATCTCAAATTCTCATAATTCTCTGAGCGGTACATGTTGGGAGTTTCAAACCTGCATAAGAACACAGTCGGTGATATTTATCCAGAACCTACAGGTTTTATGGGCTTAAAAGCTTCCTTAAGGTCCTGATTTTTAACCCACTCCCCCATATCAAGATAGCAGCACAATCTCCCAGACAAGTTAGAAAATTGAAATTTGGCAAAATTATAGCTTTTAGCATGTAACCGACGGAAAATTTACGAGATGTTTAAAAATTTTATTTTTTACCCCCGAAAAAATATCGAAATATGGAGGCAATTTTAATGACGGTGCAGTCCTTCCTTTCGATGTATTTCGTGGCTAAACGGTAAGTCGTATCACGAAACGGATGGCACAATCTCCGTTCAATTTAGAGTGAACTACAACTTCGGTCCTAGGACCTTTTGTCGTATCTCTATCCCTTATACATTAAATTTTTCTCTATTTCTGGATTTACGTAAATTTTGCACTTTGTACACGTACAATTGATGGCTTGATTCACTTATAGGAAACATGGGATCATCAAATTCTACACGAATATTGGCCCACCCAGTAGCCATATGTGAGCCAAATTCTATGTTTGAAGCTGTCGCATAAGTATCTGAAAAGTAATGCACTGTGTGAAAATATTACACAAATTTCACCCTATTCAACGTTTCTAAAATATAATGAATTGTGGTAGACAAGTGCACCTGTCGTTATCATCACAACTCCACAACTCGCACTTTACATTGGAAACATCGTCTGCGGACCTCCTTATGCTTTTTCTCGGATAACGCCAATTTACATGCAATTTAAATATTATTATTCACTTCATGTACAGTTATTACTTCGATATCCGTATACAATCTGGAACACCGTAGCGAAGCACGGGTACAATTGCTAGTAAGGATATAAAGAAGAGGGCATACAAGTCCCCGGTAAGACCCCAGTTAGAGTATGGTTCTAGAGTATGGAACCCTCGCCAGGATTAGCTTATTCGAGAATCGGAAAAAGTTCAAAGAAAAGCTGCTTAATTTGTTCTGGGCATTTTGGACAAAAGGGCAGTGTTAAGAACAAGTTGCAATGTTTAGACTGGGAAGGCTTAGGATAAAGGAGACGAGCTGCTCGACTAAGTGGTATGTTCCGAGCTGTCAGTGGAAAGATGGCGTGGAATGACATTAGTAGACGAATAAATTGGAGTGGTGTCTTTAAAAGTTTTTTTTGCTAGGGGCTTTACGTCGCACCGACACAGATAGGTCTTATGGCGACGATGGGATAGGAAAGGCTTAGGAGTTGGAAGGAGGCGGCCGTGGCCTTAATTAAGGTACAGCCCCAGTATTTGCCTGGTGTGAAAATGGGAAACCACGGAAAACCATTTTCAGGGCTGCCGATAGTGGGATTCGAGCCTACTATCTCCCGGATGCAAGCTCACAGCCGCGCGCCTCTACGCGCACGGCCAACTCGCCCGGTTCTTTAAAAGTAGGGAAGCTCGTAATGGAAAGATAAAGTTGGAATTTAAGAAGATAAATTGGGGCAAATATTCGTTTATAGAACGAGGAGTAAAGGGAGATGTTTGAAGGAAAGGCGAGGTAAACAACAGATGCTCACAGGAGATCAAATTACTTTCATTGTACTCATAATTTCCTATTTCATAAAGACGCTTATAATTACTTTTTGACTTTAACGCGTCATGTTTATTGCACTGTTAATTTAAGGCTTTCAAGTTTTGCACAGAAACTGACTGTTTTTCAGTCTCGAATTTCCACCTGAGTCTCTCCGCAAGTATTTCACTTTTATGGTGTCAGGAGCTTCAGTTACTGGTCTGTCATTGCACGAAATCGGACACTTGATTTCTAGACCCTTGAAACCAACCCATCTGGTGCAGCACAAAGCCGGGTTTACCTCCGAGGTTAGACATACCAGTCTTCTTAAAGCGGGGTACTCTTTCAGGGCAATGCCCTCAACAACCTTGCCATAAATAAGATTTCTTTTGCCACGGGAGATTTCGCAAGATGATTTTTTTGGTTGTTGCTAATTTATAAGGATTATTACGCGTCCTACAGGCCCGATGGGCTCAACTTGAAGCGAAAATGCGTAGTGACCGTACCCTCAAGAAAAAGTTATGATTGTTGTTATCATAATATTAGACAACCGCCATACTCTCCAGAACTGAACTGCCTTTTGATGTTGTAGCAACTCGTTCATAAAATTCGACATTATCAAACTGGAATTAGACCTGAAGAATTATGTAGCAGAATGTTTAACAGTTTGAACGCACAGCCTGCTTGACTTCGTCCCAAACTCAAAGATCGCCAGCTCAAGGAATCTGTAAACACTTTTTATCCTACTTCAGAAGTCTCAAAACGACTTCCCCTTACTTGGCGGAGATAGATAAAGATCTTTTAAACTATGGGATGTCAGAAACAGGCATTCAACTCCGATCACTCAAACACAAACTTAGACAGGTTCGTCAAGAAGTAGTCCCAACTCGAGTGAAGCACGTCCATTCTAATGCAAGGAAGAAACACACTCCGAAAGGATGAAAACCAAGAGATCTCGCGGTACTTACTGGCCCCCTGGCGATCAATAATAATAATAATAATAATAATAATAATAATAATAATAATAATAATAATAATAATAATAATAATAATGATAATGATAATGATGCAAGTCCTCCGATCTGACGCTCTTGGTTCTCACCAACTGCAGTTAACAAATCAGTGTAGACATGTTAGAATACCGTGTGAGTTGGCCATGCAGTTAGGGGCGCACAGTTGTGAGCTTGCATTCGTGAGATAGTGGGTTCGAACCCCCACTGTCAGCCGATGGTTTTCCGTGGTTCTCCATTTTCACACAAGGCAAATGCTGGGGCTGTACCTTCATTAAGGCCACGGCCGCTTCCTTCCCACCCCTACCTCTTTGTTATCCCATCGTCGCCATAAGACCTATCTGTGTCGTATCTGCGATGTAAAGGCAATTGTTAAAAAAAAAAGTTAGGAAATTGATAGAAATTCAACCGAATGTACAACTAACTGTAGCGTGTTCGTCGTGGTTCTTACGTGGACGACACGGTGTGTTAGGAATTTTTCTGTGAAGAATCCATTCGTCTTGTTTGGAATCGATTCGTTTGCTAGGGTACAAGAGACTAACTACACTATCCTGACTAATGTTGTAACATTGACACGAACGTGGCTCGAACCGGACGGATTGTACTGATTTATGTTTTATGGGGCAGAATATGGAGAATGTTATAAATACCGTTTTGTCGTCATGAAAATTATTTTTGTTTGTGGTTTAACGTCAGACCAACTCAGACAGATTTTTGGTAACCATGGGATAGAAAATGGAAAATCACATTCAGGGGTTCGATCCCACCATCTCTCGCTCGGTGATGTTTTTATTGCTCTACTATTTGTGCCTAGGCCGTTCGCTTCACCGGGAAGGAGTTCGCTCAGTCTACGCCAGGCTGGTCTGAGCTATGCTACCACTGTGTTCTAACGTCGCATGGTCACCAGACGACAATTCCATTTTCAATGAATGCGTTCTATTCTAGGCGACGAAAGCTGAGACAAGAGAAGAGTTACCAAAGTATCGAGGGCGTCTGTCTCCATGCTGCAAGGATAAAGTTATCATATCTCGCGACGAAAGCCTTTTGGTTACAGAAGAATTAAGACCAGCGATAAGCGAGTGGATAAGATTACAGGCAGTAGTTCTTTACAATCAATATTTACTGCTGTGAAAATTTCGGGGTCTCTATAGATAAGATTACAACCCAATATTCTTGTAATCAGTTGTGCTTGCCTACATATATCCGAAAGTAAATAAAATAGAAATGAACTAATCAATACCATGATGTAATTAAAACAGTCTATATCAGCGCGAATCATATTTCTTTGTTAGAAGCAGTTTTTGGAAATTAAATTCTATCATTCTTCTTCTTCTGTGAATCTGTCTTTCGATTTGACGCCGGGGCACCTTGAAGCAAAGGCCGTACATCCTCCACTCGCTTGACAAACCTTATTCCATCTATTTTCCCCCGGTATTCACCCTCCATTGAAGACAATATAAGACCCGGGGTCCACTTCACCACTTTTGTTTTATTATTCTCCACAACCGCATTTCAGAAATTCCCAGATACTTTCTGTCTTAATGGCCAGGTTTCAGCTCGGTATGACACCAGGCTCGTATAAACCACTTTCCGAAACTCTTCCTTACATTGCCCTAGACGTCAAAAGCGCTCTCACCTTTCCCAAAGCTTCTGTTCCCACATATATTCTGCTTCTTATTTCTTCTATACAGCTTCCATTCCATGTTAACAAACTTCCCAAATATCAGAATGACTTTACTTGTTCTAATTGCTTTCCATCTTCCTGTTACAATACCAGCAGCTTCCTCCTTTTTGTGATTCCCCTAATACTGCCACATCATCCGCGTATTTTATGGTGGTTAGTGGTTCTCCATCGCTGTCGGGGACCGTGAAGATGGTTTTCCGGGTTTTCCAATTTTCACACCAGGCAAATGCCTTCATTAAGGCCACGGTCGTTTCCTTTCCACTTCTAGTCCTTGTCTCTCCCATCGTCGTCATAAGACCTATCCGTGTCGGTGAGACGTAAAGAAGATTGAAAAAATACTATACCTCTTGTTTTTTTTTCGGGCTTTCCCTCTCAGTTCTTCAGCATATTATTGAACGGTGCCAGTGAAATGCAAGAACCCTGTCTCACTCCTCTTAGGATAACTCCTCCTTCTTTTTCATATTCTTCTGCTCTATCACTTCCTGATTCCTATACAACTCTCTTATCAGTCGTCTATCTTTCCAGTCTGTACCATCAGAACACACCAGTTCACTCTGGCAAATGCTCTTTCCCAACAATGAAACATCTGCAATCAGCGCTCAAAGCAGTGCTGTGCACTCATCACTCACATGCCGAGTAGGGGACCCTCGTTTATTAACGAGGAAACGTTTTCCATCCTGTTAAGATTGTGCAGCATTAACGAGAAGATCGCGTTGTGTTCTTTAGAGTTAATTTTGTTTTAATGCAAATGATTGTAGTTATATGTGTGCATAATGATTAATTACAGTAGCAGTAGTGATGTTGAACTTACGGTAGCAAGTAAATTGTACTTGATTTCAAGTTCTGACAGAAGGTACAGCGCACATCCAATTAATGAGAGAAGGCGGAAATTCGGTGAATTTAATCATTTATACCAGAAGGTGAAGAAAGACCCACATAAATTCCACGAATATTTAAGAATGTCAATGCAGATATTTCAGTACTTGCTAATAGGAACTGAAGGCAATATGAAACCACGGAAGTACAGAAACTATCATGCCAACCCTATTTCCATCGAAGAAAAACTGGTTATTACAATAAGCTAAGCAGTTGTAATATAATATTATTCTCCATCTCAATACAGTAATCCGTACTTTATCAAAATAAATCATTTGTAGAGTATAAAGGTAATATTAAACAAGTAGCCTACTAATTTAGTATTGATACTATACTTTCACTGAACATAGCTAATTAAGCCATTTACTTATTTGTCACTTTCTTCTTTAAAAGAGACATGTTTCAGTTATATTGACCAGCTTCGTTTTCAAAGACTAGTAATTACTAGTAATTACAAAGCACAGTTAACTATTAATAGTATCATAAAAACACCATAAGCAATTATAGGTACTTACAATAAAGTGAACATACAACGATTAAGGGTAGGCCTAAGTAATTTAACCCAAATTAAAAGTAACATAATTCATTCCGCTTTCCAGTCATGCTACTTATAAAGTGACAACGTTTCTCTGACATGTTTGATTTGAAATTCCACAACATAAAATCAAAATGACACTATAAAGTAGCCTACTCATTTATAGTTTCACTTTTAAACTGGACTGTCACTGATATTGGAAGCTGGACAGCCTGAAGAAGATTATTTAGGAATAGACTGTTGGTGTTGGAGAACACTGAAAAATTGTGGAGATTGTCGCATGTGATGTGATATTGGTAGTTGTTGTGAGGTAGATTGAACAGGGAAGGGAATGTTCTGTGCAGCATATGGAGCATATGGGTTCAACATATTCGGTAAGGAACATATTGACAAATATTTGAATCTGCTTCAGAAGGCTGATTTTGGCAAAACGACAAGTCGTACAGGCTTTTTTGTACTTGCATTCTGAACGTCATATTTTTTCTGTGAATCAAGTTTCTTGACAAACGGCATAAGAGAATTGAAAAATCCAATGGCATCGTCATTGGGGTCCACAGAAGACTGCCTTTTTCTTAATTCCAGTCTCTCTGTTTCGATTGATAACATAGATTGTCCTAACGCAATCTGCGGGCTGATTCTTCTCCTGTAGCCAGTTTTGGTCAAAAAAATGATTGTTTGCTGGTAAAACAACATCTCTCTGGTAGCGCATTTTTTAAAACATATACGGAAGACAATTAATAATAATGTATTAACCATATCTACATCAAATACTTAAGAATTTCAGACACACAATAGCGCGCGACGATCATTGCTAACTGCGCCACAAGTGAAATATAGTAGCTCAAGTTCAAATCTACAATCGACCATTGTTGCCAAGACAAGTCCAACAGTCTCTCCATCCCACTGTTAAGGGCGTCAAAACCGAGCAGTCAAGGGGAACACACAAAAATCACTTCAATAATGCTATACGACAACAAATACAATAGGAACAATAAACACATAAGAAAGTCACTCTCCCAACAAAGAGGGATGAGTGAAGTGCATCTCGCAGCTTCATGTGTGAAGAGACATGTTCGTACCCTCAGGCATCTCTGATTCCTCTTCCCTTTCTAAAACCAAACTAGTCACCTCTCAAATTCTTGTCAACACTATCTCGATCACTACCTTAGTAACGTGACATATAAAACTAACTGTTGTATAGCAGGTGCGTAGCCAGGGGGGGGGGATGGGGTTTAGGAATCCGCCATGGAAATTTTACAAAAACTGACAATAAACTAAATAAACACTCAGAGACATAATTGTAGATCTGTTGAATTAAGAAGCCTCGAAAGTTGGATTTTAGATTATGAACTGAACATACCATTGACCTTGATCGCATTGTATTTTAATGTAAGATCTGAATGCGGGCACCTACATTGTCTTCTTTCATCACTTTGTAACTATAAAACCGCCGATACGCTGTGCACATGTCCTGTGCATTCTTCGGTAAGGCGACCACAATCTTGTGGCCAGATGCGTGTTCCTCAATTCGCTAAGGCCTTTAAAGCTTCAGGTGGCATCTGGTCACAGCCCATCGCTTTCTTTTAAATAAATTACAATATACTGTTATTGTGAGTTGCGTTCAGCGTTCGTAAGCAGTATGCTGTGCGGCAGACTCTCTCAGGCCAGGAAATTGGTTAAGGGCTGCAGGCCGTGGCACGGCATTCGTGTAGCAGAATGGAAAACCATTCGCAGGACAACCAACGGTCCGCCTCCCGAATGCAGAACTGCGAGGATGTCAAAGCAATGCTGTTTTGCCCGATCGCATGTGATTCAAATGCCTCGTGATTTGTGCTGATGTAGACTGTGTTTTTATTACATTATGAATCATCAGCACTACTTTGGTTATTTTCCGATGATTACGGGTTACGAAGTAATCAGACTTTTTTAGCACAAAACTACGCATTAACATTTTTGTATAACATATTGTTAATACAATAATCATTACGTAGCGTACATTATTGGGAAAGCTTGTGCTCCTGCCCTGACAAGTAGATGCGGGATGTTCGACGCAATCAAAACTAAGGAATATATCATTCCGAACATAGGCTACATCATTTCAACCTGTATTATGTCCGGCTATGTGGCTAAATGGTTGGCCCTTTGGTCCAAAAGGCCCCGGGTTCGATTCCAGGCCTGATCGTGGATTTAAACCTTCATTGCTTAGTTCCCATGCAGATCGCCTATAGGGCCTGCAACAGACCTCTCTGCAGGCCACACACCATTATACATTATGATCATAAAAACCAGAGCACCTCGAAAGACTAGAGATAGCAAGTTCATATTCACAGGACATGTGTATTAGTATGTTCTAAAGAAATGATTAGCATTTGAACCATGTCGGCCCTCAGGTTCAAGGTCCAAATCGATATCTCGGCGCACCACCACCGACTGGTAAAATGTGCCTGCGGCTCTCGTTGTCGCTATAAACCGAATGTAATGGATCAGTGGGACTTGAGCAGACTTGCAGGATGACTCGCAGACGTATGCGAGAACCGTGCCGACAAATCGAAGCGTTTGAAAGAGGGCGCATTTTGGTATGAGATAATGGGATGAATCCATCCGAGAAATTGCTGCTCGTGTGGGACGATGTGTGTCGGCAGTGGAACGGATGTGTTCAGAATGGTTCACAGAAGGCCGTAGAATACGACGAGATGGGTCTGGTCGCACCAACCACCACACCCACCGAGGAGATCGGCATCTCATCCGAATGACATTGCAGGAGAGTTCTGCGTCCTCCTCGGCTTTGGCGTAGCACTGGAACAGTGTAACACATAGGTACACTATCAGGAGTGACAGTCCGTCGCCGTTTATTACGGTCTGGGTTACCGGCGCGTCGTCCACTTCTCCGCATACCTTTGACTAATGTGCATAGACATGTTAGACTGTAATGGTGTATGGAACGACGTCACTGGGGACAGGAATGGCAGCAGATAGTTTTTTCGGACGAATCCAGGTTCTGTTTGTTTGAAAATTATGACCGCATTTTGGTTCGCCGCAGAAAGGGGGAGAGGCATCACATTGATTGCACTCGCACAAGACATACAGCGCCAACTCAAGGACTTATGGTGTGGGGTACTACTGGGTACAACCACAAATCACAACTGACGAGTGTCCAGGGCACTGTGACCAGTTTGACCTGCGTGAATGACATCCTGCGACCCGTAGCCATAACTTTCTACACGACACCCCAGACGCCATATTTCAGAAGGACAATGCGCGACCACATGTTGCTGCACGAACACGTGCCTTCTTGTTGTCATAGGATGCCAGACTGTTGCCCTGGCCCGCCAGATCGCCGGACTTGACGCCAATCGAAAATATGTGGGATATGGTGAAACGACGGGTGCGGCGCTGTGATCCAATGCAACCACCAAAGATGAACTGTGGAACCAGGTGAATGCCGCATGGATGGCTATACCCCAGGACGCTATTCGCGCCTTATACGCGTCGATGCCATCACGCATGGGACAAGTTATCAGTGCCCATGCAGGATCCAGTGCCTACTAGGCAACATGACACATGCTGAACCTAGGTTCTGAAATGAGAATCATTTCTGTCGAACATACTAATCAACATGTCCTGTGAATATGAACTTATTACCTCTAGTATTTCAAGGTGCTCTGTTTTTATGGACATAAGTGAATTATTATTGGTTTACAGGGCCCAGGGTTCGATTCTCGGCCGGGCCGAGGATTTTAACTGAGAATCGTTAATTCTTGTTGCTCGGTGTTCTCTTCACTTCATTTACAATCAACACTCTACACTACCGCGGAAACAGGCAATTAAAGAATACATCCTTGGTCTTGGCTTCAGGAAAACCTGTGAGTGTCGGCGGTAGAATAACACCCAAGGTATTGAGCCCTTATTGAAATGCTCATTTAATTAATCAGTCATTTATTCGAATGTACAGAGAATATTTCATTTCTATTAAGTACTAGTAACTGGCAGGAAACATCCACATTCAGCAGCACATGTCGCAATTTCCGCAGGGAGTTTGGAGCTCGGGTTTATTTGCTCGCCAGCTAAGTTTAGAAGGAGGAATTTTGACATGACGTACAGAACAAGGAAACAATAGAATTCCAACGGCCAGACCAACGGACAACATTTCGGAATCTCGGTGAGAGACTAGAGGAGCTGCAAATATACCTTTGAATTAAGCGTCGGGTAAGCGATGTGTTGAGCCAATAAAATGATAGAGCCACAGTCAATTTGGCTAGGCATTGGTCTATGCAAGTGATGGCCCCGATCGAGGATACAACAGAGTCTTAAATGGCGAATTAATAAAAACGATGTGCGCATGGGCTAGCTACCTTATTATTCGGCGAGATTCATGCAGGTAACATCGTGAGACGAAGTTTTCATTTACGTGTGTGATCGTATGGGGATGTAATGTTGTTAGAAGACGCTCAGCCTGCATTATTTTAATATATTCAAGTTCTCAAATGCTGGGAGAATGGCATTTAACGGTCGATTTCCAGAGGGAGAGAACAGTTTCATTTAATCATTTCGCATGCATAGTAGCCTGCCTCTGTAAAGTTTCCCGAGGGCATAAACTTTACAATTTCCACTCTTGGATATACATGGGAAATATCTGACCTAGTTACGGTGAGATAAGAGGAGATGTTCCGCTAGGCAGAATGAGAACTGGTTTCACGGTCAGTGGGAATTACCCCGGCCGTAGTACTCTAGTAACCGGCAGGTTAATCTTGACCTAGTTTCTACATCGTGAACGAGGGGGTGTTTTAGACGGCATACAGAAGCAGAAGCAACGACGGAAAATATATCACTTCTCTGCGCCAAGATGGAGACCAGAGGACTGATCCAAGTCTATTCTGAAGGCATTATCATCATCATCATCGATATGGCTGTCTAAAACACGATGGGGACCGGCTGTTCCTAAAGCAGGCGGCTAAATGAGTCAACAAAATAGATGAGTACAAACTTTTCAAGCCCGGTTTCTTCAACTCCGTGTTAAATTTTACTTAACAAATGTTAACCAACAATTTTTATTAATTTAACACTTCGTTTAAAAGTACACATTTCCAACATTTGTTACGAAACAATTGTTAAAGACAAATTAACACAATTCCGTAAGATTTCTGAACGCATTTGGCAGTGAGCTTCTTTTGTTTCTTTACATATAGCGCTCCTAGTGGTGGGTTTAAACAAATACAGTAGGGACAATACGCGACACTGAGCGAGATATCGAGGGACAGCTATTAGAGCTCTCTCTAGCGGGTAGACCTGAGAACTACTGATTCTGTCATAAGAACACGTGTATTTGTGTGTGAAGTTTTTGTGTTATTTATGCATTTTCAATGAGTTGACATAATTAAATAGTAGCGTGTGTCACTCCTTGATATCTCCTCTCAACATGAGGGGAAAGATATGTGCTGTGTTTGGCTGCAGTAACTATGAAGTAGAGAAGAATGCGCGGTCTTTCTTTCGCTACCCTCGTGACAAGAAAATGTAAGTAATATTGTGTTTGCATATATATTCTTCCAGTGACAAAGAGATTTTTATAGTACTTCATAATCGTCTGACCTGCTCAACCCATATTTTAACTGGCTAAAATATAATACGTATATTTTATTTTATAGTGCAGCAGTTAACCTTAAATACCGATGTGTTGTTGTAGGTGTGATCTGTAGGTTTTCAAATGTCACAGAAGTGATTTGGATAAGGTGTACAAGAAAGAAGGGACGTTACGCTTATATAAGAATTATAAGATCTGTTTACATCATTTCCAGGCCAGCAACTATAAAAATACTCTAATTGTACGTCAATATCCCTTAAAGCATCACTATCGACAACATTTTCATCCTTTCTTTTATCCCTCTTCTCAGATTAAAGCCGGGATTTTATATATTTTCTTTCTGTTAGTAGGCTTCATGTTAAGAGAAAAATTGTCCAGCTTTTAAATGTTAATTCATTGCATCATGTGTGTAAGGAATGTGCCGAAATTTTTATTGACAAGTTTATTAATGTGATGATACAATGTTTTAAATGAGAAAAAAAAAAGACAAGTCTAACCGTAAAAGTTCAGGCAGGAATGCTAAAGCAAAAAAAGTAATGCATAAATGAAAGATCAGCTTTCCGTCAGCTCCCCGAAGGTGAAGTGTAGGGGCTGAGTAGGGTGTTATTTGAGATTTAATCTAATATCTGGGTGACAGAAGCATTACCTAGCGACTGGACCTCAGCTATCATCCACCCGTTACACAAAAAAGGCGACAAATCAGATCTCAACAACTACAGAGGGATTTCCCTTGTATCAGTGACGTACAAGATACTCTCCAAAGTATTTCTCACAAGAGTAGAGGCTCAACTAGACTCCTGCATCGGAGAGTACCAGGCTGGGTTTCGCATTACAAGGTCATGCACCGAACAAATCCTGAACCTCAAAACCATCATCACTTACAAAAAACCTAAGCGCCTCACCCTACGTAGCAACATTTGTTGACTTTCGGAAGGCCTACGATTCAGTAGATAGAGAGTCACTCTTCCAGGCACTTGCTGAACTGGGCCTAGATAAGAAAACCTTAAATCTAGTGAAAGCAATTCTTACAAACACTACAGCCAGAATCAAATTTAGAGGGGAACTGTCCCAGAGCTTTGAGATCAAATCAGCTGTTAGACAAGGGGATGGCCTATCTCCAATCCTCTTTAACTGCCTTCTCGAAAAAGTCATTCGTGAGTGGACGAAAATGCAAAAGAATGACTCTGGATTGAGAATAGGCTACAAGAAAGACAACTTAACTGTCAACTGTTTAGCCTCCGTAGACGACCTTACACTCCTGGCATCCAGTGTGGAGGAAGCTATCCATCAACTATCCTCTCTCAACCACATAGCAGCTAAAATAGGGCTGAAGATCGCTGTCAACAAAACACCGTTTAACACCAACATCAAAGATGCACCCAAATCAATCCCACTGGGGGGGGGGGGGCAAAACACTACAAAGGACTAACTCCTTCAAATATCTAGGAGAATGGATAACCCCAAACATGAATGAAGATCAGGCCATAAACAACAGATGCATCAAACGAGAAAGCGCGTACCACCTATGTAAGAATATGTACAAATCCAAATCCCTCTCCCTTAACCTCAAAATCAGGCATTACACTACATTAGTGAGACCGTCAGTACTATATGCCTCAGAATGCCTAAACATGGTAAGACAAGGGCAACTTAGAAAAATGATGCTGAAGGAAAGGAAGATCTTGAGAAAAATCAGGAGCTCTATTAAAGAAGAAGGCAAGTACAGAATCAGGCACAACAACGAACTGTACCAACAATTGAAGAGCATTACAACATCTATGAGGAAGAGGAGATTGAACTTTTATGGTCACGTCATGAGAACGGACAATCAGAGGCTCACCTCCAGAATCTTCCACACCATCTCTAGAGGGAAAGCGACTAATGCCAAGTGGGCAAGACTCGTCAGAAAATATCTTCAAGAATTGGACATTGCTCCCAGTGAAATTTGTGACAGGAATAGGTACAGAACGCTGATCAAAACATCTGTACCACTCTTGTTAATATTATTGTCTGGATGTGGTCCAATATAATATTCACGTCCACCTAGACCTTTTATTACTTTAAATGTTTACACTGACACTATTAACAACTCATCATTAAACAAGATTAACACGCTTGTTGCTATGTACATATGTTACCAACTTCAACAAAACAAAAACCTTACATAGTAAAGAAAAGTAGTTCAAGACTCCGTGTCCTTACACTACTCCCCCTCCAGTAACTGTGTTACGAACAAATTATAGTTCATGATAGTGAGGAGTGTGTCTGTAAGAAACACAAAAATAAATACACATAACACAATGTTTTTTAAAAAATAAATTCTTGATGATACTAGTCACTAATTCTTAAAATGAACAACTTGCTCTAAGAAGCGAGCAGGAAATTTTATTGTTCTGCCTGACTTTGACACTCTGGTGGTTGATGCTGACTTATCAACAGTGTGTTGAGGTTGGGTGTCCTTTGGAAGATGTATAGGGTTGCTCTCAGATGAACCATCTTGTTCCTGCAACAGGTAAGCTGGTTTCAGTCTGTCCACTGATAGATTAGCAAGTTTTCCCTTGATCTTAATGGTGAAATATTTGTCGTGCCGTGTTATAACAGGGAAAGGGCCCTCATAAGTGGGTTCTAAGGGTTTTCTGACCCTGTCACATCTTAGAAATACATGAGTACAGGTCTGTAGATCTTTTGGAACAAACACTGATCTTGACGTGGTGCATGTATGTGTACTGGGTTTTAGCTTTAGCATTTGCTCTTGTAAATCAGATGCAAACGTATCAGGATCAATTTTGGCTGTTGGTTCCTCAAAAAATTCACCTGGAAGTTTGATAGTTTTCCCATATACCATCTGTGCAATTGAGTGGCTTGACGTTTCTCGAAGCGCAGTCCGCAATCCTAGTAAGACAGTAGGTAAAATTTCTGTCCATTTAGTGGTATTATGGGCCTTGATAGCTGACTTCAGAGTCCTATGCAGTCTCTCATTACACTGAGGATGATATGGTGTAGTATGCTGAAGTTTTATCCCACAAATTATAGCCAAGTTTTGAAAAATTGAGATCTGAACTGTGCTCCTCGATCAGTGATTACACGTAACGGAACGCCGAATCTTGGAATCCAGTGATGGTAGAAAGCTTTTGACACTTTTTCCGCTGTTGCATCTTCAAGGGGGATAACTTCCATCCAGGAAGTGAAGCGGTCAATACAGGTTAAACAGTAGGTCATGCCATTGGAGAGTGGCAGTGGTCCGATGAGGTCAATGTGTACAACACAGAAGCGATCATCAGGCTCCTCATATTCTTCAAGTTGCGATTTAGTATGTCGAGTGGTCTTTGTTTTCTGGCAGCTGATACAGGATCTAGCCCATTGTCGTGCATCACTTCTTATGCTAGGCCAAATAAATCGAGTAGTTAGCATCTTCACTGTAGTCTTTATTCCAGGATGAGCAAAACCATGTAAATGCAGAAATATTTGGCGACGAAATGGCTTCGGAATGTAAGGTCTGATATTTGCAGTGGAAGTGTCGCACCAAAGCTTTGCTCCTGATGGAAGCTGATATTGCTTAAAATGTAGGGATTTATTGTCATTCCGAAGTTGCTGCAATTCTTCATCTTGAAGCTGGCTTTTAGCAATGTTGTCATAGTCCATTATTGATACTTCATCAACTCTAGATAATGCGTCAGCAACAATGTTGTCTTGACCACTGACATGACGAATATCGGTTGAAAACTGCGATATGTACTGCAGTTGTCTCATCTGCCTAGGAGATGCCTTTTCGTTTCTTTGCTTGAAAGCAAACGTGAGCGGCTTGTGGTCAGTAAAGTTTCTACCCTCCAGTAGATGTTTGAACTTCTTTACAGAAAGATAAATTCCCAACAATTCTCGGTCGTAGGTACTATAAACCTTCTTGACTGACCCAGCTTCTGTGAAAAGAATGAAATCGGTCTCCAACTTCCATTTTCCAATTGCTGGAGTACAGAACCAACCGCAAAATCTGATGCATCAGTGAACAGTGCTAGCGACAGGTCAGGGTTAGGAAAAGCTAATAATGCTGCATTTGCGGTATCATATTTACACTTTTCAAACATTTTCTTCGCTTCCTCAGTCCACTGAATAGGTCTATTGTCCTTCTTTCTTGGTCCCTTAAGGTAGTCGTGCAGAACGCCTTGAGTTTGTGCAGCGTCTTTCAGGTAACGTCTGTAGTAGTTGACGACACCAAGAAACGTACGGAGCTCATGGATTTTGTCAGGTAACTTGTAATCCAGAATTGCTTGCACTTTCTGAGGTAGGGGACGAGAGCCCTCTGGCGTTATCCAATATCCAAGGAAGCCTAATTCATTTACTCCAAATACTGACTTTGAGATATTGATACGAAGTCCATACCTAGAAAGTCGTTCCAGGACTAGTTGTAGATGTGACTTATGCTCTTCTATACTGGCTGATGCAATTAAAATATCATCCAAGTACGGGAACACGAAATCCAGTCCATACAGAACTTCATTTATAAATCGCTGAAATGTTGAAGGTGCATTTCGAAGGCCAAAACTCATAACGTTAAATTCATATAGTCCAAACGGTGTGACGATAGCAGTCTTAGGCTTATCTTGTTCAGCTATAGGTGTCTGAACGTATGCTTTGAATAGATCAATTTTGGAAAATATGTTCTTGCCTTGCAGGATACAGTGGGAATCTTCTATCCTGGGAACAGGGTAACGGTCTGGAACTGTTCTTTCATTTAATCGCCTATAATCACCACATGGGCGTACTGTGCCGTCCTTTTTGGGAACCATGTGAAGAGGACTAGCCCATGAGGATTTAGATGGCCTAATAATTCCATTGTCTATCATGAATTTGAATTCTTGTTTTGCCTCTTCCATACGTTTTGGATCTAGCTGTCTAGCCCTAGAAAACACGGGTGGACCTTCAGTGGTAATATGATGTTTGATATCATGCTTAATTTCACCAGGAATTAAATTCGGCTTAGCTATATCTGGGTACTGCAACAATAGGTCTGAAATTTTAATGTTTTGACTCATAGAACTGACAGCATTTTCTTCTGAGATTGGCATAACTTCACCCTCAGTGCAGAGCTTGGTTATACCATCTATCAATCTCTTGTTACGCACGTCCACTAATAACTGGAATTTACTCAGAAAATCAGCTCCCAATATGGCCTTATTGACCTTTGCTACAATAAATGGCCACTGGAAATTGCGTCGAAGTCCTAAATCAATAGTACGTAGTTCAATTCCGAATGTAGGAATTTCGGTCCCGATAGCAGCATATAATTTATAAGTTAAATCAATTTTAGATTTCGGTGTAGCTGGTACCAGTGAGACATCAGGTCCACTGTCCACTAAAAATTGCAATCCCGATTTTTTGTCCGTGACAAATAGGCGAGTTTTGCGACTATTGACTTGAGCAGCGGAATTCGCCGCTAATTCAGCTGCGATTTACCGTTTCCCTGACCTGACCAACTACATGGAGGAGTACATTTTTCTGGTTTACAGTGGCGTCCAAATCGAAAATGGTAGTAGCAATATTTGCCTCCGGGGTTAAACCTCTTCCTGGATTTACTACGGCTATTGCTACGACGGCGATGTTCACCCCTATGCTGAGATCTACTCTGATGACCGATGGATTATGAAGATATTTGTTCCTCCAGTCCCGAAATTCGAGCCATGATGTCGTCCATCGTAACAGGGAAGGCAGGATGTAGTTCCCGGTCAGTAGTATAATTGGATGGTTCTGCCGCCTCCTCCTCCCGCGGCGCGGGAAATTTGAATTCTGGCGGGAAATTTGAATTTTGGCGGGAAATTTGAATTTTGGCGGGAGATTTGAATTTGTAAACAAAGCCACGTGCTTTTTGACAGCTGTCATCAACAACAACGCATCGCTAACCTCACTGCTGCCATCTTGACGGGCCTAAACCTCAGTAGTGCCAACTTAACCTAACTAGCGTGAGGTAAACAAAGCCACGTGTTTTTTGACAGCCACGTGCTTTTTGACAGACAACAACGCATCGCTAACCTCAATACTGCCATCTTGACGGGCCTAAACCTCAGTAGTGCCAACTTAACGTAACTAGCGTGAGGTAAACAAAGCCACGTGTTTTTTGACAGCCACGTGCTTTTTGACAGACAACAACGCATCGCTAACCTCAGTACTGCCATCTTGACGGGCCTAAACCTCAGTGGTACCAACTTAACCTCACTAGCGCGTGGTAAACAAAGCCACGTGCTTTTTGACAGCCACGTGCTTTTTTGACAGCTGTCATCCGCCATCTTTAAACCACAGAGCGCTGTGCTGCCCTCTTTAGATGTAAAATTCGTCACCTGTCATCGGCAGTGCTGCCATCTTGGCAGGCCTAAACCTTAGTGCTACCAACTTAACCTCACTAGCTCGAGATAAACAAATCCACGTGCTTTTTGAAAGCCACGTGATTTTTTGACAGCTGTCATCCGCCATCTTTAATCCATAGAGCACAGTGCTGCCCTCTTTAGCTACTTACCTTTGAAAAGTGGTGGCGGATAATATTTAAAAATGCTTTTTGACAGCAGCCATCTTGCATCGCAAACCTCAGTGCTGCCCTCTTTAGCTAGATACCTGTGGTGGCAGACAATTCCTCGTGACAGCAGCCATCTTTGAGCACAGTGCTACCCCTCTTTGTGGCGGCGTGAAATTCCACGTGCTCTTGTTTGGAAACAAATTCACGTGCTATTTTCTGACAGCTGTCATCCGCCATCTTGCATCACAAACCTCAGTGCTACACTCTTTAGTTGAAATGTGGTGGCGGCAAATTCTATATGCTCTTGTTTGGAAACAAACCTATGCGCTTTTTTGACAGCTATCATCCGCCATCTTTAATCCAGAGAGCACCGTGCTGCCCTCTATGAGGTGGCGGCAAATTCCACGTGCTTTACAAACCCATGTGCTTTCCTGACAGCTGTCATCCGCCATCTTTAATCCAGAGAGAACAGTGCTGCACTCTATGTGGTGGCGGCAAATTCCACGTGCTTTACAAACCCATGTGCTTTTCTGACAGTTGTCATCCGCCATCTTTAATCCAGAGAGAACAGTGCTGCACTCTATGTGGTGGCGGTAAATTCTACGTGCTCTTGTTTGGAAACAAACCTATGCGCTTTTCTGACAGCTGTCATCAGCCATCTTTAATCTAGAGAGAACAGTGCTGCACTCTATGTGGTGGCGGCAAATTCCACGTGCTCGTGTTTGGAAACAAATTCTACTCGCTCTTCAGCTGTCATCCACCATCTTTAATCAAGAGAGCACCGTGCTGCCCTCTTTGTGGTGGCGGATAATTTGACAAAATTCTTTTCGACAAGCAGCCATCTTTAATCTAGAGAGAACAGTGCTGCCCTCTTTAGCTACTTACCTTTGAGGCGGTTAATTTGAAAAATTCTTTTCGACAGGCAGCCATCTTTAATCCAGTGAGAACAGTGCTGCCCTCTTTAGCTACTTACCTTTGAGGCGGTTAATTTGAAAAATTCTATTTAGCAAGCTGCCATCTTTAATGAAAAGAGCATCGTGGTGCTATCTTGCGGGTAAATTTTACGTCACAGCTGTCATCCACCATCTTGCATTGCTAACCTTAGTGCTGCCCTCTTTAGCTACTTACCTTTGAAAAAAAATCTATTTGACAAGCTGTCACCCGCCATCTTGCATCGCAAACCTCAGTGCTGCACTCTATGTGGAGGCAGATAATTTGAAAAAATCTTTTTGACAAGCAGCCATCTTTAATCAACAGAGCACCGTGCTGCCATCTTTAGCTACCGCCATCTTACATCGCTTACCTCGCTGCTGCACTCTTTAGTTGAAATGTGGTGGTGGTAAATTCGAACAAGTTTAATCACGCATCGGGAAAGCTAGAGTAAGCACGTGCTGCAGTGATGACGTCATCATGCATGTTTAGACTTGTCCGTTTTCTTAAGAGTAAGTCGGTGTAAAGCAATGCAATAAGTATGCATCATAAAAACAAGTGTTTGCATGTGCTGCAGTGATGACGTTATTGCGCATGTTTAAACCCGTTCGTTGACTAAAAGCTTTAGTCTTCGAGAAACAGTGATAGAGAGTGGAGTGCAAACATGACGAAAACATTAATAGTTGATGTGCAAGGCTTTAAAGTAAACGGAAACAAATTTGTGTTTAAAGAGGCGGCTGTGTTAGATTGCAGTGTGTTGTGATCACCAAAACTTGTTAGTTTAGTATTTAGTCCACCGTTCCCTTACTGTTTGCAAACAGATGAAGATAAAAAGCAGACTCAGTGGATTGAAAACAATTTAGGTTTGAAGTGGGAAGAAAAAGGAATACCTTATCGTTTTCTACCTTTAATGATGAATGCACATTTGTCAAAAGCAGATCTTGTTCTTTTAAAGGGTTGTGAAAAGAAAGAATGGTTGCGTGATTTTCTACCATCATCATGTGAAGTTATCGACATGCATGAATTGGGGTGCCCATCATTTAAAACTCTTCCGAAAGAGCATAGCAGAGAAACAAGTAAACAGTCTTTACAACATGTATGCATGCTCTTTGATTGGTTGTGTCGCAGTGCATGCCGGGAAGTGAACAACATATGTAAAGTGCAGTGTCGAAATAACCTTAGTGTAAAAGAAACATTTGTAGAGTAAAGACATCATGTCATTTCTAACAGATACTAAGTGTAACGCAGTTGAAAAGGCGATCGTAAAGTTTTATGCATGCAAAAAGAAACTAAACACTTTTACTGAAGAAGAGTTAAATGCATTACCAAAGGCATTTTTGGTTAATGTAGCTGCGAATGCTGTAAAGAAGATTTGGGAAAAGGTGCCTCGTGAGTGGACTCAAGATCCTGTTTTGTCAGAGCTTCAAACGTGTAGTTTACATCATGAACACGTGAGTTTAGCTAGAATACCCTCTGTGAGACAGTGCCGTACATGTCAACTAATTAAACTGTATCACGGACCTAAAACTAATGAGTTGTCTTCGCTTATAAACACTTATCATGGCTGTGGAGAGAGTAAACAAGGAAAAGGTGAAGAAACGTGCTGGGAGAAAGATGAGGAAGCATGTTGGGCGTGGACTCGTCAATAGAGTGATTGATCTTTTCTTCGTGCTTCATCTCCTCTGCGGCCCTAGAACACGTTCGCCTGACATGTAGTTACATGCCGCCTGCATAGAGTATGTCGTGTAGCTGTTAAAATCTGCTTCGTAAAGTTATGCTGTGTGTGTGTGTGTGTTATTACCTAGTGCTTTAGCTGCTCAGAAGAATATAGCAGCACTTGTCGTTGTTGGTGCAATAAAACGAAAACTGAGTGACATAGACCGTAAAATAAACAAAGGATAAAAATGCATATATTCTAAAATAAATATGAATTGTCAAAACATATTACAGGTGTTGTTTAATCCTACAGCATGTCCTAGTGATTTAGAAGAAAGGAAACGTAGAGGATTAAAAGAAAACACACATAAGATTTAAAGTACATCCTCTTTATTAATCCATGAATTAAAGCTGTTATTAAAACCAAGCCATTTAACATACAGTTTATTGCCACGACGTCGAATAACACGTTCAACTAAATAGTGATCAGGATATTTTGTTTTCTGCAGTTCTTCGATGTAGAATTCTCCTTCAATAGGCTGTCCTCTGAGATCGCGAAGTAAATACGTAACTGGATTAGTAAGCTTAACACTTCTGATTTGAAAAATTTCAGTGCTCCAGTTAGGTGTGTATCCTTTTGCAAAGATAGACTTGTGTGTGCTGATGCGAACGAAATCACCTTCTTTAAAGCGATGGCGACGTGGATCAGCTCTTTTAATTACAAGATGAATAGCATCTAGACGAGGTGTATTCTTTGTAACAAGACGTGGCTTTGTTCCGATAGTGTGATGAGGTGTATCGTTGTAGGTCGATAAAAGTCTAGGTAGCAGATCAATCCAACGATATGAACCTTGCGCTGTAAATTCTCGCCACATCATTGTTTTGAGTGTACGATTAAAGCGTTCTACAACACTTGCCTTGAGATTGCTGAACGTAGAGTAGTGTTGAATGCCAAGTAACTTGAGGTAAGAAGAAAAATCCTTGTTGTAAAACTCTTTACCTTGATCAGTTTGAAGAAGCCTTGGGCAGCGTTTCGATTCTTCAACAATATGTTTAAATGCTTCTTTAACTTGAGCTGCTGTTTTAGAACGCACGGGTTGTGCAAAAGCAAACTTTGAGTACACATCGATAACAGTAAGTAGATACTTATACCCCTTATTACTAGAGGCATATGGAATCATTTCTACTAAGTCTGCTTGCCAGAGATCATCTTTTCCTCGTGTAATAACGCGTCTGCGACAGTAGGTGCGACGTGCTGGTTTATGTAACTCATGTGCGATGTTTACCTTTACAGGTGAGATCTCCTCTTGACGAGCCATTACAAAATAATACCGGCATAACGTAGTTCTCTTTTTATTTCTAGAATTTCTGATCCGTGACCAGTGTGACCAGCCTCTTGCGATGCTCTTAAAAGTTGTAATCGTTCAACGAGTAAGTTTGGGTCATTCCAGTATCTTAGATCCACATACGGCAACAAAGGCTTGTAGATAACGTCTAGTCTACGTGCAGTCGGAAACAGCTTAGAAATAAACTCACGATACTTGTAACTCTTATTCGCATTTACAGCTTCTGTTCTCTTGTAATTACGTCGTGTTGCGTCAGTAGCAAAAAGTATTGCTTTATACTTTTTAAGATCATCTTGTAAAAGTATATCCTTGTCAGGTATTCGTGAGAAAAGAAGTTCTAAGAGTCCTTTCGTAGGTTTATAGGTAACACCTTTTACAATGAGTTTGTTGCTATTAATCTTAACATTTGAATTTCCTATCCGGAAACAGTCATCTTCGTAGCGAATACCGTAGGTAGTGTCAGTTTTTCCTGTAAAAAGTTTTTCTATATAAGGTGCAAAGAGAGATCCATAGGTATCTTGAATAAAAGTTAAACTGATTGCGATACTCTGGTGTAATCATAACCTCAGACAAAGATGGTAGATTTTGCGTCGATGTAGTAGGTGTTTCAGCAATAACATCTGTAGTTAAAATCTCAACACGCTTAGATGGTGATGTATCATTAAGTTCTTCTTCTACCGGGCGAGTTGGCCGTGCGCGTAGAGGCGCGCGGCTGTGAGCTTGCATCCGGGAGATAGTAGGTTCGAATCCCACTATCGGCAGCCCTGAAAATGGTTTTCCGTGGTTTCCCATTTTCACACCAGGCAAATGCTGGGGCTGTACCTAAATTAAGGCCACGGCCGCTTCCTTCCAACTCCTAGGCCTTTCCTATCCCATCGTCGCCATAAGACCTCTCTGTGTCGGTGCGACGTAAAGCCCATAGCAAAAAAAAAAGTTCTTCTTCTTCTTCCTTATCTTCCTCTTCTTGATCTACATCCTGCTTCTTCTCTTCCGTATCTTCTTCATGCTTTTCTTCTTCATGCTTCTCTTTATGATATGTTTGCATAGAAGCAAAACTTGAAGTAGACTGCGGTAATGAAGTAGAATTAAAAATTTCTTTGAGTGGTGTACTTAGTTGTGTTTTTAAAAATAAATCCGTGTCTGCTTGAATACGTTTAAGCTCTTTAAATTTCCGTCGAATATTGTTTCGAGCTTGGATGATATGTTTTGTGATCTCCTTGCTAGATGTTAACATGATGGTGGTTTTTAATCAAGTAGTTACTGTAATTCTGTGTTAATGCATATAAAATGATAGAAACCCATGCGATATCGTCCATGCTGTACATCACTTTCTTTATCAATAACTAAAAAGCTGTAACGGTGTAATGACCAACATTTAGCACACATACGTTTAAAGTCATCGAATGTCATATCAGTGTTAACATGATCGTTATACACATGTCGCATGTTGCGCTCATCTTGCCGAAAAAGCACAATAACATTTGCGTTGTCGCGTATCAATTGCTTAGGCACACGAGAATAGGTTTGGCACAAATAGATGCAATCAACATATTTATGCCGACCCATACTAAAGAATGCACGAATAACGTTTTGCTGTTCTGTTGCGACATCATCAAAGATCATAAGAGAATTAGGAAGCACATCGTCTGGTGATGGTACTTGCTCATGTGAATTAAATTTAAAATATCTTATTCCATCTTTAACTAGATCGTGCATTACAGTTTGTAGAATAGTATATAGCGGCTGATAGAGTGACTTTGCGAAAACGTAAATATTCTCGAAGCGTACACCATTTACAGAAGTAATAAGTGTGAGTAAAAGATTTGTTTTACCGCATCCCGACGGACCTGATATAATACATCGAACAGTAAAAGGAAACAACGTTCCATGACGTTTTCTTGTAGTTGTACTAGAACTAGGTAAGAGATGTGGTACAATGTCGGTAACAGGTAGCGTGTCTTGCTGCTTTACAATCTTCATGATAACTGAATCATAAAGTACGTAATAATAATATACATATTAAACGAAACAAGAGGCAACGGTTAGTTTATGATTTGCTCTTGACTAGTAAAGTCGTGTCCAGCATGGTGAAACAACGATATCCAAACGACATGAAGAAGAAGAAGAAAGTAAAAACTGTTGGATGGAAAGATGTTATAAAGGCTGCGCAAAAAGCTATTCGAGGGGAATACAATCCTCGTGTAGCTATTACTAAGGCGTTACGCGCAGCAAGAGCGAGAATTTCTCCAAAGTGCAGAGCAATATTTAGTAAACGTGCGCGAATTATTCCTGTACCAAAATGAGGAGGATTTCTTCCTGCGCTGTTTGCTGGCTTAGCAGCTTTAGGGTCATTGCTAGGTGGTGCTAGTGCTGTAGCGAGAACTGTCAAAGCTGTAGAAGAAGCGAAACAACAGTTGAAAGAGAGCGAACGTCATAACAAGACGATGGAGGCAATTGCGTTACGAGGCAAAGGTGTGAACATGAAGCTAGCGCCATACAAGAAAGGGCTTGGTATCTACATTTCTCCAAAAAACTTCTACTGAATGTACTGCCATATCGAGCTCTAACGCATGATGAAGTTTTTACGTTTGCTAAACAACTAGGAATTCATTATTTTCGAGGAGTGTATATGCGCGATCAACTACCAGTACGCCCACGTGAACGTGAAAGTGCCGTAATTAACTTGGACGACAGTCGTGGACCAGGAACTCATTACGTTGCTTATGTAAAACGTAAATCTAAAGTATGGTATTTTGATAGCTATGGAGATTTACCTCCTCCTTTTGAGCTCATACGTTATTTCGGAAGCAGTGCAGACATTGTTTACAATAAAAACCGTGTGCAAAACTTTAATAGACGCATGTACGGACGATTATGTCTTATGTTCTTATATCAAACCCAGACAGTAGAGAAAGTGCATTAGTGTCTACGTGATGACGAACAGTGAGAGAACGTTTGCTGTACGTGGAGAAGCACCTGAAACAACCGTCTATTTTAATCCACCAATCGAACTTGGTTATCAGCCGCATAGTCTTGGACTAGTATCGTTTGAAAACTACAATAAAATCTATAATGTGCGTGATGGTTTAAACAAGTTCTATTACGATGAGTATGTGCTAACACTACCCTCAGGTAGTTATACAGTAGATGATATTCACGACTATATTGAAAGTACGTTAATTGATCAGTTTGGGGAAGATAGTTTTAGTAATCATAATTACAAGTTTTCAATCACTATAAGCAACATTACACATAAATGTGTTATTGAATCATCATTTAAGATTGACTTCAAATCACAACCTGATTCGATTGGACCACTGCTTGGATTTTCATCGAGGGAGCTCCTACCGAACGTACGTTACGAGTCTGATCAACCTATAAAACTCTTCGATGGTTATAATGTGAACATTACTTGTAATATTATTACAGACTTGAATAGTAATCTACAACCTTCGCACGTCCTGCACGACTTTATTGTTACAGAGGAACGTGGATATACTATTTGTGAGAAACCAGCAGTAGTTCTTTATCATCCTGTGTCTGTAAAACACATTAGCAACATTACTCTTAGACTTGTAAATAAACATAATCAGCTTATTCATTTAGATCAGCACGCGTACGTAGCTTACAACTACATCTTAAACCAGTATGAAAACCATCTATAAAACACGGTGTACATTCCGAAGACATACTACATGTGTGCAGAGACTCATCGAGTTAACAGATACCCATAAGCAGATACTCCAAGATTTAGGATATACACTACTACAACAGAATGGAAGAAATGCTAGACATTACGAATACAGTAGAAAGTCGTGAAGGTGTAGTACGAAGTGAGCTTCATTCCTATCAACCTTTTACGTTTGGATTAAATAACAATGATGAAATTCATTTTATTATTAATCAACAAGATGTTTACACCTTACCACACGAAAGCTACCTCTATATTGAAGGACGACTAGAAAAGTCTGATGGAAGTGGACCAAGCACTTCACAACTAAACAACCATGCTCTAGCTTTTCTCTTTTCTGAAGCGCGATATGAAGTAAATAATGTTGAAATAGATCGAACGAAGAATGTTGGTATTACAAGTGCAATGAAACTCTACCTTTCTTTCTGTGATGAAGAAAGTAATCTTTTGCGGATGGCTGGATGGTGTCCAAAAGCTACTAACAACTGGATGATTAATGAGGATGGTACTTTTACGGGTATGTTATCACTGAAACATATTTTTGGATTCGCAGAAGACTTTACACGTATTATAATCAACGCAAAACAAGAGCTTATTCTAATCCGTGATCGAAGTGATTACAATTCTCTTAAAGCAGTAGAAACACCTGTAGAATCGAAAATAACACTGCATCGTATACTGTGGCGGATTCCACATGTAACCTTATCTGATCGTGAAAAACTTCGATTGCTCAAGATTGTAGAAAATGATACACCATTACCTATACGTTTTAGAAGTTGGGAGCTGCATGAATATCCTGTGTTACCACCTACAAACAAGCATAGCTGGGCTGTTAAAACATCACGTTTTACTGAGAAGCCCTTGTACATTATTTTTGGATTTCAAACTAATCGTAAATTCAATCACGAAAAAGATAGCTCACTGTTTGATCACTGCAAATTAAGACACGTTAGACTATATCTCAACGGAATTACGTATCCCTACGAAAACATCGACATTAACTTTGAGAAAAATAAGTTTGGGATGCTCTATGACATGTTTTGTAAATTTCAATCATCGTATTATCAGAAAGAAGATCGTCCGCTATTTACACCTCAAGAATTTAAAAATAAAGCACCGATTGTAGTTATAGACTGCTCTTATCATGAAGAATCTATAAAAGAATCTCCAGTTGATATTCGTTTAGAATTTGAAACATCTGAAAACATTCCTGCTAACACAGCAGCCTATTGTCTTATTATTCATATGAGTGATGTTACTTACCATCCGCTAACGAATATTGTTACGAGACTATAAATAAGAATAGATCTTTATCATTTTCATTAGTGTGTGCTTCGACATCGTACGCTATGGAACAAAACTGTAAATGTGCATGCTGTTTGCATGCTCATACGCAACATCTTATTTATGTTTCACGAGTGAGTGAGGCTATTAAGATGTTCTATAAACGTAGATCGTCGATGCCGAAACATCTTATTCAATACTTACCACCAGGATTTTTATATACGTACGCTGCCTCTTACGTACATAATTTTTGGGACATCCTTCCTCTACACAGTAAGATGTCAATCGAAGTAGCTTTATGCAGAACTTGTGAACGACATTACAAGCATCGAGGAGAAAATGGTGATGATGATTGGGATGGACCAAATCCGAGGATTGAACACTGTACACAGTGTATGAATGAACTTTCTCTAGTACCTCATGATGATGATGATGATGATGATTCCGAAAAGGAATAACAGCAAGGTAAGAAGTATATGATCTTCTCTGTAAAGCATAACATACTTAGTATAATATATTTCTAAATGCTTTGTTTAATTTGAATGTTGCAGGAGGCATTTCAGAAGCATACGTTGTTAAGAAGCACACCAACCTTGCCAGCAGCAAAAACGAACACGGTTGTAGTAGATTTGTAAATAAATATTTGATCGCATTCAAAAAATGTACTTATTGCATTGCTTTACACCGACTTACTCTTAAGAAAAACGATCAGGTCTAAACATGCACAATGACGTCATCACAACAGCACGTGCTTACTCTAGCTTCCCCGATGCATGTTTAAACTTGTTCGAATTTACCGCTACCACATCCCTTTACACCGACTTACGCTTAAGAAAACGGACAAGTCTAAACATGCATGATGACGTCATCACTGCAGCACGTGCTTACTCTAGCTTTCCCGATGCGTGATTAAACTTGTTCGAATTTACCACCACCACATTTCAACTAAAGAGTGCAGCAGCGAGGTAAGCGATGTAAGATGGCGGTAGCTAAAGCTGGCAGCACGGTGCTCTGTTGATTAAAGATGGCTGCTTGTCAAAAAGATTTTTTCAAATTATCCGCCACCACATAGAGTGCAGCACTGAGGTTTGCGATGCAAGATGGCGGGTGACAGCTTGTCAAATAGATTTTTTTTCAAAGGTAAGTAGTTAAAGAGGGCAGCACTAAGGTTAGCAATGCAAGATGGTGGATGACAGCTGTGACGTAAAATTTACCCGCAAGATAGCACCACGATGCTCTTTTCATTAAAGATGGCAGCTTGTTAAATAGAATTTTTCAAATTAACCGCCTCAAAGATAAGTAGCTAAAGAGGGCAGCACTGTTCTCTCTGGATTAACGATGGCTGCCTGTCGAAGAGAATTTTTCAAATTAACCGCCTCAAAGGTAAGTAGCTAAAGAGGGCAGCACTGTTCTCTCTAGATTAAAGATGGCTGCTTGTCGAAAAGAATTTTGTCAAATTATCCGCCACCACAAAGAGGGCAGCACGGTGCTCTCTTGATTAAAGATGGTGGATGACAGCTGAAGAGCGAGTAGAATTTGTTTCCAAACACGAGCACGTGGAATTTGCCGCCAACACATAGAGTGCAGCACTGTTCTCTCTAGATTAAAGATGGCGGATGACAGCTGTCAGAAAAGCGCATAGGTTTGTTTCCAAACAAGAGCACGTAGAATTTACCGCCACCACATAGAGTGCAGCACTGTTCTCTCTGGATTAAAGATGGCGGATGACAGCTGTCAGAAAAGCACATGGGTTTGTAAAGCACGTGGAATTTGCCGCCACCACATAGAGGGCAGCACGGTGCTCTCTGGATTAAAGATGGCGGATGATAGCTGTCAAAAAAGCGCATAGGTTTGTTTCCAAACAAGAGCATTTAGAATTTGCCGCCACCACATTTCAACTAAAGAGTGTAGCACTGAGGTTTGTGATGCAAGATGGCGGATGACAGCTGTCAGAAAATAGCACGTGAATTTGTTTCCAAACAAGAGCACGTGGAATTTCCCGCCGCCACAAAGAGGGGTAGCACTGTGCTCAAAGATGGCTGCTGTCACGTGGAATTGTCTGCCACCACAGGTATCTAGCTAAAGAGGGCAGCACTGAGGTTTGCGATGCAAGATGGCTGCTGTCAAAAAGCATTTTTCAAATTATCCGCCACCACATTTCAAAGGTAAGTAGCTAAAGAGGGCAGCACTGTGCTCTATGGATTAAAGATGGCGGATGACAGCTGTCAAAAAGCACGTGGCTGTCAAAAAGCACGTGGATTTGTTTATCTCGAGCTAGTGAGGTTAAGTTGGTAGCACTAAGGTTTAGGCCTGCCAAGATGGCAGCACTGCCGATGACAGGTGACGAATTTTACATCTAAAGAGGGCAGCACAGCGCTCTGTGGTTTAAAGATGGCGGATGACAGCTGTCAAAAAAGCACGTGGCTGTCAAAAAGCACGTGGCTTTGTTTACCACGCGCTAGTGAGGTTAAGTTGGTACCACTGAGGTTTAGGCCCGTCAAGATGGCAGTACTGAGGTTAGCGATGCGTTGTTGTCTGTCAAAAAGCACGTGGCTGTCAAAAAACACGTGGCTTTGTTTACCTCACGCTAGTTAGGTTAAGTTGGCACTACTGAGGTTTAGGCCCGTCAAGATGGCAGTACTGAGGTTAGCGATGCGTTGTTGTCGATGACAGCTGTCAAAAAGCACGTGGTTTTGTTTACAAATCTGTCAAAAAGCACGTGGCTGTCAAAAAGCACGTGGATTTGTTTATCTCGCGCTAGTTAGGTTAAGTTGGCACTACTGAGGTTTAGGCCCGTCAAGATGGCAGTACTGAGGTTAGCGATGCGTTGTTGTCTGTCAAAAAGCACGTGGCTGTCAAAAAACACGTGGCTTTGTTTACCTCACGCTAGTTAGGTTAAGTTGGCACTACTGAGGTTTAGGCCCGTCAAGATGGCAGCAGTGAGGTTTGCGATGCGTTGTTGTCGATGACAGCTGTCAAAAAGGCACGTGGCTTTGTTTACAAATTCAAATCTCCCGCCAAAATTCAAATTTCCCGCCAAAAATTCAAATTTCCCGCCAGAATTCAAATTTCCCGCGCCGCGGGAGGAGGAGGAGGCGGCAGAACCATCCAATTATACTACTCCGGTCACCATGTTTAACTGAACATGATTCATGACGGGGATTCATTTCCATTATTTTATCGGCCATGATAGCCACTTTATCAAGTCCTTCATCACTAACAATCAAAATGTTCTTAATGGAATCAGGAAGTTTCTCTAACCACAGAGTTTTTAAGACCTTATCCGACACATCTACTCCGGCTAAAGCTTGCATTTTGCGCAATAACTGACTAGGCTTCTGGTCTCCTAACTCAATTCCAGTAACTAGTCTCTTAATGCGTTTATCCTCACTTTCCTTAAATATATTTAATAGTCGTTCTTTAGCCAATGAGTATCTGTTCACATCACTACCCTTAATAATGTCCCATATATGTTCTATATATTTAGGATCTAGTTGAGACACTAAATGGTTAAATTTAGTTTCTTCTGCCTTAATTTTACAAATACTAACCTGAGCCTCCACTTGATAAAACCAAATTTCCGGTCTCTCTGTCCAAAAAGGTGGAATTTTTACGCTAACCTTATTTGCTTCTGGTCGATCTTCGGGCACGCTTTCGTTATTCGCCATATCTTCTCTAGATCACGTCGGGGTCACCAATATGTACCACTCTTGTTAATATTATTGTCTGGATGTGGTCCAATATAATATTCACGTCCACCTAGACCTTTCATTACTTTAAATGTTTACACTGACACTATTAACAACTCATCATTAAACAAGATTAACACGCTTGTTGCTATGTACATATGTCACCAACTTCAACAAAACAAAAAACCTTACATAGTAAAGAAAAGTAGTTCAAGACTCCGTGTCCTTACACATCAAACACCCTCCAGTCACTAACAGAAAAACAGTACGTCCGAGAGGAGGTGTGAAATGGGGTCAGGGGCGAAAAGACATTCACAGTGCAAGAATGAAGGAGTACTGGTCAAAGAAGAAAGCTACTAGAAATAAGAACCACGTGGTCCATAGCAGGCCCAAACGGAACTTTAAAAAAATGAAAGATCAACCCATTTCACAGCAGTCCATTTCACATCTTGTTTATATGTCTAATTTCAGTCTTTAAATAATAACCTTTGAAAGAATTCTTCATTCATTTAACCAGAATCGCTTTAGCAACTTCGAAATTAATATCTCAATAATACTTCCTTTCTAGACGTAATTTATCCATTTTCGTATATACATTTCCATTGATATTTGAATTCAGCGCGACTTTTCATTTCAAGTCAATAGGAGCGCCATCGTCGAATTGTCTCCCATTTTAACAGGGCTAAATCCGTAAGTGTCGCATCTCTACTGTATTTGTTTGAAATAGTATTTTGTCACACAGACACATGAATGACATTATTATACGTTACGGTTAGCGGTGGCCGCTAAGACATAAACATGTCAAGTAAGAGGCAACAAAAGCGTTATTATGATGAATGCGAGACAAATGATATAATTTTAATCTAAAACTATGCGAGTGTGAAAAAAAAAAAAAAAAAAATGAAATAACGGGCTGTTACATCAGAACATTCGATATAGCCTATTCTTGTAGGAGTTCAATCTAAGGCTCCTACATCAGCGGGAAAATGTAATAATTGATAATATGTTTTGAATGAATTTCGGGCATTATTTTCAATCGCAATCACTACTGATCTGCATTTAGGGCAGTCGCCCATCTGTTGTTTTCCTAGCCTTTTCTTAAATGATTGCAAAGAAATTGGAAATTTATTGAACATCCCCCTTGGTAAGTTATTCCAATCCCTAACTCAGCTTCCTATAAACGAATAGTTGCCCCAATTTGTCCTCTTGAATTGCAACTTTATCTTCATACTGTGATCTTTCCCACTTTTAAAGACACCTCTCAAACGTATTCGTCTACGTCTACTGATGTCTTCCATGCCATCTCTCCACTGACAGCTCGGAACATACCACTTAGTCGAGCAGCTCGTCTCCTCTCTCCCAAGTCTTCCCAGGACAAACTTTGCAACATTTTTGTAAAGCTACTCTTTTGTTGGAAATCGCCCAGAACAAATCGAGCTGCTTTTCTTTGGATTATCTCCAGTTCCTGAATCAGGTAATCCTGGTGAGGGTCCCATACACTGGAACCATACTCTAGTTGGGGTCTCACCAGAGATGAACATGCCCTCTCCTTTACATCCTTACTACACACCCTAAACACTCTCATAACCATGTGCAGAGATCTGTACCCTTTATAGACAATCATGTTAATCTGATTACCCCAATGAAGATCTTTCTTTATATTAATACCTATTTACTTACAATGATCCCCGAAAGGAACTTTCACCCCATCAATGCAGAAATTAAAACTAAGAGGACTTTTCCTATTTGTGAAACTCACAACCTGACTTTTATCTCCGTTATCATCATACCATTGCCAACTGTACATCTCAAAACATTATCGAGGTCATTTTGCAGTTGCTCACAATCTGTAACTTATTTATTACTCTATACAGAATAAGAACATTCGCAAAAAACCTTACCTCTGATTCCACTCCTTTACTCATATCATTTATATATATAAGAAAACATAAAGGTCCGATAATACTGCCTTGAGGAATTCCCCTGTAAATTATTACAGGGTCAGATAAAGCTCCACCTACTCTAATTCTCCGAGTTCTATTTTCTATAAACATAGCCACCGATTCAGTTACTCTTTTGTCAAGTACAATAGCACTCATTTTTGCTAGTAGTCTCCCATGATCTACCCTATCAAATGCCTTAGACAGGCCAATCATGATACAGTCCAATTGACCTCTTGAATCCAGGATATCTGCTATATCTTGCTGGAATCCTACAAGTTGGGCTTCAGTGGAATAACCTTTCCTAAACCCAAACTGCCTTCTATCAAACCAGTTATTAATTATGAAGACATATCTTATATAATCAGAAAGAATGCTTTCCCAAAGCGTACATGCAATGGATGTCAAACTGACTGGCCTGTAATTTTCAGCCTTATGTCTATCACCCTTTCCTTTATACACAGGGGCTACTATAGCAACTCTCCATTCATCTGGTATAGCTCCTCCGACCAAACAATAATCAAATAAGTACTTCAGATATGGTACTATATTCCAACCCATTGTCTTTAGTATATCCCCAGAAATCTGATCAATTCCAGCCGCTTTTCTAGTTTTCAACTTGTGTGTCTTATTGTAAATGTCATTGTTATCATATGTAAATTTTATTACTTCTTTGGCCTTAGTCTCCGCCTCTATCTCGACATTATCCTTGTAACCAACAGTCTTTACATACTTCTGACTGAATACTTCTGCCTTTTGAAGATCCTCGCATACACACTCTCCTTGTTCATTAATTATTCCTGGAATGTCCTTCTTGGAACCTGTTTCTGCCTTAAAGTACCTATACATACTCTTCCATTTTTCACTAAAATTTGTATGGCCGTCAATTATGCTTGCCGTCGTGTTTTGCTGAGCTGGCTTCTTTGTTAGATTCAATTTCCTAGTAAGTTTCTTCAATTTCTCCTTACTTCCACAGCCATTTCTTACTCTACTCCTTTCCAACCTGCACCTCCTTCTTAGTCTCTTTACTTCTCTGTTATAATATGTGGATCCTTACCATTCCTTACCGCCTTTAAAGGTACAAACCTATTTTCACATTCCTCAACAATTGCTTTTAACCCATCCCAGAGCCTGTTTACATTTTTATTTACCGTTTTCCACCGATCATAGTTACTTATTAAAAACTCCCTCATGCCTGTTCTATCAGCCATATGGTACTGCCTAATAGTCCTAATTTTAATATCTTCCTTTCATTCACATTTATTTTTAATTACGACAAAAACAGCTTCGTGATCACTAATACCGCCTATTAATTCGGTTTCTCTATAGAGCGCATCTGGTTTAAACAGCACCACATCCAGAGTATTCTTCCCTCTAGTTGATTCCATCACTTTCTGAATCAGGTGCCCTTCCCATATTAACATATTTGCCATTTGTTGGCCATGTTTCCTGTCGTTCGCATTACCTTCCCTATTGACATTTGGTAAATTGATATCACCGCTACCATCACGTTCCTTTCCTTATAGTTTCCCACATGGCAGATTATCTTGTCAAATAATTCTGTATCAGCATTTGCGCTACCCTTTCCTGGTTTGTACACTGCAAAGACATCAAGTTGCCTATTATCTTTAGAAATGAGCCTTACACCTAGAATTTCATGTTTCCCATCTTTAACTTTTTCGTAGCTTACAAATTCTTCTTTCACCAGAATGAATACTACCCCTCCCACCATTCCTATCCTATCTCTACGATACACTCTCCAGTTCCGTGAGAAAATTTCTGCATCCATTATATCATTTCTCACCTGTGATTCAACTCCTATGACAATATCTGGTAAACATATATCTATTAAATTACTCAATTCTATCCCTTTCTTTACAATACTCCTACCGTTCAACACTACCATTTTATGTCATCCCTACTTGACTTCCATATCTCTGTACCCTCATCACCGCTCCCTAGACAACACCGTTTCCCCAAACGTTCTAAACAAATTTCCTAACTTATACGTACCACTGTGATTTAGGTGAAGATCATCTGAGTGCAGATACCTATCTCCTACCCACCCATTACGATCTAGAAACTTAACTCCCAGTTTCCCACATACCCACTCCATAGTCTCATTTAAATTCCCAATCACCCTCCAGTCAGTATCCCTCTTACACAGTATTCCACTGATAACAATCTCCACTTTGTTAAACTTCACCCGTTCTGCATTTACCAGAGCCCACACATCCCCAACTATTTACTTACGTTGTTGGTACCAACGTGAATAACTACCACCTACTCCCTCCCCCTCTCCTTCTCATCTACTTTTCTCAGCATCTGCCTCAACCTAATTCCTTTCAATCAATCAATCAATCAATCAATCAATCAATCAATCAATCAATCAATCAATCAATCAATCAATCAATCAATCAATCAATCAATCAATCAATCAATCAATCAATACTGATCTGCATTTAGGGCAGTCGCCCAGGTGGCAGATTCCCTATCTGTTGCTTTCCTAGCCTTTTCCGAAATGATTTCAAAGAAATTGGAAATTTATTGAACATCTCCCTTGGTAAGTTATTCAAATCCCTAACTCCCCTTCCTATAAATGAATATTTACCCCAGTTTGTCCTCTTGAATTCCAACTTTATCTTCATATTGTGATCTTTCCTACTTTTATAAACGCCATTCAAAATTATTCATCTACTAATGTCATTCCACGCCATTTCTCCGCTGACAGCTCAGAACATACCACTTAGTCGAGCAGCTCTTCTTCTTTCTCTCAATTCTTCCCAACCCAAACATTGCAACATTTTTGTAACGCTACTCTTTTGTCGGAAATCACCCAGAACAAATTGAGCTGCTTTTCTTTGGATTTTTTCCAGTTCTTGAATCAGGGTCCCATATACTGGAACCATACTCTAGTTGGGGTCTTACCAGAGACTTATATGCACTCTCCTTTACATCCTTACTACAACCCCTAAACACCCTCATAACCATGTGCAGAGATCTGTACCCTTTATTTACAATCCCATTTATGTGATTACCCCAATGAAGATCTTTCCTTATATTAACACCTAGATACTTACAATGATCCTCAAAAGGAACTTTCACCCCATCAACGCAGTAATTAAAACTGAGAGGACGTTTCCTATTTTTGAAACTCACAACTTGACTTTTAACCCCGTTTATCAACATACCATTGCCTGCTGTCCATCTCACAACATTTTCGAGGTCACGTTGCAGTTGCTCACAATCTTGTAACTTATTTATCACTCTATAGAGAATAACATCATCCGCAAAAAGCCTTACCTCCGATTCCACTCCTTTACTCATATCATTGATATATATAAGAAAACATAAAGGTCCGATAATACTGCCTTGAGGAATTCCCCTCTTAATTATTACAGGGTCAGATAAAGCTTCACCTACTCTAATTCTCTGAGATCTATTTTCTAGAAATATAGCAACCCATTCAGTCCCTCTTTTGTCTAGTCCAATTGCACTCATTTTTGCCAGTAGTCTTCCATGATCCACCCTATCAAATGCTTTAGACAGGTCAATCGCGATACAGTCCATTTGACCTCCAGAATCCAAGATATCTGCTATACTTGCTGGAATCCTACAAGTTGAGCTTCAGTGGAATAACCTTTCCTAAAACCGAATTGCCTTCTATCGAACCAGTTATTAATTTCACAAACATGTCTAACATAATCAGAAAGAATGTCTTCCCAAAGCTTACATACAATGCATGTCAAACTTACTGGCCTGTAATTTTCAGCTTTATGTCTATCACCCTTTCCTTTATACACAGGGGCTACTATAGGAACTCTCCATTCATCTGGTATAGCTCCTCCGGCCAAACAATAATCAAATAAGTACTTCAGATATGGTACTATATCCCAACCCATTGTCTTTAGTATATCCCCAGAAATCTGATCAATTCCAGCCGCTTTTCTAGTTTTCAACTTTTGTATCTTATTGTAAATGCCATTGTTATCATATGTAAATTTTATTACTTCTTTGGCCTTAGTCTCCTCCTCTACCTGGACATTTTCCTTGTAACCAACAATCTTTACATACTGCTGACTGAATACTTCTGCCTTTTGAAGATCCTCACATACACACTCCCCTTGTTCATTAATTATTCCTGGAATGTCCTTCTTGGAACCTGTTTCTGCCTTAAAATACCTATACATACCCTTCCATTTTTCACTAAAATTCGTATGACTGCCAATTATGCTTGCCATCATGTTATCCTTAGCTGTCTTCTTTGCTAGATTCAATTTTCTAGTAAGTTCCTTCAATTTCTCCTTACTTCCACAGCCATTTCTAACTCTATTTCTTTCCAGTCTGCACCTCCTTCTTAGTCTCTTTATTTCTCTGTTATAATAACGTGGGTCTTTACCATTCCTTACCACCCTTAAAGGTACCTACAAACCTGTTTTCGCATTCCTCAACAATTTCCTTTAAACCCATCCCAGAGTCTATTTACATTTTTATTTACCGTTTTCCACCGATCATAGTTACTTTTTTGAAACTGCCTCATGCCTGCTTTATCAGCCATATGGTACTGCCTAACAGTCCTACTTTTAAGACCTTCCTTTCTATCACATTTCTTTTTATCTACCACAAAAACAGCTTCATGATCACTAATACCATCTATTACTTCAGTTTCCCTATAGAGCTACACTCTACCCTGGTTCCCTTTCCTCCACACACTTTCCGCACGTGTCTAACTATGGAATCCCCCATGACCAGAGCCTCAACCCTACCCACTCATTCGAGTCAGCCCTATCTTTCCTGACAGCTGCAGAATCCACTTCCTCCTCCCTTTTCTCCTTTCCATGACCCTGTTCCACCTGTCTTTTCCTATCCTCTACTCTACATTTTCCTTTCCCTCCTTTCCCCTTCCTCCTACTTCACATCTCAGCAACAGTTCCCTGTTACTCATCTTCCCTCTGTTGCTCTACCTGGAGTGGCTCGTACCGATTTCTCACAGACACCTGTCCTGAGTTCTGATTCTGAATGGAGCCCTTAGCCTGCAATCTTCTTCCCCTTAGAACATTAGACCACCTGTGTCCCTCTTGTACACCTACTGTAACATGTACATTGTTTGAGGGAGTCCTATCTTCCTTCCTGTCTTCTGTGAGAATCCTAATTATCCCCCTCAAACTCACAAACTCCTCCCTCATACCCCTTAATGCCTCGCCACACCCACATTTCCTACACTTGCACTCTTTAGTCATTCTTTACGGAAAAATGAAAATAAAAGAAAAAACAAAATAACTTGTTTTGTGCAAGAAAATAATGAACAAAAAGAAATATTGTCTAGGTTAGTACTCAAAGATCACACGGCAATTAGGAAATTAATATACTGCTACACTATAATACTACTTAGTCGTAGTCTATCTTTATCCTACAACGCCCTAACAGATAAAAACTACTGTTAATTACTGAATACCGATAGGAATACACAAAAATTACACAATTCTATACTGCAGTTATGCCTGTCCTAATTACAACAACAGAATTTTAGTAAGAGAGTTTCTACAGATATCTCTACTATAATGCCCAATTTTTTTCAATACCGGTAATAAACTAAGCACGCCTATTTCTAATAAGATATTACTCTTATACTACTGTACAGTACACTACAATAATTTTAAACTACGTTCAGTCGTATCCTAATTACAATACCGGTACCATATGTCACTACTAAGCACAAACAGAAATTGAAATTGCAAGTTTGAAATGTGCACGAACTACTGTACTCCAAGATTACCAACGAAGCTAAATGCTTAGGCAGATTATTATTCATAACGGTACTACAGTATGCTCTAATAAATACACACACATAGCCTACACATGAATATAGCAGGTAAGACACTGTACTATCTAAATATACTGTATTTGCACTACAATTCTAAATTGAAATGTGGTTATATGAATTTTACCGCTGATGGATTACTATTATTTTCCCTACTATGCGGGATGGAGAATATAAGTGTCCTTAAATGCCGAAAAATAAGAGGTGGTCTACAATAATTTCTGTCAAAACTACGCCTGGGGCTTGAACTGCATTACGATAGGCCCTATAGGAATTTAATTATTAATTTTTAATCGATGTATGAACGAAGGTGCAAAGTACAGTACAAAGTATGCCGGGACTTTAGGTTTCAAATTATCGGAATAAAGTAATCGGCTGATTTTGTATTTGTTTACACAACTACCATATGCCTGAAGACCGTACTCTTAGATCTCGTCGGATTGTACGGTACCTATCAACAATCGTCAACAATCCAAACTGTTAAGTACCGTAATTATCCAGTGAAATTACCGTGTAATCTCTTTTAACTTCTTTTTAAATCGAAGTTTACAGGTGTATCATGCTTTTTAATTTAGTGAATTATTACTTTCGCGATACTATAGTTTGAATGGATGAAAATGAAAACCTACAACCTGTTTTCCAGTCATTGACCGGGTCAGGGATGTAATGAATGAATCAGATATAGGCTGTTAGTACGATGGGGTCGCCACTCCCAAAGTGATTTATTAATGACTAAGAAATGCTATGAAATGAGAATGGAGAGTGTTGCTGGAATGAAAGATGACAGGGAAAACCGGAGTACCCGGAGAAAAACCTGTCCCGCCTCCGCTTTGTCCAGCACAAATCTCACGTGGAGTAACTGGGATTTGAACCACGGTATCCAGCGGTGAGAGGCCGACGCGCTGCTGTCTGAGCCACGGAGGCTCAGTTTGAATGGATATCTATACAAAATACCGGAAATGTTGCGGTGGAAGTTACGGTACTATTCCTTATGATAATCTGCCTATGTAAGTATTATACCAACGAACCTACAGATATTTTACTTAAAGCAGTTTCTAAACCTAAATTTGAAACAGGGTACACCTAGCTAGCCTACTTAACCTAGAAAACGTAATTTACTGAAGACCAACTGAATTACTTGTTATAAAATATAAATGAATATCACTACTCCCAATTTCTACGAACAAGCACTAAACACCACTATATAAATAGCACCAAATGAATCAAACACACAAAATTTAGTCTTTTGAATAGGTTTTAACAACTTTATCACTACAATAATGCAAGAGCTCTCTCAACAGCCAACCGTTCACAAGCGCATCCAACAATACTCTGTTATTTTTATGAACTTGTGTCATATTTATTTCAGGAATCCACGTTGATTTTTGCGTGTCAATATAAAGTCCACCAGTTGATTGATTTTCTGTCAGATAATTTATTTCAGGAACCTACGTTGAATAGGAAGTCTTGCTTAAAATGTAAATTTATCTTCTTATATTTTCCACAGAGTCTTTGAGTGAGTGAGTGACTGAGTGAGTGAGTGAGTGAGTGAGTGAGTGAGTGAGGATTGTGTAAATGCTGCATGCTTTTCTTAGTGAGCCCTGGAAAATATGACATATTTTTGTTTCTTTGAATGTGTATATTTGCCATTTTTTTGATTTTGTTTTGCTCATGGAATTGCTCATGATTCCAGGTGTATATATTTGTTAGGAACTCAGCGTGTTATATATTGTACAGTTAGATTAGTTTTTGTCTCCTTTTTCACACATTAAATCACGTCTTTTCTTAAGGTTAGGGACCCCCACTGCAATTTTAAGTGTGCAGGAAAGGGGAACGTACTCATCTACGGTTAAAAGTGTTAACAAAAGAAAAGTTAGGAGCGTGGTGCGAGCACACAAGCCCAAGGTGTAAAATTAATGGAACTTCAGGATTTGATTTGATATGTTATGTATGTGTGTCGGTATACAATTGTATATTTGTATGATTTCTATTTTGATTCTCAAGATAGACTTTATCAAGCTGAAAGAAAAATTCTGAGTCATGTAAAAATTTAGATCATATGATACTTTTGCTATTTTTTTCAGGGTTTCCTTGTTTATTTAATAAACAGATTTTCCTCCAAAATTGACGTCATGCTTCGCCTTGCATTATTTGTAGCTTTTAGTTGACCTCACCATGTTATATGTTCCCCATCGAATCCAGGGTGTATGTAATTTTAGGGCAAACTGAACACCCCTGGGAGCGGCTGACTAGTCTGGGGCAAATGACCTTGATGGTAGAAACGGGGACAGCATCTCCTGCATGTCATAAGAGGCGACTAACTGGGGCTCCAGGAGCTCTTAACTTGGGAGCGTGGATTGGCGACCAAGGGGCCCTTAGCTTCCGCTTACTTCTATCAGGCTTCTCACTTTCATCTATCCTATCTGACTTTTGCTGGTCAAATGTAGTTCTTTTCCGACCCCAACACTATTAGGTTGCGAGGGCTAGGGAGTCTTTCATTTTCATGCCCTTCGTGGCACTCGTCTCTTTGGTTGATACCTTCATTTTACAAAGTGTCGGATCCCTTCCATTTTTTTCTCTCTGATTAGTGTTATATAGAGGATGGTTGCCTAGTTGTACTTCCTCTTAAAACAATAATCATCACCACCAGGAAGGGCATATGGCTGTAAAACTGGGCTAAATCTATATCAAGTGCCAAGAGAAAGGCTAGGAAACACCCTGACAGCACGTAATATTGTGCATGTCTTCTCAATTGAAGTCTCAAGACTGTTGCTTAGGAAGAATTCACTAACTTTGTTAGAAAACTCAAGACCCCTCTCTCAGATACTTCTAGTATGATTAATTAAACTAATGCAAATACATTTTCCAGCATGCAAAACTCACCTGTTGTTTATACATTGAATCAATCTCCCTTTTCTTGAGAGCAGCAAACCCATTCTGTAAAACGGTGTCCCTAGGAAAACACGTATTGAATTCATAATATCCAACCATATACCATCCACTGATGACAAACAGTCACTCACTACACCCACTCCACACAGAAAGTTCAATGGAAGAGGCAAAGGACACAGGCTTTGCCAAGAGGATTTTATTAAGCTTTCTGCGAAGGAAATGACAGCTAGCTTGTCAATTTGTTCTACATTCTTTAAAAAAAAACATGTTTGAAGGAATATGACATTGTGGTTGCCATAGCGATGATAAGCGAGCGACGCTCGTGGAGGCCATGTTCTCTCCTCCCGCGCAATGTAGGGGAGTTCAGGTATACACTGATAGAGAGAAAGAATAGCTCTGCTTCTTTCTTCATGCCAGTGACTTGAGAGCAATTGTGATCACGTACAGAAAGAACGGGATGAGTGTAAATGGCTACTTGAAATATATGACGCAGAGCCCTTCACTCTTGAGTGTTGTAAGGTCTTGCTATTAAATAAGCTAAGAGCTCATCAAACGAACAAAACATTCTGTAACTTTAATGTAGACATGGGGTAAAACACACATACAAAATTTGAGAAACTGACATAAGAATTCTTTATTGAATTACTCTTTCGAAGTTTGCAATGCACTCCCATGAAATGCAAAACAAGCATAAGAAACTGTAGCATACAAAGATAAACTACTGTTATTTGTTTAATCTTCTTTCAATTGATATAGAATTTAAGAGGTACTATTTGTCAGAAATTCATTCCATAAACCAGCCATTATCCATCCAATCCACAAGAAGGGAAGCAAAACAGATCCCAGTAACTACAGAGGAATATCACTCCTTGCTGTTACCTATAAGATATTTTCCAAGATTCTGGAACGCCATGTCACAAGACAGTTGGATAAAGAGTTAGGAGAATATCAAGCAGGGTTCAGAGCATCGAGGTCCTGTACCGAGCAGATACAAAATCTGAAGACCATCCTTCAATACAGCAAATCAAGAGCTCGACAATGGGTAGCTATATTTGTCGACTTCCAGAAAGCATACGACTCAGTAGATAGAACTACTCTTTACAATACATTAAGAGAACTAGGACTTAACGACAAGATCAACAGGCTGGTGCAAGCAACCTTGCACAATACCACAGCCAGAGTAAAGTTTAGAGGACAACTCTCGGAGAGTTTCGCCATTAAAACAGGGGTGAGACAAGGAGATGGCATCTCATGTATATTATTTAACTGCGTTCTGGAAAAGATAATTAGAGAGTGGATGAGATTCCTTCCAGAGAACACTGGATTACGGATGGGGATTAAAGCAGACAACCTGAGGATACCATGCCTAGCCTTTGCAGACGATCTGACTTTATTGGCAAATGACATACAGGAGGCTACTACTCGGCTCCAAACACTGCACTCAATAGCGGCTAAAACGGGTCTTTTGATCAACATAGGAAAGACCGAGTTTGTTACTAACATCAAAGATGCCCCTGGAAAGATGAGAGTCAGTGATAATATCTACATCAAGAGAGTCAAAAGTGTAAAGTACCTTGGGGAATGGTTCTCAGAGGACCTCAGCGAAACAATGGCTCTTGAACACAGGAGACTCAAACTAGATAAGGCTTACCATGCCTGTAGAAAGCTGTATGCTTCAAAAAATCTGTCGATGAATGTCAAACTAAGACACTACAATGCAGTAATCAGACCGTCAGTCCTCTATGCAGCAGAGTGTCTATATTTAACTAAGAAGACCCCACTAAGAGCCCTCGAGGTACAAGAAAGAAAGTTCCTGAGACGGATAGTGGGACCAAGAATTTTACCAGATGGAAGCCGATGGTATCAACCAAATCGTGAGCTATATAAACACCAAGAAAATCTCATAGATGCCATCAGAAGAAGGCGACTGGCTTTTTACGGACACCTATCCAGAATGGACTCAAATAGATTATCTCATAGGATCTTCAAGGCTGCTAACAAGGGCAAAGCTACTGGGTTCGTGTGGATGAAGCAAGTGGAGAAGGACCTTTCGGAACTCCACATAAATCAAAACGACATAGCTGATCGGAGTAACTATCATACAACTCTTAAAACTAAATCCTTTGTAACATCCCTCACAGAAGTTACCCACAGACCAAAAGACGAGACCAGGAAATGGTCTGAGGAACGTAAGATTGAATTTAGCCGGAAAATGAAGGACTACTGGGCCATCAGGAAAGCTCGAGGTACCAACAAGAAAAGAGCTGCCAAACCAGCCGCTAAGAACACCAATTGTGGCAAACAACGACGATGACTTCAAGAAACAGCTAAAACACAAGCACCGTGGTCCATAGATGGCCCTAACGAATTAAAAAAAAACCAAACAAACCCCATGGTACTACAGCCCTGCAAGGGACTCGGCCTACGAAGCGACCGCTGCTCAGCCCGAAGGCCTGCAGATTACGCGGTGTCGTGTGGTCAGCACAACAAATCCTCTTGGTCATTATTCTTGGCTTCCTAGACCGGGGCCGCAATCTCACCATCAGATAGCTCCACAATTCTAATCACGTAGGCTTAGTGGACCTCGAACCAGCCCTCAGGTCCAGGTAAAAATCCCTGATCTGGCCAGAATCGAACCCGGGGCCTCCGGGTAAGAGGCAGTTCATTCCACAAGACTTCTTTAAAAAGCCAATGACCTGGAGTTGTAGCATTTCAACACCATCAAATGCCAGCAAGTTCAGCTAAGATCGAATCCACTACCGTGAAGAAAGGACGACAAGAACCAAACTAGTGTGGTAGAGAGGTCAGCTGAAACAAGACTGCTCTCTGCTGTTTGTATTGCACCAGCATGAGCTACGCTCATACCGTCATGCTTGCACCAACAACCCGTGAAGAGCTGGAACACTGAATGCGTGGGGACTGTTCTAACCCAGTCAAAGAAAAACCTATCAGTTCTGGTAGCTGCAGAGTGATGGCAGAAGTGATGGTGATGTACGAGTACAACCTGGACGAGATGGAGAAGTTATAGGAACGCAATATGTCTGTGTGTCTGAAATCTAACATCTACCGAAGTGTCGTCTATCCAGTGTTGGCCATGCCCTAGGAACTCCTGGAACTGTCCCCAACTCTGTAGGAAGGATACTGACTGGAAGGTGAGACCATGAAGTGGGGATGTGGGATTTCCGGATCCTATCTATGTTCAGATGGCCTTCTCTTCAACCTTGAGAGGTTTGTTCAGAAGAGTTATAGGGAGGTACATTCAGGGAAGCTGGGTGTCAAGTTGTTAGTGTAGAAATATTGCAAAGAAAGGGATAGAATTAATTTAATAAGTAAATACGAGGGTTAGGGTATAAGGCGCAGCAAGTTGCACGAATATGGGATCTACCAGACAGGTGCCGAGACGGTTTACCAGGTGAGGACACTGTCAGCTATTCTCCGAGTTTAATTACTATATTGATGGTGTGATAGTACCTAGGTGTTAATATAAGGAAAGATCTTTGTTTAATTAGGTTATAAATAAATGTCGCGTGGTTATGAGGATGTTTAGGGGTTGTAGTAAAAATGTGTATAACTCTCTGGTAAGACTCCATTATGGTTATTTGGTACGAGAAATGGAAGAGATTCGGAGGAAACCAGACGATTTGTTCTGGGAAAACTTGGGAGTAAGAAGACAAGCTGCTCGACTACTACGCGATATAATACGATATAAACTTCATGGTTTTAATCCGTATTGAATTGTGATCACAATTTACAGTGGCATCCAATGGCTTGCATACTGCTAACACCACTCAAGTAGATTTGGTGATTGATGATCTGACTACAGAATCAACATTTACCAGTTACCATTCTACAATTGAAATTGTAATGATTAGCAGTGATGGAACTAACAGTTCTATGAATATCAATACAAGAAAGAAAGTGGATGAAGAGCATACTCCAGATGCTAAGAATTTAGAGCCTAATTTATTTTTCAGATTTTACACTTAGTTCATCCCAGATTTTAATGTTAATTGTGTGTTTTGTATATTAGTTATCATGCCCATAGCGCATACACAGTCTCTGATCCTTAACATTTCGGGTTTGCTTTCTGACTCTCAATGAGGACTGGGACTTCAGTTGTGTCAGGCTTTTAACTATTATCTCTCCTGTCACACCTGTTACTAGCCTGGTGGATAGCGTGTCTGCAACCCATCCCCGAGAGCTAGGAAGTCTATTCAGCCTTGCAGGGTCAACTGAGGAACTGACTTACTTCATGTCTGCAGGCAGAGGGTTAGTATTTGTTTGCCAGGCCTCATTTCATCAAGAGCCGAGATGGTGCGACAAACCTGGAGAAAGGCGATTGGCAAAGTACGAAAACCAGTGTATCCAACCTGTCAACAGATAGCCTAGTCAAAATCAGATAAGGAACAGGAAGAGGTCTACACTTCAAGGAATGAAGCTATTGCCAAAGTATGAGGGCGAATCAAATAGTAAGGTGCACTCGCTCTCCGTGAGAGCACGCTGTGTCTCGTGACCGTGGCCAATGCGGAGCAATCTGCAGTAACTGCTGACATATCCTATAGGAATGTTGGTGTGGTATCCCGTCGTGTTGTGTGTGCAGAAAGGGCTAGGCTTAATGGCGCGTCAACTGGATGTTCACTCCAAATTGGAGGTGCGAGTATGGACTAAATGGCTCAACTGCATGGACAATCATTAAGAAATCACTGCCCTATATGGTGAGCATGCAATTTCTCACCCAGATACTGTAAAGTGGTCTAAGAAATTTGACGCCGGACGCACGGATCTCAGAGATGAATACCGATACGTCCAGTATCGTTGCAAATATTGACCGTGTGGAGGGGATCATTAGAGAGAATCGGCGCATAACGCTGCAGGAAATTGCCAGCATGCTGAACATTTAGTATGGCAATGTGCTCTCCATTGTTCACCAGCACCTTGGATCATGTTAACTGCGTCAAAGATGGGTCCCACGTCTGCTCACCGATGTTCACAAGGGACGTTTCCAATCATCATTTGCATTTTTGCGGAAGGCAACGAGTTTCTGCAGCAAATCATCACAGGGGATGAAACATGGGTCCAACACTTCACCCCTGAAACAAAGAGAACCAAAGGAATGGGTGCACACCACATCACCACCACGAAAGAAGGCCAAGGTCCAATCTTCAGCAGGAAAGGAAATGGCGACAGTGTTCTTTGGCATGGAGGGTGTGGTGCACATAGAATTTATACCGTGAGGCACGGCAATCAACTCGGCTTCATATTGTCGAACGTTGAAGCGGTTGCATAAGGCAATTAAAGAAAATTGAGCGCCGGTATGATTCTGTTGGACGATAACCCGCCCGCCAAACCTCCGAACTGTTGCAGCGATTCAAGTGGGAGGGGTGGCAACATCCTCCATACAGTCCAGACTTAGCGCCACGCGATCATCATGCGTTCGGTAAACTGAAAAAGGATCTCGGCAGACGAGAAGGCGAAAGCAGCTGTCTCCGTAGCACTGGGCTGATTTCTACGCATCCGGAATCGAAAAGTTGGTCGACCTGACCGTACGGAGAAATGTTCACAGTCTCTTCGGGACTTTTTGATTCACCCTCATAGATTAAACGGACCGTTGGACCAAGGAAGGTCAGATAAGAAATAAGCTAGGAGCCGTGTGGTCACCAAACCACTGTCTTTACCTTCATTCTTAGAAGGGTCGGATAGTCTCCTCTTCATCCTTCTTTTGGTGTAAGGAGTGGCTGATAATTACTCTTTCAAGGAATTGTCACCAACATCAGCACTAAAGTATGTTGCAAGATTCTTTTGACCTCAAAATACTAATTTTCTTCAAGAGAACACTTCATGAATGTTATAACAGTGGTGTGCTTTCCTTACTCACTCCACGCACAAAGAACAAACTGTGCCATGTTTTTAATATAAAGTTCAGTACGTGGGAGGCATTTGTGTGTTTTATGCACTACTGCAATCTGGCGATCGGTTCAGAGGGCCTCGGGTATTGGGTGTTTGTGTTCTCTCTACCACATTACCAACATGCCATACAACAGAGAGTTTGTGTCAGGAAGGGCATCTGGCTGTACCACATCGAATGCTAATCCCAATAAATTGGAGAGACGACCAGGAAGAAGCACAACATACGTGTGACATCAGTCAAGTCCAAACATGATTTCAATAAATATTCCCAGTTGTACAGAAATCCATGTTCTATAAAAAATTTCAGGCTGGGGGAAGTGTTCAGCCTAAGAATCCAAACTGAGAGTGGAGAGTTCTTACTGAAGAAAAATTATGTAATATTGGTCACTGTTTGGAAAAGCCTCTTCAGCATTGTGTAAACTCGACAGATGAGTAACACACTTGTTAGATGCAAAGCTAAACTTGTAGCTAGGACACAATCACAAACAGCCAGATGCCCTTCCTGACACAAACTCCCTGTGAAGGGATGTATTCGTATAGCATGATGGTAATGTGATAGAGAGAACGCAAACACCCAATCCCCGGGACCCTCTGAACCGATCATTCAGCCGAGGAGCCAGACTGCAGTAGTGCAGAAAACTCACAAATATACTTAAAAGGAAAATGCTGGTAAAGAGAGGCAGAAGAGGACCCTGCAATCAAGAGTGTGATGAAGAGAGAACAGAATGATGTTGCATCTTTCTAATAGTTCTGCACAAAATTCTGATTTACAGGAGCTTGTAGCATATACTCAGGCAGTTGACCATTAAGATAGGTGGCTTGTTTCTTGTCCGAGTAGTCAGCGTCTCAGTCTTCAGTCCTCAGAGTCCTAGGTTCAGTTCCTGTACTGCCCTACAACTCATTCATCGCACACAAAATGAATGATAATTTGGGACCATTTGCTGAAATGCTAACAAAACGACATATATACTTCCAGCAGGATAGCTCAACAGCTTGTGACGAACTTTTACTCTCATTTGCCAGAGTTACCTGCTTGAGATTGTTATCTTTGGGACACCCTCAACACTCGCATAAGCCGACATGATCTACGAGTTTTTCACAACTTTTTGCACCACTGCAACTTGTGATTAACGTTTTCCACAGTTGCTATGAAGTACAGATAAGACAAAACCAGGGTGACGACACGGCCGGATGGTAGCAGTAGTTAGTAAATTTGTATTCTCTATTGTTTATTTTTCCTTTTTTCTCTGTATGTGAATATGTATAGGGGCGAAATTGCCTGTTATGTTCAATAAATATTTTACTTCTACTAAGACAAAACCTTGACTACCATCGTCAGTTATGGCTGTCCTCGGTGAGGCCGCTTGCACTGCCGGTCAAAGGGGATGGTATACAGGCAAGCAGAGGATTATAACCAACATTACTCATGATTTTAAAATATACTGATTAAAAAAACTTGTAGCTAAGTTTCATTTTTAAAGTTTAATACTGGGATCGGTATCGGTGCAATCACAACAGTTTGTAGTTTAGTGCAAGCCTCATCAAACATTAGAGGCACCCACCTTGTATTCTGTAATTTTGTTCATTTTATTTTAAATATTTTTGTTTGATGAATAACAAGATGGTTGTTGAGAATTAGTGTTCATTAGCTGAGCAATTCCATTGTACTACTAGCTTCATTGTCAAAATACACATCAAGATTACCTGAGCCACTTCCATCTAACTCTACAGACTGACAATACAACACAAATCGAAACTGTTATTTGAGTCATCAGTCCATAGACCTTTTCATTTCTACGTAACTATCGCATCCTACATCTGCTCTAATCTGCTTGTCATATTCATACCTTGGTCTACCCCTACCGTTCTTACCACTTACATTTCCTTCAAAAACCAACTGAACAAGTCCTGGGTGTCTTAAGATGTGTCCTATCATTCTATCTCTTCTTTTCGTCAAATTTAGCCAAATCGATCTCCTCTCTCCAATTCGATTCAGTATCTCTTCATCCGTGATTCGATCTATCCATCTCACCTTCAGCATTCTTCTGTAACACCACATTTCAAAGCTTCTATTCTCTTTCTTTCTGAGCTAGTTATCGTCCATGTTTCACTTCCATACAATGCCACGCTCCACGTGAAGTCTTCAAAAACATCTTTCTAATTCCGATATCAATGTTTGAAGTGAGCAAATTTCTTTTCTTAAGAAAGCTCTTCCTTGCTTGTGCTAGTCTGCATTTTATGTCCTCCTTACTTCTGCCATCGTTAGTTATTTTACTACCCTAGTAACAATATTCTTCTACTTCCTTTAAGACTTCATTTCCTAATCTAATATTTCCTACATCACCTGCCTTCGTTCGACTGCACTCTATTACTTTTGTTTTGGACTTATTTATTTTCATCTTGTACTCCTTACCCAAGACTTCATCCATACCATTCAGCAACTTCTCGAGATCTTCTGCAGTCTCAGATAAAATAACAATATCATCGGCAAATCTCAAGGTTTTCATTTCCTGTCCTTGGACTGTGATTCCATTTCCAAATTTCTCTTTGATTTCCTTTACTGCCTGTTCTATGTAAACATTGAAAAGGAAAGGGGACAAACTGCAGCCTTGCCTCACTCCTTTCTGGATTGCTGCTTCGTTTTCAAAGCCCTCGATTCTTATCACTGCAGACTGATTTTTATACAGATTGTAGATAATTCTTTGTTCTCGGTATCTGATCCCGATCACCTTCAGAATCTTAAATAGCTTGGTCCAATCAAGATTATCAAATGCCTTTTCTAGATCTACGAACAGCATGTACGTGGGCTTGTCCTTCTTGATTCGATCCTCTAAAATCAGACGTAAAGTCAGGATTGCTTCACGTGTTCCTACATGTCTTCTGAAGCCCAATTGATCTTCTCCCAACTCAGCTTCAACTTGTTTTTCTATTCTTCTGTAAATAATACATGTTAAAATTTTGTAGACATGAGATAACTAAACTAATGGTGCAGTAGTTTTCAGACTTATCAGCACCACCTTTCTTGGGATTAGGTATAACAACGTGCCCAAAATCGTATGGCACCTCTCCTGTGTCATACATGTTACACACTTGCCGTGCTGGTTTCTCCTAGGACAGTCAGTATTGTATTGTATTTATTCTTGAACATAACAGGTGTTCAGCCCCAAATACATGTTCACATTAAAAAGATAATAATAATTAAAAAACTTACAAAAACAGGAAAAAGGAACAAAGAAAAAAACAACAACACGAGACTCTCAGGGCATGCCATGAGGTCCATCAGTTACTCCGGAAACGTGACACTCCCTAGGGAGGATCACCATAGTAGTCATCCTCAGTCCCTATATGCCAGGCCCATCGACCCCGCTGGATAAAATTTTTTTTAAAAATAAACAACTGATTGTCCGGTCATGTCATCATCCCTGGTGAGAAAAAGACCGCCCTCCCATGATGACACGACCGGCCCTATCCGTGAGGCCTGTAAGACGCCCCCAACCATCCCTAGAAGATAACAGTGCAGCTTTCTCACCATTCCATTAGCGGCCGAACTTGTGAGGCTGTAAGCGCTCTCCTACTGTACCTTTTACACATATGTTCTTACAAAATTATGCTCTTGGACTTTTATGATAGTGAAACATTGGTTTTTGTCCGCACATGGTTTAATGTTTTTAGATTCAGAGGACTTTTATCAAGAGGACGTATATTCATAGTTTTAAGACAGTTGGTGCTATTTCTTAAGTTTAGGTCATAGGTTAATGTTTATGGATCCCGTTTTTAATTAGGTCTTGCCAGTTTTGTAAAATTTGTATGTACTTTATGCATTGTTTATCGTAACTTTGTCTATATCGAAACCGGTACCGAGTATAATAAAATGTTATAATTTTTCTTATAACATTACATGGTATTGAATAGGTGGATCTCTCTTGTTTCCATTAGACTCTGTCCCAGTCCCTTTTCACTTTCTCTGTCCATTTGTACTTATTATACCCTCTCCCTAGTTCGTCCTTCATCTTAACTTCTTTAAGTCAGTCAGTAATTCAGAGGGAATGTCATCAATTCTAGGTGCCTTGTTCCTATTTAGGTCTCTCCCAGCTCTGTCGAACTCTGACCTCAAAACTGGATCTCCCATTTCATCAGCATCAACACACTCTTCTTGTTCCAGTACCAAATCATCTACATCTTTACATTGATACAACTGTTGGATATGTTCCTGCCATCTTTCTGCTTTGTCTTCTTTCCCTAGAAGTGGCTTTCCATCTGAGCTCTTAATATTCGTACTTCTAGATTTCCTTTCTCCAAAGATTTCCTTGATTTTCCTGTATGCAGCATCTACCTTTCCTAGCACCATACAACCTTTGACATCCTTGCACTTCTCCTTCAGCTAGTCTTCCTTAGCTACCTTACACTTTCTATCCACTTCATTCTTTAATCGCCTGTATTCTTTTCTGCCCTCTTCATTTCTAGCATTCTTGTATTTTCGTCATTCATCAATCAGGTCTAGTATCTGCTGAGTTATCCACTGATTCTTAATTGATCTTTTCTTCCTTCCTACCATTTCTTCAGCAGCCCTGCGGACTTCATTTTTCATGACTATCCACTCTTCCTCTATTGTGTTTCCTTCAGCCTTTTCATTTAGTCCTTTTGCAACATGTTCCTTGAAACAATCCCTCACACTCTTTTCTTTCAACTTGTCTATATCCCATCTTTTTGCATTCTTTCCTTTCTTCATTTTCTTCAGCTTCAGATGGCATTTCATGACCAACAAGTTGTGGTCAGAGTCCACGTCTGCTCCTGGGAAAGTTTTGCAATCCAACTCATGGTTTCTGAATCTCTGCCTAATCATAACAGTCTATTTGATCCCTTCCAGTGTCTCCATGTCTCGTCCACGTATACAGCTATCGTTTGCGGTGTTTGAACCAAGTATTGGCAAGGACTAAATTATGATCAGTGCAGAATTCAACCAGCCAAATTTCTCTTTCGTTTCTTTGTCCCAGTCCGAATTTTCCTACTGTATTACCTTCTCTTCCTTGGCCTACCACTGCATTCCAGTCTCCCATCACAATTAGATTCTCGTCACCTTTTACATATTGTATTAAATCTTCTATCTCTTCATATATTCTTTCAATTTCCTCATCACCCGCTGAATTAGTAGGCATATAGACCTCCACTATTGTGGTGGGCATTGGTTTGTTGTCTATCTTGACGACAATAATTCTTTCACTATGCTGGTCGTAGTAGCTTACCCGCTGCCCTATTTTCTTATACATTATTAAATCAATTCCTGCATTTCCTGGTTTGATTTTGTGTTGATAATTCGGTAGTCGCCTGACCAAAAATCCTATTCTTCTTGCCAACGTACTTCACTCATACCAACTACATCTAGTACTTCACTTATACCAACTAAATCTACAGACTATCCATCTCTCTTTTCAGATTCTCTAACCTACCACAACGATTCAAACTTCTAACATTCCATGCTCCGACTCACACAATGTCAGTACCCATCTTCCTGACAACTGCCTCCTCTCGTGTAGTGCCCACCCGGAGATCCGGACAGGCGACTAGTTTACCTCCGGAATATTTTACCTGAGAGGAAGCCATCATCAGTACATCATTCATAAAGAGAGAGCTACATGTCCTCAGGAGGTAGTTACAGCTGTCGCTTCCCGTTGCTTTCGGCCGTTTCAACACAGCAAAGCCATGTTGAGTATTATTACAAGGCCACATCAGTCAATCATCTAGACTGCCCTCCTTGCAACTACCAAAAGGTTGCTACCCCCCTCCCCCCCCCCCCCCTTTCGATGAACCCTTCATTAGTCTGGTCTCTCAAGAAATACCCATCCGATATGGTTGCACCTGCGGCTCGGCTATCTGCTTCATTGGGACACGCAAGCTTCCCTACTGCGGCAAGGTCACATGGTTCGCAGGGGAGGAGATCCAAACTACTAAGTGTAAAAGGAAGTCAATTCGCTTGTTAAGGTCTTATGCAGGGATCACCATTATCGCCAGCATTGTATAACCTGGCCACAGATTTCATTTTTTATGAGATAACGGAAGTAAACCTACAAGCATATGGCAAATCAGTTTCTGCAGAATGGCCCCCTCTTAGTATTATAGGTTTCACTGATGACACAGTCATTGTGGCAAAAATAAAGAAGCAGCTCGAGTTGACGCGCATTGCTATCCCGTTATTCCAGAAAACTGGTTTACAGATAAATGCGAACAAATGTCTGGACATGTGTATTGAAAAGGGGAAGCTCGTGGACAGAGTGCTCGATATCCACGAAAATTTTAAGATCAGTACTATTAAAGAAAGAGAAGAAATTCGATACCTTGGTGCCACATTTAACGAAACACTCGCCTTTATTAAAGGCAGATCAAAAGTCCATTGTTTTGAACAAAGCAGTCAGCCCTACTCTCGTGTATGCTTTTCAGGCCACTGAAATTAGACAAGTACCACTTAGCTTCCTGAAAACCGCTAATAAAATGGTAAAGAGCTCCGTAAAGGAAATTTTGCTGTTACCCATGGATACACCCGATAGTGCTCTGTATTCTGATTTTTTTTTTTTTTTTGCTAGGGGCTTTACGTCGCACCGACACAGATAGGTCTTATGGCGACGATGGGATGGGAAAGGCCTAGGAGTTGGAAGGAAGCGGCCGTGGCCTTAATTAAGGTACAGCCCCAGCATTTGCCTGGTGTGAAAATGGGAAACCACGGAAAACCATCTTCAGGGCTGCCGATAGTGGGATTCGAACCTACTATCTCCCGGATGCAAGCTCACAGCCGCGCGCCTCTACGCGCACGGCCAACTCGCCCGGTATTCTGATTTAAGATTCAAAGGCCTCGGACTTTTCAAAGCAACCTGGGAAGTACATCTGCGACAAATAAGCGCATGCAACGCTCTTTGCCGCAGCAATAGCTGCGTTTTAAAGATGCGCGATCTGACATCTGAAACGATGCATTGTCTACAGGCCCTCAATATCACAGATATTAACAAATTCTCCAATAAAGGCAGTGACCTTCCAAATCCAAGAAAAATCCATCAAGAAATGGCAATTTGGTGCTCTTTGCCTCAGAAGGGAATCAATGTAGAGTTGTATAAAGAGTACACTGCGGCCAATAATTGGATTAGGCATCACCAGGGACTTTCTTGTAGCAAATGGCGAAAGGCAATCAAGATGACATCAAATGTTTCTGCAGTACGAACTATTCGGGGCAGAAGTCAGGGCGGAAACCTCTGTTGCAGGTGCGTCGGAGAGAAAGAAACACTGGCTCACGTTCTGGGTTCTTGCCCCTGTGAAACTCACGTCAAGTTCACTGATTGCAGAAGAACTCCATGGTAAAAACTTCCATGTACATGAAGATGTCCATGGTTTGTCTACGACAGGGAGTACAGGACGAATTGCCTTTAAAGAAAACAACAAGAAAGGCTTCATTAACGATCCGACCATCCGATTCGAGCACCATGTCGGCCAGTCTGCTGAAGTTCATCTTGAAAAGCAGAACCTTTACGCTCACACCATCCCGTTCTACGAAAATAAATACCAGCTGATATTGGCCTAATGGTTGGTACAATACCTGCGTTGTTCATAGAATTCTGGAAGAAGTTCGACCTGCCTATGAACAGCATAGTTACCACCACCATCGTGGATCTGTACACATCCTGAAATCTCATTTGTTCGGACCTCCATAATTTAAAAAATCCACATTACCACTATACAGTATTTCTATATGATAAAACATTCTGTATTCTGATATGCTTTATTTTGTCCATTGTGGCAATCCGTAATTGCGGGGTCGTTGATTTGTTCAATACAGCAATGTGCAGTTGTATTCCTGACTACATGTTGAAGTTGGCTGACACTATGCAGTGACAAGTTTCACATTAACATCTTCATAAATCAGATTTTAATGCCAGCCCACTTTGTAGCATGCCTCAAAATCTGAGGCTCAAATATTTAAATCTGTAAAGTGATATCATAGTTTATATTTTGTTTATTAACCTCTTAACATACCAATTATTTACAAAATTGTGATCTTTTCTTACCTAATTTTGTTATTGTTAAAATGGGCTATTTATTGAAAACTAATTACAGTGGTAACAATGAAAATTCATTTTTCGAACTTAACAATGAAATATAAGCCACCGAAAAGTTCCTGTTTTAAAATCTCGAGTATACTCGTGATATTTTTTACGGGTTCTAAAATAAATAATACAGCACTAAACAGATGGCAAGTAATACAACATGACACTCAATACTGTTCAAATGTTTGTGGCTGTGTGAAATGCCCTAAAACAAGGATCAACACACAATGCTACATTGCTGGAAAGCCGCGAAAACGAACTGCGTGAGTCACCGACATCCACTACGGTTGAGTCAGAGACATCTGTTGGCAAAAATAGGACCCTAAAGTAATCATTTCATAAACATCTGGCGGAAATATTGAGAAACAACAAGAAACGAGTATATTCGGGCTTTTAAATTAGGTACCGACCAATGAGCGACATTCCCGAGTATACTCAGGATTTTATTTTATACAAATATATAAAACCCCGAGTATACTCGGGCTTTCATGTTAAGAGGTTAACTATACCTCAAGATGGCGCGCGCTGTACAACGCGAGTAAATGTGTTCTGCAATTCACCTGCCATATCAGCCAGATAATAACTATTTTAATATTCGTGGGTGTGCTAGTGCTTTATTTAAGTGTAAACTTCAATAGCCGTGAAGCACTATGACACTGAAGGCCGTAAATGAACGTCTTTCGAAGTTCGAGAAGCGAATGGCAGAATTCCAAGCACGCTTGGAGGAAGCCATGGCTGCTGGCGCGACCAGTGCTGCCTACCCAGGCGACACACTAACCGGCCTCGCTTCAGAGTTCCAGGACTTTCAGGAAATAATTTCAGAGGAATTAAGTGAAATGAAGGAGATAAGCCATCTACAGGAACATCTCGACCAGCAGGACATCCTGATTGACGAGGTAGAGCAATATAGCAGAAGGAACTGCCTACTCCTTCATGGTATCTGCGAGACCCCCAACGAGGACACGTACGCTGTGGCGCTGGGTACGTTAAAAAACACTCTGAACATTGAATTGTCTACAGACAGCATAGATCGATGTCATAGACTCGGCCGTAGGAAGACGACAGCAGCTGAGGTGGTGTCCGCAGGTAATAGGCCGATCATCATTAAATTCCTCAGGTACCATGAAAGAGACCGCATCTGGCGCGCCAAGCGAGCTCTTGAAGGTACCAAATTATTAATAACCGAATCTCTGACATCCACAAGGAAAGAAGTACCGTGTAAAGCTCGGGACTTCTGGGGTATGCGGCGAGTTTCGACGCAGGACGGCCGCATTATCGTTCATTTGGAAGATGGGAAAAAGCTCCACATTAGCTTACCTAATGAACTGAACTTACATATGAGGCAGTTAGGTGGATTATCGGAGTGATATGACAATTGTGATGTGCCTAGTAAATGTTGTTGTTGTTGTTATTATTATTATTATTATTTTTATTAGGTGTGTGAGAGAGAGAGAGAGAGAGAGAGAGAGAGAGAGAGAGATATGCACACCTTAACCTGTCAGCAGTCAATTTCTTCAGGAAATCCAGGTAAGATATTTTGTCTCAGTTAAAGTATGCCCATTAGTCAGGTAGCTACAGTATTTCTTCATGACAATGACCTCTCTGAGAATAGCACACCCCTCACTCCTTCACAGAACATAGATGCCGGTAATCTTTTGAAACAAGAACTTTCACTATATCCTTATACTCTTCAGTGTTGTCACTTGAACAGCCTAAGCTTGCCCGCACACATTGATGAAATTCAGGCTATATTTATTGCCATCAATTCCAAACAACATGGTTCGTCTTGACGGCTATAACCTCTACCGCCATGATCGTACAAATAAGAGGGGTGGCGGTATTGTTCTCTACTGTAGAGATGACCTGAAGAGCCGTGTCATTTGTACCCCATCGACTGGTGAATTGCCGAGGGCGGAGTTTATGTTTGTTGAAGTAGTTGCTAGTGGACAGAAAATACTTATTGGAGTGGTTTACCGACCACCTAAAGTATCTTACTTGACCGAGTTTGAAACGCACCTACTTAACTTGCTACCAGCCTATCAACATATCATTATAGTAGTCGACTTCAATACAAATCTACTTATGAAGAAATACGATACTAAGAAACTAGAAGACTTGTTTTCTTCATGCGACTTGTCTGACCCTACAAACCATGTACGTACTGCCAACAACATTTCCCACACCTTAATAGATCTCAAAGTAACAAACAACCCTCAGAAAGTGGTAAGCCACGGACAAATTTCAGTACCGGCCGTGTCCACCCACGATCTTATATTTCTTGCGTACTCACTTCACGCTCCAAAATATAAACCTAGGTATATAATGTGCAGGAATATGAAAGATATCAACATCTATGAATTAAGACACGATGCCTACAATCTTACATGGAATAGCATTTTAAATCTGACAGACATTGATGAAAAAATAAATACATTTAATTCATTAATACACAATCTATACAACAAACATGCACCAAAAAGACAGATCAGAATATCCCGCAAACTTAATCCACGGCTAACGCCTGCAGTTAAAAATATGATGTCTCAACGTGATGCTCTTTACCGACATTACAAACGTACTCAGGACCCAAATGACTATGAACAGTGTAGAATAATTAGGAATAAAACTAAACAAATCATCCGTAATCTTATTTAAATATGTTCGCAAATCAGTAAGTAACCTAAATAAGGCTAGTGCCTGGAGGCATTTCCGAGCCATGGGCATAGGAAAAACACATGAACAGCCTCAGGTACCTGACATTCCACTCGACGATTTAAATGAGTATTTCACGGAAGAGAGAGCTCAGTCTAATCCGCTTAACAGACCACACGTAAATAACGTCCCAGCACCTGTCCCACAAAATCGCTCCTGCTTTGCCTTTCGTATTGTCAACACTAATAAAGTTAAGAAAGTCTTGTATTCTATTAAATCCAAAGCAAGCAGTGTCGATGAAATTCCTATTACTTTCATACATAATATTATTGGCACTATTCTACCCATTCTCAGCCATATTTTTAATTACTGTCTCAAAAACGGCACATTACCGACAATTTGGAAGTACGCCAATGTAATTCCACTTCCTAAAAACCCAGGTTCGAAACTCCTATCCGATTACCGTCCCATTTCGATTCTCCCTGCTCTCTCCAAAGCGTTAGAACGGTTGGCACATGCGCAAATATTGGGATACCTTCAGGCTCACTCTCTTCTTGACCCCCTGCAATCTGACTTCAAGAAGGGTCATAGCACAGCCACTGCCTTACTCAAAGTGACTGAGGACATCAGACAAGCAATGGACGAAAGACAAGTGACAATACTCACACTCCTTGACTTCAGCAGTGCTTTTGACACGATAAACATCCAGACATTGCTGATGAAGCTCAAATAGTTTTTCGGTAATGTTGCTTTAAAATTTTTCACCACATATCTTACAGACCGTATGCAACGTGTTGCAGTACAAGATAATGCTTCTCAGTAGCGACTCCGGAAGGCAGGAACCCTTCAAGGCTCTGTTCTTGGTCCCCTTTTGTTTGTCCTCTATATAAATGATATCTCCTCTAAAATAAAGTATAATAGATTTCACCTCTTTGCCGGCAACCTCCAAATTTACTGCCACGTTAATATAAATGATATATCGAATGCAATAAGAGATATTAACTCCAACCTTCAACAACTCAGTGTGTATGCCAGTGAAAACTCTCTCCTCCTCAACCCCCAAAAAACTCAAACAATTATTATCGGTTCTCAGAAATTATTAAACATCATGTATAAAAATTATGCTATTCCTCCGGTGACATTAAATGCCACCGTAATCCCGTTCAGTAAGGAAGTGAAGAACCTAGGTATGACCCTGACTGAAACTCTTGACTGGTCTGCACACGTAAGAAATACATGTAGAAAGATGTACGCGGTGCTACACCCTCTGAAACGACATAAGGGTATTTTGCCACAAGACGTAAAGATAAAACTACTCCAAAATTTGATACTACCAGTACTTGACTACTGCGACGTTGTTCTCGTTGATGCGGCCCGTGAACGAACTATGAAACTTCAACGAGCATTGAATTCTGGTCTTTGATTTGTTTTTAACTTGAGTTACGATGCTCACATAACCCCTAGCTACACATTTCTTTCCTGGCTGAAACCCGAGAGGTGACGGAAATTCCACGTACTTACGTTGATATACCAAACTCAGAAGGAAAATCTACTCAAATACATCTCTTCAAAATTCCATTTATTATCCTCATTCCATACTTGTAACACTAGATATGGCACTTCCCTCGCTATTCCCATCAACCACTCTTCAATATATAACAGATCCTTCGTTGTGGCTGGGTCACGACTTTGGAATTCACTCCCAGCTGCTGTCAGGAACTCAAACTCAATATCGAAATTTAAGACTGCATGTAGAGATTACCTGTTGAATACCGCAGATTGTTTCGTGTGTATGATGAGATATGGTAGGTTGTGTGATTATTATTATTATTATTATTATTATTATTATTATTATTATTATTATTATTATTATTATAGTGTAATGTACATAATATTTAGCTTCTTACTCATGTACATAGATCACTTTTATGGTCATTCTTATATTTCCATTTACTTTATTACTTACTGTGTTCTCTTTATGCATTGCTTATTTTTTCCAGTTTGTATCTTACTTTTTCATTATGACTGTCTCTTTCTCATTATCTATATGCTCCGAATTTTATTCTGTTTTATTTGTTGAACTCTGCTTTCTTTCTTCATTATATGTTGTCCAAATCTGTAATTTTTAGCTTATCTTTGATTTTATGGTAGAATAGTACATTTCTTTTATATATGTATTATCTGTAGATTAATTATGTGGTTAAGTGTAAGAGAGGGCCACGAGCCCTAACTTCGCCACTGCTGAAATAAATAAATAAATAAATAAATAAATAAATAAATAAATAAATAAATAAATAAATAAATAAATAAATAAATAAATAAATAAATAAATAAATAAATAAATAAATAAATAAATAAAATTAATTAATTAATTTAAATTATGGTTTTCTCAGCTTGTAACTAACGAAAACATAAACAAAAGGTGAAAATTCAAACTCTCAAGTTTAAAAACAGCTGATTTGCTTGGCTGCTTACGTCTGGTGTTTCACAACATTAATAAAGGAGAAACTTGTGCATGACTAAAGTAGCATGAAAGAAAGCAGAGGGAAAGGAAAAGGAAGTGAGAAGTATGGAGAATGGTGAACAAAATGAAATTTCTACATAATTAATAACAGACATTTGCACGTAATTATTGGAATTTATTTTGTACAGGAAGTAATGGACCACCAGAAAGGGCCCGATCGTTTCATTAGCTAGAGGAGCTAAACACATCCATGGCAGTGAACCATGGTAAATGGTTTAAAACATTAATTACACACTTGTATCCAGAACACAACATTCACTAAATAGTATTACCGCTTTACACTAGTTAATGTCAGTACTACACAAATTTAATACACCTGTCTGACGAGTTAAGCTAAGCATGAACAAATAGGAAGCAGAGAGAAGATAAATCTTATTTATAATGAACACTGACAATATGGTAATATAATTAAAAGTTATCTGAAATATCTATTCACAGTAACGATAAATAATATCTTTTAAAAAAACATGAATATAATATTTACTTTATGAAAAGTATTTTTCATCAGTAAAATCATAATTTGATGAAAAGTTAGGCATTTTCTATGCCAGTGACTAAAATATGACTTCAATGAGTCTCAAGTCCAATAAAGATTAAGAACAAAACAGATCAATATTAAAGATGAAAAGAAACTGTGTTTGTACCATAAAAAGTTGAGATTATATTTATATATAATACATCATTTATTAACTAATTAGCTGTTTTGGAATTAAAATGTAAAATAAAAGTAACAGTAATTCAACACTGTATAGCTTACATATGTACCATAAGTGATATTTTGTTCGAAGTGAATGCGAAATCTGCTTTCGGAACAGTAGTACAAAGAATACAAGTTTTATTCGGAGACAATTCAAGAATCCCGTCAAGTAATCAACTGGTAAAAAGACACTTCCATACAAAGGTTTGAAAATCATCCTAAGATTTAGAGCTACCTATCATAAACCATTTTATATATAAAGAAAGACAGGAAAATCACCACGACATGTGTGTGGGGAGAGGGAGAAGTCCTTTAGCATTTCCTTTCAGTTTCTCGGTCTTCGCACACTGGCCTATCATTGTTCTTGTCTTGAATTGCACTTTTTTGTTCATTACCTACAATTCTATATACTGGTGATTATGTGACGGGAGAAACAATAGTTCTAATTACTATATGCACAAGAAGAAACACGAGATATTTCATGAATTAAAGTAGAACCTCTGTCTATAGAAATATGAGGAAAAATGTTTCACCAAAACAAGAAGAAAGAGAGAGAAATAAATATGGAAAAGTGTGGTGAAAGATAAATTGTTCAGAACTTCTTTGGACCAGAGTGCTTATTAACGTCCACCAGGCCGGGCAACAAGGGGAAGTGGACACTTTTAGCTGGCACCCATTTTGTTACACAGAGTGTTACGCTACAGGTTGTGATTTTGAAAATGAATGCATAACAGATATAAAGTTGATGTAGAAAAAATGAGTTGTACATTTATTTCAATTATGATATAAGTTTCAGGGATTTTTATAGGACAGTTAACAAATGTATCGATGATCCGAAGCTTAATCACTTTGTTAACAAGTGAAATAGAAATATGAACTTGGTGTTACGTCCCACGAAGGCAACTAAATGTGCTGATGTATTGTGTTCAGTCTGTCTGAAATCTGGCAGCACCAATCTACATACCCTGTCCTTCTTGACAGCCTTACTACTTCCCAACAAATCAAGGCTTAACTTAAAATTTTGGGGGAGAGAGAGAGAGAGAGAGAGAGAGAGAGGTTTTTTTTCCAAATATTTTTATCTGATATGTTGTTGCCTCATACTGCTCCTTACTAGCTTCCCCGAGTATCAACTATTTGGTAATAAATAACGGATGGTGTACAGAATAGTGTTTCTAATTTATTTTCTAAGAATAATTTTGCTGTAAGATTTATTCTTCATTTGAAGGCAAAACAAGGAAATCATTATTTTTTACTTAATGAAAAATGATGAGGTAAATATTTTAATAACAATGCTCGACTGTTTTATCTATTTAAGATAAAAAAGCCAATGAAATGACACTGTAGTTGTAGATTTTTTTATCAAAAACAGGTGTGATTAGCTAATCATTATCCTGACAAAAATATAACAAGACTTCCTACTAGATAAGTATATACTATGGAACCATTTACCATATATCTGATTAAATCAACATACATTAACAATGCACACTTCTCATTGACATCGCTTATTACTTCATCTCATCATTTTACATTCAATATTTGGGATCTAAAATTTTGAAAAAGCTATATCCTATTTAATGTGGTACTTGCCCCAGATTTTTTGATATTCCAACCAGGAGGCTTTAGCTATGTAAATAAAAACAGAGAGTCGGACTTTTCTCTCTACTGCCAGGAAACTTTGGCGGATGTATCAAATTCATCTCCACCCTTTAGTCGAAGTCTGTCACAATCCTATCCTAATACTAATTAGACTCAGTTTTCTGAATGTTCTGTTAACACTATACTGTCTCCTTGTATCTTTTGGCTCACTTTCCAAAACATAACTAAGTTTCAGTAACTGTTAATCAATTAAAATGCTAGTAACTGAATGACCAAAGAAGTTCTGTCAGAGCTAGGGTGAATGATTTCAAAGCAGGAACTTTAACCAATCATCACTCGCTGATATTGAATTGTCTCCTTATACGCTTGTGTGTTCACTGTGCAAAACTTAATAGGATAGTCCACAATGTTTACTGATAACAGTCACCAAATGGTGTCAATAATGGTCACCTTTAATTACAAAGAAATTTATAAGATCAAATTAAAAAACAGTAACTCCTTGGAATGAAATTAAAATCCAATGGGATTGCATAACATCTAATAATTCTGAGTCAAACTATCACAGAGAGTATGTAAGTTATCACTAGAGACCAAGATGAAAGCCTTTCCCATGACTAAGCAGATGCTATGGATAGATTTAGCAGATTGAAATTGTAAGTTACTAAAACATCTCACAGGGAACAGAACCACTCATGACGGCAAGAAACTACAAGTTGTGTTTGTCACATTCATGAAAGTGGTGCATTTATTCCTCAAGGTATTGTAAAGTTGGATGGGTTCAAGTATTTTGTTTTTCCTGTTAATTACAGTGTTCATTCCTCATAAGCATTTCTTTTCCTTTAAACATCAATAATGTGAACGGTCTGCAACAAATAAAACTTAATATTTGGATTTTGTTTTGGCCTTTTATTTTTTGATTCTACCTGGTCTGTGTCTATACCAATCCAATGGTACTTCCTCTTCCATAAGCTTTCTCTCTAATTAATCTAGTTTTAAAATTTGCTTTGAAAGTTACAAGTTCAGTGCTTTATACTTCTGCTTGTCCTACTAAAAATGGAACTGCATCACAGCCTCAGTAAATGGTCCTAATTTCCCAAACTATCACTTCAAATAAACCTGTCAGATTAACCCTCCTGAGTACTGTTCTTTCCCAGTAGTTCACCTATCAAGGCCATTTCCTTTCAATTATTCATAATAAATGTCCTGACCTGCTTCACACTGATTGGTTACTAATAACAGTAATTTTGCTAATTATTTTTAGTGCCTTCACTTAAGAAGCTATTCTCATTGTAAAAATGCTACTTGAAATCATATTTCCACCTGCTTATAAACATTTCTGCCATAAGAAAAAACCTTCACTACCTCTATGTAATATGTTACGCATCTCTATTACTATCATTTTATATTGGAAGGGTAAAATAAATATATATACACAACATAAACTGAAGGGGAATGTTGATCCCAAAAAGTGTTTTGCACAGTGTTTCACACAAGATGATTTATATATTTATAAACACTCATTACATCCAAATGTACATTACACTGGCACGACTAGGTATATAATCTTACGCCCACACATACACATACAGTTATATACAAAGAGCTAGTTTTATGTACAAGACTTTCACTCCCTTTTCTCCATATAGATATCTAATACTTAAAAAATTGCACAATCAAAATATATAATTAGGAAGTAAAAATAGAGAGAGGGAGAAATGTGAAGTCGAGACAGTAATAAATATGAAAGAGAAGTTGTGAGAGTAACGAGGAAAGCAGAGATACACCTCATAGGCTCAATCACAACTCTACAGAATTCATTTGTAATTTTGTATTTTCCACAGCAACATTTCGTATTACTGAGGTAAAAAATGTCTACATACAAAAGAACACACTGGGAAAGATTCTCTAGCTATTTATTTGCCTTACGCCTAACTGCCATACAATATTAATTAAGTAGCCGAGAAGTACACTACAAAAGATGAAACTCAATACGACCTAGCCTTAAGTAAATGCATTTTTAGTGCAAAACTCAAGATGAGTAGCCCAGCCTCTAGGAATTGAATTTTTAAAACATTGATTCAATAACACCTTAACATGCCATATCTCCACTTAAAGCATCAATAGAAAAGAACTTAGTCAAGCTTGCAAAAGATCATAAATTTACAGACAATGTCACAGGAAGGTTCCATCAAACTTCTTTCCCAATGCCTACTTGTCGTACAGTTTTCTGCGAGACTTGGTAACCTTATTGTTTTCTTTTATTTCCCACATTGTTATAAATAACAAAGTAACACAAAATCTGAATATGTCAATAAGACAGATTCTGATAAATATACAGCAATGTATATTCCCTATCTTTAAATGTCAGTAAAAACACTAACAGTATGAGACCTACTCAATATCAGAGTATCCTGAACATTTCCTGTCATAGTCTATACGATCAACAAAATTACATTAATTTCAAAGCTATTATTATTACTGCTATTATTTTATTCAGATATTTGTATCGGCCCATGCTAAAAGGGTCTCGGTACATCAAGCCTAGTTTCAAGAAAACCAAATAAAACTGTCTGTCTAAAATGGAACGTCCTACAGAAAGGAAAGAATCCTGATATATGAATGAATGGTTACGAATTCATGCACATAAGTAGAATTGGATTTGTTGTTCCACTTTTGCTGCAAAGATGCCTTAAAGTTGCTCAACTGAGGCCCTTTTAACATGTATCTGAAAGTTGTGAACAATATCATGTACAACTACCCGTATACGAGAGTACACTCTTCAAATGAACTACGCTGTATTATTGACCGTATATAGTTCTCAAGTGGTCTATCTAACCTTTCATCAGAATAAGTGTTGATGCTTGTGCGGAAGTCTGCTGATTTCTTGTACTTTAGCCTGCTTTAAAGAATAAGCTGCGGAACACTGTTTCTAAGGCAGACACCTATCATACTGAAGTAAGATGCCGCATCTACTCCTGTGGGATGTATTTTTGGGCTTAACTCACATTTTGGCTAATTTATGACAGGCTCTTTTAGCATTTACTTTGAAGACTTGCTCTCATAGCTGAAGGTTTGAAACAGCTTCACAGTTTTAACACTTTTAAGCATGAAGAAAGAAACGATCAGTATAAGTTGTACGTGGAGTGGCGCACAGTGGGTGTCTTTTGAATGTGGTGCTAAGCAATGGATGTAAATTGTTACATATGTGTGGTGTAAATTGTATTTGCTGCTTAGATCTTCTCTCCACAATCATGTGCTGACTTTGTTATAATGACAGACCATTGCTGTCAGTAACAACCGATAGGCAATGTTATGATGGAACCCCTGTAAAGATTCGACGTATTTTATTAAAAGATTGATCAGTATATGCAAGAGATTGCGTTGAATGGTTTGAACAAAATAAAAATGGTGTACATGCCTTCTTTCCCAGTGTATTCATCCTATCTAAGATTAGTGATGCATTTAAAACTTAACTGCCATCCTGATTACTCGTCACTTAAACAGCTCTGCCTCCCTAATTACATATTTTATGACTTCAGACAGATATACAATTACAAACAAGACGAAACTGAGGTTAATACTCGTATTTGAAACATACTTTAAAGACAGTGACGATCAAGTTTACAGTTACGATAATACACATTTGACAAACATCGAGTATTCTAGAACTTTCATGAAGCAGAAAAATAAGCAAGAAAGAGCTTTAAGATCTGAGCTATTTTTTTCAACTTCTTTTAAAATATCCTTCACTAACTATACAGCACTTGTACCTGGGCCAAATCTTTGGAATGAGACATGGAGATATGTTTCATGATGTCATGATATATACCACACAGAAGGCCTCAGATCGTTCTTCACTATCAACAATAAAATTAAGAACAGTAACATAAAAATAAATAATTTACATAACAGGATCTGCCTCAAAAGCTATACAAAGTAACAAAAAGGAATTTAGTAAATTCTCAAATAGCTATTACTATTTATATTTGCCAGGAATAAGACCACTTTTAAAATCTCATTAAACAGCACTCATTTTTGTAATTTGAACCTCAGAAGAAAAATTTCTTGAGATTCAAGAACACAGATATACACAGTCTTACTAGCAATATACATACAGGTAAGTTTACAGTTTCTTGTGGTCTCCAATAAAAATCGGATATATCAAGAAGAAACATCCATCGTCAAAATGTCTGAGAGAACATAGCCGTACTGTCATGTTTCTTTGACTTCAACTGTAGAAGCTGCACTTCTTAAAAAAAACTATACACAAGCTAAGTGTGAATGTTCCAATGGAATAAAAATTATTATACACAAGAGAGTTTTCTGACACTTCAAAAGTCGGTAACAATAAATAAATTCTACATTTCTCTAAATAATAAAAGATAAATTCTTATTTGTCATTTTGAGAGATGAAAAATACAGTATGCTATGTTACTATCATACACAACAGTTTTTGCTAAATGTATACATGGACAAGACTGTTTCATAGGCCTGACCAAGTTCATGGTGCTACCTTCCACTTACTGGCAAACGTATTGCTTATCTGCCACATTCAACAAGACAGAGGAAAATTACTTACACATGCTCCACATAGCCTTCACTGAACACCAGAAGATGGAGTAGGCTATCTCAGACAGCAGATACTTGTGCATCCTCATCATCTACAATCGAGAACAAGACGCAAAATTAATACCTTTATGGTAAAGACGTACAAAAAAGACATCCACAGTGTACCATTGCTGTTGCCCAAGTGGCACATTCCTGAGCAGTTGTTTGTCTGGTCTTTTCTTGAACGAAAGTCATCACACGTTTCCCTTGATAAATTATTCCAATCCCTAATTCATCTTCCAATAAACGAGTATTTGCCCCAATTTGTCCCCTTGTATTCCACATTTTTTAAAATTTTATGATATTTTCTACTTTAAAAACTCCCCTCGAGCTTAATCATCTACTAATGGCATTCCACTGACAGCTGTTCGTCTCCTTACTTCCAAGTCTTCCCACCCTACAGTTTGCAACATTTTTTTAACACTACTCTTTTGTTAGAAATTATCCAGAACTAATCATCCTGCTTTCCTTTGAATCTTTCCTAATTCTTGTATCAAGTAATCCTGGTGCGGGTCCCTACTCTAACTGCCCTCTCCTTTACATTCTTACTACAACCCCTAAATACCCCCCATAACCATATGAAGAGATCTGTAACGTTTATTTACAATCCTGTTTATGTGATTACTGCAATGAAGATCTTTTCTTTTATTAACACACAGTGTTCTCCATGAATTACTGTCATCCCTTCAACACAGTGACTAGTACACAGCACTGCAATTTCAGTTCCATACTTGCATCATTTATATATGTAAGGAAAAATAGAGATCCAATAACACTGCCTCGCAGGACTCCCCACTTAATCATTATACAATCAGATTATTCTTCATCTATTCTAATTCTCCGAGTTCTATTTTCTAGAAATTTAGCCAGCCATTCAGTCACATTTTGGTCTACTCCAAACGCCCCCATGTTTGTCAATAATCTTGCATGATCTACCCAGTCAAAGGCTCTGGATAGCTCACTAGTGATATAAGCAATTTTACCTCCAAAATCTAAATACTGGAATACTACCAGTTGAGCTTCACAGAAATAACCTTTCCTAAATCAAAACTGCCTTCTATGGAACTAATTACTAATTTTGTAAACATGTCTAATATAATACAAAAAGAATGCTTTCCCAGATCGTACATGTGACACATGTCAAGCTGACTGGACTGTAATTATTCTTTATCACCGTTTCCTCTGTACAGTGCGGCCATTATAGCAACTACCCCATCATTTGGTATAACGGTTATCAGATATGTAGTCCAGATATAGTACGATATCCCAACACTTAGTATATCCCAGAAATCTTATCAATTCCCATCGCCTTTCTAGTTTTCAACTCTTGCATCTTTTTGTAAATGTTATCATAGGTAAATTACAGTAATCTGTTAGCATTACTGGACATTATCTTATCTTCACATACATACTGCTGACTAAATATGTCTACCTTCTGTTGGCCTAATTTAAGAGAAGGAAGACTGTCTAAGTTAACATCAAAATCAAAGAACTTCAGAGGCAGTAAATACGCTTTCCTGTATCTCATCCCTGCAATCAGTGCTTTACCACTGGTTGATAACTGCTAACAAGCCAATGTAAATGGCCCCCCTACATGTGCACATTTACGTGATTTATGGGATATATGTCTTCAACAGGCAAGTCAGAGTATGTGTGTGCAAACCCCCCCCTCCGTCTCTCTGACAGACTTATCGATTCTCTGCCTGCTGAGAAGCTGCCAAAGGTAGTGTAATACATACTCAACCATCCAAACTGTTTTCTGTTTATGATTATGAATTTTGGAGGCTTGATAATTTTAAAATGATTTTAAATTAATCACGAAGTCAGTACGGGAAACAAGGTATTACTTTGTCTTCTGATTGCGTTGTGCATGAGAAAGAGCTACAACAACAAAAATGAAATGAAGCAAAAATTGGTTACGGTAAAGAGAACTTGCTACGAGGGCAATTAATCGAGCCCAGTGATTGGGATAGCAATTTAAGCATGGATGAGAAGATAAACTGATAGCTCCTTCAGATGGTAAAATCAGAAAGGAAACAAGAGTCGTGACAGAATTGGCAACAACTATCTGCCACAATACAGTTTCTCGCTACTGGACAGATATGCACCGTTGCATATCCTCATGTGAATGCAGCAAGTTGCTTGTGCCATCAGACACTGATGTGGAGCAAATGCTGCCTGAAAGCTCGTCGGCTGCACTACAACATCGGGTATTTGTCGACAAACGCAACAGGTACGTCTACAAATACACTCACCTCGTACTAAGTTTGAGCATGTATCGCCTTGGCCTTGGCAGATATGCCCCAGCATTACAACTTCTAGACACAGAAACTGTTCATCATCCAGTTAGGTATGTGAAGAAAAACAGATCATCAGAGCTGCAGACAGATTACTGGGAGATGAATAAACACACGACACTGTGATACTGTGCTGTGTCACATTTCAAGTAGCCAGGATATAGAACTAGAATCAGCACTGCAACAAGAGAGTTTCTGAACATTGTGTGAGCAACTCATTTATTGTTATCCACGCTAACAACAAGGACCACAACGCGGGTGTATCCCATACCACATAACCGACCAAGAGGAAATAGTGCAAAGTTGTAATCCTTGTAAAACACAGGAAAGCAGTTATTTCGGTGACTGTTCTGAAATTACAAATGCAGTCTGGTATAACTGATTATAGAAGGCAAGATAGAGGAGAAACCTCGAACAATGGTTCAGTAACTGTACTCTACAGCGGTCATCGACCTGTATCAAACATTTGTCTCGACACTGGTAAGATAGTGACATCCCTCCTATGTACAGTTCATGTATCGGAGAGCACAGACAATATTGTCCGAGTTATAAAAGTAATTCAATTAAGGCAATTACACTCTGATCATGTTCAGTGAGCAATGTGGAATGTTTGCAGAAATTAAGAGAAAGTACGACTCTACAATTAATTAAAATGAAGAGATTCGATGAAGCAAAATGCAAACCTAATATGTTGAAATTGCCGCTTTACAGGAGCCACGAAAAATCTATTTTAAATTATGTACTGTAGCATGGAGTAAGAAATATAATCTTGTATGAGGAAGAGAAAGTTTGTGGAATAGATAAAGTTAATATGTGCATGTTTATCAAACATCCGTCGAAGTAAATTACTCCTTCCCTTAATTCTTCTTCCTTTGACCCATTCTCTTGACTCTCAACTTTATCTTCATATTATGACCTTTCCATTCAAGCTAATTCGTCCATTGATGTCATTCCATGCCATCTCTCCAATGACAGCTCAGAACATTCTGCTTAGTCGAGGTGTTCTCCTCATTCCCAAGGCTTCCCAGATTTCAAAAATCTACTCTTTTGTTGGAAATCACTCAGAACAAATTCTGCCTCTTTACCACTCATATGAATATACAATAGTCTACTGCACTACACACTACCATGAACCCACAGAGTTTAAGAAATCCTGATCATTGCAAAATCAATACAAATTAAATCGTAATTCTTACTCAGTGCCTCCTCTTTAAGTCTCCTGTGCTAGCACAGCAAAAATAAAAAATTAAAAAAAATATATATATAGAATATTAGTTGCTAATAACAGCTTCAAATGGAATAAGAGCATAAAACATTTGCTCTTCTTTGTACAATGACTGTTTACATTTTACATACATTATTCAAGGGAAAAAGAAGCTTTTGCTTATCTGATTAAATTCATTTCTATGCTTAAAAACCTGTTTTGAAGATAAGAGCACAGTAGTTAGCTTCACCCACTCAAACAACTGCTTCAGATAACATTCAATATTGATTCACAACTCTGCAGACATTCTCATTCATGCACAAAACATTAAACTGTTTCCCCATATTTTACTTCCTGAAGTCAACAAGCAACATGGCAACAGTTTCAAAAGTGTTATTTTATTACTTCAAACCCTCAACATTACAGCTAAACTACTCTACAACAACAAAAGCCCAGTTCAAAAGAAATTACTTACTGCATTTACTTCCATATGACATGCACTGTTAATACATTCAATAAATGTATAAAATAATAATAAGTTAGGATTGTTCAGAAATGACTTGGACCATCTTTCAAGGTATGGGGATCGTTCAGAACGATCTCATTAAACCCCAACTAATATTCCTTTGTTTGATATATTTGCAAATGAACGCAAAACGAGGCTAATGCTAATTGCTGATGATGCTGTGATTCGAGTCCACGAGCACCTACTGGGGAGTGTCTGGAACAATGTTACTTCTCTCCTGGGTCACGAGCTCTATCAGTACCTATCTCTCCACCACTCTTTTCCTGCACTATATCCATCCTCCTCTTACAAGACTTTCCTTATGGTCTCTTTACTGTTGGTTTCTCTATATTGGAACTGTATCGCATCAAGTGTCCTGTAGTTTTAAAACTCCAAAGCTCTTTCTAATCTCTTCACGTCTTCTCCACAATACCTCTAAGGAATTTCATCTTGGTATCCCAGTATCTGTACATAATAGGTCAGTCTTATTTTCTGAAACTGTTCCCTGGTTTTGCCTCCTCCTTCCTACATCTTGTCTTCACTCTTCTCTCATTTCAAACTCCTCTATCACCTGACTGACAGCAGCAGTGCTACAACGGTGCTCACACTGCGGAGTCTCTTCCTCGTAAAAGGTGCTGACTGTCTTACTTTGTGATTGACGGAGCACTAGGTCCTTGCTGTGTCTGAAAACTGTGAAAATAGGTACTGGAGTGAGAAACCAGTAACATAAAATAAAAGAAAAAAATCCCTCCCTTGACCTTTGAAGCAGTCTTTCTTGCTTCCAGTTTCATTTTCAGACAAATGCTGGTATTTCTTCCTCATCCTGCCCCAACTGTTGATTATAAATTGTACATTATATCGAGGCAACTTATTTCTCACATTCGTGACAGTATACTGCTGATGACCACAGGCTTTCAATCACCTAAATGGCAGTAACAACAACATCACCACCACCACCTGTCTGGTATAAGGCTCTCGTTTGCAGCAGCTCTCCCTTTCCCCCTATTCTGGTGCTGAAGTTTTCATCTTTTTTATGCAGGTTAAATCTATTCTATGCTGTTTGTTATATTCTAATGTTCTATCAACCTCTTTTTCTCTTACACACAAATTTTGCCCAAAAGCTCTCTTCTGATCTTCTCATGTCACCTGCATTCTTCTGCAACACCACATTTCAAACCCTTTTAGTCTCATTCCCATTCTTATTGCTTTTACATCACATTACCTAATACTGAGATACCAGAATTTTGTCCCACGAGAGCTCTTTTCATGCTGGTAAATCTGTATCAACATGAAGCTGACAAAGCATCTTCAAATACCACTGGACTCACTCTGGCAGATGGCTCCATGTACTGTTACATACACAAGGCACAGAAGCTTTCTTGCCCGCACTTTCCATCTCAGACGAACAACTAATATGTTCAGCATTGTGAGTTTCAACCAGCACTAGAAGAGTGTGACTGACATGCAATACATCACAACTAAAAGAAAGGAGACAAGTCCAAATCATTTCTGAATTCCCCTGGCTTTCCTTACCATCCTCTTCAGGATCAGTATGGTAATAACTGCCAGTGACGCCCTCGTGCGAGTGAGCCCTGCCTAGTCGCTGTAAGCGGGCCATCTGTGCCGCTACGCTGTAAGCCGGGGGCTGGCGTGCACGCGGAGGCAAGTCTCTCGGAGGGGGAGGGGGCATAACACAAGCTGTAACACGGTAAGCACCTAGCTCAAGCAAGCACACACAACAACTTCATCTAGTTTCTCAAGAGAAAGCTGAAGAAACTCTGTTTTACATTAACCTCATTACTGAATTCCTACTTAAGTAATTATAATTCATTTTTCTAAATGTATTCACCAAGTTTATAACACGGAGTGATACCATCCTTAAGCACAGGGTGATTGACTGACTATACAGTCAGAGTAACATTAACATCTAGATCATCAGCTCTGGTTGCTCAATTCTTTATACTTTGCTTCAATCTTTGTTGCTCGCACAACATACTTTTATTAAAACATGATGCAACTAAAATTATGTCATATGTATGTATGTATGTATGTATGTATGTATGTATGTATGTATGTATGTATGTATGTATGTATGTATGTATGTATGTATGTATGTATGTATGTATGTATGTATGTATGTATGTATGTATGCATATTTAGTCCTCAGCCCAGAGGCTGGTTGGATCCTTAACAGTTCCTCCATCAGCTGACATAAATGGCCTAGGCATTACTGAAGAGGCGTACTAGGGAAATGAGGAGTGAGGTAGTTTCCCGTTGCTTTCCTCACCGAGCCAGAAGTTGCTATTACATATCAGTCTGCCAAGCCCACTGAAATGCATGCAGCAACTGACCCTATGAGCAACATTTTCATACCATTCATAGCAGGGACTGGCTGCATAAGGAATGGCATTACTAGTGTCACTCATACCTCAGTCACTTTCATCTTGTCAAAGCCAAGGATAAAGCTGAGACAGATCAATGAAAGTAACAAAATTGCTCTAGCCCATACCAGAAGACATAGTGCACCGTAAACACTACGTCCTGCCAGCAAAGGCATATGTCATATAGAGAAGCGATTATCAATTTAGTATGTATTTATGATAGTTTAACCAACATGTCTGAAGTTTCTTTGGACAAAAAGTTCTCCATTGTGCCAGTAAGGTCCTTTGTACTTAAGCACCGTTAAATACCAACTTCTAACGGCAAGGTTACTAGGTGTTATTGTAGTGGTGTGCGAGCTCCCAAGCCAGGCCCATTCAGCCGAGCACAGAAAGGAAGTTTCCACCACAGATTCCTCATCTATTTATAGACAACAATTCATACTGGAAATGAGATATTAGTTATCTTTTAGAAGTGCAGTGATGTGACAGATTCAAAATATCAGACAACATTTGGTTTCAAAGGCGAGACCTATAAGAAAAGGAAGACCGTAAGATAAATTTTGGATCACTTTCAGCTAACGGAAGCTTGAAGACGATAACTTCAAATATGTTGCCAAGCAAGCAACAGTCAGATTCTATCAAATCACACAATTTAAAAGAGAATACACTTATATAAAAGGTACGAATTGATTAATATTATTGAGAAGTGTAGAACTATCCATGTTAAAACCTGTGTCCACTCTTCCAATAATTATTGAAAGGTTATAACTTATATTAATGAAGTACTCCCTTCCTCACCGGTCCACCTAGAAAAGTGGTTGTGCAATGCGCCGTCACTGGCTTGTTTACTGTCACTTTCCGTCATGACTTGTTCTGGTGATGTCATTGGTCTTTCAATAATGAGGATGATAATGATGCTGAACATGGACTGATCGCGTAACCACCAGAATATGAGATAATGAACATGCGCACCTAAAAGATTTACCAATCTTTACTATATAACTCACGTATCCCCAACTCCACTACCATCCCTTAAATCATTCAAAACAATTTAAAATACAAGATAATAAACTCAGGGAAGGCCAATGATGAAATGAAATGGCGTATGGCTTTTACTGCCGGGAGTGTCCGAGGACAAGTTCGGCTCGCCAGATGCAGGTCTTTTGATTTGACTCCCGTAGGCGACCTGCGTGTTGTGATGAGGATGAAATGGTGGTGAAGACAACACATAGACCCAGTCTCTGTGTCAGCGAAATTAACTAATGATGGTTAAAATTCCCAAACCTGCCGAGAATCAAACCCAGGACCCCTGTGAACAAAGACCAGCACGCTAACCATTTAGCCATGGAGCCGGACAGACCACTGATGACGTTACAGTAAACAAGACAGTGACCCAGTGAGGAGAGAACAAACACTTCATTTCAAAAGTGCACAAGAGGGGTTCGGTTTTGGAAATTATTGGGAGAAGGACCTCGAGAGGTTTGAGGTGTTGCCGAGTAAACAAATTATTAAACGATTTAGAAATATACAAAGACAGTGGTTGGTGTCCGAATGTAGGACTAGGGCTATCCTCTCAGAATTCAATAGGATAAGTCAGGGTGTCTGTTGTCCAGACACTGGTTGCATCCTCACATAGCACCAACAAAGGTAATGTGGTTATGGGAAAGCCAAAAAGATCGGTGGCAGCGCCAAAATGAGGAGTACTAAGCAAGATGGGTAGTGACGTAGTTTTCCATTGCTTTCTTCCCTGGGCCAGAAAGTGCCATTACAACACAATTAACACCTTCTATCAAGAAAGGGCAACAGGTGGAGTACGAACGTAAATATTGTAACGTTTGATCTGGGGATGATGGGAGACCATGTGCTATAAATAAACTTGTGCCCGCGTCCCAAAGTCGCATCCGCAACGGAAGTGTGCTGCGTGTACCACCCCTCCTGCCAATCTTAAATTACTCGTAGTACCGGGAATCAAAACCAGGCCTCCGAGGACAGCAGTGCTAACCGTTATACTGTGGAGGCAGACTTCTATGTGGTGAAAACAGGGAAGAATTTAACTTGCTGAAATCTTGTAAAGAAATCCTAGCAGTTAGAAGAAAATTTATGAATAGTAATGAATTACACGTGTTAAATCGGTATGAACATGATGACAGGATCATCAGAATGGTAAGGAAAGAATGGACTAACTTAGTAAGTTCTTATTAGTAATTAGAAATACTGTATATACACAAGAAAAATTGCAAGATCTTGAAATACATGCAGGGCAGACTATGGCTAGAAAGAACAGGTTAACAGCGATAATAAGAATACTGATTAGTATTATTGTTGTAATGTCACTGTTCCTTAATTTAACTAACTGTTAAATTGCATATGAATTTCTTTAGGTTCCAATAGATGGAATGTTCTTTCCTTAGCTGCTAGAGTGCACATTCCTTCATTGAATATTGAATGCTCTCTCCACAGCTGGCCGTAACTTGTGACTGGGAGAGGTGTTTTCATTTGGAATTACTCTGTACAGTCTTGTGACATAAATGAATAACATTTCAACAATTAATAGAAAGGTGGACGCAGCTTTAGACTTCAATGGTTTTACACTTCCCATTAATATTAATCACTTTACTACGATATATATATATTTAAAGTATGTAATTGATAGAACCTAATAATGTTCTTTCAACAGACCATGCGAGTTGGCCGTGCAGCTGTGACCTTGCATTCGGGAGATAATGGGATCGAACCCCACTGTCGGCAGTCCTAAAGGTGGTTTTCCATGGTTTTCCCATTTCCACACAAGACAAATACTGGAGCTGCACATTAATTAAGGCCATGGTTGTTTCCTTCCCACTCCTAGGCATTTCCTCTCCCATCGTTGCCGTAAGAGCTATCTGTGTCAATGCAACTTGTAAACAAAAGTTCTGCCATTCTATTTCATTTAAGTTCATTCTTTTTCAGGTATAATCTGTTAATATATGTTCTGTTCATCAGGCATTTTCCACCATTTATTCATAAATTAGTTTCGACAGACTGAAGTGCGTATACTGTAAATAGCAACATAGTTGGGGATGTGTGGGATCTGGTAAATGCAGCACAGATGCAGTTTAAGGAAGAGGAGATTGTTATCAGTGGAATACTGTGTAGGAGGGATAGTGACTGGAGGGTGATTGGCGATTTAAATGAGACTATGGGGGATCCTAGTGGGTGGGTAGGAGATAGAGATCTGCGCTCAGATGGCCTTCACTTAAACCGCAGTGGTACATATAAGTTAGAAAATTTGTTTAGAAGGGTTATAGGGTGGTACATTCAGGGAAACGCGGTGGCCTAGGGAGCAGTGATAAGGGTACAGAGAACTGGAAGACAAATGGGGATGACATAAAAATGTTAGCGCTCAACTGTAGAAGTATTGTAAAGAAAGGAATAGAATTAAGTAATAGACATATACTTACCAGATCTCCAGCAAGGAAGTGCACTGTTGCCATTATAGTTTATTATATTGATAGAGGAAATCATAAAATGTATAAAACAGAGTACCAGTAGTGATGAAGTGAATGCTTTGGTATTTGCAGATGATGTGGTGATTTGGGGAAAGAGAGAAAAGGAAGTACAAAGGAGACTGGACATTTGGAATTAAAATCTGAAGGAGTTTGGAATGGTAATTTAATCATGCACTGTGGAAAAGAGAGAAAGAGAAGCCAAGCGAACATAGACGGAGAACAGTTAGAGAATGTAGAACAGTTTACATATCTGGGTAACATTATTAATGGAAGAAATGAAATCGACCCTGAAATTAACAACAGACTAAGTAAAGGTACAGCATTTTATCATCAAGTCAGAGAGCTTTTATGGGATAACAAAGTACCCAAGAGAACGAAATTAACATTATATATAAAGTATTTCATACCAATTGTAACAAACGGACTAGAAACGCTGGTAACTAATAAGAGACAAGATAGTAAGATTCAAGCAGTAGAAATGAATTTTTAAGAACATCGGTTAAAAAGACAAGAAGAGATAGAATTCATAATATTAAAATCAGAGAAGAGGTAAATATAGAACTGTTAGTACAGAAGATACAGAAAGCAAGACTGAGATGGTTTGGACATGTAAAAAGAATGAGACTAGTTGGAAGATTGAGAAGAAGGTGGATGGATCAGATTCGGAAGGACATTAGAGAAGCTGGATTGAATGTGGCGGAAGTAATGGAGCAGGAAAAGTGGAAGGGCAGAAAGGAGTGGAGGAGGCTTGTTAACTACACCCGGGCAACTCAAGTGGGACATTGATGAGGATGATGATGATGCCAGATATTGTAATAGAAGTTGAATCGTGGCTGAGAAATGATATAATAGATGCAGAAATTTTCTCACGGAACAGGAGTGTGTATTGTAGAGGAATAGTAGGAGAGGGAGCATTCATTCTGGAGAAAGAAGAATTTGTCAGCTACGAAAAAGTTAAAGGGTACAAGTATCAAATTCTAGGTGTAAGGCAACTTGATGTCTTTGGAGTGTACAGACTGGGAAAGGATAGCGCTGATGCTGATTCAGAGTTATCTGATAAGATAATCAGCTATGTGGGAAACTATAAGGAAAGGAGCGTGATTGTAGCGGATGATCTCAATTTACCAAAAGTCAATTGGGAAGGTAATGCAAACGACAGCAAGCATGACCAACAAATGGCAAATAAGTTAATATGCGAAGGGCATCTGATTCAGAAAGTGATGGAACCAACTAGAGAGAAAAATATTCTGGATGTGGTGCTGGTAAAAACCAGATGAGTTCTATAGAGAAACCGAAGTAATAGATGGTATTAGTGATCATGAAGCTGTTTTTGTCTTAGTTAAAAATAAATGTGAAAGAAAGGAGGGTATTCAAATTAGGATTATTAGGCAGTACCATACAGCTGATAAAGCAGGCATGAGGGAGTTTTTAAAAAGTAACTATGATCGGTGTTAAACGGTAAATAAAAATGTAAACTGACTCTGGGATGGGTTTAAAGCAATTGTTGAGGAATGTGAAAATAGGTTTGTACCTTTAAAGGTGGTAAGGAATGGTAAAGACCCACCTTATTATAACAGAGAAGTAAAGAGACTAAGAAGGAGGTGCAGGTTGGAAAGAAATAGAGTTAGAAATGGCAGTGGAAGTAAGGAGAAACTGAAGGAACTTACTAGGAAATTGAATCTAACAAAGAAGTCAGCTAAGGATAACATGATGGTAAGCATAATTGGCAGTCATACAAATTTTAGTGAAAAATGGAAGGGTATGTATAGGTACTTTAAGGCAGAAACAGGTTCCAAGGACATTCCAGGAATCATTAATGAACAAGGAGAGTGTGTATGCAAGGATCTTCAAAAGGCAGAAGTATTCAGTTAGCAGTATGTAAAGATTGTGGTTACTTTTTTTTTTGCTAGTGGATTTACGTCGCACCGACACAGATAGGTCTTGTGGCGACGATGGGATAGGAAAGGCCTAGGAGTTGGAAGGAAGCGGCCGTGGCCTTAATTAAGGTACAGTCCCAGTATTTACCTGGTATGAAAATGGAAAAATTGTTGGTTACAAGGACAATGTCCACATAGAGGAGGTGACTAATGCTAAAGAAGTATTAAAATTTACCTATAACAACAATGATATTTACAATAAGATAAAAAAGTTCAAAACTAAAAAACAGCTGGAATTGATAAGGTTTCGGTGGAAATACTAAAGACAATGGGTTGGGATATAGTACAATATCTGAAGTACTTATTTCATTATTGTTTGTATGAAGGAGCTGGAGAGTGGCATTGTATGGAAGTGAAACGTGGACGTTAACTAGCTCAGAAAAAAAGAGAATAGAAACTTTTGAATTGTGGTATTAGAGGAGAATGCTGTAGGTGAGATGGATAGATCGATTCACGAATGAAGAGGTACTGAATTGAATTGGTGAGAGGAGATCGATTTGGCTAAATTTGACGAGAAAAAGAGATAGAATGATAGGAGACATCTTAAGACACCCAGGACTTGTTCGAATATGACAAGGAGATTAGAGCACATGTAGGATGCAATAGTTATAGTAATTGCCACGTAAGGAAATACCCCAGAAAGTAAATATCGCCGCCCGATGCTCCTCTTTTCTGGCTGATCACTGCTGCCAACCTGCCTGGTTACATATTAAAATCATCAGACATAACCATAACAAACTAACCTCAATGTAAACACCGATAATGAATGTTTCCCTACCCTAGTAAATGATAATAGATAAGATGAAATAAATCAAGATAATTATGAATATCTCCTCAATGAGGAATTAAGGAAATAAACACACTTTCTCACTTAAATTATCTGTCTTTATTTTGATATACAGTAGGCGTACTATAACCATATTCTTGAAAAGAGGGGCGTGTTAAACGATGCAATTTATTTAATAAGTCTTTGCAGTGTGATTTTCGAAAGTTCCAGACATCCAATGACTTCCCTTTCTTTTGCGCGAATATTTCCTTCTCTCTTCAATACCGGTAACCAGTAAGGAGAGAGATTATTGGGCATATTTTCAGCCTGCAGGCTGGTTATATCTTCAAGCTTATCAGGAAACATATAGGAATACTAATGTGCCAAGCTCCGTGAACGGAAATTAGGTCAGCTTTCAAGTTCACTGCGGATTTGAAAATAATAATGTTATAAGTTCTACTGCCAAAATTTTGTCCCGCAACAGTTATTTCATGTACCGGTAGATCTAGACATGAGACTGACGTATTTGAGCACTTTCATCATTTCACACAAACTATGTTATTAAATGCATTATCCGAATATGCCACAATCCTACTTACCTGGTATTAGCCAAATAGATTTACAATCCCACAGAAAAATAAAATATGCTTTAAATATTCTCGCAAATGTATCACTAGTGACTTTAACGGCGATGCGGTGGCAACACGCACTTCACGCTAGAGCAGTGATTGAACGTTGCCAACGTGCCAGATTAACGGTAAATGTAAGACGTCGTATCGGCAAGTAGGGTCCCTAAACTGTATGGTTACCGACACTGAAAAAGACCCACCAGCAAGAAAAGTAACCATAAATCAATATCTTAATATTACAGGGGAGAAAGGGTAAGGTTGCACCCTTAGGGTACGTCCTTACACGGAGAGGACTATACTTAGAAATGAAAAGGTTAGCACAGGATAGGGTGGAATGGAGAGTTGCATCAAACCATCTATGGACTGATGACTCAAACCACAACAACAACAACAACAACAACAATGAAGGAGCTATATCATATGAATGGAGAGTTGCTATAGTAGCCCCTGTGTATAAAGGAAAGGGTGATAGACATGAAGTGAAAATAACAGGCCAGTCAGTTTGACGTGCGTTGCATGTAAGCTTTGGGAAAGCATTCTTTCTGATTATATTAGACATGTTTGTGAAATTAATAACTGGTTTGATTGAAGGCAGTTTGGGTTAAGGAAAGGTTATTCCACTGAAGCTCAACTTGTAGAATTCCAGCAAGATATAGCAGACATCCTGGATTAAGGAGGTCAAATGGACTGTTTTGCGATTGACCTATCTCAGGCATTTGATATGGTAGATCATGGGAGACTACTAGCAAAAATGAGTGCAACTGGACTTGACAAAAGAGTAACTGAACGGGTGGCTCTGTTTCTAGAAAATAGAACTCAGAGAATTAGAGTAGGCGAAGCTTTATCTGACCCTGTAATAATTAAGAGGGGAATTCCTCAGGGCAGTATTATTGGACCTTTGTATTTTCTTATACAGTATATATAAATGATATGAGTAAAGGAGTGGAATCAGAGGTAAGGCTTTTTGCGAATGATCTTATTCTTATAGAGTAATAAGTTACAAGATTGTGAGCAACTGCAAAATGACCTCGATAATGTTGTGAGATGGACAGTAGGCAATGATATTATGATAAACGGGATTAAAAGTCAGGTTGTGAGTTTCACAAATAGGAAAAGACCTCTCAGTTTTAATTTCTGCGTTGATGGGGTGAAAGTTCCTTTTGGGGATCATTGTAAGTATCTAGGTATTAATATAAAGAAAAATCTTCATTGGGGTGATCACATAAACATGATTGTCTATAAAGGGTACAGATCTCTGCACATGGTTATGAGGGTATTTAGGGGTTGTAGTAAGGATGTAAAGGAGAGAGCATATAAATCTCTGATAAGAACCCAACTAGAGTATGGTTTCAGTGTATGGGACCCTCATCAGGCAGGCATCAATTTTTGAAAATGAGAAAGTCTCTCATAGTGCAATGGCACTGCTGGTGGCTCTAAGTAGCCTACGCAGTGGCCTCCACGGTATGCACTAGCCATGTGTCTTGGTAGGTGTGCTAGGTACCAACTGATGGGCGCAACTTAGCACACTCACGAATGAGTTAGCTGGAAAATTTATAATGTCCAATAACGGACCAACTATATTGGTATTATAAATTTACTCATTCGGAACAAATATTTAGAATCAACATTTTTATTATAAGTGGTATGTTCCAAGGTGTCAGTGGAGAGATGGCTTGGGAGGAGATCAGTAGACGAATAAGTATGAGTGGTGTCTTTAAAAGTAGGAAAGATCATAATATGAAGATAAAGTTGGAATTCAAGAGGACAAATTGGGACAAATATTGGTTTATAGGAAGGAGAGTTAGGAATTGGAATAGCTTACCAAGGGAGATGTTCAATAAATTTCCAATTTGTTTGCTATCATTTAAGAAAAGGCTAGGAAAACTACAGATAGGGAATCTGCCACCTGGGCGACTGCCTAAATGCAGATCAGTAGTAACTGATTGATTGATTGATTGATTGATTGATTGATTGATTGATTGATTGATTGATTGATTGATTGATTGATTGATTGATTGATTGAAGAAAACAACGATTCGATTATAAATGTTGATATAGTTATCACAGCCTCTGCACCTCCAGTTTTATGTGGAATCAAAACCTCAAGGACATATTTTTATTTCAAAAGTCCCACGTGCATCAGCCAGGATTCGAACTGTGGTTGCCTGGGAGTGAAGCCTGGGTGAAAGTAGTGTATGCCATGAGACCACTAATCTATATATATATAATAAAATAACATGCCTGACTGACTGACTGACTGACTGATTGATTCATCATCGCCGAGCCTAAACTACTGGATATAAAGAAATTAAAATTTGGGGATAGATTTATATTACAATGTAGGTGCTCACTAAGGGAGGATTTTTGGATATTCCATCGCTAAGGGAGTGAAAAGAGGGGTGAATTTTTAAAATGAGTGTATCTACGAAGGCTGATCAACAAAGACAGAGACTGACTTTTTCCTGTAGTTTCCGTGAAAGTTTCCCACCTGTAACATAAATATTTGAAAAGAGCGGGTTTTTACATATGAGTTCCGTAGGCGGCAGCACTCTTGTATCGGTAGGTTTGTAGTAATGCTCTATTTTGTAGACACTACGTGCATTTTGCATACCAGACTATGGAGATGACACAAGAGGAATAGTACAGAATCAAATTCTTTTTTCATTTAAACCATACAGCCACTGATACTTATGAAAAGCTGAAGCATCATTATGATCCTAAAGGAAAACAAGCCAGCACAGTGTGGAAATTGCCAAAAAAACGGCAAAAGTTGTTCCATCTACAGGGAAGGTGATGGTAATCACATTTTATGACTGTAATGGAATGATTTACCAGCATGCACTTTCCCCTCAGACTACTGTTACTACACGTCAGTATTGGCTACACTGAGGAAGCACATTGCAAAGAAACGACCAGAGCTTTCTCGGACTGGGTGGCAACTTCATCAGGACAATGCACGGCCTCACGTCGCAAATCAAGTCACGCAGTTTCTGGCTTGATTCAACATTACCTGTGTACCGCATCCACCTTATAGCCGTGATCTTGCAGCCTGTGATTTTTTTTTTACTCCCATCACTAAAGGCAAAGCTTAGGGGAATTCGATTTGAGAACTCTGAAGCAGTGCGGACCTGACAAAGAATAGTCTGCAGCATGTGTTCAAGGACTGGCAGAGACACTATAAAAAGTGCATTGAAGTAGGAGGGACTACTTCGAAAAAGATCATGTAAACAATGAAATGCAGTAATAAACATCTGTGAAAAAAATCAGTCTCAGTCTTTGTTGATCAGCCCTCGTATATATCAAAAATGTAACAGTTTAAAGACATGAAAAATCAGCATTTGGAATCTCCTCTAAAAATAAGGAAACTTGTAGTCTATTTTTTTGTTTTTGGAAAACCTACTTAACGCGGTTCGGGGGGGGGGGGAGGGGGGAGTGACATTTTTTTCTGAATATCCACTTAAGGGGAAGTGTTAAAGGGGGTGAATTTTTAAAATTAGCATATCTACAGTATATCTCAAAAACTTAACATATTACCGACGTGAAAATTGTAATTTTTTCTTTTTTTTTGCTTTACGTCGCACCGACATAGATAGATCTTATGGCGACGATAGGATAGGAAAGACCTAGGACTGGGAAGGAAGCGACTGTGGCCTTAATTAAAGTACAACCCCAGCATTTGCCTGGTGTGAAAATGGGAAACCACGGAAAACCATTTTCAGGGCTGCCGACAGTGGGGTTTGAACCCACTATCTCCCGATTACTGGATACTGGCCGCACTTAAGCGACTGCAGCTATCGAGCTCGGTAATTGTATTTTTAATCTCTCTTAAAAATAAAGTAACACATATTTATTTGTTTGTAGAAAGAACACTTAAAGGGGTGGGGGGTTGTTAAAAGGACTAAAAGATGGGTTAAATACTTTGTATGACGATGCTTATATCTCAAAAACGAAAGATGTTACGGACATGGTGATTTATTTTAATGAGGATACAAATAAGAAGTGGACTTAATACACCCCTAAGGGGTTTCGAGGAGGGGGGGGGGAATGATGACAAAAATATGCATTTATATGAAACCGTTTGAATTACCAAGTTAAAATTTCAAATGATATCCTAGGTGTTAAATAACAAAGTTCGAAACAAATTTAACCCCAGAGTTACATGGGGATTAAGATCCAAAAATAAATATATTCATTCCTTCCTCCCAAATGGTTCAACATACTATGACAATATTCCAAATAGCAGTATATATTTTAAATCCTAGGTGTGAAATAGAAAATATTTCTTAAACTTTCCACTCCTAAAGTGTTTGATCCTTTTCCAAAATCTGTACAGATATTCAAGAAGAGAATAAACAGCAACAGAGAAAATAAATGAAGTGTTAGAGGGCATTCGACCGGTGCAGGTTATTGTAAATAAAAAAAATGTGTGTGAATAAATTAATTCCATCCCCTGGTCTAAGGAGTTTGGACAGCCAAAGTAGGAGACTGCCTGTAGGGGTGAAGTACAGTGGGGACTTCGAGGGCCCTGGGACCGCTACGGTAGCTGTGAAGGCCCTTCAGGAACTCTGAAAAGTGGTGGCAAAAGGGGCTCTGGTTAAGACGCAGCAGGTCGTTATGCTACTTAGGATCCAGAACGGGTAAAAAAAAAAAAAAAAAAAAAAAATAGTAAATAAATTTAAATGCAATGTAAATATTAATGTTATACCAGTTTTATAGTATCATTTGAAGCAATTCCACATACTGTATATCAGTTGACTATATTTGTAAGTAGTACAGGAGATATTATAATTAGAATTTTGTAAACAATATAAATTTATTAAGGATGAGCTGTGTGTTAATAGAAAACATTGTTAGCGTAAATTGTATAATATTGTATTATAGGAAAAATTTTCTTCTCTTGTTAATTTAATATTTAGTGCTTGACAATAATGTATTTTAGTGTACCATTTGCCACCGAGGTAGACACCTCATTTGCAAATAAAGAGATTTTGATTTTGATTTATTTGATTTATTTACTTTTCTAATTTAAAAAAATTATGTTACAGCTCGTTGCAAACGCACATCCTGGAAACATTTCCACGGAATGCACAGCTGTTCGACTTTGCCGCCTCCCGGTAGTTGGCCGTGCCATGACCTGGGTATCCTCCATGCAATTGGCACGCGCTAACTCGCGCGGCAAACACGGCCCACTGCTAAACCATTAACATTCCCATTTAACGGAGACAAAAAATGGAAGACAACTCATTTATAGCTAAATGACTGGTTTACTGTCAAAAGACGAAACAATTTTATGAAAGAGATAGAAAAAGCTCCTGAACAAAACACAACAAAATAAACATGCAATCAACTATGGCATGCAACACTAATCGTCACATAAGAGATGGAGCATGCACTTACAACTACTAATAAACTCAACTTAACAGAGAATCGAAGAATGAAGAGTAATTCCTATCAAATGGTGCGAACTACACGACAGTTCAAATTACCGTCTTCCTCATTAGAATCAAAATGTCATTTTAGTTGTACCATGCCAGTTCAGTCATGGTCTCACTTTTTATTAATAAATCACAGAAGGTCTGTTTTGCATTAACCCAGGAAGGACTTACAATACCAGCACGTACTACTACCCACGTTATCCTAATTATCGAAAAGGGCACCATAATTTTGGAACACTGCACATAATGAAAGGTAGACCTTTTAAGACTCATTCCATATAGTTAACGTGTCTGTGTCGTGTGCCACTTTTAATCAACCGTGCTCCGAATTGGCGTGAAGCGACAAGGAGTGCTCCTAACATTACCGACTGAACACTGTTTCCGACGCATCAAATGTCGTCGTCATAAATGGAAGGAAAGTCAGAACTTCCCCTTAGCTTGATCCGCGAGCAGTACCGTACGGTACTGCAATCCTTCATGTTGTTCTGCTACTTCTTTGTTTTTATAATACAGAGTGAATTATTACAAAATTTAGGGGACCAATGACTTAGATGTTAGGCCCCTTTAAACAACAAATGTACGAGTACAACCTGTATGAATTTCAAGAGCTACAGTGTGTTCAGAAATAACTTTCTCGTGGCTGAGAACTGATATTATGGATGTGGAAATTTTCTCATGGAAGTAGAGTGCTTATCGTAGAGACAGGAAAGAAACAGTAGGAAGGGGAGTATTCATACTGCTGAAAGAAGAATTTGTATACTACGAAAAAGTTAGGGATAAAAAACACAAAATTCTACATGTAGGGCTCATCGCTACGGATAATAGGCAACTTGAGGTTTTTTTAGGGTGTACACTCCCAGAAAGTGTGGCGTTGACACTGATGCGAAATTACTTGACAAGTTAATTTGTTAGATGGAAAACGATACACAAAGGAATATTGTAGCGGGTGATCTCTTGTTACTAGCCCAAGTCAAGGCTTGGAAGTGCAGGCCTCGCCCACACATGCTAGACAGGCATCCATGGTTCCTCCACATGGGTGATACGGTGGTTCAGGTGAAGTGAGGCTGAGATTGAGGTGAAGGCTCACTGCAGGGTGCTGGAACCAACACATCACTTTGCTCTAAGTAGCCTGGATGAGCCACGGGTTGCGAAAGGGGCGATCCCAACCTAGGGGGAAAGACATGGCTGTAAACTCAGTCATGATAATGCCAAGTGGAAACCATGTGAGTAGGCCTACTGAAGGGGGAACAAACCTGGCTAGGTTCGGGCCAGGGGCGCACCGCTAGGACGTGGTCTCTGCTACGGAGAGCCTGAGTTGCGGGAGGACAATGTTTGGCTGTATGCTCACCACGGATGGTGAAAACGACACTCAGGACCCTGGAAGGGGCAAAAACCCTATGACTGATTGAAATTTGGATGCCTATAAAGAACCAATTTCAAAAATTTTGACGTTAAGGGAAGCCAAGGAAGCTCCAGTAGAGCAAGCCCAAGATGAAAAAATTGAGACAGAAGTCCCAATTGGACAGGCTGTCGCTGACTCAAAACAAGAAATGGCAACAGAAGCTCCAGGAGAGCAGACGGCTTTCAGAATCAATCAGCATGATACCAAACTTCTAACACAAGAGTGGAGAGTGCTGAATCCCACTTCAATCGATAAGACAGGATGGTCAGTCATTTTAGCCTTTGGTGAAAGAGACTTTGAAGAGCTCAAAAAGAGAAGCCTTAAGGCTAAACTCGGACTTGGGCAGATCAAGTTTCAAGTCATCAGTGGAAAAACGAAACCCAGTGTTGATAAAGTTGGAGCTGAAGGTCCTTCAGGCCAATCTTCAGTATATAAAAGCAGCTGTGGCCAATTTCGCCAGGAAGTTCAAGTCCGAGGCTATTGATGTGACCCTTATTCAAGAGCCATGGGTAGTTAAGGGCAGAGTAGCAGGACTGGCAGAATCTGGAGGTAAGATGATGTACGGTACAACATGGAAATGCCCAGAACATGTCTTCATGTGAACAGGAAATTAAAATATCTTATGTTGCAGGAACACTGTTCATGGGACTTAAGCATGGCCAAGATTAAACTTAGAAATTGGGAGGAACCCAGAGAAATAACCATAGGCTCTGCATACCTCCCATATGGCTCAACTAATCTGCCCCCATCAGAAGAAGTTGAGAACCTAATTTGCAACGCACAGAGGAAAGGCGAACACCTAGTCCTTGGAGCAGATGCAAATTCACACCACACGGCATGGGGCAGCACGAACTGCAATGGAAGAGGTGCGCCTTTACTAGAGTTTATTATTGGAACTGAGTTGACAATACTAAACCTAGGAAACAAGCCTACATTTATAAAGAAAAATTGTAGGGAGGTAATAAGACATTACACTAAGCACTACGCATATGGAAACTTTATTAAAGACTGGAAGGTGCTGGAGGAACCATCATTGGCAGACCACCAGCACATCCAATTTGCAATCGATGCGAGACTGTGGGATTCAGAAGTACAGAGAGCCAAAAAGAACTAACTAGGGCAGATACAGAGAAGTTCTAGGGAAGGCTGTACAAAAAATTCCAACTAACGTGAGAGGACAGAAAGAATTGGATGAGGCAGTAGAACTAATAGAAGAGGCCATTACAGACTCATTCCACGAAAACTATCCTCTCAAAGAAAAGAAAAACACCGAAAAAGTAATGTGGTGGAACAAAAAACTAGCCAAAATGAAAAAGAAGTGAGGATGTTGTATAGAACATCATCTAGGAATGGTATGTGGGACGTATATCATACGAAACTCACCGAGTATAACTTAGAGATACGGAAAGCAGAAAGAAAATCTTGGAGACTGTTCTGTGAGAAAGTGGAATCACACACTGAAACAGCAAGGCTCCAAGGCTCCAGAAGGTTCTGAAAGCAACCCATATAAATCAAGTGGGGACACTGGAGAAACCAGATGGGTCATTTACTCAGGCGGGGAGGGAGACGCTGGAGATACTAATGGCGTGTCACTTTTCTGAGGTTAAGGAGATGACAGAAGAAGAAACGTTTGGAACAGAGACCAGAGCTCGAAGAGCAGACTGGAACTGTGTCAACAAAATAACAAAACATAACAATGTAAAATGGGCAATCAACACGTTTCATCTTACAAAGGCTCTGGGGCCAGATGAGATACTTCTGATACTCCTACAGGAAGGACGGGAGATACTCATAAATGCCCTGACGGACCTTTTCAGAGCTAGTCTAGCTTTAGGGTACATGCCAAAATCATGGTCTGAAGCTAAAGCAGTATTCATACCTAAGCCAAAGCATACAAGACCATTATGTTTAACCTCCTTCATGCTGAAAGCGATGGAGAAAATTCTGGATAAATATATCAGAAGAACGGTGCAACTGAACTCAAGGTTACACGAAAATCAGTTTGCATATAGACCTGGCAGATCCACCAGTTGGTTTGTAAATTAGAGGAAAGCCCAGAATATAAAGTAATTGCACTGGCGGCATTTCTAGATATAGAAGGAGTCTTCAGCAATACAACCTCTGACTATGATCAAAGCATTGGAAAAACCGTCATCAAATGGATTAAATCCAGCTTAGATGGAAGGAAGATAAAAGCAACCCTGTTTGAAGAAACGCTGACGGTTAGGGCCACCCGAGGCTGTGTTCAGGGAGGAGTTCTTTCTCCTCTGCTGTGGAACCTCGTAGTGAACAAAATCATAGCTATGCTCAATGAACAGGGTTATTATACACAAGGATACGCAGATGACCTAGTGATTGTGGTACGAGGTAAGGTGATGAGTGTTATCCAGGACCTCATGCAAGGATCACTCAACCTTGTGGAGAACGGGTGTCAGGAAGAACAACTATCAGTCAACCAGAACAAGATAACTCTGGTCCCTTTTACAAGTAGAAGAAAATTAGAGGGAAAGAAATCAGTGAAACTCTTTGAGCAAGATATATATGGAAGAACAAGCACTGCACCTAGGTGTAGTGTTAGATAAAAATCTAACCTGGAATCCACATATAGAGAGGAACATAACCCAGGCCAAGAATGTGCTGTATACATGCGGCCTAAGACCATCAATGGTAATGTGGATATACACAATGATCATTAGACCGTTGATGGCCTATGCCGCAATCATCTGGTGGCAGAAAGTAAGCCAGCAGTAGATTGGATAGCCTACAGAGAATGGCATGCAGAGCCATAACGGGGGCTATGAGAACCACGCCGACAGAAGCCTTGAATACTTCACTACAGCTCTCATCACTATGTAATTTCATACAAGGACAGGCTAGAATGAGTTCATATAGATTGGCACAATCAGAGTGCTGGAATGCACAAAGACCCAATCTAGGACACTGTAAAATTAACAGAGTAATATCAGAGGAAGTTCTACACATCCTTCTGATCATATGATACCAAAGTACAACTTTGAAAAACCGTTTGAGACCCAGATATATATATATATAAAAGACGACTGGGATATCAACAAATGGAATACTGAAAAAGAAGATTTAGTGTGGTGGACTGATGACTCAAAGTCTGGGAACGGCACAGGAGGAGGGATCAACGGGGAAGACCTGAGAGATCAATCCAGATGAGCCCAGGCAAACACACTACAGTCTTTCAAGAGGAAGTGATATCTATCACAACATGTCTTGAAGAAAATCTGAAAATGAACTATAGGAATAAGATCATTTTCATTTTTACGGACAGCCAAGCAGCCATTAAGGCACTAGAGGTAGTCCGGATAATATTCAGAATTGTCTGGTATTGCCACTCACTTCTCCTGAAGCTCTCAAAGTACATTGTCAAAATAACATTGATATCAGGGAGGGCATGCAGGTATAGAAGGAAATGAAAAGGCAGAAAAACTGGCCAGGAAAGGGGCAGAAACACATTTTGTAGGCCCAGAAACTGTGTGTGGGATTTCCTATGGACAAGTCCGATACTACATAGGAAAATGGGTACAAAGAAACAAATGGAGAACTGGAAAAATACTCCAGGATGCAGGCTTGCAAAGGAACTGATAAAAGGACCAAACAAGAAGCGTACTAAAGAACTGTTGAAACTCAGCAGAGAAAATATAAGATGGGTAGTAGGACTGTTGACAGGACACTGCCATCTGAAAAAACACCTATATAGAATTCGAGTAATAAGAGACAATATTTGTAGGAAATGCAACGAAGCAAAGGAATCAGCCGAACACATACTCTCTGAATGTGAGGTGCTGGGTAGAATCACTCTCTCTACTCTAGGATTACCAGGTGAAGAGAGAGAAAAAATCCAAGAAGACCCAATAAGAACAACCTGCAGCTTTGTGAAGGGAGCAGGTATATCTAGGTGAGAATGAAGGAAAACCATGGTAGCAAAAGGTCTTATAGAGGTCGACGCTAATGAATGAATGGTGTATGGGTTTTAGTGCCGGGAGTGTCCGAGGACAAGTTCGGCTCACCAGATGCAGGTCTTTTGATTGACGCCCGTAGGCGACCTGCACGTCGTGATGAGGATGAAAAGATGAAGACGACACATACACCCAGACCCCGTGCCAGCGAAATTAACCAATTATGGTTAAAATTCCCGACCTTGCCGGGAATCGAACCCGGGACCCCTGTGACCAAAGGCCAGCGTGCTAACCATTTAGCCATGGAGCCTGACGATGCTAATTAGGAACTAATATTTAGAGGCCCCATGAAGAAGAGAAGAAGCAGGTGATTTCAATTTAGTAAATGTCAACTGGGAAGGTATTGCAAATGACAGAACACATGACCAACAAATGGTAAATAAGTTAATCTGGGAAGGCCAGTTGAATCAGAAAGTAATGGAACCAACTAGAGGGAAGAATATTCTTAATGTGGTGCTGATAAAATCAGATGAACTCTACAGAGGTGGTATGAGTGATCATGAAGCTGTTTTCATCATAGTTAAAAATAAATGTGATAAAAAGGAAGGTTGTTTTGACATGTTGGTAAGAGAAGCACGAGGGAATTTTTAAAAAGTAATTATGATCGGTGGAAAATGGTATATAAAAATGTAAATAACCTGTGGGATGGGTTCAGAGCAATTGTTGACGAATGTGGAAAGAGGTATATTCCTATAAGGTAAAAGGTAAGGGGTGTTCTGCCCTAAGGCAGGTCCGAACCTCCGCAGAGGTGTTCCTGAGCCGGAGTTTACGTGCGGTAGGGTGGCCAGTTCCTTTCCGCTCCTCCATTCCCTTACCCCCCACCAACAGCGCGTGGCAACCCATCCAACTCCTGACCACACCCATTGTTGCTTAACTTCGGAGATCTCACGGGATCCGGTGTTTCAACACGGCTACAGTGGTAAAAAATGGTAAAGACTTTCTATATTATAACAGAGAAGTAAAAGAGACTAAGGAGGAGGAGCAGGTTGGAAAGAAAGACTTAGAAATGGTTGCAATAGAAAGGAGAAATAGAAGGAGCTTATTAAGAAATAAGAATCTAGCAAAGAAGTCAGCTAATGATAACACAATAACAAGCATAATTGGCTGTCATACAAATTTTAGAGAAAAAATGGAAGGGTATGTATAGGTACTTTAAGGCAAAAACAAGTTCCAAGAACACTCTAGGAATCATTATTAATGAACAAGGGAAGTGTGTTTGAAGGATCTACAGAAGTCAGAAGTATTCTGCCAGCAGTATGTAAAGATTGTTAGTTACAAAGATAATGTCCATGTAGAGAAGGTGACTAATACTAACATAGTATTGAAATTTACCAACAATAAAAAGTCATTTACAATAAGATACAAAAGTTGAAAACTAGAATAGCAGCCAGAACTGATAAGATTTTGGGGGACATACTAAAGCCACTGGCTTGGGATATAATACCCTATCTGAAGTACTTCTATAATTACTGTTTGCATGAAGGAGCTATACCAAATGAAGGGAGAGTTGTTATAGTAGCCCCTGTGTGTAAAGGAAAGGATAGACATAAAGCGGATAATTACAGGCCAGTCAGTTTGACACATGTTGCATGGAAGCTATGGGAAAGCATTCTTTCTGATTATATTAGACATGTTTACTAACTGGTTCGATAGAAGGCAGTTCGGGTTTTTTGCTATTTGCTTTACGTCGCACCAACACAGATATGTCTTATGGTGACGATGGGATAGGCCTAAGAAGTGGAAGGAAGCGGCCATGGCCTTAATTAAGGTACAGCCCCGGCATTTGCCTGGTGTGAAAATGGGAAACCACAGAAAACCATCTTCAGGGCTGCCGACAGTGGGGCTCGAACCCACTATCTCCCGATTACTGGATACTGGCTGCACTTAAGCGACTGCAGCTATCGAGCTCAGTGCAGTTCAGGTTTAGGGAAGGTTATTCCAGCAAGGTATAGCAGATATCTTGGATTCAGGAGGTCAAAATGGACTGTACGAAGGTGGTTTGAAAAGTTCGTGCAAAGTCCGAGAGATGGCACCAACGGCGTGTATCGAGGTCATGTTTAGCTAGTAGCATCTCTTGAATGAATGCACACCAAGTTTCAGCCATATTGGTCTATTTATTTGTGTTTGGCATTCGTGTGAATCAAGGAAGTCTAGTGATTTTCAAGAAATGGACGAAAAAGAATTTCGTGTGGTGATTAAACATTACTTTATGAAGGGCATAATGCCTCAGGAGACTAAAGAGAAGCTTGATAAACATTATGGTGACTCTGCCCCTTCGATTAGAACAGTTTATGAGTGATTTCAAAATTTTCGGACTGGCCATATGGACACAAGTGACGCTGATCGTTCTGGACGGCCTGTGGAGGTTACGAATCCAGAAATCATTGATCAAGTCCATGATATGGTGATGGATGACAGAAGAGTTAAGCTGTGTGAGATTGCTAGTGCTGTGGGCATCTCGACTGAATGGGTACATAATATTTTGCATAAACATTTGGACATGAGAAAGCTATCTGCAAGATGGGTGCCGCGATTGCTCAAGCTTGACCAAAAACGGAATCGTGTGAAGTGTTGCATTGATGGTTTGCAGCTGTTCCAGAAGAATCCGGAGGACTTTAAGCGTCGTTCATCACTGTGGATGAAACATGGATACATTACTATACTCCCGAGACCAAACAACAATCTAAACAATGGGTTACAAGGGGTAATCTGCACTTAAAAGGCGAAGACTGTTCCTTCGGCCGGAAAGGTTATGGCAACTGTATTTTGGGATTCGCAAGGGATAATCCTCATCGACTATCTGAAAAAGGGTAAAACTATTACCGGTGCATATTATTCATCGTTATTGGACCGTTTGAAAACCGAGCTGCAAGACCGCGATTGGCCCACAAAAAAGTCCTTTTCCATCACGACAATGCACCAGCACACACCTCAGCAGTTGTGGTCGCAAAATTAATGGAAATAGGATTCCAACTCATTTCACATCCCCCCTATTCTCCAGACTTGGCTCCCTTGGACTACTATTTGTTCCCCAATTTGAAGAAATGGCTAGCAGGACAAAGATTGTATTCAAACGAGGATGTGATTGCAAACACTAATGGATATCTTGCAGACTTGGACAAATCCTATTATTCGGAAGGGATCAACAAACTAGAACATCGTTGGATGAAGTGTATAAGCCTAAAAGGAGACTTATGTTGAAAAAAAAAAAAGTTTTACCCCAAGCACGTAAGTAGTTTTTATTTTTGCACAGACTTTTCAAACGCCCCTCGTATCATGATTGACCTATCTAGGGCATTTGATGGGAGACTATGGAGAAAAATGAGCAAAATGGACTAGACAGAGGAGTGACTGAATGGGTGGCTAAATTTCTACAAAATAGATCTCAGATAAAATTAGAGTAGGTGAAGCATTATGTGATCATGTACTCACTAAGAGGGGAATTCCTCAAGGCAGTGTTATTGGACCTTTTAATATGTTTTCTTATAGATAAAAATGATAAGAGTAAAGAACTGGAGTCAGAGATAAATAAGGCTTTTACTTAACGATATGTTACATTTGATACAATTATGATACTACAGAAGATGAGAAACAAAATGTTGAATGACAAGTACAGTTGTTATGAACCAACTGATGTTGTTCATTGTTGTTGTATTATTAACTAGCTGTAGTACACTTTGTCCACCCTCACACTGTTAGGCACACAAGTGGACATGCCTCTCCCTGTCGTGAAATACTTGCCTCCTTGCTCTCTTTGGCCCTTTACACTTTCGTATTTTTTTTTTGCATTCTTGCCGACAGGTATACACTGCCGGAACGATAGCCATAGCAACTCTCTTTACAATCTACACAGCTAGTTACCACACAACTGTCTCTGACATTTCCCTTATGTTTCACTGTGTTGAAAAAAAAAAAAATTACAACAAAAATTTGTCATGAGTTATTTTAGTGCAAAACTAACTGTTACATAGAGTTTTATGCAGTAGGTCCCTTCTCAAATACCCCCTTGGGTGATATTTTGTTTGGACAACTTGCATCTAAGATCCTTCTCGACCTTATTCTGAACTGAAATACCAAGTTTCATTGGAATCCACTTTCTCATGAAAACTTTTAATGTACGAGTAATTACTGTTAGCTATAGTTCCGTGGTTCTACGTAGTCTAAGTTTATGAACATTAATTTCTTAAGATTTGTAGTTGCGTATCAATCTACTTTTGTTACTGGTTAAGTGTAAGAAGGGGAAAGCTATCTATAAATTATCTTCTAATAGATACGGACATAGATCATTACGACGACGTCAGTATTCTTATCAGAATACAATATTAACAGACTGGAATGTCGTTCTATCTATGAAATGCTTGGGAGATGATAAATGACACAGTTCCTCTCTTTTCACGAACATTACTACGCTGGTGGTCTAACAATGCTATCAACGCTTCAGTGCAGGGACGGAATAGCGGGAACCAGTGTGTCACATACCAGTAGTTGCAAGCTGTCCACTTCATGGCCGTATCGATGAGTATAATCAAATTAATTTTAAAAGCCACCTAATCAAAACTTTATTGATGCTGATACCAGTAGTTGTTGCCTGCTGCCATTTCTTGATGGATACAGTACTTCTGTATCCATCCCTCGGCACAGGCCAGAGTAAAGTGTAGCTTTCACCTAAGTCCCAGTCTCATCCATGGCTGTGACAATATGGAAGCTGCTGGGGTATGGGTGGTGCTGAGTAATGACATTCAGAGCACGACTAGTGTGTTTGAGTGTTATGAAAGGTGTTGCTCATAGGGTCAGTCGGGCTGCAATAGCACTTTCTGACCCAGTGAGGAAAGCAATGGCAAACTACCTCACTCCTCGTCTTGCCTAGTACGCCTCATTTTGGTGCTGCCATTGGTTTTTGCGGTTTCCTTATAACCGCATAACCTTTGGTGGTGCTATTTGAGGATCCAACCAGCCTCTGGGCTGATGACCTAACAGACAGACCAGTAGTTATCAGAAAATGCATGAACCAGAGGAGCGGCGTGCACAAAAAAGTTATCTAACTCCCCAGCTACTTCCTGCCAATATTCACACAGACTGTTCTACTTGGGACACAGCAGCAATTCCGTCTATAAGAGATGAGTGGCAGCAAAAGAGACAGAGTGCATCACTAAATAGTAATGTTATTGTTGATCAATAGTATAGGCCTTCACATTTAGTTTTCTTCCAACTCGTGTTGATATGGACAAAGCAGGAAAAGTCTAAATTCATTAATAATCTCTGATATCACAGCCGGTGTGGTAAAACTGTAGAGGACATCAATAATCAGAAATTCCGTTCTATATAGGTTTTGTTGTAGTATTTATGGACAGAATGAATAGATTTTTGAGAATTACATTTCAGAGCTTCCCCTAAACTACCATTTCACACACTATTTATAGCCAAAAGTGTAGCACCTTGTCAGACTTTGCATACCGATTTTCATTCAATTCTGTTCAGCCATTTCCTTGTGATGTGTATACATACAGGCAGACAGAGATTATGTACAATTGCATTTTCTTTTTCTATGGTTCTTTTTTTAAATTCTGAACAATGTACAGACAAAACTGTTATTTTACAAGAAAAAAAAACCACCCACAGACAGTCAAACTGATGTAACTCGAACGTCAATAACTCGAAGGGATTTTCGTTTCTTGATGGAATCTTATATGTTCTCTAACTTGAGGTTTTATTGCTCTAATTTTTCAATACCTCAAAGGATATTTGAAGCCCAGATGGACCATGGGTTTCTGTAAGTCGAACATTATACTTATGTAAACACATTATCCCCACAAAAAACTACTTCCTCTTGAAGGAACCTGAACTTAAGGTGCCTCCTTAAGTATAAGCAATCTCTAAATTTTATACGAGTGTACTGTTTGACTAGTTGCATGCTCACTGCTGCTGCTGACAGGACGGGGCTCTCATCAGCGTTAGGTGCTGTCAATATGCTAAAGAAATTCGTAAAGTACAGTGTTACAAAAAAAATGGCAAAGAAAAATGACCAACTTCTCTTCAAGTATCCAAAATGAAAATGTTCCCTATTAAGACATAATAGGCAGCCAGTATTCAGGAGATAGTAGGTTTGAACCCCACTATCGGCAGCCCTGAAAATGGTTTTCCGTGGTTTCCCATTTTCACACCAAGCAAATACTGGGGCTGTACCTTAATTAAGGCCACGGCCGCTTCCTTCCCACTCCTAGCCCTTTCCTGTCCCATCGTCGCCATAAGACCTATCTGTGTTGGTGCGACGTAAAGCAACTTGCAAAAAAAAGACATAATAGAGCTGGTTTTAAAACACAAGCACTTCGAGATACTGGAGTTTGACTGTGTTTCTTTACCTTAGAGGTTTATGTTTTTAAAGTCGCAATGATACTTATGTTAATAATAATAGCATTCTTGTAGTGATAGTTTGTACATTTGATAGGGGGCGCTTCGCTGCACCGAATGGCCATGTTCCACCACAGCCAGGTGCATAGTGGGGCAGAGGTTGTAAGAGGTAAACGGAAGCTAAGGAAATGTTCTGGGGTTCAGTTATCATTTCATTAAAATGGCAGACAAAATTGCAAGTAATAAAATATGTCATGAAAACTAATCTGGAAAAAAAACCTGTGTATCATTTATTTTAAATTACACAAATGCCAGAAAGTACGTAGCTGTGCAGTGGATTTCAAATGAATAAAGCAATTAAAAAATCAACAAATATATAAAATATACAAAATGATCATGCAATTCATATCCAAACACCATTAGCAGCAAAAAACCCAAAATCAAGCACAAGAAAGCAACTTTAAATATTTTACACACAACATAACATCAAAACATCAACAGATAATTATCAAATGACATGGATACAGTAAGTTAAAGTAACACCCTCACATGCATCCCACATGCTATATAAAGGGCACATACAGGTCTAATTTTGTCTTGAAGAGGAAGGGAACGAAGTCCTGATTTCTGGATGAAGTTTTTAACTATTTTAGTAAAGAATGTGCAAGAGCATTTGCAAATTCTACATTTCAAGTTTCGCCCCAAGAGAATGACACGACAGTACACTGCAACTGAGATGATGACCACAATCTTCCAAGCCCCAGAATAAATTGCCTGGCTGACAGGTTTGGCTCAAAAGTCTCTCGGTAGGGACAGGAATTCTTCTCGCTCACTCTTCACGTCGAGTGTTAGAAACATTTGTCTCTTGAAGCGCAAGACGCTGACCTTGAGAGTATGATAAACTGGATCTCCTTTGCTTATATTAACAAAGACTACTTTGCAAAAACAAATAAAATTCAAAAAACCAGTTGAAAAACAGAAAAATATTATTATCCAATGAAATAAAGATTGAGTGGTGTTAAATTACACTTCCTTTTCCCATTTTGTATTTTATAACTACATTTTTGTAAGGAAGGAACAAGGAACAGAGTGTAGTTTACCCTACAAACGCAGCCAGCAAAGTACTGGCTTAACTGCCTTCAAATGTCTCACAGCTCTTCAAAGGGTGAACTGTGCCTGATGTATCTTTGTTTTCTAAACTAATATTTTCTGGAACTCTTGTGAAAAACGATACTGCCGCCTTTCTTTCCGCTTACAATTTTTATTTTATGTCTCAGACTTCAAAAGCAATAAGAGACTTGTATCCAAGATCTAAAGGAGGGCTGAAACTTAAAAGGTAATGTAAGAAATATTCTTAAATATTCTTATGATCTCAATTTTGTTTCTGCAAGAAATATATTTTATTCACAATGAATGTAAAAATTAATATACACCAGGGAAAGGAAACAAACTACCATAGAATTTTCACACAAAACTCGACTAAGTCAAAGCCTTCGTAATACAAGATGACAATAGTACAATCTCTAAACTTTGAAACATTTGTCTAAAAGTAAATCTTTATTAATCTAATTTCAAATTTTCTGAGAATACTGGATAAAATCCTAAACTAACTGGGACCAGGATTTATTCAGATTCACTCATTTTCAGATTGTCAGAATTTTTTTTCTGAAATCCACAACTGCATCACAACTACAAGGATCGGCGTGTAATAAGTGTACTTTATTACGAAACCCGATTAATTCTCTTACGTTATATCACTCTCAAAACTTGTACTATCGCAACAGAAAGTACAATATTATTTTATACCAATTTCAGACATGAATAATAAACATACAAATAAATTTCTTTCTGAAATGCATTTTTTTTTTCATTTCATTATAACTTCAATACTTTATTTTTAATTCAGATCAACCAAGTACTTGTATAATCAGGGTTCAGAATTAGTGGGACTCGAGTGTTCTTTCTAATGATCAGAAAAAGAAACTTTACAACTATGATACCTTTTTAAAATATTATTACCAAGAAAATGTCTGTTTTACTGGTCTGGAAATGAAAACAAATATTTTTCATTCTTCCAAATTAGAAACAATTTAATTACTTCTTCAATGTCCCTTCTTACAGCGAAAAGCTATCATGTTCACGGAATTCAAACCATGATGTATCCCCCACAAGAAACTGAACACTACCAAACAGAGAGAGGTGAAGCTCACGATAATAATCCTTAAAACTCGAGTACAACTTTTATGAGTCCACTATCAGCAAAACCATCTGTATTGTTACTACATTCGGCTTACTATCAACATTCTGTATCATAGTTGCAAGCAGGAAGAGGCGTGGTAGCAGGTCGACCCACGTGACCATTCGAGCCTTAAAGTTGGTGGATGGGAAAGACCTGGTCAGGGTTACTTCCTAGAAGATGGCGTACAGCAAACAGTCAGCAATTTAACGCAGCCCAAAGGAGCTCCTTTAGGTGAATGAAATTAGCAGGCAGCATCTGTTTTCTCCAGGTTGAGGGCAGCCTCACCAAAACCTGGCAGTTAGGCCTTTGGGTGTAATAATAGCCTTCCTATATGAACCATGAAAGTGGCCACAAGCATTATGGACAAGGGTGATTGGTGGTATAATAATAATAATAATAATAATAATAATAATAATAATAATAATAATGAAATTCAAAAGATCTTTGCAGAAAACAGATTTTGATTAAAATGCACATGAAAGCAGTATATGTTAAGCCAAGAAGCATTCAAAAACCTCTTTCCAGTATGTAAAGGCAGAAAGTCAGAGAATTTGTAAGCACATGCTATTTATGCAGACTCATTCATTATACAACTTACCATACGGTGGGATAGGTGGCAGCACAGCCACAGCGTGTGGAAAGGGAGGCCGAGACCGAAGCTTGCTAGGGGGGGAGTACGCTACTGCAACGATAGATGGACAGATATAGATAGAGAGGGAGAGAGAGATATATTGATGCATGCCACGTACAGTAGTGGGGGTGCACATTCAGTAAAGAAGGTACCCAAAAGCAAGCAAAGGGACCAGACTTCATACACAACACACGTTCTGCTTTCCCCGAGTGAATACAAAAAAAATACACGAATGTCCCAAATTTTGACCTAAAATGCTAAACAACAGAACATCTCTATGCAGTAATAAGCCATGAGAATATTTTATGGTAAAAATCTTTAATCTCTCATTATTCAGCAAAATTCCCCTCGTTTTCTATAATTATGTTGATGTTAAGTATTCTTAGAAATGTCTAGCAAATGGAACCTTTTTACAAACATACATTCCATACATTAATCTAGGAATTTCTCAATAATGAAAAATAATACAACCAAACAAATCATCTTCCCTAGAACCTCACACATCTTTCTCAATTCTAATTTACTTTTTTTTTTAACAAAAATATTGAAGAGTAACCAACATTTTAAGAATTTTACACTTTAAAGTCACGAAACAGAAAAATGACTTGGTTGACACTTAATCATCTATGAACACAGAATAAAAGCTATTATTAGTTATCAGATGAGATAATTCCAGTATTTGTAATATACAAACTGAACACTTACAATAAAAAAAAAAGAACTGCCCAATTAAAGGTAACTATCCGTACTCTGCATTGGCAAAAGCAAAGAAAGAAATAAGTAAAGTGAAAGTACAACAGCTGATGGTTATGACAGACAATGTTGAATAAATACAGCACAATGTCTGTTTCATCAGCTGCTGGCCTTGCTGATAGGAGCCTTACCCTGCATGACGGAGTGCCTTCGGTGCTGGAGAGGTGGGGAACAGCCACCCCCGCCCGTTATTCCCACTTCCACCGAGCTGTTGGAATGCGAATCCAGCTGCGTGGAGTGACCCGAGTCACTGGACGTCACAGAACCTACCAAAACCAGTGCCTCAAACTTAGTCCCTATATACATCATTTCAATTGCTTACAGAATCCACACATTTATGTCAACACAGATGAAATCAGGGTATGATGGATAGCAAGTATATAAACAATGTCTCAAACTCAGCAGAACAACTTGGTGAAGTGCCTGCCAAGGATACAACTTTATAACGTGTGACCTTCATAGATTTTATTTTAACAAAGATGTAACAACTATTGCAAACAAGAGAAAGAACATGTGCATGAGGAGTGCCACTGCTCTAGTTGACTACCGGGAGAAACACCTCAGCTAGGCAGCACCCGACACACACATATATTATCAGAATGTGTGCCTCATTTCTGCTTCGTTTTTAATTCCCCCTATCTTCAACCATTCAGTCGAGTATGGCTCTCAGTCATGCTATAGATCATGCATCTCCAGCAAGTGTCAAGCTAGCATCTCTTTTCATGTCATGTTCTCCTCATTCATCCATCCATTCATTCATTCATTCATCCATATTCTTCTCCTTCTTCTTCTTCTTCTTCTACTTCGTCTTCTTATTCTTCTTCTTCAAGTTCTGTATCCTCCAAGAATGTCAGATACGCTTCATCTGTAGTCATGCAGAACAGCTAACCTGGAACCTAGCCAGATGTCCTATGACGAGGACCCTGTCTGCTTTCCATTTTCTTTTGGATGACCAAGCGTAGAAACCTGTATTTAGTATCACATATGATGCCCTCAGGATGGTCGTGAACCTTTTCCGTCTCCTTGTTCACATGATGCAGCCCTTCCGTATTGGTGACTCAGCCAATCCAGAGGATTGTAGAAATTCTGCAGTATGTTTCTAGCTTTTTGCACATGGGCCAGTCCAGAACTGAAATCCACACAGTAGAACAGTTATCACGGCGTATCAGTGTTTTGGACGTCTTCCTGAAACAATTTGTGGCGTATTCAATCCTACACCGTATTTCTCGAGAGAGATCCTAGTCATTGTTAATACGGCTTCAAACACTTTTTAAGATGGAAGTTGTCTTAATCATCAAGATACTGATCTGAAAGATGCCTGGAATACCACTATGGTTCTTCATCGCCCTATCTTCATCTCTGCGACAACCATCCATTTCATCTTCTTCACATTCAGCAATTCTTGCATGTCTGCTAGAGAGGTAGTAACCAGGACAGCATATCTGACATTGCCATCAATCTTTAGACCATTTTTCCTTCCCAGGGGGGGAAGACACTGCAGGTTTGTTGGATTCCTTTCAAAAAGGGGAACCTCCTCTGATAACACTCCGTCAACCAACACTGAAGCAGTCCGGTTCCAATATATATGTGCAATTATTTGGATGCTGCGTCCATTCAGTCCTATTTTGTGCATGATCGTCTTATTATGCTGAAGAGAATCAAATGTTTTTGCACAATCTAGAAAGAATGCAAAGACAATTGACATTAACACAGTGACATCCTTGTACAAGGACTTCAATGCCAAACAGTGCCTCACGAGTTCCAAGTACAACGAAGACTGTCACACATCCCATATATATGATTGTGCGTGATGTTCCAAAAGACCTTGAGGGCATGGCTAGCTCAAAGCTCAACTACCAATAATAATTATGTTATTGTTTAAGGTCACTACAGATCTTTAAGTGATGCAATGGGGTTAGACTTTTGCATCACAGGAGTTTTTTAACGTGCTCAAACCCAAGCACCTCAAGTTGGCATGCACACCTCCAAATGCTATAGACCTCAACTTGGTAGGAATAAAAGGACTAACCAACTGTGCCATTGAGGTTACACAGAAACTGAAGTAGCCCACAGAGGGGTTGAAATACAACTGCTCTGCATCAAGGCAAGCCTGGGAATGTCAGGAATGCTGACAATGAAGTGTCACGTGTGCCCTCCACAGCGGCGAGATGAGCACATAGCCCACTCCTCTCGAATAACACCATTCACTCCAAATGAACACTGCGGAGAGCTTTGGTACGCAGTCTGGTGATTAGAAATTGCACATCCTAACCTGCCGGCCAACATTCTGAATGTAAAAATTTTTTCAACCAATGGGACTCGAGCAAGTTGTGAGACCATAAACTCTTGATGCCTTAATGATGACTGGACACTGAATGTTGTCAACCTGGATTCTAACTTCTCTGTCTGCACAAGCAATTGTCAGTTCTGAATTGTCTAAGATAAAAAAATAAATAGTCTATTATGTCGTTCCTGACGATTGTTGTACCGTACATAGATTGTTCTATGGTCTACTTCAGTTTTTATGCAATCTTTTGAATCGCCCAGTTTAATTTTTAAAAATTTGAACAAATATTGGAAATTAAATTATGATTTCTTATTAACTATTTCCCTTGGGAGCATGAAAGGCTTAGCTGTTAAGTTTTTCACCTAGATGGCCGAGGTTCAAACCTTGGTAGATTCTAGGGTGGAATTTTCACTGGAAAGTAGCGTTGTGTCAGGAAAGGCATCCTTAAACCCCCAGCCAAAATTCAAATGAGCCAGTGTAGCACCAGTAAGTTGGAAAAAGCTTTTAAACTTGCACTTTCTGCTTTTCCAGAACAGTGTCGAGATGTAGGACGTAACTAAACAAACAGGTCAACCAAATTCTAGTCTGTGGGCAAAGGATGGAAAGAAACATATGGCATGTGTGTCTCTGTAACATTGTAGTAGTCATCGAACTGGACTAACAGAGCGCTAGTCCTCAGAAATGGACAAAGGCAGTAGTGGAGCGGTATCCAAGAGATGGAAAGTAGAAAAATGGATGTCCAGTATGCGGGTGGTCTAAGATAGTAAGGCTTATAATGTGGGGCCAATGACGGGAGAACCTGTAAGGCGATGGAAGAGCCTTTCCTTCAGAAGAGACTGATCAGGCTCTAAAGATGATGATGATGATGATGATGATGATGATGATGATGATTAGAAAATTTGTAATGGTTAGTGTAGTTGGCCTTGGGATCCTAGGTTTTATTTCTGGCTGGGTTTGGTCAATTCCTCTGGCTCGGGTACTGGGCTGGGCTGGCCCCAAGTAAATGAGAAGGGACTACGTGGGACTAACACAAGAGTTTGTACCAACATACATACGCACAGCTGTATACTTGTCAGTGTTCTACAATCATTCCACTTGACTACGTAATCTATTTGGAATATCACATTGAATTGTCCTAATCTACTACGCAGTTGTCTTCCCTTCTCAGCTTCATCTATTGCCAGTCTGTAATCAATCACAATCATTGTATTCATCACTCGGCAACAGAACTAAGTGTCCAATTTAAATCATTATTTTCAAACACATTATACTGTAAGAAGGAAATTCAAAACACTTGGAAGTAGTTGTGTAAGAAGCACTTGGTCCCAAAGGGACATGCACCATGCCAACAAAGTGCACAAGGAGAAGTTTATGAATGCAACATTCACGTTTGGTTCTACCAGCCAGCGAAGAAATAAGCAGCGAATGAAGAGGCTAAAAACAATTACTGTTTACAACTTTCTGGACATATCGCGTCACACTCTGGTATGGCACACATTTCATTCTGTACACTCACAAACCCATTCTCTGCTGCATCTCGATAACACATCTGTCCCTGTATACAACTCATCTCAATCAAAATACCTTCTGCCCTTTCTCCCTCTACATTTTAGAAAGTCTCTCATTTCCAAACATGAAACGTTTTAACAACTGAACATAAGCTCGATATAATAATGTAAATTATAACACAGGGGTTTTTTCAACTATAATAAAATTCTCTTGTTATTTTTATCTCAATCTAACGGTGACCCCTCTCTTTCTCAATATCACACCATTGTCTTTCACTGGGTAACTCCAAGATGGGGAGAAAATGGAGCGGGTATCACACAAAAGAACAATTAACAGCTGCACTACATCAATTGCTTAAATCTGTCGTGACAGAGATCAGCTGTGCAGCTGAAAATATGATCTTTTCTTGTCAACAGGCCAGAATAAAATGTTTACTGACTGTTTCATATTTACTCTCAAAAACTTCACTCATAAAAGAATTACAACTTTCTTAAACAATGACAGCATTTGAATTTTGATTCATTTTTGTTTGAAGATGTTATTGACAAAGTGATCTATATTTGCCCATAATTATCAGCCTGTACTACCTACAAGAATATATAACTCTAATTAACGAGAACTACACGTCCGCTTGGACCTTATCTTTTTCAACCAATCAAATACTGAACTCCAAAGTATATTCAGGGAAATTACCAAATAGTTCACCTTGAATGTGAGTACCAACTATATAGGAAAATTCATTAGTTATTACTGAATTGCAGCATTAAAACCATTAACTGACTAATTATTAACTAAATAATAATAAAATAGTAGAAAGACATTTTGATTTTCATTAACTACACCTTGAGACCTGAAAACTACTGTAGCATCCATGGACTGATAAAATTTTGCACCCCTACCAACTACTTCTAAATGAAATAGATCAAGAATGTAGAAAAGCCAAAGAAAAATGTGAAGAAGTTTAAGAACACAAAAAGACAACGAAAAAGCAGTTTCGCACTGAAAAGAGCCATGCCATTTACCAAAAACACCACTGCGTGACAACCAAGGTTCAATCATCACTCTTAAAACGCAAAGGATCAGTGCAAGAGGTGCAATGAAGAATTTGAGTACTTACAAGTGAGTTAATGAAAGTGAATCTCAGTTGGCAATGAGGACACTACCTAATGAGAAATCTCCAGGGATTGAGAACCTTCGTTATAACTCAGTGTAATCACTGAAAAACAGTATGACCTAACTCAAACAATCTAAGAAAAAGGTATCTGGTCATCTGAATTTCGGAACTCCATCATGGTCCTTTTATCAAAGAAAGCAGATGCGACTAATTGTAATATGTACAGAACAATTAGTCTGGTTCCTCATGTATCCACATTAAAGCTCCAAATCATATAAAGAAAAGACAAGAAGAGGCAGTCTGTGACTACATCTAGGAAACACAGCTTGGTTCCCATCGAGGAGTTGGTACCAGAGAACATATGACGAGCAGGAGCCGAATTCTGTATACATGCTTCATTGACTATGAAAAGGCATTTGATAGAATTTCCCGGTATAAATTATTCCCATTATTACGGAATATAAAAGTGGAAGAACGTACGAGAAAAAATCTTACGAATCCAGTCCCTATCAGAAAAGTTCTCTCTCCAATTTCAGTTTAATGCTTTTGCTCAGATGTTAGCAGAAGCTCTAGAACACAAGTTTAGGAGTAAAAATCAATGGAGTACCCATGCAGATGATTAGGTAGCAAGTAATACTCTACGGTATGAAAATAAACACCTCAGAAACAAACTGCACGACACACTTCTCGAAATTCCCTAAACCTGTTCGTTTAAAGATTGATGACTGAGCCACAGAGGATGGAAGGTGCACCACTCTACTGCTCAGTACCAGTCAACTTAGATGCTACATGCATTTCTATGGGCAGTTGCAGTGCGTGCTTGTGAAACGTCATCAAAGAACCATCCTGAAGCCTTGGAGATGTGGCGTTGTTACTGTCGAGATCGTGCATGGTCGGGTCACACAATGCATCGCTCCAATTTAATGAGAACTATGGCAGAAAACTTCATTGAAGGAAAGCAACCACAAGGAAGACCTAGAAATACCTTCCTAAACAAAATCTTATTGTCAATCAGGCAGGAAGCAGCAATGTTTTGTGGCAACTGATCAGTTTTAAGACTGTAAACATTAGAGTAATCAGCAGCTTAGTGGTTCCGATCTATGACTCCTTCATAATCTAATCGTACAGTTAAATGGAAAGCTTTGTTGAGTTAGAAATGGCTGAAAACGATCTTTCAGCTGAGGAATTTGAAACAAGAGCACAAAAATAGAATTTACATTGTAAATAACTGAAACATGCGTGATAACATAATTTGAAGTAAAAAACTTCATAATGGGTCCGTATTGAACTGAGAATAACAATGATAAAGACTAATTTAAGCCACCCGCCTTTTCAATACAGAACAGTTTGTTGCTCTAATTAAAACACAACACTTTTATTTTGGAACCAGCTTCAACACTGGGCGAGTGTCATCATCAGCCAATCTTGTAAATAGGGTCAAAGAACATGTTATACAAAAAGTTATTACACGCACATTATAAAACCTTAACAGAAAATGAGACAGAATGAGTCTAATGTTTGAGTCTTGTGCAATCTTCAATGAGAATGAAAAACATGTATAATGTTAAAAAGTTTGTTGATTAAAACCTTGAAGGACTTGTTAACTACCAGAAGCAAAGTGGATCAACAAAGATTTTAACATTATACATGTTTTTCATTCTCATTTAAGATTGCACAAGACTCTCAAGATTCATCTTGTCAGAAACATTAGACTCATTCTGTCTCATTTTCTCGATAAGTAGTGTTAAGGTTTTATAATGTGTGTGTAATAACTTTTTGTATAACATGCTCTTTGACCCCATTTACAAGATTGGCTGATGATGACACTCACACAGTGTTGAAACCAGTTCTAAAATAAAAGTGTTGTGTTTTAATTAGAGCAACAAACTGTTCTGTATTGAAAAGGTAGACACCTTAAATTAGTCTTTATCATTGTTATGGTAACATAAACTAACTTGCACAGAAAAACCGTTATAAACGGCACAAGAAATTAATCATGGCAATTTATTCTCATAGTTTTCAAATAGATACCCATGACCAGCACCATCCTTCATTCCCATCCTGACCTTGCCAAATGAATTCATAATTTCTTTTCAAAAGTTTCACGGACATGGTTGTTTAATTTTTTTCCACCCCAAAAAACTTGCCACCTCTGGTCCCAGGCGCCTTTGGCCCTTATCCAAATACAGCCCTGTATTTAGTTCATAATATGATTTAAGCTGCACTGTACTATCCAGAACTGTTTGAATGAACTTCGGCCCTGTATTCTCTCCACAGAATTAGTGGAGCTGATTGATATTATAGGTTAGTTTTCTTCCCATCTCGCTTTCCCTACTCACCCTTTCTACTTCTCTTCCATCTTCTACTTCCAGATGACAGGCAATATCATCGTGTTAGTTAAAAGATTACTGCCCACCCCTCCTGCCATTTTCAACGCTCTTTTTTCTTTTCCTATGCTTTCTGCTTCTCCCAAGGTACCAGCAACAGCAGGAGGATGAAAACAATAAGAGATCACAGCCCAGTATTGCATCTCACCTTATGGGACTAGACTAGAATTCATCCCTAGTTTTTATGCCTGTAATAAAGAGTTAAAAGAAAGGACCTGGGCTATCTTGTGCATCTGTGGTTCAATAAAGTTAAAAGGACTTTTTTACAATTTTTAAAAGGGGATCATAAAGTCGTACATATATCTGGTGATGCTTTTTGGACCTGTATTTTCCTTCTTGTGTGAAGTTTAGCTTACTTTATTCTTCTTTCTTTCAGAATATCAATGTGAGAGGTAAGAAATAGATTTTAAAAAAGACAATGTCTTACACACTTCATGAAAATGCACAAAGAAATTAATCAGATCAAGGATCATACATCAATGTGATCCACGTATGAAAACGTTTTGAAGTGACACGATGCTGTATAACACAATAACTTCAGTATTAAGCCAACGGATTGCAAAAACCACTTCATTCGCTGCATTTCTTTACATGCAACATTTCATAAGTGCACAATGCCCTACCTGAGGTGAGAGTTTTCTTCAGCGGCAGATTACTGAGCGAAGTTACGCTGCTGCTCTCCGCATTGAGGTCTACAGACGGCAGAGGTAAGGTGGGAGTGTCCGAATGCGAACGTTCGTGAAGCGAGCGTCCGCCGTGATGCTCCCTCGTCGTCACCCCCGGTAGAGCCGCGCTGCACACTCTACGATGCGAGCCCGGGGAAGGAGAAGGAGACAATGCCGGGTGATGCGCTAGGCCAGGAATCGGTAGGGGAGGTTGCTGCGGGTGGCGAGGCTGGTGGGGGCGTGTTTTGTTAGGTTCAGCAAGTGATAGGATTTTTAGCTGGGCTTGAGGGGATGCTGCACCTACACAATATACAAAAAGTTATTTTAATGTTTTGATTTCAGGGTATGAATAATAAATGATAAGTGTTAAAGACAAAGAAATACTATCGATGAGTGTAGCAGTAAGTCGCCAAACTTGTCATTAACTAGCTTTGGTAACAAATAATTTAGCTACAATGTCACTGGGAGCACTGAAGCTGTGATAACTGGGAAGGAAGTGCCTGTATCCTTGAGAAAGATATGATCCAGCATTTTTCTGTCTTTAAAAGACCCTTTTAGAACGACCAATGGAGAGAGGTACTCTCGCCTGAGCTCCAACACACTGACTTACTCTCGATAACGAACAAGAAATGTGACACCGAATGCTTCTTGTATGTCTACCATAGTGAGGTTCATGTTTCATATGAAAAAATTCTTGACAAAATAATGTAATTACACAAACACGTTTTGACAGGAGGCTTCCACAGCTGATGAGTAATTTCGTTTCCTCTGCGGGTCAGTAGTGGATCCCAAGATCCGGATTCAAACGCGGCACATGCAGTTGGATTTTTGAAGGGCAGTCATGTCAGCATGATAATGATCTCTGACGACACTGGCTACAGATTGCCCAACAGTAACATGCAGCAGCCTGGATGGTGTCAAATCAAAAGTAGCCAAGTCTGTACGATGGCAGAGCTGGGGTCGCGGCTGTGGATCTGGCTCTGTTTTACGGCCGGATGCCCTTCCTGACTCCAACACTATTTGGAGGGATGTAATCACTATTGCCAGTTTCTGTGGTGGTTAGTAGTGTAGTATGTTGTCTGAATATGAAGGGAATGTGTTGAGGCAAACACAAACACTCAGTCCACGATTAAAACCCCAGATACGGTCGAGAATCGAACCAGGGTCACTCTGAACCGAAGGCCTCAACGGTGACTGTTGTGTGTCCTTCGCGATCTCAGCTCTGCGCCTGATAGCTCCGCAACACGCCGCAGCCTGGATCTTTCCAGACTCTACGACGTGACTGCAGTGCGCTTGCTTGTGACGTCAGCCAGCGCTATAAAAGGAGCAGCATTCCGCTGCTTCCCAGGACTCCCCAGTGTCCAACGCCAGATTACACTGCAAGTTGAACACGGAGGCTATCCCTCTTAAACATGTGTATCGAACAGGTGGACTGAATTCTGGTTGTGAGGTTTCACCTCTAGACACTGCCTCACCTTCCGCTTCCTGTAACCACGTCGAGCCCCAATGTCATCCCACAGTCCTCACTTATGCTCCGACATCAACATTAGTATTCTACTAACTGTGAATATTTATGTCAGCTCCTGACAAGCCTACGGCAATTACTAACATTCTGTTAGTACGAACTTTCATTGCAAGTTACACTAGTAATTCTACAAGGCAGATAGTTTTCGACTATCTTGAACTCTCTCTTATTTGACAGACTATCTCCTCAAGATAGATTCGTGTGTATATAGAACTCTCATGTGTATAAAGTGTATATTTCAACAGACCCTCAGCCTACTGTTAATATCATCATTATTTGCGTGCAAGTTCATCTAGCTTCAAGAAAAGTTTAGTTATATTTATGTACATATTGTGTAAAAAACTTATTGAAGCAATAAATTTATGTTGTGTTTCCGTATACCGATTCCTTGTATACAACACAACAAAATTTGGCGACGAGGTAAAAAGAAAGTGCTCTGTACACTTGCCACATTTCACAAAAATTTAGGCAACGAGGCAAAGTCATCCGTACGTATAGCCAACACGTTGGGACCAGCACACATTCTACGCGGGCACGCCAGCATCTTTAACGTCTAGCACACGTTCCAAGTAGTTTCGCCATTTCAGCACTCTCGCTACGGGACACAAGTTAGCAACTCTGCCCAGGGTACGCCCCGTTCGAACTACGGGCAGCCAGCCTACATTTCACGGCTCTCTCCCAACACCTGTTCAGCACGTGCCAGCTCTATCGCTCTCTCTCACTCCCAGCCGATCGAGTGAAGGTCAAGTTCACAGCCAGTCTCCTTACACGCTGCTTCACAAGTTGTGCTCTCTATCGCAAATCTCACCACGGCAACGACAGAACAATTCGCCGCTATCTTACAAATTTTGCAACAGCAACAGCAAACAGCACTGCTTACAGCCATACAAGCTCTTTCTGCGTCTGCACAGCTCACAGCAGTTCCTCAATTTTCTGCTTTCGACCCGGCCAAGGAAGAATGGTCAGTGCATTTAGCCCGCCTTCAGCAACACTTCATCTGCCATTCAATCACGGACGAAAAGCGCCAACGTGCTCTCTTTCTCAGTTCGGTCGGAAATTCTACATGCGAATTACTGCAAAAATTAAGCCCTGTAGAGCAGATCTCAGAACAACAACATTATACTAAAGATCCTCACATCGTAGCCGCTCGCTACAAGTTTCTTCAAAGCAGGAAACACCCGCACCAGACTCAGCGGAACTACGTGGTCTCGCCAAGCCCTGCCAGTTTCTGTTCCAAGGATGGTTGTCACATTCCCTCATTCGGGACATGGTCATTCTCCATACTCCCCAGGACAAAGTTTGTTTCGATGCTGTAAAAAAGAGTAACCCTTCTTTGGAAGAAGTACAGCGTACTGCCACAGTCTACAAAATGACTGCCAAGACTGCAGCGGAAATAGCTACTAAACATGAGGTCGCTCAAGTCTCTCAGCCAGCCCGCCAGTCGTCTGCTCCGTCGAACCGCGCAGTCAGATCGCTCTCTGCCAAGCGTTCTCGACAAGTTCCCTCTCGCTCTTCCATGAAGAAGCACACTACTCAGAAAACGTCTCAGCTCCTGCCTTCCTGCAGAGGACGTTTTAAACATCACGAACACCGTAACTGCCGTTTCTTCAAAGCCACTTGTGATCGCTGTCATAAAGTAGGACACATCAAGACTGTATGTAAAAGTTCGCTCCGTCCTGCCCATACTCATTCAGCACGGAAGCCTACTACACAGCCACGACAGGACATGGAAATAGATCAGATCAATCTCATTCTTCCTACCAGGAATTCTAGCATGATAATCGTTCTCTGATCGCTCTACTAATACTGGATCACCTGTCTCTATCATCAACCTTGCTACGTATCACGACTTAGGCTCACCGTTGTGCTCTCCAGCTGACATGCAGCTTGTTACGTTTGATATTAAGGGACAAATCACTCTTCCAGCCAGCTATAAAGGTATTCAGAAGGTCATTACCTTACTCGTAGTCAACAACTACATGGCATCTAATATTCTCGACATGGATCTATTCAATTTATTCGGATTCCAAATTCACGACAATGTCAATGTAATCTCTGCCTTGCAACCTACCTCCGATGTTACATATCTCCTCGAGCAATTTCCGGAAGTCTTCGACTCTACACTAATATCCAATAACGGACCATTATATTGGTATTCTACACTAGGCACCGCCAAAGACTACACAGCTCACATACAGCTGAAATCAGGAGCCAAGCCTCGCTTTTTCAAAGCCCGTCCAGTCCCACTTGCACTTCAACACTAAGTTACTAAAGAGTTGCAAAGATGGATAGAAGCCGGTATAGTGATACCCGTCAATTCCAGTAAATGGGCTACTCCACTCGTCAAAGTTAAGAAACCCAACGGCAATATATGCATTTGTGGTGATTTTCGTTCTACGATCAACTCGCAAATTGAAACCGACGTCTTTCCAATTCCCCGTCCTGAGGACTTATTTTGCCGTTTAGCCGGTGGTCAGTTCTTCTCTAAAGTGGATCTCAAAGAAGCCTATCTCCAGCTACTTTTAGACAAAGGATCCAAGCAATGTCTCATGCTGAATACTCCTCTTGGACTGCTCCAGCTCCACCGTCTCCCTTTTGGCATCTCTTCCTCCGCTGCTATTTTCCAGCGCTACTTAGCACAGCTAATTGCCTCCATTCCCGGTTGTGCTAATTACCTTGATGACCTTCTTGTAGCTGGCAAAGATCATCAAGAGCATGTACATAATCTATGCCTACTTCTCACTAAATTGAAAAAAAATGGCCTCCGAGCGAACCTCGCTAAATGCACGTTCTTTCAACCCCAAGTTCACTACCTAGGTCACATCCTCGATAAGAATGGCATTTGACTTAGTGAACGGAATGTCTCTGCGATTGTCAACATGCCTGCACCGCAGAACATCAAGCAGCTCCAATCCTTCATAGGCAAAGCGAACTATTATCACAAGTTCATTCCACGCTTTGCTTCATTGAGAGCTCCGTTGAACGCCTTACGTAAGAAAGGTGTTAAATTTAATTGGTCTCAGCAATGCCAACATGCCTGGCAAACTATCAACAAGGCCCTTGTTCAAGCTGTCAAACTCACTCACTTTCAGCCCGGCAAGCTCCTAACGCTCGCCACGGACGCCTCTGGTTACGGAATTGGCACCGTTCTCTCCCAGAAGGATCGTCACGGACAAAAACGTCCTATCGCTTTCGCTTCAAAGACACTCAATAAGCATCAACGTCGTTACTCCCAGATCGAAAAAGAAGCTTTAGCTATCATCTTTTGTATTCGCCATTTCAACGAATATCTCTATGGCAATCATTTCCTGATCATTACTGATCACAAGCCTCTTGTACACTTATTCCATCCTGGTAATAAGATCCCTGAGCATTTTCTCAGAAAACTTCAAAGATGGTCCATGTTCCTTTCTGATTATTCCTATCAGTTTGCCTATCATGCCACATCCCAGCATTGTAATGCTGATGCCCTCTCTCGCTTCCCAGTAGGTCCTGATACTGCCTTCGATTCTCAAGAATCAGAATGTCTTCAGTTGGGCATCGAACTCGAGGACAGAGTATCCAGCTTTCACATTGACGCTACCTGTATCGCTACAGCAACGGATAAGGACAGTACACTCGCTACAGTACGTGCTTACATCCACAACGGTTAGCCTCTTCAACACAAGCTTCCTTCCAGCCTTGTGCCTTATCATCATCTTCAGCATCATCCCACGACTCGTGCCGGAGTCATCTTATTAGAGACAGGCACCCTCTTCCGAGTGGTTATCTCACTTAGTCTACGACAACACGTTCTTGACTTGTTACATCAAAGTCATTGGGGAATATCACGCACCAAGCAACTCGCCCGTCAACACTGCTATTGGCCCGGTATTGACGCTGCCATCGAGAAGCTCATCCACCATTGTGAACCATGTCAGATTCATCAGAACGCCCCGTCCTCTGACCTCGCTCCATGGCCTCCTGCTACTTCTCCATGGGAACGAGTACACATAGACTTCGCCGGACCTTTTCTCAACTCCATGTGGCTCATAGTGATAGATTCTCTATCCAACTTTCCCTACGTTGTTGACATGCATTCCACTACTACTACTACTACTACTACTACTACTACTACTACAGAAGCTACCATTCGTGCACTTCAGAAGATATTCAGAACTGAAGGATTACCTCAAGTGCTCATTTCCGATAATGGACCGCAATTTACTGCTACCTCAAGTGCTCATTTCCGATGATGGACCGCAATTTACTGCTACTGCCTTCCAGAACTTCTGTACACATAATGGCATTCGGCATATCCTAGCAACGCCTTTTCACCCTCAATCTAATGGTGAAGCTAAGCGTTTTGTGCAAACTTTTAAGAAAAGTGTGAACAAAGCCATATCTTCTGGTTTAAGTAAAGAGCAAGCCTTGTTACAACTCCTAGGAAATTATAGAACTCTGCCTAGTGTTGACAATGTCACTCCCGCTCAAAAGCTACATGGACGCCCTCACAGAACTTTACTTTCTCTGTTGCAGCCTCTTCCTGCCCAGCCAAAGCGCTCGCAACCTAACTTCAACGTCAACGACAAGGTCTACATACAGACTTTCAAGTCCAATCCGCTCTGGTTACCTGGTATCATCTGCCGCACCTTGGGCCATCGTCTCTACGAGATTCAGACTGCTGAGAAACGCATCTGCCGCCACCAGGACCAGATACGCCTCCGATACCGTCCATCTCCTTCTTGTAAAACCTGACAAATCTATTGCTGAACGAGCTCTAGATCACTTAATCAACATGGGTTCCTTTCAGCACGATTCTGCGCCCCTTCGCCCAGTCCAGGCTCCGGACACCACAACAGAGACGGCCGACTCTCCTGCCCAGCATCGCTGCCGCCGCCGCTTCGCGCCGTATCGGCGTAATTAGGAGGGGAGGGTGTTGTGTGACCTTCGCGATCTCAGCTCTGCGCCTGATAGCTCCGCAACACGCCGCAGCCTGGATCTTTCCAGACTCTACGACGTGACTGCAGTGCGCTTGCTTGTGACGTCAGCCAGCGCTATAAAAGGAGCAGCATTCCGCTGCTTCCCAGGACTCCCCAGTGTCCAACGCCAGATTACACTGCAAGTCGAACACGGAGGCTATCCCTCTTAAACATGTGTATCGAACAGGTGGACTGAATTCTGGTTGTGAGGTTTCACCTCTAGACACTGCCTCACCTTCCGCTTCCTGTAACCACGTCGAGCCCCAATGTCATCCCACAGTCCTCACTTATGCTCCGACATCAACATTAGTATTCTACTAACTGAATATTTATGTCAGCTCCTGACAAGCCTACGGCAATTACTAGCAATCTGTTAGTACGAATTTTCATTGCAAGTTACACTAGTAATTCTACAAGGCAGATAGTTTTCGACTATCTTGAACTCTCTCTTATTTGACAGACTATCTCCTCAAGATAGATTCGTGTGTATATAGAACTCTCATGTGTATAAAGTGTATATTTCAACAGACCCTCAGCCTACTGTTAATATCATCATTATTTGCGTGCAAGTTCATCTAGCTTCAAGAAAAGTTTAGTTATATTTATGTACATATTGTGTAAAAAACTTATTGAAGCAATAAATTTATGTTGTGTTTCCATATACCGATTCCTTGTATACAACAGTGACCATTCAGCCAACGAGTCAGACAGAGCTTCATTACGTAATGATTAACTGATATTTTGACTGTAGTTACAAAAGCCTGCATCAGGGGTCTTTTAATTTCGATCTATTTACCAGCTATTTTTCCTCGCGGTTCCCAACCAATCAAGGTATCGGCAGTTAGAAGGAATACTCAAAACATTTTCAAAGAAATTACGAGGTTCAGAAAAGTAATGTGGTCACACAAACAGTTCCCAGTAAGCATTTTCTGAATCTTATTCAGCAATCAGTGCCACCTTCTTCACCTTTCTCGAGCAGTGGTCGACTCTCGGGTTCAAACCCGGCAGAGGTAGTCGGATTTTTGAAGGGTAGAAACAAGTCATACAATGTAGGCATGTAAAAGACCTCTGACAACACATCTGCTGTTTAACCAAAAAAAATCATTTAAACTCAGGCACAGACGCTCGAGAGATATTCGGTACCGGAGATCTAATATATCTAGAGTAAAACAGAATGTCAAAATTGACGAGCAGACGGCCAAATGGCATCAAATTAAAATGTCTTCATACAGTAGATGTTATTGTCATTATTATTATTATTATTATTATTATTATTATTATTATTATTATTATTATTATTATTATTATTATTATTATTATTATCATCTCTCGCTTGACAGAAGTAGACTTTTTGTGTTAGTTATTTGTTCTGAAATTGGTTGGCCAGTTGTCAGGTACAAATGGTAAGGCACCCTCTTCAAAAGTCTGTAGTTGTCATCATCATCATCATCATCATTTCCCTTTATCCAGCTGTAGCCGGGTAGGGGCAAATATGATTCCTCTCCACTTTCTTTAGTCTTTCCACCACTCCTCCTCCAACACTGTGTCCCAGCCCAGGTTTCTTTCTATAATGCTGCGTTGGATTGTGTCCTTCCATCTCAATCGAGGTCGTCCACGGCCTCTCCTTCCTTGGATTTGCATTTCCATCACCTTTTTTGGCATTCTTTCGTCGCTCATTCGCTTTATGTGCCCAAACCATCTTAGTCGGCTCTTCTCTATTCTATCATTCATTTTTTCCACTCCAATTTCTTCCCGGATTTTCTCATTCCTTATTTTGTCTCTTTTGCTCTTCCATAGTTGTAAGAGTGCTTTAATGAGCACATTTACCGACATATGACAGGCAACATTTTGGGACTCTACCATTAACAATACCTACATCAGAGCAATTGGCAGCTGTGCTCACTTCAAAAAGGTCTGGAATCAAGACTAATTCTATCTCCACTTTTCAACAATTAAAAGGGTTCTGATTTCATCCAGAAAATTCTTGTCTGCTCTTCAACTTTTCTGGAGGTACCACTCACAATCAAATTTGTATTGCCCTAAGGACTCTGTAAGTTCATCTAGAATTCAAGGGCACAAATAAGGGTTTTGGCTGGTACAGTAAGTTAAGGTGTACGTATCAGTCAGTACAGAAACTGTTCATTTTTATTTTTAACATATGTAAGAAAGGTTTCTCTTGGGACAGACACCATAATGTGAGACACAGAGTTTAATATGCTGTGCAGAACATTCAGAAAATAGCAAATAAATTGAGGACTGCATCAAAAGAATCAGAGTAATGTACAGTATAAGGTAAACACAGATCGTCTGAAGAATGTGTAACATCCTGGACAAATCATCTGTCAAATTTGTGTACTATCCGTAATTCAGATTAAGAACAATAAATGGTGACATAGATTTATATAAAGAGACTTTCTATTATACCTGAGTTGGAAATAAAAAGACGAGTCAAGACAATTATAATACACTTCAACGTCATTGGAAAAGAAAAAAATTACAAATACACTGACTGACAGAGCAAATGCAACACCAAGAAGGAGTGGTCAGAACTTTATGCCAATTGCAGGGTAGACTGACGTCACTGAGGTATGCTCATGATGTGAAATGCGCCGCTGTGCTGCGCACGTAGCGAACGATAAATGGGACACAGCGTTGGCGAATGGCCCACTTCGTACCGTGATTTCTCAGCCGACAGTCATTGTAGAACGTGTTGTTGTGTGCCACAGGACACGTGTATAGCTAAGAATGCCAGGCCGCCGTCAACGGAGGCATTTCCAGCAGACAGACGACTTTACGAGGGGTATGGTGATCGGGCTGAGAATAGCAGGTTGGTCGCTTCGTCAAATCGCAGCCGATACCCATAGGGATGTGTCCACGGTGCAGCGCCTGTGGCGAAGATGGTTGGCGCAGGGACATGTGGCACGTGCGAGGGGTCCAGGCGTAGCCCGAGTGACGTCAGCACGCGAGGATCGGCGCATCCGCCGCCAAGCAGTGGCAGCCCCGCACGCCACGTCAACCGCCATTCTTCAGCATGTGCAAGACACCCTGGCTGTTCCAATATCGACCAGAACAATTTCCCGTCGATTGATTGAAGGAGGCCTGCACTCCCGGCGTCCGCTCAGAAGACTACCATTGACTCCACAGCATAGACGTGCATGCCTGGCATGGTGCCAGGCTAGAGCGACTTGGATGAGGGAATGGCGGAACGTCGTGTTCTCCGATGAGTCACGCTTCTGTTCTGTCAGTGATAGTCACCGCAGACGAGTGTGGCGTCGGCGTGGAGAAAGGTCAAATCCGGCAGTAACTGTGGAGCGCCCTACCGCTAGACAACGCGGCATCATGGTTTGGGGCGCTATTGCGTATGATTCCACGTCACCTCTAGTGCGTATTCAAGGCACGTTAAATGCCCACCGCTACGTGCAGCATGTGCTGCGGCCGGTGGCACTCCCGTACCTTCAGGGGCTGCCCAATGCTCTGTTTCAGCAGGATAATGCCCGCCCACACACTGCTCGCATCTCCCAACAGGCTCTACGAGGTGTACAGATGCTTCCGTGGCCAGCGTACTCTCCGGATCTCTCACCAATCAAACACGTGTGGGATCTCATTGGACGCCGTTTGCAAACTCTGCCCCAGCCTCGTACGGACGACCAACTGTGGCAAATGGTTGACAGAGAATGGAGAACCATCCCTCAGGACACCATCCGCACTCTTATTGACCCTGTACCTCGACGTGTTTCTGCGTGCATCGCCGCTCGCGGTGGTCCTACATCCTACTGAGTCGATGCCGTGCGCATTGTGTAACCTGCATATCGGTTTGAAATAAACATCAATTATTCGTCCGTGCCGTCTCTGTTTTTTCCCCAACTTTCATCCCTTTCGAACCACTCCTTCTTGGTGTTGCATTTGCTCTGTCAGTCAGTGTACTTCCCTCAGTCGATGGCTGCCGCAACAGAAAAAGCATAACGAGTCAATAAAATTTATAATTTCGGCTTACAATGATCATTTTGTTGATTACATTATTCTTATAATATCCTTATCGAAGTACAACAATTATAATATATGGTAATGACTTGTAAGCAATGAAACTGAAACTCATACAGCTAAAAGAGATATATTTAGCAGTTCTGGAATGTCTTCCCTCAAGTACCTACCATTAATACATATAATATACAAAGTTTATTCCACCTACTCAATACAATAGTGAGTAGGTGGAATAAACTTTGTATATTATATGTAATCTTAATTCAATACGGAACCAATAATGAAGTTTATAACCTTGAACCTATCATTAACCATATCACTTTAATGTTCAATTCAAATTTGTCTTTAAGGTATGGTCCTGGTCTGTGGAGATTTTGAAATAAACTGTAGACATCCCACACCATCTGATTCCTTGTTATCAGTGACACAGTAACTTTTGTTTCGGAGGGAATTTGCTATTAAGGACAGAATCTTGTTACGCCTGGCATTCCGCAGCATCTCTCTGCAAGGGCAAGATCCCAAAACATAAAGGATTTTTCTCCCTCTCTTTCGCAATGCCGACAGAGGTTACCGTTCTGGGAGCTGCTAGGAATAGATCCAACAGCGCACACGTTAGCAGTCATTTTTATTCCCTCATGCCATAATCCAGTATTTGTTGTTCAAATAGGGCCACACCTTTTCCTTTGTGCGATAATTAATACCGTCTCTCGAATTCATGGCTCTAATCTGATTTTGGAAGCCAAAAATAAGCGAGTATGTTCGCCAAAAAGGTGTTCTTGTTCCTCTAATCCAAACTCTGTGAGACATTTGCTGTTTTCTTTAATGACATCTCTCGTTGCAGATATCTGTTCCTTTCCAGTGCAAGCAATTTACACGAGTTGATATGCCGTAATTTTGAATTCCAAGGTGCATAAAAAAAGACCACGGCCTTTAATATTCCTTCTAGAATAAACCATGGCATCAGGTATGTCAGCTGGAAGTTGTATTACGTTTCTTTTGCCACAGTCTTGATTACCTTGTCTATATCAGAAAGAAAACTTGTAGGAATCAGTTCTAGACGGGTTGTTTGGAAAGAGGTGGTGATACTGAGAAATACTTGGTCAGACTGTAGTAAGGGCGATGGAGTGTATATAGTATTGAGTTAAGCCTGGTAATTACAGAAGGTCCATTAAATGCCAAATCATTCGTTAAAGACACTCCAAGGAACAAATTTCTTCTCCATTTTTAAGGACTGGACAATACGGGCATCAGATACCAGGTGTATGCGTAAGTCTTTTCTGATTTCAGTAACAGATGGTGCCAGCGAACAGTACGCAGCGTATGAATTTCACACATACAACATACACAAGTTGAGTCTGCCAAACACTAGCGCTTGTGTTGTATCGTTCAGTGATCATGTAGACTTTTGTGCCTGAAAAAGAACATTTGCGGCACGCATAGCTTTTCTTATTTTCAAAAGAAAAAGGCTGTGGAAAGTCACCACTTGCTGGTAGAAACATATGGTGAACACGCTCCATCGATTAGAACATGTCCTTCAACTCCAACGCCAAATAGCTTCGGCAAGAAGACCATGCTTTGTGTCTGGTGGCACCAGAGCGGTACTGTGTATTATAAACTCTTGAAGCCCGGCGAAACCGTTAATGCACAACGCTATCGCCAACAAATGATTCATTTAAATCACGCATTGATCGAAAGGAGACCAGAATAGGCCAGAACGCATGGCAAAGTGAATGTGTTACACGACAATGCGCCGTCTCACACAGCAAAACCAGTGAAATCGCTTGGATGGGACATCCTTTCGCACCCATTGTACTGCCCTGACCTGACTATCAACTCTTTGCATCAATGGGGCACGTGCTCGCAGCAATTTCGAGGAACTTGGAAAGTGGTTCGCCGCAAAAGACAAGCAGTATTCATAACTTACCTGAAAGATGGCTGAAGTGTGTAGAAAAAAAAAATAATAATTTCCCTTGAAAATTACGTGTTTTCTTTACTACAAAAACCGGCAAAAACTTACGCATACACATGGTATGTATAAAGGATCTTCCCAAAGTTCACTATTGGGCCGATGACCTTCGATGTTAGGCCCCATCTCATCTCAAGTTCACCATTGTTGATGCTAATACAAACCGATAGCCTATTTCTTGAAAATGTTCAATTGCAGTTCTGGTTAAACAGTCCAACGATAAGGCCCATGGCAGTAAGGTGGATATTACAGATAAGACATAATGTTTTGATACCATTTCCTCAGTTAGCTCTTTTAATATATGATCTGTCACGGTGTTAAACAAAACTGGAGACAAAGATGATCCTTGGAGCAGACCTCTTGTTATGGGAATTGGTTTAGATCTTCCACTGGCAGTTTGAAAGTGTATTTGATTACCTTCCTACAAAAGCCATTACAATATTGCTAAATTTCAACAGTATTCCACGAGAATGAAGATTTTTCCAATGTTGTCAAAAGCGTTTGTGATCTCTAATAACACAATACAGGCACTCTTCCTTTTTGATTTTGCTTCAGAAAGAGTATATGTGTTAAAATGCGTGCCAGGCAATAATGAGAAACCCCACAGATGTTGTTTAAAGACAATATAATTAATCCTAATACTTGAGACAACAAACAGAATCAATCCAAGATGACTACAGAAACAGGAACATCCGCAAGATGTATGGAACTGTCAACACTATTAAAAAAGGATTTCAACCAAGATCAAGTATTATGAGAGAAAAGTCTGAATTTAACTGCCAATCAGGAGAAAACTATTAAATTACTGTAAGCAATACTTCGATTCCTTGCCGAATTGTGCTGATCCAGAAATCTGTATTGGTAAACCATCTAGTTCACCATCAGAAGAACAAATACTAGAGCCACCATATCAAGAGGTATTACAAAGTATTATACGTTTGAAAAACAATAAAGCTTCAGGTACCGATAACATTCCTGCTGAGTTTATTAAATATGGTGGAGAAAAGATTACATAAATACATATATAAGATCATTCTAAGGATATGGCACGACGAAGTTATTCCAAAAGAATGGCAGGAATCACTTACTGTCCCAATTCATAAAGGAGGGGATAAGGAAGAACTTCAAAATTATCATGACATATCTCTTGTAAATACGGCCTACAAAATTCTGTCTTATTCTTTTACAGCATTTAAAACAATTTGCTGAAAATGTTATTTGGGACTATCAAAATGGTTTTCGTAGTAACAGATGCACTACAGACAACATATTTGCAATTAAGACTATTAATGATAAGGTGTTGGAACACAAGGAGCCGGTTCATTATCTCTTTATAGATTTCTTCAAGGCATATGATTCAATGCATAGAGAAGGGCTGTGGAACATCATGATGGAGTTTGCCTTTCCCATAAAATTAATTAACATGTGCAAACTGTGTATGGATGGTAATGTTAGCTGTATTTTGCTCATGGGCAGAAAATCAAGATATCTCCTCTTCTATTCAATATTGCACTGGAGAAGATTGTCAGGAAATTAGCTCTTGTACCTGCTGGATATTATTCTTATTGGCCACAATGAATTAGAAACTAGGCAGTTATTTGTGGAACTAGATGAAATGGCAGCAAAAATTGGCTTCCGGGTAAATGATAAAAAGACACATTACATGGTTGTACAGAGACCGAATTATGAGGAGGTTTGAAGATTGGGAAATATATATTTAAAGGAGTAGAGGAGTTTAAATTCCTTGGTGTATTAATCAATGATCAAAACTGAAGGCAACAGGAACACCAAGTTAGAATAAAGAATGCAAATAAGGCATTTTACTCTATGAGCTCTACATTAGGCTCCAAGTTTTTTAACAAGGAATCATCTACAATACAATCATTCGATCAGTACTTCTGTATGGTTCCAAGACAGAGCAGCAGCAGTTGCAAGTCTTTGAGAATCAAGTTTATAGAAAAATATTTGGCCCATGGTTCGATCCTATCTCTCAAAACTGGCAGAGAAGAATTAATATGAGATTTACACCCTTCCTCAAAAACACACTATAATGGGTGTGGATAGAATCAAACAGACTGCGCAGGGCTGGACATGTACTGAGGATGCAGGATAACAGAGCACCAGCAGATCTATACAAGGGATCTCTTAATGGTAAAAGACCTTCAGGAAGACTCGAAGCACCTGGAAGGAAGAGATCGACAAGGTATGCTGGATTCTCCAAATTGATAACTGGGAAGAGCAGGCTCAAGATCAAAAAGGATGGAAGAGGATTGTAAGATTGGCACAGGAACTTCGCGTCCTCAGAAGGCTACAGAGTGCATGAGCGACTATCAAATATGTCCGTTATTGGACATTATAAATTTTCCAGCTAACTCATTCTTGGTTGCCTGCGTTTCGCCCTCGTGTGCTAAGTTGGGCTCATCAGTTGGTACTTAGCACACCTACCAAGACGCAAGGCTAGTGCATACTGTGGAGGCCACTACATAGGCTACTTGAAGCCACCAGCAGTGCCAATGCACTATGGGAGACTGTCTCACTTCCAAAAATTTACTGATTCAGGACAAATATTTCATGTTCCCTATGGGAATCAACATCTATATTATCAAATATGTGGCAAATAACAAAACAGGCTGAAATTGGGCGCCAATTTCCAACTTGTGCTGGATCACCTTGTTCGTATATAGGAATAGTTCAAGCTTTTTTGAAACAATCGGGAACTTTCCTAGCACTGAGCATCCTGGAAGCATGTTATAAGCTCTCTCATTGTTGATAGCATGCGCCAATACATGGCCCAGTCCAGGTGCTTTAACCATCTGCAGTCAAACGTGTCATTTCACCTCATCATTTACTTTAGAAGGAGAGCAATCTTGCTCAGAAATATAGGCCACACAGAAAATATTAGAAAAATGACTGCGTAATTCAGCGTCGACAGTACAGGAAATGTCATGAGATCTCAGCACAGAGCAAACTGCTTTACGACGTGGATTGTAATATTGACATTGAGTTAACTGGTACAAATACTTTTGTTTCTTTTTTTTCTACTCTTTCTGGATTACTTGATGTTTTATATAATCATGGGATGCATAAATATTATGTTTACACTTTTGTGCAACACAGTAGCAGACCTGCTAAATATCACCTGCAGTATGGTATTAAAGTCATTATCGTTAAGTTATTATTGAAATTTCACCTTAAACGCAAAAGTTCTTGATTAGCTTGAACTGGAGCACTAATCTGAAGTAGACTGATCTGCTGGTGACAGTTATACGTCCTGTATATTAGAGTGAAGAGCTAAGTATTACTTACAAATCAACTTTAGATGTTATGTCATGTAATTATTGAAATAATTTTCTCTATTTTCAGGAATAAGATTACAAACAGGTTATTTCAGTAATTTGTACTGACAAATCTTTTAATATGTATGGCTGTAACATTATTAATCAACTTTGTTGATTTAAAACCCAATTTTTTAAAATGTGTCTAAAATAGCATTTCCTTTACTAATGACGGTGCAAAGTGTGGTATAAGCAATTTCTAAATCTCCTGGTATTTCAGTTTTAATTTCATGTGGATTATTGTCCACTTCTGACATAAATTTTATTTTCTCATCAAGTGTGTAACTTTTCCTTTTTCTGTTCTCCATGACCGACTGATCTTCAAGAACCATGCTTGCTGTTTGACATGCCTCACTCGAATGCCTACATTTAACATCATACGATCACATTATCTATTGTATCCACATCCATTATTGCTGTGAAGGTACTCTTGGTCTTTGGGCAACCTGCAGCTGTTGCACGAAGATTGTATAATAAATAAAACAATTTCTACTGATGGAACTGAAATGTCTATCACTCAGCACGACAAATGTAAGTTTTCGGTATCACTTTCATGTGTCTCGTTTAAATAACTTGCTTACAGTTAAAATAGAAGTATATCGTATGTTCCGAACATGTCCAATAATCTTTCTACATTAGCTTTATGCTGCACGGTCTACCACCGCAGCGCACCCCTTCGATATCTATAGCTAAAGTTTTTCCACCAACAGTGCCAATTTTAATGGTTGCATTTCTAACTCACCCGTATTTCGGTAACGCCAGGAAATTCTAATGTCCATAGCATTATTTGAAGTATGTTACGTGCCCTTTGGATAAAAACTGCACGATCACTACCACACTGCCGACAAAGCCGACTCGTATCCCTCCTCTAGCCTGCCTGTGTTTTGATCAGAGCCACATTATTTTAATTTTGTTCCGTACAACTGCATTTGAAGTTAAAAATTTCATGATTGTTCCGTACTGAATAGAGAAATATACAATATTAAATAGAAAGAAGGATCCGAAGATAAGACTAATGTTCTATGGTCACGTAGTCAGGATGGAATGCCAGAGACTCACTTAAAGGATCTTCAACACTGTATCTAGAGGGAAAGCAACATATGCCAAATGGACAAATTTAGTTCGGAAAGACCTGCAGTACCTAAACATTGATCACATTGACATTTACAACCGAGGTAAGTTCAGCAAGTTAATCAAGACATCTGACTCTCTCCAGTCACTAACAGCTAAATCACTGCGTCCAGGAATTAGAGTGAAATGGACTCAAGAAAGAAAAGACATCCATAGTGCTAGAATGAAGGAATACTGGCCTAAAGGAAGAAAAAAGCTCACCAGATTTAAGAACCACGTGGTCCATCGTAGGCCTAAAAGAAGAAGAAGAAGAAGAAGAAGAAAGGATCCACCTTTTCAATACTCTGTTATTAAGCTGAACCAAATAGAAGTTACAGCCTGTTCATTTGGGACCGGTTTCAACACATTTGAAGTGTCATCATCAGGAAATCAGAAAGGCAGAGCAAAAATTAAAACATATAACACAATGATTCTTTGTAATTGTTAACACAGTGATCACAGAGTAAAAAGAACAACACTATTTCGTGCCGAAACAATAGGGAACATGCATAATTTTCAAAATTTTTTTTTTGAAAAGTAGACCAATGAAATAGTACGTAAACGTATTACAATGTGGTAAGTTGCCTTGGTTTCTACCATTAAAAAAATATTTAAAAGTGCCTTTCCGCAAGCGAGTGAAACGGCCTCTGACGTAAGCGGCGCGCTGTGACGTCACAATCCAGTACCGCATGCAACTCTACCAGCCATTGTGCATCAGCCGTTACTCAAAGCCGATTGTTTATTATTCGTGATCGCGAATAACTTCAAAATGACAGAAGGTTTCAAAACAGTACAGTCAGACAATCTACCATGTGTAGATGTCATCATTCTTGAAAAATAGTGACTTTTGTGGCCGCAGAAATTTGCGGATAAAAAGCAAGTTTGTAAGTGGCATCTTTTATATACGTGCAATGTATTGTAACTTATAGTATTAGGATAACAACGAACCTGGATAGAAATCACATCACTTTCAACATTTCCTTCTAGACTGATTCCCCTATTAAAGAATAACATTACATGTTCGGGCTTTCAGCATTAGTAAAGTAAGAAATCAGATTTCAGCACTAACATAAACATATAGGTAGCATTATAGTACTAGTCCGCCTCTGTGGTGTAGTGGTTAATGTGATTAGCTGCCACCCCCGGAGGCCCGGTTTCGATTCCTGGCTCTGCCATGAAAGTTGAAAACAAATAGTACGAGGGTTGGAACAGGGTCTACTCAGCCTCGGGAGGTCAACTGAGTAGACGGGTTTCGAATCCCACCTCAGCCATCCTCGAAGTGGTTTTTCGTATTTTCCCACTTCTCCTCCAGGCACCTAAGGCCACGGCCGTTTCCTTCCCTCTTCCTTATCTATCCCTTCCGATCTTCCCATCCTCCAACAAGGTCCCTGTTGAGCGTAGCAGGTGAGGCTGCCTGGGCGACGTAATGGCTCTCCTCACCAGTTGTATCACCATACCCAAAGTCTCACGCTCCAAGACATTGCCCTTGAAGCGGTAGAGGTGAAATCCCTCGCTGAGTCTGAGGGAAAAATCAACCCTGAAGGATGAACTGATTAAGAAAGAAAGAAGGAAAGAAAGAAAGATCATAGTACTATAGGTCTATAATCTATCATTCCCAAAAAAATATACATTTATGGTTGGGGCAACTGGCCTACCCACTTCCGGGGCCCATGAAAGAGAAACATTAAATATCTTGGTGGAGGGAAAGAGTTAAACATGATAAAGATAAAGATAAATATGACTTCATCTAGTTTTCACAAGTCGGGCTGAGTGGTTCAGACGGTTGACTCCAACTTGGCAGGTTCGATCCTGGTTCAGTCCGGTGGTAGTTGAAGATGCTAAAATACGTCACCCCTGTGTCGGTAGATTTACTGGCACGTAAAAGAACTCCTGCAGGAATAAATTCCTGCACATCGGCGTCTCCGAAAACCATAGAAGGAAGTAGTTAGTGGGGCGTAAAGCCAATAACATTAATTACATTTGGCTTTTAACAAGCTGAGCATATCACGCAAGAAAAGTGTCTTGGTGACATTTTAGTCGTTCAATACAGGAATGTATTTGGGTGCTGTGACTTTTACCTAGTTTTCTTTTTTGCTATTTGTTTTACGTCGCACCGTCACAGATAGGTCTTATGGCGACGATGGGACAGGAAAGGCCTAGGAATGAAAAGGAAGCGGCCGTGGCCTTAATAAGGCATAGCCCCAGCGTTTGCCTGGTGTGAAAGTGGGAAACCACGAAAAACTATCTTCAGGGCTGCCAACAGTGGGGTTCGAACCCACTATCTCCCGGATGCGAGCTCACAGCTGCGCGCTCCTAACCGCACGGCCAACTCGCCCGGTATTTTCACCTTTTGGTTTATTGACTTGGCTTGTATAACCTAAAACTTAGACTAAGTTGGATAATATTTTAAACACCAACGTCACTATTTTCACCTGTGTGCAGTTATGTTATTTATTTCATTAATATTATGATAATTATTATAATGTGCATTGTTAACTTATAAGACCCCAACAGACAAGCATTGGTTTTGTGTAGAGATATATATTTGTTAAATTCACGTTGTTTTCTTTCATGATGTACATGCCTATTTTTTTTATATTTATATTTTTATTATATATATTATATATATTATATATAGTATTTATATTTGTATTTATATTTTGTTATATTTAGCCATGAGTAAGAAGCCTAAATTTCTTTACAAATGTAAGCTCATCAATAAAGACATAAATAACTGTCGCATGCCAAGATAAATTGGTATAATTAGAGCTGTCAATATGGTTCATAACCCCTTTGATTTATTACCTTGACATGGATCACCCAAAATAAAGGTTAGGTTTGGAGAATACTTTAATAATCAGCATTAATTAATGCACTCTTTATTACTTTCATATTCCAATGTGTAACTGAAGGATTTAATTAAAGTATCATACATTAAAATTTAAAGTTTTATCACTAGAACAGCTGACATGGAAAAGTGATTGAAAATTCAAACAAATTCAACTTAAGTTAAAATGATCTTCAAAAAAATAAACTGTAGACATTTCCGATATATCACCAGCATTTCTCCGCTCGCCAAAATCCATTTCTCCCTAGTTTCAGCATCTTTGGAACATTTATAAACAATATGTTTGGGATGATATGCAATAGCACATCGGAACTATACACCATTTATAAGTTTTCTGCCTCACTGTCTGCACAGGATTCATTTTAAGTCTAAAATATACCACTCAGTTTATTACCCAATGTATAGACCGTGAATTTAACTATACCAGACACTAACATAAAGTAGAAATATGCGAAGTGTATCCTGCTTCTCACAGCACACTATGTGTTATTTCGTCTGCTAATTCAGTCAACCTGTACGATGACGTCAGACCAATGAGATCACGTACTTGCGTCACGTGACATTTTCGTACTTTAATTTAGATTTTTATCATGTTTGGAGTTATTATTTGTACATTCTGATCACACTTTTTGAATTCTGCATGAAATTTTGAATCAGATTAGCATAATTTTAATTAAAACCCTGGATCATGCATGTTCCCTATTCCAGTTGGAGTTCATAAGCAGGTCTTGTATTATCCTGTTGTGGTGCATTCACATATGAAGATATTTGAAGACTTTTTTTTTTTCCCTTTCCCTCCACCCCCCTCTAATAAGCGCTCATTATTCCCCACCATTATTCCCCACCCTTTTCTCTATTTATCATCTCCTATACATTTATCAATCACCACGGCAAGCTGTTCGAGTTGAGCCTCACACTGTAATTTTTAAAAATTTTCTTCCTATTTTTGAAATATTTTTATATGTTTTTTTTTTTTTTTAATGGTTCAAATTTCTTTTTGAGATTTATATATATTTGCTTTGAAAGGTTGAAATTAAGTCTTACACTGTATTCCTTAGACTTCAATTAAATCGCTTTCCACTCTTCGGCCAAAAAAAAAAAAAATGCTTATAAGACCTTACGTAGCAACAACTATAGTTAACTGCATATCACAGGTTCAATTTCATAACGAGTTATCCTTCAAGTTTTCATCTTAGAACAAGTCCTTTAACTCATTATTGACCTTTAATACAAGGTCTTCATATATGAATGCAGCACAACAAGATAATACAACACCTGCTTGTGAACTCCAACTGGAATTGTTTCGGCATGAAATGGTGGTGTTCTTTTTACTCTTTTGACTGTGATCATTGTGTTATGTGTTTTTAGAACTTTATGATTTAATTTTTGCTCTGCCTTGCTAACTGGCTGATGATGACACTTCAAATGTGTTGAAACCGGTCCCAAATGAACAGGTTGTAACTTTTATTTGGTTCAACTTAATAACTGAGTATTGAAAAGGTGGATCCTTCCTTCTATTTAATATTGTATACAACTGCATTTAAAAAAAATGAAAATGTACAACACCAAAACTGTATATATAAAATAGCATGTCCTGACTGACTGACTGACTGACTGACTGACAGATTGATTCATCATCGCGAGCCAAAACTACTGGACATAACGAAATGAACTTTTGGGGATACATTTATATTACAGTGTAGGTGCTCACTAAGGGAGGATTTTTGGACATTCCTTTGCTAAGGAGGTGAAAGGGGGGGGGTGAATTGTTTAAATGAGCATATCTATATTTCAAAAACTTAAAAGTTTACAGACGTAAAAACTGATATTTAGAATCTCCTTTAAAAATAAAGAAACATGTATTTTTCTTGTTTTTGGAAAATTCCCTTACGGGGGGTGAAAAAAGGTGTAAAAGGGGTTGAATACCCTTTATGAGGATACTTATATCTCTAAAACTGAAGATGTTACAGTCATGAAAATTGGTTTTTGGAATCTCCTTTAAAAATAATAAAACACATATTATTTTGCTTTTGGAAAATCCAGTTAATTGGGGGGAACAGGAGTGAAAAAAAGGGGGTGAATTTTAATAAAGTCTATATCTACAGTATATCTCAGAAACATAAATGGTTACAGACGTGAAAACTGATATTTTAATTTCTTTGAAAATAAAGAAACACGTTTTCTTTCGAAGAAACCACTTAAGAGGGGGGGGGGGGGGGTTAAAAAGTACTGAAAAGGGTGTTGAATTCTTTTTATTAGGATAGTGATCTCAAAAACAGAAGATTACAGATGTGAAAATTTGTATTTGTAATCTCCTTCAAAAATAAAGAAACACACATTTTTGGGGGAATCAACTTAATGGGGAGGGGGGTTGAAAAAGGAATTGAATAATTTTTATGAGGATACTTATATCTCAAAAAATCAAGATGTTACAGACATGAAAATTTGTATTTGGATTCTTCTTTCAAAGTAAAGAAACACGTATTCTTTTGTTTTTGGAAAACCCACTTAATGGAGGTGAATGAATTGAAAAATTAATGAAATTCTTCGCATAAGGATACTTATATCTAAAAAACTAAAGATGTTATAGACGAAAAAATTGGTATTTGGATCTTCTCTAAAAATAAAGAAACATGTATTTTTTTTTTTTCAGAAAATCAACTTAGGGGCGTGGTGTGAAAATACGTAACGAAGGAGTTGAATTCTGTTTATGAAGGTACTTGTATTTCAGAAACTGAAGATGTTACAGACGTGAAAGTTGGTATTTTGAATCTCCTTTAAAAATAAAGAAACACGTATTTATGTATTTTTTGCTTTCGGAAAATCCTCTTCGGTGGGGGGTGGGGGTAGGGGAAGGACTGATAAAGGGGTTGAATTCTTTTTACGGGGATACTTATATCTCAAAACTGAAGATCTTACAGACGTGGAAATAGATATTTGGAATCTCTTTTAAAAACAAAAAAACTTTTTTTTTTTTACTTGAGAGAAGACTGTTCCTCACATGTACAGTTCTATGCTGCATGATTCATCTTAAACCCAAAAGGCAATACCACAAACGTGGTTTACAAATAGTTTCTGGGGTAAATGAAACTAAATTTTTCGGTGAGATTTTATACTTTAGGAATTTTCAGATAATGTCTTAGTACAGTAGCGAGGAACGATTACCTTTGACAAATTACGAAATCCACACGAGCGAAGCCGCAGGTAACTGCTAATCTATATACAGTATACAAAATAACTTGTCCTGACTGATTCATCATTGCCGAGCCAAAACTACTGGACATAATGAAATGACATTTTGAGGATAAATTTATAGTACAATGTATGTGCTCGCTAAGGGAGGATTTTGGGATATTCTGTCACTAAGGGGATGAAAAGGGGGGTGAAATTTTAAAATGAGTATCTATATCTCAAAACTTTCAAAGTTTACAGGTGTAAAAATTGGTATTTAGAAAGATAAGGAAACATTTTTGTTTTCGGAAAATCCCAATAGGACGGGTGAAAAAGGGGTTAAATGCCTTAAATGAGGATACTTATATCTAAGAAACTGAAGATATTACAGACCTGAAAATTGGTATTTGGGATCTCCTTTAAAAATAAAGAAACATGTATTGTTCTTGTTGTTGGAAAATCCAATAATGGGGGCTGAAAATGGGGGCTTAATTTTTAAAATGAGTGTATCTATATCTCAAAACTTTTATTAAAGTTTACAGATGTATAAATTGGTATTTAGTATCACCTTTAAAACTAAAGAAAAATGTATTTTTTTTGTTTTTGGAAAATCCAATTAATTTGGGGGGGGGGTGAAAACGGGGTGAATTTTTAAAATGAGTGCTAAAGTGTACAGATGTAAAAATTGGTATTTAGAATCCCCTTTAAAAATAAAGAAACACATATTTTTGTTTTTGGAAAATCCCAATAGGAGGGGTGAAAAAGGGGTTGAATGCCCTAAATGAGGATACTTATATCTCAGAAACAGAAGACATTACAGGCCTGAAAATTGGTATGTGGGATCTCCTTTGAAAATAAAGAAACATGTATTTTTTGTTTTTGGAAAATCCAATTAATGAGGGTTAAACAGGAATGACAAATTGGGGTGAATTTTTAGAAAGACTATATCTACAGTATATCTCAGAAACGTAAAATGTTACAGACGTAAAAATTGGTATTTGGAATCTCCTGTAAAAGTAAAGAAACGTAGGTGATTTGTTTTTGGAAACTCCACTTAAGGGGAACTAAAAAGGGGGTGAAATTTTAAAATGAGCATTTCTGCAGTATATTGCAAAACCTTAACATGTTATCGAAGTGAAAAATAATATTTTTTATCTCTATTAAAAAAGAAACATGTATTTTTTGTTTTCTGAAAAACCACTTGGGTGGAGGGGTAAAAGTGACTGAAAATAGGGTTGAATTATTTTAATTAGGATACTGATACCTCAAAAGCTGAAGTGAAGATGTTACAGACGTGAAATTTGGTATTTGGGATCTCCTTTGAAAATAAAGAAACACGTATGTTTTGTTTTCGGAAATCCACCTAAAGGGGGGGGGGGGGAAATTGAAAAATTATTTGAATTATTTGTATGAGGATATTATTATCTCAAAAATGAAAGATATTGCAGACATGAAAATTGGTATTTGGAATCTGCTTTAAAATTAAAGAAACACGTATTCTTGGAAAATCCAATGAAGGGGGGGGGGGGGGGGCAGGTGAAAGAATTGAAAAATGAATTGAATGAGGATACTTATATATAATAAAAACTAAAGTTGTTACAGATGTGAAAATTGGTATTTGGATCTCTTTTAAAAACAAAGGAAAAAGCGTTATTGTGGGGAAATCATCTTGGGGGGCAGTGGTGAAAAGGAGTTGAATTCCTTTTATGAGGACACATATTTCAAAAACCGAAGATGTTAGAGTCGTGATAATTGGTATTTAGAAGATCTTTTAATATTAAAGAAACAAGTATTTTTAATGGGAAATTCACTTAAGGGAGGGGGTGGGGGAGTGTGAAAGGAAGTGAAAAGTGAATTATTTTTATGGGGATACTTATATCTCAGAAAGACGTGAACATTGGAATTTAGAATCTCCTTTAAATATAAACAAACACGCCTTTTTTGGGGGGGACAGGGAGGGGGGGAATCAACTTAACAGTGGTGGGGTGAAAAAGGAGCTGAGACCAATTGATTTTACTGTTGATAATGTACTTATTCTGATCATAAACTGATCATTTTTTATCTTTCCTGGGTTCGTTTTCAAGAACCATCTTTTCCTTTGGAGAACATAAAGTTAGATTACAGTAGATTCTCCTGGCATATAAATAAAAATTTAAACACATTTGAAATAAGCGATATGAATGATATTGACTGTGCCATTGTTCACCTCTATAATAAGGTCAATACTGCACGGAAGTATATCATTCGTATCGCCAGAAATTTTGCCGCTAAGTAGCGGTCTTGCATCTTGCTGTGGGGTCCAGACCATCAATAATAATAATAATAATAATAATAATAATAATAATAATAATAATAATAATAATAATAATAATAATAATGTTCTGGACCGTCGTCAAAATGTGCAGACCGCGCTTCCGGCTGCGGGTTCAGTACCGCCAAGGCACCCAAGACGACACCATCCCGGATCTCCTCAAGGATTTGATGCATATTTAAAATGCTTATAGGGAAAGCACGCAAAGATTTAGGGACCTAACTGACCGGGTGGAATACCTGAACCTAGCCCGGGAAGTACGAAATCGATTGCTGGAAAGAAAGATTGAAAAATGGGAGGAACTTGCCGTACTCTCACAGAAAATAAGTCAGATCACGAATTTTAGCGGATTCTCTCAGAAAATGAGTTAGATTGAATTTCGGCGGACTACATATAAAACATTAAGCATTCAATTATAAATTTCATTATAATACGGTAGTGAAGCGCGGGTATCTGGCTAGTTACATATAAATGAGTTGCATACAAATGAGGTTTAATTAACATGTTTTTAAGTTATATTCTGCTGGGACCTACATAAATTTTCGTATAAAACAGAATTACGCAGAACTGAGTACAACCACCAAATGTCCAAAAATATTAAGTTTTTCTTGTCTTCTGTAAAATTTAGTTCTCATGGCTCATGCCTTTGAATTTGCTAACATCCTTGTAAAATATAGAACAGTGGCAAAGAAAATTATTTTTCAAAAAACCTTTTGTTAGTAGACAAGCAGAATATCATTTACCCCAGAAACTATTTGTAAACCACGTTTATGGTATTGCCTTAATGTGAAATGTATACAGGTACAGTTCTATGCTGCAGGGTTCATCTTAAACCCAAAAGGCAATACCATAAACGTGGTTTACAAATAGTTTCTGGGGTAAATGATATTCTGCTCGTCTACTAACAAAAGGTTTTTCGAAAAATAATTTTCTTTGCCACTGTTCTATATTTTACAAGGATGTTCTCTTCATTTGCTCCTTCCAAGGCGAATGTTGTTTGTTTTCAATTTTATAAAAGTGTCTCCTGAATTCAATTAAATCAGGATCCCTGAAGGCAATTGCTGTCATGCTATTATTAAAAGAGCTTCCCCAAAATCTAGTTGTTGACGAAATCGACTGTGTCCTTGGAGGAGCGACGGCTGATGCAGCCTTCCGTCTTGTGAAGTAATGATGTGTCACATTCAACCATCCACACTGATTTTAATTTATTTCAAGTTTTAAATTCATATAGATTTTAAGTAAAACAAGGTACTTATTAAGATGTTCTTGAGAAGATAAATACTTTGTAATTTAACCAAAGCGTTGTAATACAGCTGAAGATGCTCCAAATGGAATGAAACATGTACTGTATATGATTAATTGGTTTGCTTAATGCAAATAGAAGTTTGAAAAAGGTGGAAATTTACAGTTCTTGATCCATTGTAAATAGGATTTAATACAGGGAATGAAGCTGATTTCTTCCAAAGTAATTCGCACCCGAGGAACAGCGAGGCTTCGGCGATTTTCCAATCATTAAAAGTTTTAGTTTTTCGGTTCCCGTCATATTAGCTCCCAGCATATTTACTTGTTAACTGCTCCTCACACACCACAAATGCCGTACTGCAATATGATGTTGCTTCAAGGGAGGAAAAGTTTGCTTCGATTTCGGGTAATAGAGAAATAAATATACGTGAAGAATAGGACAAACAGCCGGGAATTTGAGTTACTTCGAGATACTGAAAATTCGAGTAATGGAGGTTCAACTGTACATTTCTTATACATTTTTACCGTACCGGCTATGATAACAGAGATATTCATGAATTTGGATTTTTGTTGCTAAGTCCATATCAGCACCGAGTCACAAGAAAATGGGTACACAGAATTTAATGAAAATCGGTATGTGAAGTCGGGCAGTAAGGAACTACAGTCTATGCAATAAATAATTTTATAAAACACTCTAATATCACAGAGTCGAAACAAAACTAAATGTGAAGGCCTACAATATAGAAAGCTCATAAAATTGATCAACAATAACACTGAACACTGTTTGTTGTGATGTGCTTTGTGACTTCTGTTGCCACTCATCTCCAATAGATGGGATTACTGCTGCGTACCGAGTATAACAGCCTGCCTGAATATTGGCTGGAAGTAGATGAGGAGTTAAATCTCTCTCTTCTTTAGCATGCCATTCCTCAGGTTCATAAATTTTCTGATACTACTGGTACTAACACACTGGTTCATCACAGCATTCCAGCTATTCAATCCCTACTCTGAAGCACTGATTGGAATGAGCAGTGTGCACATTTAACGGAATAATGGCAGAGGAGTGTTCACGGCTGTCTACGGCCTCGTCGTTCCAGCACTGGAACTTTAGATCGGCACCGTAGTACTGTTTGTTAAAAGTCAGGAAATTTGAGGTTTTTCATCTGATAGAGTATTTTACATGACAGCATTGCTTTTAATCGCTACATTCCTACTGACATCATTGTAATGACCTATGTTGACTTCAGTTGGGAAAATCACAAAGACGGTCTTTCTAAGAATTCCGTAGTGAAGCACAGGTACATCAGCTAGTGATTAATGAAAATGAAAATCTACCACCTGTTTTCCAGTCACTGACCGAGTCAGGGATGTAATGAATGAATCATACATAGGCTATTAGTACGATGGGGTCACCACTCCCAAAGTGATTTATTAATGACTGATAGATGCTATGAAATGAGAATGGAGAGTGTTGCTGGAGTGGAAGATGACAGGGAAAACCAGAGTACCTGGAGAAAAAACTGTCCCACCTCCACTATGTCCAGCACAAATCTCACATGGAGTAATCGGTATCCAGCGGTGAGAGGCCGACGTGCTGCCGTCTGAGCCACGGAGGCTCCCCTAGTGATTAATATGAGAAGGAATCTGACAATTGACATACACAGCCTGGTTACAGCATCTTCATGAGTAGCTATTAATATTTTAAAACCAACTAATACCATTTTTAAGTACAGGAAAAGAATAAAGAAGTGTTTGCAGTTTGTCCTCGCCATACTGCTCCCTCCTGACATTTACTAGAGTCATGCTAAAATGTGAGACGAATGTGGCCAGACATGAAACAGGAAACTTGTCTTCATTACAGGTCAAACAGCAACACAGTCTCTGTTCTCATTCTGCTATACGTGTAAGAAGGTTGGAGGGTTCCTGGCAACTTTGAAGGAACGATCTCTCCTCGCCAGTACTTCACATTTTATTTTCTTATGGTCAATGGAAGTGCCAAAGTTTAATCCTTAATGTAACACACTCGTGCTTCAAACACTGTATCTACTCTTGTCTTCTATTGAAGATCATTTTATTCCCAATTTGTGAACACTGAAAATGCAAATGGTTGAAAATTTGTTGTGCCAACTTCAATATACTTGACACAGTATTTGTCAGAAGAAGCCACCTGCTAGGGTAAGTGGCAACTCTTTATTTACTTCTACAACAATAGTGATTTGTTTGTGAAACGACTAAAGTCCTTCAATGTAGTTAACAGCGTAGCAACGCCTGTTCTGTTGATGTCTCTGATGGAGTGATCTACTAATATGTGATGGAAGTAGGAACAATTAATTCTGCTTTGTTTTGCATCCACAGTAGTGTTGCCCTCATAAATTTACAAGGACCACAAATGTATATGATAACTTTTTGTACTGATAGGCTGGTTGAAGTTAACTTTTATATAGGCTTAATTAGTCAATACGGTTGAATATCGGTATGACCTTTTTCTTTTACAACTTTTTGGGTTGGTTGTAATCTTATGAAATTCATGTTCAAAAGTTGACCATGAAAATAAAATACCGGCTTTAGTGCTCATAACTGCAATACACTCTTGTTATAATACCTATTAAACTGGACAAACTATAACAGTATCATATTGTGGTCAACAGAGAGGAGTAGGGATGTTAAGCATCCCGCATACGATGGAACTTTCTGTGTATAAAAATTTGTTATGCTATTATGACTGGATAATGAACACAGTGCGATATTTGTTTATTAATAAACAAAAACTGAACAGGAAAAAAATTATATTTTCATTCAGTTATTTCTTAACGATAACTAATTCCGACGCAAGTACTCTTCCTTTATTTCATTTTTGAATTATAATGGCGTGTGGTGCAGGTCTGCCCTACCTATGATGAAGAGTACACACTCGCCCAGCCCCCGAGCCAATGAAGGTTACTTGAACCTGGGACCCCCTGGACCAAAGGCGAGTACGTTTATCCACGGAGCCCATTCTTGAACACAATCTCATTTAAAGAATCCATATGACTTATGTAAAACCAAACAGAAATGATGCTCCTTGTGTCTTGTCAAATAACTGAGGTTAACCTCACAATTATATCGGTATTTTTATGAATATGTTTGCATATTTCACGGTATTCAAACTTCTTACATTACAATCAAATAAACCCAACAAGTGGCATGGTAACAGGTTATTGAGCTGCTGGTTGAACATTGCAGTTCCAATGCCAGAACTGCGTATCTATGTGTTGCAGAGCTACAAAAAGCCTTAAAACATGGACGTGCACCAACTGTTGATCTGTTGCGCAGTAAACGTCCCATGTCCGCCCACCCATAGGCATCAGAGGCCATTAATGAACAGCGCTCGAAAAAAAGACTTGAAAGAGTTCCGAATTTTAAGTCATCTTTTTCCAATATGCTACATTAGAGGAGCAGAAGTATAATATGAGACATGCAGCATCCACCTGGAGTAATTTCATCGCAAAGAGAATGAAAGATAAATCAAATTATTGGAGGCATGAGCGTACGAACACGAAACTGAAGCTGGTGTCATTCTGCTTCACCATGGAATTCAAGATTTGATGAATCCTTCATCCACAAAGATGTATGGCAGCTTAAGTGTTCGGTCACTGTCCGGTATCATCTGCAGTGTACAACTGGGAAGCATCGTCAAGCAGTGCTGAACAGCTCCTGTCAAGGAAGTCTTTAGTCCATGCAACATGGATCTTATTCCAAATGTAAAGAAAATGTTGCAAGAAATACCTGCACAACTATTTTCAAGGGTGATAACTTGCAAGTTGGGAGGTGATGACATCACAGGGAATGCTGCATATGATATAAATTTGTTTTGCCTCAAGACAAATGAAAATAGCTTACTTTTATTTTACATTTTTTTTAAATTCTATTGTCTATTGGTCATTTTTGAGCAAATTTTCCTTCTTTTGTAGCATTTTTTCCACTTTAGCTGTCAGAATGGACAATTCCAACATTGCTGAAAAAACAAATCTGTAATTCCTAAGCTATGAGGTGACGTGGTGTTGCCTTTCACGGTATCATCCTGACTTTGGCCCCATTACACAAGGTAGTGCAGGACTTCCTATTGCTTCAATCCAACCGCACTATCATTGCGTAGTGAATCGCAGTTGAAGTGTAAAAACGCCAAAGTCAAACAAAGTAAAGGAAGTTTTCTGCAACAATTTGGTGAACAGTATATTTTGTAAGTCGTGTGATATTGATAAGTGCAAAATCATTTTAGTGCGCAGCAACATATCGGACGTAAAGGCACAAGAGAGGAAGACATCGCAATTAGTTCTTAGTCGAAGTACTGGAGAGTCTTCCAAAAAGCCATCATTTTATGCAAAGCTTTAGATAGTGCTAATATCCTGCTTGCATAAATCAACAACCCTGCACTACATAACTTTTGCAGCAGAATGTGGGGCAGAATATTCTAGATGAACCTACCCTTCAAAAGGATTAGTTGGAAGAAAATACGATAGAAAAAATTCACAGCTGTTTGGGGAATAAAATTATCTTCATTTCTATAGATGAGACGAGTGATCAAAAGTTCTACTGCAAATGTTGTTATAGGTACATTGGAACTGGATACACCTCCTAAAATATTTCTTGTTGCAACAGAAGTGCCTAAGAAGGAGAACCACAATCCATATGCACAGTGCATAAAACATTACTGTTTTAATGGTCTTAACTGATGTGTAACATGCCTGGTCCTGGTGTGTGTCAACTAGCGCATGCAAAATTTACAAAAGTTGACAAACTTGTGTCAAATATGAAGAAGAAAAAAAAAGTGTTTTTGAAATGTCCTTCCCGGATGAGGACCTGACATAGCCTTGGCTCCAGATGCTATTATAATAATGCACTAGGTTACTCGAATCAATGCATGTACTATTATTCTGACAATTTTGAGTAGTAAATTCAGTGACTGACGTTCTGGACAGGGAGAGTGCTGCACCAATACGAATTTGTCAAGACTTGATGGTTGATTCTAACTTGAAGAGAAGTTTGGCTTACATAAATAGTAACTTTTCTATTCTGACAACAACACCAATGTGGCTATAAAAAACAGTTGGGGGATGCACTACAATAAGTTCTGGAGAAGACACAAAGTGGAGGATGCACTACAGTAAGTTCTGGAGAAGACACAAAGTGGAGGATGCACTACAATAAGTTCTGGAGAAGCACAAAGTGGAGGATGCACTACAGTAAGTTCTGGAGAAGACACAAAGTGTCCAACAGAATTTGGGACATTGTGCAGGAAAAGAATTATGGTTACCAGAAAATGTTTAAAATCGATAAAATCCTACAATATGAAAATTTTCACTATGGTGTACTTGTGGACAACTTTTCACCAGGAGACATTGCCTATTTCAATTATGCATCAGTTGAAGTTTTTCACTGTAAACCTAGTGAAATGTTCTTCAGGACAATTAGCGATCCTTCATGTTTGAGACACTATGGTTTTTTATTGCACTGCCGAATGAGGTATCTCTATAGTTTTCAAGTCAATTGTTTTTAATGTCACAATTTAAGGTAGTTTTATGGGTCAATTTTCAGGTCCTATTTTCACAAATGTAAGGTAATTTTTCAGTCAGTTTTATGTCTTCAACTTCTGATCCCTAGTGATAAGTGTTAGTAAATGTACTTCTGTGTTCATTTTGTGCATAATAAAACAATAATTTCTATCTACACATCTTTTGATTGTCCTGCTGTTAACTCCTGTACCAGAACTCAGTTTGGAGCAACCTTCCAGTGGTCTTCAAAATGCATATACGGTGAAACCTCGATTATCAGTTACTGGAGGAACCACGAGATAAAAATGTATGATACGAGAAAACCAAAAATCCGGGAACGAATTAAAACATTAAAGATTTGGCTAAACATCATAATATTGAAGTAACCTTACAAAACTCCAGCACAAATTACACAAATTAAAAATCTCAATACTTTAAATTCCGTTTTACCACGGAAACTACGTCACCTTCGCGTGAAAACTTCTTGCAAGTCAGTAACTCTGATCAGATAATAAATACATACATACATACATACATATATACATTATCATTATAGACTGTTATGCCTTTCAGCGTTCAGTCTGCAAGCCTCTGAGACTTTACTAAACGTCGCCACAATCCTCGATTTGCAACTAGTGTTGTGGCCTCATTTAGTTCTATACCTCTTATCTTTAAATCGTTAGAAACCAAGTCTAACCATCGTCTTCTTGGTCTCCCTCTACTTCTCTTACCCTCCATAACAGAGTCCATTATTCTGCTAGGTAACCTATCCTCCTCCATTCGCCTCACATGACCCCACCACCGAAGCCGGTTTATGCGTACAGCTTCATCCATCGAGTTCAATCCTAAATTAGCCTTTATCTCCTCATTCTGAGTACCCTCCTGTCATTGTTCCCACCCGTTTGTACCAACAATCATTCTTGCTACTTTCATGTCTGTTATGAATAACATATCCTGAGTCCACCCAGCTTTCGCTCCCGTAAAGCAAAGTTGGTCTGAAAACAGACCGATGTAAAGATAGTTTCGTCTGGGAGCTGACTTCCTTCTTACAGAATACTGCTGATCGCAACTGCGAGCTCACTGCATTAGCTTTACTACACCTTGATTCAATCTCACTTACTATATTACCATCCTGGGAGAACACACAACCTAAATACTTGAAATTATCGACCTGTTCTAGCTTTGTATCACCAATCTGACATTCAATTCTGTTGAATTTCTTACCTACTGACATCAATTTAGTCTTCGAGAGGCTAATTTTCATACCATACTCATTGCACCTATTTTCAAGTTCCAAGATATTACACTGCAGGCTTTCGGCACAGTCTGCCATTAAGACCAAGTCGTCAGCATAGGCCAGACTGCTTACTACATTTCCACCTAACTGAATCCCTCCCTGCCATTTTATACCTTTCATCAGATGATCCATGTAAATTACGAACAGCAAAGGTTAAAGATTACAGCCTTGTCTAACTCCTGTAAGTACCCTGAACCAAGAACTCATTCTACCATCAATTCTCACTGAAGCCCAATTGTCAACATAAATGCTTTTGACTGATTTTAATAATCTACCTTTAATTCCATAGTCCCCAAGTATGGCAAACATCTTTTCCCTCGGTACCCTGTCATATGCTTTCTCTAGATCTACGAAACATGAACACAACTGCCTATTCCTCTCGTAGCATTTTTCAATTACCTGGCGCATACTGAAAATCTGATCCTGACAGCCTCTCTGTGGTCTGAAACCACACTGGTTTTCATCCAACTTCCTCTCAACGACTGATCGCACCCTCCCTTCCAAGATGCCAGTGAATACTTTGCCTGGTATACTAATCAATGAGATACCTCGATAGTTGTTGCAATCCTTCCTGTTCCCTTACTTATAGATATGTGCAATTACTGCTTTTGTCCAATCTGAAGGTACCTTACCAACACTCCACGCTAATTTTACTACTCTATGAAGCCATTTCATCCCTGCCTTCCCACTATACTTCACCATTTCAGGTCTAATTTCATCTATTCCTGCTGATTTATGACAATGGAGTTTATTTACCATCCTTTCCACCTCCTCAAGAGTAATATCACCAGCATCATTTTCCTCCTCCCCATGAGCTTGGTTGTTTGCAACACCACTATGATGATTTCCTTTTACATTGAGAAGATGTTCAAAATATTCCCTCCACCTCTCCAGTGATTCCCTGGGATCTATTATGAGTTCACCTGAATTACTCAAAACACTGTTCATTTCCTTTTTCCCTCCCTTCCTAAGATTCTTTATTACTGTCCAGAAAGGTTTTCCTATTGCTTGACCTAACCTTTCCAGGTTATTACCAAAATCTTCCCAAGACTTCTTTTTGGATTCAACGACTATTTGTTTCGCTCTGTTTCTTTAATCTACATACACATTCCTGTCTACCTCGGCCCTTGTTTGGAGCCATTTCTGATAATCCTTCTTTTTATGTTCACAAGCTGCTTTCACTTCATCATTCCACCAAGATGTTCGCCTTTTCCCTTCTTTACACACAGTTGCTCCTAAGCATTCCCTTGCTGTTTCTACTACAGCATCCCTGTATGCCACCCATTCTCTTTCTATATCCTGAACCTGCTTACTGTCTACTGTTCGGAACTTCTCACTAATCATATCCATGTACTTCTGTCTAATTTCCTCGTCCTGGAGATTTTCTGCCTTTATTCGTTTGCAAACAGATTTTACTTTCTCTACCCTAGGCCTAGAGATACTTAGTTCACTACAGATCAGATAGTGGTCTGTATCATCGAAAAATCCCTGGAAAACTCATACATTCCTAACAGATTTCCTGAATTCAAAGTCCGTTAAGATATAGTCTATTATGGATCTGGTACCCCTAGCCTCCCATGTGTAGCGGTGAATAGCCTTATGCTTGAAGAATGTATTCGTAACAGCTAAACCCATACTAGCACAGAAGTCCAGCAAACGCTTCCCATTCCCATTAGCTTCCATATCTTCCCCCTATTTACCAATCACCCTTTCGTGTCCTTCAGTTCTATTCCCAACTCTCGCATTGAAATCTCCCATTAGCACTATTCTATCCTTGGTGTTGACCCTGACCACAATGTCACTCAATGCTTCATAAAACTTGTCAACTTCATCCTCATCTGCACCCTCACATGGTGAATACACGGACACAATTCTTGTCCTAATTCCTCCCACTGACAAATCTACCCACATCATTCGCTCATTTACGTGCCTAACAGAAACTATGTTGCGTGCAATGGTATTCCTGATAAAGAGCCCTACCCCAGACTCTGCCCTTCCCTTTCTAACACCCGTCAAGTACACTTTTTGTTGAAAAATATGTTACTAAATAATGCCAAGCCATACAACAGCTGTAGTTTTTGAGTTCTCTAATCTAATTAAATAAAACAACTTTGCCATTGTCCGGTCCCAAGTCCGGAATGAGAAAGGAGGAGGGTTTGCTGGTCTGGCACCCAGCTGTAAAACTGCCAGCGCCGAGTATTGGGCGGCAGAAAATAACCTGACTCCCTAAGAGGGTCGACGACTTTGGGCGAATGAGCCCCTTTAGGTGGGATGATGGTCCCCACAGTGGAGGAAACGCCACTGGAATCCATTACGCAGTGTCTGTTCTCCAGGTTAGGGGAGGCTGCACAAGGCGTCTGTACTCCAGAGGAGCGGCCTCATTATCACCTCACTGGATCACATCCAGAGTTGTAATTCGGGACGTAGTCCCACACAGGTGACACCTTGACAGTAAAACATGGAAGGTCTTTTAAGATATACTCCACTGGCTGAACCAAGAGTCAGAGAAGGCAGCATTTAGATATGGTGGGGCTGCCACTTAAAAGATACTGTGAAGTCGGAGGCACGGAAATACCCCAGTACCACATACACGAACGAGACAAAGTCAAGAATCAAACCAGAGCAGGTAACCTACTTCTCTACACACAATATATACTCACTCATACAAACCGGTAAACTAATAGTGATCACCGACATTATGGACCAACACAAAATTCTTATCATGGGATTACAGGAAGTTAGAAACACTGACCAGGATGCCTTGGAATCTCAAGGGTACAGACTGTATAAAGGTATATCCAGGAAGAGAGTGATGAAGAATGTCCCACAATTTGGAACAGGATTTTTGGTCAGCCTTAAAATAATAAAGCCAGTTCAAGAATTCAAATCACAGTCTCCACGACTCTCAACGCTCACCTTAAAGGCATTTAATAAAATCTATACTATAATAAATGCCCATGCTCCCACTAATGATAAAAACCACTCTTGGGACCCATTGGACCAGACCATAGATAACATCCCCAAACACCATGTAAAATTATTAATAGGAGACTTCAACGCTCAACTAGCTAGAGAAAGAAAATACCGTGATGTCATCGGAAAATGGCCAGCACACAAGAAAACAAATAAAAATGGAGAGAGACTAGTTGACCTGTGTAAAAACCATAACTTAATCTCAAAATCTACATGTTTTAAGAGGAAACCTCAAAAACTCAAAACATGGAAACACCCTGACTCCACTAAAGGAGAATGAAAACTGGATCACATCGTCACGGACAAATACCACCACAAAGAGATCTATAACGTCAAAGTCCTCCGTGGAATAGACACAGGTTCAGATCACTACATAGTTAAAATAAAAATTAAACTCAATCCCCAGAGGAGACAACAAAAGCAAGCCCCTAAAACTAAAAGAAAAATAGATCCTACCAGCTAATCAACAACAAAAATTACCAGAAAGCAAATGAAAAAATAAAAATCACAGATAAACACGAAGATTTAGTACTGAAACCGTACAGTGTCCTGTACAGCTCATGGGAAGTATAGGTGCCTTTCTACTTCATTAAAATCACTCCTAAAGGTCGCGTCATTGGTAGCAGTATGGGCGAGGGGGATCGAGCGGCGTCCGGCCACAACGGAACCCGCGAAAGAGCGCCTGCAAAACAAAGGGAAGACAGATCAAGAGCCAAGCCCCCGCGGAAATACCCTCTCAACTTGCAGAGAGAGCTAGAAGAGGACGCGATGCTGGAGTAGTCAGATACGCCCCGAGGTGTGGCTTAGCTTCCCAGAGTTCCAAACTAACATAAGGAACTTCCGGTTTTTTATGCACGTGTCACGGGTGCCAATGTTGGATTTTGGCGCGTAAAAATGGGATGATATTTTGATCCAGACATAGGAAAATTATGTGAGACGCACCATTGAATAGAGCGGAATTTTCTGCGGTTCCCAGACTAAAAATATGTAATAACTTATTCAGGGGAAGAAATGAGGTCACCAGCTGTCCAGATGTAACATATCGCTAACACATGTGAATACAACAGCGTCACCCAAGCTAAGAGTCGCGCTCAAAAGATGACTCCACCCCCCAAGGGACGCCAATGAATTAATCAAAGGCGGGAAGCAAATTGCATAAAAACTGCCGATCGTAGGTCCAGCACGCCTTGCTCAAATGAAAGAGGAGATAGAGGGCTACAAGATGCACTATTTAAATGTCTTCAATTCTTGGTATGAAAGGAGCTCTTGTCCTTAATGAACCGTGAACGTTTACGCCCCCAGGCTTCCGGCGGGCAAAATGATATAGGCCGGGCTGGCCATCGCAGAAGACAGTTGTTCTTTGCGGGTCGTTGAGAAGGACACTGTGTCCCGCGGTGCTCCAGTTTTACAGTCCGAACCCATTGATCGCTTTGTAAGAGTGTTAATGTGTCCATCGCCGCTGTGAAGTACAAAGCCTTTGTGAAGTGTCACGGGAGGCCAAACGAGCCTAGGTGAATTGTCTCTGTGCTGCGTGTCAAACTAGTTAATCCGCGAGCATAATTTACAAACGAGTAGCGGAATACGACTGGGGCGGTGCCGGCTTTAATGAGTCAGTGAAATTCATAACTGGGTACCACCCAAAGTGTTACTCTGAATCAGGGTGCTCGAGTCTCGTGAGCCACCCGATCCCTGCTGTGAACGCGCCCGCCGTGATTTGAAAGACCGTCTTATTCGTGGTGTAAACTCTGGAAATAGAGGCCATGTGACGAGTGTAAAGTGTTACCCATTTTGGATTACTGTAAGATTTCAGCTGTGAACGAGTCCCCCAGGATGTCGGACTTATATGGACCAGGGATGAAGGACTGCACGCCCGACACCAACCGCGGGGTCATACAGCACTAAGCTTCACCATGGGTCTCCCGTGGAAGGAGAAACAACGGCCACCAAACAGATGAGTGATGTCCAAATCTAATTTCTTAAGCATGATAATATAACCGGGGGATAGGATTAGCTTTCTTTTGTAAATATCAAAATGTTGTAAGATAATGCATGTCCAAATATGGAAATTTTATTGATCTTTATAATGTTGGGGTAAATTCAAGGGAGCTAAATTCCCGGACGACTCATTTTTTTTTTCTTAATGATTAGCTTATCGTGAGGGTTATATTTTTAGTAATATGTAGAATGTCCTAGCAAATATGGGAACAAGGTTAGGAGAATATTTGAGTTTCCCTTAGGGGTGGCTGGAACAATAATGCTGGCGAGCAGGGAAAACCATGTCAAAATGTTGGTAGTTACTGTCCCACGTGGCTGTCGTATATGCCGGGGAAACTCATGGGTCAGTCAGACAATGCATGCCTAGCTTACACATATAATCAGTGCATGTACAGCAAGAGAGAAGAAATCCCAACCGGGAGAGGTATATGTTGTGTTATTTAGGTAGGTGTGAGGGACCATGTGCAAGTCTCCCGTGATTTTTGATTAATTGGCCAGAATGGTTTGGAGTGTTTTTTTTTAATCTATAGCCGGGGTGAGACCCAGGGGCAGGAGTCCCTAATCTTTGGTCAGAAGATTTAAATATAGGTATATTTCCTGTGGCAGGAACGAGGAGTCATGAGAGCCCTATGCCCAAGGGAAGAAGATACGCGATATGAGACGTAGTGAGAGGGCCAAATGCCCGAGTAATTTACGATGAGATGAGTTAGAAGTGATCGTGCCCATAGTCGGCGTTCAGCGGTAATAATGAGAAGGGAGAATAAAGGAGTATTTCATGGAAATTCTACGATAATATGAATAAACAAATGAAGTGGGCCATGGATATGTGTCCCCGAGATGAGAAGGGTGGACGTGTGAGGGAGAGAAGAATCTGCCGTGGCTAATGAATGAGTGATGGCTGGAGTAGCGAATGACCTTCCCTTCCCTTTTTGTGTGTGAGTGTTTGGTTCTCGCCCTCGTGACAGAGGGGTCTTGCTGGACTGTTGTATTGAGACTCGGGGCCCTGGGTCTTCACCGTGCTCTTTTGTTTGGTTTAAATGGCTTAGCTAAGAATACTTATATAATGATAATATCACGGTGATTTTAAAAGGTATTTAATAAATGAGTAGGGATCTCCCCCAGATATCCGGTGATATGAGACTATAGCTAGCCAAGGGATTTCCAGAAATCCACAGTACCTCTCGGTCGGGAGTCGACCAGTTCGACTCCGGATTATGATGGCGTCCTTGAGCGAGCTGCCCCAGGCTTGCGCCTTGGGCCGGAGACAGTGATAACCATGCTGTTTCTTTCTAGGAATGGCTCTCCTTTATGCATGAAGTGTATATATCCATATATCTGTGTATGTTTCGTAATTATGTGCATATATTTTTGAGTTCAAACAGAACCTATGTGCACGTTGCGTGGTCTTGGTGATAGATGAGGAGGCCGGGATTTAGCTAAATGGTATGTGTGTTTGTTTGTGTATCATGCAAATGTTTCTTTTAATATGATAATTATGTAGCGTAGGCCCCGGTTATGTTTGTGCTAACAGGAAGTAATATGTGAATAGGGACATCAGATCATCTCACGGTGTGATCGACAGAATAATATAAAAATTTCATGAACGGTCTGAACTAATGAGGAAAGATGAACGATAGCAAATCGCAAAACCTCAATCATACCGTTATGCAGATGACGCCCATGGGCGATTCATATTTTAAAGGGATCATTATTTTCTTTTCCTCCCATATGTGGAGAGTTCATTGTATAGAGCTGTGTCAATTTCTTTAATATGTCATATTTGAATAAATTCGTATTCGTAACCCCTATTTTATGATTCTTGTCATTTGTCGCAGTGCTAAGCAGTATCCACTAGGCATTTGAACCCAGAGATCCTACTCTCAGATTATAGACATAAGGCTCCATCTTAAGTATTTGGTTTTTTTTTTCTTTCTTTCGAACGTACCACTCCCCAAGTGCTATGGCTGCCGGGCAAGCACAGAAAGTAGGAAGGGAAGCGGTTCGAAGCTCGTGAAGCAATTCGACCCGCTCTTCAATCCAATCTCATCCGTAGGTGCTTACCCGTTACGTGGAGGCATTCTTATGCGTGGGTCATCCATTCGAGACCCGGAAGGGTGTAGTACACAACCTTAAACAAATTGCAGAAGACCTGGCTCCAATTAAACCACGTAAAAAACACCGATGGTGGAACAGTGAATGTGATGAAACAGTGGAGAAAAGACATCATGCATGGTTATTACATCAGTCCCAGAAATCAGAAATATCCTATCAAAATCTAGTAAACCAGAGAAAAGAAACTACCCAAGTCTTAAGAAGAATAAAAAGACAGCACCATAAGGACACACTGCAATTAATTGAACAATTCAATAAAACTCAATCAAGGGACGACTACAAAACCTTCAGAAAGCAGCTCCAAAAATATGAATCCCTGACGCTACTGATGAAGGATGAAGATGGTAAGCTGGCTCATAACAATAAAGACAATGCAGAAATTCTGGCTAAATATTTCAACAAGCTTCTAAATTGTGAGGAACCTGCAGAACTCCTTCATTTGGACACCAGCACCCCAATAAAAACACCACCAGAGAACATCAATCCCCTCACAATAGAGGAAATCTACCAAGCTCTGAATAAATTTAAAAACTACAAAGCACCCGGAGAAGATCAGACCTTTGTGGAAATCTGGAAATATGCAGGAAGATCAGCAAAAGTTGCCCTCCATCAACAACTTGTCTCTATCTGGATTAAAGAAGAACTGCCAGAACACTGGACAACAGCCCTCATTCACCCACTGCACAAACTACAGGGGAATCTCGCTGCTAGACATAACATACAAAATATTTTCAATAATCATCCTTAATAGGATAAGTTTACAACTTGAAAAAGAACTAGGAGAATATCAAGGAGGTTTCAGACCCCGGAGGAGCTGTCCTGATCAGATCATGAGTTTTAAGTTGATAATGGACTACAACAGGAAAATAAACAGAGATATGGTGATAACATTTGTAGATTTCAAGAAAGCTTACGATTGCATCCATAGAGAATCTCTGTTTAAAATTCTAAGACACCTTGGGTTACACCCCAAATTAATAAACATGATAAAATTGACTCTCACCAACACCAATCAACACCAAATCAAAAGTGAGGTTTAGGGGTGGAACATTTGAAATTAAAACTGGACTATGACAGGGAGATGGGCTCTCACCACTATTATTTAATTGTGCTCTAGAAATGGTAATGAGGGAATGGTTTAGGAAATGTCCCCCCAAAATAAAGATTGGCCGAAAAAACAAAACAAATTGCCTGAGTTTTGCCAACGATTTAGCATTACTAGCAGTGGACATAAAAGAAGCAAAACCCCAGATATCAGGACTTTAAAACATTGCAAATAAAATTGGCCTCAAAATATAATTTGAAAAAAAAACAGAAATTATGCCCGAAAAATCAACACAACTAAAAGAAGTTACCATAAATGGTAATAAAATCAAAATAGTAACTCAATTTAAATATCTTGGAGAAGTAATAACACACAACCTAAATGAAAAAAATCTCAATCCAAACAAGAACAAATAGATTAGCTAAAGCACAAAAATTAACATGCGATATCTACAAAAAGGAGCCTCCGTGGCTCAGACGGCAGCGCGTCGGTCTCTCACCGCTGAATACTGTGGTTCAAATCCCGGTCATTCCATGTGAGATTTGTGCTGGACAAAGCGGAGGCGGGACAGGTTTTTCTCCGGGTACTCCGGTTTTCCCAGTCATCTTTCATTCCAGCAACACTCTCCATTCTCATTTCGTAGCATCTATCATTCACTTTGGGAGTGGTGACCCCATCGTAATAACAGCCTATACATTACATCTCTGACCCGGTCAGTGACTGGAAAACAGGTTGTAGGTATTCATTTTTTCATTTTCATCTACAAAAAGGAATGTCTATCAATAAATGCCAAAATAAAACACTACAGCACAATTATAAAACCGGAAGCTACATATGCAGCAAAAACACTTTTTCACCTGAATAAACAATCAAGGACTGACAGACTTCAGAAAATGGAAAAGAGGATCGGAAGGACCTACATCAACAAAAAATACCAGAAAGATGGACAGTGGCGGTTAATACCTAACAGAGTTGTGTACAAAGAGCTAGAACCCATTACAGATACTATGCGTAAGAGGAGACTGGGATTTTTTGGACATATCATGAGCATGCAGGATTCGAGACTTCTCAAACAACTAGTACAACAATTTCCTCTCAAAAAATACCACAACAGGATGTAAATGGATCAGAGAAGAGAGGATCTGAAGGAAATAGGCCTTACAACAGAAGACACCACAATAAGATAAAATTGAATACAAAACTCAAGAATACAAACCTCCGCTTTACCCTTACACAAAACAAACTAACAACACGCATATTTTCCACCAAGGAAAGGGTGCGAAGATCGGAGCATCTGAAGAAGTACTGGGAGGACCGCAGAGCCCAAACAATCCCTTCCAAGAGACCTGAACGACGGACCGGCTAAAGTGATCCTATGCGGTCATAAAAGAAGAAGAAGAATTAAATAAAACAACAGTCAAGGATGAAAATATTCTGAGAGGAGAAGAAAAGATGAACCTGTAAACCTGCGGTTAGAAGTAGGTCAAAATCGGAGGAAGAGAAGCAGGAAGAAAATAAAGCACATACAATACAAAAGTCCACAACATAATGGAAAAATCCCTTCTTTGTTTTTAAATCCCCCATTGTTATTTGGTGACCGGTATCTGTATGAAGTTTTTGTACGGTAAGTCTTGTACTGCATAAATTATCAGTAGGCCTCTTTGAATTTAAAAGTTATGTTGTACTTGACAATACTGTTTCAAGTGCAAGTATTGATTCTCAAAAGTTCTTAAATTAATTATATTTGATTCTGCCCGTCTTGAAAAACGCTTGATCGAGGATTTAGCGATGATGTGTCCAAAATTTCTGGATGGCTGATGTGGGAAATTATTTCTTTGATGAATGGATAATGCAGGATTTTAAAACAGGATTCAACTGGGATGTAATTTGAACGAGGTAGTTTCCGGGAACGGATAACCGAGGTTCCACTGTACCGAATTTCCATTGCTGCGGTTTCAATGGAAGATATAACACATGACGTACAAAATGACCCTTGTTTCACAATCTATCATCTAACACATTATCCATAACATCAGCTTCTCAATTATTTGGATTTCATTGAAAATGTGTTTTGCAAGGCGTTCCCTGTACTGCAGTTAAAAGCACACTCATGGATCACAGTTGATATGATACTCACCAAACTTGGTACCACCAACTCCCTTCTTGCCTTCACTTGTACTACTCGTACTGCTGGTGGTGGAAAGGGTGGGTGAGGGGTGTCTCTTCCTCACAGGGACAGAGTTTGGTGCGCTTCCCGAAGGCTCACATTTAAGAGACAAGACATCCAACTCATTTTCATCCGTTATTACTCGCATGTTGTTCAGATACGCCTTCACTCTTCTGACCATCTGAGCCTAAAGGACAAATAAAGTTCAAATACATAAAAGAACTTCTCTTGGTTTAACCCTTTGACCGCCAGCCTCATACCGCCAAGGCCTAATGTGCACTTTTTACCTTGCAGTAAATTATTCGTAATAACTTCTGTTCAGTTATGTACATTGGCTGGGCATTTTTTTGTTTTGAAAGTAATGCTTCGGGCATTTTATTGATGTAAATTAATGCACCTTTATTTTATAAATTTTTATTTTATGAAGTAATAATTCAAATAAATATTTTCTTTCTTTGAAAGAAAGTATTTCATGATCAAAAAATGTTAAGAAAAAAATAGTTTTCCTACCAAAAACTGAATTACATTAGAGAGGTGGTGTTTCCTATGCCACATATAAGAAATAGAGCTTTATGTACAATATTATTATTACTATTATTTACATTAACATGAAATTTTCATCTTACACTATATGCAAATGGCTGCAGTTCCTGGTTTGTTTTAAGTAAAAAATGATTACTTATATCTTTTACACACAAACTGAACACTCAAAAATTCATTTTTTGCCTTAAAAATATAATACAACATTTGCACAAGTTTATGATATGCTCTAGCAAATGTGCTTAGGGAGGCACATACACCCTTGTTACACTGTTGACAAATGTATCTGGTCTTTTTCCTTTTACCAGCTTGACTAATACTAATCTTGCTGCATACAAAACAGTTGCGTTTTTTTTTGTTTTTTTTTCCCCAGTAAAGGAGTAAGGGGTTCGTTGCCTGCACGTGGGAGCTGTATTACCGCTTGGTCACCAAAGTTACCAGAGCCACCAACTTTAAAACTTGTTGTATATAGTCTTACTTAATCCAATACTAGTCCAAAACATGTATTATACATTATTAAAACGAATAAATACCTTGGAAAATACTTTTTGCCTGAACGTCCAATCAATCGGACATTGGCGTTTTTAGACTGAACCTCGAATTTCCAATCAAACGGATGATGGTGGTTGAAGGGTTAAGCAGTTAGAAATACAAGACATATTTAACAGGGTGAAGTGGAAATGTTCTCTATGGCCACACCAGAAACACCACTGCAAGACTCCTTGGAGGTGCGCATCTCCCCTGCATGTGCTTCAACTGATATCAAAATGATGACATTTCATGACAACAGCTTGAATACAATATTCGCAATCAATGAAATTAAATTACGGTTTCCTTCTGGGAAATTTCAGTTTAATACAGTACTAATCATCTTACAAATCTGTGCAACAATATCGCTCCCATCAAGTACAGAGGCATCATAGTCAGCCAAAAACAGCAACTTATAACATTTAGACAGTTAGCGGCGCGCAGCTGTGTGCTTGCATCCGGGAGCCAGTGGGTCTGAACCCCACTGTCGGCAGCCCTGAAGATCGTTTTCCGTGGTTTCCCATTTTCACACCAGGCAAATGCTGGGGCAGTACCTTTATTGAGGCCTCGACTGCTTCCTTCCCTTTCCTACGCCTTTCATATACAATCGTCACCATAAGACTAGCTATGTTGGTGCGGCATAAAGCAAATTCTACATTTAGAAATTGCTAACCTATGATTTTGTCAAGAGTAAAAGAGGAAGAAGAACTCAGAGCGCTGTGGAATCGATGGTCATGTTATACTCTTCCTTTTCCTCTCCGACTGATGTCAAAATAGCTCTTCTTTTAATTACAGTAGAAGTCCATCACAGTGAGAATTCACTTGTGTTTTAGTGGGAATGATGTAGGCACAGTACCTCCAAGTATTTCGGAGAAGGTGGAGAAAAGTTGTGGTCCCATCACCCCCTTGGACATATGCACAGGATTTTATAGATACCTGAGCATAAAATGTGAGAGACAGTTGAAGGATTTAACAAGTGTTTCATTTAAAACATTCAATTTTTTACTTTCTTTCTTTCTTTGTTTTTAAAGTGTCTATAAATATAAGTAATAGCGATGTTGGTTTACTCTTTTTAATGAAAATGAAATTGGGCATAACCTTTGCTGCCTTGGCAGTCATATTTGATGTACATCGGACTACTGCTGCGCGAAGTAGTCAAGAAACGCACTTCTAATTTTATTTTCTAGCTTAGCTAACTATCCGTGCAAAACACTTTGCCTCGTGCTTTTAAAACATTTTATTCTGATGCACGAGTTATAACAGATTGCACAGAAATGAAATCAAAAACGCCAGCAAGAACAGATGAGAGATGTTATATGTATTCTTCGTACAAGTCATGTTATGCATTTAAATTTTTTATCAGCCGTGGCCCCGAACGGAACTACTGTTTCTGCTTCCCCTTGTTATGGTGGAAGAACCAGTGATACTTTTATTGTTAACAATTCAATAAATTTAAATGTGAGGAAATGGATATAAACACTTATTATAATAAATTTATTGAGTATATTAGCACAGGAATTGAAACCAGCTCAATTTCAATAAAAAGAAAGAACCCCAAAGACATTCCCCTAAAACCTTGGGTTACCCAAGAATTACTAACACTGATTCACATCAAAGACTCACTGTTTTCAAAAACTAAAGTTAAAAACCCCTCTGCAGAAGTAATTGAAGAATACAAAAGAATCAGTAATAAAATAACCAAATTGAAGAGAGAGTTACAAAAAAGGTATTATGAACACAAATTACAGAATTGCAAAAACCAAAAAGAAACATGGTATGTAGTCAATGAAGTGTTAAATAGGAAGCCTGGACATAAACATGAAATCAGCCATCTGGTGGTAAATGATGTCAGCATTACAAACACAGAGGACATATGCAATAACCTAAATGAACTATACGTTAATGTAGCTGAAAATATAAGAAAAGGTCTTTCTGAAGATGAGCAAGTTCATGGCAGCACAACAGCTGAAAGTCAAACTAATAGTATTTTCATGTCTCCTACTGATGAATGTGAAGTGCTCAAAATTATCACTTCTCTAAAAAATAAAAATAATTTAACTGAAGATAAAATAACCAATGTCATGTTAAAAACATGTGTTGAAAGTTTAGTGCCATATATTGTGGAAATTATTAACCGTTCAATTCTCAGTGGAGAAATACCCCAATTACTCAAATGTGCCAGAATTGTACCTATCTTTAAATCAGGAGATAACACAGATCCATCCAATTACAGACCAATTAGTATATTATCTGCAATTGGAAAACTCATAGAAATGGTAGTAAAAATTAGATTGGTAAATTTTCTGTGTAAAACTAATTACTTTTCCAATAATCAATATGCGTTTCTCCCAAATAGAGGAACTGATAATGCTGTATTTGATACAGTAATAGATGTTCAAAAGACCTTAGATGAAAATAAATTAGCAGCAGGGCTACTCATAGATCTTAAAAAAGCATTTGACCTGGTTGACCACAAAATACTTCTGAACAAGTTAAAATTAGCAGGAATTAGAGGTTTAGCACACAAATGGTTCCAAAATTATTTATCAAATCGAACACAATATGTGATGATTAACGATACTAAAAGTTTTAAGCAGCAGACAAAAACGGGAATACCGCAGGGCTCAGTACTAGGTCCAATTCTATTTCTGATTTATATTAATGACATACAATCTCTAACACTAAAGGGGAAATGTAAAGTATTTGCTGATGATATCTTAATAACTTACAAAGGACCATGTGAAACGCGAATTATGGAAGACATAAATTGTGACTTGGACAAGTTATCGGACTGGGCTTTATCTAAAAAAATGATCATAAATGTGACTAAAACAAAATACCTAATCTTTCATAAAACAGCCCATAAGATAACAGCGGCTAACACTGTTATCCTAAAGGACCAAGTAATAGAGCGAGTCAACTCAGCTAAGTATCTTGGTACAATATTAGACTCAACACTTTCCTGGAAAAGCCATATTGATTATGTAATCAGCAAAATTACCCCTTTGATAGGAATAATGCACAGATTAAGATACAGTAATTTTTCTCATCAACAATTGAAGTGTATATATTATGCAATGATCCACCCACATCTAACATACGCAAGCTTTATTTGGGGAAGATGTAGGAAAGATTACATTAATAATTTGGAAATCCTACAAAAAAGAGCCATCAAAATCATGTATGGATTCCCCTTCCTCAAACCATCACATGAAGTTTTTTCAGAGTCAAATATTCTGCCATTCCATAAACAAATTGCATTTTCATCAGCAGTCTTTATGTATAAGCTAGACAGGAAATTAACCCATTCTACTGTTAACTTCTCCCATTTTAGTGAAATTCATGGATATGAAACTAGAGGATCATTAAGGATATATCCCTCTCATTCTAATTCAGTAAAGTACGGAGTGAAAGGCATAGAATCATCAATGTTTAGGGAATATAATGTGTTGCCTCCTGTTATAAAGAACTCTAAATCGGTTATATGTTTTAAGAAAAAACTGAAGGAATATTACTCTTTTACAGATATCTTAATATAATCTCTATATAACTTGCTTTAATTAATACAATAATATATATATTGTCCATATTTAGTATATTACAGCCATGCAATATCTGAATATACTTCTGAAAAATTATGATCCTAACATGTAAAAAAAAAAAAGTACTTGTCACTTTACAGAAAAGCCATTGTATATGAAATGTAATTATTGTGTTGCCTTAAAAAAGTATGTACTGTATTGTCCCTATCACAAGCCAGAGGCTCATGGGACCTTTTGTCACCAATAAATAAATAAAAAATAAATAAAAAAATCTTTTGAATGAAGGGGACATTATATTAGCCGACAAAGGATTCCCAGGTATTAAAACAGAGTCACCTCATTCTTTACTTGTTATGCCGCCTTTTCTTCACAATGGGAGATTTACAGACGATGAAGTGTTACAAACTCAGAGTGTAGCAAGTGTGCGAATTCATGTTGAAAGATGCATACAGAGGGTGACATTTTTCAAAATCTTGAAAAATATTCCTAAAGATCTCTTTCCTTATATCAGCGACATTGTTTACGTAGCTTGTGTGCTAGCAAATTTCTTGCCACCAATAATAAAGAACGTAGAACTGTAAAACATGGCCACTGTCAACTAGTTCCTGCGCTTTATTCACTGTTGACTTGTGACTATTTTGTACTCAAACCCATTTTGTATTACAACTTCCATAGCACTACTTAATATCTCGACGACAAGATGCAACAATATTTTTTGCCGTAACTATGACAAGTCTTCACTTCAGCGGAACGCACTCTCACCGTATTAACTCTCGGAACTCCGCCAGAACTCTCTGTTACTAGTACTGTGCACGCTCCCTATCAGCATCATGAAAACATTTCAAGAGGACACAGAAAAATTATAACCACCTTGCTACGAATTTACATGGGAATATTCCAAAATTTAACTAGACAGAAGAAATTATAAATATAAACTATCCTCTGAGAGAGAACTTGGAAGTGTACATGGCGAGAAAATGATACTGTTCAATGATCAGTCGCATTTTATGGCAAATACTTGTTTTTCTTATTCAAACAGCATTACCTAATTTAACATGACTGTATTATATGTATCATGAAAATATATTCCAAGCGCCAGTAAAGAAATGATAAAATCTCACTAAAATGTACATGGGAATAGCCTCTCCGAAATTTTACAGACGCGAGAAAATATAAACTAACCTCCGAAATCAGTGATGTGCCCTGCAATATCTTGAGGTGTGTTGCATTCTTCCTTAATTTCAGTGTAGAGTACCGTGTTAAAATTAAGCGATCGTTTACTTAGCATTTATTTCTAACGAGTTCACAACTGCTATCGACCACATTATTTATGTATTTGTTACAAAAATGTGTCTTCTTCTGTCCTTTCTTTCTTTCTTTCTTTATTTCTTCACAGAAGAGCAGTAGACAGGTATTAGGCTGCTAATTGACTCTAACATCGCCTTCGAACGTCGACAAGTGTTCGCAAGTGCACATAGCAAGAAAACGATACCAAAGGTAGCATTTTGTGGAAAACACTTCAGCTTACTTATTCAAACAGTACCATCTAACCGTTTGTTTTTCTTATTCAAACATCGTTACCTAACTTAACATGACTGTATTATATCTATCATGAAAATATATATCAACCGCCAGTAGAAAAGTGATAACCTTCTCGCTATAAATTCACATGAAAATGGCCTTTCCGAAATATAACCTGACGTAAGAAAATATAAACTACCCTCTGAAATCAATGATGCACTCTGCCATATCTTGAGGTGTATCCCATTCTTACTTAACAGCAGCATTTAGCATTAAAATTAGGAAATCATTTACTTCAGCCATTATTTTTAACGAGTTAACAACTGCTGTTGGACACATTATTTATGCAAGTATTACGAAAACATTTTCTCCTCTCTAATTTTCACGTTTCTTTACAGAACAGCAGTCGACAGGTATTACTAATCAACTCCAACATCGCCTTCCAATGCCAACGAGAGAGCTTGCTAGCGGACATAGAGAGGAAGCGCTACCGAAGATTATCAATCGCATGCAATAAGATGGCTGGGTGCATAAATATCGGTACAGGAAAAAACCATGCATGCTTAATTGTTCGAAATAATGGATGGGTCACTGTTGAGGCTCTTAATGTAACCGTAGGATAATACACAGTTTATATAGGAATTCTGAAGGGACAGAAAAAAATCTAACGTTATAACGGGGTTCTCATACGCCGTACTCACTATAGCGGACTCCATCATCATCATCATCTTCATTTCCTGTTTCTAGTTACCCGGTTTGGGTTGTGAATCAAGGACCTCTCTTCTCCCATTCTCATCATATGCCCATACCACTTTAGCTTTGTTGTTTCTATTCTGTCTTGAAGTTTCAAAATTCCTGTCCTTTTCCTCTTCTCTTCATTTCTAATTCTATCCTTTCTGGTCTTGCCCTTGATACCTCTTAGGAATTTCATCTCCGCTGCCTCTTTTCTACTCTCCTCTCGTTTTGTTGTAGTCCACGATCCAGCTGCATAAGTTAGTATGGGTTCATAATAGGTTGAATATAATACTTTCTTACATTTCTTCAGGACATCTTCGTTCCACAAAATACCCCTTACACTCTGGTAAAAGCTGTTTGCTTGTTGTATTCTTTTTCCAATTTCCTCAGTTATCTTGCCATCTTCTGTGATCACACTTCCCAAGTACTTGAAACTTTTAACCACTTCCAGAATTTTACCATTCAGTTTTATCCTTCCTTCCTTCCTTCCTTCCTTCCTTCCTTCCTTCCTTCCTTCCTTCCTTCCCCTTGTGCTTACTTTTATCCCAAATTATTCTATCTCTTGATTCCATACATCTACATGTTTTTGCACTTCTGTTTCATCCTCACCCCATATCACTATATCATCTGCAAACAACATGGCTTTTGTTGCCTGTCTTCCCAATCTCTGTTTTAATGTTCTTACAAATTTCATCCACGACTATGATGAATAGTATGGGGGATAGTACACTTCCCTGTCGGAGACCAGGTTCAACTTTAAACCATTTTGTTTTTCCTATACTAGTGTTCACACTACTAACACAATTCTTGTACATAGCTTTTATCATTTGCACTTCCACTCTGTTAAGTTGTTTTTTCCTCAATGTGTCCCATACTAACTGGCTGGACACACTGCCATAAGCTTTCTCAATGTCAATAAATGTCATCACTGTCTTTTCCAAACTCCCATCTTTTCTCCATCATATGTCTTAATGTAAAGATCAGGTCAAACGTTGATCTGTCTTTCCTAAAACCATACCGTTCTTCTTCCATTTCTCCTTCTAGCTTCCTCCTCAGTCTTTCTTCCAATATTCTCTTAAATATCTTAGCTACATGGGCAATAAGGGCGATCCCTCTGTAATAATTACATTCCTTTTTATCACCTTTTATAAATATCGGGATAATTAAACCCTTTCCCCACTCTTCTGGGATCTCTTTCTTGCTCCAGATTATTCTAAATTATCTATACACCCACTGTAGCCCTATTGGTCCTGCTGCTTTAATCATTTCCATAGTTACCTCATCTACTCCTGCTGCTTTACTGCTCTTGATCATTTGTATGGCTTCCTCTATTTCTAACATCGATATCTTTTCTTGTTCTTCTTCTCTCCCCATTGTTTCTTCTTGTTCCTTCTCATCTACCAGTTCACTGTATTTTATATTTAGCAATTCTGAGAAGTATTTTCCCATCTTTTTAGTATGTCATCTCTTTGCGTCAATATCTGCCCTGTTTCAGTTTTTACAAATTTTGTATCTTCCCTATTTTGTAAACTACTAAACTATTCTCCACAGCTTTATGTTCTGATACAATTCATATGAAAAACACATGATATACCAACCTCAATATTATAAAGATGTGAAAATTATTAGAATGTACACCACAGTTTTGTTTCATCTCCTAATTAGATGTACTATTTCACTTCCATTATGAGTTTAAATATTAGTACATTTCATTTTCATGTTTTAAGAGTGATTTAGAGCACTTATTCGATTATTATTCATCTTCATTTCCTGTTTCCAGCTTCCTGGGTCGGGTTGTGAATCAAGGACCTCCATCGCTGCCTGTCTCTACACCACTCTTCTCCTTTTTTAAGTACATCGTCTGGTTTTCCTCCCCTCTTCTCTATGCAGTCACACACTGTATCTGTCCATCTCTTTCGGGGTCTACATTGTGCTCTCTTTCCTGTTAAATTCTCTGAAAAATCTTATTTTGGCACTCTCTCTTCTGATATAGATGTTGATTTCCATAGGGAATCTGAAATAGTGCATTGGCACTGCCGGTGGCTCCAAGTAGCCTACGCAGTGGCCTCCACGGTATGCACTAGCCAGCGTCTTGGTAGGTGTGCTAGGTACCAACTGATGAGCCCAACCTAGCACACAAGGGCGAAACGCTGGCAATCAGGAATGAGTTAGCTGGAAAATTTATAATGTCCAATGACGGACCATTTATTTTGGTATCACTCTCTCTTCTCCCATTCTCATCATATGCCGATACCACTTTAGCATTGTTGTTTCTATCCTACCTTGAAGTTTCAAGACTCCTATCCTTTTCCTTATCTCTTCATTTCTAAGTCTATCCTTTCTGGTCTTGCCCTCGATACCTCTTAGGAATGTCATCTCTGCTGCCTGTACTCTCCTCTCCTCTCCTCTCGTTTTGTTGTAGTCCACGATCCAGCTGCATAAATTAGTATGGGTTCATAATAGGTTGAATATAATACATTCTTACATTTCTTTGGGGCATCTTGCTTCCACAAAATACCCCTTACACTTATTCTATTAATCAAGAGTAATTTCGGAACTACCGGGACATTTCATTAATAATTTCGTGTGGCTATTTCTAGCCGAGTGCAGCCCTTGTAAGGCAGACCCTCCGATAAGGGTGGGCGGCATCTGCCACGCGTAGGTAACTGCGTGTTGTTGTGGTGGAGGATAGTGTTACGTGTGGTGTGTGAGTAGCAGCACAAACACCCAGCCCCCGGGTCATTGGAACTAACCAACGAAGGTTAAAATCCCCGAGCCGGCCGGGACCCTCTGAACCGAAGGCCAGTACGACATTGAAGTGAGGTTAGGTCATGTCACCCTGACGATTCCTGCAAAGAAACTTGTGAAGAGCTGAACATGTGATTAATTTCAAACGGACGCAAAATGTCGCTGACAAAAATTGATTTTATACAAAAATTTAAAAATATTCTAATAATTTTCTCATCTCCATACATTCATAATGGAGCGGTGTCTTTGAAAGAGGGAAAAGTAAATCACTTATTTCAAAACTGGCCAAAAGTACATTTGGGAAAGTTACAAACCTCTTCAAACATTTTCTTAGGGTTGGGTTGTGCAGTGGATTTTTTGCGGCGTTTGACAGTCGCAGCACCTGGTTGGTTTCCTGTTCCACTACCAGTGGTCATTTGGTTTAAAGCCACCATGGCACTGGAAGGGGGCTGACCACCTGTAAGAACAAATATTAGTGCTTTCTTCCCTCAAAGGCAACCAAGTAGAGAGATGGAAAACAGCAACTACACACACACACACACACACGCACGCACGCACGCATGCACACACAATATATATACAAGTTAATTTTTCACAATTTGGCAGTGGAAAGTCAGGGTTCGAATATTGATTGTGTCAATGCTGCTGACAAGACAGAAATCTGGAAAATGGTATTTTTCCGCACACTACTTGTTCCCGTCACAACCGAGAACAAGCCGCAAACATGTCACGTAATTTGCATGGCATCAGTTTAATTAGTAGCACGAGTTTAGGATGGCCAGTGTCGTTACAGAGATAGACGAGACCGGTAACTGTGTTGAGGGTGGGAGTTGTAGTACAGTACGCGATATTCGAGAAATCAATATGTGACTGAAGAGAGACCATTTGGAGGTGCAACTGAGTAATTATGAAGAAAACCGAGAATTTCCACATATCTGTTAGGGGTTTGTGCCATAAAAATTCATATTTACTCTCGCAAATTGACAATGCAGACCACACGCCAGTAGGACCACAACACGAGTTGCTTCATAATTTTATAACTTATTGTACTGCAGTCAAAATATCATCCCAGCAGACGGAAATGTACCAACTACCGTGGCATCACTCTCATGGACTAAAAATTATACAGGATAGATTACGAGAAACTGTACAACCACTTTTAGAAGAGGAAGCCTGGAATATCAACAACAGGATGGTAATGGAAAAACATTGAGAAAAAGAGAAGCCTTTATATCTACTGCTCCTTGACATCGAAAAGGCCTATGACACCATACCAAGGGAGCTTATTTGGGAGTGCCTGAGAAAGCTCGAAGTTCGAGACAGTCTAATTTCAAAAGGTAAGGTGCTTTACGAGAAAATCATAAGCTGTGTACAAGTCGGTTCTGGACTGTCAGACTGGTTTGAGACAAAAAGAGGAGTTCAACAAGGTAGTGCTTTGTCGCCCCTATTATTTATCATTGTAATGGATACCATAATAAAGGCGCTAAAAAAAAAAAAAAAGGGGGGGGCAACAAGACTTAAAAGCATTTGCATTTACAGATGATGTAGTAATTTGGGGTAACTCAGAGAAAGATGTGGAAGAGAGACTGCAGGGGTGGAGTCAGGAGTTCGACAGATATGGATTAAGGCTAAAATAGTGGTGCTGAAGGTACATAAGGGTGACAATCAGCCAGAAGTCATGCTAAATGGCACCAAGCTGGATAGTATAATGTCCAAGGATAACTTAGCTAAATATGAAGTAAACAGTCGAATGAGCAACGCACTCCAAGTAAGACAGCTACTATGGGATAAACAAGTACCACTACTGCATCCCTATCCTCACATACAACCTGGAGATCGCTACATTAACAAGAAAGGACAACTCGAAACTCCAAGCAGCAGAAATGAAGTTCCTACGCACAATGATCCAGAAGACCAGGAGGGATAAAATCAGGAATGAAGAAGTCAGAGAAGACGTAGGACTAGAAGACTCCTTACTCCAGAAGATCCAAAAGGCAAGACTGAAGTGGTTTGGTCATGTAAAAAGAATGAGTGCCAACAGATCTGCCAAGGAAGGAGTATGAAAGAGAAATAAGAGGAAAGAGACCAGTGGGCAAACCTAGAGAAAAATGGACAGACTTAATCAAGAAGGATGTAGAGGAGAGAGGTCAGGATTGGGAGTGGATTGTGAACAAAGAATAGTTCATGGACCAAACAAAATGGAAGGGGCTTGTATACCACACCTGGGAAACTGGAGTTGGTCAATGATGATTGTACTGCAGTATTTATGGTTTTCAATATAAATATTTAACAAAGCTTCAGAAACACACATAGATTATTTTTTTCAAAATCCCCCATCCTAAAATTAGAATGCAAGAATTACAGTGGAACCTCAATTCACCCCTAAACACCCCTAAACCAAAACAAACTACAGCCCCAATGGGCCTTCTGTCTACCAAGCGACCGCTGCTGGGTCCGAAGGCCTGCAGATTACGAGGTAACGCATGGTCAGTGTGACGAATACTCTCGGCCGTTATTCCTGGCTCTCTAGACTGGAGTCGCCATCTCACCATTTAATAGCTCCTCAATTAAAGGTAATCATAAAATGAGTGAACCTGGAACCAGCCCTCATATCCAGGTGAAAATGCCTGACCTGGCCGGAAATCAAACCAGGGCCCTCCGGGTGAGGGGCAGGCAAGTAAGACCACGTGGCGGGCTTTAAACATACTTACCAGCAGGCGACTTAAAAATGTCAAAACTTTACTTCAGTTTTACCGGGGAAACTTCGTCAGTTTCCTCTGAAAACTTCTTTCAGTTCAGCAACTTTGATCACCCAATATCTTCAAAAACTCTAATCCCCGTAACGCCAAGTCAAACAACAATCGACCACAGTAGTTTTTAATTCTCTAATCTAATAAAATAAAGCACGTTAGATACAAAAGCACCCAACATGATGGCAAAATGCCTTTTTTTTTAATCATTCATTGTAATTTGGTCACCGGTATACTGTTTGTAGTCAGTTTATGGAAATTCTGTACCGCATAAATTTAAATTAGGCCTACCTCGACTTTTAAAGGTTATGCTGAACACAAGAATACAGTACGGTTTTGAATGTAAATTTCGATTCTCAAGTTTTTTAATGCATTATATTCAATTCTGCCCGTCACTAATCACAATCAAAATGGAAAGAGAAAAGATATCATTAACACTTCCGAAATTATGGTCATTTGCGACCTTGAGCTCAGCTGGAAAGTGTGTTCGCTGTAACAAGTCAGTACGAGTGTGAAATGATATAAAGCTTTAAATATAACGTGTGCAAATAAAACGACTGTGGTTTTTATAACATTTTAACACAAAAACGTGAAATTCCCAGTCTTATATTAGGACCAAAACAGTAATAGGCAATCCCAAAACCTCCCATGGCTTTATGTACACTATGTAAGGTGCAACATCTGTTCTGGTCTCGATAACAGAATCGTATACGATAATATTAAAATACTAAATTTGTGTTACTTAAGAAGGAGCAGTTTCGATTCTCCTGCCTGAAAGCCCAGCGACTATACAGTGCCCTGAAGGAAGTGCCGAAAACCTGTTCAGCGATACACTCGCAAAAAACACACACATCTAACCCTGGACATAATGTAGATGTTTTGCAAGTACGAACATTTGACGAAATTTGTTCCGTCTTCAAGCAGAGCTGTCGAAATGCGCCCTGTCTCCTTCCAATTGTTGTGGACACTCTCTGCATTAAGATTCCCCAGGATTCTCTAAACAATACCACCTGAATGCGATGCTGAGATGGTCCGTTATGCAAGTTCACCACCAGTCGCTTTTCCAGTACAGTACTTCCTCAAATTACCACAATGACGGGACGTTGACACCAAGATCCGTAAGTATGCCGTAGCCGTCCTTTCGTGAGATACAGTTTCTTGAAAAACGCGTGATCGAGGATTTAGCATTGATGGAACTAAAATTTCTGGACGGTTGATCCGGGAAATTGTTTCTTCGAGGAACGGATAATGCGGGACTTTTACAACATGATTTAATTAACATGCTCACGGGACCACGTAATTTGAACAAATAATACGGGAAAACGTAGTTTCCGGGAACGTATAATCGAGGTTCTACTGTATTTGCATATATACATCCAATTAATTTTTCTAAATATTTTTCAAAATTCTTTCAAGTAGGTACAGTGAAACATCATTAGTGCATCCCTCTTTAAGATGTTTTTTTCGCTTGGCACATTGTAAATTCTAAATCCCAATCGTGTCGTATTAAATTATATAAAAATACCTTGCTTATCGAGTCACAGATTTTTGCTATTGCCACTTAGTACGATCACATTTCTCCTAGCTATTAAAATGTTCTTTGTCATTCCTTGTGAAAGGAAGGTGATTAAACACAGATAAGAGCCCTCACCAAAGGAGGCAGGTTGATGAAAGTTGCACAAAAACAGGAAAAGTACTTGAATTCCTGAACTTTACAGCATAAATTACACCTTCGCAGAGCAAGCCCTTAGCCTCAGGAAAGTTCAATTTTGTTTGGCATTTATGAGTGAGATTGCAGAATAAGCCAGTAAGCCTGTTTGTGCTTGCATTTCGCGTTCCATTCAGGAGTTAGACTGTGTTGCAAGATACAGGAAAGGATAGCGAATCCTACGGATTAGGAACTCCAGTTATGGATACTGAAAAATCTGTGAAATCGCTTCAGGTAGCGGACAGGCATCCGCATGATTCAGTGGTCACACATACATTGAAACTTGTACCTTGGACTCAAGTCGATTGAAGTGTTGTCGCATTCAAGATGGCGGTAAAAGTCATTCTCACGAAATACTTGATGGTTGAAGAGTCTCACCAAAAAAAAAAAAAACAATGCTTAATAATCCACTGATCCTAAATATAAGGCTTTGTGTTAGAAAGGGTATGATCTGCAATAATACGTTAATACTTATGGGCCTCAGTGTAAAGGTTCTCATATTTGTCGTCTGATGTATTACACACCTTTCCACTGCCAGATGAGCTCTCTGGGCCAGGTTATTTTAAAGGAGGAAGCATTTTTACAGATAATATTACTATTCCCAATATGGGGTTGGGAATGAGGTGAGATGATGTTTTTACGGCCAGATGCCAACCTCAGTTAAGGAGATGGTGAATGATAGTGGGCCTCTCCGAACCATGTGACCTTGCCGCGGTGGGGAGGCTTGCGTGTCACAATGATGCAGATAGCCGAGCCGCAGGTGCAACCATATCGGATGGGTATCTGTTGAGAGACCAGACTAACGAATGGTTCATCGAAAGGGGGGTAGCAGCCTTTCGATAGTTGCAAGGGCGGCAGTCTTGATGATTGACTGATACGGCCTTGTAATAATACTCAACATGGCTTAGCTGTGTTGATACTGCTACACGGCTGAAAGCAACGGGAAACTACAGCCGTAACTACCTCCCGAGTACATGCAGCTCTCTCTGTATGAATGATGTAATGATGATGGCTTCCTCCCGGGTAAAATATTCCGGAGGTAAACTAGTCCCCCATTCGGATCTCCGGGTGGGGACTACACGTGAGGGGGCGATCATCAGGAAGATGGATACTGACACACTGCGAGTCGGAGCGTGGAATGTTAGAAGTTTGAATCGTTGTGGTAGGTTAGAGAACCTGAAAAGGGAGATGGATAGGCTAAAGTTAGATGTAGTTGGTATAAGAACAAGATTTTTGGTCAGGCGACTACCGAATTATCAACACAAAATCAAACAGGGTAAATGCAGGAGTTGGTTTAATAATGAATAAGAAAATAGGGCAGCGAGTAAGCTACTACGACCAGCATAGTGAAAGAATTATTGTCGTCAAGATAGACACCAAACCAATGCCCACCACAATAGTGCACGTCTATATGCCTACTAGTTCAGCGGATGATGAACAAATCGAAAGAATATATGAGAAGATAGAAGATTTAATACAATATGTAAAAGGTGACGAGAATCTAATTGTGATGGGAGACTGGAATGCAGTGGTAGGTCAAGGAAGAGAAGGTAGTACAGTAGGAGAATTTGGATTGGGACAAAGGAACGAAAGAGGAAGTCGGCTGGTTGAATTCTGCACTGATCATAATTTAGTCTTTGCTAATACTTGGTTCAAACACCACAAACGACGGCTGTGTACGTGGACGAGACCTGGAGACACTGGAAGGTACCAAATAGACTTCATTATGATTAGGCAGAGATTCATAAACCAGGTGTTGGATTGCAAAACTTTCCCAGGAGCAGACGTGGACTCTGACCACAACTTGTTGGTCATGAAATGCCATCTGAAGTTGAAGAAATTGAAGAAAGGAAAGAATGCAAAAAGATGGGATCTAGACAAGTTGAAAGAAAAGAGTGTGAGGGATTGTTTCAAGGAACATGTTGCACAAGGACTAAATGAAAAGGCTGAAGGAAACACTATAGAGGAAGAGTGGAGAGTCATGAAGAATGAAGTCAGTAGGGCTGCTGAAGAAATGTTAGGAAGGAAGAAAAGATCAACTAAGAATCAGTGGATAACTCAGCAGATACTAGACCTGATTGATGAACGACGAAAATACAAGAATGCTAGAAATGAAGAGGGCAGAAAAGAATACAGGTGATTAAAGAATCAAGTGGATAGAAAGTGCAAGGTAGCTAAGGAAGAATGGCTGAAGGAGAAGTGCAAGGATGTCGAAGGCTGTATGGTCCTGGGTAAGGTAGATGCTGCATACAGGAAAATCAAGGAAACCTTTGGAGAAAGGAAATCTAGGTGTATGAATATTAAGAGCTCAGATGGAAAGCCACTTCTAGGGAAAGAAGACAAAGCAGAAAGATGGCAGGAGCATATCCAACACTTGTATGAAGGTAAAGATGTAGATAATTTGGTTCTGGAACATGAAGAGGCTGTTTATGCTGATGAAATGGGAGACCCAATTTTGAGGTCAGAGTTTGACGGAGCTGTGAGTGACCTCAATAGGAACAAGGCACCTGGAATTGATGACATTCCCTCTGAATTACTGACTGCCTTAGGAAAAACCAGCATGGCAAGGTTATTTCATTTAGTGTGCAAGATGTATGAGACAGGAGAAGTCCCATCCGATTTTCGGAAGAATGTTGTTATACCTATTCCCAAGAAAGCTGGTGCTGACAGGTGTGAAAACTACCGCACCATTAGTTTAGTATCTCATGCCTGCAAAATTTAACACGTATTATTTACAGAAGAATGGAAAAACAAGTAGAAGTTGAGTTGGGAGAAGATCAATCTGGCTTCAGAAGAAATGTAGGCACACGTGAAGCAATACTGACTTTACGTCTGATCTTAGAGGATCGAATCAAGAAGGACAAGCCCACATACATGGCATTCGTAGATCTAGAAAAGGCATTCAATAATGTTGATTGGACCAAGCTATTTATGATTCTGAAGATGATAGGGATCAGATACCGAGAACGAAGAATTATCTACAATCTGTATAAAAATCAGTCTGCAGTGATAAGAATCGAGGGCTTTGAAAAAGAAGCAGCAATCCAGAAAGGAGTGAGGCAAGGCTGCAGTTTGTCCCCTTTCCTTTTCAATGTTTACATAGAACAGGCAGTAAAGGAAATCAAAGAGAAATTTGGAAATGGAATCACAGTCCAAGGAGAGGAAATCAAAACCTTGAGATTTGCCGATGATATTGTTATTTTATCTGAGACTGCAGAAGATCTCGAGAAGTTGCTGAATGGTATGGATGAAGTCTTGGGTAAGGAGTACAAGATGAAAATAAATAAGTCCAAAACAAAAGTAATAGAGTGCAGTCGAACGAAGGCAGGTGATGTAGGAAATATTAGATTAGGAAATGAAGTCTTAAAGGAAGTAGAAGAATATTGTTACTAGGGTAGTAAAATAACTAACGATGGCAGAAGTAAGGAGGACATAAAATGCAGACTAGCACAAGCAAGGAAGAGCTTTCTTAAGAAAAGAAATTTGCTCACTTCAAACATTGATATCGGAATTAGAAAGATGTTTTTGAAGACTTTCGTGTGGAGCGTGGCATTGTATGGAAGTGAAACATGGACGATAACTAGCTCAGAAAGAAAGAGAATAGAAGCTTTGAAATGTGGTGTTACAGAAGAATGCTGAAGGTGAGATGGATAGATCGAATCACGAATGAAGAGATACTGAATCGAATTGGAGAGAGGAGATCGATTTGGCGAAATTTGACGAAAAGAAGAGATAGAATGATAGGACACATCTTAAGACACCCAGGACTTGTTCAGTTGGTTTTTGAAGGAAGTGTAGGTGGTAAGAACGGTAGGGGTAGACCAAGGTATGAATATGACAAGCAGATTAGAGCAGATGTAGGATGCAATAGTTACGTAGAAATGAAAAGGTTAGCGCAGCATAGAGTGGTATGGAGAGCTGCATCAAACCAGTCTATGGACTGATGACTCAAACAACAACAGTGGTTAAGGTGGTGAGGGCCCCTCCTCCCTCCCCCACCCCTCTCTCTCTCTCGCTCAAACTGTAAGAGGACCTACGATGAAGTCTTTTTCTCAGATTACGAAGACAAATTATAATGAAGTGGTAAGCAACCAAGAGAAAGTAATGTAGACAAAGGAAAGACTCTGAGAAAGAAAACGAATTGACCAAGGAAGATATGAGAGGGGCAGTAAGGCATACGAAAGCAATGTTTTATTCAACTGGTACCCTACATACTTCACAGTTACGGAACCCAAAACAGCTCTAAACATAAATTTTAATTATTATATTAGTTTTCCTATTACTTTTTGAAGACAAGTTTAGGTTGAATTCAACTGACTGAAGTCATGGAGCAATAAGCGTTAACAAACACAAACGTGGTCTCAAAGCAACAGACTGTACTGTGTGGTGCAGCCTATAGGAGGTTTTACTGAACTACACAGTTCCTATTTGTCAGTACCAACCATATACACCGAAGTTTTGTGACTGCTATTCAATTCACCTGTTGGATTTGTGTAACGTTATCATATGGCATGTTCTGAGGAAGGTTAGATTATGAATTCTTCTTCTACCACAGTTAATATGCTTTATACAGGATGATTGCTATAAAAACGATTATTTTCTCATCCCAGCTAATTACTTAACATGTATGTGCAGTTACGTTTCATTGTCATGCTGTGTGACTTATTAACAAAGCAAGAAGAAAATGTTTATACCTAGTTCCAGCATTGTCAGCAGGTCATACGGTGAAGAACACATATTGGTAAGAGCTCGTACTTCCTTGGCGATCATGCGCAACTTCTCAAAGTTTACTAAGCCTTCCACACGCGAGTCATTGCCCAGATGAATAAATGTTAAATCTTTCTTGACAACTGGGTAGAATGGGATCTGAAAAGTCAAATATACATTTAAAAATTCAAAGAAAAAAGAATATAAACACCACGGTCAAGCTAAATAAAGAGCTACTTGTCTACATGCATGCAAATAAAGTAACAACTGTGAATAGTTTCACATAAAAGAAGACAGAATTATGCTTAGTAGGTAGTTCGAGAGAAGCATACTTACAATGGGAGGCTGGGATTGTTCACTGCTTATGAGCTGTCTATATTTGCTCATGTTACGAGACGGATCCATGAGATCCTGCAAGTCTCCAAAGAATCGCTGATACTTGCTCGGCAGTTTCTCCCAGGTCAACCGCAGCCTGGACACAGCCCTATGACCCAAACCCGACACGATGGCGAACATGGAATTGAAATTTTTGCATTCTTTACATTGTCCTGAAATAAAACATTCCATCTGATTACAGTTCTGCTCTTTTGCAGTAGAAAAGAAAAAAATAATTGTTCATTAACTATTTATAAGTGACTTGTATATAGAAGAGAAACTTGACTCCAAAATACACTAAAATTAAAGATAACAGGCAAACAGCACAACACATGATGCTCAACTCTGATCTGTCTGTCATACTCTTACTGCCCAAACTTCCCTCAAGTCACGGGTCTTCCCGTCAAATGTTGCCAAATTCTTTCCCTCTCATTAACTCAATTCAGTATCTCTTCAATCTTGATTCGATCTACCCATCTTACCTTCATCATTCTTCTGTAAAATCACATTTCAAAGGCTTCTATTCTCTTTCTTTCTGAGCGAGTTAGTGTGCATGTTTCACTTCCACACAATGCCTCCCTCTTGACAATCATCATCATCATCTTCATTTCCCGGGTCCAGTTGTGAATCAAGGACCTCCATCGCTGCCTGTCTCTCCACCACTCTTCTCCTTTGTTAAGTACATCTTCTGGTTTTCCTCCCCTCTTCTCAATGCACTTCCACACTGTATCTGTCCATCTCTTTCAGGGTCTTCCTCATGATCTCTTTCCTATTAACTTCTATGAAAAACTCCTTTTTTGGCACTCTCTCTTCTCCCATTCTCATCATATGCCCATACCACTTCAGCTTTGATGTTTATATCCTGTCTTGAAGTTTCAAGATTCCTGTCCTTTTCCTTATGTCTTCATTTATAATTCTATCCTTTCTGGTCTTGCCCTCGATACCTCTTAGGAATTTCATCTCCGCTGCCTGTTTCCTACTCTCCTCTCGTTTTGTTGTAGTCCACGATCCAGCTGCATAAGTTAGTATGGGTTCATAATAGGTTGAATATAACACTTTCTTACATTTCTTCAGGACATCTTCGTTCCACAAAATACCCCTTACACTCTGGTAAAAGCTGTTTGCTTGTTGTATTCTTTTTCCAATTTCCTCAGTTATCTTGCCATCTTCTGTGATCACACTTCCCAAGTACTTGAAACTTTTAACCACTTCCAGAATTTTACCATTCAGTTTTATCCTTCCTTCCTTCCTTCCTTCCTTCCTTCCTTCCTTCCTTCCTTCCTTCCTTCCTTCCTTCCTTCCTTCCTTCCCCTTGTGCTTACTTTCATCCCAAATTATTCTATCTCTTGATTCCATACATCTACTTGTTTCTGCACTTCCATTTCATCCTCACCCCATATCACTATATCATCTGCAAACAACATGGCTTTTGTTGCCTGTCTTCCCAATCTCTGTTTTAATGTTCTTATGAATTTCATCCACGACTATGATGAATAGTATGGGGGATAGTACACTTCCCTGTCGGAGACCAGGTTCAACTTTAAACCATTTTGTTTTTCCTATACTAGTGTTCACACTACTAACACAATTTTTATACATAACTATTATCATTTGCACTTCCACTCTGTTAACTTGTTTTTCCTTAATGTGTCCCATACCAGCTTTCTGGTCAGACTGTCATGAGCTTTCTCAATATCAGTAAATGTCATCACCATGTCTTTTCGAAACTCCCATTTTTTCTCCATCATCATCATCATCTGGGTATCCTTCCAACAGGCCGGATAGGATTTTTGTGGACAACATGCCTCCATCGGTTCCTGTCATTAGAGTTCCTCTCCTCTCACATCCTGCAGTGTTGTTCCTTTCTCAATAGGGTCTGTATTTATTTGGTCCAGCCACCTTCTTCTGGGACGTCCAACCGGTCTCCTTCCAGGTACTGCCATTTCCAAATATTGTCTGGGGGTTCTGGTCTCTTCCATCCTTGCACATGCCCAAACCATTTCAACCGCGCAATGCGTAGTCTCTCTTCCATCGTACAGGTCACTTGCTGCACTCATTTTTAATTTTGTCTCTTGTTTTTTGCATAGCAGATCGTAAAAATGTCATTTCACATGCTTGCTGTTTGCTGATGTTTCTTTTCAATAACACACTGGTCTCCAACCCACATATCATTGTTTGTTTGACTTTTACGGGAACTGCTTTGTCCCACGCTAGATTTTGTACATGATAGAAGAAATGGAACTTTTTGTCACTTCGCTGGTTCGATACAATACTTCCAAGGTAACTGAAGCTTTCTACACATTCAATTCTCTCTCTCCATGAAGTTTGAGGTCACATTTGCTGGATGTTCTACTCACAATTTCATTGCTACTGTTGCTACTGTTTTCTTCTTACTCACAGTTAACTTATATTGTTATCTTGCGGTAAAACACCTTGCATTTGTTTTTGCTTCTCGACAGGTTTCCTTGCCATATTTTGGTCTTTAAAGCTTCTCTTTCTTCTTTCTTCCTCCTCTTGTTTTGCCACATACTTCTTCTGCACAACTCACTAGTGTTGTTTTGAACAGGTTCCATTCCTCCTCTGCACTTTGTGTTTCATTCTTCGGTACCTTTTCCATTACTAGCTCTTGAAAAACATTTTTTTTATTTGCCTCATCTTTCAATTTCAAATATTTTATTCTTGGTATTTTCTGTGTACAGGGTGCTCGCACAACCTTATAGTTTAAGTCAGCTATTCGTAGCCTGTGATCGCTGTCTAAACATTCACTGGGAATAACTTTTACATCTATCACGCCTTCTCCACTTCTTCTATCTGTTATTACATAATCAATAATTGTTTTAGTTCCTCCATCCCTCCTGTATCTGGTTATTTTATGGCTGTCTTGTTTCTTGAAGAAGGTGTTTTTATTATCATGTTATATCTGGCACAGAGAACTAGGACATTCTCGACTTCAGCATTCCTTCCCTCATATCCAAAGGGCCCCATTACCTCTTCATAGCATGTTCTATCTACTCCAACTTGGGCATTTAAATCCCCTATTATCATAATATAATCCTCTTGTACATGGTCCTCCAAATTTTCAAGGAACTCTTGCTTTTCGTCATCATTACTTCCAGCCTGTGGAGCATATACTTGGATTATTGTGAGACTGTTAATGTCCAGTTTTACTCTGGCTTTGATCATTCTTTCATTTATATATGTGATATCTGTTATGTAACACAAATCCAACTCCATTCTTTGCTTCATTCTTGTTACCATGCCAGTATAGCTTGTAATCTTCCCTCAGTTTCTTTGATTTCATCCCCTTCCATTTTGTCTTACTCATTTCCTCCTTTCCATCAGGTTGACTATCTCTTCACACTTGTTGTCAGTGTAATTATATTCAGCGTTTCTCCATCATATGTCTTAGTGTAAAGATCAGGTCAAACATTGATCTATCTTTCCTAAAAAGCTACTGTTCTTCTTTCATTTCTCCTCCTAGCTTGTTCCTCAGCCTTCCTTCCAATACTCTCTCAAATATCTTAACTACATGGGCAATAAGGATGATCCCTCTGTAGTTATTACATTCCTTTTTATCACCTTTCATAAATATTGGGGAGCCTCTGTGGCTCAGGCGGCAGCGCGTCGGCCTCTCACCGCTGGATACCGTGGTTCAAATCCCGGTCACACCATGTGAGATTTGTGCTGGACAAAGCGGAGGCGGGACAGGTTTTTCTCCGGGTACTCCGGTTTTCCCTGTCATCTTTCATTCCAGCAACACTCTCCATTCTCATTTCATAGCATCTATCATTCATTAATAAATCACTTTGGGAGTGGCGACCCCATCGTACTAACAGCCTATATCTGCTTCATTCATTACATCCCTGACCCGGTCAATGACTGGAAAACAGGTTGTAGGTTTTCATTTTCTTTTCATATAAATATTGGGATAATTAAAGCCTTTCCCCACTCTTCTGGGATCTCTTTCTTGCTCCAGATTATTCTAAATAATCTATACAATCACTGTAGCTCTATTGATCCTGCTGCTTTTAAAATTTCTGTAGTTACCTCATCAACTCCTACTGCTTTACTGCTCTTCACCTTCTGTATGGCATTCTCTATTTCAAACACTGATATCTCCTTTTCTTGTTCTTTTTCTTTCCCCATTGTTTCTTCTTGTTCCTTCTCATCTACCAGTTTACTGTATTTAATATTTAGCAGTTGTGAGAAGTATCTTCCCATCTTTTTAGTATGCCATCTCTTTCCATCAATATCTGCCCTGTTTCAGTTTTTACAAATTTTGTATCTTCCCTATTTTGTAAACTATTCTTCACCAAACCATACAAAACCTTTTTACTTCCCTTTATATCCTCCTGTAAAGTTTCTGTGAAACTTTCCCAGCTCTTCCATTTCTCTTCTTGTACTATTTTCTTACATACCATTTTGGCTCCTTTATATTTCTGCCAATTCTCTGTACTATTGCTGCCTATGCACTTCCTCCAAGCCATTTGTTTCTCTTTAACTGTTTTCTTTACCCTGCTGTTCCACCAAGGAGTCTCCTTTTCCTTTTCCCTCCCTGATAGTCTTCCACAGGTGCTTCCTGCACACTTTACAAATCCATTTCTGAAACATGCCCATTCCTCTTCCACACTGTTCACGTCATCTTTGGGAATTTCTTCCTTCAGATCCTCTTGAAACTTTTCCCTTATTTCGTTTTCTTTTAACTTTCATCCCTTATTTTTCTTTCCCTTTCTTCTATTAACTTCGATATTTTACCAAGTCTTAATTTGGGTACCACCACTTTATGGTCTCCTTCGAAATATGCTCTTGGCATTGCTGTCACATCTACCAGTTGTCTATGTTTCTCCTGCTCCAACACAATCACTGTCTTTGTCTTTCTATCTCCCTAACCATATCTAATTATTTTTGCGAGTTCTTCTTTCTAAACCACGTATTGCCAACAATTAATCCATTCCTTCTACAAAAATCTATCACCAAATCTCCTTCTTCATCTTCATTTCCATAACTATAGGGGTCAATTATCTCTTCTTTTCCCTGTCTGTCTGTTCCACTCATGTCGCCCATTATTATAACCTCTTTGTCTCCAATACAACTTTCCAGTTCTTCTAGAAACTCTTCTAAACATTCATCTGCATTCCCTGATTGGAGAGCACAAACCTGTTTAAAATGCTTGATTTCACTCTCAAGTCCAAGTCTAACTTCAATTATCCTGTCACTGATCTGGTCAATTTTGTCCACATATTGCGCTAGGTCTTCTCTCTATATAACACCAGCATCATTTGTTGCCATCTTTCCTCTACTCCAATACATTCTATACCCTTTCTTCAATTCTTTTTTACCTTTCCCCTTCCATTTTTTCTCACTCGTTCCCATCATTGCTATGCCTTTCTTGTCCATATATTCTATCAGTTTTTCTACCTTGCCATTCAGTCATGACACTGATGATACAGATTCTAGTGATGTCTGGTTGCCCACTTCTCACAATTCCCCCAGAGTACAGGGAACTGTGCGTCACTTCAGGGGGACACCCTAGCATTTTCTGAGGCCTCGATTCACTCTCACTCATTTTATAGGCTGTTTGTACGATGGGTTCACCACTCGCAAAGGCATTTACTACCTTCTGCCAGGTTCAAATTAGGCCGCTGCTAACATGGAGTCAGATGCCTTTTGTAGCCGCTCCTCTGGAGTACAGACGCTAGGGGTTTGCCCCTTTCGCTATCTCCACCGTACCAAAGTCCACCTTCTCCGCCATAGATGCTGTTGAGGTCTTCACCCATAACCCAAGGCAATGGCCCTAGATATTTATGACCCCTGGAGAGAGGGTGTCTCAGTATTTTAAAGCCCCCAGGAATTGGGCTACCTGTTGGTCTGTGGGTTGTATTGGGTATTTCAACCAGGACTGTCCCCTATCCACCAACTGGGGACGCACTCTGTGGGGGTCAGGTTCCCCTGGTTACTTATTGAAAGTTAACCCCTATATCAAGGTTCGAAGTGAGAAAATTGAACTTTTTAACAAAGGCCTTCCTTGCTTGTCCTAGACTGTCCTCCTAACTTCTGCTATCATCAGTTATTTTCCTACCCAAGTAACAATATTCATCTACTTCACTTCACTTCTTAATTTAATATTTTGTGCACCACTTGACTTGCTCACCTTGTCCAAGACTGTTCATACCAATCAGATCTTCTGCAGACTCAAGTATCAGCAACAAATCTCAGGATTTTGATTTCCTCTCTTTGGATTGCCATTCCCTTTCCAAACTCCTCTTTGATTTCCTTTACTGCCTGTTCTATATAAACAATTAAAAGGAGGGGGGACAACTGCAGCTTTGTCCAATCAACACTATCAAGTGTCTTTCTAGATCTACGAATGCCATGTACATGGGCTTGTCCTTAAATCGATTCTCCAAGATCAGATGTAAAGTCAAAATTGCTTCACGTGTTCCTACAATTCTTCTGAACCCAAACTGATCCTCTCCCAACTCAGTTTCAGGAGCACACAAAAATTCATAAAGTTCTCCTCCTCCCACAATGTTTTTCAACATCAAAATAAATAACTCTGAGAATGACATCCACTACAACGCAATCGAAACAGACTTTCAACGTATTAGGTCGTGTTACGTACATGTAGTACGTGTTGAAGAGATGTTAAGTACAGGACAAAAATGACCAGCCAGACACCAGTGGGATCTGAACCCACAACCTCCCGATTTCGCAACCGACTACATGTACGTAACACGACCTAATACGTTGAAAGTCTGTTTCGATTACAATGTGGTAGTGAAAATTCAATATTCATTGACATGCCCCACAACGGGCGACTTAAACGCACTCTACAGTGTGCTAGCAGCAGTGCCAGACCTGTAGCTCAGATCCTTTCGAACAGAACAAAGATGGCCTAGGCCACCATAGCTCAATTGGTAGAGCAACCAACGCGAAATCGGGAAATATCTTGGAAAAAATACCCTGACAATAATAATTTTTACTTAACTACTTCCGATAATAATGTGTGCAGGTAACTACCAACAGAACATACTTGCAACTTTGATGAACTGCTTGATTATTCTGGACCTCTTGACTAGATTAGGTTCAGAACAAACTTCTGTGACGACCCAAAACATCTCCCTGTTCACCAACTGGAAACAGTACAACAAAACAGATATAAAGTTATGTTTAATAATTGGTACAGATGTTAGTACAATAAATACTGTGATGTTCTAACCTCTGCAAACTGTGACAGCATAGGACAACCATATCTGCTCTTCAACTCAAACAAATCATCAACATATTCTGTGCTTTCGATTTGCCTGAATATGCTGAAGTCTTGTAAGGTTAACTGGATTGCCACTTCAACAGCGTTGAGGTGCAAGAAATGCACCTGGCTCTCACGAACCAACTCCTGCGCCATTTCATCAGGAACCAACGTCTCGGTGACACCCTTCGTCTTCAGATAATACCTACAAATAATCATTTTGCATTAGGAACAATTTCACACATTTGATAAAAACAACAGAAATACAGCATTCGTTTTGAGATATGAATGTAGCTCTTCATGGAAGATGGAAGTTAAATTCTTCCAAAGGAAGAGAGTATTGGGTTAATCTGGACTCCACGTCCCTGCAATGAGTTCCTAATAAAACAAGCATCCAATACATATTGAAACAATTACAGTGGAAGTCCATTATAGCGAGAATTCATAACTGTATTGCAAACTGTCCACTACATGGCCGTATCGATGAGTATAATCAACAAATTAATCTAAAAAGCCACCTAATCGATACTTTATTTCTTTTGCCTTTGGCAAACTTAAAAATACATTAACAAACACAGTACATGTTTCGACCACTTAGTGGTCATCTTCAGCTGTATATAAAAAAAATCTTAGATGATAACATTTAAAAGCAAGCACATTGGATCTTAAAACTATGTCACACCGCTATCACACTAGGTCGTGCACGAAGGCAGTTCTCCGAGGCAACGCGGATTAAACATTTGCCAGATAAGATCGCGAGGCAAGCTGCCCGAATCAGATCGCCATTTTATATAACAGAAGCCACCACAGGGTTTTAGCAAGTTAAACGACTAACACAATTTCTTTTATCACATTCCGAAGAGCAATTCTCGGAAGTTAAACAGTCGACACGGCCTTTTAACCACAAGAATATCACTCAAGGAAGTTATTAAATATAAACAATAAATACATGAAGACTGGTGCATATGACGTAAACTTTCATTCAAGCACAAGTGTTTTTGAATAAGTGCCTTACCATAGACACTTTAGAATATTTTAAAGTATGTTTATTAAAAACAAAGTGTTTAACATCACCACAGATGCGAATTTTAATTAAGTTATTATTTTTCTCACAAATGCCTGAAGATTATTACAAACACGAACTTTTTATTCATGCCACCTAATGTTATCAAAAAGAATTTTACCATAGATGCTTTTAAATATTTTAAATATGTTTTTCATCATTTAAGTTTTTAAACACAATTGTAAACGATACTGTAATTTAAGTATCATTCACATAAATCTCCTTACCCCCAACCCCCCCCCCCCATCTTCCATTTCATTTAAAGCATTTAGTACAATAGTTTTTGGATTCCCATGGGATATAGTTTTAAGATCCAATGTGCTTGCTTTTAAATGTTATCATCTAAGATTTTTTTTATATACAGCTGAAGATGACCACTAAGTGGTCGAAACATGTACTGTGTTTGTTAATGTATTTTTAAGTTTGCCAAAGGCAAAAGAAATAAAGTATCGATTAGGTGGCTTTTTAGATTAATTTGTTAATTCATAACTGTGAAAAATTTACTCTCTACAGCGGATTGTTGTTATATCCGATTGTTTGTAAAAGTCTGGTAAAACATTACGCACATTAAAATCGGTACGCAATGGCAATCAGTTTCTTCAAAACTTGCGTTTTCACATATTTTCATACTACAGTTTACTCGTAAGTTATTTTTTAATTCCGAGACGTGATAGTGTATGTCCAATTTAATTCTAAAAAATTGGAGTAGTATCATTCCAGTGGCTTCTGTGGCAAACATTTCAGCATCATCTAACCTCATATGAATCAAGCGCCAGTAGAAAAATAACCTTTTTGCTATAAATTTACATGGGAATAGCGTTTCTGGAATTTAACCAGACGTGAGAAAATACAGTGAACCCCCGTTAATGTGTTCCTTATTAAGACAATTTCTCACTAAGCACCTTGTTAATTCGAAGTCCCAATTTACTTCCTATTAAATCTATATAAAATTACGTCATCGCGTCAACAAATGTTACTACCGTATTACTGCTTAGTATGATCACATTTTTCCTAGCCCTGAAAATGTTTCCTGTCATCCACTGTGAAAGGAACAGGATTTCCAATGCAGATTAGAGCCCTTGGCACCGGAGGAAGGTCGGGAAACTTGCGTGAAAATGGGAAATGGCCTTGAATTCCTGAACTTTACAGGATAAATAACACCTTTGGGAAGCAAGCTGTTATCCTCGGGAAAGTTCAGTTTTGCTTTCTGGTTTTTGTTGATATTGGTGAATAACCCAGTAAGCCTGCCTGTGCTTGTATTTCGTGTTTGATTCAAAAGTTAGAAATGTTGAGTGATACAGTGAAAGGTGTACAGACAAGAAAGGTGTTCCACCGATCAATGGATTAATACACTAGTACCGGTCAATTCACAACAAATAAATATTGATCGATGGAACACCTTTCTTGCCTGTACATTGAATCCAATTAATACGGAAAATGAAACTTATAAATAATAAAACAGTGAAAGGTAGCGAATATTTGTCACATGACAGCTTATGTACGGATTGGGAACATAATGGTGGGAAGTTGCCTAGCGTGGTGTATATTTGTCTTCTGGTATGGATACTGAAAAAATCGTGAAATCGCTGACTAATGAAGACAAAATTAAAATCCACTAAGTGGACAGGTATCCGAATCTTTCCGTGTATGTTCAAACTCGCGACTAGACGCATTGACATTCTCTAGCACATGGCCCAGTTTAACCTTCAAATAATTCATGACCGAAGAGTGTGAACAAATAAAGTTTTAACAACCCACTGGTCCGAAATATAAGGCTTCAGCTGACAATTGTTTTAGATAGAGTGTGTAATGTGCTGATACTGGCATAGGCCCCAGTGCAAATGCTTTTATATTTGTTGCCTGATGTTTTACACACCTTTTAATACACCGTTGTTATTAAATAATCACGAGTAGAAAAGTTCTGTTTTTGTTTTCTTGTCTTTTCCACACCTTTTAATACTCTTATCTCATCTTTAGAAATGGTAGATAGCCTATATCTTTCCCTGTACGCATACAGACATGACGTAAAACGCACACATGTCGAGAAAAAACATATCAAGTGTTTATTTAATCGTACGTTTTCTCGCTTAACATATTCTCTTTCCTTGTCCTCGGCAGAAACATCCTAACAAGGTTTTACTAAATAAACTAACCTCTGAGATCAGTCACCCACTCTGCACCGTATTTTGAGGTGTACAACATTCTTACTTAATTTCAATACATAGTATTAAGTAATTGTTTACTTCAGCCATATTATTTATTCATTTATTACACAAACATGTTCTCTACCATTTTAAATTGTATTTGAGCAGTTGACGAGTATTACTAATCGACTCCAACATCGCCTTCGAGTTTGATTATCGAACAGACAGCTCCCCAGTGCACATAGTGAGAAAACAATACCGAAGATCATCGACTGCATTCAATATAATCAATGGAGTGCATAAATATCAATAACAAAAATATAACGTATGCTTAATCGCTCGTAGTAATGGATAAATCAATGATTAGGTTCTCGCAATAACCGAAGGATAGTACACAGTTTAATACAGGAATTTCGGAGGGACAGAAAGAAACTGTCATTACAACGGAGTTCTCGCTATATGCCATACCCACTATAGCGGACTTCGACTGTATTTAAATATTCAGGAATGTACATTCGTATCCCAGATGGATTCTATCAAAACTCTCAGTACTGATCAAGATTTATAGAGACCAATAAGAATGCCACCACTGTCACATACGTACACATCTTTTGTATAAGAACAGTATTTCTTCTTCTTTAAGTGTTTGAAGTCAATATGGTTGTCATATTCCAAAAAACTCTTTCATTGCTTAAATCTTAGTGTTAATCTTAACTTTTCCCACAGCTGGATCAGTACACGAGCAGAGTATTTATCCACGAGTAAATGAGGAGAATCAAATTCACGCAGTCATGATGAAGACAATGTTCTTTGCAGAATTACATGGCATTTCATAAGAAATGCTCATTAATATATCTATACTCTCAAACCAGTACACAGTCGCGTGAAGATTGAAGACCGAAAAGAAAAAGAATTCTGCCCTGCTCGAAAGATTGTGTACTACAAAGTTGTGCTTCGTAACATATACACAAAACTTACCGACTACTTAGCCCAATTCTTTCTGCCAAGTTCTGCAGCTGATCTGGAAGTTGCTTCTGTTTGATGATTCCTCCTTCTGTGACGGAGACCTCACACAAGGAGAAGTTCGAACTGGGATCTGTTATGCTGAACTCCTGCAATGCTAGCATCACTACCTCGTGCGCTGTTGTTTCCTGCATTAAAAAAATGTATTTAGAGACTGAAGCAATCTGTATCGTATCTCACATTGCATGCCACTCACTCACCTTATGAATTAGCAAGTATTTACAGGTCTGATCTGCTTTGTACACTTTGAGAACGTGCTCGGGGTAGTCAGAGGACCGTAGATCATCGTAACAGATACTCATAAGGTCGGGATTGCTCTGACTATGATACAGAGTGGTGTGCCCTGATGGTGTAGACTGTAAATGGGTGAAAGACGAGTCATCGTTGTGGACACCATCGCTAAAATTACAAATCATTCAAGAATTATGATAAGTTTTATTTAATGAAAATTACATATAACATGTATACCATTAGCCTTTTCAGTTACAAAATATAATGAAGTGGAGGGGTAGTAAAGTCTCTGTAGCACAAGACCAAATCAACAAACACACAACCTAGATTCAAAGTACACAACTAAAGAAAGAACATAACTTCCATTCCAAGATTGTATATATTCAGCACTCTTCAAGAAGTGTGTGACTCATTTTAACTCATGAGCACCCATAGCTTATCAACATTTCTTTGAGGGCTAAGGGATCTCCAATAGGTCGTTGAGATACTTACGTACAAAAGCTCCAACTGATTAAGTAAACTAAGTGAAGTTAGATTGGAAAACAAGTGGAAATGAGATATGAAATAAGATAAGAATGCAGTCAAAACACACACAACGAAGAAGAAATAAGAGTCTTTTTCCCTCTGAATACACTCACACATTCTCGATGAGGCTACTGTTTTGTTTGTATCTTCTAAAAAGGACTCTACTATCAAGCTTGCAACAGTCCAGTTACCTACTAACAGCTTTATAATCTGAAATGTTTTCTAAGTATACCCCACTTCAACTTTTACATCAATTACAAAATGCAACCCCATCACTTTATTTGAATATTCAATGAACATGTGACTCAGTACTAAGATAATGAATATAATTGGAAAAGCTGCTACAAGTCAAACACAGTAACCTGCAAATCCACACTCTCACTTTTGTTTTCTGTTTTCTGCACATTTCAAATCAGAGAAACTTACTTGATGGTATTCTTTGGCAGAATGTTCATCTTAATGAGAGCCATTTGTAGCTTTTTCTTTGGTCCCAGAGTCATGAACCCTTTATGCCTATCCTTCTTTGCATCCTTGACGGGGGAGGCAGTAAGCGGTGTTCCTGTTAATGGATTTCCTGGTCCAGGCGGACCAGTATTCACTAGAATACCAGGATCAACGGTCGACAGTCTGGCTTTCGGATCAGCCTGCAGTCTCGCTATCTCGGAGATCTTCCGTCCTCGAGGTCGTGGAGAGTTATCTGGAGTCTGGAGCATCTCTTTGAATGCTGCAAGTATTCAAATGGTACAAATTCAGTGATATAAAGTACAAAATTACATGCTACAAGATTTTTTAAATACAATTTGTTTTACGTCTTATGGCAAGGATGGGGTAGGGAAGGATTAGGAGTGGGGTGGAAGTGACCGTGGCCTTAAGGTACAACCCCAGCATTTGCCAGGGCTGCCAACAGTGCGGGGTCCGAAGGCAAGCTGACGCAACGCAGCCACTTGATTGGTACTGAGAAAGAGATATGGCAACACTGTATTCTCCTGCAATACATGACAAGGAATACTTCATTTTTGTTTGCAATCGACAGTGAATTACATAAAACACCCCAACAAATTTCTCTTAAAAACAGAAATACTAAAACAAAAGAAGAAATAAATGGCAAATTTTGTGACAAATCCTCATGCACTGAAGAGCAACTCCTCCCAGCAACCAGTGAGTACGTGATACTTTCCTTCAAAATACCTAAAGTAGGCATTGTAGACTCTCTTCTTTTCAGAACCAACTTGCTTGGCCTGTGAACTGTCTGCACACTTACTTGACTTAATTCCTGTTGTTCCTTGTGGAACATAGGACATCAACAAAGCATCTCCATCTGATCCTGTTGCCAGCCAACCTCTTCATCTCCCTCCAGGTGTTGCCTTTTTCCATTGCCTCCATGTGTACAGATCTGCGCCACGTTTGTTTGGGCCTTCCTCTCCTCCTTTTACCCTGCGGGTTCCAATCCAGTGCCTCTCTCTCAAGGACTTCATTCCCTTTCCTCAACCTATGCCCTATCCATTTCCATTTTTGCTGTTTTATCTGTATGGCCATCTCGGTTTCACCCGTCCTTCTCCACAGTTCACGATTGGAGATTACTTCCAGCCAGTAGATGTTTAAACAGTACAAAGGTCTGCAACTTGGATCACTTTCCAGGTCTCGGACCCACATAGTAGAACAGCCTTGACATTACTCCGGAAAATGCGAAGTTTGGTCCTGATAGATATTTCCACAATTACTAGAGTTATGTAATCATTCCAAAAGTATTACAGTACTTTCCTGCTTGAAGATCCAGATACAACAACAAATTTATGGACAAAGAAAATTAAATATAAATACCAAAAGAGAAATTTGTGATTTACGGCACCCTAAGTGCATTAACTTGATGATGAATATTCTGACAGACAGACAGACAGACAGACAGACAGACAGACAGACAGACAGACAAATGGTCTGAGCTACGATGTGAAGGAATTTTAATTTGTCATTTAGGTTCTCCTATCATGAAAGGTTTTTTTTTTTTTTTTTTTTTTTTGCTAGGGGCTTTACGTCGCACCTATCATGAAAGTATCTCTCAATATGGTGTAATTTAGAAGATGTGGAAAACAGAATCCATGCTGCTCATGAAACTTTCAGATGTCTCTCCCATGAGATTTTTCTGAATAAAGATCTGAGGATATGCACCAAGTTGATGGTGTATCAAGCTATTGTCATGTTAGTGCCGTGACATCGAGAAACTGGAATGTTTTCAGCGGCAAAAGCTGTAGACCATTATGAACATTAGATGGGAGGATTGTGTAATTAATGTGTCAGTTCTTGAAACCTCCATCATTTGTCACTGGCTCAGATGGACTGGTATGAGGCAAAACGCCTCATGGTGCAAGGATATGCTCAAGACGAGGATGATAAGCACAGGCCAGGCATGCTCAGGCAGACGACCGCACTCACTCAGCTTTGTACTTTCTACTTTGAACAGAAGAAAGAGAGGCTCGTAAAAAGGATTAGTCAAATCCAGCCTCACCCTCCATCTTCCATGTGTAACCGCATGTTCTATGCAAGGATCAGCCTGGTTATCAACGGTACCAGCATACATGAACAACATCTATAAACCTGACTATATTAATGGTCAATAATGGTCTGTGTTTACTACTTACAGCGACAATCTCACAACACTGAAAAACAGCAGATAACATAATCCACCCTCTCAATACTATAGAAAAAAACTGTTTGTTTAACACATATTATTATCGGATATGTTTCGAGAAAACATAATCCTATCTTCAGTGAAAAAGTATTTACCAAAATCCAATGACTTGATTATGACAGATTAATTACACGTTCAGCTATTACTTAAAACAAACAATATGAATATTTCTTTTTATAAGTGAGCAATGCAGAATTTTTTCATTCTCTCTTTCTGTCAGGAGTGTCAAAAACAGTACATCGGGCAATGAGGATGATGTTTAGAAGTTTGATATAAAGAACGCACAACTGCAGTGAAACACAGAAGATATTCGATAATGTTCGAACATACGCATAATAACAATGATAGAGTTTAGGAATATAGAAAAGGACATGAAATTACCGTACATAGTTCAGAAAGGGAATTACATAAATATCTTGGAAAAACTGTTTTCTACTTGTCGCAAAAAGGTAACAGTGACTTAAATTTGAATGAAATTTCAGCAGAAGAAAACTTATTTAAATTGGCCAACTCATAGTTTAAAATTAAATAATAATGAATCTACAACCTGCATGACAAGAAAGAACTTTAAAAAATTACAAAAGCCCAAAAATGAACACGGTCTACATACAATAAAAAGTCTATCGATAAAAACAAAATTAAAACATTACAAGACGGTGGTTCAAGCATAGGTGTATACGGAAGCAAAACTTACTCAGAGAAACGGAATCAAATCCTAAAAGTAGAGAGAAGAAAATGCAAATATAAAAATATCAAAAAGATGACAATGGTGGATAGTGGTGTACAGAGAACTGGAGGCCATCACAGATGTGAGGGCACCAGAAACCAGATTTCCAAGAAATATTATAGAGAAACTCTGGAATCTGAATCAACAAGTAGGATGGATTAAGGAAATTAGGGAGGATGTGGAAGAACTAGAAATAAGTCTGGGCAATTTACAAAACAGAAAATTTAAAGGAACTGAAAAACATAAAAATTAAATTTAAATCAAAAATACACAAATGCTATACAACAAAAAAGGTATTTACAGATGAGGAACAACAGAAAAGATCAGAACAAATGAAAAGTAACTAGGCAATTTGGAACAAAAACTTATCGAAGATGATGACCAGAAAATTATTGACTGAAGTGGTACAACGAGAATCTACAACCTTTCTCCCTACCAAGTTTTCATTTCAAACACTCTTCCAATAAGAGTTACGATGTCACAATCGTGAACATTGCGTCACTGAACAATGAGTGTATAGAACCTTCCTTTCAAGAGCTTTGAAGATGCAATAAATGTATGTCAATTGTTTAAGTACTAGTTCAAACATCTAATTCATTTGTCATCAAATCATTGGATTTTGGTAAATACTTTTTCCCTGAAGAAGAGAATTATGGTTTCTCTAAACATGTACAGTAGAAATAATATGTATTAAACAGTTTTTTGTATAGTACTGACTGGGTAAATCATGTTATCTCCTGTTTTACAATGTTGTGAGATTCTCGCCATAAATGAACAAACCAAACAGACGCCGAATGTTCACTCAGATATGAATATCAGCCTATAACAACATTTAGGTACCACTTGGCATAGCTCCTCATTGAAAAGTTTATTTCAATTTTAATTAGAATGATCAGTCGCTCAAAAAAGAAAGAAATAACTGAACTACGCTAAATATTATTCTAGCATTAACTATTAATGGTGGCAAACAAAAGAATTATGGACTCAGGAAGGTGAAACATATATGCTTAAAAATAAATCATCATTAATAGTACTGACTAGTTTATTTAAGAATATCTGATGTACCCGTGCTTCACTACAGGATTCTCAGAAAGACTAACTTTGTGGTTTTCCTAACTGAAGTCAACAACTTAGGTAATTACACAAACGTCAGGAGTGTAGCAATTTAAAGCAATGTTATCATATAAAATACTCAATCAAATGAAAAACCGCATATTTTCTCACTTTTAACGAACAGTACTACGGTGACGATCTAACA